>NC_059157.1:114267325-115683335 GCF_019923935.1 Bubalus bubalis | reverse complement strand
CCCTCGGAATTGGTGGTTTTCCCTTTGGTTCCCTGCTCTGCAAACTAACTTGCCACAAAAGTTTCTGTTAAACGAGGGTGAAAAATAGCTGATTCTATAGCTGGGGCACAGAAGTTGCAAAATAAGCCTGGAACATCTTGCTGTGTCAGAATAAAAGGAAATGCTAAAAAAAAAAATGACATATCAAAAAGATACAGGAGGACTTCTCTGGTGGTATGGTATTTAGAATTCCGCCTATCAATACAGGGGGCATGGGTTCCATCTCTGGTCTCAGAAGATTCCACATGCTGCGGAACAACTAAAACCTGTGTGCCACAACTACTGAGCCCATGTGCCTAGATCAAGCGAAGCCACCACAGTGAGAGGTCTGTGCACCACAATGAAGATAGCCCCCACTCACCACAACTAGAGAAAGCCCACAGGCAGCAGCGAAGACCCAGTGCAACCAAAAACAAATAAATAAGCAAACAAACTAAAAGATACAGAAGCTAGTTTAAAGGGGAGTTTTCATAATCAGTTCAGTTCAGTCGCTCAGTTGTGTCCAATTCTTTGCGACCCCATGAACCGCAGCACACCAGGCCTCCCTGTCCATCACCAACTCCTGGAGTCCACCCAAACCCATGTCCATTGAGTCAGTGATGCCATCCAACCATCTCTTCCTCTGTCGTCTCCTTCTCCTCCTGCCCTCAGTCTTTCCCAGCATCAGGGTCTTTTCAAATGAGTCAGCTCTTCGCATCAGGTGGCCATATCAGGTCTGGGTCAAAATGGGTTATAACATTGAATAAAATGAAAATCCATGAGTTTAGGCAGCAAATAGGTCAGTAAATGTACATCTTTTTTAAAAAATAGGAAGGTATCATAAATTAAAAACATTTTATACTTCAAAATGGAAAAAAGTCCTAACGTCAGTTTTTATATACCTAAGCCATTCTTTTGTTTGTTTGTTTTATAATCTATTTATTTTTTTGGTTGCACTGGGTCTTTGTTACTGCATGCAGGCTTTTTCTAGTTGCAGGGAACAAGAGCTACTCGCCGTTGTGGTACACTCTGTTCTCATAGCAGTGGCTTCTTTTGTTGTGGGGCACAGGTTCTAGACACATGGGCTTCAGTAGTGGCAGCTCATGGGCTCTAGAGTACAGGCTCAGTAGTTGTGACACACAGGTTTAGTTGCTCCATGCATATGGAATCTTCCTGACCATGGTTTGAACACATGTCCCCTGCATTGTCAGGCATGTTGCTATCCACTATGCCACCTGGGAAGTCCACCCTCCTATCTTGAGGCAGCATCTCTGACCAGGAGAGAGAGGCTGCAGATGGTCCGGGATGTGTGCATCTGCCCAAGTTTCTGTTCTGTGTTGATAGAAACAATAATGCAATCTGAAGGGCTTTCTCAATCATACACTTTCTGAATCACTTGAAAAAAGTGCTGGAAAAGCCACTCTTTCCGAGCGTCCCTGCTGCTGGCATCATCTAACTGAGAATACTGGCACTGTGCATGCCTACCTTCATTCCCTTATAATCAGCCATCTTCCACCATAATTCTTCAGTGCTTAGCATGTCTTCACCCTCCTTTAAGTAGGCCCCTTGGGGAGAATAAGAAGTTGACGGAAAAGGTTTATATGGCTTACTTTTTTAGCTACCGGAGGTCTTCCATATTGTCGTTATGAAATCTGACCAACGAAGACATCTTTATATATATATATATATTTTTTTAAATTTTATTTTATTTTTTAACTTTACAATATTGTATTGGTTTTGCCATATATCAACATGCACCTGCCACAGGTATACACGTGTTCCCCATCCTGAACCCTCCTCCCTCCTCCCTCCCCGTACTATCCCTCTGGGTCGTCCCAGTGCACCAGCCCCAAGCATCCAGTATCGTGCATCGAACCAAGACATCTTCTTAAGTCCTGGCCCCAGTGTGCTTCCAGGGCTATCTCAGGCTCCCTCTGTGTTCCCCTTCCATCCAGCTTCCTAAGCCATTCTTTTTTATGGTTATAACCTATCTTAACTTTTTAAAAATTATAAATACCTATTTATGGATTGATACACATAATAGTGTTTCCCTCAAGGGTTGGAATTGATTCATTTTATCTAAAACGTACTTCTTTAGAAATTATTTTCAATCCAGGTTATGTAGTGTTTCTTAAAAAAATAAAGATAAAATTGTAATTTTGTCCTTTTTCAGTATATTAATTATGCCTTACCATAGGTGAAGCTCTATAGATGGAAGACAGGATTCTTCTTATTCCACAGTTTTTGTTTCATTCATTTATTTGGTCTTTTTTTGAATAACTATTGAGTGCTATTATATGCTATGTACTGTGGCACTACTAAGTGCCAACTTATACAGAGTTGAACAAAGCAGGCCTTTTCCCTACTCTTTAAACATTCACCATGTGAATCTAGAGTGATCATTCTCTTGCACCCCTCTATAATATTGAGGATTCTCTTTACATTGTTTTAGACTTTTTTCTTTAACATAGTATTTTTAAACTTGTATATTTGAGATGAGTTTAACTTTGAGGGTAACTTTTTTTTATAAATAAGGAAAATCAGCATTTCATTGCAAGCAAAATGTCTTAAAACTTTTTCCACTGAAATATTTCTTTTACTTATCTGAAGCTGCCATAATACATTTTTTTAGCTAAAAGTTTTCTCATATTTTTTATCAGGCCAAAATAGGCTTTTTCTGCTTTGTTCAACTGAATAATACATCCAAGAGCTGTGCCAGGGTGGTATAGTTGTCAGCTCATATTAAGACCAAGGCCACATTCAGGATATGATATGTAGAAGTAACTTAATAGCTTAATTTGCAGAGTTGCTTATTATCCAGTTTATGGCTTTTTACAATACTTGGCAAATCTCACTTGAGCTTGCAGTCTGGAAAACAGCCTACAACTGACTACATTGACACAGAGATGGAAATTTAGAGGGCTCATGTGGCAATAACTAGTCTTATCTATATGTGTGAAATCAAATTTACTCTAGTGATACAAAAATATAGCAACCTCTTTTTATTTAACCTCACTGAAAGATAAGGAAACTGTTAAGCATTTTAATGTAAATCTTCAAATAAGTGTTTTCTACCTTTATGCTTTTTAAATTAAGTATACTGAAAGCAGTATTCTTTTTGGTGACCAAAGATCATAAATTATTTTATTGTACTCTGCTATATTTTATTACTCTATTTATATTTACATTTATCTGCTATATTTATAATTTACAATACCTTGTAATTGGTGAGGTGGTGGTATTTTCACCGTATTGCCGTCAACCTTATGAAGATAGCTTTATGTGTGTGCCTCTTTGCATTTTATATGAAAATAATGAAATAATTTTGAAGTATATGAAATATACTTTATTTGAATTTCATATATATTTGAAAATATATATGAAATATATTTTATTCCTAATTTATATTTATCTGCTATATTTATATTTATAATACCCTGTAATTGGTGAGATGCTGATATTTTCGCTGTATTGCCGTCAACCTTATGAAGATAGCTTTATGTGTTTGCCTCTTTGCATTTTATATGAAAATAATGAAATAATTTTGAAGTATATGAAATAATTTTCTATGCATTATTTGATTTGATTCTTAGAACAATCCTAAGAGGCAGTGACAGAAGAGATGAAGAAAAATGGTTGGGCTCACAATTTATTTGAACCAAGAAATTGAGTGTTTATTGATAAGATTATATTTGGGGGCAGGGGGACAGAGAAAGGTGTCAAGATGCTTCCAGAATCCTGACTTAAGCAATTGGATAGATAAAAGCATCATGTACTGAGAAAGGAAATACTGCAAAAAGAGTATATTTGCACATATGTAACATTTCAGTGGCATTGTATGTGAAGTTAGTCCTCAGGAGCTCAGAAGTCTTTTTTACCTCTGTGGAAACACATGAGGTAGTTTCAGAGCATTCAGTTTACATACAAACTCAGGACACTGCCTATAACATGAGAATTTCTTATATCAATTTAGTTACCAAGTCAAATATGGTTAAATTTTTATTTCAGCCTTTATTTCCTTCTTTTGAACTTTAATGATTAATAAAATTGGAAATATTAGTCAGTAGTCTAGCTGAGTAGACTTTGCTGTTTTGAATACAATTGAGATTCTTATAGTAAGAAAGAAGGAAAGAACATAGATACTCAAAGGGCAATGAACTACATCTTTCATAAATAACATGGCCCTTTAAAAAGTTCAAATATATTGATTGGGTCTCCTTGTTAGTTCCTCAGTCTTGTCCAACTCTTTGTGTCCCTGTGGACCGTAGTCCACCAGGCTCCTCTGTCCATGGAATTTTCCAGGCAAGAATATTGGAATGGGTTGCCATTTCCTTCTCCAGGGAGTCTTCCTGACCTAGGGATCGAACCAGGTCTCCTGCATTGCAGGCAGATTCTTTACCATCTAAGATACCAGGGAAGTGTATTGATTAGGTGATAATGTTAAATATAGAGTGTTTCAGTTAAAATATTAAGATTGTCAGACAATAAAAAGAAAGAAAATCTACCTGTAGGTTGTTTATAAGAAACATGTTCAAAGTGTAATAAAACAAAAAGTTCGAAACTAAAAAACAGAAAAAAGTACTCTGTAGAAATATTGATTGTTAGTTTTCTGTGCTATATAACAAATTATCACAAATTTAGCAGCTCTTCATGGTTTCTTTGGATCAGGAGTCTAGGCACACCTTAGCCTGGTCTACTGCAAGGTGTTGATCTAGATTGAGTTCTCATCTTGAGGTATAAGTAAGGAAGAATCTGCTTCCACGCTCCCTCAGGTTGTTGGCAGAATTTACTTCCTTGAAACTATAGAGTTTGCAGCAACTTACTTCTTCAAAGTTGGCAACAGAGATAGAACAGATTAGATAAGAGAGTCATAACCACAGGAATGGCATCACATCATGTTTGCAATATTCTATTGGTTAGGAGCAAGTTGGTTACTTTTGAAGGCCAACCTACACTCAAGTGGAAAAAGGGATATTATACAGGGTGTTATAGGGATCATGGGAGTCACATTAAAGTCAGTCCAACAAACCAACCAAAAGAAGAGATTTCAAAGCAAATAACTGTACTAGGAATAAAAGGAGTAGTAACTTAAGAGTTATAAAAAGTTTGGTTTTTCAGTTCAGTTCAGTCGCTCAGTCATGTCCGACTCTGCAACCCAATGAACCACAGCACACCAGGCCTCCCTGTCCATCACCAACTCCCGGAATCCACCCAAACCCATGTCCATTGAGTCAGTGATGCCATCCAACCATCTCATCCTCTTTCGTCCTCTTCTCCTCCTGCCTTCAATCTTTCCCAGCATCAGGGTCTTTCCAATGAGTCAGAAGATAGTAATTTAAAATTTGGGGGGTACCTAAACCCAAAACTCCAAAATACATAAGGAAAGGGTTAAATAATTATATGAGAAATAGACAAGATAGCAATAAAAATGAAACACTGTAATATACCCATTTCTCTCAGCAGTTGATACAAAAAACTGACCAAAAAATAAATCAGTAAGGATGCACCTTAAACAATGCAGTTAAATAAATATGACCTAATAGATATAACCAAAACATTGTTCCAATTGTAGAATAAACATTCTTGTCAAACTCACATGGGCTTCCCAGATAATTCAGTGGTAAAGAATCTGCCTGCCAATACAGGAGACGTGGGTTCAATCCCTGGGTTGGGAAGATCCCCTGGAAAAGGGAATGGCTACCCACTCCAGTATTCTTACCTGAAGAATTCCATAGTCAGAGGAGCCATGGGGTCACAAAGAACTGCCCCAGATGGAAAGCTTAGTTCCAGTGCACCGTAGAGGTTGTTTCACTGTTTTGGTGTAAAATGCCATTGAGGGTCCTCCAGCAGCTTGATCTGAGCTCCAAGGATGAGGCAAACCATGAATTGGCAAAGGAAAATAATTCACTTAAAGGAACTCTAGCAGCAAGAGAAAGGAGGAATAAGGATTACATCTAGAAAAAAGCAACTTCAATGAAATAGAGCTATTTGAAGAGATACATGACAAGTTTAAGAAACAGAACAAAACAGAATGATCCAATAATTCCACTCCTGGGCATGTATCTGGAGAATATTCTAATTTGAAAAGATACATGCACTTTAGTGTTCATAGCAGCACTATTTACAATAGCCAAGACATGGAAGCAACATAAATGTCTCTTGACAGATGAATGGATAAAGATGTGGTACATACGTATACAATGAAATATTACTCAGCTGTAAAAAAGAAGGAAATAATGCCATCTGCAGCAACATAGATGGATCTAGTGATTATCATACTAAGTAAAGGAAGTCAGACAGAGAAAGACAAATATCATATGATATCACTTATTTGTGGAATTGTAAAAAGTGATACAGATGAACTTGTTTACAAAACAGAAACAGACTTAAGACGTAGAGGACAGATTTATGACTACCAAGAGCAAAGGACAGGAAGGAGGTGGGGATAAATTAGGAGTTTGGAATTGGCAGATAAAGACTACTATATACAAAATAAACAAGGTCTTACTGTAACAGCACAGGGAAGTATGTTCAATATCCTGTAATAAACTCTAGTGGAAAAGAATCTGAAAAAGGAGATATATGTCAAGTTACATATATATATATGGGCATGTGTGTGTGTGTGTATGTATGTATATATACATATGTATATATGTATGTGTGTGTGTGTGTGTGTATATATATATATATGTGTGTGTGTGTGTATATATATATATATATATATATATATATATATATATATATATATATTTATGGGCTTCCCTGGTGGCTCGGATGGTAAAGAATCCGCCTGCAATGTGGAGACCTGGATTTGATCCCTGGATTGGGAAGATCCCCTGGAGGAGGGCATGACAACCCAATCCAGTCTTCTTACCTGGAGAATCCCCATAGACGGAGCCTGGGGTCACAAAGAGTCGGGCAGGACTGACCCACTAGCACAGCACAGCGCATGTACGCGCACACACACACGGAAAATAGTGCAAAGTGTACTACTGGTTTACAAAAGAAGATAAGGTAAATGTTTGGTTTTTTCCCCTTTGTCAGCTTACAAGATAATGAATTGGTTCTTTATCATCTTTGGGGGAGTGTTTTATTTTAAACTCCTATAATTCAGTAGCATGTTATAGATTGCAGTCTGCTGCATTTATTTACTGAATCTCAAATTGTCTCATCTTTGGCCAGTGGGAGCAGAGATGTTTCCTGAGTCCTTTTGATATGACCCTGATACTTTTTGACTGATAAAGAGACAGTATTTTATTTTGTTTTGTTTTTCTTCATTTTTCAGAAAACTTCAGGATGTTGTCTGTGCTTTTGGGAATGTGGATTTTAGGGATCCATTTGTTTTCTAGGATATTTGATATTTAGCATGATGTGTGATGTGATTTGTAGGCTGATATTCCTTGGAATTTATGTTACTTGCAAAGAATAATGGTTTTATCTTTTTAGTATTTGTATGTGTGTGCCAGGTCGCTTCTGACTGGCACATATCTGAACTCTTTGAGACCCCATGGACTGTCGCCCAACAGGCTTCTCTATCCATGGGATTCTCCAGGCAGGAATATTAAAGTGGGTTGCCATGCCCTCCTCCAGGGGATCTTCCTGTCTCAGGATTCGAACCCCCATCTGTTACATCTCCTGCATTGGCAGGAGGCTCTTTACCATTCAGGCCACCTGGGAAGCCCATTTAGTATTTAAGGAGACTCAAAAGTAACCAACAGAGCTTCCCTGGTGGCTCAGACTATAAATAATCTGCCTGCAATATGGGAGACCTGGATTGAATTCCGTGGTCGGGAAGATCCCCTGGAGAAGGGCATGACAACCCACTCGAATATTCTTGCCTGGAGAATTCGATGGACAGAGGAACCTGGTGGGCTACATGTCTATGGGGTCGCAAAGAGTCAGACCCAACTGAGTGACACCCAAAAGGAACCAGCATTTTCCAACAACAGATGTAGAGGCATATGTTAAGCTGGTTTATTCAATCAGTTAATATTTGAATGTTTACTCTGGAACAAACTCCACAATAGGAACTCTGGGAAATTCTAACAATTATGAAACCTACTTTTTGTTTAAAATTTTTATAAAATAAGTTCCAGGGATTGATTTTAAAATTGCTTGTTTCAGATCTGTCACGAAATCGCCTCTCAGAAATTCCCATAGAAGCATGTCACTTCGTTTCTCTTGAGAATCTCAATTTATACCAAAATTGTATTCGATATGTGCCAGAGGCAATTCTAAACCTACAAGCACTAACTTTCTTAAATATTAGGTAAGAACTTTTTTTTAAAATTTAGTTTTGTGTGGTGTTTTCAATTTTCCTCTTCCCTTTCACTTAAGTTACCGTTATCTGAGGAATTCCCTGTGGTGATCCGGTGGCTAGAACCCCATGCTTCCATTTCAGGGGGCGCAGGTTTCATGCCTGGTCAGGAAACTAAAATCTTGCATTCTTTGCAGCCAAAAAATAGAAATGATACTTTTTTAAAAAATTACATCATCTGTTTATATTAGCAATATCTCTTCATGTTTTTAGGTTAAATTAACAGTATTTTCTGGGTCCCTCTAGTTTCTCCCTTTGTCTTTGCCTTTGCAATAGTTAACAAACTCTAATAAGAGCTGTTACGCTAATTGTCTTGTAGCAGTGGTTCTCCAATTACATTTTCAAATAAATTTCATCAAATAAGAATGGTAGATCTGAAATTATTTTGATTTTTCTGATTATGTATTTTTGTATACTAAGTTCTGAACATATAAATGCATTTATTTAACTCATCTACTCCATTGTTTCACATCTTACAAGACTTCTTTTGTTATTTCATTATAAAAAGTTATAAATGTTGACTGGAGAAAATAAATTTAGAAAAGTAAAGGAAATCCATCTAAATGTGTCTGAATTAGTAGATGAATTTTTCCTTTTTTTTCTAGGCCTTTAGTCGAATTTTTAAATAAATTTTTCCCCTTGTCAAGAAATATCCTTTGGAAATATTTTTTTATATGTAATCATTTTAATGTATAGTTTATATATTTCTAAAACTCATTTTTGCTCTCAGATATTTACTTATTTCAGTTTTTTCCTATAAAAGTAGAACTAGTAGACAGCTTTGTATGTGAATGTCTAATTATTAGATATTAGAAGTTTTAATGGCTCATGATCTGTTAATAAAATCATCAAAAGATCTTACAAATGGGGGCAATTGTTACTAAGGATTAAGATGTTAAATATGCATAAGGAAAATTTTAACTTATTTTTATCCTTATGATGTATTTTTTACTTCCAGTTCTGATTTGTATACTTTTGTTTAGATTAAAGATTTCTTATCTATACTTCAGTTAGTATGATATGTCTAAAATCACAATTTGTCCCTTTTTTCCCATAGAACTATATTTGGTTTGTTTATATACATTTGGTTATAATGCTGTAATGATGAGGCAAGTAAATTATAAATACTCTTAATGTTTATAACTCTTTGGAAAGAAGAGGAGAGGATGCTAGTTATCTACCCTATTTTAAAATAATTTTTTCCTGTATAAATTTAACTGTAATACAATAATATGATTTGTTTATGAGACTGGAGTTTTATGGTGCAAGAGTCCTGTAAACCCTGTGATTTACAGATGAGGAATCTGTGTAAGATGCAGATAAATGCTTTGCCTAAAAAACAAAGCTGACAAGTGACAAACTTGAACTCAAATCTGTTTTTTCAAACTCAAATCTAATATCCTGTTTCTTTCTTGTAAGATTTACATTTGTTATTATACTGAGTGTAGAATGAGAAGGATGGCAATTTTTCTCCCTGAGTGTTGGGCTCTGACTTAGTTCTTTTTCTGCTTACACATTTAGTCGGAACCAACTGTCAACATTGCCGGTACACTTGTGTGAGTTACCATTGAAAGTCTTAATTGCTAGTAATAACAAATTGGTCTCACTTCCAGAAGAAATTGGACATCTCAGACATTTAACGGAACTTGTAAGTGAATATTTCATTTTTTGATTGTTTTATGTATATATGTATGTATATTAAAAAGCAGAAATATCACTTTGCCGACAAAAACCATAGCTTTGACTATATGGACCTTTGTCGATACAGTGATGTCTTTAGTTTTTAATATGCTGTCTAGGTTTATAATAGCTTTCCTTCCAAGGAGCAAGCATCTTTTAATTTCATGGCTGCAGTTACTGTCAGCGGTAATTTTGGAGCCCAAGAAAATAAAATCTGTCACTGCTTCCGTCAGTCAAAAGCCTATACATTTTAAAAATCAAATTCTAGTACAAACTGTGGAATTATTCCTGGACAAAGAATCATAGTATTTTTTACAACCGGTGGGTATTATGTTGTCCAAACCTTGTTTTGCAAATAGTTTAAAGCTGGCAAGTTTGTAATATCAGTACAGTTCTTTACTTTGTATCGTTTTGAAATAGGATGTGAGCTGCAATGAAATTCAAACAATACCTTCCCAAATTGGTAATTTGGAGGCCTTGAGAGACCTTAATGTAAGAAGAAATCACTTAGTACGTTTGCCTGAAGGTAAGAAACTGTGAAACAGTTGTTTTGTTTTTTGCCTTTTTATTTTATCTCTCAGACTGATGTGCACATCAAAAATGTATAAAAGTTACAGCAAGTGTTTGAGATGTAATGATTTATTTAATACATGTTATCTGTTCTGTTATAGATTTTAAAAGCTAGACTTTTCATTGAAAAGCTCCAATAATTGAGTAGTGATGGTAATTTTAGATCCTGTTAACTGATAATGTAGGGTCTCTGGAAGTTTCATTTGGTATAACTACTTAAGAGAAATTTCACATATTTTTGATAAATCATATACATGATTACTGGAAAAACATAGCTTTGACTAGACAGACCTTTGTTGGCAAAGTGATGTCTGTTTTTTAATACGCTGTCTAGATTTGTCATAGCTTTTCTTCCAAAAAGCAAGCATCTTTTAATTTCATGGCTGCAGGCACCATCTGCAGTGATTCTTCCTGCACCAGAGATTCACATCATTCATTCTGAGAAATTGTTTTATATCTGTTTGATAATTTCCTATCTTCTGATTTCTGTTTTCTCTTTCGAGAATTTTTGTTAATTGGATAGTGGACTCTTAATTGATCTTATGGTTTTCTTATCTTTTTTATTGTTCGTTTCTTTGTCATTTTGTTTAACCAGGTGGTAACAGTTCAACTATTTATAGTCTTACCATTCTTCTGAATTTGTAATTTCTGCCATCTAATTTTTCATCTCTAAGAACCCTTACTTTTTGCTGATTTAAAAACAAAATCTTTTCCTTTTTCAGTAATTTAGTATTTTATTTTTCTGAAATTGGAGACATTAGTTCTAGTTTTCAGAGTTTTCTTCTGTTTCCTGTATGTTAACCTGTTTTTTCCTGCACTCATTTTTTTCCTTTGTTTTGCATATTTCAATTTCTCTCTTATATGTTGAAAGCGCTTCTAAATGTTTGTGGGTCATATGCCATTTATACAAAGCTAATTAGAAATTTCAAGTATACTGGGCAGAAATTGTATTAAGCAGTAAGCTGGATATTTTACTGGAGGAAACTCTATATCAGCATCTAAAGGCCTTTTGTATGGGACTATATAGTTTGTCCAGAGAAAGATGTTTTTTTCTTCTACATTGTGTATCTTCCTAACTAACTAATGGGGTAAGATTGGGTAGCAAAGTGCTGAGGTCTTGTCACTAAGTGTGTAGACTTTCACTTAAATCCTCCATTTTTAGCAGGCAACTCATCCTAACTTTCCATTGTGCAGTCCTTGAGTTTAGAGGCTTTCAATTCAGTTTCACTAAAGGATAACTTGTTGATTCCTGTTGTGAATGGAAAGCAGCATGTATAGTTGGGATTGAAAACCTATGCATCTAACTTGTTTTTATACAGATTGTCATCTGATCCTTTTGTTATTCCCACCTTTCTGTGGTATCAGACCTAGTTTCTAAGACTTTCTGTTGTTCTATAAGGGGTCACCATTTCATGCAAAATTGTGCACAGTAAAGGACAGAAACGATATGGACCTAACAGAAGCAGAATATATTAAGAAGAGGTGGCAAGAATATACAGAAGAACTGTACGAAAAAGATCTTAATGACCTGGATAACCATGATGGTGTGATCACTTACCTAGAGACAGATATCGTGGAGTGTGAAGTCACATGGGCCTTAGGAAGCATTACTACAAACAAAACTAGTGGAGGTGGTGGAATTCCAGCTGAGCTATTTCAAATCCTAAGAGATGATACTGTTAAAGTGCTATACTCAATATGCCAGCAAATTTGGAAAACTCAGCAGTGGCCACAGGATTAGAAAAGGTCAGTTTTCATTCTAATTCCAAAGAAAGATAATGCCAAAGAATGTTCAAACTACTGCACAGTTGCACTCATTTAAAATATTAGCAAGGTAATGCTCAAAATCCTTGCAGCTAGGCTTCATCACTGTGTGAACCAAGAACTTCCAGATGTTCAAACTGGATTTAGAAAAAGCAGAGGAGCCAGAGATCAAATTGAAAACATCTGTTGGGTCATAGGAAAGGCAAGGGAATTAAAAAATCTATTTCTGCTTCACTAAAGGCTAAAGCCTTTGTGTGGATCATAACAAACTGTAGAAAATTCTTAAAGAGATGGGAATACCAGACCACCTTACCTGCCTCCTGAGAAATCTGTATGCAGGTCAAGAAGCTACAGTTAGAACTGGACATGGAACAGCGGATTGGTTCAAAATTGGGAAGGGAGTACGTCAAGGCTGTATATTGTCACCCTGCTTATTTAACTTATATGCAGAGTCCATCATGTGAAATGCTGGGCTGGGAGAATCACAAGCTGGAATCAAGATTGCCAGGAGAAATATCAATAACCTCAGATATGCAGATGACACCACCCTAATGGCAGAAAGGGAAGAGGAACTAAAGAGCCTCTTGATGAAGGTGAAAGAGGAGAGTGAAAAAAGCTGGCTTAAGACTCAACATTCAAAAAATGAAGATCATGGCATCCAGTCCCATCACTTCATGACAAATAGAAGGGGAACAAGTGGAAACAGTGACAGACTTTATTTTCTTGGACTCCAAAATCACTGCAAACAGTGAATGCAGCCATGAAATTAAAAGAAACTTGTTCCTTGGAAGAAAATCTATGATAAACCTAGACAACATATTCAAAAGCAGAGACATCACTTGGCTGACAAAGGTTGGTCTAGTCAAAGCTATGGTTTTTCCAGTAGTCATGTACAGAAGTGAGAGTTGGACCATAAAGAAAGGTGAGGGCCAAAGAATTGATGCTTTCGAACTGTAATGCTGGAGAAGACTCTTGAGAGTCCCTTGAACAGAGTGGAAATCAAACCAGAATATTCACTGGAAGGACTAATGCTGAAGTACCAATACTTCAGCCACCTGATCGAAGAGCCAATTCATTGGAAAAAACCCTGATCCTAGGAAAGATTGAGGGCAGGAGGAGAAGGGGGTGTCAAAAGATGAGATGATGGGATGGCATCACCAACTCAATGGACATGAGTTTGAGCAAACTCCGGGAGTTGGTGATGGACAGGGAAGCCTGGCATGCTGTAGTCCATGGGGTTGCAAAGAGTCAGACACGAGTGAGCAGCTGAACAGCAGCAACAACATAAGGGGTCAAATAGTTTGCTTTTCATTAATATTAACATCCCTAAGCACCTAGATTTCATTTTATGACACTTTGCTATATATCGGTTAATCACTAAGAAAGGATGGACGTAAAATACTTAGGTTAAATCAATTATATTTAGATAGAAGCTCATGAAGAAAAAAATGTCTAGCTTTGAAATATCATTGTTTATTTCCACCTTACTTCCCTGCAGAACTAGCAGAGTTGCCTTTGATAAGGTTAGACTTTTCCTGCAACAAAATTACAACAATTCCTGTCTGTTATCGGAATCTCAGGCACCTGCAGATGATCACCCTAGATAACAATCCACTACAATCTCCTCCTGCACAGGTAAACCACAGTTGATTTGAAGTATGTTATAAACTTTTTGGACAAAGGATGAAGTTTAAAAGTTGTAGATTATATGTATTTACTTTTTGTCAGAGATTAAGTTCTTTTAAAATAAATTCACACTCATATGTATTCTTTAAAAGCCTTGAAGTAAATGAGATGGGAGATAGGTAATATTCCAAAAATGTTTTTCCTTTCACTAAATTGACTTTTTCACATTTGAAGGGTTCTTCCTTAAAGTTTTTTTTTTTTTTCCAATTAAGTTTGAGTTATTTCTTTCTAGTAAAACTTAAATGAAGACAATGTAAATGCTACAGACAAAATACTCAGTTTACAGAATTAAAGATCATCAGCGTATTTCTCATGACTGTTGTCTTTGTACCTTCCTGTTTTCTAAAATCTTAAGTTCCTCATTGAGTCAGTTTGGACTGAAATGAAACTACTTAATGAAGTTGTTATAAGGTAGCTTTACATACAGATTTTAGATTCCACAATTTAAAAAGCTTTTTGTCTTATATTTTTCACCGTAGCTTTCCTTACTCTGCAGTTGATTCACCCTTGTACAAGTGTCTATATGGCAGCTGTTAAAGTGTTTGAGTAAACTTCATTAACTACAGAAAGGTCTCATATCCCTAAAGAGTTTATATGTTGATTTGTAGGACAGAAATAAATAGGTGGCAACAGAACTATATATGACTTTAATATTTAATCATTTCCGGCTTTTCTTTCTTACAGGAAGTAGGATTGAAAACATAATTGTGCATGATTGTTGGATTTCTAAAAACAAAAGTTGCCAGTAGAATCCATGGGGAGCAATGCTTTAAATCTCTGACTGTGCCTAACTAGTCAATATAAGTTTACTTGGTATTCTAACAGTGTTTATAATCATGAATTATGTATGTTACTAAAACTTATTAGTGACTAGAAAACAAAAACCTACATTTATATCACTTAAACACCTAAGGTAACAAATGATATAATGTGTTATAATGAGTTAATTTTTAATATTACCATACATACTTAATAGAAATACCTTCTATTTCCAATATACATTAAATAAAAAGCTGACTGTGATTTAAAAGGCAGGGGCTCCTTCAGTTAAAAAAATAAGTAAATTTAAAATTAAAAAAAATAAAAGAAGCAGAAGGAAAAAAGGTTTGGGTACACATATATTTCAGATGAATAATAATTTGTTTCTATATGTTACTTTACTTAGATATGTATAAAAGGCAAAATCCACATATTTAAGTACCTGAACATGCAGGCTTGTAAGATTGCTCCAGATCTGCCAGATTATGATAGGAGACCCATGGGTTTTGGCTCCTGGTGAGTATATTGTATTCTTTCATTTATTATTTTCCATCTCACGGAGAATCAAATAAATGGGACCCTTAAATTTGCCTGATGGTTTGTTTGACCAAAGCAAAATAACCTATTTTAATGTTATTTTTCTCAGAATGCTTATATTAAGTAAAAATTGATTACATAGATGTGACCAAGTATAGTTCTAAGTCAGGGTTTCTTAACCTCAGCACTGTGGATATTTCGAAATAGATAATTATTTGTGGTGAGGACCTGTCCCGTACACTGGAAGATACTCAACAGCTTCCCTGGCTTCTGTAGCACCTTCCCAACGTAACAAACAAAGGTGTCTCCAGTTATTACCAAATATCCTCTGAGAGGTCCTCAGTTGAAAACTGCTGGTCTAAGTGACTTTAATATTAACTAACCTTGGCTCTCCTTTTAACTAACTCTATAACTTAAGGCAACTCATTCAAACTTTCTGGGCTGCATTTTTCACAAAGGGAGTAAAGGTGTTGGATTTGATGGCCATGAACTGTGGTGTTGGAGAAGACTCTTGAGAGTCCCTTGGACTGCAAGGAGATCCAACCAGTCCATTCTGAAGGAGATCAGCCCTGGGATTTCTTTGGAAGGAATGATGCTAAAGCTGAAACTCCAGTACTTTGATCACCTCGTGCGAAGAGTTGACTCATTGGAAAAGACTCTGATGCTGGGAGGGATTGGGGGCAGGAGGGAAAGGGGACGACTGAGGATGAGATGGCTGGATGGCATCACCGACTCAATGCACATGAGTTTCAGTGAACTCCGGGAGTTGGTGATGGACAGGGAGGCCTGGTATGCTGCGATTCATGGGGTTGCAGAGTCGAACACGACTGAGCGACTGAACTGACTGACTGACTGACTGAATGTCATTTTAGGATCTTTTAAGTCTGTGAATCCCTCAGCTGCATATAGCATCGGACTTTTACAAAGGCATTTTCTTGGCATTCCCAACCATTACAGCAGTCTTAAGTAACAGGAATTAAATTCATAAAGTCTTTAAACAGGCAAAATAGGTATCTCAGTGAAGGTGTAATAATATTAATAAACTTTACTCAAGAGAACCCTTTAGGCATTCTCTTAGAATTTGTCACATTTTACGTAAAAGCACAGTCCTAACCTTCTTAGTGTCCTAACTTAAAACAGATGAACAAACTTCTATTTTATTAGAGTTTCTAAAAGCAGACATATTAAAAATACAAAAATAATTCAAAGGAAAAAATAAAACCATAAAAAGCAGATGCATATTAACAAAATTCAAATTACTGATAAATTCTGAAAGAAAGATTCCAAGTGAAGACATAAGGGGGCTTTAAAGGTATTCGTGTCTCACCATAGCTTAAAAGCTATGTCAGTTATAAGTATTCTTTTATTTTATATGGTATTTCATAATTTTAATAAGGTTTTTAAAAACAATGAAGCTCTAGAAACGTAGCAGTTTGACATCACCAGACATATATGTAAAGTACCCTTCATATTTTAGTAATATTTTAAGTTATTACTATATTTTAGCACTGTACAGTAATTGGTGCTACTTAAGAAAATGCTAAGATAAGAAAATGCTAAAATGCTATTTAAGATACTGCTAAGATTTTCCCAGTAAAGGGAAATACATATAATTAAAATTTTTTAAACTGTATTTTTAGCTTTCTCTGCCTAAAGTCTTCAGAAGCAGCTTTGTAATGATATTCGGAGTTTTTTGGTCTGGCTTTTAGACTGCAGATTTGTATAGACTGAAGGACATTGGGAACACCAGCTTTAATCTAGTTGTTTTGATTTAGTATACTTAAACAAGTACAGGGAGAAATTATGCATATGCATAAAATATTCCTACCAGAACATCCTCAGTACTAGCACTTTTAACTCTGAGAAGACTAAAAGCAGGTATGTGGTGTTAAGGAAGACAAAATGATTTCGAAAAGATGGTGGGGGAGGTGGAGATTAGGTCTTACAGTGTGCTGATCTAGGTCTGTCTTAGAGGAAGAATTTTGGCAGTGGGGAAGATATGAGGAAAGCCAGACCACTAATACCAAGAATTTTTAAATTTTCTCCATTATTTCCTTTTCATTTCTTTTTCCTCTTACCTCACTTCATTGCTTAAAATATGGAACTCTTACGTCTTATCTCTAGAAGAAAGTTTTGTTTTCCCTATTTAAATATTTCTAAAAGTTTCTACTCCTGTACAGTTTAAAAAAAAATGTACAGCAACAAAAAAAGCAGCTTTTAGAGGACTTTAATGGTAGTCCAGGAGTTAAGACTCAGCTCTTCCACTGCTAGGGTTTGGGTTTGATCCCTCTTCTGGGAACCGAGATCCCATATGCCACATGCCATGAGGTACGGGCAAAAAAGTAAATAAATAACACTAATCTTTTTTTTTTAAGTAGTTTTTATTTTATATATACACTAACTTATTTTCTCAAGGAGTTAGTAACCCTTGCAAAGGAAAAGTTTTTCTCTCCTGAAGTAGCAGAGTAGGAATATTAAACTGCTGCTGTTGCCTTGAGGTTTGAGTGTGAGAAGATGAATAGTGATTACTGGGTGTGTGTATGTGTAATGATTACAGGGCACACCTGAAGAAACCAAGGAGGAAACATCATTACCTCTTTGAGCAGTGAGCTTTGATTGAGGGCTGCAGTGCTGGTTACAGAATCTTTTTCTCTCTGATTCTGTCCTTAGTTTTGAGGACTAAGAAGTCTTCGCCTTATTTCTTTGAATATTGCGGTCTTTATTACTTTCCTTTTAAAAAACAGATACAAAAAATTCCTGGGAAGAGATTTGTGTTTGCTAAAAGATATAAGAAGGCTTGAGTTGATAGAGAAAGTTTTCCTAAATGGGAGGTCTAGATAGCATAAACATATCATGTTTCTCAAAGGAATTCATAATTACAGATCTAATATATTCCAATCCCTATATAATCCCTAATTATGCTCAAATAGATTATCCTCTGCATATTCTATTTTTCCAGAGTTATGTTACTGTATTTGTGATTATTTCAGAATATCCTATAAGTTTATATATATATATATCAATATATATGTTGTGCATGTGTATATATATATGTATATAAAAGAAAAATATTTCCTTCAGCTCCTCTTGCACCAACAAATGAGACGTTGTACTTTCATGTCCTTTCTTATTAAGGTACAGATTAATAAGATTGCATTGTAGTTATCAGTGCATTTATTCAGAATGCAGTCATAGAGTTAGAAGGCCTTTGTTCTAGCTCTGAAACTTTGTACTATTGGGCAGTTTTCTATTTATTTTTGGCTGTGATGGGTCTTCGTTGCTGCATGCGGACAGGGCTACTCTCTAGTTGTGATGTGCAGGCTTCTCATTGCAGTGACTTCTTTTGTGGATCACAGGCTCCAGGTGCATGGGCTCAATAGTTGCGGCTTGTGGGCTCTGGAGCATGAGCTCAGTAGTTTGGTACATAGGCCTAGTTGCCTCAAGGCATGAGAAATCTTCCCAGACCACGGATTGAACTCGTGTCCCCTGCATTGGCAGGCAGATTCTTAACCACTAAACCACATAGGATCTTCACTGCATCATGTGGGCTCAGTAGTTGTGGTCTTTGGGCTTAGTTGCTCCAAGACGTGGGATCTTAGATCCCTGATCAGGGATTGAACTTTAACCCCTGCATTGCAAGGTGGATTCTTTTTTTTTTTTATGGTTGTGCGTAACTTTTATTTATTTATTTATTTTTAATATAAATTTATTTATTTTAATTGGAGGCTAATTACTTTACCAGTGGACCACCAAGCAAGTCCCTCAAATGCATTGCTCTTTCCCTGTACCTTAAATTCTGATTCATTGTGACACAGCAACTTTTTTAAAGTTATGTACACAAACTGTAAGAATACATGGAATACAAAATTTGATACCAGAAGAACACTACATGCTTTAAATTTGTACCATTGAAAGTTATTTTTCAGTCTAGGCCATCTTATTAAATAAAATGCTAACAGACCAATTTTTAACATAGGTTTTGTCATGTTTTAGACTTTAAGCTAACTTTAAAACTATGTTTAAGAACAAGCAAAAACTAAAGCTTTTATAGCTTTAGAAGAAAATGTAGAACATCTTTGTGACTTGGGGAATGCAAGGATTTCTGAGGACACAGAAAGCAGTAACCATTAAAAAAGAAATGATAAACTCAATTTAATGAAAATTAAAACCATCTATTTATGAAAAGAAACTGTTAAGAAAATAGGCAAACCACAGACTGAGGGAAATTATTTGCAAAATACATTTAAAATAATAGACTTGCATCCAGAGTGTATAAAGAATGTGCCAGTCCTGTCTGACTCTTTGCAACCCCACCAGGCTCTTCTGTCCGTGGGGATTCTCTAGGCAAGAATACTGGAGTGGGTTGCCATGCCCTTCTCCAGGGGATCTTCCCAACCCAGGGATCGAACCAGGGTCCTCCTGCATTGCAGGCGGATTCTTTATCAGCTAAGCCACCATAGAAGCCTGCAACTTGATGTTAAAAAGACAAACAACCCAGTTGAAAACTGGACAAAAGTCTTGAATAAACTTTACAAAGAAAGATACATAATTGATCAGTAAGCACACAGAAAAGTGCTTAACATCATTAATCATCATTGAAATGCATATTAAGTCACAATGCATATCCACAAGAATAAAATTAAGACTGACAACAGCAAATGAAAGGATGTGGAGCAACCAGTGCTCTCATGTTGCTTATGTAATGTAATTTGAGTTGTAAAAACGTAAAATCAGAACATCCATTTTGGAAAGTTAGTTTGGCCGATTTCTTTAACAACTTTATTGAGATAAAATTTACCCATTTTAAGTGTCCAATTTGGTGAGTTTTGGTAAATGGGTACAGTCACAAAACTACCAACACAATCAAGATACGTATTTTTTTAAAAATCACCCTCAGCTCCAGGCAGTCACTGGTCAGCTCTCTGTCATTTGCCTTTTCTAGAATTTCATAGAAATGAAATAAAATATATAGCGTTTTGTCTGTGGCTTTTACTTAGCAAACTGTTTTCATGATTATTGATGTTGTATTTTTAAATGGGCCAAAGATTTGAACATACATTTCATAGAATAAGATAAGTAGCCAATAAGCACATTAAAATATTAAATATCACTAGTCATCAGAGAAATACAAATTAACATCACACTTTATACCCATCAGAATAATAACTAAAATTAATGACTGGCAGTACAGTGTTGACAACTGGAACTCCAGTATATTGTTGTTGGGAATTTAAAATGATTCAGCTACTTTTGAAAACAGATTGGCAGTTTTTTAAGTTAAACCTGCACTTACATATAAATTCATTCATCCAGGATGAATTCACTGACATGACAAGAATTTCACTGACATGATGCCAAGTATAAAAAGTACATACTCCATTTTTGTGCATTCTAGAATAAGCAGAACAAATTACCCCAAACTTAGAGGTTTAAACAACACAAATTTATCATTTTATGGTATAGGTCAGAAATCTAAATTTTGGTCTCACTGAGCTAAAATTAAGATGCTGGCAGTGCTCCATTCTTTTCTGTAGATTCTGAGTAGACTGTGTTTCCTTGCCTTTTTCAACTTCTAGAGGTTGTGTGCTTTCCTTAGTTTGTCCCTTCCTCCATCTTTAAATCAGCATTGTATCCTCCTCTTCTTTTTCCCTCTTAAACATTCAAGAGACCTTGTGATTACATTGAGCCCATTCATACAGTTCAAGATAATCTCCTTATTTTAAAGTACTCTTACTAGCAGCCTTACTTTTATCTGCAACCCTAATTCCCGTTTCCAATGTAAAGTAACATATTTACAGGTTTCAGGGAGTATATCTTGACATCTTTGAGAACAATTATTTGGCCTTCTATACTAATTTAAAGTAAAAAAAAAATTTGGTAGTTGCTTCTTAGTTGATGAGGTGAGGAAAGTTGACTGGAAAGGGATGTGTGGTAATTTTCTGGTGAAGTAGAAGTGTCCTGTATCATGATAGGGGTGTATGTTACAAAGATGCATTCATTTGTCAAAGGTTTGTGTATTTCAGTGTATATAAATTTTACCTTAAGAAAGAGAGTGCTATTAAAAACAAAAATAATGGAGAGGGTCATCGGGAATGGCTAGAGGAACAGATGAAGTAAGAGTGTTGATATTTTTGAAGGTGGATAATGAGGACATGAAAGTTCATTATTCTCTTCTAACTGCTTTCTTTGAATTTGGAGTTTTTCATACTGAAAAGTTAAAGGAGTACTCACTTCATTCTAAGCAATTAAGTCCCTAAATGCCATGAAAATATTTATTACTAAAATTGCATCTATTTCAAATGTTAATTTTTAAAGTATCAAACTTCACAATAAGAACTAAAGTTTCTTTTCGGCAGCCATGAAGAACTGTACTCAGGTCGTCCCTACGGAGCGCTTGATTCAGGTTTCAACAGTGTGGACAGTGGTGATAAGAGATGGTCAGGGAATGAAGTAAGTGTTTATTGTACTTGTTGCAACTTCTGATTAAGAGGAAGTAAAATGATGAAAATGGAAAGTGTCTTAATTGGACTCAATTTCTTGTTATGTAAAATATAGAAAAGCCAAATGAGGGGTAAAACTCCCACATAGTCCTGTCACTCAGAAATGGTATTATGTTTCTTCATCGTCTTTTTAGCATATTGTGTTTTACATGTTTGTTACCTCATTGTCTCGTATAAATCATTTTATATCCTGGAAGATCTTAATGGGAACTGAGCCAGTTACATGGGAAACCTAAAATTTTGAGTGCCTGGGTAATCTTGAGCAGAGAGGGGTAGAAGATCTGCTAGAAGGTGAGAAAATAGAACTATAGGCTGATGGGTACTAAGATAGGAACCTGATGAAGTTATCTACATGCTCAAGATAAATAAGTAACTTTCTCAGCTAATTATATCATTTTTCTCTTTTGTTTTAATTATTAGTATTATGTTTTCTCTCTTTTTAAATTACTAAGGGATAATATTTTAGCTATAAATTAGGTTAAATGATAAAAAGATTTTGTTAGCAAGACTGGTAGTATACCATTTTTAACATTGTTTTATTTGGAGTCTAAAGCAAATTAGTTTTAGAATACAGCTCATTTGTCATTTGAAATTGCTTGGCTATTTGTGTGTGGTTGGGTGTGTACATGATTGTGGCAATATCAAAAAAGATACTTTTTTGGGGGGGCTACACTGGGTCTGTGTTGCTGTTCTCAGCGTTTCTCTAGTTGTATCAAGCAGGGCCTACTCTCTAGGTGTGGTGTGCAGGCTTCTCATTGCAGTGGCTTCTCTTGTTGCGGGAGCACAGGCTTTAGGGCCCGTGGGCGTCTGTAGTTGTGGCTCCTGGGCTCTAGAGCATAAGGTCAGTAGTTGTGGCACACAGGCTTAGTTGCCTCACAGCGTGCGGGATCTTCCTGGATCAGAAATTGAACTGTTGTCCCCTGCATTGCAAGGCAGATTCATAACCATTAGACCACCAGGGAAGCTCCATTTTAACCATTTTTAAGTGTGCATTTCAGTGCCATTAAGTACATTGATATTGTTGAATAATATGTACATCTTTGTAGATGCATCTCTGGAATTATTTTGCTCTTTTTTAAAAAATATAAATTCTGAGTTTATGTTATAAATGCCTTATCTAAAATTTGAAGTGATTTATTTTAGTGTTTCTGCTATTTTTTTAAGCCTACAGATGAATTTTCAGATCTGCCTCTTCGAGTAGCAGAAATTACTAAAGAACAAAGACTACGAAGAGAAAATCAATACCAGGAGAATCACAGCAGTTTAATAGTAACAAATGGTGGAGGTAAACATGATTCCTGACAACATCCAAAATCTTTTTTATCTCTGACTTTTTAAACGGCCTTTTCACATCCATTCCTTTTATTTGTATATCTGTAACTTCTTCCATTCTTTTTTTAGAGACCTCCCTCCTCTTCTCATATGATTAGAAAAAAAAAATGTTTTCTATTAGGACTAAATTTCAATTTCTCTATGTTTTCAGGCTTGTAATTAAAATATGTTTTTCTCTTTATTTGGGGAGAGAACTTTACTAAGTTCTCTGGAATACTAAGTTTACTAATAAGTTTATCTGGAATAGACCTTTGCTAATCTTTTTTTTTTTTTTTTGGCTGTGCTGAGTCTTGGTTGCTGCGTGGGCTTTTTCTCTAGTTGCAGTGATCATAGACTGCATTTTACACCAGCTGCATGTGTGGGCTTCTTGTTGCACTGGCCTCTCCAGTAGCAGAGTGTGGGCTCTAAGATGCTCAGACTTCAGTAGTTGCAGCAAGTGGGCTAGTAATCGTGGCTCCTGGACTATAGAGTACAGGCTCAATAGTTCTGGTGCACCGGCTTAGTTGCTCCATGGCATGTGGGAAATTCCTGGATCAGGGATCGGACTGGTGTCTCCTGCATTGACAGGCAGATTCTTGACCACTGAGCCATAGGGGAAGCCTGATCTTTGCTAATCTTGATTTAACCATGATCTTCTTAGAAGTATTCTCCTTTTTAAAGATTCTCTTTGTGGTCATTGTGTGACCTCTTTTAGAAATTCAGTGTATTCTTGATGTCTGCCTTGTCTTTCATCTGAAATTGTGCTCTTCAAGGGCATCTGAATCTTATTTATGTGCTTCTCACCCCAGAGCATTTTGAGAAGCAAAAATTCCTCAAATGATTCCCTTCCATCCACAAACTGCTGCAACATACCTGCAATACTGACCTCTAAAAAATATTTTTCTAAATAGAAAAATCTTTTTTTTCTAGTAATGGATAGCAGTTACAATAAGGGGAACAGTCATCAGTATCTGTTTCTTTATCACCAAGTCTTTCCTCCTGTCTTTTCACTTTTATTTAGAGTTAATTGTGGTAGGTTTTCTGCCTAATTCTTCAAAGAGATATAATTAAGCCCCAAACCTAAAACATCCAAAAAATGAAACAAAACCTAAAAGAAGATATACCCTTCAACGTTAAAAAATTATTCTTCCTCTTTTTGTCTCACAGAGTCAAACTTGTTTAAAATAGTCAAGAGCTAGCCAAAGAAAAAAGAAATACTAGAGGTCTAAATTCCAGTAATTACCATCAATTACTGCATTCTTTATAGTGAATCAAGACTAGGGCTTTTCTTTAGCCTGTTATTGTGAGTGACCATGGACTAAATGATAAAGACTTACGTAATTTAAACTTATTCTTCCCACTTTCATAATAGAAAATGTTAAGGAAAAGGAAAGAATGCAATTTAATGGTTTTTGTTGGCTGTCTAACTTGAATTTTTTTTTGATGTGTGTGTGTGTTTGTGTCATATGGACAGTGGAACATGAACTGGATCAGATTGACTATATTGACAGCTGTACTGCAGAGGAAGATGAGGATGAGGTGAGACCACACAAGGGCCTGGACTCAGACAGCCTCAGTTCACAGTTTATGGCGTATATTGAACAACGACGAATCTCTCATGAGGTAGTATACACGTTTAAACCTAAATTTGTTGCCGTCCCCTAGTAAAAACAATTTATGATAGTCTAAATTTCTGTCATATCAGTGATTTGTTGGTTTAGGCTCAATTATTTGTTTTATTATCTTTAGTTCCAATTTTATTACTTTTTCAAACTATTTTTAAAATCAGACAGTAGTCTTAAGTAAAGTTGAGATTTATTTTTCAAATAAAAAGACAGATTTCAGAATTAAGAAAAGTCCTAAGAAAATGCAAAGGAATATGATGCTTTTTATTGTTATTCTTAATGCTTTTTTATTAACTGATAAATCATAGTTTGGTCAGTAATTAAGAATTGAACCAACGGCAGACTTTTGGAGCAACATACAAACTCAACCATAGAATTTTCATGATGAGCTTAATTATATTGGTGCTTTTATGCTAAGTCACACAGAATATAAATTGTTTGCCATTAAAATTCCTGGGTGTCTGTTATAGTGGAGCATTGAGTTGCCTTAGAAAACAAATGAGCATTCAGCCCACTGCGAAGTCTCTGCCAGTTCCCCAAGGGTCTCAAGTAGAAATAGCATTCTTCAGTGTATCTAGTCAGCATAATAAAATGGCTCCACTTCAGTGTGTGTGATATTAATGTCTGGAGTTGGTCCCAGGCTCTGAGCAGGGATTATTTGAGAAACACTTGGGGCCTTTTTGAAGAATGATGTATTTAAGTCTTTTAGAAATAGCAAATAGTCACTTCAAGTGGGATATGTTATAGAGTGTTATTATCATTCTTTTAAAAAAAAAAAACTTGGTTTTCCTATCTGAAGACTTTTGAACACAGTATTTTTTGTTGGTTCAAAAGACACTCTTGTATTTAAAGTTTGATAAATACGTTATTCCCCCCACCCCATATCTGAGGGGAATACATTCCAAGAACACCAGTGGATGGATGGTACTGAGCCCTATATGTACTATGTTTTTTCCTATACATACATACATACCTATGATAAAGTTTAATTTATAAATCAGGCACAGTAAGAGATTAAGAATAATAACTAAAAATAGTTGCAACAGTATACTGTAACAAAAATTATGTGAATTTGGATGTGTGCACACTCACGCTCTCTCTTATTATCTCACTGCACAAATTTAATCCCTTTCCCATCTTAACTAAGCATGCATTTACACACACTGTGGGTGTGTAACGTTTGCAGTTTGAAGTGCAACAGCAAAACTAGCATGAATGTCTCTTTCCTTCTACACAACTTCACAGATGGAAGCTTTGTTCTTACTGTAGATCTTACCTTAGAATTCAGTTTTTTTCTTTCCTTATTAATTCAAGAACTTTCACCTTTTCACTTCAGTGAAGCATTTTACGACTTCTCTCAGGCATATCTGAATTACCAACATTACTACTTTTGTACTTGGGTCCATTATTAATAAAATAGGATTACTTGTACACAAGCACTGCTGTACTGCGACAGTCTGATAATTGAGAGAAACTTAACTGAGCCAGCTACTAACTGACTAACAGGCAGGATACCCTGGTGAAAGGGATGATTCATAACCCAGGTGGGATGGAGTGGGACAGCTTGCGATTTTACCACACTGCTTAGAATGGCATGTAGTATAAAACTTACAAATTGTTTGTTTCTGAAACTTTCCATATAATATTTTTGGATCAATGGTTGACAATGGGTGACTGACATCTCAAAAGGTGAAACCAGCCAATAATGTCCATTGCTGTGAATCAAAGTCCTGCAGCCTACAGATAGCAATGTGTACAGTTGATTAATGAAACTACTTGTGGTTCAGGCTGTAAGCATTTCTGCTAGAGCAAAGGGCATCTACTTGGCAGTAAAATTTAAGTTAACAACGCCCACATTATAATCTTGGGGAATCCTTTTTCTTTTCTTGTAGTCTTTCTCTTTGACTGTTTTATGGTTAATTATCCTGTGTAGATGAGATATTTCTACTAAAAGTGAAAATGCCCGTTATACTGCTGGTGAAAAATTGTAATATCATTTCTTTAATCCATTATATTGGCTAATTTGTAATATGTTTTTTGATTCCATCTACCTATTACATATAGTAGTCTTTATGATTCTGTTGTAAGGCTCTTTAGGACTTTTATGTCATAAGGCTTTTGAAGCTTGGCATATATAAAAATCTGCCTGCAATACAGGAGACCCAGGTTCACTTCCTGGGTCAGGAAGATCCCCTGGAGAAGGAAATGGCAATCCATTCCAGTATTCTTGCCTGGAAAATCCCATGGACAGAGGAGCCTGGCAGCCTACAGTCCTTGGGGTCGCAAGAGTCGAACACGACTTAGTGACTAAACCACCACCCATATATAAAAATAAAATGAAGCAGTATTATTTTAAATGGTTTAATAACCAGTGAATAAATATTTTTTTATATTCTTGGATACTACCTAAAAATGGGTTGTTAAAAAGTATTTGGGATTTTAAACACTCTGCTATTATTTAAGGTTTATCATAATACCTGTCACATGCATAGAAATATTATGACAAAATAGGGTATGGCTTATAGACTGTAACATATTTACTTTTTTAATTAAACTAATGTTACATTCATTTTTGTCATGAAAATTTCATGTACCTCTTGCAGTAATTTTAGGTAATCACAGCATTGTAAAACCTGGGTGCTAAGTCACTGATGGTAGCATACTAAGAGAGATTTCTGTTTACTTAAAAACTTAAATTAACTAAAATTAGAATAAATATTCTCTCATCCAGATTCTAGAATTGTGTCTCATTTAATATGATCCTTATGCCCAGACTTTACAGGAATCAGCCTTAGCCCTTTGAAGTAATTCACCTAAGATTTTCTAGTTATGTGTGATGTACCTGTTTCTTGGACATAGACTGTAAAATCAAATAAAATTTGATTTTTGATTTTTAGGGGGGATAAGTTGGGTTTTTGTCCCTTCTAGAATACCCATTTTGATGATTTTCTTTGGTGCTCAAATAGGATTATATTGTTTTTATAGATTCTCATTTGACAAAATACATGGTGTCTCTATCTTTGATTTATATTTTTCAGTATATAAACCATATAACTTAAAGCAGTTACATTTTCATCAATAATTTTTTTAAATGACCTTTACCCTGTGTGTTTTAGTCGTTCAGTCATGTTCAACTCTTTGTGATCCCATGGACTGTAGCCCGCCAGGCTCCTCTGTCCATGGGATTTTCCAGACAAGAATACTGGAGTGGGTTGACATTTCCTTCTCCAGGGGATCTCCCCCACCCCCACAGATCAAACCTACATCTCCTACATTGCAGGTGGTCTCCTACATTGCAGGCAGATTCTTTACCACAAGCCAGCAGGAAAGCCCTAATTAATACCATCATGCTCGTGTTCAATTTGCTTTAGTCGTGTCCAACTCTAAATACTGGAGTGGGTTGCCATTCCCTTCTCCAGGGGATCTTCCCCATCCAGGGATTGAACCTGGGTCTCCTGCATCTTTTGCATCACAGGCAGATTCTTTACTTCTGAGTTACCAGGGAAGCCCCAATTAATACCATATTTTGCCATAAACAAATTACATTTGAACTTCCCTGGTGGTGCAGTGATTAAGAATTCACCATGCTGTGCAAGGGACACTGGTTCCATCCCTGGTCCAGGAAGATCCCATGTGTTGCCGAGCAATTAAGCCGGTACATCACAACTGCTGAGCCCATGTGCTGAAACTACTGAAGCCAGCACTCCTAGAGCTTGTGCTCTGCAACAAGAGCGGCTACCTCAGTGCGAAGCCTGCACACTAGAACAAAGAGTAGCCCATGCTCCCCGCAAGTAGAGAAAGCCTGTGTGCAGCAGCAAAGACCCATCATAATAAATGGATAATAAATAAATAAATAATAAAAATAAGTAAATAAATCTTTAAAGAAAAAGGAAGAAATTACTTTTTACTTTGTCTTGATATTCTACTATCATCCCCAGGACTATTTGTCTAACATAAGTACAATTTATGATGATGATGAAGTAAAGAAATGTAGTCTCCCCAGTGAACTTCCTATTACCAGGAATAGTCAAGAGAGGCTGAGCAAAAGTCAGGATAGGATCGGTAGGAGTTCCTGTTCTAGAGGAGAGTTTGTGCTTAATGACCTCTAAGATTCTTTCCAACTTTCACATCTTATTGTTTTGTAAATATTACTGTATGGTCATTATAAATCATAAAATACAGTGAGAAGAAAATCTACATTTTTAAAAAATAAATGTTTTTGGATTGTGTACAGTCTTCTGTTTATCAAAGCAGTAATATAGCCTATAATTCTTCTAAACGTGAAAGTTCACATTCCAAGATTTTGTTAAAATATTTTTAGTGTAATATAATATATTGATCCCTAAATTCCATTGAAATGTAAACTGTGTAATTACACTTTTCTGGATACATGTGTTAAATTGATCTGTCTTTCTGTTTTTGGCCTAGGGTTCACCAATAAAGCCAATACCCATGAGGGAATTTCAAAAAACAGAAGACATGAGAAGATATTCACATCAAAATAGGTTTGAAAAACCAATGCTAGTCATTTTGTCTTAAAACTGGGTAGTAAGAGCATGAAATAATTTTGGTTTTATGTATATATATGTGTAATGAAGGTGTTTAGATACTGCTGCTGCTACTGCTGCTAAGTAGCTTCAGTCGTGTCCGACTCTGTGCGACCCCACAGACGGCAGCCCACCAGGCTCCCTCGTCCCTGGGATTCTCCAGGCAAGAACACTGGGGTGGGTTGCCATTTCCTTCTCCAATGCATGAAAGTGAAAAGTGAAAGTGAAGTCGCTCAGTTGTGTCCGACTCTTAGCGACCCCATGGACTGCAGCCTCCCAGGCTCCTCCGCCCATGGGATTTTCCAGGCAAGAGTACTGGAGTGGGATGCCTTTGCCACTACGTGTTTTAAATATGATGTATTTAGAGCTAAGAGGAATGTACATTTGTGCTCTAGAATAAGAAGTAAAACTGACTTACTGATTCTAAATTCGGATTACCTAAACCTTTATCTGTATAATTATTTGAAGATAAGTAATAAAGTTTATCGGAGAAGGCAGTGGCACCCCACTCCAGTACTCTTGCCTGGAAAATCCCATGGACGGAGGAGCCTGGTGGGCTGCAGTCCATGGGGTCTCTAAGAGTCCAGCACGACTGAGCGACTTCACTTTCACTTTTCACTTTCATGCATTGGAGAAGGAAATGGCAACCCACTCCACTATTCTTGCCTGGAGAATCTCGGGGACAGAGGAGCCTGGTGGGCTGCCGTCTCTGGGGTCGCAGAGTCGGACACGACTGAAGCCACTTAGCAGCAGCAGGCGCGATAAAGTTTATAATGATGTACCTGGATTTATGCATAAATAGAGCTGCATGAATTTCAGGAGTCCAGCGATTTTACTTAAACTTTTGATTAGATGACAGAACAACAGAGAAAACAATATATTCTTCATTCCCATCTCAGTTGAAGTAATCTTTTATCTATAATTACTGCCTCACAGGATATTTCTAAACTTAGCTTGACCATTTAGAGTACTGCTGCTGCTGCTGCTTTTTTGTTTTCTCAAGAGTACTGCTTCTTATTCTTGAACTCCAAAAAGTTTCTTATCATAAACTGTATCACAATCGTTGAAAGATTCTCAGCCTTTGGTTTTTTTTGCTTCTTTTTTTTTTTTGAAATCTTAAAAAAGTAGGCTTGATAAATCTGTTCTTAAGTAACATTAAATGTGTTGTGTAGAAAGTGTCATACATCATTCTTTACTTATACTTGACAGGATATTAAAGTTGTTTAGAAGAATGAGCTATAGATGAATAAAGAAACTGTAGGGAGAATAATGAAAGAAAGAAATCTTATAACGTGGTCTTTTTAATCTTATTAGTTCATGAAGATTTAGACACATTTCATGTCTTTGAAATTTATCTCAAAGTGACTTTTTAGTTGCCAATGTGTCCCTTTACTGAAAATGTGGTTATTTGAGATTCCAGTATCATGCGGGCATTTCTTGTTACATTTCCCCATGTTGGATAGACCTCTGCTTTATTTTTGGCACCTCCTACCTTCTGTGTCCATCATAAGTAAAGCTCAGGATTTTCAGGATATGGCATACACCCTCAAGGTGAAAGCCAGCTTTTTGCTCAGTTGCCTTACTAAAGTTTTAGTTTTCTGACACTTCAGTTCAGTTAGGTTTCGCTCAGTCACGTCCAACTCTGAGACCCCATGGACTGCAGCATGCCAGGCTCCCCTGTCCATCACCAACTCCCGGAGCTTGCTCAAACTCTTATGTCCATCGAGTTGGTGATGCCATCCAACCACCTTATCCTCTGTCATCCTCTTCTCCTCCTGCCTTCAGTCTTTACCAGCATCAGGGTCTTTTCCAGTGAGTCAGTTCTTCCCATCAGGTGGCCAAAGTATTGGAGCTTCAGCATCAGTCCTTCCAATGAATGCATAGTTAGGACTGATTTCCTTTAGGATTGACTGGTTTGATTTCCTTGCAGTCCAAGGGACTCTCAAGAGTCTTCTCCAGCACCACAGTTCAAAAGCATCAATTCTTCGGCTCTCATCTTTCTTTGTAGTCCAACTCTCACATCCATACGTGACTACTGGAAAAACCATAGCTTTGACTAGATGGACATTTGTCGGCAAAGTAATGTCTCTGACCCTTATATAACAAATTACCACAAATTTAGTTGCTTAAAACACACCTATTACATTACAGTTCTGAGAGATAGAAGTCTGGGCAGGCTTGTTTTGGTTCTCTGCTTAGGGCCTCACAAGGCCAAAGTCAAAGTGTTGGCTAGCCTAGAGTCTTACCTAGAGACCCTGGAGGAGAATCCACTTCCAGGCTCATATAGGTTGCTGGCAGAATTCAGTTCCATGCAGTTGTAGATTGCGGTCTCCATTACCTTGTTAGCTGTTAGCTGGGAGTCATTTTTGTGTCTAGAGTCCACCCACATTTCTTGGTTCATGGTTTCCTCCATATCAAGCCAGCAGTGACGGGTCAGATCTTCACATAAATCTGATTTCCCTTTCTGCCACATTTCTCAAACTCTCTTGCCTTCCTCTTCTGGTTTTAATAACTTGTATGATTATACTAGGCCCACCTGGATAAGGTCAACCAATTAGTAACCTTAATTTCATCTGCAGAGTCCTTTTCTGATACGTAACATATTTATTGGAGTAATACCAGGGGAGGAGATCATGAGTGCCAAAAATCTGCTTACCAAACCTTAATCCAGAGTTCCTGTTTTTTAACTTCTTTTTAGAATCTGTGGTGTTTTTTGTTTGTTTGTTTGTTTGTTTTGGTACTTCAGCAGTGCATTTTAAAAGATTGCTTTGTTGAACAGTTTTTTTGTTTCCATTGGAAGAGTCATTCAGAATATGTAACCTGCCACAGTGCTAGAAACTGAATCAATGATTACTGTTAACTAGGTGTTTCAAATCTTTAGATAAATACAGTCTTTGGATAAGAACCCCGTACTTTATTCCTGTCATCAGTTGAGCTTTAAGATCAATACATACCTCATACCTCATGTTGCTAAATATCTCATGTGCTAATACTTTTTTAGGTATTGAGAAATAGCTGTGAATTTCAGAGTTCCTATCCTCCTCAAATGGAATCATGAATTAGAACCTAGAAAAACAAAATCACCTCAGAATGGCTGGCAACTCTCAGGCTCACAAGACTTGCCTGTAACCTGAGTAATGTTGTATTGCCTCATGTGTGTGCTCAGTCATATCCAACTCTTAATGACCCTGTGGACTGTAGCCTGCCAGGCTCCTCAGTCCATGGAGTTTTCCAGGCAAGAATACTGAAATGGTTTGCTAGTTCCTTCTTCAGAGGATCTTTCCAACCCAGGAATCCAACCTATGGCTCCTGCATCTCTTGCACTGCAGGAAGAATCCTTACCTCTTGAGCTGTTGGTGCTTCCCAATCTGAGGAATATGTTAACCTCCAAAGTGTTGATCAGTCCTTCTGTTACAAAGACCGAAAGGAATTGAGTTAGTTTATAGATTGCTACTTGCTTGTTAGTCACTGCTGAAAAAAAAAGTTGTTTGCTTTTTCCTCCCAATTCTCCTCTCCTCCCATCACCCACCATGTACATTTCTTCCTACCTCCCCCTCCCCCACACAAACACAGACACTATCTGCCTGAGGATTAAGAAAGGTAAGGAGGTATGTTAAGAGTATTATGATAAATTGGTAAGTGTTTTATAACTGTTTGCTGCTGCTGCTGCTGCTGCTAAGTTGCTTCAGTCGTGTCTGACTCTGTGCGACCCCATGGACCACCAGGCTCCCCCGTCCATGGGATTCTCCAGGCAAGAACACTGGAGTGGGTTGCCATTTCCTTCTCCAATGCATGAAAGTGAAAAGTGAAAGTGAAGTCGCTCAGTCGTGTCCAACTCCTAGCAACCCCATGGACTGCAGCCCACCAGGCCCCTCCGTCCATGGGATTTTCCAGGCAAGAGTACTGGAGTGGGTTGCCATTGCCTTCTCCAACTGTTTGCTAAGATGGAGTAAATAAATTTTTAGTTAAAATAACAAAACTGTCATTTATTTTATATATCAAAAAAAAATTTTTTTTAAGAGCTCACTTATAACCTGATAGGCATTTTAGTTCAGGAGAGATGATAATGTGATAATGTCAGGCTAGGTCCTGTGAAGTTTGTTAATTTCTACTGGAAGCAGTATAGTATTAAAAAAATACCTGGATATTTTTAGTTTCATGTTACATAGACAAAACTAGAAAAGCTACTATATTAAATGTGATATGATGAACAAAGAAAAGCAGAAGGGCAGTTCAGAGTCTGTCATACAGAGGTACAATTTTGGTTTTCCCAGCTCTAGCAAGTTCAAGATTTAAAAATGCATAATTACAAACCTGTATTTTTGTGTCAATATCCCATATTTTTGAGAGGAAGATACCACTGCCATTTGTTTAAACAATATTTCTTGAGCACTGCAATAGTCTGGTTATGTTCTAGGTTCCTGATAACAATGCCACAACAGATAAATACATGTAACAAATACTTATCAGGTACTGCTCAGTGCTACAAAGAAAAATAAAGCAGGATGAAAGAGTTAATACTGAGTCAGGTTGAGGGGAAAGCGAGAGCAATTTTATGATATAATGATATTTTTATTGAAACCCCAAAGAGGAATCAAGGATTCTGGCTATCTAGGGGAGGAACAGTCTAGGCAGAAGCCATTACAGAGGAACATACTTGGTGTGTTCAAGGAACACTAAGGAGTGTAAATAAGGCAGAACAGTTTTGAAGTGTAAGATGAAAATTAAGTTGTGGTTATGTTCTACTTGAGATGCTGCTAGAAATTCAGTGGTGTTACCAGGTAAGCAGGTCTAGATATATAAATTTAGAGTAAAGGGGAGAGAATTAAGGCTTAAACAACTGGATTGTTTGTTGTTATTGTTCAGTCGCTAAGTTGTGTCCATCTCTTTGTGACCCTATAGCCTGCAGCACACCAGGCCCCTCTGTCCTCCACTGTCTCCTGGAGTTTGCTCAAGTTCATGCCCATTGAGTTGGTGATGCTATCTAATCATCTCATCCTCTGCTGCCCCCTTCTCCTGTTGCCTTCAGTCTTTCCCAGGGTCTTATCCAGTGAGTCAGCTCTCACTTCAGGTGGCCAAAGTATCAGAGCTTCAGCTTCAGCATCTGTCCTTTCAGTGAATATTCAGAGTTTATTTCCTTTAAGATGGATTGGTTTGATCTCCTTGCAGTCCAAGAGACTCTCAAGAGTGTTCTCCAGCGTCACAGTTCGAAAGCATCAGTTCTTCAGCACTCAGTCTTCTTTATGGTCCAACTCTCACATCTATACGTGACTACTGGAAAAACCATAACTTTGGCTATATGGACCTTTGTTGGCAAAGTGATGTCTCTGCTTGTATGCTGTCTAGGCTTGTCATAGCTTTCCTTCCAACAAGCAAGCATCTTTTAATTTCATGGCTGCAGTCACCGTCTGTAGTGATTTTGGAGCTCAAGAAAATAAAATCTGTTACTGCTTCTACTTTTCCCCTTTCTCTTTGTAATGAAATAATGGGACTGGTTGCCATGATCTTCGTTTTTTAAATGTTGAGTTTCAAGCCAGCTTTTTTACTCTTCTCTTTCATGCTCGTCAAGAAGCTCTTTAGCTTCTCTTCACTTTCTGCCATTAGAGTGGTATCATCTGCATGTCTGAGACTGTTGATATTTCTCCTGGCAGTCTTGATTCTAGTTTGTGATTCATCCAGCCCAGCATTTTGTGTGATGTACTTTGTGTATAAGTTAAGTAAGCAGGCTGACAATATATAGCTTTTCCCAGTTTTGAACCAGTCCATTGTTCTGTGTCCAGTTCTAACTGTTGCTTCTTGACCCGCATACACGTTTCTCAGGAGACAGGTAAGATGGTCTGGTACTCCCATTTCTTTTAAGAATTTCCCACAATTTGTTTTGATCCACACAGTCAAAGGCTTTAGTATAGTCAGTGAAGCAGAAGTAAATGTTTTTCTGGAATTCCCTTGCTTTCTCTGATCCAGCAGATGTTGGCAATTTGATCTCTGGTTCCTCTGCCTCTTCAAAACCCAGCTTGTACATCTGGAAGTTCTCAGTTCACATACTGCTAAAGCCTGTCTTAAAGGATTTTGAGTATAACCTTGGTAGCGTGTGAAATGAGCACAGTGGTATGGTAGTAGAGACAAGCAGGATTGGTTATGGAAATAGGAGAAAGAACGTCATGTTCCAGAGGCTAAGTGAAGAGACATTCTCAAGACGTGGGGAGAGAGAGAAGCAAATCTCACATACTGCTAATAGGTTCAGGAAGGTGAGGGCTGACAATAACTGTTGGATTTGGACATGTAAATCCCCCAAATTGAAGAGAGCAGTTTCAATGAACTTGTGAGGACAGATCCAGATTGGAGTGGGTTCAAAATAAAATGGGATGAGGTAAAGTGGAAACGGTGAATTCAACCAACTTTTGAGATACGGTGTAAAAAAGAGGGTGAAGAAATGAGGATATAAAGATGTATATTAAAAAGTTTTGCTTAAAAAGCATTATTAAAAATGTTCAAATCAGGGTACATACACCCACTTGAGATGGTTTTATATGATCCTTTCTGGTATGGTTTATCTATAGATGGCCAATAAAAGCTATAAGAAATGTTAACAGTGAAGTTGATAATTTGGGACAAACTTGCACTTAATGCCAGTTATTCTAGTACATGGTCCTGGAGTCACTCATCTCTCATTCTTTATTGGTTATATCCCAGTTAAAAATCTTATCCTACCAATACGTTCCTCTCTTTTCTTGCAAGACTTGTGACTGAATATGCTCTGGTTAGGCGTGCTAGGATAAAGGTTGGCGAGAATTAATAGAAAGTTAAGGAAGTTTTAAATCTCTACCTTTAACATTATTTTAAATCTTGTATAGGAAGTTATTAAGTCGTTTATTTGGTAGGCATTAAGTAATTTATTCTGTTCCTTTTAAAAATTATAAACAATTTATTCTGTCAAAGTTTTTTTAATGCCTAGAAATTAAAAAAAAATTTTGTGAATACTTCAAAGATTTGGAACCAATATAAGACAAAAATGTAGCATGAAAGAACAATAGACTAGCTTAAGTTTTTGTTTTCTTATATATTATATTTTTAAACTTTAGGAAATATAAGAAATAAATACCAAAATATAAGAATTAACACTGATAAAACTGAAAAGCAAGTTTTACTGGGTTTTTTTTTAAGCATCAAATCAGGTTTCATATTTTTCTTAAAGATAAAAATCAACAAAAGCTTCAGTTTTGTTACTAAAATTGCTCTTCAATTAAAAATGGAGTAGATGTGCTCTACACGTAAAGTTACAGGTTCTGTAGTATTCCAGAACTGTGTTGATAAAGTGGCTTTGTGTATAAACCATCTCCATGTACATGTATCTTGTTTCAGTCCTAGGAATAAAGAAGATGTAGTTCTGTGAGCTATAAAGAAACAATACTGTTTGAAAAGTGATCTCAAATAACTATCATCAGCACTGGCTGACATAGACAGTTGTCCACTATGTATAGCTTGATCGGTGATATCATCATGTGAAATATGAGTTGGAGACATTAGGTGTTCCTGTAGCTTAATTTAATGACTTGGGCTCAAGTTTATAAAATGCAGTTGGTCTTTCAATGTTGACCAGACAGTTTGCCTGCTGATTAATAGAAAACTACATTAACAGTAAAATTCCACTTATCTTTTATTTATCTGTCTTATCAAAGAGTTTTTTCTTTTCTATTTTTCTTTTTTGGATCAGAGTTCCAGCTGAGCCATCTTCTCTCTTATCAGTATCACCAAGTCACAATCAGGTAAAAAGAAAATTTTCCAGTTTGAGTTTCTTTTTAAATTAAGATGATTTTCTTCTTTTATAATACTTAAATTGCAGTTAATTCCCAAACATCTCTAAATTTTATTACCTGTCTCTTCAATCTACAATTAACATAATATGTGCACCTAATACGAGTAGCAGTGTTTTAGAGAGAAAATACCAGAGAGAAAATACGAATTTATACTACATATCAGAACACAGTGCAGAAATGGGAAAAAATTAGCAATAAGCACATCTGAAGAAATGCTCAGTGAATGCAAAGTAAAAATGGCTTGGGTCAGCAGTAGTTTCCCAAAATTGATAAAGAATATTAGTAAGTTGATCTTTATCCCTGCTTGCATATGCAAAATGATCCTCTTGTTCCAGTTTTCACAGACAGACCTGGAACTTAATCGGAGAAGAGAGCAATTAGTAGAACGTACTCGGAGAGAGGCACAACTTGCTGCCCTACAGTATGAGGAGGAGAAAATAAGGACCAAGCAGATTCAGAGAGATGCTGTCCTGGATTTTGTCAAGGTTAGTTCTTTGGGTTCATTGAATGGTACTCCTAAAGTTTCTTAGAATTAAGTGCATATTTGTTTCATTGAGGCTGTCAGGTTTTATTGTCTTCATGGGGGAAAAAAATTGATAATCATAAGAATTCATGAGTAAATAGTATAACTGTCTCCTGTTTGTGATTAGATTAACTGTCCTCAAAGGTAGATAGGCTTGAGGGTAGTCTCTTACTCTTAATTAGCTGTCTGTCATTAGACATATCACTTTACTGTCCAGCTGCTGTTTCCTAAATCTCCAGTGCATCATGAAAGTGAAAATGTTGTGTAAACTGTAAAGTGCCATGAAGATTTAAACTATCGTTACCCGAACCTATCACTCACTTTCTTACCTCAAAAATTTGCAAGGCTCACGGGCTTAATACTTTAGTCATCTTAGATTCTTTCCTTTCTGTTTCTCCCCAGCTACTCAGTTAATAATCCTTATTAATACTTCTGTTTTAAACAGACTCTATAGTTGTCTCTAAATCTGGTTCACTTTTTTGGCCTGTGTTACTTACATCTTTTTGTTCTGCAATTACCTTAGTTTTTTTTTTTTTTTTTTTTCTTTTTAAAATAATTATTTATATTTTCACATGTTTAATATATGTCTCTCCCAGGAATTCCCTGGTGGTCCAGTGGTTAGGACTCTACGCTCTCACTGCCACAGGCCCTTGTTGGATTCCTGGTCAGGGAACTAAAATCCCACAAGCCTAGTGGCATGGCCCATATATATATATCTGTCTCTCTCATTTATCTGTAAACTCCATGAAGAAAGGGACATGTTCTTTCTATCGTGTTTATTCACTGATGTTTCTCTAGGTCTAACCAAGCCTTCAGAAGCCTTAGCCAACAGTAAAGTTCAGTAAATACTTTTTAAATGATTGAACAGATGAATCACTCACCCTCTAACTGCTTTCTCTTGTTTCATAACTCTAGCCAAAGTGTATCTTCTTTAACTGCCATACACATGATAAATTCTTATATTTTTTTCAAATGTATAAAGCCTGCAATGATGATATTTGACGCCCAGAGAGGATAAGAGTTTTCCTAAGGTTAAATACTCAGCTAGTAAGTGGCAGAGCAAAGATTCTAATCAAGATAGACTGAATAGAAAATGGAAATGAAGCGGATGGAAAAGTTTCTTTAAAAAAAAAAAATCTTGATGGTAACTAGACTTACCATGGTGATCACTTTGATTTAGAAATATGAAATCATTATATTGTGTACCAGGAACTAATATAGTGTTGTTGATCAGTTATACTTCAAAAACAGACAAGCTCATAGAAAAAGAGATCAGAATTGTGATTACCAGAGAGGCATGGCATGGGGGAGGGGGAATTTGATGAAGGTATCCAAAAGGTACAAACTTCCAATCATAAGATAAATAAGAATTAGAGATGTAATGTATTAATACAGCATATATGTTAAATGTGAAAGTTGTTAAGAAAGTAAATCCTAAGAGTTCATCATTTCATCTTTTTTTTTTCTTTTATTTTGAATCTGTATGAGATGGTAGATATCACTAAATTTATTATAGTAATCATTTCATGACTTCTATAAGTCAGATCATAGTGCTCTCTGCCTTAAACTGATACAGTGCTATGTGTGAATTATGTGCTTAGTTGCTCAAGTTGTGTCTGACTCTTTGCGACCCCATGGACTGTAGCACACCAACCTCCTCTGTCCTTGGGCATTCTCCAGGCAAGAATATTGGAGTGGGTTGCCATGCCCTCCTCCAGGGGATCTTCCCAACCCAGTGATCAAACCCAGGTCTCCCGCATTGCAGGCAGATTCTTACATCTCAATAAAACTGGAAAGAAAAAAGAAGAGGGGACAGGCTGGCTCAAATCCCTGGTCTATGACCAGAATGCTGTACTGACTCTCAGTTAATGATAATGGCTAACATATTATGTCCTAAGTGTTCTATCCATTTTACATAAAATAACTCATTTAGCTTGCCTTATGTAGAAGTCATATAACTAGTAAGAGATTAATTACATTGTAGATAGCCTTGATTAAAGGTCAAATTGGAGTTTGATCTTGAACAGTTAGGCAGACAAGAGCAATTTTAGTTCTTAAGCAGGAGAAAAACATTAGAGGGAAGGTACTTCTGAAAAACTAATCTCATGTAAGAATATATTAAAAGATGAGGAAAGCAAGAAAATGAAATAGAGAGTAATTGCGGTAATTAGATGAAGGCATAAAACTAGACAATCTCTTAAGTTTCCTAAGGAAAAGCCGTGTTGTCCAATGGTAAGGTCCTAGTATCAGAAATACCTGAATTTGAATCTAGCTTTGCTACAAGGTATATACTTGACTTTTGGAAAGTTACTGAGCCGTTCTATGCCTTTATTTTCCTTATTTGTGTAATATTTAACAGTTAAATATCAACTACTTCAGAATAACTGTGGCTGCACCTAGTACTTTTGTTAGTATGGTATGTGCTACACCCCTTGCTACCGCAGAGGGTTTTATAAAATAACAATAAGAGTTTTTAGAAGAAGCATCATTATGTCCTATACACAGATGTGTAGTGAATGTTGAAAAATTATTGACAACGAATGGGGAAAAAAGGTTCGAAAGCAAGATTTTGAGGCTAAAAGAATGGTTTTAATGGGAATTAGCTTTGTGGAAAGAAGGTCAGATTTAGAGTCAGAAGACATTAGTACAAATCTGAGTTCTGATGCTTACTTTGTGACCTTGCACAGACCATACAAACTCTCTATCCTCAATTTTTTCATCTTTACAGACTATGATTATGGTGTTTATCTCACAGAATAAGAAGAATCACTTGAGATACTGTGTATAGGAACACATTGTAAAACACTCAGTGCAGATATTGTGAGATTATTAATTGGCGTAATAACAGAAATTAGCAAGTTAAATGAAAGAGCCAGTTATTATGGGAAATGGAAGGGTTTTTTTGGTTATGTTGAACATAAGATGACAGTGGGGTTTCCAGGTAGAGAGTTTCCACAAACATTTGAAAATACAAGCCTGAAATTTGGCTGATGGGAGAGAGCTAAAGCTGTTAGCATTGGAGTAATATTTGAAGCCATTAGAGAAAGAATGATTTCATTGAGAAAATTTAGTGAGAAATCACTACTCTGTGAATATGTTTTTATCCGTGTACATATTTAAAAAAGCGTAGTTTTTTAAATGTTCTGTTTATAGATGCTTGTATACACAGAAAAGTACTGTATATCCGCTTACTGCTTTTCCGCATTTAAAATATAAGCTACTTAAGGAAAGGGTGGCATCTTGTAACCAGTTAGTTTAGAAAAGTGTCATACATAAGAGATACAGAAATTAATGTGAGTGGTTATTTAATGAACAGAATTTTTCATTTCCAGTGTTCCAAATTCTAACCAACTTCCCTTTCTTGTGGGGTATATAGCAAAAAGCATCGCAAAGTCCACAAAAACAACACACTCCCTTAGTTGGTGAGGTAAGTTTATATAATCACCTTTCTTTGAAATTTTTTATTACTGCAATGAAAATGAAATAGTTTGCATGTGATTATCATATGTTTTTAGTGATCAAATTATTGGCATTTTCTTTTTTCCCTTCACAAAAATCTACTTACTAGGGAGAAAAAGACATGGGCCAGGAAGTTTATTACCATCTATAGATCAGGATTTTTTTTTTAATTTATACACATCCATCCACCCTCCTTGCATCCCCAGCAGAGATATCATCTCCCTCATCCATTTTCAAAGCTACTGTGTAATGAGAGATGGTCCTGAGATCTGTATCTAACACAGGTGATTGGTGTCAGTATTAAACCAAAAGCTCTACATAGTATTTCCACTTCAGAGCTCATTTCCTAAGTGTGTGTGTTATTGGTTATACTTTGTACACATTAATTTTATCATAAGTTGTACATTTTCATTACAAATTGACATGTAAGATTAATTGCTTATTAACCTTTTTAAAAATCTGTGCACCTGTTTTGATCTGTTAAACTGATGCTTACTAAATGAGTATTTTTCTTGTAGTTGGCTTTTTCATTAGCTGTTTTCCTTTGTCTTTGCCTTTTTATTTTTTGAGTTTATGATCACCACTTCCTTAAGAATGCATTAACATGTTTTTTCATGTGAATGATGACTTTGTTTTTTGTAAAATAAGTTATTTGAAAACCTAACACATGGGGCTTTATAAGCATCAGTTTTCAGCACAGTGTTGTCATAGCACAAGTGTTTCTAGATTGGTAAAATAATTGGAAATATTTTAAATTATCCATTATAAAGTTTTTTAAATCTTAGACATATAATAACTATTTTTGTTCATTTATTTGAGAACTTGGGCATTGGTGTAACACCTGAAAGATTCACTCAAGCATCTTCAGTTGTCTTTTCTTCTCATGGTAATAACTGTACAAACTTCTGACAGTCAGAATTTGATAAGTTAATATACTCTTCCTTTTTAAACCCAAATATTTCCTTCTTAATGATCCTTCTGGAGTAATTCATTATATGAAACTAAAGCTCTTCAGGAAAATGACATGTACACTTTAAAATTTCCAATTGTACCCTTGTTTTGTCTTGAAAGGTAATGAAGAGATGCTTGGAATAGGAAGCATGACTCTTGGGTTTATTGTTTTTAATTTATCACTAGCTCACTAAATAAGCAGAAATTCTTTATGTTATTGCTACATCTGTACTTCAGCTTTCTCTTCTTAGAACAGAGAATAATTTCCTTCTCACTTTAGAAAGTTTTTAGGCAATAAAATCATATTTGAAATTGTTTAAGTTCTTTAGAAGAAAATCATTACTCACAACTTACTACCTGTTATGACGCATGAAGTCTGAATGACTGTGAACGTGGTCCTGTATGTTGGCGTCTTTACAAGTATTTGTTAATATGTCTCTCTGCACGTGTATTTGTGAAATTCGTCGTGTGTGTGCATAGCTTGGTTTTGACACTGCTTCATTTTTCTCCACCTCTCCAGTGTCCCTTCCCATCCAGAAGGTCTCAACACACTGATGATAGTGCCTTGTTAGTGGTAAGAACCTTGCACAAAATGGAGTTTTACATTGCTGTAAGATTGGAGAATAGCTATTGTACTTTTCTTTCTGAATTGATCTAAATACCATAAAACATGATGAGCATCATTACTGAATGCTTTACAAGTAGTTAGAATGTCTCCCTACATTACTTTTCATGATTTACCCAGTATTCCAAGTATTCTGCAGATGTGATTCAAATACCTTTGTTAGTGTTCTCAAAAGTAAAACATCTGCATTGAGAACCATATTGGCTTTGTATGTGTGTTGGAGGAGAGGGCATAATATATTAGTTTTTAAAATGTAATTTCTAATTACGGATGTACGTTGTTAATCATTAATTTGTTTTGTGAGTCACTTGTATGATGAATGGTTACCTTATTACTTCATGATGCTAATTATACAACTGTGTATTTGACACCCTATTTTATTATCTATTTTAAGCTACTGAAAATCCCAAACTTTAAAAAAAATACTTCCATCTCAAGATTATCCCTCCATACCCATTTTATGTTTTAAACTAAGGGAAACATTAACTTGGAATGCTGTCTACTGATCTTTGTTAACATTAATTTGCTTTTCTTTTTAAATTTTATTTGATTTTATTGAACACATGCAAATTTAGAAGATACCGTAAAACACATTGGTTTACTTATTGTCTGTTTCATTAGCTGAAAATGAGTATAACACAAGAACATTGAGAGCCTCATTTTTATCAGCTTTGCAAGAGCCAAACCATTTACACAATTGGTTTTCCCATCATGTTTTATGTTACTTTTTTCACTGTAGTATTGAAAAGCAGCAGTTCAAAAGCCTATTGTCTGTAGCAATTCCTATCTTAGGAGCTGGTAACTGCTGCCTCTGTGCATGCTACTGCATGAACTACATACATCAGCATGAGATTTCTGTTACATAAACTTTCACTGTCAAAATCTCTGTGTTCTGCAATCACCATTTCCTTTATGATGGATAAAGCACATTTTAACTGGGCAGTCTTATAAAGAAATAAGCTTCTGGAGTTTTAGTTGAAGTTAATTGGCTTGAGAAGCAAATAATAAATTAATGTAGAAAATACTGAGAGCCTGTGATGATCCAGACACTGTACCAGCATTATTTCATTCATCTTCACAGCAGCCTAAAGAGCTAAGGGTAAACTTAACACTATTTTACAAATGATTACTGAGGCACAGAATGTTTTGTCCAGATGTGACTTCTCCAAGATCACATAGCTAATAAGTACAAGGCTGGTTCAGATCTAGATCCAGGTGACTTAAAACCTGCATGAACACCGTGCTATGTTGCCTCCTGTACTATAATTGAAAACACTTTAGGGAACTGAAGATGAGATTTAATAACACATACAGTAAGTGCTGAATGCCCAAACGTTTTTATCAAGGAAAAAGTGGAATTTGGAAAAACAGCCACAAAATCCCCCCTTAGCGTGAAATTTGAAATTTCAGCCATTTTCAAACATGTACACTAATATTTTACTTAATGGTATTCATGTCTGGCCTAAATTAGATGGCCTTTAAAAGCAAGAACCATGTCTCAGATATTTTTGCATGCCAAATAGTGTCCAACATGTACACAAAGAGCCATTTTTTAAATCATACCTCTCCTCTGGTCTTATCAAAACTACTCTTAAATGACGTAAGAGCTTAAGTATCATCTTCACATGGTAGAATAAAGTCCATATACTTCTTAACATGGCCTATAAGTTCCTGTGCACTCTGGCTATTATCTCTCTCTCGTCTCTGGTCTCATGCTATGTCAGCATTTTTTTCTGCTCTACAGATATGAGAAACCCTTTTCCACCTCAGGATCTTTGCAAATGCTGTTCCCTCTGCATGCAATGTCGTTCATTCCCTGCATATACCCCTTGACTCCTACTGATCTATCTGGTATCAACTTAAATGTCACATCCTTAAAATGGCTTTTCTGCAACACTGCTTACCCCAAATCAGTTCTCCACTGTTACTTGTCTTCATAGTACTTTTAGGTGGGAGTTTATTGTTTTTTATATCCCTCCCCCAACAATAGACTGTTAGATTATAAGTTTCATGGGCATGGGGATATTCTCTGTTGCATTTACCTATGTATACTCAATCCCTATGATAATTCCTGGGATATATTATTTATAATTACTAATAAGTAATTCCTGAATAATTTGGAAGTTTTATGTATTCTTTACATGTAATAATTGCTCATTTGTTAAGGTGGTCAAGTGATTAGGATTAGGTGTTTTCACTGCAGTGGCCCAGGTTTAATCCAGGGAACTGAGATCCTGCAAGTTGCATGGTGTGGCTAAAATAAATTAAATCACAGTCAGGAAAAAAAGAAAAAGTTGTCAAAAAAAAAAAATAGTTTTGTGATGAGAAGGTCTGATGATACAGCAAGTAAATGTTGAATTTGATTTAAAGACCTTGAAATATGGGATTTGGTATAAGTATTAGAAATGTTTAATATCTGTTACACTAACATTCCCTTCAGGCTTTGTTGCTTTCGTATATATTACATGTATGTCTAGCCCATTTCTAGATACTAGCAAGCATCTAGACTCATTTCACTTCCTCTTCTCTCCATTCCTTTTTTCCTTCTTTGCCAACTTAGTGCTAGATACTAGCAAAGATTTTGACTCATTTCACTTCCTCTTCTCTCCATTCATTTTTTCCTCCTTTGCCAACATAGTTCCATTTAGCCTTTTTATACTTGAGATTGGGCTTCCCTGGTAGCTCACATGATAAAAAAAAACTGCCTGCAATGTGGGAGACCTGCGTTTGATCCCTGGCATTCAATTCTTGGGTTGGGAAGCTCCCCTGGAGGAGAACATGGCAAACCACTCCAGTAGTCTTGCCTGGAGAATCCCAATGGACAGAGGAGGCTAATGGGCTACAGTCTGTGGGGTCTCAGAGTCAGACATGACTATGACTAGGCACACAGCACATACTTGATATTGACAGTAATTCAAGTCCATTTGATTATAAGGAAGGCCAGGAAATCTAAACAAGTAAAAGCATATAAAATGTAAGACTGCTGTCACAGTCTGTTCTTGGTACATTTCTTTCTTCACTTTTTTCTGCCTGAAGATAGATAATGTTGCTGTGAGTATTACATGGTTTTTTTTTTTTTTTTTTTTTTTTTGCACACATAAAAAAACATTGCTATCTATCAATTCATTAAAATTATAGTTGTATTTATTTTATTGACCATCTTACCTTTTTCTAAATACCACTTGTGTTCCTGTTCATTTATCCCATGATTCAGGTATTTGTGATCATAGTTTAATTTTTTTAATTATTTAACTTATAAAGACTTTAATATCTTTAAGCCTTTGGCATTTTTAACAGGTAAAATCCCACCAAAGCACCCTTTGTGATAGTCTTGTCTTCTCTGATTTCCATTCCCCACCAGTAAAAAAAAATTGTCATGTTTTGAACAGCTTTTATCTATAAAATTCTGTATAATAGATTATAACAGTATCTCTAATATATTTAACTAGTTGTATGTATTCATAGATTGGTGAAAGGATAAAAGATTCAAACAAAAGGAAAATTGTATGTTTTAGAGGTCATTTGGACTTTCACAGAAGCAGAAATGAAATGCTGGTTCATCCTTAAGGTGTGATGCAAAACGCTTACATCCTGGCATTTCACTCCAGAGCCATTAAACTGAATTATAATAAATCTAATTTGGATTAATATTGAAAAAAATATTGCCCTTATTCATGTTAGTTCTGGTCAGTTAAAATGAACTCTTTGACTGGATTTGTTTCCCTTGTTATAGGAATAGCACAGGACTCATTTGTTTCTAAGGCTGTTTTGCTATTAAAAAATTACGTTCTATTTTATTTCTATATTAAATCTTATCTTTCACTTCTTGATTAATGTGGTATGGGGTATTGAAATAGTTGAATTAAAGGTGGAGAAACTGTGTTAAATTACAGGCCTTTTCTCCCAGGTATTCTCTTTCTGCCCTGTCAGTGTCTTAGTGAACCATTTGAAAATTTGTCAGTGACCTTTCCTTTTCTGCTTTTACTGAGAAGACCTGCCTGCCTGCCTGCCTGGCTGTCTGACATTTTCTAACATAAATGCTGCCTTCTGTTTCTTCTCATTTTCTTTTGCAATTTAGTCGCTGTCAGGTGTGAATCAAGTGGGTTATGCTGCTCCCCTGCCTCATGCTTCTGCCTTCAGGCCTCTTCAGGTATCTGTATATCTCGTTATTGTAATTTACCAGGAATTTTTGCAAGTTTTATTATGCCAGAAACATAGAGCCTTCATTCATTCTTTATATTGAGATTTTGCTTGAAATATTCTAATTTTATTATCAAAGAATTTTTTGATCATGAGTTTACTTTGTAACTTTGTTACTATTTTACTTTGATCATGAGTTTTTATTTGAATTAACTCTGTTGGCTAAGTGCATGCGAAATAACTTGAGTCCCAGTCTCCCAAACTGGGAGACTGTCCGCTGCCAAAACCCTTTTATAGCAGGGGTCAGTAAGCTGTGGTCCCTAGGCCACCTGTTTCTGTTTTATTGACACACAGCCACTCCCATGTGTCTATGGCTGCTTTTGTGCTTAAGTAGGAAGTTACAGTGGAGATCATATGGCCTGTAAGTCTAAATGAAAAACCTGTGGTGTTTTATTTTTTGAAGGCTTCCCTCTAAGGTTGATAATTCCATGCTTATTATCATTTGATACATAAATGATTAATAATCCTCATTGTCAACCAGGTCCTCTCCTTGTCTAACTTATATCTGTCCTCCTGTGATTTACACCGCACCTGTTTCTTCTTTTCAGAGTAGAGATTTTCTAGTTATTTAGTAGTTCTTATGTAGGGAGAATCTTTATAATTGAAAATTATTTTGATGCCTCCCTTGTCTTATCTGTAAGTTAAGCTTTGGCCCTTTTGTGTACCTTTCCTAACCTGTTTGTCCTTATGGACTTTCACAAGTTCTCTGCCCTCCATTTTGGCTCCATGGTCCCTCTCATTAGAGCCCACGTGGTGCTGAGCATGAAACCAGGGTTATTCACATCTTTACCTGAGTGTTAGGTTGGGGTTTTCCTTTTCAATGTTCGTTTTACTCAGTACCCACTGTAATTCTCAAATGTTTTAATTATACTCCTAAATGATAATAATTTCTGAGTATTGTATCTTGTTTTCCTGCTTAATTTTTATTTGTGAACATTTAAAATTTTCTAGCTTACCAGAAGGCAATGGCACCCCACTCCAGTACTCTTGCCTGGAAAATCCCATGGACAGAGGAGCCTGGTGGGCTGCAGTCCATGGGGTCGCTGAGGGTTGGATACGACTAAGCGACTTCCCTTTCACTTTTCCCTTTCATGCATTGGAGAAGGAAATGGCAACCCACTCCAGTGTTCTTGCCTGGAGAATCCCAGGGATGGGGGAGCCTGGTGGGCTGCCATCTTTGGGGTCGCACAGAGTCGGACACGACTGAAGCAACTTAGCAGCAGCAGCAGCAGTTTACCAGAATACTTTCAGAATCTAGAGTCATGTCCTTCCAGATGCTAACCCCAACTTACTTCTGTAAACCTGATAAACCTTCTTTCTGGTTCTTATTGAAGCTATTCATACCTGAATGACTCCTGAAAAAACTTTCTAATTCTCTTCTATATTAACCTTTTGCTAGCCTTTCTCAGTACGTTCCTTATTTGAACAACACAGAAAATTATCTGAGGGACTGTTTTCAAAATTCTTTCAAGGAAGGTATATAAGAGAAAAGTTAATTTGTTACAGTCAGGATATCAGCATGGTTTGAGCTAATTATTTTATATACTGGAATGCAAATCAGTTAGATTTACAGTTTCAATAAAAATATATTTTAAAAAGTCCCCATTTTATAAGTCCCGTCTAGTCTGGCTTTGTTTTCCATTATACCCAACAGCATGTTATCTTTTGGTACTTCTGGAGGTGAGAATATTGGCTGCCATTTAGTGGAATGTGTTTTAGCTCTTCCTTACCTAGTTCAGTTCAGTCGCTCAGTCGTGTCGGACTCTTTGCAACCCCATGGACTGTAGCACACCGGGCCTCCCTGTCCATCACCAACTCCTGGAGTTTACTCAAACTCATGTCCATTGAGTCGGTGATGCCATCCAACCATCTCATCCTCTGTCGTCCCCTTCTCCCGCCTTCAGTCTTTCCCAGCATCAGGGTCTTCTCAAATGAGTCAGTTCTTTGCATCAAATGGCCAAAGTATTGGAGTTTCAGCTTTAACATCAGTCCTTCCACTGAATATTCAGGACTTATTTCCTTTAGGATGGACTGGCTGGGTCTCCTTGCTGTGTAAGGGACTCCCAAGAGTCTTCTCCAACACCACAGTTCAACAGCATCAATTCTTCAGTGCTCAGCTTTCTTTATGGTCCTACTCTCACATCCATACATGACTTCTGGAAAAAACATAGCTTTGACTAGACGGACCTTTGTTGGCAAAGTAATGTCTCTGCTTTTTAATATGCTGTCCAGGTTGGTCATAACTTTTCTTCCTAGGAGCAAGCGTCTTTTAATTTCATGACTGCAGTCACCATCTGCAGTGATTTTGGAGCCCCAAAAATAAAGTCTGTCACTGTTTCCAGTGTTTCCCCCTCTGTTTGCCATGATGGGACCAGATGCCATGATCCTTATCTAGTAGAGTTGCCTATTAACTTTATCATTTTATTTCCTAAATGTGTTAAAAGTTTCTAATCTATCTCACAGTAATAGGTCTTTTTAATTTTTTTTTTCCCCTCTGTATCTGGAATAATCTCTACTTCTTATGTTTTTCAGTTTGTACCATTGGTTCTTCAACAGGTCTTTGTTTAGCTAACTAGCTTTCTCCTTCCTGTTTCATATTCTTTGACATAAGGATAGTCTTTTGTTCCCTTATAAAGATATCCAGCTTTTGCCTCGCTTGCCTGTTCATTCCCTTTACTAGTGCCTGTTGCTCTTACTTTAAACTTGTTATTTAAATTCCCATTTCTTCTCAGCATCCTAAACTTTGTTTACTGGCATCTTTATACTTGATGAACATATTGTCTTTTTCACTAATGAAGATGTGATACAGTTCTTCACTCAAGAATGCAGCTTACTTTTTAAGTCTTAATTCTTGGCCTGAGAGTATAAAATCAAGGAATCATTACCTCAGAATTGTCTTTCAGGTCAGTCCAGGAATTTTCTCAACAGCATGGCTTCTGTTTATTATTTATTTATAGCAGTTAAAATTTCCTTTCATCATTAATTTCACCTACCCAACTACAATTTGAGATAAAAGATTTCTGAAAATACTGAAACCCAAAAGGGAGAAAAAAGCATGGGAGTGTGTATATGTGTATGGGAGTGTATATATGTGTATGTATGTGTTTTAAAGTCATTCTGTTCAAAAATGTCTCAGTTAGCATAAATTATTGAGTACAATTCATTAATCATTGAATATAACTTGATATCAAGTCCTAAAAAACTGGTTAATTCTAGCTTTTGTTGATTTTACTTCTCTGCCATGTCTTTAATATCTTTAACCCAGCTAACCAATACTTCTTTTTTAATTAACTTCACTTCAGTCCCTTTTTTTAGGTATACCTTATACCAGTTGAGCTACTTCTCTCTCCTTTATAGTTCCTTTGGTCAATACATTTAAAAGATCTTGGATTCAAATACTAGTCTCAAAATACAGCTATCATCTTGCACCATCTTATTTCCTACATGAAATGAAGAAACCTTCATTACTCTTTCTTAAAACATTATTTGAGGAGTAGAGGAGAAATACTTTAGAAAGTATCCCAGAAAAACACTATTGTAAAATAAAATTTTATTCTCTCCTATACATTTCCCAATAAAATTTTCTGCCTTAGGATGATTTTAATTTTTCACAGTCTTAGGAAAGACCTGTTACATAATAGGACTATCTTTAGAGAATGTGTTACTTAAATCTTATATTCTCTAGAACCAAGTAAAAGATTTGGCATTAAAAAATATTCAAAATTAATTTATTATACCAAATTCTCATTTCTGAATTTTATTTTGAATAGAGTTGCATGATTTTTTTTTATAATCCCTAAGTTACCACAAATGTGGAAAGTACCTCTTCTTGAATAATAAGTATTGATGTATTTATTTCTCCACAGAATGATGACAGATCTAATGCTGTATCAAATTCACCTACAACAGAAACAGGTAATAGACACAAAAGTACAATTAACCACATCCTTATTATAATTCTTTACCAGCGTTTTCCTGATAAATTCCTTCTTAAATGGCAGTGGCTTCCTTTTCTGAGAAATCAGGCACAAATATGGGAACTCTGCACATTTTTCATTTTTTAATTCAATTGGTTGTTCAGCTACTCAGCCTTTTGATACAAAAAAATGAGTATTTGCTAGCAGGGCTATAGGTTGGCACAAGACTATTTAATATATTAACATTCATTCTGTCTTTATTGATAACACCAAGAATAACATGACAATTAAAAATACATACATGAAACTTCGCTGGTGGTCCAGTAGTTAAGAATCCACCTTTCAATGCAGGGAGTGTAGGTTTGATCCCCGGTTGGAGAACTAAGATCCCACATGTCGTGGAGCAGCTAAGCCCACACACCACAACTAAAGTGAAAGATTCAAACAAACAGGGAATTCCCTGGTGGCCTAGGGGTTAGGATTCCAGGCTTTCACTGCCATGGTCTGGGTTCAATCCCTGGTTGGGGAACTGAGATTCCACAAGCCATGTGGCGTGGCCTAAAAAATAAAAATACATACAAACAGCCCTCCTGTTTTCAGGGTTACTTTTCTGTACCAGATTTTTCTATTAATAAAATTATTATTTTATATCATTGCAACATTTAACATTTCTTTTTCATTTATCATTTATTGAACTTTTGTCACGTCTATTATTATATTTAATTTTTTTCCATCTCCTTTAATTTTATTTTGCTTTTCCATGCTGATTCAGCTCATCATTCCCCTGCATATTCTTTTCCTGCTGCTATCCAGAGAAACCAGCCCCAGCGCCCTGAAAGCTTCCTTTTCCGGGGAGCTGTCAGGACAGAAACAAACAAAGGTAGGTGGTAGTGACTAAAAGAGGGATAGGGGTGGAGGTGGTTATACAATGACATTAACTGTTAACATGCTTTTGAATTTCTCCCCTGGGAATTCCTTGGCAATCCAATGGTTAGGACTCGGTGCTCTTGCTGCCAGGGCCCGGGTTCAATCCATGGTCAGGGAACTAAGATCCTGCAACCTGTGTGGTGTGGCCAAACAAAAACAAAACACAATAATAAACTTCTACCCTGTGGTGTCACTGAGACAAAGTTTTAAGCTCTGCATTTGTCTGTGATCTCACTGACATTAAAGGAAGAGAATCTTAATCTTGCTTAAATTCATTTTGTTCAGAAAGTTTCTTAGTATCACCTAAAAGCAGGTTATAGTGTTTGAACAAAAAAAAAAATACTCTTTTAGGGTTCAGGGAATGAATGTCTCTTCTCCCTATAACATCCTCTTAGATTTTTCCATTGGTAAAAGCTGTCTATATTGTTAAAGAAATGAATCAGTAATTTAAAAACAGATCTACATAGCCTCATGGTTTTTAGTTAATATGGCAAATCTCTGCTTATCCCCAAAGAAGTTACCTAAATGTGGAAACAAGACATTTCACTCCCAAAATCACTGTAAATGTAACTGATAGATATAGTGAGATTTAAACTCAAACCAGAGGTGTGCTGCTGGTGGGACTGTAAATTAGCATAGAAAACTGTTTACATTATCTGCTTATGCTGAATACTTGTTGAGTTGGTCAGGTAGTTCACTTGGTTTTAGATAAAAATAAAATAAATTTTTCATTTTCATGAAGAACTTTATTGAACAAACTTTTGGCCAATCCGATGTATCCTATGAATAGCAACTTTACTTTCTGAAACATGTAATATCTATACCAAAAGATATGTACAAAAATATTCATAGCAATGTTATTCATAATAGCCCCAAACTGAATGTCCATCAACAACAATACAATGGATACATAATTATGGTATGTTTGTACAATAGGATACCAAATAGGCAATGAAAATGAACAAGGTAATACATACAACAATGTGAATAAATCTTATAATGTTGATCAAAAAGATGCCAAACCCAAAAGCATACACACATATAATATGGTTTTATTTATAGAAAGTTCAAAAATGGACAAAACTAATCTGTGGTATTAGAAGCGAGGAAGTTTACATAGTTAGAACCCATGGTGTTAGAAATAACTCTTGGGTACCAATGGGCAGAGAACAGGAGAGAGTCTCCTGGGTGTTGGTAATTTTCCATTTATTGACTTGCTTGTGTCTACTTTGTGATGATAATTTATTGAGAGCTCTTTGCTTATGATTTGTGTAATTTTGGGGGGTGTGATATTCAATAAAAACACTTTTAAATGGATGTGATCAAACACAAAATAGTTGAGCCCAATGGATAATGGACATTTGGTAGTTTTTCATACTATTCTCCCTATTATTGCGCATATTTTTAAATTTCCATTATAAAATCCTTTTTTTAAAAAGGCAATACAGAAGTAGAAAGTGCTGTACTTTCAAGGAAACTGATCGGGCGGACCTGAGTATTTTTGCAACACTAGCAGTCGCTTTTCTGTCTCACATATCAATATTTTTTAGGTCATGCTTCACCCCTCCTTTCATCTTCTGTACCAACCACTGATTTGAAAGATCCGGTAACAAGACAGAATTCAAGACAGAGAGAAGAAGAGCTAGAATTAATAGATCAACTACGGAAAGTATATACATTGCCTTTGAGTTAAACTTTTTTAAGTGATATTGCTGTAACCCATGATCCTGGCATTACTTTTTCATTTAACTTACACATTTTTAATAGAATCAACAGCTGTCCATTGTGTGATGAATTTTTTCAGCTATTTACTAGGAAAATGAGATGGGTTACTCCATAAAGCTCAACCCCTGGCCCTACTTATTTAAAATTTTTTTCTGCTTCAATGTAGAGAAATCTTGTTAGAGTTAATAAAAATTAATGTATATGTGCACATATATATACCACACTTAATCATATGTAGGGTTTATTTTAAAATTGTATCTAGTTTTTTGTTTTTAATCAGAAAATTGTAAATGAATTCTGGTGTGGGACTTGGCAGCACTGTCACCTGTGCCGCACGTATATACATACGTTGACCACACACATATACATGTGTGTGTAATACTGGATCTCCTTAGATTATTGTCTTAGGATAGAAAGATAAAATAAGAGATTGTGGTACTTAAGTTATTTGCTTTTTATCTTGATTTTTAGCATATTGAATACCGGTTGAAGGTATCTCTGCCTTGTGATCTTGGAGCAGCTCTAACCGATGGTGTCGTTCTTTGCCATTTAGCCAATCATGTGCGGCCTCGATCTGTCCCAAGCATTCACGTTCCCTCACCAGCTGTAGTAAGTTTAATGCTTAAAAAAAGTTGGTTCTTCACCAGACATTTGTTAAGAGGCAGGCATTATGCGAGTGCTAAGGATACAAATATGAATAGAGTCTAGCCCCTGCCTTCTGGGTCTTCTGCTAGAGAAAAAACAGGCCTGTAAACAGTAACTTACATCTGTGTGCTATTATAAAAGAGTTGGGTCAGACGTGTGCTATGGGAATACAAAAAAGGGACCACTTCAGTGCTGCCTGGAAAGTTCAGGAAAGCCTTGCCAGCAGAGGAGGAGGTAAAATTTGAACTAATTCTTTAAGTATGAGTAGAAATTTGCCAGCATTACAGAGAGGGAGAACGTCATCCTGGACATAGTATTCCGAGATGAAAAAGCTAAGGAAGATCATGGCATATTAAAGGAATAACACCTTACCCCTAAATATTTCTGAGAATGTCCTAGGTCACTTTGCTCTTACCCATAGCTTGAAGCCAGGGATTGTAGGATGTGGGCGCTAGACCCTGTTGGTGGCAGTGGGATATGATTCATTCAGAGCTCCCTGTGGGATCAGCCCGAAACTGAGAAGAGACAGCTGTGAGCCCTTAGCAGCCAGCAGGGAGTGGGGGTAGGAAAGGAGGATAGATGCACAGGCTGAGTAGAGACACTGGATGAGACACCAGTAGCATTCACAGGTGATATTTGCATATCCCCAGTTATTCCAAGAATATCTTTTCATGGCTGTTTTTCCTCCTGTCCCCTCACCAGTACACAGACACACAGCAGGATATAATCAAAGTTTCCACATTGCATTGATTATTATTTGATGTTGTGACATCTCTTTTGATGAGTCTGAATGGATACTGTGCATTTGTAACATGCTTAGCAGTGTCTAACCTTTTCAGAATCTCATTTTCTGGTCATTTGTTGTTATTTAGCACACGCTTCCTGATACAAATCCTTTAGTCTTAATGCAGTTGTATCCAGGCCTCTGGATTGCCACTCAGGACGTTCATCTTGCTGCCTCTCCAGATGCAAATCGTTTAAGCCTCCCAAGGACCTTTTATTCTAATTATAAAAGCTGCTTTTGTTACCAAGGTCCCAGGAGACTGATACAGCCCTTTTCCCTCTAGCACATCCAAAAATAGAGTCATGCATTTGCTTCTAAAGAAAATAGGTGGCCAATTTTTATTTAGTGACCTCAGAAAACAGGCTTTCGGCTTTGTGTAGAAAAGACAAAGAGGAGTAACAGTCCTGCCAAGTCAACTATGCTTCCAAGACTTGAAAGACTTGGTTTGGGTCCTGAGGTGGTGATTAAGAGAATAGGAATTGGCATGCTATTTGGCCGCGCCAGAAAGGGAAGGGCTTATTCATACTTTGCATTCTTCCCAGTTTCTGTCAACTGAGTTAAGAAACATAATGTTTTTTAATAATATAAAATAAATCTGTCATTCTTCATATATTCCAGGGAAATACTTAGGAAGTAGCAAGGAGCTCATGTGGAAAGTGAAATTTGAGAGTACAGGTGACTAACGATCTTTATCTTGATCACTCAGAGTACCTTTCATTTAAGCATGTAAAATACATATAGGAAAAATAACAGTATTTTATAAATGTTAAACCACTTAGAGAAATTAAACACATGGACCTTGTTTATCAAAGAAACAGGGATATAACATTAAGTTTTGTTGTTGTTCAGTCCCTAAGTCATGTCCAACTCTTTGCGACCTGATGGACTATAGCACGCCAAACTTCCCAGTCCTTCACCATCTCCCAGAGCTTGTTCAAACTCATGTCCATTGAGTCAGTGATGCTATCCATCCATCTTGTCTTCTGTCATCCCCTTCTCCTCCTACCTTCAATCTTTCCCAGCATCAGGGTCTTTTCTAATGAGTCTGCTCTTCACATCAGGTGGCCAAGGTATTGGAGCTTCAGCATCAGTCCTTCCAGTGAATATTCAGGATTGATTTCCTTTAGGATTGACTAGTTTGATCTCTTTGCAGTCCAAAGGACTCTCAAGAGTCTTCTCCAACACCACAGTTGAAAAGCATCAATTCTTTGGCACGCAGCCTTTTTTATGATCCAATTCTCACATCATACATGACTACTGGAAAAACCATAGCTTTGACTAGACGGACCTTTGTAGGCAAAGTAATGTCTCTGCTTTTTAATATGCTGTCCAGGTTGGTCATAGCTTTTCTTCCAAGGAGCAAGCATCTTTTAGTTTCATGGCTGCAGTCACCATCTGCAGTGATTTTGGAGCTGAAGAAAATAAAGTCTGTCACTGTTTCCACTGTTTCCCCATTTATTTGCCATGATCTTCATTTTTTGAATGTTAAGTTTTAAGCCAGCTTTTTCACTGTCCTCTTTCACCTTCATCAGGAGGCTGTTTAGTTCCTCTTTGCTTTATGCCATAAGGGTGGTGTCATCTGCATTATCTGAGGTTATTGATATTTTTCCCAGCAATCTTGATTCCAGCTTGTACTTCATCCTGGCATTTCACATGATGTACTCTGCATATAAGTTAAATAAACAGGGTGACAATATACAGCCTTACTCCTTTCTCAATTTTGAACGAGTCTGTTGTTCATGTACAGTTTTAACTGTTGCCTCTTGACCTGCATACAGGTTTCGCAGGAGGCAAGTAAGGTGGTCTGGTATTTCCATATCTTGAAGAATTTTCCAGTTTGTTGCGATCCACACAGTCAAAGGCTTTAGTGCAGTCAATGAAGCAGAAGTAGATGTTTTTCCAGAATTCTTCTGCTTTTTCTATGATCCAACAGACGTTGGCAAATTGATCTCTGGTTCGTCTTCCTTTTCTAAATCCAGCTCATACATCTGGAAGTTCTTGGTTCATGTACTGTGAAGCCTGGCTTGGAGAATTTTGAGCATTACTTTGCTAACATGTGAAATGAGTGCAGTTGTGCGGTAGTTTGAACATTCTTTGGCATTGCCCTTCTTTGGGATTGGAATGAACACTGACCTTTTCCAGTCCTGTAGCCACTGCTGAGTTTTCCAAATTTGCTGGCATGAGTGCAGCACTTTAATAGCATCATCTTTGAGGATCTGAAATAGCTCAACTGGAATTCCATCACCTCCACTAGCTTTGTTCATAGTGATGCTTCCTAAGGCCCACTTGGCTTCAGACTCCAGAATGTCTGGCTCTAGGTGAGATGTTGGCTTCCATGCCTGATGCTTAAACCAGCAGATGAATTTGAACAGCTGAGTTTGTTAACCACTTTGGGAAATGGGATTCATATTTCTTTCTCACAAGATAACCCACTTGGCAAAAAAAAATTTATCACAACTTGAGGTCATGCAGTGCAGCTATGTTCTAGTCATCAGAGATATTTTCAGAAAAACAAGTTTAGTAGTGATTTTCCTATTGGAAATTTTCACCTTTTGGAAAATGGTTCTTTATTTATGGGCAAAGGCTGTTGATTTTATTATTATTATTTTCTTTAAAAAGACTGAAAGAAATGAACCAAAGTGCGAACCGTGATTATACTTGATTGACTGAGCTGTAGGTAATTGATTTTGCTATTCCTCCACATTTTCTTTGGTGTGTATTTTAAAGTGGAAAAAAATTAGACAGCCATCCTCCTGAAATTTCTCTGTTTAGTACTTGCTTTATAAAAATCAAAGCCCAGTGTCTATAAAGTAGGGAGTGGCATACTATGGGCCATAGGCCAGTACCTATTTTTGTAAATAAAGTTTTATTAGGACACAGTCACTCACTTGTTTATATATTGCCTATGGTTGCTTTCAGTCTCTTAGCAGATTTGAATGGTTGCAACAGATCATATTGCCCTGAGGCCTAACATGTTTATTATCTGATCTTTAAGAAAAAGTTTGCTAACCCTCCAATCTAGAACATTGAATTTATGAAGCCACTGGCAGGAGTGTTTTTAGTTAGCAAATTTTTTTAAACTTTGCTAATAATACTGTTTTCTTTGTTTTGCAGCCTAAATTAACAATGGCAAAATGTAGACGAAATGTGGAGAATTTCCTAGAAGCTTGCAGAAAAATCGGTGTACCTCAGGTAATAAATTTTATTTCTTATGTTTACATAAGAAATAAATAAATTTGGGTATTACATTCCTAAAATCTTTTAGAAATGCCAGTATTTAATATCTTATAGGATAGTTCTGTGCTAAGCTGATAATTACTAACATGATTGTATTATTAATTAATTTCAATGTTATAGTAAGTAATTAGTGCCAAGTAATCAAAAATAGTTATTTTGAAATTTTCTAAATATCCCCACTTGCTCATTAACTTGTAGACAACTTCATACACAGTAGAGGCTATGCTTCAGAATATGTGCTTCTTAGACTAAGAATGCTTCAGTTGGCTTCAGTTTTTTAACACTTGCTTTAATACTTTTAAAAAATGTTCATTTTGAAATAACTTTAGACTTTGAGAAATACTGCAAAAATGGCACAGAGAGATGACTATATACAGTTCACCTGTATATTCAACTATATACAGGTTCCTGGACTGTGAACATAAGCATAAACATAGTGTGTCATCCAAAGTAATAAACACCTAGACAGCGTTGTTGACTAAGCTACAGATTTTACCAGCTTTTCCTACTAAAGCTCTTTGGAATTGAATACACAGGAGACCATTTTTAGGCACTGGTCCCGCTCTTGAGGGTTTTTTTGCCTCCAGATTCCTCAGTTATAGCTTTATTGCCCTTTAATGGTACAAATAGTTAAACTTTTACCCTTTAAAAAACAATTAAGTATGGTATTCTTAAAAAATACTATATATAATGACATATATAGATAAATTTAAAGAAATAAAAACTGGTACCATTTGATACTTTCTTCATTCATCACAACCATTACAGTTCTTGTCACCATATTTTGTCCAGTATTCAAAGAGAAAAACATGACTCTTTTCTATCACCTTAATTAGCTGTCAGAAACCCAGTATTGGCCTCGACAACAACTCCACTGTTTCTCTCGAAGCTAGGCTCTTGTCCCAAGGGCTTTCACTGACAGTGACTCATTTTACCCAATTCACCATTCTTTAACTAGCATGAATTGAGAAGGTCATAGCATCACTTGTCCAATGGGCGCCTTTCCCTTTCAGCGTTTTTATAAAGGGGAAGCAAGCCCAGCTACACAGAGCAGCTGCATTAGGCAGCGTGAACTCCCATGAGTGTTTTTTCTTCTTCTATTAAGTAGATTTTTATTCTACTACTTACTTTTCACTTTTTTCTTTTTTGTTTTATTAAGCTGAGTTATAAAATAACTGAAATGCACATTTAGTGACAGCAAGGATCATTTTTGTTCCTGTGGACAAATTCAAAGCAAATTGGTCATCTGAACATCGTACTGATTTTTAAAGGCTTATCATCTCTTTTAGAACAAGTCATATTTAAACATATTGAGAGCATTAATAAGATTTCTAGATAAATAGCCTACATTTCTCCATATTAACAGACAGGTTCTAATATTCCCTTGTACAGTTTAACACTCAGGGTTTCCCTTATGCCTACTTAATTTGTTCCTACCTGACCATCACAGGCATGCCCAGTAGCTTCCCCAGTTTCTTAGCACAGTGTCTTTGAATAAGAGAATGTGGCACAGGTTGGCGCAGGGAATGGGACCCAGAGGGAGACGAGGAGTGATTAAAAAGAGGCAGTGCACACCTAGAGAGAAGGGTGCTGAGAACGGCCCCACACAGCTAGACATACTGGCACACTTAGCCTGTGTCAGACTGTTAAAGGACTTCTTACAGTGTACACTCACTCTGGACTTGACAGAACCATCATCTGTCTGAGATTTAAAGTCCATACACTGAAATTCTTTCAGAAGGTAACTGCCATCAGTCAACAAAATCAAAAACAGTGTGCCTTTTATTTTTTTAATTTATTTTAAATTGTCTGATAATCACTTTACAGTGTAACAGTGTGCATTTTAAAGCATGCATGTTAATCTACGATTGGCCAAGCAGTGGTTAACAGTTTTTATTTGAAGGCAGGAGACGGAAAAAAATGCAATTTAAAAGACTGGGTGTTTCTCCAAGGTGGTTTTAGACTGGAGTTCTTGACACATCCCCCCTCCCATCCCTCTCCACCAGAAAGAGGAAGTGGACATTCCACACGGGCCACCTCGTCCTTCTCCACTTCTGCCTTTCACCCAAGCCTCACCACCGCCATCACTACCGCTTTTAGATGTGTTCCCGTTCTGCTGCTACTTCTGCTAAAACACTTAATTGTTTACCTAAAATGAAATGAAGAAAATGAATAAATACAAACTCATAGCATTAAACTCACATTCTCAGGTCCTTCTGCCATGGAAGAGGAGAAGAAACCTATATGTCTTCTCCATTTGTTCTCTCCTACTTCTGGGCATTATGACCTTTACCTAAACACAACCACCTGCTATGTTTGACTTGTAAATAAAATCAGGAATGTAATAATGATCATTTGAAAACGGATAACATATAGTATTGAAAAAATTGTCAGATCCTCTGTCCAGAAAACACGTGTAAAGATGAACGAATTCCCTTTTCAGTATAACTTTTTATATGTTTACAAGTTAAATTATGAAACACTGAAGAATACCAGTGACTGTTGAAAACCTCCAATAAGGCTAGGGATATGGATATTCTCTTTTATCATATGATGCATTCAAAAAACTATAATGAGTGGTAAAAACTTCTGAGTCCAGTATATCATGTCCTAGAGTTATTATCTGTTACGTGTGAAAGAATATTTTACTGTTATCAAGTCCAGTAATGCTTTTAATTGCTTAATCTGTAAACTGGAGGGTGTGGATGATCTCTAAGGCCCCTTAGAACTCTAGATTAATAATTCGTAAACTGGACTTGATTTGATTTTTAGAGAAACACCAAGTCATTTAGTACAACCTGACTTCCAGGTAATAAATTTCCCTTGATTATCATACTTTCTTCATTCTTTGAACCTTCATGACTCACCTGGCTTTCTCTGAAAACTTCCCCCTCTTCTGTTCACCCCAAGGTTTTGTCCTTGCTTTCTGGCCTATTCTTTTTTTTGTTAATGGGGAAGAAGGAGCCAAGAAAGAGGTTGCCTCACCCACTCACCACCCTCAGGCCTCATATAACTCTAAGTCAGCATCCACCTCTGTTTATTTTATCCTGAATGTTCATACTAGGCACCAACAATTTTATTCTGCTATTTAGTAGTAAAATCAAGCCCAGCACATAGAGGATTCTTTGTGGTTTTGTTTTTCAGCATTTTATTTTGATTCATCATAGTAAAAAATGTTACAGGGCATGTTTCTTTGAATATGATTGAGATGATCATATTGAATTCTATACTCAAATCTGTATTTCTGATACACTGACTTTGTTTTTCTGTTTTCCTTTCCTGCTCACACTTTGGACAGGACAATCTTTGTTCCCCTTCTGACATCCTTCAGCTAAACCTCAGCGTAAAAAGAACTGTTGAAACACTACTTTCTCTTGGGGCACATTCAGAAGAATCCAGTTTTGTCTCTCTATCTATCCAGCTTTTGGGTTTTGTGGCATTTTATTGTACTTTAATGTTAACTCTCTGTATGCTTTATTATTGGATCTTCCCCCTCTAGCTGAAAGAGTGCATTCCAGTGATTTTTCCACCTCATTCCCATGCTTGGTAAAGGAGGTTTGTTTCTCATTCAAAAGTATTTACATACGTGCTTTTTTTTTTCTGGCCATCAAAGAGCTAATCAATAAAGTAGATAAATCCTGTCCTCTTGTCCCCAGATGAGCAGTTTATGACATTAGGAAGCATTTTCGATGCTAACAGAGTAAAAAGATCAGCATTTTTTCTTCTGCTCATTCATCCATTTTCCTGGCCTGCTGCTGCTAAGTCACTTCAGTCGTGTCAGATTCTGTGCGACCGCATAGACGGCAGCCCACCAAGCTCCCCCGTCCCTGGGATTCTCCAAGCAAGAATACTGGAGTGGGTTGCCATTTCCTTCTCCAATGCATGAAAGTGAAAAGTAAAAGTGAAGTCGTTCAGTCATGTCCGACTCTTAGCGACCCCATGGACTGCAGCCCACCAGGCTCCTCCGTCCATGGGATCTTCCAGGCAAGAGTACAGGAGTAAGGTGCCATTGCCTTCTCCGCTCCTGGCCTGAGAGGCCATGTTTCTCTCATCATGAATGCTGAGCAGGTTCTACTAATAGAATCCTGAGCCCATTGTTAAAATATGACCTATAAGTTTGTTTCCAAATGGCATAGTAAAATTTCCATCTGGCCATTTTTCCATGCCTCAGCACAACTTAAGTACTGAAACTGTGAGAAATATTAATTATGACTTGCTGAATTTTTCAGCAGCTGTTCATAAGGAAACAGTTGTACTCTTTCTGTTCTGGGAGGGCACCTGGTCACTTAGATCTCCATATTGAACTGTGCCCTGAAATCCTGAAATCTCTTTTTTATTAGTAGGCACAGGCCCACCTAATAATTATTTGCTGTCTGGATATCTGGAAGGCACTGGCCATTTAATCTTAATTTTAATTTGATTAGGATGATCAGTCCAAAGATAATGTTGGTTCCCTAGATTGCTATTCTGAGCCCACACTGAAAACAGCACACAAGCCAAGTATCTGGAGCTGCCCTTTCAGGGGTTGGCACCTGTCAGCATATTTACTGTTTTGTTAAACTTCATTTCTGGAATCCTATTTAGAATTTAAAATTGGAATTTATGCATTTTCTAATATATTTGAACTGTGCTAATAGGTAAACTTGTATTTGATAGGTTGTTGAGATTATATCTGAACACTAGCAGGTAAAGTATTAGGCAGCAATCTCTGTTTTGTACCCAAGGCAATGAATATTGTCTCTTTCAGAATGTTTAGTATATTAGCCTCTAGCCTTAATGCTTGCAACTACTTTATATTGCATTCAGATTCTGGTTCTTGTAAACAGTGTTTCTGAACATTCAGGAATCTCCTGAACTCTTAACAAAATTGGACAACTGAACTCAGGTATGAAGGGAGATTGTGAGGAACATAATAACATCATGTAGAAGTCAGTCTGAGGATCTGATTGCTTTGGTTTCTTTCATATTAAACGGGAAAAGTGTTTAATACATTAAAAACTGTTTACTGTCAATGCTGGAACATTAAACACTGTGTTGAAAAGTTCAGTTTTATACAGTAGTAGTGCCTTTCAGAGTTTGGGGAGACGTTTTTAAGGCGTCTCTGAGTCGGAGATCAGTTTTGTCAAGTTTTGTCCTTTTAAAAAACCACTGATAATACACATGGTGTGGTGTGTTTTTTGGAGGGAGTAATGGTGCGTAAGTCAGCTAGAAGGCAAATGTGCATCTGGAACACATAAGCCCTGAGGGAATGTCTAAACCACGGGCTCACAGGTCACTGGGCACTTCTGAAAGTGCAGATCAAGAAATCTGCCTCAGAGGAAATATGTGTCTCCCCCAAAAGCAGAACACTCTGCAGGTTCATATTAAGTATAGTTAATCTGTACTTGCAGTTGCTCTCAAAAGATTTACACAACATTGCTAGCTTTATAAGATCAAAAGATTCCATTTATCTTGTTTTATCAAGGTAAGTATTAAAGAAAAAGAAAGTAATGCAAGAATACCAATAACTGCTCATAATACATACTTGTTATATTTTTTATTGCAACTGGTTTTGTAAAACTTCCTGTATTAAGTGCCAGTGAAAAGCTGAGGAAAATCTTTAATAAATATGTATAGTCACTTCTTCAGTAGAGCCAGAATTCCACTTTCATTCCTTTGAGAGTAATCATTCTTTCATCTAATCAGTGATAAATGTTATTATGATACGCCTTTTTTTCTTATATGAAAGGATTAACCAAACACATTAATGAGGTAAATAAGAAAGAAGCAGTTTAACTTCCTTAAGCAAATATGTAAACACTTTTCAGATATATGTTCATTAAGATGTTCTTGACTAAACTCACATCATTATTCTCCAGCATAATTTAATCCATTAAATACTAGGATATGAAACACTTTTTCAGATATGATTACTGTATTTAAATTCTATAATTCAGATTTTTAAGTGATTCAAACTGGACCTTCCATAAATTACCCAGTGTGGTGGGGGTGGGGGGGATTTTCTCAAATACATCTAAATCTCAAGAATATACTTCAGTTTCTTCCTATGATGCCTGTCTGGTATGAGAACCCTGATTCTCATAGTCAGGACTATAATGTAGATAATGTCCATTCCTGTCTCATGCAGTCTGAGTTATGCCATGAAACTATCTTGCATTCCTGTGGTTTGTAATTTCCAAAGCACCTTCTCCTACAATATTGTATCTTTAGGCTTAAGCCATCTGGTAACTTGGAACTGTTTTTCTGTTTTCACCTGTCTCATTTTACTGATCTGATCTGCATTGCTTTTTTATTCATCAGGAATGAAGGATGTTGCTTTTACTCCATCATAGTATGTTTATCCTCTGTTTGTACAAGTGTATGTGACTTGTTTATTTTCTGATGTTCGAAATAATCTGTACGTACTTTTAGTTGTATTAATAATAATAATAAAAAAGTGACAGTGAGTGTCAGGTACCATTTCTGTATAACTCATATGAACAGAGCTCAGATTCCCAGCTACTGACTTTCCATATCTCAATTCGTTATTATGAGGGAGAGAAGAGATGCTTATTTTTTCTTTTCACTTCTGTGACGTTCATCCTCTTTTCTCTTTTGTTTTTATGTCACGTTGTCCCATTTCAGGAGCAATTATGTTTGCCTCTCCACATTTTAGAAGAAAAAGGTTTGAGCCAGGTTGCCGTGACGGTCCAGGCTCTCCTGGAACTTGCCCCACCCAAGCAGCAGCAGCAGCAGCACCAGTTATCTGCTGTGTAAGGACTCCCAGCACCTTGGGCATTGGCCTGGCCAAAGTGGAACAGGACAGCGTGACTGCTGCTGCCCGCCGTCTGCTTAACAAAGCGCTTACGTGTTCTCAAAAGGGACTGTTTCCATGATTCCTGACAGGAATATTTTGCTTCATTTCTCCATTTTAGGGGAGGTTATATCAACTTGCATTGAATTGTTTATGAAGACATGGTTGGTTTTCACAAATGAAACTTCATTACTGAGAAGTAATGGAGTCATTCCAACACTGACGCCCAGCCTGGCTGTGCTTTTCTAGAGTGGGCTCTTTTAAATACTGAAGACTGACTTCTTGGAAGGGTATTTGGCTCTCTGGAAGGCACAGACATGCTTTTATTTTTACCTGTTTCCAAGCCCTCTGGAATCCACAGGTTTCAAAATGTGGTTGTTCATTAGAATCTCCTGGAGAATTTGTTAAAATACAAATTCCCATCCAGTGGGTCTACAGTGAGCCTGGGTATCTGCATTTCAACAACCATTCCAGGTGTTCCATGTGGTGAAGACCATTGTTCCAAACTAGGTATTTGTATAATTGGGGGAGTGATGACCCCACTGTTTCTCTGCCACATTGAAGTCCAAGTATATATTATACTTGGACTGTTCTGGCCAAAAAAATGTAAACACTCCAGATTTTGTATAGTGAACCAATGAAACAAAAGCTGTGGTATTTAAGGCCAGTGTCCTAGGTCTCCCCCTAGCACCACTCAGAGGTTGGACCCATATACCATCCCACTGTTACTCGAATCAAGCACTCTACACACAGGTTCCACATCTTCAGGCTGGTAGCACGTGGCACTCTGCATCCTGTGTATTGACTTCTCTGAGCGCACCCCTTCCCCCCTCCCCCCAAGCTGCTACCAGGATGCCTGGATCTGCGAACATCTTCCAGTCACACACAGCAGATTCACTTCCAGCTCCCCAACTAACGGATGATTATGAAAATAAAGGAAAAGCTAAATTACTTACATTTCTTTCAGCTAAGGGCCAGTTTCCATAGCTGAATTAAAGCACTTGCAGCATTTTAAAACAGCTGCTGTCTTTTCATTTAGCTCCCCCACCAGTGCCTTATTTACTAAATTGTGAGTGCAGTAAAATGACCCAAGGCTCAGACAACACGAAACCTTTATTTCAAATCTAAGCCACTTGGGTCTTTTTCCCCCTCTATTTTGAGCCCCTTTTAGTTGTCAGTGATATCTTCGGGTATTCACTGCCTTTGTAAACCAAGTAAATAGAGTAAGTGAAGATACTAGTTATCTAAGTTTTTTCCTGTTGTTAATTGTTCTGGAGTTTCTTTACCAGTGTGCATATTTAAGCGTGATGTCCTCTTTTATCATGTAGCAGCATCTGAAAGTAACTTTGGATAAAGTCACGTTGTGTATCTGGTCAAAGTAATGTTTTCTCCTTGTCATCACAGGTTTAACCTTATATAATACAAAACATCTGAGCTCAAAAGCCCAATCCTTCAGGGTCTTTACAAAAGTAAAATGTATTTTAAGTGCTTAGAGCCAGACCCCATTATATTTACAGTTCCAAACAGACCCACCAATCATACAGCTTGTTTAGAATTTTAACTATTAAGTATTTTTACTTCTAGTCAATGTTAAACCTCAGTATAATCTCCAGATTATAGAGAACAATTTGAAATGAAACTCAGCAAAGGCCACTATTTGTCACATATTGTGCAAGAATAATCCCAATCAACATACACAATGCAACATTTGGAACATTTGTGACTAATTTTCCCATGGGAATAATTGGACCTTTTTAATTTATTTCAAATTTTATACTTAGCATGAAACCTTATTCATATATTTTACCAAACTAATTCAAATTTATGTTTGAATTGTTAGAAAATATTTGTGTATAGTTTTGGTTAATAAAGAAAAATATAAAATATATTAAATGTCTTTTCTATGTCAAGATGCAAAACAAGTCATGTTGGAAAATTTTTGTACTCAGTATTTTGTATGTACCTTTTTTCTTTTTTTTAAGCTGGAAAGAAAATTTAACATTTAGCCTTGCTAGACTCTAACATAAGCTGAAGATGACTTTGTAACACATCCACCTGACCATTTATGAGCTTCCTACTGAAGCAGCGAGCGTCCCAGCACTGAAGCGTGAATGAAGAAAAGGCTGAGTGCCCGCCCACCAGGGCCCCTGTCAACTGTGGAGATTTTAAGCCAACAGGTTTCTGGGCTTTCAAACTCATACTAGGTTAGCACTCCAAACAATTTTCTCTGGAAACAACTCATGGGAGGAGGGGCCTCTGTACTTGACTAGAATAGAGTAGGACACTTAGTAGCTGTAGGTCACTTTCCTTAATAGCTTTTGAAAATATAGCTTCACAGCTAATCAGGAGTCTGATTTCTCTACTTGGTAACAGTCCAGCAATGACTAATGATAGATGACTATGCTGATGAGTATGATGAATTTTTTAAAACTAAGTGCTTAAATGGTTATAGAAATGAAGGAAAACATGGATATTTAGAAACTTTTTATATACATATTGCAATAAGATGGTTTATAGCAGATTTCATTTTATTTCTGAAAATGTTATAAACATGTAATTAGTAAAAAAAATTTTTTGTAAAACACTGTCCTATATTTGTATGTGTGTAAATATAATGCATAAGTTCTAAGAATAAATAATGTCAGTATCATGTATGTTATTTTAATTGCCTGTATGCCACTTTACATATTGACATTAAAATAAAAGACAACACTTCAGTAGCATGAAATTAAATAAAGGCTGATGTGAAAATGTTCATATCTAAAGCATGGTTCCCTTGGGAAATAAAAGGGTAAATTCTCTGATGGAACATTGGTAGAAACTCGTAATAGCCCCTTGAGATCAAAACGTACTTTTTAAAGGAAGTGTAGATACAAGTATTGTCTTATATTTGGAGTTAGGTATGGCTTAATTTTGAAATATTACATATCTGGAAAGCTTTTCTCAGAAATTTCCAACTGTTCTGTAATTGTCTTAATGTTCCAAGACAGTTCTGTTCTGATTAATCAAGCCAGGAGTGACCCCATGAGTGGGCTCGTGTTCTTTTAAAAGAACATGACTAAGCTTGTTGTGCCAGGCACAGGTTAGGATTTTCACATGTGTTACCTTTTTTAGTCTTAATACCCCATAAGATGACAGTCATTGAGTAATAAGCAAAGCAGCTATAGGCCCTAGTATCTCACTTATCAAAAATATCTCCAAACTCATCTCCCCACTGACCTGTATCTTCTGTCTTTCCTATGTATGGGTTGTATATCCTGACATCGCATTTCTATCTTCCATTTATCATTTATATCCCTACCTATTTCCCAGAAAAGGAGCTGAAGCAGTTTATAATAAGATATATGTTCTTATGTGACATTCCCCATTAAAAAAAACCAGTAAAGTGATAATAAATTTAAAAGGCAAGCACCAACCTTTATTAAAACTTTACTGTGTATGTATTATGCTGCTACTGCTAAGTCACTTAAGTCGTGTCCGACTCTGTGTGACCCCATAGACGGCACCCAACAAGCTCCCCCGTCCCTGGGATTCTCCAGGCAAGAACACTGGAGTGAGTTGCCATTTCCTTCTCCAATGCATGAAAGTGAAAAGTGAAAGTGAAGTCGTTCAGTCGTGTCCGACTCTCAGCGACCCCATGGACTGCAGCCCACCAGGCTCCTCCGTCCATGGGATTCTCCAGGCAAGAGTGCTGGAGTGGGGTGCCATTGAAACGTCACCTTGTAGTTCCTACTGAACACCTCACTTTTGCTTTTACTACTATCATTTTTCACAATAGGCAAATTGAATAGAATCAGAGATGTTACAGGAAATTACTGATGTTTTAGTGCATCACTATAACTAAGATTGTGTGCTTTTTTTTTTTTTTTCTGGTGAGCAAGAGCAAAAGGAATCTTCACAAGACTTGTAAAAATACTTATTCCCAGCAGTTTTTTTTTTGGGGGGGGGGGGGGTGGGGGGTGGTTCAAGTTATGAAGAAGCCCTAAGTCACAGTATAATCCTAATTCAGGGTTTGAAAACTAGTATAGCAGGCAAAGTGACCTAGTGTAACCAAGCCTCAGCTAGGCGTATCCAAATAAGAAACAACCCATAGATGAGTTAATCTGTGAAAGATATTTCTTAACTCCGTTCAGGTCCTCCTTCCCATCTCCAGAGCACCAACAGAAAAGATAACTCGGTCACTTCTTGCCTCTCCTCTTGTCCTTCTCTTTGCCTTTTCCTTTTACATCCTTGCTGTCATCTTTGTCCTTAGGCATTTTGAAACCACCAATTTCTCTCCGTACCACAGTGCCTCGCCACCAGGCCTGGAGCTGAAAGAGAACAGGGAAGTGAGTATACTTTGTAGTATGCCTGACAAGCTGCATTTTTCTTCTATGCACGGGGATGGTTTTTTCATAAACTAACTTCAGTGAAGATGGTCTCTGAGACACAGAAATGGCCAAGCATGCCTTAAAGCAGTGCTAGTCTGTTCTGCAGCTTGAAGTCCTACACTCTAAAGTTCTCAAGGAGTAAAAATAAAAGGAATCGGATTAGGCCTGACTTTCCTTTGCATGTAGAAACCTGATTACCTTGTACTGCTGCTCTTTATGAACATTCAAGTTCCCCAAACCTAAAAACCATTTGCTCCAAAAGGGATGCTAGTTACCTGAACCATAGGTAACGCAGTCAAAAATGTGCAGATAAACTATAGATGATTCAATAGGTTTCCTGGTGCATTTCAATCTCTAATGATTGATTCAGTTCAGTCGCTCAGTTGTGTCCGACTCTACGATCCCATGAACTGCAGCACGCCAGGCCTCCCTGTCCATCACCAACTCCCAGAGTCCACCCAAACCCATGTCCACCGAGTCGGTGATGCCATCCAACCATCTCATCCTCTGCCATCCCCTTCTCCTTCTGCCCTCAATCTTTCCCAGCATCAGGGTCTTTTCAAATGAGTCAGCTCTTCACATCAGGTGGCCAAAGTATTGGAGTTTCAGCTCCAACATCAGTCCTTCCAATGAACACCCAGGACTGGTCTCCCTTAGGATGGACTGGTTGGATCTCCTTGCAGTCCAAGGGACTCTCAAGAGTCCTCCAACACCACAGTTAAAAAGCATCAATTCTTCAGCACGCAGCTTTCTTGATAGTCCAACTCTCACATCCATACACGACCACAGGAAAAACCATAGCCTTGACTAGACGGGCCTTTGTTGGCAAAGTAATGTCTCTGCTTTTCAATATGCTATCTAGGTTGGTCATAACTTTACTTCCAAGCAGTAAGCGTCTTTTAATTTCATGGCTGCAGTCACCATCTACAGTGATTTTGGAGCCCAGAAAAATAAAGTCAGCCACTGTTTCCACTGTTTTCCCATCTATTTGCCATGAAGTGATGGGGCCAGATGCCATGATCTTAGTTTTCTGAATGTTGAGTTTTAAGCCAACTTTTTCACTCTCCTATTTCACTTTCATCAAGAGACTCTTTAGTTCTTCACTTTCTGCCATGAGGGTGGTGTCATCTGCATATCTGAAGTTATTGATACTTCTGGCAATCTTGATTCCAGCTTGTGCTTCTTCCACTCCAGTGTTTCTCATGATGTACTCTGCATATAAGTTAAATAAGCAGGGTGACAATATACAGCCTTGACATACTCCTTTTCCTATTTGGAGCCAGTCTGTTCCATGTCCAGTTCTAACCGTTGCTTCCTGACTTGCATACAGATTTCCAAAGAGGCAGGTCAGGTGATCTGGTATTCCCATCTCTTTAAGAATTTTCCACAGTTTATTGTGATCCACAGAGTCAAAGGCTTTGGCATAGTCAATAAAGCAGAAATAGATGTTTAAGGATCAAAACTCACCTTCAAAAAGGATTTAGTTAGCTCCCTTGAATATCTTGGTCATTAGATACAACTGTTCTGAATACAGTCTGGGCTGCTTTAAAATCAGACTAAACTCCAAAGACAGAGCAAATCCACTAATGAAAACAAAAATGGTCTTCAGCTACTTCTTACAGTTTTGCTCTAAATTGAGGAAATTCAACAAATAGAAAACACCATAGAAGCTCAATAAACGCTAACTATACATCTGACTCTCTCCTAATGGGAAGCTCAAGTTTGGGTTTAAATACCTGGTCCTGAAGGTATTACACTTTAAAGCTTACTTCCTTAGTTCACCCCCTTATGCACATCCCAAGCCACAGCTTGCACACCACAGGGCCTCAGCAGATGCTCTTTCAGAGAGAAGGGCAGTCCTCAACAGTACAGTTTCAGTGCAGCTGAGGTTATATTTGCTTGAAAATATTTCCCACAATCTGACTTGTCAGTTTCATCATCACTAATAAATACAAGTTCATATAAAACTTTTGTTTCTAAACTACTACTTACCCTTTCACCTTTTGAGAAAAGCTCTTATCAAAACCTAGCAGATAGTCTCGCTAATATAAATAGGATCTTAAGAAGCAGTGGGATATTAAAAAATTCTTTTAAGAGCTCTGTTGATTAGAAATAGTATTCATAAGTTTGACCTCTGGGCACAAGGTCTAGGCTTTGCTTCCACTGTTAACCACCTCTTCTGTCCCAGATTAAAAACTGGGGGGCATGTCCTCTTAACTGTCTCCCTGCACCACGGACTATGGCAAATTCCAATGATTAGGTCATGCTTCCTCACAGATCTCCTGCTCTGTGATAATAAACGAGAGGTGCTTTGCATTCCTCGGTGTTTGGCCAGTTACAGAATTGAAAAGGCCCCAAGATGCAAAGTATGGTTTTGTACCTTTATGATGCTCCTCAATTCCAAGTCATCCTGTTCTCTCTTCTTCCGGGTCTTCTCCTTTTCTATACGATCTTCAATGATGACTTGTTCATATTCCCTTATCTGCAAAAGTAGACATTAATCATGTGTTACAGGACCCAGCCAAGCTGTGGCCCACCCAGACCCGCTTCTTTTGTTCATGCCACATCACTTGCAGGATCTCAGTTCTCCCACCAGGGACTGAACCCAGGGTCAAGGCAGTGAAAGCCCAGAATTCTAACTACTAGGCCACCAGAGAACTCCCAGCCCTACATTTTTAATTAAAAACTTTAAAATGAATCATACCAAATTAAACCCTCCAAAAAAGAAGAGATTTACTTGATTCCTATATTGTCAGTATTCACATTAGCTTTATAATTGTCCCCCGAATTTTTTCAGCTTGAATAAATTTGCTTTAAAGTTTTCTAATAAAAATGAAATACCAACTTTGATATGTGGCTAATGACATCAAAATAATGTAATAAAAAGCTAATAAAGGCACACCTACAAATAACCATCCTTTAAAAGAAGTTTGAGAAGTTCTACACTTATTCAATGATGAAACCATAATCAGAAGGTTTTTATAAATCATTTATAAATTATCTTCAGAGATCTTAAAGTAGAAATTAAAATAGTATCTAGCTCAAGGGGTTTTGGATAGCATTAAAATAAGTTATGTATGTAAATCTGGGTTTGATCCCTGGGTTGGGAAGATCCCCTGGAGAAGGGAAAGGTTACCCACTCCGGTATTCTGTATAGTCCATGGGGTCACAAAGAGTTGGGCACGACTTGAACGACTGAAAAAAAAAAAAGTAAAATACTAGAAAAGTCCCCAGGCCAGATTAAGCCCTTTCAAGTGTTGGCTGCTGCTGTTATTGTCCCATCAATGAGGACATCATCATCATCGGAAAAGAATCCCAGTGGTTGACAGGCACACCTCCACTTCATGACCAAAAATTGTACCCCAGCTACGCAGCTTAGCTCCCACCCACTCCTGCGAGCTCTGCCTTAATGCTATTGAGACTCCCCCTTCCTTACCGTCTTTGCAAGTTCTTGAAGGTGTGCTAAGTCACTGGCCTTAGCAGCTTTGAGGGCATTTAGTTCATTCTGTTTCATTTCTGTGTCCTTATCAAATTTCTCCATCCAGAACTCTAGCTTCTCCTCAAGCTTCTATTTGGAAGAAAAAAAAACAAACATTAAAATGTGGCCAGACATGAAACAGTATAGACTGTATGAAATCATGTATATGAGGTTCAAGAACAAGCATGACTGTTCTATAGGGAAAGAACTCAGAATAATGGTTACTTTGGGGGGGAATGGTGGTTTATTGATTGGGAATGGGGTGGGAGGGAAACTTCAGGGATGCTAAAGCTTCTATTTGGAAAAGAAAAAAACATTAAAATGTGGTCAAACCTTTGACAAGTCTTAGCAAGAAACACCTCAGAGAAGGCAATGGCACCCTACTCCAGTACTCTTGCCTGGAAAATCCCATGGGCGGAGGAGCCTGGTAGGCTGCAGTCCATGGGGTCGCTAAGAGTCGGACTTGACTGAGCGACTTCACTTTCACTTTTCACTTTCATGCATTGGAGAAGGAAATGGCAACCCACTCCAGTGTTCTTGCCTGGAGAATCCCAGGGACAGGAAAGCCTGGTGGGCTGCCGTCTATGGGGTCGCACAGAGTCGGACACGACTGAAGCGACTTAGCAGCAGCAGCAGCAGCAGCAGCAGCAAGAAACACAGAAGACACAAACTTTTTAAAATAAAGGATGGAAAAAAGTTCAGAAATAAAATTTAAATTGTAAGAGACTACAGTGCGTATCTTTGTACTAATAAATTCAAAATGAATATTTTGATAAAATGGATTATTTCCAGGAAGACGTAAGTTACCAAAAATGACTCAAAAAGAGTTTTTTTAAGCAATGACATCAATAATCATTTAAAAAACAGAAAAGGGAGCCAAACATCTCTCCTTTACCCAACCAGACTGTTTATGACTGAATTTTACCAGTTTCAAGGAACAGGTAATAATCTATTTTGTTCTATTTCTATTAAGCTAGCTAGCATAACTGATCACAGTGCAACAAAGAAGCACCAAAAATGAATCTATAGAATAATCTCATTTATGGAATACATAAATACAAAATAAAAATCTATAATTCTAACAGTCTAGTAAAAGAATCATAAATTATGAACAGAGTAGATTTATCCCCCAAATTTAAAGATGATTCAACATCAACAAGTCTACTAATATATTTTAACTTATTAACACATTAAAAGAAATCATATCTTCTCAATGGATTTAAAAAAAAAATCCATCTCATAAAACTCAATCTTTATTCCTGATTAAGAAGAAAAAAAAAAACTTAGCAAATTTGACTAAAAGGAAAGTTTATTAACTTGATAAGGCTTACCTACCATAAACCTACAGCCTAAATGTCATAAAATCCCCATTTGTGTCAGTTATCAATTTATTGCCTCTCAATTCCAAATCATCCTTCACTGACCAGCTTTGTAAGACTGGATGATTGCAGCAAACACTTCTTTCTGCAAACGGGCACAATATTCAGCTTTGTCAGTAGAGGGTGCTAGAGGGACATGATGGAAGAGCTTCTTTCCTTGGTTCCCATGTGCTTCCTCCTTCGTTTCTGGGCACAGCTGATGGTGTCATGGACGTGGCATACTCAATGGCACTTGTTCACCAACTTTTACTAACACAACAGACATAGTCTTGCTTGCCAAACACAGTCTACAGTTCCCTGTTTGCCAGCTTTACCCAACTAGCTGTAAACCAGCTCTGACCCAGGCAACAAAGCAAATATTTATTCCTCCCTTGGATACTGTCCTCCAGCCCTAGAGTTCTCTTGTATCCTTCTTTTTTAGCCAATCCCTTATTAGCAGTTAATGATTCTTTTCTTAATATGTTCCCTGCTCAAATTACCAATGTGGTTTCTGTCCCCTAACTGAATGATAATGATACAGAATTATTATCAAAACTAGTTTGTCTCCCACCTTCTAATTCATGTGTCTCACTAAGTCATCTAAAATCCTTGCTTCTGTTCATCAGATAGAATCGGCATAACGCAGTAAGCTACTAGGGGGTCTTGTGGAAAGTCAAAGCAGGCAATGATCTCTGCGACCGTAATGTGGCAGAGAGAGCAGACACAGCCCTGATGCAACTGTGAGTGTGTACTGCCAGCCCAGCCAGGTAAAAGTAAACTGTTTCTGCAGTTTTTTCGAAATGAGTTTGGAGACAGGGAGTTTAGTCAAGTTAATAGCTGCTGTTCAAGATTTTCTCCAGTAAAGATATGACATCTGGAACAGTATCCGCAGTTGGAGTCACCATTCGATTATATTTACATTAGTCCACAGTCACTCTCCAAGATCATTCAACCACACAGGCCAAACTTTGCTTACTTGAATGGGAATGTGATCAATGTCACTACCTCCACTTCGAAGCCTTTGATGCTGGCATTAATTTCAGCAGTTACACTGAGACTACAGTACTGCTTATGTTCACTATCTTGGTAGGGATGGCTTCTATTAGGCCCTTCCTATCATAATGGCCCTCACTCCATGAATCAGGAGCCAAGATGAAAATTCTGTTACCAAGTAAGTCTTACTCCAACCATATGTTCAGTAACTGGGGAAAATAACCACAGGGTAGATCCATAGAAAAGTGAGCCCAAAGTAATCAGACTTAAGTCTCCATCTATCACCTGACCATCATAATCACCCATTTTGAGAAGGGTCCACAGTGTTGTCTTGAATCCCCAGGAATTAGCATCAATTCAGAGCCAATGTTTAGTAACTTCAAAAGGTCTGGGTATTTTCTTTTTTCCAGTGCATAGTCGCTCTAATAAGTAGGTCCCTTGGGTAAGGCTTTAGAGGAAGATTCAATTGCATTACTTGTACAAGTGAACAGTTGCTAGTGAGTTCACCTTCAGGGGGACCTGCTGCCCTCAATCAAGGGGCTCTGGGTCTGTGAATTTACTTAGTTTGGAACCTGGGTGAGAGGCCATGACTCTTCATTGTGGTGATTCAAATCAAATTTTTGGCTACTAGATTTGGACTTTTTCTCTGCTGTATAGCTCAAGTACTGCTTTATCCCAGTATCTCCCTGTAGTTAAGTGCAGCCACATGTCCTCTGGCACTCCATGATCCTACCAACTCCACTGAAATCAGGAGTGCTATCACCCATGGTCTTACCTGGCCTACAAAAGAAAGCAAGCAGAGGGCTTTTCAAGGATGCAGGTATTCCCCTAACTAAGAAGCTCAAGTTGAACAGTTCTATGAAGACCTACAAGACTTTTTAGAACTAACACCCAAAAAAGATGTCCTTTTCATTATAGAGGACTGGAATGCAAAAGTAAGAAGTCAAGAAACACCTGGAGTAACAGGCAAATTTGGCCTTGGAGTACAGAATGAAGCAGGACAAAGGCTAATAGAGTTTTGCCAAGAGAACACACTGGTCATAGCAAACACCCTCTTCCAACAACACAAGAGAAGACTACATAAGGACATCACCAGATGGTCAACACCGAAATCAGATTGATTATATTCTTTGCAGCCAAACATGGAGAAGCTCTATACAGTCAGCAAAAACAAGACAGGGAGCTGACTGTGGCTCAGGTCATGAACTCCTTATTGCCAAATTCAGACTTAAATTGAAGAAAGTACAGAAAACCACTAGACCAATCAGGTATGACCTAAATCAAACCCCTTACGATTATACAGTGGAAGTAAGAAATAGATTTAAGGGACTAGATCTGATAGAGTGCCTGATGAACTATGGATGGAGGTTCGTGACATTGTACAGGAGACAGGGATCAAGACCATCACCAAGAAAAAGAAATGCAAAAAAGCAAAATGGCTGTCTGAGGAGGCCTTACAAATACCTTGAAAAGAAGAGAAGCAAAAAGCAAAGGAGAAAAGGAAAGATATACCTATTTGAATGCAGAGTTCTAAAGAATAGCAAGGAGAGATAAGAAAGCCTTCCTCAGTGATCAGTGCAAAGAAATAGAGGAAAACAACAGAATGGGTAAGACTAGGGATCTCTTCAAGAAAATCAGAGATACCAAAGGAACATTTCATGCAAAGATGGGCTCGATAAAGGACAGAAATGGTATGGACCTAACAGAAGCAGAAGATATTAAGAAGGGTGGCAAGAATACACAGAAGAACTGTACAAAAAAGATCTTCACAACCCAGATAATCACGATGGTGTGATCACTCACCTAGAGCCAGGCATCCTGGAATGCAAAGTCAAGTGGGCCTTAGGAAGCATCACTGCGAACAAAGCTAGTGGAGGTGATGGAATTCCAGTTGAGCTATTTCAAATCCTGAAAGATGATGCTGTGAAAGTGCTGCACTCAATATGCCAGCAAATTTGAAAGACTCAGCAGTGGCCACAGGACTGGAAAAGGTCAGTTTTCATTCCAATCCCAAAGAAAGGCAATGCCAAAGAATGCTCAAACTACCACACAATTACATTCATCTCAAATGCTTGTAAAGTAATGCTCAAAACTCTCCAAGTCAGGCTTCAGCAATACGTGAACCATGAACTTCCTGATGTTCAAGCTGGTTTTAGAAAAGGCAGAGGAACAAGAGATCAAACGGCCAACATCCACTGGATCATTGAAAAAGCAAGAGAGTTCCAAAAAAATATCTATTTCTGCTTTATTGACTATGCCAAAGCTTTTGACTGTGCGGATGACAACAAACTGGAAAATTCTGAGAGATGGGAATACCAGACCACCTGACCTGCCTCTCAAGAAACCTGTATGCAGGTCAGGAAGCAACAGCTAGAACTGGACATGGAACAACAGACTGGTTCCAAATCAGGAAAGGAGTACGTCAAGGCTGTATATTGTCACCCTGCTTATTTAACTTCTATGCAGAGTACATCATGAGAAATACTGAGCTGGATGAAGCACAAGCTGGAATCAAGATTTCCAGGAGAAATATCAATAACCTCAGATACGCAGATGACACCACCCTTTTGGCAGAAAGAGAAGAACTAAAAAGCCTTGTGATGAAAGTGAAAGAGGAGAGTAAAAAAGTTGGCTTAAAGCTCAACATTTAGAAAACTAAGATCATGGCATCCAGTCCCATCACTTCATGGCAAATAGATGGGGAAACAGTGGCAGACTTTATTTTGGGGGGCTCCAAAATCACTGCAGATGGTGACTGCAGCCTTGAAATTAAAAGATGCTTACTCCTTGGAAGAAATTTTATGACCAGTCTAGACAGCATATTAAAAAGCAAAGACATTACTTTGTCAACAAAGGTCCATCTAGTCAAAGCTATGGTTTTTCTAGTAGTCATGTATGGATGTGAGAGTTGGACTATAAAGAAAGCTGAGCTCAGAAGAATTGATGCTTTTGAAGTGTGGTGTGGAGAAGACTCTTGAGAGTCCCTTGGACTGCAAGGAGATCCAACCAGTCCATCCTAAAGGAGATCAGTCCTGGGTGTTCATAGGAAGGACTGATGTTGAAGCTGAAACTCCAATACTTTGGCCACCTGATGGGAAGAGCTGACTTATTTGAACAGACCCTGATGCTGGGAAAGACTGAAGGCAGGAGGAGAAGGGGATGACAAAGGATGAGATGGTTGGTTGGCATCACTGACTAAATGGACATGAGTTTGGTTAAACAGGGAGGCCTGGCATGCTGTGGTCCATGGGTCGCAAAGAGTCAGACACGACTGAGCGACTGAACTGAACTAAATGCATTAGTAAAGAACTGTCTTCTAGGAAGGAGTGTCTCACAGAAACTTGTTAGAGGTGGGTGTTTGAGTCGGTGTTAGGCCACACATGATAAAGTCACATTGTATTCCTATCTCCCTAAGACTTTTGAATTCTCTCCTCCATTATAGCAAAGAAGCACTGACATCCCCACTTCATTAAATGAGTCCAGGTTTTAGCTAACCAATCAAGCAAACTGTTAAGAGTCACCTCCAGCTGCACAAGCTAACACATTAAATCCAGACTCTCTAGTAAAGAGTCCACATCAATGAACTTGACCTAATCCAGTGTTCTATTCTACCTTCCTTGGCCCAACAACCTTAGAATCCATTCTCATACCTGTCTCCGGGGCTTATGCCAATATATATCAGTAAAGTCTTGTAATTCTTTTAGAATGTAAGTTATGTCCTTCTAAGTTATAGTCATCCAAGTTATCTACGAGCCTGGAACCCTCTGAGATTTAACTCTAGTGATGGAACCACGGACAAAAGGGGTGATTGCACTAGGTCTTGAGAGCTAGCATCCCTTTTTAAAGCGTCTGCCTCAGATGCAGTTATTATCACAGGGCTTTCAGGGAAAATAAGACTAATCTCCTCAGACATAGGAGGGCAGGCGACTTCCACCAGCAAGAGAGGCTTACGGTGACGTGGGGGTTCAAGAATGTAAATTACATACGAGGAATTCCCATTCCAAGTTGCAGGGTCCTATTTTCTCCCAAGGAACCCTAACTTGCACATGAGAAACTCGTCATGACCATGAATGAATTCATGTGTAATACTGACTGAAACACCATTAAAACCAACAGTAGAGAAACAGTGCCACATCATTACTTTAGTAATATTACTAAACATTACACTTGCAATTCTATGTATACAATAAGCCACAAAATGGAAATGGATGTATAAATAATGAGAGGGGAAATAGGAAACTGCTATTATTTACTGTCAATAGGAGAAGGGGGTGACAGAGGATGAGATGGATGGATGGCATCATTGACTCAAAGGATATGAGTTTGAGCAAACTCAGGGAGATGGTGAAGGGCAGGAAAGAACGTCTGGCGTGCTGCAGTCCAGGGGGTTGCAGAGTCAGATACGACTTAGCAACTGGACAACAACAGCAAGATTTTCTACCTAGAAAATCCAAATGAACCAACTCGAAAACCATTAAAAACTAATATGAGGGGACATAAGGAATCTAGAACAATATACAAAAATGCAATATACAAAACAATATAAAAACAATATACAAAAAACCTTTCCATATAGCCTGCATTTAGAGGCATGTCCACTGAGAGAAAGATGGTTACCTAAACCTTGGTATATCCCCTCTTTGGCATATTATACACCAAGTATACTGCTTTAGAAAAAATTAAAGATAACGCAAATTTTTTAAAAAATTGGGTCTGCAAAAAAAATATATACTATGATCCAATTTATGTCAAAACAAATATAAATAAATAAATACTAAAAACAAGTAAGCATTTAGGTATATACACAAGAACATACATGAAAAGAAAAAGATTTGGAAGAAATACTTGAAAATGGGAGTAATTAAGAGAGCTTTCGCTTTTAAAAATCTATGTATTTCTGCACTGTTTCAAATTTTTCATTAAAAAGTACCTATGTATTGCTTATGTTATTAGGCTGAAGACTGGGTAACACTAACTTTATCCATCCAACATCCATTTATCCACCAACTCATCTGACTGTTATCAAATACTTGCTCTATATCTAACATTTGAGGTAGGTAACATGATTCATAATCCTGAAATTGCAGGGGTGCAGGTTCTAATAGCCTAGTGATGTTTTTCAGTAAAGCCCTATGAGACAGCATCTAGAAATCATCTTCTTTAACCACAAATTTGGAATTATTTACTAAAACTTCACCAGCTTTCTCAAAGGTAGGCTATATCATGAGTAAGTTGGAAATTTTTTTCCTTATTCAGCCAACAGAGATATTTTGAAAGGTTCCGTCCATTCAGCTTGTTTTGTTACTAGTATTGGAAATACTAATTCAAACCATTTCAGTCACATAATTTATATAATTATATGAATAATTTCATAATTCACACAGTAATAAATAGAGTAAATAAATATGTGGAAAAAGTGGTCAATTCCATTAGTAAGCAAAGAAAAAAAAAGCAAAATAAAACTCATTAAACTAGCAGACTTTAAAAGAAATATCTAAAGCAGTTAGTCCCATTGAGGATACCTTCAAATTAGTACCTGTATCCATTGCTGATGTCAGTGTAAAACAGAGACTACTAGCAATATTTATCAAAAGTCACAAAATACCAGTCTCTCAAATAATAATCTCATGCTTGAGACTTACTTTTAGCAAATAATTGCAGTGAAGAAAACAGTCATTTGGGCCAACCTTTCATTACTGCATTATTTACAGTAATGAAACTTTGGAAATAACCTAAATATCCAGAACAAAGAGTAACAAATAAATTATAGAATAACTACTCTGTAGAACATTATAAAACGATTTAAAATTATTTTACAAGGAGACTATAATAAAATGAAAAAATGGGTGAAAAAACAACTGGCAATTTTTAAAAAATCTTCACACAACTAAGAATGTTATTTTTATAATTTTAAAAAATCAAGAAATTTAAAATTATGACTATGAAGCAATATAAGAACAGGAAAACAGTGCCTTATATAATACTAAATGATAAAGGTAAAGGACAGAATTTTACCTGTACCCAAATTACAGCTTTATAAAACATTTATCCAGATGGATAACTTATACAGAAAACATGGGCTATATAGCTCTTTTATTAGGCTGGTACGATTACAGTCAATTTTTCTTTCCTTAAAAAAAATTGTTTTGCTGTCCTTGGCATTTTATAAGTGGGAAACAAACACTTCAGAGGATAAGAAAGGTTTGGGGACCCACCTGCTGCTCCTTTCTAAGGAACAGTTCAATCTCGGCATGAATCCGGTTCTCTTCTTCAGTTTTCAGCCGTAGCTTCTGTGAATAACAAACCAACATCAGAATTCTTCCCAACAGGGCTGCAAGTGAGTTCTCAAGATTAAGGGTATAGCTGTAAGAGCAGGACAAGTTTTCTCTACCAGCTGGGATCCGAAGAACTCCACGGTATTCCTCCAGAGCAGCAATGCCGTTTCCCTGAATTCATGTGTATCTGAGTCATGTCTGGCACTGTGTTAGGCACAGGCAACAGCCCAGAGCAAGAGGGCCATAAGCCTGTTGCCTGGAAAGTGCTGTCCATTCAAAGAGAGAAACAGTGCTTCAAGGGCACAAGGTTCTCGGGCCTACAAAAGGACATTCCAGAGTGCAAAAAAGTGTTTGCTGTCATAGCCCTAAGCCACACTTGGGAAATAAGCTTTCCGATAAGCAGGGACTCAAAGAAAGGAGTCCTCCTACTGCACGCAGATGACATGCTTGAATAATGTTTGCTCCTTCTTGCCAGCATCTTGTTCTTTTAGCCATTTAAGTCTCCTCCCCAAATGATTATTTTTAGAAAAAGTTTCCAGGAAGTATACAACATGTTACTAATGTCTTTTAGAGAGGGTATGATTTAAAGAAATCTGGAAATAAGTTTTGCATTTTCTTAATGTAAATATATGTTATTTGAAGTAGGTTATTTCTATGACTTAAGGGCAAAATTTCTTAAACACTGCTCTGAATGAACTGAATGTGTTCCATGCAGGGGGGAAAATAGCCTTTTTCCTCTAAAATGAGGGTCTACCCTTGTTTCTTTCTACTGATACTTTTCACTGTGACTTTTCATTTCTATTAATATAAATTTATGTGTGCATGAAGTTCAGCTCTCTAAATTTTGTATTTCTTAATGGCGGGATGAAAAATACTGGTTGGGTAAGAAAAGTAGCAGCAAAAACCTACAGTTACTGAGTATCTTGTTTTGCCCTCTCCCTGTAGTTACCAGAAGAAATGGCAAATGGCTTCATAAAATAAGGATAAAGTGACCAAAAGAAGAAAGTACAACCAATTTCAAAGTCCTTACAAAAAATCAGTAGATGTAGGCTATACCCCATCAGAATCTCTGCTTGTAAAAAAGCAAGTCTTCATCCCTTTTTTGTCTTTAACCTCAAATGTTAGGGTTGCTGGAGAGCAAGAACAAAGATCAGGGAAGTCTCCCTCTTGCACCTCCTTTGTCGGCTGAAATATCGGGAGCGACAGTTTGAAAGCCAGTCACTAGATTCATTCCTAATTAACAGTGATCACCTCAATCTCTTCCAGCAAGAGCTCTTCTGTTTTGCTACATTTTTTCTGGGTCTGGGAAATCTGCAGTTCTGTGTTTCTCTTCATATAGCGATTCTCCATGTTGGTTTTTGCCTTCATCTCTTGCAACTGGTCCTTGAGGTGAGCAATATATTCATTCCGATTCTGTAGAGGTTAAGACCAGATTTCTAAATTAAAATGCATTCTACCTCCATTCAGCTCAGTCAGCAGCTTAAGGTTTTGTACTTACATATCAACAGGGAACTGGATCTATTTTTCTGCTATCACACTAGGAGCAATTTACCCAATAATCATGGATAGTATAAATGAAAATGAAAAGTAGTTCTAAGACTGTGAGATTCTTCCCTAGGCACATTATTTGGGTATCCTGTATCCATACAGATTTCCCATTACTATTTCATTTTAGTGGAAAGAGCATTGGACTAAATGATCAAAAGACTTAACTTCCCACCCAAGCCCCACCAATTGTGTGAATTAGGACACATCAGTTAAACTCTCCAAGTCTCACCTTCTTTACAATAGAAACATTAATATCCACCCTGCCTGAAATATCTTAGCAAGTAATTATAAGGATTAATTGACAATGTGTTTGAAAATTCTTCCCAGGTTACAAAGTGCTTGGCAACTTCTTTTCTTTTTTTAATTGCATTAACATTAGTTTATAACATTATGTAAGCTTCATGTGTGCAACATTATATTAATATTTCAACTTCTGTATACATTACAATGTGCTCACCACCAAATATTTAGCTTCCATCCGTCACTATATAGTTGACGCTAGGAAGTATCCATTGTCTATACACTGTTGTAAACATGTACCACACCTTCTTTATCCATTTATCTGTCAATGTGAATATAGGTTGTTTCCTTATCATGGCTGTTCTGAACAATGCTGCAATGAACACAAGGGTACATACACCTTTCTGAATTAGTGTTTTCCTGTTCTTTGGATAAATACCCAGAAGTAGAATAGCAGAATCATACAGTAGTTCTATTCTTAATTTTTTGAGGGATATCCATATTGTTTTCCAATGCTGGAGCTGCCACTAAGGTATATAGCACTAGAAAGATACTCTCAGAACAGGATTCCAAGGAGGAGTTAATTCCCCACTGGGCCTAGAAATTCTCATTTTCCTTAAATTTTGAATGCTGGACAACTGAAAATATAGATAGATACATAGATATAGAGATATATCTTCCATAAGCTAGAAGAATTTGAAACTCTGTTGATTATTAGAACACTATACTGACTCCACCTTAGTCAGTCTCTTCCATCAGGAAGTTTCCATAAGCTTCTTATCCTTCTCCATCAGAGGGCAGACAGACTGAAAACCACAATCACAGAAAACTAAACAATCTGATCACATGGACACAGCCTTGTCTAACTCAATGAAACTATGAGACATGCCATGAAGGGCCACCCAAGATGGATGGGTCATGGTGGAGTTCTGACAAAACACAGTCCACTGGAGAAGGGAATGGCAAACCACTACAGTATTCTTGCCTTGAGAACCCCAAAAACAGTATGAAAAGGCAAAAAGATAGGATAATGAATGATGAACTCCCCAGGTTGGTAGGTGCCCAATATGCTACTGGAGATCAGTGGAGAAATAACTCCAGAAAGAAAGAAGGGATGGAGCCAAAGCAAAAACAATACCCAGTTGTGGCTGTGACTGGTGATGGAAGTAAAGTCCAATGCTGCAAAGAGCAATATTGCATAGGAACCTGGAATGCTAGGTCCATGAATCAAGGCAAATTGGAAGTGGTCAAACACAAGATGGCAAGAGTAAACACTGACCTTTTAGGAATCAGAGAACTAAAACAGACTGGAATGGGTGAATTTAACTCAGATGAGCATTACATCTACTACTGTGGGGAACAATCCCTTAGAAGAAATGAAGTAGACATCATATTAAAAAAAAAAAAAAGAGTCCAAAATGCAGTACTTGGAAGCAATCTCAAAAACAACAGAATGATCTCTGTTCATTTCCAAGGCAAACCATTCAATATCACAGTAATCCAAGTTGATGCCTTGACCAATAATGCTGAAGAGGCAGAAGTTGATCGGTCTTCTATGAAGATCTACAAGATCTTCTAGAACTAACACCCAAAAAAGATGTCCTTTTCATTATGAGGGACTGGAATGCAAAAGCAGGAAGTCAAGAAGTACCTGGAAGAACAGGCAAATTTGGCCTTGGAGTACAGAATGAAGCAGGGCAAAATCTAATAAAGTTTTGCCAAGAGAACGCATTGGTCATAGCAAACACCTTCTTCCAACAACACAAGAGAAGACTCTACACATGGACATCACCAGGTGGTCAACACCGAAATCAGATTGATTATATTCTTTGCAGCCAAAGATGGAGAAGATCTATACAGTCAGCAAAAACAAGACAGGGAGTTGACTGTGGCTCAGATCATGAACTCCTCATTGCCAAATTCAGACTTAAATTGCAGAAAGTAGGGAAAAAACACTAGACCTAAATCAAATCCCTTACGATTATACAGTGGAAATGAGAAATAGATTCAAGGGATTAGATCTGAAAGACAGAGTACCTGAAGAACTATGGACGGAAGTTCATGACATTGTACAGGAGACAGGGATCAAGACCATCACCAAGAAAAAAAAAATGCAAAAAGGCAAAATGTCTGTCTGAGGAGGCCTTACAAATAGCTGTGAAAAGAAGAGGTGAAAGGCACAAGAGAAAGCAAAGATATACCCATCTGAACGCAGAGTTCCAAAGAATAGCAAGGAGAGATAAGAAAGCCTTCCTCAGTGATCAATACAAAGAAATAGGGGAAAACAATAGAATGGGAAAGACTAGAGATCTCTTCAAGAAAATTAGATACCAAGGGAACATTTCATGTAAAGATGGGCTCAATAAAGGACAGAAATTGTATGGACCTAACAGAAGCAGAAGATATTAAGATGAGGTGGCAAGAATACACAGAACTATACAAGAAAGATCTTCACGACCCAGATAATCATGATGGTGTGATCACTCACCTAGAACCAGGCAACCTGGAATGCAAAATCAAGTGGGCCTCACTACAAACAAAGCTAGTGGAGGTGATGGCATTCCAGTTGAGCTATTTCAAATCCTGAAAGATGATGCTGTGGAAGTGCTGCACTCAATATGCCAGCAAATTTGGAAAACTCGGCAGTGGCCACAGGACTGGAAAAGGTCAGTTTTCATTCCAATCCCAAAGAAAGGCAATGCCAAAGAATGCTCAAACTACTGCACAATTGCACTCATCTCACATGCTAGTAAAGTAATGCTCAAAATTCTACAAGCCAGGCTTTAACAGCAAGTGAACTGTCAATTTCCAGATGTTCAAGCTGGATTGAGAAAAGGCAGAGGAACCAGAGATGAAATTGCCAACATTCGTTGGATCATCAACAAAGCAAGCAAATTCCAGAAAAATATCTATTTCTGCTTTATTGACTATGCCAAAGCCTTTGACTCTATGGATCACAACAAACTGTGGAAAATTCTGAAAGAGAGGGGAATACCAGACCACCTGACCTGCCTCTCAAGAAACCTGTATGCAGGTCAGGAAGCAACAGTTAGAACTGGACATGGAACAACAGACTGGTTCCAAATAGGAAAAGGAGTACATCAAGGCTGTATATTGTCACCCTGCTTATTTAACTTATATGCAGAGTACATCATGACAAACACTAGGCTGAATGAAGCACAAGCTGGAATCAAGATTTCCAGGAGAAATATCAATAACCTCAGATATGCAGATGATACCACCCTTATGGCAGAAAGTGAAGAAGAACTAAAAAGGCTCTTAATGAAAGTGAAAGAGGAGAGTGAAAAAGCTGGCTTAAAATTCAACTTTCAGAAAAGTAAGATCATGGTATCTGGTCCCATCAGTTCATGGTAAATAGATGGGGAAACAATGGAAACAGTGACAGACTTTATTTTGGGGGGCTCCAAAATCACTGCAGATGGTGACTGCAACCATGAAATTAAAAGATGATTGCTTCTTGGAAGAAAAGCTATGACCAACCTAGACAGCATATTAAAAAGTAGAGACATTACTTTGCCAAGATAGGTCCATCTAGTCAAAGCCATGGTTTTTCCAGTAGTCATGTGTGGATGTGAGAGTTGGAGCATAAAGAAAGTTGAGAGTGGAAGAACTGATGTTTTTGAACTGTGGTAGGGGAGGAGACTCTTGAGAGTCCCTTGGACAGCTAGAAGATCCAACCAATCCATCCTAAAGGAAATCAGTCCTGAATATTCATTGGAAGGACTGATGCTGAAGGTGAAACTCCAATACTTTGGCCACCTGATGTGAAGAACTGACTCATTTGAAAAAACCCTGAGGGAAAGATTGAAGGCAGGAGAAGAAGGGGACAACAGAGGATGAGATGGTTGAATGGCATCACTGACTCAATGGACATGAGTTTGAGTAAACTCTGGGAGTTGGTGATGGACAGGGAGGCCTGGCATGCTGCAGTCCATGGTGTCACAGTCAGACACAACTGAGTGACTGAATTGAACTGAACTATACTGACTCTAAGAAGGAGCAAAGTGAAACTAAAGTCTTGATTCTGGCTAGAAAAATCTTGTAAGTTGAGAATTACAAAGACCTAACTGTCTTCAACGGTTTCATTAGAGGTTGTTGTTTTTATTCCATTCTAAGTTGTGTCCAACTCTTTCTGACCCCATGAACTATAGCACACCAGGCTTCTCTGTCCTTCACTATCTCCTGAGTTTGCTCAAACTCATGTCCATTGAATCAGTGATTCCATCCAACCATCTCATCCTCTGTCGCCCCTTTCACCTCTTACCCTGAATCTTTCTCAGCAACAGGGTTTTTTTCCAACGATTCGGCTCTTCGCATCAGGTAGTCAAAGTATTAAAACTTCAGCTTCAGTCTTTCCAATGAATATTCAGGATTGACTTCTTTAGGATTGACTGGTTTGATCTCCTTGCTGTCCAAGGGACTCTCAAGAGTCTTCTCCAACACCACAGTTCAAAAGCATCAATTCTTCAGCGCTTCAGCCTTCTTTATGGTCCAACTGTCATATCCATACATGACTACTGGAAAAACCATAGCTTTGACTATACAGACCTTTGTTGGCAAAGTAATATCCCTGCTTTTTTTAATACATTGTCTAGGTTTGTCATAGCTTTTCCTCCAAGGAGCAAGCATCTTTTAATTTCGTAGCTGCAGTCACTGTCCACATTGATTTTGGAGGCCAAGAAAATGAAATCTGATACTGTTTCCAATTTTTCCACATCTATTTGCCATGAAGTGATGGGACTGGATGCCATGATCTTTGTTTTTTGAATGTTAAGTTTTAAGCCAACTTTTTCACTCTCCTCTTTCACCTCTATCAAGAGACTCTTAAGTTCCTCTTCACTTGCAGTAGGAAGCTTCACAACTCAATTATTCCCTCACCTTCCAGTGATCTCCACACACACTTTCACACACTCAAGCCTGCCACCTTAATTGCTGGCATCATTTTCTGACCCACAGGTATCCCGTATGCATGTACTTCCTGTTTTCTTGTTTTCCAACCTTGACTTGACCACTGGTTCTTTAGTAACTCTAGAGATTTTACTTGATTTCATCTTGCCAGTTGTCTTTTGTTCAAGGTTTGCCTTCAGTCTTCTAGTCCTGGTTTCACTCCTTTTCTGATGATCAAAATATCTGAGTGATATTCTACTTTAGTTTTACTGAGCCTGAATATTACACCTGAGACTGCAATCCAAGAAGGTAAGTTTCACAAGCAAGTGATACTTGTTGGAAAAATTATATTATCAACAATATAATGTAAAGAAAAGAGAAAAAAGGGGGTTGTGATAGTAGCATAGGGGACTTGATTGGCAGAGCCCAAAGCTGAGGTCTCTTTTGATACTATTTGGTTTGAAGTCTTAAAAGGACATTAATATAAATATCTTTTTTTTAATACTCAAGGACTACAAGAAGAACTAAGAATAATGGTAGAGTTTTTGAGGGGAAAAAAGTTAAGAAACTTCTGAAAAATTCTATTCATTACAGAGAAAGCCTAAGTGTACACCAGTTTTTATAAAGTTTTTGGAGGTGATGGTGGTGCAAAAATGGTTTTCAAAGAGCGTAGGCTATAAACAGAGGGTTAATAGGGATAATGAAGTAAAAATCAATAACAAAGGTACTTTAAAACTGATAATAGAAAATAAGAGAGGATGCTAAGCAAGTCAGAAGACCTAAAGATAATAAATATCTCAGAAGAAAGGCTAGTGACCTTCTTCAGACAATTCTTCCAAATACATTTTCCTAATATTCTTCTAATTTCTTTGTAGGAGATAAGGAAGATTCCCATATGTGAAGTATAAGCTTGTCCAAATAGCTAGGCAATGAAAAGCTGATATATCAGGCCATACTTAGTAACTTTCTTAATTCTAAAAGTCATGGTACTAATTTCTAACTGCCCAAACACAGTTTTGTAAGTACTTGCTTAAAACTTGGCATGAATTTCCTTATACAGGTAAATTAGACATAAGGTAAGGCCCTAATGACCAGAAAAGCTCAATAAATCCACTCTGTAGTTGAAATATAATACAAATGACATTATTGCTGCTGCTAAGTTGCTTCAGTCATGTCCGACTCTGCGACCCCATAGACGGCAGCCCACTAGGCTCCTCTGTCCCTGGGATTCTCCAGGCAAGAACACTGGAGTGGGTTGCAATTTCCTTCTCCAATGCATGAAAGTGAAAAGTGAAAGTAAAGTCACTCAGTCGGGCCCGACTCTTAGCGACCCCATGGACTGGAGCCTACCAGGCTCCTCCGTCCATGGGAATTTCCAGCAAGACCAGAAAAGCTCAATAAATCCACTCTGTAGTTGAAATAGAATACAAATGACATTATTAACACTAACCATTAGGTGCAAGGAGTATTTGTGTTGTGCTTAGTCACTAAGTTGTGTCTGACCCTTTGTGACCCCATGGACTGTAGCCCACCAGGCTTCTCTGTCCATGGGGATTCTCCAGGCAAGAATACTGGAGTGGGTTGCCATGCCCTCCTCCAGGGGATCTTCCCAACCCAGGGACTGAAACCAGGTCTCCCGCATTGCAGGCAGATTCTTTACCATCTGGGCCACCAGAGAAGCCTTGTAAGGAGTATGTGATGTGCTTAAGGTACTACCTAGGACCATAATCTCCCATCTGGAACCTTGGCATACAAGAGACTGCCTGAGACAAGGTCTTCTAAAAGGAAGGAGTGGGTGATATGGTTGGATTGGTTGGGAGGGGTAAGAACAGACTAAGAGCTCCAGAGTGTTAGAGTCTCTCAAAGTTTGATTCTGGACATGTTTGTGCATTCCACCAAATATCTGCTATCCTTTTATTTTTAATATAAATATTAAAGGCAACTCAGGGAAAACAACAATTTCTTATACATAACTTCTTTTTTTGCTTGAAAAAGATGACTTCTACTTAGCTGTTATCAGCCCAGTAACTTTTGGCATTGTCCAGATAATTCTTACCTGTACTTCAGCTTGCCTTTCTTTTTTGACATTAAGCAACTGTTTTTGAAGAGATTTTATCTTCTTTCTTCCATTTTCCTCCCTAGAGAAAATAAGGATAATTTGTATTTTAGAGAAGTGCTTCTCAAAATTCAGTGTACACAGGTTCACCTGGAGGCTAAAAACCAGATTCCTGGGCTCTGTCCCAGATTCTAATTCATTCAATGGAATTTGCAACTGTGCCAAGGTCCCAGGTGATGCTAATGGTACTGGTCCATGGAGCAAAATTTCAGTAATATTTTTAAAAAGACTGTGATTTTGCTCTCACTTTGCTCTCTCACCATGCTGCAGTTTGCATGGTCTCTCAGCTCTGCGTCCTGGAGATGGTGCTAAAGTGGAGAGAAGTTTCTCAAATGCTGATTGCTGAAGCTTCCAATGCAAGTTTCTCGCCTCCTTCCAGTGTCAATAGATTGGCTTCAGTGCACAGGGGTGACAGGACCCGGAGACACCTTTCCTAACACCAGAAGGTGCTGGAGTGGGCTGAGGGGCTGGTCAGTCCAGAGGCTGCTGTCCATACCCCCACCAGGTTCTGGCTCAGAACCTTGAAGCAGGGAAGAACCCCACGTTCCATGATGGGCTCAGGAGGGAGGATTTGTCAAGTGATCAAGCCCTAAGCAGTGACTCCAAGACCCCAGTCTACCAGAGAACTAACCCTAGGGAGTATCAAATAGTGAGAACTCACAAAAAGGAAACCACTTGAATAAAAGACCCAGCATCACCCAACCACCAGTAGCACCCTGTGCAGGATGCCTCATCTAAATGACAAACAAAACAAAAACACAAACCCAATAATCAGCAGACAGGATTACCACCTCACTCAGCCTTGCCCATCAGAGGAAAAACAAACAAACAAACAAAACCTCAGCACAATTCTCACCCTACAAGAAGCTCACACAAACCACTGAACCAACCTTAGGAGGGCAGAAACCAAAAGGAAGAAAGTATTGAACCTTCTTCAAGGAAAGAATCCAACTTTCCTAGAAGCCTGGGGAAAGGAGACCTCAAACACAATAACTTAGGAAAAAAAAAATGAAAAGGCAGAGAAATACTGCACAAATGAAGGAACAAACTAGAAACACAGAAATCCAAATAAATGAAGAGGAAATAGGCAAAGTACCTGAAAAAGAATTCAGAATAATGATAGTAAAGATGATAAAAACCTTGAAAACAAAATGGAGAAAATGCAAGAATCAATTAACAAAGACCTAAAAGAATTAAAGAATAAATATACAGAGACAAACAACACAATTACTGAAATTTAAAATACTCTAAAATGAATCAATAGCAGAATATCTGAAGCAGAAGAATGAATCAGTGAGCTGGAAGATAAAATGGTGGAAATAACTTCTGAAGAGCAGAATAAAGTAAAAAGAATGGAAACAGCTGAGGACAGTCTCAGAGACCTCTGGGACTATATCAAATGCACCAACATTCAAATTATAGGGGTCCTAGAAGAAGAAAAGAAAAAGAAAAGGTATGAGAAAATTTTTGAAGACATTATAGTTGGAAAATATCCCCAACATTGAAAAGGAAATAGTCAATCAAGTCCAAGAGGCACAAAGAGTCCCATACAGATAAACCCAAGGAGAAACAAGCCAAGACACATACTAATCAAACTAAGAAAGACTAAACACAAAGAATATTAAAAGCAGCAAGGGAGAAGCAAGACGTAACATACAAGGGAAACCCCATATGCTTAACAGCTGATCTTTCAGCAGAAACTCTGCAGGCCAGAAGGGAATTGTAGGATATATTTAAAGTACTGAAAGGGAAAAATCTACAACCAAGATTACTGTACCTGGCAAAGATCTCATTCAAAACTGATGGAGAAATAAAAAGCTTTGCCGACAAGCAAAAGTTAAGAGAATTCAGTACCATCAAACCAACTTTACAACAAATGTTAAAGGGACTTATGTAATCAAGAAATACAACAGAAGAAAAAAGATCTACAAAATCAACCCCAAACAATTAGAAAATGGCAATAGGAACATATATATCAATAATTACCTTAAATGTAAATGGGTTAAACACTCCAACCAAAAGACACAGACTGGCTGAATGGATACAAAAACAAGACCCATATATATGTTGTCTACAAGAAACCCACTTCAGACCTCAAGACACATATACCCTGAAAGTGAGAGGATGGAAAAAGTGTATTTCATGCAAATGGGAAGCAAAAGAAAGCTGAAGTAGCAATCCTCATATCAGACAAAATAGACCTTAAAATAAAGAAGATTACAAGAGATAGGAAAGGACACTACATAATGATCAAGGGATCGATCCAAGAGAAAGACATAACAATTTTAACTATCTATGTACCCAACATAGGAGCACCTCAATACATAAGACAAACACTAACAGACATAAAAGGAGAAATTGACAGTAACACAATAATAAGTAGGAAATTTTAACACCCCACTCACACCAATGGACAGATCATCAAAACAGAAAATGAATGAGGAAACACAAGCCTTAAATGATACATTAGATGAGATGGATCTTATTGATATCTTCAGGACATTCCATCCAAATGCAGAAGAATACACCTTCTTCTCAAGTGCACATGGAACATTCTCCAGGGTAGACCACATCTTGGGTCACAAATCAAACCTCAGCAAATTTAAGAAAACTGAAATCATATCAAGCATCTTTTCCAACCACAATGCTATGAGACTAGATATCAATTACAAGAAAAAAAGTGTAGGACACACAAAAACATGGAGACTAAACAACAAACTTCTAAATAATCAACAGGTTACTGAAGAAATCAAAAGGAAAATCAAAAAATTTCTAGAAACAAATGATAATTAAAACACGACAAATCAAAACCTATGGGATGCAGCAAAAGCAGTTCTAAGAGGGAAGTTTATAGCAATACAATCCTACCTCAAGAAACAAGAAAAACATTGAATAGACAACCTAACTGTACACCTAAAACAACTGGAAAAAGAAGAAAAAAACCTAAATTAGTAGAAAGAAAGAAATCATAAACACCCAAGCAGAAATAAATAAAAAAGAAAGAAACAATAGTAAAGATTAATAAAACTAAAAGCTGGTTCTTTGAGAAGATAAACAAAATTGACAAACCTTTAGCCAGACTCATCAAGAAAAAAAGGAAGACTCAAATCAACAAAATTAGAAATGAAAAAGGAGAGGTTACATCAGACAATGCAGAAATACAAAGGATTATAAGAGACTAGTATGAACAACTATATGGCAATAAAATGGGTAACCTGGAAGAAATGGACAGATTCTTAGAAAAGTTCAGTCTGCCAAGACTGAAGCAGGAAGAAATAGAAATTATGAACAACCCAATTACAAGCACTGAAATTGAAGCTGTGATCAAAAATCTCCCAAAAAACAAAAGCCCAGGACCAGATGGCTTCTCAGGTGAAATCTATCAGACTTAGAGAAGAGATAATGCCTATCCTTCTAAAATGCTTTCAAAAAATTGCAGAGGAAGGAACACTTCCAAACTCATTCTACGAGGCCACCATCACCCTGATACCAAAACCAGACAAAGATAAACCAAAAAAAGAAAACTACAGGCCAATATCACTGATGAACATAAATGCAAAAATTCTCAACAAAATTTTAGCAAACAGAATTCAACAACACATCAAAAAGCTCATACACCATGATCAAGCTGGGTTTATTCCAGGGATGCAAGGATTCTCCAATATACTAAAATCAATCAATGTGATACACTATATTAACAAATTGAAAGATAAAAATTATATGACAATCTCAATAGATGCAGAAAAAGCCTTTGACAAAATTAAGCACCTATTTATGATTAAAAGTCTTCAAAAAATGGACACAGAAGGAACCTACCTCAACATAGTAAAGGCCACAAATAATAAGCCTACAGCAAACATTATCCTCAATGGTGAAAAACTAAAAGCATTCCCCCTAAGATCAGGAACAAGACAAAGCTGTCCACTTTCACCACTATTATTCAACATAGTTCTGGAAGTGCTAGCTACAAGCAATCAGAGAAGAAAAATAAAAAAATGAATCCAGATTGGAAAAGAAGAAGTAAAGCTCTCACTGTTTGCAGATGATATGATACTGTACATAGAAAACCCTAAAGATAGTATCAGAAGATTACTAGAGCTAATCAGTGAATTTAGAAAAGTTGCAAGATACAAAATCAATACACAGAAATTATTTGCAGTTCTATATACTAACAATGAAAAATCAGAAAGAGAAATTAAGGAATCAATCCCATTCACCATTGCAACAAAAAGAAGTAAATATCTAGGAATAAACCTACCTAAGGAGACAAAAGACCTGTACACAGAATATTATGACACAAATGAAAGAAATCAAAGATGACATAAACAGATGGAGAGATATTCCATGTTCCTGGGTAGGGAGAATCAATATTGTAAAAATGACTATACTGCCAAACACAATCTACAGATTCAATACTATCCCTATCAAATTATCAATGGCATTTTTCACGTAATTAGAACAAAAAATTTCACAATTCATATGGGAACACAGAAGAACCCGAATAGCCAAAGCAGTCTTGAGAAAGAAGAATGGAGGTGGAGGAATCAACCTTCCTGACTTCAGATAATACTACAAAGCTACAGACATCAAGACAGTATGGTACTGGCACAAAAACAGAAATATAGACAAATGCAACAAGATAGAAAGCCCAGAAATAAACCCATGCACCTATGGGTACCTTATTTTTGACAAAAGAGGCAAGAATATACCATGGGGCAAAGACAGCCTCTTCAATAAATGGTGCTGGGAAAACTGGCCAGCTACATGTAAAAGAATGAAATTAGAACACTTCCTAACAACATACACAAAGATAAACTCAAAATGGATTAAGGACCTAAATGTAAGACCAGAAACTATAAAACTCTTGCTACTGCTACTGCTGCTAAGTCACTTCAGTCGTGTCCGACTCTGTGCGACCCCATAGACGGCAGCCCGCTAGGCACCCCTGTCCCTGGGATTCTCCAGGCAAGAACACTGGGAGGGGGGGTTGCCATTTCCTTCTCCAGTGCATGAAAGTGAAAAGTGAAAGTGAAGTCGCTCAGTCGTACCCGACTCTTAGCGACCCCATGGACTGCAGCCCACCAGGCTCCTCCGTCCATGGGATTTTCCAGGCAAGAGTATTGGAGTGGGTCGCCACTGCCTTCTCCCTAAAACTCTTAGAGGAAAACATAGGCAGAACACTTGATGACATGAACCAAAGCAAGATCCTCTATGACCCACCTCCTAGAGTAATGGAAATAAAAACAAAAGTAAACAAATGGGACCCGATTAAACTTAAAAGTTTTTGCACAGCAAAGGAAGCTATAAGCAAGGTGAAGAGACAACCCTCAGAATATGAGAAAATAACAGCAAATGAAACAACTGACAAAGGATTAACTTCCAAAATATACAAGCAGCTTATACAACTCAATACCAGAAAAACAAACCACCCAATCAAAAAGTGGGAAAAAGACCTAAACAGACATTTCTCCAAAGAAGATATACAGATGGCTAACACATGAAAAGATGCTCAACATCATTCTTTATTCAGTTCAGTCATTCAGTCATGTCTGACTCTTTGCGACCCCATGAATCGCAGCATGCCAGGCCTCACAGTCCATCACCAACTCCTGGAGTTCACCCAAATTCATGTGCATCAAGTCGGTGATGCCATCCAGCCATCTCATCCTCTGTCATCCCCTTCTCCTCCTGCACCCAATCCCTCCCAGCATCAGGGTCTTTTCCAATGAGTCAACTCTTTGCATGAGGTGGCCAAAGTATTGGAGTTTCAGCCTCAGCATCAGTCCTTCCAATGAATACCCAGGACTGGTCTCCTTAGGATGGACTGGTTGGATCTCCTTGCAGTCCAAGGGACTCGCAAGAGTCTTCTCCAGCATTCATTATTAGAGAAATACAAATCAAAGCTACAATAAGATATCACCTCACACCAGTCAGAATGGCCTTCATCAAAAAGTCTACAAACAATAAATGCTGGAGAGCGTGTGGAGAAAAGGAAATGCTCTGGCACTGTTGGTGGGAATGTAAATTAATACAGCCACTATGGAAGATGGCATGGAGATTCCTTAAATAACTACAAATAAAACCACCATATGACCCAGCAATCCTACTCCTAGGCATATACCCTGAGGAAACCAAAACTGAAAGAGACATGTGTATCCCATTGTTCATTGCAGCACTATTTACAATTGCTAGAACATGAAAGCAACCTAGATGTCCATTGACAGATGAATGGATAAAGAAGTTGTGGTACATATACACAATGGAATTTACTCAGCCATAAAAAGGAACACATTTGAGTCAGTTCTAATGAGGTGGATGAACCTAGAACTCATATGCAGAGTGAAGTGAACCAGAAAGAGAAAGATAAATACCATCTTCTAACACATATATACAGAATCTAGAAAAATGGTACTGAATAATTTATTTACAGGGCAACAATGGAGAAACAGACATAGAGAATAGACTTAGGGACATGGGGAGAGGGGAGGAGAGGGTGAGATGTATGGAAAGAGTAATATGGAAACTTACATAACCATATGTAAAATAGATAGCTGGGAATTTGCTGTATGGCTCAGGAAACTCAAACAGGGGCTCTGTATCAACCTATAGGGGTGGGATGGGGAGGGAGATGGGAGGGAGTTTCAAAAGGGAGGGTATATATGTATACGTATGGCTGATTCATGTTGAGGTTTGACAGAAAACAGCAAAATTCTATAAAGCAATTATCCTTCAATAAAAAAATAACTTAATTTTTAAAAAAGATTGTGATTTTAGTAAACTGGAAGAGGATTTTCTGGCTTATCAGTGTTGTATCTAAAATCGCTGCTGCTGAGAACAAGCTAAGAAGAGGACGAACAGGAAGAGGAAAAAGAAGAATCTTTTCTATTCTGAGCACCTCTTAAAATATAAGGACATAATCCCTGTCATCACTCCTGTTTTACAGATGAGGAAAACGCACATAGAGAGTTGAGGTGACTTGCTGCAGAGGATCTGAGAATGTGCCCCACAGACCTCCAAGTACAGGCAATGTGAGCAAATAAGGGTCCAAGCTGAATCCCTCCACTGTGTGTGCTCTGGGGCCACCCTTCCCACAGACTGCTCCCAGCCAAGTTTTGAGGGTGGCAGGGATAAGGCCATCCCTTCCTAGGAGACTCTGGACTTTTCTGATGTTTGACTTTGGCTCACAGACTCCCTGCTGACCTTGCCAAATCATCCTTAGATTGCAGGGTGGTCTCATCCACCCAACCTTCCCTCTCCTTCACTTAGGGTGAGTCTAGCATTGAGTCCAAAGCCTCCCTCCCCATTTTCTCTCACTTAAGGGTTTCCCTGATAAACATCTTTACATTAATAATCTCATCTTGGCATCTATCTCTAAGAAGATACAGACTCACACACTTGTCATAGTCACACAAGTGGTAAATGGCAGAGCAGAATTCAAACTCAGTACTGTCTGAATGAGAATTTAACTATTTTATGTTGTCCTCAGAAACAGAATTCTGCTTATCTCCAGCAATCCCTTTATTTAGGTTTAAAATAAAATAACGAACAATACAATAAAAAAATAATACCTATCTTAGCTTGAGCTGCTATAATAAAAATATCATAGATTGGAAGGCTTATAAACAGAGAAATTCATTGCTCACAGTTCTGGAGGCTATTAAGTCCAAGATCCGGGTGCCATCCAATTCAGTGTCTGGTGAGAACCTGTCACCTGGTTCACAATTGCCCATTTTCATTTGTATCTACATGACAGAAGAGGAAGGCAGCTCTCCTGGGTCTTGTTTATAAGGGCACTAAATCCATTGATGAGGGCTCCATCCTTAAGACCTACTCACTGACCAAAGATGTCCAATCTCCTAAAACCATCACTCTGGAGGTTAGGATTCCAAAAACTGAGGTTAGAGGAGCACAAACATTCAGTCTATAGCAACAACAATAATAACCAAAAAAAAAACCCTTATGATTAAGTAGCATCTAGAGAAATCCTGCTAACTAGAATCTTGAGATTGTCATTGCCAAAACAAACCATAGATTATGCACTACCCATCTGTGTAGTACATATATTGTACTATATATATTATAGATACAGATAACCGAAGCCCAGAAATTGAGCTATTGTTCCAGCAGAACTCTGAATAGAACCCAACTTTCTGACTTCTAGTTATCTCCCCTTAAAAGCAAAAACTTGATTTACTTTAGAAATCTAAGACTTCCAGTAAGAGTTTTATAACACTTTAAAAGGCAACAAAGCAAATAAACCTAAAGTTACTCTCACCTGGCAATGATATCATAGAAATGCATTTTGCTTTCCCTCTCTTTGCCCAAAACTTTCAGGAGATTGGTGAAAGTGCCTTCTTCTTGCAACTCCTCCAAAGTTTCTGTAATTATATCACTCAAAAATTGCCTGTAAGGAGAAACGAAAAAGATGAATCAGTAAGATATATTTCCCCACATTCACAAAGGGCTACAGAAATCACACAAATTAAGACCCAGAAGGACCATCATAACTAAATTTGAATTATTCTTGGAAGGCAGAAATAGTTTAGTCTTAGAAAATCTACTAATGGAAATCATCACATTAATGAGGACAAAAGGAGGAAAAAGCCAAATGATCATCACATCATTTAAAAACAAACAACTCTTGGCAAAACAGAGAAACTCCTTAACCAGAAAAAGTTTACAAACTGAGGACTAACGGTCCTGGAATGTACAGCATGATATTGTGTATACAACATTTAAGAACATGTAAAACTATGAACGTGAAAGTCAAAGTTAGTCACGCAGTCGTGTCCGACTCTTTGTGACCCCACAGACTGTAGCCCAGCAGGTTCCTCCGGCCATGGGATTCTCCAGGCAAGAATACTGGAGTGGGCTGCCATTTCCTTCTCCAGGGGATCTTCCTGACCCAGGGATCAAACCCAGGTCTCCCGCATTGCAGGCAGACTCTTTACTATCTGAGCCACCTATATGTATCATTTAAATAAAATACTTACATACCTAAAAAAAGTATCACAACATATACAAGAGAACAATAAATAACAAATCAGAAGAAATATCTGGGGGAAGGGTGAGGGAACTAGAATCAGAGGTACAATTGTCAATTGTACCTGACATATTTTATTTGAAAAAAAAACTCTTAAAGCTATCATGTAAAATGTTAAGATTTGGTGGTTATATACATAAGGGTTAATAATTTTATTCTTCATATTTTTCTGCACTCTTGAAATATTTCATAATTTTGAAAAAGTTAAATCATTTAAAAATTTTTGTATAAAGAGCTAATACAACACATTTTAGAGATGAGTGAATTCAGACTCAGGAAGAATAAATGCCTTCCTTGCCCAAGTTCACAGAACTAGCTTGAAAAAGAGCTAGAACTATTTAATTCAGATTCTTGACTCCTAGTCCATTGACTATTCTCTCCTAGGTAGAGAATTTTAAATACTGTTATTTAATGTTTTGATATAGAATCAGCAAGAAGTATTCTTACCGTTTTACATAATTATTACCAATAGTTCACACAAAAAAATTCAATAACTATATTGAGAAAATAAATACGATGAAGTCATGTCAGTTGAAAAACTATGATCCCACACACTGAGAATGAAAGGATATTAACTAGCAGCTTATAAACAGGACACCATCTTTAAGGGATGCAAATGTGAAACCAGATTATTTCTAACAAGAGATGATACCCTCTGGTGAGGGTCTAAAGCAGGGGTCAGCGAGTTTTTCTGTAATTGGACAAATAGTAAATGTTTTTGGTTTTGCAGGACATAAACTCCCTGTTGAAACTACTCGACTCTGCTGTTATCCCATCAAAGCAGTCATAGACAATATATAAAATGGGCGATGCTGTATTCCAGTAAAATTTATTTTCAAAAACAGACTACAGGCTGGATTTGGCTAGTGGCCCTGGGTAATTGCTATAAACCCTTATTTACCAAAAATTACTATCATAAAATTATACTTTCTTTTAAACTTAACAGGATTCTTTGTCAGCAAGCCAGTTGACAATGAAAAACTGAGTAATAAGAATGGAAGTTGAGACTGCTTAAGAAATCCTCAGGATTAAAAGAGTTTAAAATTTGACTACTTTGATAGTATCTATCTCTTACTAAAGAATAAAGCATAACAATAGCCACCAATCTCTGCCAAGCACTTGGCTGATGCCTCCCTCCAAAGTTATCATTATTCTCATTTTTAAAAACTGTAAACAAAGGCTCAATAACTTGCCCAACCATATAGCCACCACATTAACACTTTTACTTGTACCACACTTCCCCTAGAAAGCCCTTGGCTAATTCTATTATCCGCAGTCACTTGGATATAATGACCAATCCATTAAGAGAAGAGAGCAGTCAGCCATCCCTGTACTCACTCTTCATCCATCTAGAAATACATTATCACGTTTCCAAATGTGCTCTCCTTCCTTACCTATCAATCTGAATTTTCTTCAGTGTCTCTGTATTCATTATGGTCTGCCTTGTGGGTTTTTTGAAGATAAGATCTTGCACTTTGTTAAACTGGCCTCCTTGTCTGATTTCCGGCAACTTGGGTTCTTCTTTATGTACCAATGGACTGGATATTTTTGAGGGGTTTGATGCCAGTGGAACTTTTTCTGAGCTTCTTCCTTCTAAATGCATTTCTTTGTTATCCTTCTAAAAACAATAAATGATGTTTCATGTTAAAGACAGATTTTTAAAACAAAAAGAAATAATGCTATATGAGGGCCTCTTCCTCCATTTTAAACCTCTTGTAATATCAGTACCAGAAAATTATCCTCTTCTTCAGCCACATCAAACTGTATGCTCTGCTGTTTTGTGTCTTCCTGCCTTTAGACAACATTCCCACTCTCTGTCATTCCCCAAACTGGTAAACTTTAAAGACTATGACCAAAGACACAGTTCTCTGCGAAACATCTCTATTAGCAGACATTTACCATTTATAATTATTTGTATAAATATCTCCATTAAATTATAAATTCCATGAGGAGAGGGACAGTGTCTTACAGATCTTGGTGCACCTCAAATTCTTTTTGGAACAAGATAATATTAAATAACTGTGGCCATCTTTATAATCCCATTGTTTAGAACAATGTCCAGGGTACAGCAAAGACTCAAATGTTCGCTAAACACATGAATCTGAAATACAGTCATCCCTCGGTAACTGTGGAGGATTGGTCTGATCCACCACCACCCCCCCGACCCAGCCCTCAAGGAGACCAGAATCCACAGATCCTGAAGTCCCTTATGTAAAATGGCATACTATTTGTATATAACCTGTTTACATCCTCTCATATACTTTAAATAATCTCTAGATGACCTATAATACTAAAACAATGTAAATACTATGTATATAGCTGCCAGCACACAGCAAATTCAGGTTATGCTTTTGGGAACTTATTGGAATTTTTTTCTGAATATTTTTGATCCATGGTTGCTTGAATCTGCAGATGTGGAACCCACAGATATGGAGGGCCCACTGTATAAAGAATTAAAAGAGAATCATACCAAAGCCTAGGAGCCAATAGTGTATTAGTGGTGTGGTATAGATTTCGAAGTTCATGTGGGGAAAAGCCAAAAAAAAATATTTTTCAGACCCAAACTTGAATAGTAAGAGCTAAGCATTACCATCTTTCAACTGGGACAGGATACACCTTTCAGTTGATGATTCCTATTTAATCTGTGGCTAAAACCTTGAGCCAATGGGAAACCATATAATATAGTGGTTATGCAGTACATATGGGACTCTGAAACCAGACTTCCTTGTTTAAATCCTGGCCCTGTTACTAAACCACATTGACTTTAGACAACTATTTAATATCTCTATGCCTCCATTTTCCTGTTGATAAAATAGGGATAATAATAGTACTTGCCATCTTGCAGTTATTGATGAAAGAAAAAAAGGAAGGAAGGAGAAAAAAAAAGAAAAAGGGCATTTAGAACACTACACAGAACCATGTAAGTTCAACATTTGATATGATTACTTAAATTCTTGAGCTGATCCTATGCACAGAAGAGTTTTATTTGCATAAAAGCCTAGGTCTTCCTTAGCTAAACTTCAATTAGATTAGTTTTTAAAAAAAAAACTATCAATAAAGATTAATAAACACACACTCAACAGCATTTTTCCTTTATCAACAGCAAGCAAAGATTCAGATCTGAGGAAAACACACATATGCAAGTACAAAAAAAAATGCTACATTAAATAAGAATTGAATTTTAAAATACTCCTTTCAATTAAAATTGATATGACTGACTACAAAGAGAACAGAAACCATAGAATTCCAACAATTAAATTGAAAATTCAGTTCAGTCAGTTCAGTCACTCAGTCGTGTCCAACTCTTTGCAACCCCATGAATCGCAGCACGCCAGGCCTCCCTGTCCATCACCAACTCCCGGAGTTCACTCAAACTCACGTCCATCGAGTCAGTAATGCCATCCAGCCATCTCATCCTCTGTTGTCCCCTTTTCCTCCTGCCCCCAATCCCTCCCATCATCAGAGTCTTTTCCAATGAATCAATTCTTAGCATGAGGTGGCCAAAGTACTGGAGTTTCAGCTTTAGCATCATTCCTTCCAAATAAATCCCAGGGCTGATCTCCTTTAGAATGGACTGGTTGGATCTTCTTGCAATCCAAGGGACTCTTAAGAGTCTTCTGCAACACCACAGTTCAAAAGCATCAATTCTTTGGCGCTCAGCCTTCTTCACAGTCCAACTCTCACATCCATACATGACCACTGGAAAAACCATAGCCTTGACTAGACAGACCTTGGTTGGCAAAGTAATGTTTCTGCTTTTCAATATGCTATCTAGGTTGGTCATAACTTTCCTTCCAAGGAGTAAGCGTCTTTTAATTTCATGGCTGCAGTCACCATCTGCAGTGATTTTGGAGCCCCCCAAAATAAAGTCTGACACTGTTTCCACTGTTTCCCCATCGATTTCCCACGAAGTGATGGGACCAGATGCCCTATGCATAAAGAAAGCTTTAAGTATGTGGATGGTTATTACTCTAGATTTTCTAGTCTAGGGAGGGAATGGGAAACGTAAGGCCTGGAAAGTTTGTTCTTTCTGATCGCCCTAACCATCGTTCCTCTACCTTTGTGCTCAGGCATCTGGAAAAGGAAGCAAATGTGTCAAATGGCCTGATGAACAGATTACTAGAAATAAATATGAGTTTTTAGAAGAGAACTTAAAGGAACTAGCTAAATATTCTGGTCCATTCACCTCCTTGTACGGGAGGGTGTTAGATCCTAAGGGAAAAAATAAGAACAGTATTCCCTGCAAGGGAGCTCTTTCCAAAGTTCAGATCAATTACTCCCACTTCTGGTAGAACTTAGTGCATTAGTATGTTTTTCATAATTCCATTTCATGATTCTTTAGTTATAAAAATGGTTGTGGAAGAGGGATGATGCTAACTAAACTTTCATCCCAGTGTTGTTACTGTAAAGCTCAACAACGTGAAGCTTTTAAAGAAAGAAAACATCCACATTAGTACTAAGGTTTTTAAATATTTATCTTATGCAGGGCAATGGTACTGTAAAAATGTATGAGTTAGAACAACTATAATACTATAAAATGAAAAATTATTTTAAGAGTCACAGTTTTAAAAGTTATATAACTAACATATTCTGAAAGGGGCTTTTAAGTTCTATTAATCAGATTAAGAGTACAAACCTTTACTATTTATATTTCTATAAAATCATAAGCAGGGCTTCTCTCTGTCATGTCAGAAAATTTTGTGGGTGAAGATCATAAACCAGAATAAAACTGGAGAAATTTTGTTCTTTTATGTACTGGAATGGTGACCACTACTGAATGTTGTTTATAAATTTGTATTTTTCTTTCTCTCTTGAGTTTCTATGATGGAAAAGTACCGTTTTTAAAGACTGACAGTAAATATCATTGAGAAAACTTTATCTTGTTAACTGAAGATAATTAGCGAGGTTAGTGTCTCTTCTGTACTATCTGTTAACAAACAATTTAAGAATTAGACTAATTTTAAGTGTACTGAAAGGTTTAGTTCTTGGATTTCCAGATCTTTGCTTTTCATAAATTAATAAGGAAACTAATTTGTTGCAAAATTCCTATAATACAAAATAAAATAATGTTTTAAAATCACCCTAAAACTCATAGAATGTTAGTATTAGAAGGGCTCATTTAGTTAAAACTCCACCACAATTCATTCATAAATGAGAAAACTAAGACTGAGAAAGTGAAATGAATTGCTTATTGCACAATTCAACCATAATGATCCTGTAACTTCAAATCCACTTTTAAAACTCTAATAAAAGTTTTGTGAATCCAGTTTATAAATATAGCAGTAGTAATAATAATAATAATTATAAAATTGTAAGGGGCAATTAAAGGGAAATTTAATTTTCTAGTCACAGTAAATATGGACTTCTTTTCTATCAGACATGAAAATTAATTTACCTTCTCATTTTTATAGCAAGTTGCATTTATCACAGAATCAGATATATTCTGTACAAATTATATAATTTTGTTAAACTTAATAAATATGTACCTAAAATAAAATGTAATAAAATTTGTACTTAAAAATTTGTTTCTGGTTTAAGGGCTTAAGAATTTATGAAAGATTTTGCTCACTACCAAGTTGAGTTTTTTGTAACTCAGTGGTGCTTTGAGGGAGGAATCCATAACATCATTGAAAATGTAATGGCTAATGCAATAATGTGGCTGGATATTCAGAAAAGCAGATTGCAACATATTTAGCAATGACAAAGTCATTTTAGATGAAAGCAGTGTTGACAAGGTCCAGTTGAATTTCCTCCCCCTCGTGTTCAGTTAGCTTTTGTGCTGTTGTGCTTAATCGCTCAGTCCAACTCTGCAACCCCATGGACTGTAGCCCACCAGGCTCCTCTGTCCATGGGGATTCTCCAGGCAAGAATACTGGAGTGGGTTGCCAGCTGACAAATACCAATACAAGACAAATAAGACAACACAATTATTTATCTCCTCAGTATATATATTGTATTTACACTGACTTATCTATGGACTTTTTAGAATAACACCAATATATCAGGAGAAAATGATATTTTGTGAGATGTACCGTGAGCCATGTCTATTTCACTCCATTAACTGAGAGTACATATCTTAATTACTGTAGCCCTTTACCTGACTAGAAGGTGCTATTCCCCAAGTTGAATTGAATGGCGTAGGTACTGCAAATGATGGAGAGATAAAGAGAAAGCAAAAATTAAGTAATGGTGAATGTATATACCATGCTGATGCTTTGTCTTTTTTCATACTGAACTGGCATGATATAATTTAGAATGGAGAGCTGGTCTGTGGTGTCCTCCAAAACTGCAGAGATCCTCAGCACGTCTAGAATGGATAGCGGCTTCATGATTTCTGGGCTGGTTTCTATGACTGCTTCTTTGGCTGTTTCTTCCTTTTCTTCTACAGAAGTATTAGGTGGTTCTCCTGTCACTGACACCGTCACTTCAGAAGGCCAAGCTCCTGGAGGAAGATTTGAGGCTTCCAGTTGACCTCTAAAGAAAGAAGGAAGGAAAAAAAAAGTCAGCCATCAAATGTTTAAAATGACTTAAATCCAAAAACACAGGCAGCATGTAGATGGGTTCCTGTAAAGTCCATTTTGCCATATACTCAAGAGAATGAACAGAAGTACTTTGCAGATGATTCTGCTTAATAACCCCCAGTAACATTCTGACTTCCCAAAGAAAAGCAACTTATTGTTCATAAAAGATGTGGAGCCCCTGCTATTTGACTATGCTTAACCAGTTTGAACGTGAGCCAAATAAACTTTTTTCCTAGCAACATTTTCAGGTGCTAACCAAAATTGTCTCATGGTTATGTTAACTGAAAGCTGAGACTCTCTGTACACTGGGTGCCAAATCAAATCCTGGAGACAGAGTTTGGGGTGGAGAAAAGGATAGCTAGCTTTATTGCTTTGCCAGGCAAAGAGGAACCTAAAACCATGTTCAGTCTCAAAAAACCAAGAGTCCCAACCCTAGAGAATTTGATGAGGGTCAAATGTGGGGTCTCTAACAAGATTAGAGTGTGGGCAGAATTTGCACTTTCTTAATCTCATTTTAGGTGGTGGGTCTTCTAATCTTGATGAGCTTCTCTGTTCCCTTTCATCTTGCCTCTGGTGATTTTTGGCTGCTTCTCCCTTGATTGGGCTTCCCTGATAGCTTAGTTGGTAAAGAATCCACCTGCAATGCGGGAGACCTGGGTTCCATCCCTGGTTTAGGAAGGTCCCCTAGAGAAGGGAAAGGCTACCCACTCCAGTATTCTGGCCTGGAGAATTCCATGGACTGTATAGTCCAGGGGGTTGTAAAGAGTCGGACACGACTGGGCTACTTTTCATTTTCACTTTCCCTTGATTAGCTTCCCAGGTGGCTCCCGTGGTAAAGAACCCACCTGCCAATGCAGGAGACATAAGAGGTGCTGGTTCAATCCCTGGGTAGGAAAGATCCCCTGGAAAAGGAAATGGCACCCTACTCCAGTATTCTTGCCTGGAGAATCCCCGTGGACAGAGGAGCCTGGAGGGCTACAGTCCATGGGGTCGCAAAGAATGGGACATGACTGAAGCAACTTAGCACGTACACCCTTGATTAGCAACTGTTCAAATCTGCCCTTTGGAACTCAAGGAAAGTTATAATGCTGGAGTCTTGCCTATAAGAAATGGGAGACAGAAAGGCCTCCATGCCTGGGAGCCCTACAGGGCCCTGCTCTGTTTCAGTTAGCAAAAAGTGGAATGGAGTAGCCATTCTCAAGGTGGCCCATATGAGTCTCACCTTCTTGTACTCATGCCCTTCTGTGGTCTTCCCCACACTGAACAGGACTAACCTATATAAGCAAAAGGATATAGTGGCTTCCAAGGCCAGGTGATTTTGAGACATTAAAGTTTCTCTATCATTTTCTCAAATCTCTCACTCTGTGGGAATCCAGATGCCTTGTCATGAGGATACTTCAGAAGCCCTATGAAAAGTCTCATGAGAGTGAGGAACTAAGGCCTCTTGACAAAAGACAGCATCAACTTGCCAGCTCTGTAAACGAGCCATCTTGGAGTGGATACCCTAGCCCCAGTCAAGTCTTCAGATGACTGCAGCCCTGACCAACTTCAGCTTATAAGAAACCCCAAAACAGAACCATCCCACTAAGCTGCTCCTCAATTCTTGACCCATATAACCAAGCTACTCCCAAATTCCTGACCTTCAGAAACTATGTGAAATAATAAACATTTATATTTTTAAGTCACTAAGTTTTGGAGTAATTTGTTACACAGCTAGGGTAAATAATACACAGAAATTTAATATAAGTCATTTCATAAATATGTATAATAAACTGGAATTTGGAACATACTCTTCCATTCTTCTTTAGTTAGTTTTAATTTTCTTGGTACATTATAATCTCATGGAAATGCAATCACCTAAAGTGGGAAAAAACATTGAGATTAGTTTAAGGGAGTGTTGAATGACATTTATCTCTATACCCTCCCACTAAGAGAAAAAGAAGTACAAGAGCTGTGGCTTATCCCCTTTAGCTTTGCAGAGCAGTATCAGAGATGGAAGAATCACTGCCATCAAATGGCACAGGTCTATTTAGTATCCAGCTTAACTACTGGCAGATACATGCAATCTTTGTGTTTCTTAAGGCAAATTAATGCCAATGTAGGGCTTCCCTGGTGGCTCAGCAGTAAAGAATCTGACTGCAGTGCAGGAGATATGTGTTTGATCTCCGGGTCAGAAAGATCCCCTACAGAAAGAAATGGCAACACATTCCAGAATTCTTGCCTGAGATATCCCATGGACAGAGGAGCCTGGTAGGCTACAGTTCACATGGACATGACTTAGCAACTCAACCACCACCACCAATGTCCAATATGTCTTTTGTATGTTTTTAAATTATATTCTGAGTATTAACTGGTAATCTCCATATACAACAGATTTACTTTTCTGTTATTCTGATTACTAAAATATTTGATGGTTCCATTCCCCTATCTGCTAGATTAACAGAATTTATTGCATCCAGAAAAACAATTGCCATTATACCTAGAAAAACTATTTATTCTGAAAATAAGTTTAATACTGCTATCAATATGTTATCCTTCCTCAGTAAAGGAAAGTCCTTTCTGGTTAAATAAGCTTTACAATGAGAACAGACTACGGAGAATTTTGCCATATACAGAGCAAACAATGAATAGTAAGTTTGCAGTATGATCTTGTCTACAATAAAGTGATCCTTAGGAGGGTGGTACAAGTATGTCCCATGCAACAAACATTTTATATGCAAAACTGAAAGAATATTATAGATGTTCAAGCTGGTTTTAGAAAAGGCAGAGGAACCAGAGATCCAACATCTGCTGGATCATCAAAAAAGCAAGAGAGTTCCAGAAAAACATCTATTTCTGCTTTATTGACTATGCCAGAGCCTTTGACTGTGTGGATCACAATAAACTGTGGAAAATTATGAAAGAGATGGGAATACCAGACCACCTGACCTGCCTCTTGAGAAACCTGTATGCAGGTCAGGAAGCAAGTTAGAACTGGACATGGAACAACAGACTGGTTCCAAATAGGAAAAGGAATAAGTCAAGGCTGTATATTGTCACCCTGCTTATTTAACTTCTATGCAGAGTACATCATGAGAAACACTGGGCTGGAGGAAGCACAAGCTGGAATCAAGAGTGCCTGGAGAAATATCAATGACCTCAGGTATGCAGATGACACCACCTTTACAGCAGAAAGTGAAGAGGAACTAAAAAGCCTCTCGATGAAAGTGAAAGAGGAGAGTGAAAAAGTTAGCTTAAAGCTCAACATTCAGAAAACGAAGATCATGGCATCCGGTCCCATCACTTCATGGCAAATATATAGGGAAGCAGTGGAAACAGTGGCTGACTTTATTTTTTCAGGCTCCAAAATCACTGCAGATGGTGACTGCAGCCATGAAATTAAAAGACGCTTACCTTGGAAGGAAAGTTATGACCAACCTAGACAGCATATTAAAAAGCCAAGACATTACTTTGTCAACAAAGGTCCATCTAGTCAAGGCTATGGTTTTTCCAGTGGTCATGTATGGATGGAGAAGGCAATGGCAACCCACTCCAGTACTCTTGCCTGGAAAATCTCATGTACAGAGGAGCCTGGTAGGCTGCAGTCCATGGGGTCGCTAAGAGTCGGGCATGACTGAGCGACTTCACTTTCACTTTTCACTTTCATGCATTGGAGAAGGAAATGGCAACCCACACCCGTATTCTTGCCTGGAGAATCCCAGGGACAGAGGAGCCTAGTGGGCTGCTATCTATGAGGTCGCATAGAGTCAGACAGGACTGAAGTGACTTAGCAGCAGTAGCAGCATGTATGGATGTGATAGTTGGACTATAAAGAAAGCTGAGCACAGAAGAATTGATGCTTTTGAACTGTGGTGTTGGAGAAGACTCTTGAGAGTCCCTTGGACTGCAAAGAGATCCAACCAGTCCATCCTAAAGGAGATCAGTCCTGGGTGTTCATTGGAAGGACTGATGTTGAACTTGAAACTCCAATACTTTGGCCACCTGATTTGAAGAACTGACACATTTGAAAAGACCCTGATGCTGGGAAAGATTGAGGGCAGGAGAAGGGAACAACAGAGGATGAGATGGTTAGATGGCATCACCGACTCGATGGACATGAGTTTGGGTGGACTCCGGGAGTTGGTGATGGACAGGGAGGACTGACGTGCTGCAATTCATGGGGTTGCAAAGAGTCAGACAAGACTGAGCGACTGAACTGAACTGAAAGAATCTTTACATAAACTGGAAAAAAAAAGATATTCCGGACAGAGGGACGGACGCAGCCTAGGGTGTCCCAGCTTTCACTCTAGCGCCAGCGCGGAGGACGCGATGTCTGGGCTGTCTCTCTCGCCCGCTGCTTTTGGCCGTCGGCTGCCTGGCTGCGCTCTGCGTAATCACAGCGGCTGGGAACACCACCGTGGCCCCGAACGTGACTACAGCCTCGTCTCCACCGCCCACCACCACGACAGTCCCGGTGTCACCGACGACTCTCCCGCCGCCGCTGGTCACCACTCCAGCACCAGATATCTGTGGAAGCCGAAACAGTTGTGTTTCCTGTGTTGATGGTAATGCTACCTGCTTTTGGATAGAATGTAAAGGTAAAAGCTACTGTTCAGATAATTCAACAGCTGGTGATTGCAAGGTGGTGAACACCACAGGATTCTGTTCTGTGCCCACTACCACACCAACGCCAACCAATTCTACAGCTAAAACCACAACTCTGCCTTCCACTACTACAACTTCCACCACAGCTACTACGTCAGGTACAACTAATACCACTTTATCTCCAACTGTACAACCTATGCGGAAGTCTACCTTTGATGCAGCCAGTTTCATTGGAGGAATTGTCCTTGTCTTGGGTGTGCAGGCTGTAATTTTCTTTCTGTATAAATTTTGCAAATCTAAAGAACGAAACTACCACACTCTGTAAAGAGACCCACTAAATTAACAAGGACTGGCGTGTAACTCACTGAAACCAAAATATTATCTTTCAAGATGTCCCATATGGAAGACGCTATTCTAGGATCTTTAATTTTTCAAAGGATGCATATAGGAGCATCACCCTTGAAGAAGAATCAGTTCAGTCACTTTGCTCAACGGGCCTATTTAAAGTACGCTGCATGAGTCCTTGCGGCTGTCTTTCATTTTACATGGCTGCTGCTGTGGGATTGTGTTCTCTCTGCTTGACATGCCAAATGTAACTGTAAGTGATGGAAAACGTTGTCCTGTGCAGACAACCTCATGACTCTTTTGGCAATTTAAATGTAGTCGTTTTAAGCCTGAAAGCTGCATTATTTTCATCCTAACTCAGGATGTAGTTTAGTGACCAGAATTGAGAAGAATGTGCCAAATGAGCATCAATCAGGTGGATTTTTGGCCATCGTTTCAAAAGTGGAATAAATTTATAAGTTTAGTACCCTTAGAGTAAAATTTTGTGCTTGATAAGTTATTTTTTTCTGCATTAGAAAAAAGATGCCACACAGGGAATTACATTCCAGATTTAAAGAAATGAGAGGATACACAACATGAAAAGTATAGCAGGTTATTGTTCATACTTGTAAAGCACCTTATATCATTGAGAAATAAAGAACAGTGCCTTAAAAGACAGACTGAAAGGTAGACTGTAACTTAAAAAATGTTGGTGATTTGTTCTTTTACGTTAATGAAGGGAAAGGTTGGTTTGAGGATGTAACTGTTGATGTGAGCAGTAGTAAACCTGCTTTTAGATACCATACTATTAGTATTTAATTGAAAACTTACCTACTTTATTTCAAGCCTGAGTAACTTAAATGATATTCTACAGAGTCGAAAGCCTTCATCTATTGGACCTCCTACCATTTTTCTTATGGCTGTTAAAAAGTATAAAGATAAAGTTGATTTAATTGTGTTTTCCTTTGTACTTCGAAAAAGTATCCTAACACTATTGTACCTTAAAAAGATTTCCACCGAGCTTTTTTGAAAAGTAACTTCTATAAGACAAGGAAGAAATAAGTTGTTTTAGAATCACTTACTATAACTCTTTAAATGAGACAGTCATTTTAAGTTTTGAAATAGCAAATGTGAGCAGTATAATTTCAGAAAAAATTTAGTTGATCAGATGACTAAATTTTTATTGATAATTGCTCTGGATAAACAGATTGAACTTTTTGTTTCTCCTCTCCCAGGCTTTCTTCTTAGTTTCGATTCCTGTTGTAGGAAAAGCATGTGTACTTTTTATTTTTTAGTTTCCTCATGAAGCACTAGTTTTTTTCAGGTTGAGGGATATTTCTTCCCTGCCTTTTACACATTGGATTAGTTCAGGGGCTTAAATCAGTTTAAAATGAACTTTTGCTTTTCTAGGTCATTAAGATGTTTTGTTTTAGTTTCTTTAGCCTATAGGGGCCGATTTTAGTACTGGTTTTCAATATTTTATAGTACAAGACAAGTTGCTTTGGTCCATTTCATAAGCCAGAATTCCTTATATTTAGATAATTAAAGGTTCTTAAAGTGAAGATTTACTGTTTCTTTGTTACTTGCTGGTACAGCTAAAGTTTGTTTTACTTGCACATTTGTACATATACCTAATGTTTTCAAGTGCCTTAATTGTTTAAAATCTCTGGCTTCAAAGGTTTTTGGGAAAAGGTAGGCTTACCTCACATTTTTGTGTTTCCCTCAGTAGTGATATTCTAGGTACCTCACAAAAATGTTTATTATGGTGCCATGGCTGTTAGCTTTTAGTGATTGCTTTAAGATACAAAATTCAGTTGAAAATACACAGAATTTCCATTCTCCCAAGGGGGTAAAAATTAGCTACAATGGTGTAATTGTCATTTACTTAGATACGAATACCTTGCCACACATTAACGTTAACGCTATAGCTATTTCTGTGAAAATGTAGCTGATGAAGCCTCTCATCTTCTGTAGTTTTGAATACTGCTCTAACAGAATCATAATATGGAATTAGATTTTACAAGAAGAGCTCTTACAGTGAACTCACAGCCTTTTCCCCTGTTGAGCAGTTTAGTATCTTGAGCCATTAATGATTTGGGTTTGTTTTTTTTTTTAATCCAGAAAGTATATAGAAACATTTTCAGATTTTTCACCTGATTTGTTCATGCAGATTGTAGTTCTATTAAAATCCCATATCTTACCTTACGGATAATTGTTGCACAGGCAGACACTGCTGTATTTAGAAATTTCTATTTCAGTTCATTAAAAACTGCAAAACCAATCTGTATCATGTACCAAACCAATCTAAAATAAATCTACATGTTTATTGGGTTAAAAAAAAAAAAAAAAAAGATATTCCAAACTAGCTAAATTTTCCAGTACAAGGGCAGTCTTAGAAGCAAGTTAATATGCTATTAAGATTTTGTTCTTTTGCTGCGTCGTTCTTTATTTTTCCATTTTTCAGGCCTGCAGCATCAGTAAGTATGCCTCACGTAAGTAATAAAGGCCTAGGCTTAGTGCTTTCAAGTTCTGGCTGCTCATTCCTCAACACTAGAAACTCAGGAGTCATTTCTGCTTCCTCCTTCATCCTGACATCAGCATTCCCCCAATTCAAATCATCACCAGGTCCTGTGGATTTTACTTTCAATTTCTATTTCACCCAATACCCTGCTGAATCTAGCTGTTTTTTCTTGCTTGAACTACTCTAACAGCTTCCAAATTAAAAGTGATCTTTTTGAAATAAAGGGCTCATCTTATAAAATTGAAAATTTCATTGTATTTCTTAGAACCTTTCAATGGTTTCCCATTAACTTGAGGAAAAAACTAAAATTCTTAACTTGGACCATAGGGCCTGCTCCTCTGTTCCTCTCCAGATCCATCTAGCACTGCCCTTTTATTGCTCTCATGGCTCCAGCTTCAATGGGCTTCTTTCTTCTAAGGAATCATGCTCCCTTCTAACTCAGGGCTTTTGCATATGCTATTCTTTCAGCTTGAACCACTCTTCCCCTAACCTCTTCACCTTGTAAAGTCCTACTGGTCCATCAGGTACCAGCTTCTATCAGTGGCATTTTGCTCTGTATCTATCACTTTGCCCAACTGGAGCCAAGCTCCATGAACAATTTTTTTCTCACACCACCTTCTAATGTGCCATATATTTTACATTTTACTCGCTCGTTGTCTTGCTCTCCTACTAGGATGTAAGCTCCATGAGGGCACAGATTTCTGTTGTTCTGTTTACTGCAGCATCCTCCAAGCCAAGAACAAAATTTTGTACATGGTAGTCAGTCATTCAACAAACTGTTGGAAAAAATGAATGAATCCATAGGGCAACACAAATAAATGTGCAATAATTAGGAAAGGTAAATCTCTGGCATCCACTGAGCTATCCCATTCCAGTGCACAAATATTTACTGAAGACCAACTGCACTTGGGCTAGGTGATGGGCACTTGGAGTTTAGCAACTCCTGTCGTTAAGTCGTGTCCAGCTTTTTTGCGACCCCATGGACTCTAGCCTGGCAGACTCCACTGTCCATGGGATTTCCCAGGCAAGAATACTGGAGTGGGTTGCCATTTCCTTCTCCAGGGGATCTTCTCAACCCAGAGATGGAACCCGCGTCTCCTGCATTGGCAGGGGGATTTTTTTTTTTTTTTTTTTTTACCGGTGAGCCACCAGGAAAGTCTTTTGGCAGCTGAGTTCTCCTTAAAAGGCAACAAGGCTTTGTCAGGGCTGTGCTCTTCACCCTCGGACTCAAAACGAAGAATGGCGGTAAGAACTTAAGTCATTTCTCGAAAGAGATAAAGGAGTAAAAGGAGGAAAGGATTAAACGGGTGGTAAGGCGGGAGGCGGTGGTGGAGGGGGGGGGGGCAGGGGGGGCGGGGCGGGCGTTCCAGGTGGCTCAATGGGTAAAGAATCCGCTTAAAATGCAGGAGCCAAAGGAGACGCTGGTTTGATCCCTGGATTGGAGAGATCCCCTGGAGGAGGGAATGGCAACCCATTCCAGTAATCTTGCCTGGAGAGAGGAGGCAAGAGGAGGTTCTTCTTCCCATGGACAGAGGAGCCTGGCGCGCTACAGTCCATAGGGTCGCAAAGAGTCGGACACGACTGAACAAGGACGCAGAAAGGCAGAAGAGGGCTTCCCAGGTGGCGCTGGTAGTAAAGAACCCGCCGGCCAATCCAAGAGATGCGGATAAGCTCCTTGGGTGGGGAAGATCCCTTGGAGGAGAGCCTGGCAACCCACTCCAGTACTCTTGCCTAGAGAATCCCATGGGCAGAGAGCCTGATGGAGGACGGTGCACAGAGTCACAAATAGACGCGACTGAGTACACTAGACGCAAAGGGGTAGGAAAGATATAGAGAAGTAAGAGCTTTCTCCTCCTGCTTTCTTGCTCGCGGTCTTTCTCTTCCAGGGTAGGATCCGAGAGCTTCCGTTTGCCCTATTCCTAAGTGGTAAGTAAGAAGGAAAAATACCCCCTTGTTGGCGAATCAGTTCTAGGGTACTCGAAGAGTAGGTCGTCCTCCCCTCCGGCTTCACTTTGCCAACTACACCCCCGGATGCCGTCGGAACCAAGCTAAGGTGTTTCTATGGCAACGGACAGCTTCGGAGGACCTTTTCTTCTCTTTTAGCTGGCTACCATTTTGCCTCCCTGTGTTCCAAAATAATACATTTGCAGCTTACAAAGATAAAAGGACTTAGGGAAAGAATTGTACAGGTGATTTTGAACGTGGTTTATTTCAGTCAGAAGGCGATTTCTGAGGCTTGGTTTTTTTGGCGGCCGCGGAAGTTACCTAAACGGGGGCGGGGCGGAGATGTGTTTACCCACAAGGCCACGCGGCGGGTCCTCGCTGGTCTCTTTCAGCCATCTTGGACCCTGTGAAGGTGTGTGGATTTCCTGCAGCTGAGCTTTGGGAGCAAATAAGTGGGGTAGGCTCGGCTATATCTCTCGGACGAGGCACTGGTGTGACTCCGAGGCACTATCAGCTAAAGATTTCTGTGATTTCCAGCAACAGGGAGGACAGGATGGAGGAGATATGGGACTGATGGTGCTGGTCCCCTGGCCTCCGAGAATGGGTGCTCCGGTAACCCCAGTTGCTTCCGCGCCCTAGCGGAGTAAAATACAAAATAGATGCATTTTGTCTGGCAGCAGCGGCACCTTTAGGCAGGGTTCTTTGTCCACTTACTACCACCTCAAACCTGTTTTTTGCATGTTTACTATGTCTTCCCTTAGCTTTTCTTTCCCGTTCAGTGTGTAAAAGGGTTCTCTGCGTTCTTCTCTGGCTTCTTGACCTTCATTTTTTCGTAGTGATCGTAGCATAAATTTTCTTAAGACTTTCTTTTGGTGTTTCTAGGAGTTATGTCTTGTAGTGTAGAATCTTGCCACTTTAGTTTTTATCTTCATTTTGGCGTTTGCTTACTTATCCAGCATTCTTTGAGTTTGGGGTGCTGTTCCACAGGAAGCTAGTAGGTGGCAAACGGGCATTGCAGGGTTTTAAACTGATTATTTTTGTTTTAAGGCCTGCTGGGAACGGGACTTCTAAAACGACAAATATGTCTGGAAGGTATGTGTTTTAAATAGCATTGCTTTGTATTTACAGTGTACTTGTTTATTAGGCGTGATCATAAATGGAAGTTTAAGTCTGGTGGGGAAAAAAAAATAGATGTTTGGTATAGGTAAATTTAGGTGGGGGTCATCACAAGTCAAACCATACCTGTTGCTTGTTGAAGTTTAATGAGATCTTTTAACAGCTTAGAATTAACAATGTATTTTGTCTTAGGCTGTGGTCCAAGGCCATTTTTGCTGGCTATAAACGGGGTCTGCGGAACCAAAGGGAACACACTGCTCTCCTGAAAATTGAAGGTGTATATGCTCGAGATGAAACTGAATTCTATTTAGGCAAGAGATGTGCTTATGTGTACAAAGCAAAGAAGTAAGTGTATAGTATTATACTCTGGACTTTTTACTTGATTTGTCACATTTTAAGTTGGTAAAGTAATTGATACGGTTGTGGTTTTTACTTTGGGATTTTAAGCAACTTTAGGGTAGTGTTGGATGTAGATGTCTACTGCACTTAGAAAAATTACAGCTGTTAATTGTTTGAAAGGAGGAGTCAGCTTCTTAATGATTTTAAGGTTTTGTAGAGCATTTTTCATGTACCTTAATTCATTTTTTTGATCTCTTGTTGTATTTTTTATGGATGCTTAAAGACAGTCTCTCTCTAGAGTACTGGTTCTTAAACCCATTCCAACTCAGTTAAAACTTTTGGGATAGAGGCTGAGGGAGAGGTGGAAGAAATGGGTGGACTGTTGTTTTTTAATTGTTTTAAAAAAGATCTTTGGGGAATGCTTTCATCTCCTTCAGCCCCTTTTCCTGCTGCAACCAGAGAGATCCTTTGAGATTTTTAATTATAAGTCAGATCATTTATACTTGTGCTGAAACTCCAGCTGGTCCCCTCATATGGTTAAAAGCTGAAGTCATTAAGGAGTGTCTAAGACTTTATGCATTTAGGGCTCCCCGTTTTTTCTCTTAACCCAGCTAAGATTCATCTTGGTTATATATTTTTATTTTAACACAAGCTGTTCCCTTACCTTCCAGTCTTTTTTCCAGCATTAGCTTTTTAGTAATGTCTTCCCTGGCTGTTCTCTCCCTATACTCAGCTTTTTTGTCCCCTTTTTCATCTACCCCCTGCCTTCTCCACTATTAGAGCTATTAGCATTTATTTCTCAAGTGAATTAAGTGGTTAACTGGGGTTGAGGGCCACTGATCTAGAAGTCATCTTGATTTTGCACCACACTATATTGGGTCTGTGGGTTCTCATGCCTTTATTATTTTTAATCGTCTTAAAATCAGCAACACAGTAACTCCTGGTGGAAAACCTAACAAAACCAGAGTAATCTGGGGAAAGATAACTCGAGCTCATGGAAACAGTGGCATGGTTCGTGCCAAATTCCGAAGCAACCTTCCTGCTAAGGCCATTGGACACAGAATTCGTGTGGTAAGTACATTGTTAACAGCATGGAACCTTGTGGAATCAAACTAAGCTCAAGGGGTTCGGCTTGGACCACTAAGGACTATTGTGATAATAAAATGTCACCAATAGTTCAGGCTGTAAAATTAGCGGCTACTGTGAAAATATATTATGGAACATTTTCTTGGCATTATGTGAAAAGCGAAGGCAAAGGGTTCAAATGGATTGTGCCTAGATTCAGGTGATTGCTAAAGCTGCCTGGAAGTGGTGGGGAATAGCATTTGACCCTTGAACAACACAGGGGTTAGGGGCTAGTGGGAAATCTACCTATAACTTTGCAGTTGCCATCTGCATCTGTGGATTCAGTCAACTGCAGATTGTGTAGTATGTATTTACTAAAAAAAAAAATCTGTGTATAAGTGGACACGTGCAGTTCAAACTGCAATGTTCAAGGGTCAGCTATTTAAACAGTTTTCTGGCATATGTATTAGGCTCTGAAGTAATGGCTAGAAAATGAAAATTCAGTATACCTTTTCCTGGCATAATTATTTTTTTTTGGACTTAATTCTTAATATTTCCCATCTCTTCATCATGACAGTCTTGAAATGGTATTAAGGCCAATAGATGCTCACATCCCAAGGCTTCAGGCAAAGCCTTCAACTCCAGATTCTGTGGTTTTTCTAACAGGATGGCTCCTGTTTTCTTTAGTTAGGATGCATTTTTAATAGATATGGCTACATCTTTGGGGACACAGGGCACTACTGAACCCTGCTGAGCAGTTGAAATTTTTCATCAGAGCAGGTTTTTACTGTTAATGCATGTGAGTGAAGTAGCTTCAGTCATGTCCGAACGTGACCTCATGGACTGAAGCCCTCCAGAGTCCTCTGTCCATGGGATTTCTCACACAAGGATACTGGAGTGGGTTGCTGTGCCCTTCTCCAGGGTATCTTTCTGACTTGTCTCCTGCACTGGCAGGCGGATTCTTTACCACACCACCACCTGGGAAGCCCCCGTATTGTTAGAGGAGGCAAAATTAAATGGACTCTGTGTTCCCAGTACTGATTCTTAGTCAGTGAATAATCAGAAACTGAAGGCTATAAACATTAGTTCCCTTCCCATGAGGATATGAGTCACTGGGTTCCTCTCAGATAGGTAATGGGATGAGAGATGTATTTATGTTGTGGTATTCAGTAACTCCTGTATATAACATGTACCTTGTGTTCTTTTCCCCCCCCAGATGCTGTACCCTTCGAGAATTTAAACTTCTTGAAAATAAATAAAAGTGTGGATTTGTCCTGTTGTGCTTTTGTTAAATGGCTTAAAAAATTCTTTGTCCTGAATACAGTTGCTAAGTCCTAAAATGGTGGTGGTTATCAGGCATATACAGAATACACAGGAGCCTAGAGAATATAGGTCTATAGGAGGGTTTTGATGATGATGGATGTATCTTGTATCTTAATACAAGACCTTAAATGGTAGGGGGAAGATTACAAGTGATTTTTAGTTGGAAACAGTGGAAAGGAGTATCTTGGAAGGTTTCTAGTGATGGCGCACTGGAACCTAGCCTATGGAAACATTTTTTAACTTGGCAGCACTGTGTGGCTTATGGGTTTTTTCTGTTCCCCAACCAGTGATCAAACCTAGGCCCTTGGCATTAAGAGTGCAGAGTCCTAACCACTAATCGGCCAGGGAAGTCCCTTTAGCCAGTATTGATATATACGTAAAACTTTTCCAGATTTCCACATCAAATGGACCTATAATTCTTCCTTTTATTTCAACTCTGGCACTGTGGTATTGGTACCTGTCTCCCTCATTACACTGAAAGAACCTTGTTTTGATCTAGAGTACCTTTTAATAGCATGCACTTGTTTGATATAGATTGGTTGGGAAACCTGGGAACTAAAAATGGTAGATGGGAGGAATTTGCGGAATATATTGATGGTATTTGGTGGCTTATTTGAACAAACATGGGTGAGAAATATTTGGGATTTGCGACTGGACAAAGCATTCCAGTATTTATATAACACTTGGTTGGGAATAATGTGTAACTTGAAAGTGTCTCCAAAATGCCGTAAGTCTTAGGAAAAAAATCTTAGTAGAGGGTGGTCAGGATTGCCTGGACAGTGTTGCTTGCTTTCTTTGGCTCCATGTTTTAATAGAGTAAAGTGCAGGATTAAAATATTTTGGCATGATATAATGGGAATTTGACAAACTGAGCCCCTTTTGACTTAAAATTGTATGTGGGCTTAGTTCAGTCGCTCAGTCGTGTCCCACTCTTGGTGACCCCATGAATCGCAGCACGCCAGGCTTCCCTGTCCATCACCAACTCCCGGAGTTCACTCAGACTCAATGTCCATCGAGTCAGTGATGCCATCCAGCCATCTCATCCTCTGTCGTCCCCTTCTCCTCCTGCCCCCAATCCCTCCCAGCATCAGAGTCTTTTCCAATGAGTCAACTCTTCACATGAGGTGGCCAAAGTACTGGAGTTTTAGCTTTAGCATCAGTCCTTCCAAAGAAATCCCAGGGCTGATCTCCTTCAGAATGGACTGGTTGGATCTCGTTGCAGTCAAGGGACTCTCAAGAGTCCTCCCAACACCACAGTTCAAAAGCAGCAATTCTTCGGCGCTCAGCCTTCTTCACAGTCCAACTCTCACATCCATACATGACCACAGGAAAAATCATAGCCTTGACTAGACGGACCTTTGTTGGCAAAGTGGTGTCTGCTTTTGAATATGCTATCTAGGTGGGCTTATCTAAGAGCTCTTAAAAATGAGTAGAACATAGCAGTTCTACATTTCACTTAGTTTAATGGTGGCCCTGAAGCCAAAAGAGTCAGGGAAATTGGGTATTGTGTACTGCCAGTCTTTGTTGTCCAGCAGCTGTCCAGCAGCAACTGTTGGGAGGCATGGCCATAAGGGAAACAATGTGGGTTGTAAGAAGCAGCAGTTTGGAGTCATTGAGCAACCATGCTCTCCTCACCCTTTCAAGGCCACCACATTTCAAATTTCTTGCGTAGGATCTTAAGGAAATTGAACTTGGAAAGTTGGGTTAAGGCAAGAAGAGCAGATGAAATATCACTTGCCAAGCATCTCTTCCTACAATTTCAAAAGGGAAATGGCACAAAGATTTGATGTGTAAGCAGAAGGCATTTGAGGAACCAATTAACTGGGTTATGTAATGTGACTAAAACCTATTTGGAGTAATTGGAAAGTCTAGAAAACTACCAGATGCCAGGATATTAGTATTTAATTTTGTTTTTGACTGTGTCACCCATAGCATATGGGATCTTAGTTCTCCAACAAGGGGTCAAACCCACGCCCCCCTGCAGGGGAAATGAGTCTTTCTTAATATGGGATGCTTCATCTATTTGTGTGTCATTCTTGTGTGGGGACCATGCTAATCTTGGTAGTATCCCAATTTTAGTTTGTGTGCTTCCAAAGTGAGTGTGAAGCAGTCTTAACCACCGGACCACCAAGGATGTCCCAACAATATTCTCGAATTAGAGTGTCATTGAAGAGCTTGAGTGACAGGTGACAAAATTCATATTTTAGAAAGATCCCTGTGCAACCCAGCATAAACGAAGGGAAAACCAGGCAGGCTTTGCAGTCTTAACTATTTGCACACTGAAATAGACTAAACATTAACCAAATTTTAAAACCAATTGTGGAAAGGAGTCTTCAGAAGTAATGTTCTCAGCTTTGGTTGCTGAACAGGTAACTTTACACAAATTTGGGGGACCAGGGGATGGTTGGGAGGGGAGAGTTCATGAGTTCGAGAAAGCTGGAGAATGCCCACCTGTCAACGTGTCTAGGAAGGCAGGTAGTTATTGGGGTCTGGATTAGGTGTACAGAAGAGAGGAAATCATCTCTGTTGTAGGAGTTCAGTGGATAGATCCAGGGATGATGGTAGAGTAATGCGTGGATAAACAAGAAGTGGTAGGCACTTGAAAAAGCAAGCTGAGAGTGTCTAGGATAACCAGAGTAAATGCAGTTGGAAGTAAGCCTTGCACACAAATTCATGCACACTCTTAAACTGATGGGATGGTAGCACTTGTGAGAGCCTGTATTAGGCTTCATCTGCTCCCATAGAGAGGTTTGGTTTAGTGCAGACTCCTCAAGACAAAGTTACATTGGAGGAATTGCTTGTTTCACTGAAATGAACTAAAATGGCTAGCACCTTGTCCTTTAAACTGTTAAAACTGCCACTCCACAAGGGTGACACTGCTGTTATCTCTAGGAACTTGATAACTGGTACCATTCTTTCTTTATTCACAATCTGGAATTTGTGGTTTTGTGTAGAGAGCACATACTAAAAGTGATAAATTTGGTTTAAAATCCCAACTTCCTCTTGTTGTGGGATGATAGCCACATCTAATGCCACTATTCTTATGTATGATTCCCCACCCATTTTTTTTTTTAGTACATAATCTTATCAAATGTATAAATTCTTGGGAATTTTTTTTAACCTACTACAGTTCCTAGTATAGTAATTTATAATATTCAATTCTTGAAGTGACTGTTAAAAGCTCAGTGGTAACAGTTCCCAATTTCTTGGTTTCTTTTGTGGGCCACAAGGAGATTAGTTTTTTATAGTTCCTCACAGCTTAGCTTTTAAGCTTTTAATAGCAAGGATCTACCAGGTTTCCTCCAGGGTTAAAAGTGTTAATTGCTCAGTTATGTCCAACTGTTTGCAACTCCATGGACTGTTACTCTCTGTCCATGCAGTTCTCCAGGCAAGCATACTGGAGTAGGTAAGCCATTCTCCAAGGGATCTTCCCTACTCAGGGATCAAACCCGGGTCTCCCGCATTGCATGCAGATTGTTTGCCATCTAAGCTACCGGGGTTAACGCATTTGCAACTCTTAACATTCATTGATTGTACAGAAAATGACTTTAGTTAAGAAGTGGGTTTGGGACCTCTGGCGGTCCAGTGATTAAAAAGCCACGTTTCCAGTGCAGGGGGCAGGGTTTGATCCCTGGTCAGGAAACTTAAGATCCCACCTACTGTGAAAGTGAAAGTCGCTCAGTCGTGCGACTCTGCGACCCTATGGACTATACAGTCCATGGAATTCTCCAGGCCAGAATACTGGAGTGGGTAGCCTTTCCTTTCTCCAGGGGATCCTCCCAACCCACAGATCGAACTTAGGTCTCCCGCATTGCAGGCGGATTCTTTACCAGCTGAGCCACAAGGGGGAGGACAAAAAAATTTTAAGTGGATTTAACACGATATTATAATTCAACTACCTTCAACTTAAAAAAAGGTAGGTCCTAAAATCGGTGACTCAGGATAAGTAAAATTGAAAAGTACATTCCACTTACCTTTTAAACAGAGAGCTAAATCTTAAGACTTTTCATCTATTTATGTCTAAGCTCCTGGCACCTGCTGCTGCTGCTGCTGCTAAGTCGCTTCAGTCGAGTCCGATTCTGTGCGACCCCAGAGACGGCAGCCCACCAGGCTCTGCCATCCCTGGGATTCTCCAGGCAAGAACACTGGAGTGGGTTGCCATTTCCTTCTCCAATGCGTGAAAGTGAAAAGTGAAAGTGAAGTCGCTCAGTCGTGTCCGACTCGTAGCGACCCCATGGACTGCAGCCTACCAGGCTCCTCTGCCCATGGGATTTTCCAGGCAAGAGTACTGGAGTGGGGTGCCATTGCCTTCTCCGCCTGGCACCTAGTGGGTCCATATTTTTTCACTGGATAACTGAATTAAAAAGTAAAACTCCTTCAGTAAGGACACGTCCTTATCACCATCTCATTACCATCAATACCGACTAATCTCACAGCACAACTCACGTGGGCTGCTAGGCCGGCTTCACGCGAATGAGACGCGATGATCGTGATGCGACTCTCATCTTCCGCGTTGAACTTCTTACCGGTGACGCAAGCCAATCAAAAAGCAACTTTCAGCCGCCAAGTCCCTCCACCTGCCTGGAGAGGCGAGGGGCGGGGCTGGCGCTGGCCGCGGAGGCGTCACGTACTCCATGGTAACGACGCTCGGCCTGAAGATGGCGGCCGAGTCGGGTAGAAGAGCGGGCACCTCGGATTCAGGCCTGGGCCCGAGCCGGTGGCACTGGAGCGGTCCTTTATGGGTTCGAGGCGTTTTACTTCTTTTGGGCGGGCTCCGGGCAAGCACCACATCTATTCCTGTCTCCTTGCGCAGTTCTCCTCCGTGCCGGCACCACGTCCCCTCTGACTCTGAGGTAGGGCGACGGAGGGGCCCTGTGAGGGTAAAGTAATATGGGAGGCAACGGTAGAGAGGATAGGGTTGGAACAGGGTGTACTAGAGGAGAAAGCGAGATTGGGCCAGAGACTGGACTCCGAGAGGGTTGGGACCAGCCATCAGCTCCCTTCTTGTACCCAGCAAAGTGGCTCAATTCGGCACTCGAAAAGAACATCATCACTTTCCCGTGCGGAGAGTTGTGCTTAGCAAGTTGTCCTAGAGCAGTGGTTTTCCAACTTGGGTGTACATCAGAATTACCTACTGTGCTGTGCTTAATCGCTCAGTCGTGTCCTAAGGACTTGTTAAAATTCAACTGGCCGCTCCATTCATTCCCTCCCGCTGCCCACTTCTGACTCATTAGATCTCGGATGGAGCCTCAGAATTTGCAGTTGAAGTTCCCAGATCGTTGATGCTTCTTGTCCAAGGACCTTACTTGGGAAACCACTGACTTAAAGGTTTGAAAAAGAATTGATTGGAGAGCTAGACAAAATCGTTGCAGAGATATTGGGGGTTCTCTGGAGACAAAATTCAGATTTATTTTCAAGTTACTTCATCACATTGCTTGCTTTAACCCTGTACTCCTGCCCTTGAAATACCTTTCTCCCTCCCATTGTATTTTTCTTTCTGTCTAAATTCTTTCATTCTTAGTTCCTTAATCGCAAGGCAGCCTGCTGAAACCACCCCAGCAGAATGTTCTTTTCATTTTACAATATGTCTTATCTGTACTCTTTTCTGGCACTTAACCGAGTCCCGCTATGTGGTGACAGCTTATTTTTCAGACATATCTTGCTTTTGTAGTTGAATTGTAATTTTCCTTGGTATATGAGGATTGTGTCTTGTACTTTGATTTCTGTACAGTATTTAGAGAAGGGCCACAGTAATCAGTATTCTTTGAGGAAAGGAGACACAGTACCTGGGGGCAGGGCTGCATGTTGTGATTGATTTTATATTAATATTTTGTCTTATTACTTTATCAAAAAAGATTAATTTGGAAATTTTCAGTTCAGCTCAGAAATCTAAATCTAAGAAAATTCATTTTTGTGATAATTTTCAAATTTCTCTGTGTGCTGTTATAATCATATATGCCAGAATTGTAAGTTTGGTGTTTGTGGCTATATTACAGCTTTTATCATGACACTGCATTCTGGCTGAATTGTTTTATTTATTCTTTAGTCTCTTAGCAACTTGTAAGTTTATAATACAGTATTGTAATCTGTAATCACTGTGTTGTACATTAGATCTCCAGGACTGACTTATCTACTAGTTGCAAATTTGTACCCTTAAACATCTCAGTTCTCCCACCTACCTAGTGAATTCTTTTTAAAATACATTTCCACAAAGCCCTGCATTTCTCTCTTTGAATTTAGATCAAGAGAAAGTAGTTCAAAGAACTGCAAAATCTCTGTACTTGAAGGAACCTTAATAGCTGTTTTCTTCTTGTGATTGTTGCCAGTGTACAAATCTCTTACTTATATTTGAACATTTCCACAAATAGGGAAATTGTCTCCAGAGGCAGTCCCTTTGCTTTTTGGAGAGATCATTGTTCTTTTTGTAGAGCTGAAAACAGACTTCCCAGGCAGTACAGTGCTAAGAGTGCTAAGAGTTTCCACTGCAGGGGACACATGTTCAATCCCTAGCAGAGAACTAAGATTCCACATGCTGTGGAAATAAAAATAAAGGTACACAGCTTGAAAACTCTTCCTGAAACTTCCCTCTATTCTTATTTATGGCTCTTGGCTGAACAAACTAAATAGTGATGGTGCTTCAGATATTAAAAGCAAGCTATTAAATTCTTGAGAGTTCTCATTCCTAATAAATTTTCCTGTTTCTTCACAGAATACGCTGTAACAAGTCCTCATAGCCATTCTCTTTGCTTTAATTTGGACACAAAGAATAGGCAAGTGCTGTCATTGTAACAGTAGTGACTGCATCTCTGATAATTGCAGCAGGAAATTACAGTAACTTTATATTGGTAATGACGGGGAACTACAAAACATTTGACTCATATACCTTGTTCTCAACTGAAAACTTTTAAGTTTTGGTTTAATTTTTTATTGTGTAAATTAAAACAAAACCAGAATAGTATAATGAACTCCCATGACCCTTCACCCAGCTTCAACACTTACCACTGTTTTCTTATTCTGTTTCATATACTTCTGTCCATTCTCTATCCACCCACTGTTATTGTTACCTTTACAGGTTTTTTTTGTTTTCCTGTAAAATTTATATATACTGAAATGTAGCAAATACAATCATTTACATTCATGTAAAACCAACAACCTATCACAATACAGAATAGAACATTTTCAAGTCTCCAGAAAATTTTCTCCTGTTCTGTGCCAATCAGTCTCTCCCATCTCTTTTCTTTTTTTAATTTTTTTTGTATTAGATTTAGATTTTACAGCAAATTAGTTTTGCCTGTTCTAGAATTCAGCTTAAATAAATGGAATTATATAATGTATAATATAGTAGATCACATTGAATTTTCCAATAGTAAATCAACCTTGTATTTTTGGAATAGATTTTAATTGGGTATGATATATTATCCTTTTTAATACACTTCTGAATTCAGTTTCCTCGTAGATGAAGGATTTTTATATCTATGTTTATAAGTGATATTGGTTTATAGTTTCCTTTTCAGTGAAATTTTTATTAGCTTTTGGTATCAGAATTATGCTGACTGTACAAAATGAGTTGGAAAATTCTATTATATATTTTCTAAAAGAGTTTGTAGAAAATATCTCCCTTAATATCTTCCCTGCCCTTCACTATCTCCCGGAGTCTGCTCAAACTCATGTCCATTGAGTCAGTGATGCCATCCATAACTGAAACTATCAGGGCCTACAGGTTTTCTTTATGAAAAGTTGTTTGTTTGTTTTTTTTAACACTTTCATTGAGCTATAATTTATATACCATAAAATTCACCCACTTAAGTATCCAAATAAGTGATTTTTAATAAATTTACAGAGTTATAGAACTATCACCACAGTCCAGTTTTAGAATTTTTTCATCAACCTGGAAAGAACCCTTGTGCCCATTTACAGAAAACTCATGTTTTCACTTCTGGCCCCAAGAAACCACTTGGTAGGAACAGATAAATTCAGTTTCTCTGATACAGGTCTGTTCATAGTATCTATTTGATCTTGTGTCAGTCTTGGTAACATGTGTTTTTTAAGGACTTTATTTCATCTGAATTGTTACACTTACTGACATAAAGTTGTTCATAATATATTTATCCTTTTGATGTCTATAGAATCTGAGTGATATCCGCACTTTCATTTCCAATGTGGTAATTTGTGTTTATTTTATTTTAGTCCATTCTTTCTAGGAGCTTATTAATCTTATTAATAATTTTAAATAGCCAACCATTAGCTTTGGTAATTTTCTTTAATTATTGTTTTCTATTTCATTGTTTTCTGTTCTTTGTTATTTCTCCTTTCTCCTTATCGTGGATTTACTTTGCTCATATTGTTAGGCAGAGACTTACATCATTGTTTTTGAGCTCTTTTTTCTTTCCTACTATAAACATTTAAAGATCTGTATTTCTCTCAGTACAAATTTAGCTACACTTCACAAATTTTGACACATTGTATTTTAATTGTCACTTAGTTCAGATGCTTTTATTTTCCCAAGTAATTTTATCTTTGATCCATGGGTTATTAAAAATGTTTAAAATATAATTTCTAAATATTTGGTCCTTTTCTAGATAGCTTATGGTTATTAATTTCTAATTTAGAGAATATCTTCTGTAAGATTTCAGTTCTTTGAAATTGTTTTACATATATTTCAGCATATGCTCTATCCCACTAAGCTTTTCTGTGTACTAGTAAAGAGTATACTATAGGTACTGAGTATAGTTTTCTGTAAACATCAATAAGGTAAGGTAACTGATGGTACACTTCAGATTTCTATATTTTTTATACAAGTTTAAGGGTTGTATTCCATTTACAATTATTATAAAATATTAGCTATAGATTTCTATGTTCTTAAAATTTTTTGTCTAATTGATAGGATCTTAAAATTTTCTATGATTATAAATGTTTTTCTTTTTCTTCCTTTAGTTCTGTCAGTTTTTGCTTCATGGATTTTGAATCTATTGCTAGGTACATTCACACTGGAGAATCCCATGGAGGGAGGAGCTACAGTCCATGGGGTCACAAAGACTCAGACAGGACTAAGCGACTTCACTTTCACTTTCACTTTCAATCCTTTATTGTTATAAAACATTCTTTATTACTGGTAATACTCTCTACCTTTGTCTGCTTTGCTGATATTAGTATAGCCATTCCAGCTTGCTTATGATTAGAATTTTATATCTCACCTGTCTATGAGATGTAAAAGTTTATCTTTTATCTCACTAGAGATAAACTTCAGTATTGAACATCTTTCTTTTAGTGCTTTAACTATTTGTTTCATTGTCTTCTCATCTTTATTTTTTTTTAATTAAATACTTTATTTAAAAAAATAAAAACAGGTTTAGACTCACTGCAAAATTGTGAAGAAGGTACAGAGATTTCCCAAGTACTGTATTCCTCTTGACATGCATAGACTCCCCTATCACCAACATCCCTAATCAGAGTGGTACTTTTGTTGTAACTGATGAAACTACACTGACACATCATAAGCACCCAAAGTCCATATTAGAGTTTACTATTGGTGTTGTACATTCCATGGGTTTGGACAAATGCATAATGACACATAGCCATCATTATAGTATCATACATGGTAGTTCCACTGCTTTCAAAATCCTGTGTGCTCTGCTTATTCCTCTGCCATCTTTCTGTCCTTGGCAAACAGCAATCTTTGTACTGTGTCCATAGTTTTCCCTTTTCCAAAATGTCATCTGGTTAGAATCATGTAGTATGTAGCCTTTTCAGATTGACTTCTTTCACTCTGTTGATGTTCCGTCTCCCAGTCATGTCTGACTCTTTGTAACTGTGTGGACAGCAGTGCACCAGCCTTCCCTGTCCTTCGTCATCTCCCAGAGCTTGCTCAAACTCATGTCCATTGAGTCAGTGATATGCATTTAAGTTTGCTTCATGTCTTCTCATGGCTTAATAGCTCATCCTTTTAACTCTGAATACTATTTCATTGTCTGGATATACCACTATTTATTTATCCGTTTACCTATTGAAAAGCATCTTGGCTGCTTCTGAGTTGTAGCAATTATGAATAAAGCTGCTATAAAGATCCATGAACAGGCTTTTGTGTGAATTTACATTTTTAACTCATCTGTGTAAATGCCAAGGAGCATGACTGCTGAGTGGTTATGGCAAGAAGTATGTTTAGTTTTGTAAGAAACTGCCAAAACTGTCTTCCAGAATAGCTGTACATGTTACATCCCCACCAGTAATTAATGAGAATTCCTATTGCTCTACATCCTTGGCAGCATTTGGTATAGTATATGTTCCAGATTTTGGCCATTCTAATAGCCATATAGAGATATCTCATTGTTTTAATTTGTGTTTTCCTGATGCTGGGAGGGATTGGGGGCAGGAGGAGAAGGGGACGACAGAGGATGAGATGGCTGGATGGCATCACTGACTCGATGGACGTGAGTCTGAGTGAACTCCGGGAGTTGGTAATGGACAGGGAGGCCTGGTGTGCTGCGATTCATAGGGTCACAAAGAGTCAGACACAACTGAGTGACTGAACTGAACTGAACTGAATGATATGTAATGTGAAACATCTTTTTGTATATTTATTTGCCATCTGCATACCTTCTTTGGTGAGGTGTGTGTTAAGGTTTTTGGCCCGTGTTTTACTTGAGTTGTTCATTTTCTTATTGTTGAGTTTTAAGAGCTCTTTGTATATTTTGGATAATAGTCCTTTATCCAACGTGTCCTTTGCAAATATATTCTCCCAGTGTGTGGCTTGTCTTCTTTTCTTGATGTTAACTTTCATTGAGCGAAGTATTTATTATTAATAAAGTTGAAATTATCAATTATTTCATTCATGGATTATGTCTTTAGTTTTGTATCTAAAAAGTCATCACTAGGCACTTCCCTGATGGTCTAGTGGGGGCCAGTGCAGAGGGCCTCAGGTTGGTCCCTGGTCAGAGAACTAGATCCCAAGTGCCACAACTAAAAGTTTGCATGCTGCGATTAAAAAAATAATAAACAGGGACTTCCCTGGTCCAGTGGTTAAAAGTCCACCTTCCAATGCAAGACACGTGGGTTTGAGCCCTGGTGAGGGAACTAAGATCGCACATGCTGTAGGGCAACTAAGCCTGCGAGCTGCAGCTACAGAGCCCATGCACTCCAGAGCTGGTGCCTTAACGGAAGATCCCGTGTGCCGCTACTAAGACTTGACACAGCCAAAAATAAATAATAAATAAGTATTAAAAAGTAAACAAAAAAAAGTCATCACTATACCCATGAATATCTAGTTTTTCTCCTATAGTATCTTCTCTAAGAGTTTTATAGTTCAGTATTTTATATTTTACATTGAGATTTATAACCCATTTTGAGTTAATTTTTATAAAAGATGTGGGGTCTGACTCTAGATTCACTTTTTTCCATATGAATATCCAGTTGTTCCAACACCATTTGTTGAAAAGACATTGTTTCATTTTATTGCCTTTTTCCTTTGTCAGAGATCAGGCGAATGCATTTATGTGGATCTATTTCTGGGCTCTCTGTTCTGTTTCACTGACCTCTTTGTTTCTCCTTTTGCCAGTACCACACTCTCTTGATGCTGTAACTTTATAGTAAATCTTGAAGTCAAGTAGTGTCATTCCTTCAACTTTGTTTTCTTCTTCAACATTTTGTTGGCTATTCTGGGTCTTTTGCCATCTATATAAACTTTGGAATTAGTTTGTTGGTATTCACAATGTAACTTTCTGAAATTTTTATTGGGATTGGCATAGGTGAAACTGGAAAGAACTGACATCTTGGTAGTACTGAGTTTTTGTATCCGTGAGCATGAACTCTCTCTTGATTTATTTAGTTCTTACATTTTTTTTTCTGAGTATTACATTTAAAATTTAGTTTGTTAATTTTGAATCCTTAAGTAGCTAATCTATATATATTTTTTCAAATCTATTTCTTTATCTCAGGTCATAAATAAGGTCCATCTTAAAAATCATGTTGTAAAGAGAGATGTTAATGAACATTTAAGAATTAAGATTATCTACGATAAAAGTATTGAAGAGTAAGTACACCATTATTCTGTCATCTTTTTTATTAAGAATCAAACTATTGAAGATACTTTCATTTGTTACCTGGAGTTCCATAAATGGAATTAAACTAAATTGCTTTTTAATTTAGAAAGATGAAGGCCATGAGATATGATTTAAACCTATGCATCTTGAATAATTTAAACAGAACCAGCATATATCTTCGTGGATGTGGTCAATAAGAGACCTGGCCACAATAAGTACTTCAAGGAAAAATAAGAGGAAATACCAATGTATACAATAATAAGAACGTGCAAAATTATTAACCAGAGAGATGATATAGCCTGATTTTTAAAGAAAGGTTCAGAAAAGAGATAAATTATGAATCTGTAGTAGTTTATGAAGAGCTATTGGGAGTAGTTGATGTCTTTCACTTCCCAAATGAACAAGACTGTATTTGATCAACTCTAAAATGCTCACTGAGATCTGGGGCTCCTGCCAGATATATTCTGAACAAATGAGACGATGGTTTGCCCTCAGCATGGCAATCTTTATGTTTTATGTCATCATTTTCAGGTTGCTCCCTGAGAAAAGACACCTTGTAAAGGTATGTAATAAATACTCATGACTTGAACACTTAAAATCGTGCGTTTTATTATATGTTAATTTTACTTCAATAATGAAAAATATATACATGACTATTTTGTGAATGACTAAATAAAAGATGTTGGTAAGTGTATTTCTCATTTTCACAAACATGTTGTTGTGATGTACTCACTAAAACTTTGTTCATATTTGATATTAAGTTAGTTTTCTCATTTTATAATGTGATATTAAGTCATTCTCATTTCTTTTACTTGTCCTCTTAGGTTTTAGGGGAGCAGAGCATGCTTAGGATAGGATGGAAAAGATGACTTTTTAAAAATATCAAAAACAGTTTTCTTGGTGTAAATGCTCATTCTCCTGAAGAATAATTGGCCTGATAGTATGAAATGCCAAGGTTGTTTATAAAGGTGCTGGCCTCATACACTTTTTAACTATTACAGAGGCACGCGCTCACACACGCACACACACACACGCACACACACTAAGCCAGCTCATTATGGGCAACAGAAATTGGTGAAGTTAAAGTAGATCTTCTAAATACAAGATTTTCTTAACATGAACTACATTAGTCTTGGAGTCATCCAAAGCAGTCTCAAATTTAAAGTAAGTTAGATTAATAGTTGTGATTTATGTTTTATAGTATTCTATTTAAATAGAATAGGGTATGGAAGGAGCTTTCTGGTGCTTTTTCCTCCAAAACTAAACTAGAAGGTGAAGAAATTCCTTTGCTCCTACGCTCACTCTCTCCCCTACCCCTAGCCACACAACCTTTGACTAAATATTGTATTTGAGTTACAAGGCTTTTTCCTTCTTCCCCTTTAGTCATTAATACCCTGTGCTTGCTTGTTTTAAACATGGTTTATCTCTTAGTTAATTCTGACTGTTTTTTTATTTCAACTTTTATTTAGAACAAACTTTTCCCACAAGCTGTTTCTTATTTAGAGAAGACTTTCCAGGTTCGTAGACCTGCGGGCACTATATTACTTAGTAGGTATGTCACATGTCATACAGGTCATTTTCTTCAATTGCTTAGCCGTCTGCCCTCTTCATTCTGTCAGTATGGCAAATTTTGAAATTTATACTGGGAGTATCTTATTATGTTGGTTCTTAGAGACCAAACCGTAAGATATAGCATGTTGGGTAGTCATTCTGTCCCTGATTTTCCATTATGACGGGACCCACTGCGTCTTTTCTTTGGGTGTAGTTGTACCCTTTTCCCCATCTCCCCTTCCTTCCTCCTTTATGTGTACAGTATAGGCTTTTGAAGTGTTTGAAAACCCACACTAGGAGCTTTTCCCATGGAACCAAAATTGTTTCTGAGACTACTTTTCTAACTAAAATAGTAGCTATTAATGAACTAAATATAGCAACTACTAGTTTTTTACAGTGTTTTTAACTGCTGTGAACTAATCTTGTTTTTTGTTTTTTGTAATTAAACTTTAATGTAAAAATGAACTGAAGACAATGTGCAACAAACCAATACCAATACCTACGGAAGGAAAATGATCACCATAGATGCTGTACTGGGGAATGTGCAGAGCATACAAAATGCGGTCCCATTATAGTGCCTGAGGAGCACCTCCAGGTAGTTCACCCTGCTCTTTGCAACATTTTTATTCTTTAGGATAAACTTAGAACAGATTTTCAATTGTGATTGTTTCCAGAAGTTTTTACAGTTTTACAGTTTTTGCAGTTTTACAGTTCAAAAGCTTCATTCTCTATCCAAAGTAATCACAATTGGGTGTGCTGATTTTATTCTTTCATTGGTTTTCAAATGAATTTAGTTATTTCTTTTCTTTTTTCAGTTTATCTCTGGGGTTGCTAAATCATTTCTGCTTAGAACTTTATCTTTGCTCTCCAAAATATCTTTTAGCAGCTGTATACCTCAGTATTTTTAAAGGGCAATTTAACCTTATCTCTTCAAATAAAAGTAAGGTTCAACCCATCATGGAAATGTATTCCATAAAAATACTTACAACTATATAATATATGTTCAAGGGTATTCTTTGCAAAACTATAAATATACCTATACTAGTTACGTTATGGCATAACCACATAATGGAATACTATACAGCTGTTAATGAAATCGATCTTGATCTAAATAAATTGTAGCAAACATTAAATTTAGAATGGATAAACAACAGGGTCCTACTGTATAGCACAGGGAACTATATTCAGTATCCTGTGGTAAACTGTAATGGAAGAGAATGTAAAAAAAGAATGTGTATTGTGTGTATAGCTGAGTTACTTTGTACAGCAGATTTGCACAACATTGTAAATCAACTATACTTCAATAAAAAAATTTTTTAAAGGTAAATCAGTGTGGGTAGTTAGCCTGTTTTATTTAAAAATTAAAAGTTATCAATTTTTCACCCTTGGTCTTCCCTTGTGGCTCAGCTCTTAAAGAATCCACCTTCAATGAGGGAGACCTGGGTTCGATTCCTATGTTAGGAAGATCCCCTGGAGAAGGGAAAGGCTACCCACTCCAGTGTTCTGACCTGGAGAGTCCATGGGGTTGCAAAGAGTCAGACACAACTGAGCGACTTTAACTTATGGGTTTCCCTGATAGCTCAGCTGGTTAAGAATCCGCCTGCAATGCAGGAGACTCCAGTTTGATTCCTGGGTTGGGAAGATCTGCAGGAGAAGAGATAGGCTACCTACTCCAGTATTCTTGGGCTTCCCTTGTGGCTCAGCTGGTATACAATCCACCTGCAATGTGGGAGACCTAGGTTCAGTCCCTGGGTTGGGAAGATCTCCTGGAGAAGGGAATACTCCTGGAGAATTCCATGGACTATACAGTCCATGGGGTCACAGAGAGACACGACGGAGTGACTTTCACTTTGGCTTTTCACTTTCACCTTCACCTTTCAATAAAGCTGAAATAAAAGCATAAGTAATAAAAATAAGTATATACACACATATAAAAAGTTATAAAGTAATTGGAAATATACATATATTAAAAATCTGGAGACATTAAAATTTTAATGATTTTCATTGAGTTGGATTGTGGGAGACTTTTATTTGGTAAGTTATATGTTTTTGTAACTTTCCAATTTTTCATATTAAGCATATATTATTTGTATCAGAAAAAATAGAAAAACTTAAATGCATAAACCAGAAAACCAACTTATACATACTTTTTGAAAAATATGATTATTGCTTTAGATGTCTTTCTCTATTTAACTATGTTCTCTCATTACTTGTAGAAAATAAATGTTATTGAACATTGATTTTATAAGCAAAATCAAGCATATGGTTGAAGTGTACTTTGTAATTTTTTCTTGAGGTATCTGAAGCTCACCAAAGGCTTTTTGAACCCTATATTGGCACAAATTCAGCTAACTTACTCAGCTTCCATTTCTTTTATCAAATTCCTCAAGAGCATAAAGGGTTTTAGGGACATGTTTCAAAATTAAAACAACTTGTTAATTACATATTTATCTTTTGTCCTAAGACATTTAGAGACATTTCCTAGACATTTTAAGGCACATTTATTTTTTCCTATTTTTGTTTATTTTAAATTATTTTGTCGTTTCAAATTCTGTTTTGTTTTTTTTTTTTTTTTTCAAATTCTGTTTTATCTTCTTGTGGAGGGGAGGGAGGTTCCTAAACTTTTTTTTTTAAGAAATGAAAGATCATGGAAAAGAATGCTGTTAAATCACAGCTTTTCATAACACCAACTATTAGCAGATTAAAGTAATTGAATTTTAAAATTATAAATATGTGTGTTAGAGAAGCAACAGTAAGCAGAAGTGAGAATTTCTGTTTTTTCTCTCTCTACAAACATTACTTATGTATGGAAAAAAACCCAACATTTACTGATTTTCCTATTTATAATTTGGAGATTATGGTTATTTAGGAACTTTGATAGAAATTCTCTAAAAAGCAGGTGTTAAAAGGGCAAAGTTTGCTTAGAAAACTAGAAATAAGGGTAGTAATATAAAGATGACTTTAACTTTTTACCTTATATACTTTTTTATTATCTGAATTTTTAATAACATACATGAATTACTTTATAATAGGAATGTATTTCCACTGGATGAAGATTTTTATTAATTAATTTTGAAATAACCACAGATTCACAGAAAATTGCTAAAAAATGTATTTATAAGAAGGTTCCTTGTAATTTTCACCTAGTTTCAGGGTTTAGTAAAACCTTTTTATTTCTTTTTTTGTATCCTGGTGGGATGCCCTTTCAGAGAAGGCGATGGCACCCCACTCCAGTACTCTTGCCTGGAACATCCCATGGATGAAGGAGCCTGGTGGGCTGCAGTCCATGGGGTCACTAGGAGTCGGACATGACTGAGCGATTTCACTTTCACTTTTCACTTTCATGCATTGGAGAAGGAAATGGCAACCCACTCCAGTGTTCTTGCCTGGAGAATCCCAGGGACGGGGGAGCCTGGTGGGCTGCCGTCTGTGGGGTCGCACAGAGTTGGACACGACTGAAGCGACTTAGCAGCAGCAGCAGGGATGCCCTTTATAAATAGCAGTTGTTTGTTTTAATTAATATTATACATTTATGATCATTGTATATAAAGTAGAAATTTTAATAAATCTAAAATTAGAGATAGGAACTGAGTAGAGAGAGGTATGAATGTGTGTGTGCGTGTGTACCAAGTCGCTTCAGTCATGTCTGATTCTGTGACCCTATGGACTATAGCCTGCAAGGCTCGTCTGTCCATGGGATTCTCCAGGCAAGAATACTGGAGTGGGTTGCCGTGCCCTCCTCCAGGGGATCTTCCAAACCCAGGGATTAAACCTGTGTCTCTTGTATCTCCTGCATTGGCAGGCAGGTTCTTTATCACTAGTGCCACCTGGGAAGCCCCAGAGAGAGATATGGATTTTGATAAAAATTGAAGAATTAATAAATAAAAATTAAATCATACATATTTAAAGTCTGGATTCACTGTAAGTAAAAGCCCTTATAGTTAACCTTATCTCTGGTCTGATTTTCTGTGGTCCCCTGTGGGCATAGCAATGCAGAGTCTGTTGTGGCGGTAAGTGGCCCTGTGGAGCAGTGGGTGTGCCAGACCAAGAGGGAGTCCGGGATGCAGACTTTGTTCTTTATGTTGGTGCTCTGGCCACTGAGAGGTGTAGCCATGAAAACATCATCTCTTATGCAGCCTATTGTCAGCAGGAAGCAAAAATGGACAGGTAAGCTTCCCCCCGAGACTTATTCCCAAGATCTAATATAAGAACTCTCAGGGAGGGCACAATATTGTAAAGTAATTAGCCTCCAATTAAGAAAAAAAAAACTCCCAGGGTGTGGAGGGAGGTGGGTGGTGGTTAGGATGGGGAGACACATGTGCACCTGTGACCGATTCATATTGAGGTATGGCAAAAACCAGGACAATATTATAATTATCCTCCAATTAAAGTAAATAAATTTAAAAGAACTCTCAAAGCATGCTCTGAGTGTTTAGTACAGGGAGTTTGCATTTGCCAGATTACCCACCTCCAGTAGTAAGAAACAGCATAGTGCTTGGATGTGGGTATAGTGGGGAAATCAAGCTTTAGGACTGTTATGCATATGGTAATGTGAATAAAGAAAAAGTCTACTGTCAATAGAATTTTCTTTGGAAGTGATGAATACCTCTCTAAGGAAACAGTTTGAACTTTAATTTAAGCACTTCTGTGCTAAACTTTAAGATGCTGAAAATAACTATTCACCTAATTTTCATATCACTTGATATGTCCTTCACTTAGTTATTTCTTAAAAATTTAGAATCCTCCTTTTTACTTATAAAATATTTCAAAAATTTTTTTCTCAGTGAAGTAGTCTTGAAATAAAGTTGTTATGTGTACAGAGGATTGCCTGTCACACACCAGACAAATCAATTAAAGGCAGTAGAAACTGACATGTCTCGATATCAATTGTGTGACATTCTCAGATCTAAGAGAGTTAATGTGACTTGTTCATTGTTTGTAAGGACCATTGGTGAGTTCCTGAACATGCATCTACCAGTCAAAATACTAACTGACTTTAAAGAGCTATTTTACTTCTATCAATATCTAATTAATTTAAGGGAAAAAAGTGAAATTATTAGTAGAATCAAGTAGACAGTACAAAGGAAACACTAATATATGCTTCAGAGTAATACTGTCAGTACTGAGGTCAAAATCAACATCATTGATTATGAAAGCAGTCTGTTAGCGTGATACCATATACTTGTTGATCCATGAACTAAACTCAAAACTCTTTAGCTTCTGAATGCTGAGAATGCTTCAAGTGAAATATTTAATATATTACTGAAGAAGAAAGTACTAGGTGGTTTTGCAGATGTATATGTTATTGTTTAGTATTCTTAGAAAAGAATATATGTATTTAGTAGAATGTTCAATTTTTTCCTGAGAAGCTATCATTAAATTTATGATATTTTATAATTAATAGTGTCTCAATATCAAGCAAATATGGTATTTGAAGTGCTAAATGAATAAGCTACTTAATAAAATTAGACACATCTCAAAGTAGATGTCTTTGAGAAATATACCTTCATAATAGCAATGTTGCAAAATCATGGTTCTTTATCTTAATTTGACCTAAGCCATATGGATTGTGCATACACCCATACACAATTTCATTTTTAATATACTGTTGAGTATCAAACATTGTAGAACAGTGTACATATATGATTTCATATTTGCTTTAAAAAGCTGCTTATGTAGTTATGTAAAGTTTAAAAATAAAATAAAATTAAAAAAAAAAAAAAGCTACTTATGGATTTGAACATGCTAAGGTAAAAGTCAAAAATAATTAGGATTACCAGCTATGCTAATTTTCTCAGGAATACCCTTGTGTTAGACCTAAAAGCCCCATAACCTAGGAAATCCTTCAGTTCTGGGCAAACTGGGATTGAAGGTCACTCTAAAAATAAAACATCCCTATTGTTAATAGCAGTTACTTGTGATAGTGGACTTTAGTGGTGGTAGGTTGTAAAATAAGGAATTTTCACTTAATTCTTCATACATTTCTATAATTTGGATATATAACTCTTTCCAGTGAGCTTTTATTACTTTTTTTAAACAAAAGACATGTTAAAGTGAACTTTAAAAAAACAAAACAAAAGTGAGCTTCATGTATTAGAACAGAATGGGTTCCCCGTGGAAGTAGGGAGAGGGATATAAAATCCCATGAGATGGGTCTAGATTAGTTCTTCTCTTTTTAGCACCTGATAATACTGAAAGTACTGGAAGTATTTAATTGTCTTTTAGGGAGAGAATCCAGCATAGGAGTTATCACATAGATGAGAATCCCATACCCCAGAGATTTGTTTCACTTTCAAAGCCCTGCGGTTATGTTTCCTTAAGGCACTTGAACATTTGGCTCACTTTAGGTAGGAATGACTAGCTGAAGGAATAAACGTTCCTTGTGTCAGTGAATCTGAAGCTACTCATGTTTGTCTTCTCATACCTGGGGAAGATTCTGGTTTCTTAGAAGAATGTTGACGTTAAAAGAAAGAGCAATATCTTAAGTTGGTGTTTTTGAATCTTTTATGATAGAAGTGGCACTTTCCTTCAAAACTGCTATATTGCATTAATTCATTCCATAAATATTTGAGTGCTTAATATGTTGCCAGCAGACTAGGTGAACAAAACAGGCACATGTACCTGCCTCGTGGAATTTACAGATTACAGAGGGAGTCAGGTACTAGTTAAATACAGTTAGAAAGAGACATGTGACTTCAAATATGATAAATACTTTGTAGGAAAACGGTGCTGCGAGATAAAAGAGAACAAAAGGAGGCAAACATAATGTAGATGAACTGGACAAAGAAGACCTCTTTGAAGAAGTGAAACTTGAGATATAAGCTGACAGTTATCAGCATCAGCCACATAAAGAGCCGGATAAGAGCTTATGTTAGGAAAAAGCTGTTGGTGTTGAGGATGAGAGCTTCAGGAGATGCACTGTAGGCAGAAGCAGACAGGGCTGTTTTATTCTAAATGCTTAAGAAGTCCCTGAGGGTTTGAGCCTGACAGAGACATTTATTTTATATTTTAGAGGTCACCATGGCAACATTTCGGTGAGTAACTTATAGTCATAATTTTCTAAGTGTAAATCTGTTGTTTTCAAGTATGAAAAAAGAAGTGCATTGTATGTTTGTTGTTGTTGGTTTTTTTTTTTTCTTTTTTACCTACATAAGGCTTTTTTTTTTTTTTTTTTTTTTACCTACAAAAGCCTGTTACTTTGTAAATAGGCTATCAGTATTTGGGGAGATTTGTGATATTTCTGTGGTAAAATGTTAAGGTAGTGTTGGGAGAAAAAACCTTGGGGTTCTTTATAGAGCCTGCTGTTTGGCAGTTTTTGAAAGACAGTTAGATGCATGGTGAAATTGAATTACTCTAGGTCCCAGTCAGCTCTTGGATTCTTAAGTTCCAGGCTCATAAAGAGATATAGAATTCTGTAGGTTCTAGAAGGTATAAAATACTGTATGAAAGATGATGATAGGAAGATAAAAAAATCTATGTTAATGAAGGCATTGTTGGGACAGAAGGAGGAGGATAGTGAAATGGAAATAAGAGGGTTCTGTAACTTGCAGCAATCTGAATGATTTGCTTATTGTCTGTCTTATTATATAACTGTTTTCCCTCTCTACCTACTTGTCAGTCCCTGTGCCTGTACATAAAGTGAAATGCTGAAGTCAGAAATGAATTTTGTGAGTAAAATAGTGTTAGAATTTAAGTTTTCCAGTTCATTCCCTTTTTTGGTACATATTGACCTATTTTACAAATTCACACTGAAGTATAATTAACTGACTCTATCCTTTCATGGGAACAAGTGTTGATTAGCTGTATCATAGGGAAAAACAGGTATAAGTCTTAGAAATAAAATATAGTTAAAGTTAGATATTATGTTATAAAATGACGTTTGATATTTAACAAAGATTTTTTCTGACCTTAATCAGTTTTTGATAGAAAAATATAGGTTAATAGATATCATAGTACACACTGTTCTGGAATATAATTAAAAATTCAATGTCTGTTTTAACAGGCCAATAGCAGGATATGCTAACCTGTGTCCAAATATGATCTCTACCCAGCCTCAGGAGTTTGTTGGGATGCTGTCCACAGTGAAACATGAGATTATTCATGCGCTGGTAAATTTTGCTGTTAACTATTATTCTTTCCTTCATGCCTTGAGTTTTTGATTATAGTCTCATTTTAATTATATATTAAAATTTAAGATTATGTGGCTTTTTAGATTGTGTTCAATAAAACCTAGTTGATTAGACCTCTGCCAATAGCCAACAGAATTTTTAGTGATTAGGATAGTGGCTAGGTTGAGTTATACTACTTAAAATAATTAAAGTAAATCCATTGGGTAAATAGGAGTTTTGAAAAAATGATTAAGCTTCTTAAGAAAAGACTTAGTAATTAAAAGTGATACCTAGGGCCTTCCATAGTGGTCCAGTGGCTTAAACTCTGCGCTCCCAATGCAGAGGGCATGGGTTCAATTCCTTGTCAGAGAACTAGATCTCCACATGCCGCAACCAAGACCCAGTTCAGCCAAATAAAGTAATAAATCTTTAAGGAAAAAAAAGTGATACCAGGTTATAGATCTGTCTTCTCCCTTTTAGAGATCTCATTTCTAAAAGTCTTCTTCATCTATTTAGGCTTTCTAAATATTATATATACTAACTGATTCAGAACTTCTCTTTGCTTTTCTCCAATCAGTCCAAAGTAGTAAACTTTTACACGATGTCTGGGGAATTATATGAAGTTGCCTAAGACCTAGGAAATGTCTTCCTGATGTCTTTCATGTGTTTAGAAAATATAATAGATGGGAGTAAAATGCAGTGATTAAGAGAGAGAATAGATCACACAGATGTAGGTGTGAATTTCCTTAGCTTTACTGCTAAAAATCTTGGGGGTCTATTAGAAATTATTTAGCCTTTATAAGTCTCTGTTTCATCTATAAAATGAAGATGGTAGTACATATTAGAGTGGATTTTTTTTCTTGAAGGTTAAATAAGATAAAGCATATAAATGGTTTAGCACCATGCTCTACATAGTAAGATATAATAAAATTAGTGGCTATTATTTATTAGTCTTTTTTCATGAGCTATCATGTATAATTTGTTTAAATCAGCAAATACCTGAATAATTCAGTGAAACTCTAGTGTATACAGATAGCACTTATGTTTTTCAAGTAAGGAGATTCTAAAATGAATCATGTTTTCCTTTTACTAAAAAAGTAAGTCGAACCTGCTATCGTGATGAAAGACAAACATCATTTTAAAAAACATTTTCAGCTTTAAGCTCCAAAAACTGTAGATAGTTGATGCTGAGAGAACCAGAAAAAAAAAACAGCAGGTTTTAAATCTAATGTATAAGTAAACATGAATGCAGAAGTCCCAGACATGATGTAAATTGGATTATAAACAGGCAGGTCACAAAAGAAAAGGTCCAGTTGGTCAAGAAGTATATAAGAATATATTGAGATTTATTTTAGCAGTTAGGGAGTCTCAGAGTCAGACACCATTGAATGTAAAAGCATGCATGAGAGTTACTATGTACATTGACTTTTTTTTTAAATAAAAATAATAAAAATTTATTTCAGGAACAAGATGAAATAAATGAAGCACAACTCAGCATCACTCAAATGGTGTGAATAGAAACTGCAAAAAAACAATTCAGTAATTTTGCTAATGTCTAATTATGATGGAAATGATTCTAAATTTGACTGATACTTATTTATATTGACAGGAAAGTTATTTATATTGACAGGAAATCAACTAACTATATTGTCATAATATGTACATTGACTTTAAGGTAGTAGTTACCTCTGGGAAAAGAGAGAGGAGAAAGGGTTAAGGTAATGGGCCTTCAACAATATTCTGCAGTGCTTTTGTTTCTTTAAAAAAAAGTCTAAAGAAAATGTAGCAAAACTTATATCTTAAATCCTCTTAAAGAGTAAACATATAAAAATATAGGTCACTAACTACAAACCACCAAACGATTCCATTTCCACTTAAACCAAGGTCATACACTTTATGTCTGAACTTTTTTAATTTTTTGTCTTCATTCATATCTTGGTAGTTTTCCCTGCTTTCCAATAAAGTTTTTGTATGAGGGCTATTAAAAAAAAAAAAAAAAAGAGTAAACATAAATTTATTTTAGATTTTTAAACTTTTTTATATATTTGTATTTTAAAAATTGCAAAAACCTAAGAAATTAAAAATATTAGCTTGTCTCAAAAACCATTCTGGAGGATGGTAAGAATTAAATGTTTAACAAATACACTTATTCTCTATAAAGTTATATATGCTCTAACTATCAAATATAGTCATTGCTGGTACTTTCAATACTAGATATGCCTTCTGAAATGTGTGTGCTTAGAAAAATTTTCAACTTGATAGGGAAGAAAAAAATGTGGATTTAGAATATTCTAAAGGATGAGGCACATCATACTATTTTAAGCTTTATATTACCTCTATATTTTAAGCTTTATATTACCTTTATATTACCTTTTATATTTATATATTTAGATTTTCTTAGCTGACTCCATTAAATATCCTTTGCATCTTCAGAGAGTAAAAAAGAAGAAATGTAGGAATAAAAGAATACTATGGATTCCATTAATTATTTTGGCAAGCCTTGAATGATACAGAGACCACAGTTATGTAAGCAAAGAAATTTGCCAAAGAAATTGATTACATGATCATTTGTGATTCTTAGTTATTTGAATATAAACTATAGCATATTTTCAATGTTAAAACATACTTAAATTAGTAGTTACAAAAGTGCTTTTTTTTTAGTCATTTAGGTTAAGAAGGAAAGTAAGAAAAGAAATCTTACTCATGAAACAGATGTCCAATCTCAGTAATTGTTTTTTCTTTTTTTGTCCATTTCCTCATTTTATTTGGGAGGGGGGAGAATAGCAAATGGGACTTTGAATGCATTTATGTAAAGTATCTATTATCTTATTAAAATTGAAGACTTCTTAAAAATATTGTCTAAAAATGTGATTATAGACAAATTCACATTGTAAAGAAAATCTTTAGAAATACAGATGATTTTACATGTTACCACCTAAAGAACTACAGCTAACATTTCTATATATGTTTCCAGTCTTTTTTCCAGAGTATACATCCCCCTAAATATGCATACATTTACAGTCATTTTTTAGGTATAGATATATATTAAGTATGGACTTTGGGATCAAAGTCTTTGAATTTTTATGAGTATTCTTACGAGTACATGTCCCTACTCTGAACTGTATTGTTAATTATTCTCAATAGTAGCATTCCTTGGTTTGTAGGTGAAGAGTTTATTAGTAAGTTCATGTAAAGAGGACCATCTGTGATAAACACATCTTTAAAGAAATAAATGTGTTGTCTATACCAACCAAAGAATGTCTTTTCTATTGCTTTTGATTTTTTCACTTAGAATTATCTCAAGTAATTGGAATTTAAAATTCATAATGTGAAATAATTTCAGTCCTACTCCAGTACATCAAGTTCCTACAAAAGTATTGCCATGATGCTTTTATGTGGTTCTATCAATGTTCTCTTTTGATAGTAGCATGTTGTGATAATCTGTAGTCAGATTTGATATTTTTCACTGTAAGACATTTTGAACTTTTTCTTACAGGGTTTCTCTGCTGGGCTATTTGCATTCTACCATGATAAAGATGGAAATCCTTTAACTTCAAGATTTGCAGATGGTCTCCCACCTTTTAACTATAGGTATTTGGGTTTTTTTATTCTTATTCTCTTTTAGAAGGATGCTAAGACTAGAACCTGAGAATTCTTGTATGTTAATTTCTACAAATAATAGTGGCTTTATGGCTAGCCTAAGATTGTATATCCTTTATTATTATAACAAGATAGGATATGAGGTTATTTAGCTTTACCTTTTCATTTCACAGATGAAACAACTGAGATGGAGAAAACTTAAGTGACTTACCCAAAGAGTGAAGACTCTTCTTGTCAGGCAGAGCTCTTTTCCACCACTCTGTAGTAGCTTGTATTACTTTACAGGAGAGTCAGGCCATGGGAGAGTATGGGTTGGTTATATTTTGGTTTATTAATAATTATTGTCTATACATAATATTGTTTACATGTTAACTGTAAACTGTATTTTACAGTTTTTTAAAACTATATTTTATTTCTCATGTTAGCAGTGATCTAGAAGTTCAGGGCCTAAAAGAAATAATAATAAGAAATACTAAAAAAAAAAATGATTAAGAATTTTATATAGACTATCAGTCACAGAACTATAACCATTTACATGGATTTATATATCTAATTTAAGAGCACATGTCCACAAAAAGACATATACATGAATGTTAACGGCAGTTTTGTTATTAATAAACAAAAAATGGAAACCACCCAAAGGTCTATCAATAGAAGAATGGATAAATAAATTGTAATTTATTCCTATAATCAAAAACTACAAGGCACTGAAAAGAACACATTATTGCTACATGTAATAACGTGAACGAATATAGTAGTTATAGGGTTGAACAAAAGAAGTCATAGTCTAATTGTATGGAGTTTAAAAACAGTCCATGATAAAAGACAAATGAGTAATTTTACTTGAAGCCGTAGGCTATTAAATGCCATGCAAGTTGAATAGATTGAGAAGGCACATAAGGAAACCTCAGGGTACTGACACTATTCCATAATTAGAGTAGTGAGTGGTAAACAGATATAGAATAAAAAATTAATTCTCATATGAAGATCTCCATTTAGGTAGCTTATTGTTCAGTTGCTCAGTTGTGTCTGCTTTGTGACCCCATGAACTGAAAAGCACACCAGGCTTTTCTGTCCTTCACTGTCTTCCTAAGTTTGCTCAAACTCAGTGTCCATTGAGTCAGTGATGCCATCCAGCCATCTGTTCCTCTGTCATCTCCTTCTCTTCTCACTTCTAGGTAGCTGGAAGTGCATAATTATTAAAAACAGATAATACTTTATTCATCATAGTACTTTTTTAGATTACATGTTAAACAACAAAATTCTTAGAAACAAAATTATAATGTAGAAATAGATGTTTTACTTCCTAGATTGTATTTGTTTGGATGTCTGGATGGCATCACCAACTCGATGGACATGAGTTTGAGTGAACTCCGGGAGTTGGTGATGGACAGGGAGGCCTGGCGTGCTGCAGTTCATGGGGTCACAAAGAGTCAGACACGACTGAGCGACTGAACTGAACTGATGGAAGAAGTCTGGTCTTTCCTAAGAATTGTGGTCTTTATGGGAAACACATAAGTAGTGAGAGTGGGACCATCTATGTAGTGATAAGGAGGAGAGAGATACCCATACATAAGAACCATTATTAAGCTGATAATTGCAGTGCTTTCTTACATTTTGGATATTCCTTAAAAGCAGAAAATCTTACAGTATAAATGGAGATAACAGAGTAATAAGAAATTCAGATGGTAGACATAGAAAGAGTTGGATTTGGCCCTCACCTTTTTATTTGGAGAAACCATTAATCTTGAAATGTGACTGGTGAAGAGAATATTGGGATTATTAATACAGTGAACACTGTTTCTTTTCCTTTTGGCTTTGTTCACTATTTATATTTAAACATTGCCTTGCTGTGGAAAAAGAAAAGGAATTAAGAATAACCTTTCTAAGGCATGAGTAGACAAACAGATATACAGCAAATAAAACAAAGGATTAATAAGTAACGGTTATTGCGTATACAGTATTTACCATATAATTCTTTGAATAATATATAAAATCTTCATAAAATAATGGTGGGAAAACTAATTTCTTTATACTCTGTTTTATTGTTGAGAATGAGAGATTCATAGGGTCAGTGGTAGAAGTAATCTAGGAAAAAGCCAGAAAATAGCAGTGCAGGTTATAGGCAAAAATGAAAATTGATGACCATTATAGTTTTCTATAATAAATATAACACTTTTGTGGTAGTACTTTTATTTGTGGAAGATAGATTTTCCAAAATGAGATTGTTTTCTCCCATTTACTTATTTTTTTATCATATTTTTGCCTTGCAGAAAAGTTTTTAAATTTTATATTATTAAATTTATCTATTTTCTTGCTTAAGAAAGTTTCTTCTGCTCTAAAAGATTATAAAGATATTCTAAAGTTTTTTCTGGTTAATTTATTATTTGAAATTTTATGTTCATAGCTTTAATCCATTTAGAATTTATTTTTGCTTCATGTATTTTGGGGTTCTTTTGTAAGGTATATACATGTTTATTATGTCTTCTTGGTGGACTGACCCTTTCTTCATTATAAAATGTCTCTAGTAACAATTTTGTCTGACATTAGTATAAATGTTCTAGCTCTTTTTTTGAGTACTATTTGCATGATACATGTTTTTAATCCTTTTATATTCAACTATTTGTATCCTTGAGTGTGAACTGTGTATCTTGTAGGCATAGTTGAAACATTTTTTTTTTTTTTTTAATGCATTCTGCCAGTTAACCCTGTTCCGCTCCCTCTGGCTGCCAGGTTGCTGGTTTTCACCATGACTATGGGTTGTTGGTTTTCAAGGCTGCTATAGAGCTGGAGAGAGGGCATGGGAAACCGCCACAAAGCTTGCTGTTTTTACTGAAATTCATCCATTTTTCTTAAATAAGTGCTTCCTGGATTGCTGCAAGCCTTTGGTTAATTTCCAGAGTTCTGAAAAAAATTCATTTGGCTAATTTTGATACTTTGCTCATTGCTTTCATGAAGTTCAGTAGTCCTTACTCTGCCATTTTTACTGACATTTGTCTGAAATTTATTTCTGTATATGGAGTAAAATAGGGATTTTATCCCTAAAATAGGGATTTAATTTTTTCTTGTTGGATAACCAATTATAAAAAATATAATTTATTTTACAACACAATTGTTAAGTAAATTATACTTTCTCACTAAGTTAAAGGGCTTCCCCAGTGACTCAGCAGTAAAGAATCTGCTTGCAATGCAGGAGACACAGGTTCAGTGCCTGGGTTGGGAAAATCCCCTAGAGAAGGAAATAGCAACCCACTCTAGTATTCTTGCCTGGGAAATCTCATGGACAGAGGAACCTATCCTCTCATGACAGAGGCTACAGTCCATGGGGTTGCAAAGATTCAGATACAATTTAGTAACTAACAACAATAGCAAAATTAAGTTAAAATGTTACCTTCTGTTAAGTCTTGTTATATACAGTACTTAGATCTCTCTCTAGACATGCTTTTGTTTTATCCAGTAAATTTATTAAGAGGAAATAATTCACTGTCATCTTAGCCCAGTATTAGCTATTTGAATTTGAGCAAGTTACTTCATCTCTCTAAGCTTCTGTCTCTCTATCTGCAAAGTAGTGATGATAATCTCTTAAAGTTACTGAAAAGATTAAATTAAAAAATGCTATCAAGTCTTTGCTTGCACTTGGTGTCAGATACAAGGTCAGATATTTTAATTTCATATTGATATTCGTAAACACTTCTACATTTAAAGTGACAAATTTGCAAGAAGGACTGTATTTTTATTCTTTAATTGCAGTCTTGGATTATATCAATGGAGTGATAAAGTAGTTCGAAAAGTGGAGAGATTATGGGACATTCGTGATAATAAGAGAGTTCCTCACACTGTTAATCTTCTAGTAACACCTCGTGTTGTCGTGAGTATTACTGAGCTTCATGTCTCATGAACCATCTGCTCTTTTCATTCATTATGGTCCTTTCTTTACTAATCATTATTGTTTAAGAACTAATGATTAAATTTCAAAGCTTGTAGTAGGAAACAGGGGCTTCCCTGGTGGCTCAGAGGTTAAAGGGTCTGCCAGCAATGCGGGAGACCTGGGTTTGATCCCTGGATCGGGAAGATCCCCTGGAGAAGGAAATGGCAACCCACTCCAGTATTCTTTCCTGGAGAATCCCATGAGAAAAGAAAATGGTGAGCTACAGTCCACGGGGTCACAAAGAGTCAGACACGACTGAGCGAGCGACTTAACTTAGTAGGAAACATAAAGGCAGTACAGTAAAGCTGCAGGCCAAGAGATATCTGAGGAAGAAAAATTTGGCAATGACTTAATGGCTCCATTCTACCCACTGCTTTAAGTTGTTATACCAGTGCTCTGTTGTGATACCCCTTAGAATCACTTGTACTGTTTGCATAATTGCTGGTCATTTCATTTGGAATCAGTTTTATTCAGGAGGGTCTCCAGAGGAACAGAACCAACAGGATGTGTTTGTTGAGAGAGAAAGAGATGAAGAGATTTATTTTAAGGAGTGGCTGATGTAGTCATGGAGGTTAAGAGTCTAAAATCTGATGAGGTAGGCTGGCAAGCTGAAGAAATAGGGAAGAGTTGCAGTTTGAGTCCAAAGACAGTCAACTGGCAAAATTCCTTCTTGCTCAGGGGTGAAGTTAGTCTTTGTTTTATGAAGACCTTCAACTGACTGGCCCATTTATGTTACAGAAAGTGATCAGCTTTACTTAAAGTCCACTAATTGAAATGTTAATCTTGTCTAAAAACACCTTCACAGAAACATGCAGAATAATGTTAGATCAAATATGTGGGCACTTTGCCCCAGCTTGGTTGATACATAAAAATTAATCATCTCACTCACTTATTTAATGACAGAAACCTGTTCTCCCTACCCCCTATCTTAACTACATACAGCTCTTTCTGACCTCTGAACTTTTGCGCTGCTCTCGGAATACCGCCCATCCCTGTACTTCATACTCTTAACTGTGATGTACAGATGAAACCAAAAGAACAAAATTGTTTTCTAATGAACAACTTATTTTTCTCAACAAGGACTATGTCCATAATATGAGCAGTTTATACCTGTGTTAAAATCATTGTTGACACAAAAGTTACAAGTGGCAATCATACCAGTCTATAACTTTTTAAAATATATGACTTAAAGCCAAAATCTTCAAATAGAGGAAAAAATAATAAGAGAATAGTAGTTCAATAGCAAAGAAAAGTGCGACGGTGTCAAAATATTTAATTATATTAAAAGCTATATTTTTAAAAGACATTCTGTCTTCTCATCAAAGTAATTCCTTAGTGGCTACTTTATCTTATCCAGTGTGATAAGGAATTTGCCATTATGTTGTACTTTTGTGGGTTTATTTATTTATTTATTTTCTGATTCTTAGGATGAAGCACGAAAACACTTTAACTGTCCAATTCTTGAGGGAATGGAACTTGAAAATCAAGGTGGTATGGGCACTGAGCTCAACCATTGGGAAAAGCGGTTATTAGAGGTCAGTTTATTTGAAAATGTTACTAGACATATTTTTTCTTTAAGAAAATAGATACACTAACGTAGTTTGTTTTTTTTTTTTAAATAGGTTCATGCATTTATGCAGCTTTTTCCATTTAAGCATATACTTTCCAAGGAATTACAGATGCTTCTGCTGTAAAACAGTGTATGCTTTCCTAAGCAATCTCTTTCTTCAAAATAAAAAATAACAATTTGTGGGAAACACAAATACCAAGTCATTAACAAAAGCAATAAGTCATAATAAAAGTACTAGCTCAGTCTAAAAACACATTGTATTTCCAATAAGTAAGCTTCTATATTTATTTACTTGAGTATTTCTTTTACGTTAAACAACAGCAAAAAGCAATCGGGGATAGATGGGAGACTATAAATCTAAATAATGGGGACAAGAGTAAAATGTAAAAAGAGTAAAGTGTACAAAAACAGTGCAACAAGTACTTCTAAGACAGCCTCTGGCCCTACTGAGCCAATTGGAAGAGCATGGAGCTTCATGCACAGCACAGCATTCCTCTGTTGCTGTGTTCAGGTGTCTTAGTGTATTTTGGTTTTTTGTTTGTTTTTTAATTTTTATCTTATATTGGAACAGAGTTGACTAACAGTGCTGTGTTAGTTTCAGATACACAGCAAAGTGATTCATTTAGCTGCTGTTGCTCCACTGCATAAAACATTAAAATCTAGGAGAAATCGTTATGAACCAACATGAGTCCATCTTATACTGATGTGATTCCCCTATTTGCTAGTCTCATATGAGCTCATTCACATTACAGAAGTACATCCATTAGTAGAATATACTTTATACTTGGATCTATTTATTTTTAAATAGCTACATAGTGTTATATGTGGAGAAGGAAACGGCAACCCACTCCAGTATTCTTGCCTGAAGAATCCCATGGACAGAGGAGCCTGGAGGGCTATAGTCCCTGGGGGTCACAAGAGTCGGACATGACTTAGTGACTAAACCACCATAGTGTTATATGAATGTGACAATAATCCTATGTCAGTGAATAATTATGTTTTAAATGTTTTATCTTAAAAATGTTATAATGAGTGATTTATTTATATCTTCAGTGCCGTACAGGAGTGGCATTCCAGTGTGTTCTTAGGTTCAAAAAACAGTCAGTCAAACCTGTGAACCCTAAACAGGTCACATTCAAAAAGTGCTAGAAGGATACAAGAGAGAAAGTACAGTATGCCAGCATGGCAGTCAGGCATTTCTCTTGTGCTCTGCACAGTAATCTAGGCTATCATCCATGCCTCTTCCCCTCGTTCTCTGGCTCAAACACAATAAGCACAAGACCATAACAGGTGTACAAGAACCAGCCTGGTTTAGAAGTACCATGTTACAAATAAGGACCAGCATTGTTTTTTTAACAGTTTCATAGACTTAACTTCCAGATACCTGTAAGGGACATACCCATAAGACTCACTGCACACAGAGAAGTCCCAAACTCTGGCTAACCAACAGGTATTCATGTTCATCTACAATAATCCCAAGTCCAGAAGTATATCTTAAGTCCTGTTGCCTAGTAACACAGTTGACATTCCACCCTTATTAGGTTTTCAGGGGAGCAGAACTAGAAAGTTAATGCAAGATCAGATCTGTTTATGTAGAAAGAAGAATGGAATTTCTGGATCAAAGGAAGTTTGAGCAAACTCTAGGAGATAGTGAAGGGACAGGGAAGCTTGACATGCTGTAGTCCATGGAGTTGCAAAGAGTCAGACACAACTTAGCGACTGAATGACAATAATATATATTTTTTAGAGGTCTGTTTAAAAAAGTAAACGGTTGCAGTTTACATACATCATGATCCTAGTTAGCAAAATTATGAAAAGAATGAAATTAGTGCTTGTACTGACCTTATCTGGGTGACCATGAAGTAACAGTGATAGAAATTTATGGAAGACATGTACACTTTTATCTCACGTGCGAATTTCAGTTTATTTATATTCCTTAAGTGGTTTTTCTCAAGTGATTCTCTTTAGAAAGCTACAGATGGGCCAGAAATGAAAATTCACTTACTTTTCAACAGAAGACTTGAAAGTAGTAATTTTACTAGTTTCATTAACTGCTGCCTTTCCTCTGAAATCAACTTTATGTTCTTGAGCTGTGTTTTAAAAAGATGAAATTAAAGTACTTGAAATGGCAATCCAACGTTCAACATAAAGATTAACAAAATATGGGAATTCCCTGGAAGTCCAGTAGTTAGGACTCCATGCTTTTGCTGCCAAGAACATGGGTTCATTCCTGATCTGAGAACTAAGATACCTCAAGCCATGCAGCACACCCCCTACCCAAAAAAGAAGAATCAGCATCCCAAAGATACAATGTACTTTCATAAGTGACAGTGAAGTCCTTACCATTAGGTGACCTCCTGGTAGGAATTTTATTATATACTAATTAAGACATTAGGTGGATAGTAGACCTTGATGATATTTTGTATCCCTCAGGCAACTCCTTTGACCCTATGATTTTGTGATACTTGTTTTTCGTGTTAGTATATATTTTTCTGATCACAGAGTATAAAAAGTTGGTTATAAAAGCATTTTCAATTGTAATTCAAGCAAGTATTCCATTCTCCACTCCATTATCTGGGCATCTGTCTCAAACACCAATATTACTTTGCCTTAATAGTGTAATGTTTTTATAATATTTCTTTTTTAAAAAATAATATTTCTGTTTCCATATATTTAATCTTCATTTTCATCACAGAGTTCTAAATGCTAGTTATCTGTCATTACAGGGAAATTGTACACAATATAGATATTTGAAGGAGAGAGTAGATTTTGCTTTAAGCTTCAGTCTGTCATCTTAAAGAAAGTTTATATATTTTACTATTTTAAATCAACATTTTGTCAGTCTCTCACACCTTCAACGTTTTACCTATACATCAAAGTAATCACAGAAATTATTGGGAATTGCAAGGAATCCAGTCTTCTAATTAAAATCTGTTGGTGATTTTCAGAATGAAGCAATGACTGGTTCTCATACCCAGAACCGAGTCCTCTCTCGAATCACTCTGGCGTTAATGGAGGACACTGGGTAAGACAGCTGTGAGAATTTTACATGAATTGTTTATTAAAATGAAATGAATATTAAGATTACTATTAAGATGAAAAGAATATTAACTTAAGCAACTATATTTTACACTGAAGATAAATATACCTGTGTTTATTTGTTTTTTAATATACCTGTGTTTGTTTTTTTTTTAATATACCTCTTTTGTTTTTTTTTTAATATACCTGTTTAAAAAATTTTTTTCAGTTAGCTATCCATTACCTATATCAGCTCCATTCATTCATTCAGTAAATGTTTGAGACCCTGAGGTATGTAATAGAATAAAACTAAATCCTTCATAAATAAATAAATGAGATTTTTTTTTAAAATAAATAGAGGGCATGATGATATGAAGGAAAAGCTTATATAAACAGTATTTTTAATTACAAGTGAAATTGATTTATGTAGAGATTCCTTGTTTTTAAGGCAGTAGAACTTTCTTATAAAGCAACAGAATACTGTTTTAAAATGACTCCAATGGGAATCTTTTTCTTTGTGGGCTCTTGGGTTTATTTTGATGAGTCTCAGTTTTGATAGCTTCCTTGCTCTTTGGTATGGCAAGATGTACCAGACTGATTTGCCCATGCTCTGTATTCTAGATCTGGCATCAGCCAATCTTCCAAGGAGCACAGGAATGCTCCTTTTGATCAAGAATAGCTTTTGGAAATCACAATCTAGGGACTCCATTAATTTCTACTGGGTTGTCCTTGTTTCTTACTGTTTTCAGTGGACCAAGTAGGGCAATTCATATTTTTGAAAAGAAAAAAAATGCTGGATTCCTTTTAGCGCTATTATCACTCTTTCCCATTTATCCCTTAATAAGCAATGACCAACAGAAGTGGTCCTGCTGCTCTATTTTTCTAGCCCTTCTGTAAATAATGCTGGTTTCTTTAAGATACAGGTAGGATGCAGAAGCATCTTGGAGTGTATGAATCACTAGGGAAATCATGGCACTGGTTAATTTTAAAACATTTCTTCTGTTTTCTGATGCAACAGAATTCCAGTTTTTCTCTCATTCTCTCTGTTTCTTTGCCTTTTATTCTCCTGTCCCACACCTTAAACATTTTCTCCTCTATGACTTATATCATCTTTGAAAGTTACAATGGAAACATGATGTGGTTTGGTGTTTTTCAAATATAAAAGCACCCTCAAGTACTCATGTTTCCCTCAAGACTAAAGGTTCCAAGTCCCTGCTGCAGCGATCCTGTGCAGCTGGGACTTTGGTTGTAAATGTTCATCTGTGGGCATGGTCACTAAAATCCTTTTTGAGGTCCTAGTTTGCTCATTGTTAAGATTTATGATTGATACGCTGGAGTTGTTTTTTAAGTGACAGTAATATAAAGTGCTTTGTTTGGGTTATTTCCACAGCTGGTATAAAGCTAATTACAGCATGGCTGAGAAATTAGACTGGGGCCGAGGAATGGGCTGTGACTTTGTCAGGAGGAGCTGTAAATTCTGGATTGATCAGCAGAGACAAAAGTAAGGATGCATTTCCTCTTATTGTCTTTGCTAACAGTTTACTTCTGATTTTGTTCTGTATCCAGTGTCCCTGTTTTCAAAATGTGGTCTGAACTGTTTAATTTCAAAATGTGTAGAAACCATCCATGGTTCCTTTTTAAAAAAAAATTTTGGCTGTGTTGGTGCTTTGTTGCTGCACTAGGGCTTTCTCTAGTTGCAGCAAGCAGGGGCTACTCTCTAATTATGGCAGACAGGGGCTACTCTTTGGATCCAGTGCATGGACTTCTCATTGTAATGGCTTCTCTCGTTGGGGAGCACGGCTGTAGTGTGTGGGCTTAGTTGCTCTGCAGCATGTGGGATCTTCCTGGAACAGGGATTGAACCCATGTCTCCTGCATTGGCAGGTGGATTCTTTACTACTGAGCCACCAGGGAAGCCCTAATAGGGCTTTTGTGAAGCAAAATTTTTTAATTTTGATTAATTTAAAATGATCAGTTTGTCCTTTTATAAGTCATACCAATGCCTGATTCCTGACTTCAGACATTCTGATTAGGTTGGTATGGGGTACAAGGTGGGCATGGAGGTTTTAAAAGTTTCTCTAGATGATTCTGATGTGCAGCAAAATTTGGGAACAACAACACTAGCAGATCAAGTTGTTGTACTGGAGTTAACTAACTGTCCCAAAAGTAGCTGCAGTGTTTCATGTTACTGCTTATGAACAGCTTTCCTCATAGCAGGCTTTTAACTCAGACCTCAAACTCCTTAGTAGAAACTCTGAGTGATTAAAACTGCTTTGAGACCTAGTCCAGATGAGAAGAGTAAGACTAACATCTTCAACAGAAGAAGTGCTTGTTACCAGGTATTTCTCTAATGGGCAAGGCACTGACCTTAGAGAGAGAAGTTTAAGTCCCATCACCATCCCTCGTCAGCTGTATGATCCTGGACAAGCTAAATGTCTCAAACTATTTATTTATTAGTGAAATGAAAATACTAGTTCTACTTTGGAGGGTTTCTTTAGGAATAATGATACTGTATACTAGAATGTGGTCCACTGGAGAAGGGAATGGCAAACCACTTCAGTATTCTTGCCTTGAGAACCCCATGAACAGTATGAAAAGGCAAAAAGATAGGACACTGAAAGATGAACTCCCCAGGTCGGTAGGTGCCCAATATGATACTGGAGATCAGTGGAGAAATAACTTCAGAAAGAATGAAGGGATGGTGCATGAGATGGTTGGATGGCATCACTGACTGAATGGACATGAGTTTGGGTAGGCTCTGGGAGTTGGTGTTGGACAGGGAGGCCTGGCGTGCTATGGTTCATGGGGATGCAAAGAGTCAGACATGACTGAGCAACTGAACTGAACTGAGCTGATATTATTTGAAAGTTCTATTAATCATAAAATGCTGGACTTCTGTGGTAGCCCTTGTTCACAGCAATTAGAGAAAGTCTGCATGCAGTAATGAAGACCCAGTGCAACCAAAAATTTTTAAAAATCCATTAATTAAAAAATAATGTTAAAAGCATTGAAATTGTAACAGAAAAGACAAACTCTAAAATCGACTTCTAATATCTTCTTTAGAGTTTGATACCATGGTATTTTTATCTTTGTCTGCAGGAGACAGATACTGAACCCTTACTGTAACACACTCAGAAGTAATCCATTGCAGTTAACTTGCAGACAGGACCAGAGAGCAGTTGCAGTGTGCAATTTGCAGAAGTTTCCAAAACCTTTACCTCAGGAATACCAGGTAACACTTGTTTGGGGCACAGTTTCAGGAATAAACCTTTTAAAAAGAAGTCTCCATTTTGAATTGGAAGAGTGAATTAAGCTCTTAAGTTTTCGATTTGTCAGGCTCCATTTGTTTTCTCTAAGTTAGAAAAAACTGAAGTTTTACATTTCTTTATAAACTGTGTTAATTGATAGCAATTAACTGATATCTAGCAGTGCCTAGTAGTAGTGGTAAGAGACATTTAGAATATTTATTTTAATGTATTTTTAAACTATTTCTTTTTGTTTCAAAAGTCTTCATCTTTATATTAAAAAAAACAAGGTTCTTTAAAGAAAAGAACTGACTGGGAAGACAAATATATCGCTTATATGCAGGATCTTTAAAAAAAATGATACAACTAAACTTATTTTAAAGTTTATAACTAAACTTTATTTTCAGAAACAGACTCGGACTTAGAGAACGAACTTATGATTACCAGGGAGGAAGGGTGAGAGGAAGGATAGATTGGGAGTTTGGAACTAACATGTACACACTGATATATTTAAAGTAGATAAACAATAAGGTTAGATAGCATCACTGACTCAGTGGACATGAATTGAGCCAACTCCGGGAGGTAGTGGAGAACAGAGGAGCCTGGCATGCTGCAGTCCATGGGGTCGTAAAGGGTCACACCCGTCTTAGCGACTCAACAACAGCAACCAATAAGGACCTACTGTATAGGACAGGGAGCTCTGCTCAGTACTCTGTAATAACCTACATGGGAAAAGAATTTGAAAAAGAATAGATACTTTATATGTATAACTGAATCACTTTGCTGCACACCTGAAACTAACACAACATTGTTGATCAACTACACTCCAATATAAAATAAAAATATTTTTAAAAAGAAAAAAGTAACTAAAGTACTCTAATCCAGTTAATTAGAAGGCTTGGAATTTCTGCTCTAGACGAGTTTGCCTAATGGTATCTAAAAGGTGAAGACAGTGGTCCCACGTGTTCAGTCTGAATCTCTGATGTAGGCTTTAAGCTTTTTGTTGAAGTGGCTATTTCTAAAAAAGCTTTAACACTGCCTGCCATTGACAAAGGAGCCACAAGTCAGAAATTATCTCAGATGTGAGTTTAAAGTGATTGCCTCTAAATTTTGAGTTTCCTACCTATGCTTATAACCCCATTGAGTGCTTTAGACACTGTAAGGCAGTGACTATATATATATTTCTGCACTTAGTACTGTACTTCAGTGAGTTGGTATGAAGTGTGAAATCTTTAAAATTTTTCTGGTACCTTGTTCCTTTGGTATTTCCAAATATTATATATTATCTCATTGATTTTCTCATGAGTTTTTCAAATTTGTCAAAACAACATATAAATTAAGTCTCCTAAAAACATTTGAAGTACATTGTATTTAAAACATCTTAATTTTATGAATTAGTTTTATGTTTTGTCAGCTCTTAAAACTCTTTCTATGTATCCTTTTAAAACATTAATCAAATTTGTCATCTAATAAAAACTTAACTTAGACTAATTTACTTACCTTGCTTATTTCTAAAACTACTACAACCTTGAAATACCACAAATAACACAAAAATTAGTCTTTTTGTGTTTACTCTGTATGAAAAAAATAGATTAATATCTCCTTTGTATTATATAGCATTAGAGGGTTGCTATAAATTGCCTGTGGGCTTCATATTGATTTTATAGAATGTTTCTTACTCTCCTGCCTTCCTAATATATTTTTCTTTGTAGTACTTTGATGAACTCACTGGAGTACCTGCAGAAGATCTGCCTTATTACGGTGGTTCAGTAGAAATTGCTGACTACTGCCCTTTCAGTCAGGAATTCAGTTGGCACTTAAGTGGTGAATATCAGCGCAGCTCAGATTGTAGAGTACTGGAAAATCAACCAGGTCAGTAGTTTAGTGAAGTTAAATGTTGTATACATATTGAAAGTATATATAAGCAATATAAAATAGTGTATATTAACAATGTAAGATAGACCCCAGAGCCAGATTGTCGGAGTTTATTTTGTGATTTCACTGCCATCTACCTGTTTGAAGTAAATTCTCTGCACCTTAGTTTTCTCCTGTGTGCAAAGGAGATAATACTTGTCCCATAGAGTTGTGAGAATTAAATGAATTAATATAGTTAAGTGCTTAGAATTATGACACATAGAAAGAATTGTTAGCTATTAGATACACTTGCACATCTGTGTATATGCTACCATTTAGTGATACCTTGAGAAGGCGATGGCACCTCACTCCAATACTCTTGCCTGGAAAATGCCATGGACGGAGGAGCCTGGTAGGCTGCAGTCCATGGGGTCGCTAAGAGTCGGACACGACTGAGCGACTTCACTTTCCATTTTCACTTTCATGCATTGGAGAAAGAAATGGCAACCACTCCAGTGTTCTTGCCTGGAGAATCCCAGGGACGGGGGAGCCTGGTGGGCTGCTGTCTATGGGGTCACAGAGAGTCGGACATGACTGAAGCGACTTTGTAGCAGCAGCAGCAGCAGCAGTGATACCTTATATTTGCATGACATTTTTCATTTGCAAAGCACTTTGATTTTAATCATTTCATTTTATTCTTCTAAAAACCTGATAAGAGACATAGAGAAGATACTATGATTGAATTTCACAGATGAGGGAAGAGATATACTAAGTAATATCGCTAATTGATGTCAGTGCGAGATCTTCCAATGCAGAACTCTTTTTATTATATCATATTAGGTATCCTATTTTTTCCTCTCCTGAGGAGTGTGCATTTTATGTTACTTAGACATAACGTGTCATTCTTCAGATATCAGAATAATACTGTTGTCCCATAACTAGTAAGATGTGTTGCCATCTTATTTATTCCCTGTTAGTATATATAAATGAACAGGTCATCAAGGAAGTAAACTGTATGGCATTTTTTGGAAAATGGTCACTGTGTGCTTTGAAGACTTTAAAATACTCATAAATAAAATAAATATAAAATTCTGTTTTATTTTATATTTTTTTTCTTAGCTTATACAATTAAGATTTTTAAAAACTGATATAAAATAAAGTTTTATCTCTATAATATTTCAAAATGGACTAATTGAACCATCTATTTTCAAAAGATGAAACTTGTTTTAAGTGTAGAGAGAGAAAATTATTCCTAGGCTTTTTTTCTCTTTTTTTAAAAATTCCTAAGCTTTAAGGACTCCACCCCTTTGTCCATTAGCCATTTAGAGGTCATTTAGTCTACCCCATAACTTTGTGGGTTTGTGCTTAGTCTAAGACTAGATCAGCCTATCATTTATTGACTTCCAGGAGATGGCACAAGTTGAAAATACAGGAACATATTGCAAAGGTAATAGCACTCCCCCAAAAAACCTTCATTATTTAAATCATTGGCCTCATCTTATCATGGGTCACTTGGGAAGTGACTCCTATTTAGACCACCACTGAAGGTGATTCTTGGTGCCATTTCCTCTGTATATTTAACTTCAGTGCTCTAGGCCCGGTTTTATCTCTTATTTCTGATAAAATAGTTTTCTCCTACTAATTCCTTTATTGAGAATCCAGTTTGAGTTTGGAATTTCCTCTTTCAATTTTTTTAATTGACAATTTCCATGAAACATGTTTGATTTTTAAAGCAACTTTTAATCATAAGAGTGTAGCCCATCAGGCTTTTCTGTCCATAGGATTTTCCAGGCAAGAATGCTGGAGTAGGTTGCCATTTCCTTCTCCAGGGGAATCTTCCCAACCCAGGATGAACCCAAGTCTTCTGCATTGGCAGGCGGGTTCTTTACTAATTGAGCTACCAGGGAACCCCAACACTAACGAAACGTGTGATTTTTAAAAGCAACTTTTAATCATTAGAGTAGAATGCTTCAGTTTCTTATTCTTTGAGTCCAAAGTCAATTTTTAATAAAGAAAACTTCTCTGGTTTGCTTCAGACCTTTTTAAAAACTATGGTGCTGAAAAGTATGGGCCTCATTCAGTTTGTCTAATTCAGAAATCAGCATTTGTCATGGAAAAATGTGAAAGGAAGCTGAGTTACCCGGACTGGGGGAGTGGATGCTATCAGGTAAACCATATGATTGTTAATAATTATACCAAATATTATATAATTGTATCTCATTATATGGCTTTTATATTTTCAAATATATTTTGTATCTTTTATTTCTGCTGTTTACTACTTTAGCTTATTTATTGTAACTATTAGTTTGGATGTTTTTGTTTTGTCAAAATATTGTCATTTCTTTGAGAGAATTTGCCTTTTTCTGTTTGTTTAAGTTACATAGTTACTGTATATCAACATGTTTTATAATAATTTTGCTTTTGGGCATATATCCTAAGGAAATATTAGGGAATATGTAATTTTGCTCTTAAAAAACTACTTTGTAGTGGAAAAAGACTATAATCTTGTAAAATCTGAAGAAGGCATGTATTTAAGAATTAATAAATCAACTACTGGTTTTCAGTAGATTTTTTTTTCTTTGAAATTAGAAATCCAAAGAGGGCAAACTACTATTTTCTTGATTTATTATCTGCCTGTCTAGTATTAAATGACTATACCACCATAGAACTTACTGAGATGCAGGCATTCTGTAATTTAGGAGCATCCAACCTAATGAATATTCTGTACTCTACTAATGGATGTCAGGGAACAGAGTGTGATCCTGAAAACTGAAAAATAAAAATTCATTGTGCCATTTCACCTACAAGAGCTAAGTGGACTCATGTATCTGGCAATTTAACTTTTTATTTTTAAAGTTTCTTTAAAATTAACTTTTTTGGTAACTGCTTTATTGAGGTATAATTCACACACCACATATAATTCATGTAAAATAATCTTTGAAACCTTACAAAAAATAATTTAAAATAAACACATTCTAGTTACAATCTGACAACTATAATCCAGCAACCATTTTCTGATAAATTCATTCTACTAAATATTTATGTATTGCTTAAATACATAATTTTTATCTAGTTGTAATCATAATACATAGTTTTGTTTTAGTGTTTTTACTTAGTACTTTTTTTTTTTTTTTACTTAGTACTTTTTATATAGGCCAAAATACCTTTGCCAAGTTTTTTCCAATAATAATACTTACTATTCTTCATAGCTATAGAACATTGCATCATTTTAAAGTATCATAATTAGGGAAGTAATTTTCCTTTTAGATATTGAGTTAATTTTCACTTTTCACTATGTAAAAATGCTTTTATAAGTATATTTACATGCTTTACCTTATTAAAATTAATTTTTTTAAATAAATTCACATAAGTGAGAATATTAGGTTAAAGGGGATAAAGCTGGAATGGTGTGAACCTTAATAGGAGGATGACCTTTTCAGCCTATTTCAATGTATTCTCTACACCACCACCACCACAAAGGGATTATGTATCATCTACAAAGATTAAATGTACTTGGCTTCCCCGTAGTACCTCTTGTTGTCAGTTAATTTTGCTAATTTAACCAGTTATGTAGGAAAATGTGTATGATTTCTAAACAATTAGCTGTTTTGTTTTTTGTTCTTTTTTTTTTTACACTGACAGAGAAGTTACAAGAATGGAACAAAAATATGAGTCATTTAAATGTAAATTGCTGACGTCTGCCCCTTCATTCCAAATACTTTAAAATGTATCCCATCCTCCTATGTGACTACAGTACTAAAAAAAAAAAAAAAAAAAAATTAGGAAATTATCATTGATATATCTAATTCTTGGACCCATTCAAGTTTTGCCTATTGTCCAAGTGATGTCCTTTTAGTAATAGGATCTGGACTAATTTAACTGCTATTGAGTAGTCACATCTCTGTTCCCTTCAATGTGGAACAGTTCCTCAGTCTTCTTGACTTTCATAACCTTGACACTTTTAAAGATTACAAACCAGTTCTTATCTAGGGTATGTCTCAATTTGGGTTTGTCCCATGTTTCCTCCTGTTTAAATTCATGTAATATGTTTTGAGCAGTGATATCACAGAAGTGATGGCTGTGTGCTTTTGGTGGTGCAGTCTTGATTTGTCTCTGCTGGTCATGTTAACTTGCTGGTATCTACCAGGCATCTCCACTGTCAAGCTGTTTTTCTCTTTTAGTTAATTCCCTTTTTAATTAGTAAATATTTGGGTTGGGGGGAAAGTACTATATCAGTAACATATTTCTTATACTTTCATTTTATTAATTTATACATTTAAGTCTGTATTGACTCATGGATTGCATTTTATTCAGTAGCTTTTACCATTAGTATCATTGTTTGGATATTCAGCTTGCCCCAGATTTAGCCAAATGAAGCCCTTTGGATTGGTTCCTGTGTCCTTTTGGCTTGTCCTATCTTTTTAAAATATTTCCTTGCTTTCTAGCATAAGATATTTTATGTTCATCTTCACTTGCTTTGCCCCAGCTCTGGAATCAGTCGTTTCTCCAAGGAGCTCTCATTTCTTTTAGTAGAGTGAGGTATTTAGAAACTACTCTGGGTGGTAGCTGTATTGTTATTTGCTATTGGGATATAGCTGCTCCTCAGGCCTTCTTGGAGAAGGCAATGGCACCCCACTCCAGTACTCTTGCCTGGAAAATCCCATGGATGGAGGAGCCTGGTGGGCTGTAGTCCATGGGGTCGCGAAGAGTCGGACACGACTGAGAGACTTCACTTTCACTTTTCACTTTCATGCATTGGAGAAGGAAATGGCAACCCACTCCAGTGTTCTTGCCTGGAGAATCCCAGGGATGGGGGAGCCTGGTGGACTGCCGTCTATGGGGTCACACAGAGTCGGACACGACTAAAGTGACTTAGCAGCAGCAGCAGCAGGCCTTCTTGGTGAACACAGCTAGGAAATATATGTATATATGTAATTTTATATATGTTCATATGTGTGCATATAACCATGAGTTTGCACCAGTATTTTTGATTCCAGTTTAACACCAAATAGTCATTTTCGTTTTCTCCCTTGTCATATGTGTAACTCTTCTTTCCAACAGTGAGGAATCGGTTTCTCATTGTCCTTCATGTGCTTGTTGTTTGATCTGTCCACATTCTTGCCATCTTCTTCCACTTGCCCTCGGTCACCTCCTCACCCACTCGACTCTGACACAGCCCGCCAGGTCACAGCATCTCCCTCACAGTGAGCCAAACCCCGTGCACATCTTTGGAATATAAACACTCTTTCTTCTGTGAAACTTTGCAGTCTTTGTTGTTCTTTTTTTATATTGTTTATTGATTCTTAATAATAAGAGTTTGACACTGTTAATTTTGGGGGGAAATTTTTATATCCTACCCTTCTTTCCTCAGTTAAAGCTGCTTGAGATCAGGCACTGTGTCATGGCCTTCTACGGTATCCTTTTTAGCACCAAGCTTAATGCCTAGTCAATTCTCACTTAAAAGAATGGTTACATTGCACTGTAGCTGTGGTGATGCTTTCTAGGTGTGGGTCATTGAATGACAGACTTAGAAGAGTTTACACTTTATTGTTTATTTTCTTGATAGCTTATTATAACTTAAATTTCCAAATGAATATTATATTTAAATTTAATTGATGAACAGAGTTATTTTAAAATGACTCCATCATTGAAATATACTTTTGGAGCTCCTTTTTAAATTTCTTTTAGAAATAGATTAATAGCCATCTAAGAAGTCAGTTTCAGTATTTTGCATCATACCTATGTTGTCCTAGTCGTAATCAGTTTAGTCAGTTGTTTACCAGCTGTTTACAAACAGTTTAGTAAACTGTTTACCAATTTACCAGACTTGGACTGGGCAAGTTTTGGATATTTCCAGAAGTTATATCTACTTAAAAATAAAAATTTGCCACCATCAAACATATTCAGAATATGCGCTTGCTTTGAAGATAGTTCCAGGAGAGAAATTTCAGAAATATTTAAGATGAAGTAGCATAATGTGTGGAGAAGGCAATGGCACCCCATTCCAAAACTCTTGCCTAGAAAATCCCATGGACGGAGGAGCCTGGTAGGCTGCAGTCCATGGGGTTGCTAGGAGTCGGACACAACTGAGCGACTTCACTTTCACTTTTCACTTTGATGCATTGGAGAAGGAAATGGCAACCCATTTCCAGTGTTCTTGCCTGGAGAATCCCAGGGACGAGGGAGCCTGGTGGCCTGCCGTCTGTGGGGTCGCACAGAGTTGGACATAACTGACGCGACTTAGCAGCAGCAGCAGCATAATGTGAAGTCTTTTTAGAAAACAACTTTGAAGAAAATAGTCATTTAAAAATTTTTTTAAGTTAGTTTTAATATGTTTGCCTTTTTAAATTAATTTCATTAGTTACCCCTTGTATTTGAGATATGAATCCTGCCTTTAAATATGTTACCAGTTTTATTAAATAACTATGACCATTTTCATCTCTGAGCAGAGGATCTGGGGTAGGGATAAAAATAACAAACTTCTACTATGTTATTTCTATACTGTATGCTTTTTTTTTTTTACAGTGAGCATATATTATTTATAAAAACTAATACAAATTTGATTGACAAAATTTAGTAACTTGTAGAAAGAGTAACATGATTCATGGCTCTTTGATAGAGATTTAAACTGAATTATAGGAGGATACTAGAATCTACAGAAATGTTATTATTGATGACTTGGCTTCCAGGGTCTGTGAATCTGCATTGTATGTAAAGCTGTATGTTACCTGTGTTTTTCAGGAAAAGTGTCCATAGCTTTCATTAGATTTTTTAAAAGGTACTAGACTCAGAGTTGAAGAATCGCTACCACAGAGTGAAATCCTTTTAGGACATGAATAACTTAACCCTCTTTATACGAGATTAAAATATGCCCACATCCCAAACCATCTTTTATAGCCAACATTTTTAGTAAATTCTACTGCATTTTCCTACAATTAAAAAAGGTTCACATATTAGAATCTTGCTGATCTGATTTTTTTTTTTTTCCAACCTTTTGAAGGTTTCTTGTTCTCCAGAAGGTCTGAAGGTTTGGGTTCAGGATACTTCATATTTGTGTAGTCGGGCCGGGCAGGTCCTCCCTGTGAGTATTCAGATGAATGGGTGGATTCACGATGGAAACCTGCTCTGCCCATCATGTTGGGACTTCTGCGAGCTCTGTCCTCCAGAAACAGATCCTCCAGCTGTTAACCTGACTCGAGCACTACCCCTGGGTGAGTAGTCTCTTTGGTTAGAGTAGAGAGGGACTTTTCTTGGAAGATGTTGAAAATTCCCCACAAGGAAGCTCTAAAACAGGTTGTGCATCTTCTCTTCTAATTGCAGTTTTATGGGAAGATCTCCTTCCCTTCATTGTTAGAAATCAAAGGTAGGTAGACCTGACGTGGGAGAAGGCAATGGCAACTCACTCCAGTACTTTTGCCTGGCAAATTCCATGGACGGAGGAGCCTGGTAGGCTGCAGTCCATGGGGTCGCACAGAGTCGGACACGACTGAGCGACTTCACTTTCACTTTTCACTCTCATGCATTGGAGAAGGAAATGGCAACCCACTCCAGTGTTCTTGCCTGGAGGATCACAGGTACAGGGGAGCCTGGTGGGCTGCCGTCTATGGGGTCGCACAGAGTTGGACATGACTGAAGTGACTTAGCAGCAGCAGCAGACTTGACAGGTTACTTCAGTAAGAGCGAGAATGAGGAAACTTTGTATGCAGAGAACCTCTGACTGGCACAAAAAATTCCCTGACAGTTATAAAAAGTTAATGTTTCAGCCATTCATTTTGAAATTAAGAGTAAAAATTCTGTTCATTGAGTACAAAAAAGCAGTTAAATATATTTTAGTTGTATTATAACTAGGTGAGATGAAAGAATGGGAAAGACACTGGAAAATGTTCTAAGATGGGATTGACATGTCCACAAAGAAGAGATAGGTGCAAGGAGATGCAGATACACAATGAGATAGAAAGACAGGCTGGCAAAGACAGTGGTTTTCACTGAAGGATATTTTACTCATTCTGTGAGACTCCAGAGAGTAGAATTGAGACTAATAAAATGAAGTTGTAGGGAGATAGATTCAGTAAAATCATTCAGAACCAGGAGAGGAATAGAAGGGACTGTCTTGAGAAGAGTGCCTTCCCTGTTAATGAAGATGTGCAAACTGAGGCTGATGACCTGTTTCTAAGAGTTATAAAAGCAAAATTCATGAACTCTCAACGAAAGCTTTGACCTATGGTCTGTGATATTTTATTAAATTATTTATGAAATTTTATGACTTTGGTGTTGGGGAAGACTCTTAAGAGTCCCTTGGACTGCAAGGAAATCCAACCAGTCCATCCTAAAGGAGATCAGTCCTGGGTGTTCATTGGAAGGACTGATGTTGAGGCTGAAACTCCAATACTTTGGCCACCTCATGCAAAGAGCTGACTCATTGGAAAAGACCCTGATGCTGGGAAAGATTGAGGGCAGGAGAAGGGGACGACAGAGGATGAGATGGTTGGATGGCATCATCAACTCAATGGACATGGGTATGGGTGGACTCTGGGAGTTGGTGATGGGCAGGGAGGCCTGGCGTGCTGCGGTTCATGGTGTTGCCAAGAATCGGACATGACTGAGAGACTGAACTGAACTGATGACAGTTTGACATTTTGAAATAGGCCATGTTTCATTTTCTCAGCTGGAGGCATTTTTTAAATGGAATTATATAGTCCTTTGTTGGTTTTGTAGTTTGGTTTTAAATAGAGGGCTACGTTCACTTTATAGCTCAAAGTTGCTTTATCTCTAAAATTTAATTTTTTTCTTTCCCACATTCTGAGAGCTTTATCAAGACATGGCTACAAGTAGAGGGTGAGTTTGGGGATCTGAATACTTGTGTTAGGGGTGCTCAAGACCACCCTAGATTTCCTGACTCTCTAGGACTCTACTTGCACCCATGGTGCTGTGTTGTATTTTCTATGGACTGTCTTGTGATTTCTTCCTGTTAACTGGTTCTGTAAGGAAGCATGCTCAAAAAAGGATTGTTACCTCTAAATAAATCACTACCACAATTTTGGAAAATGTATAAAATATTATAAGAATAGATACCTTTTAGGTGTAGTTTCCATTAGTGAATATGAAAGATTTAGTTCTAAATTCTTTTTTTTAATTTATTTTTTATTGAAGGATAATTGCTTTACAGAATTTTGTTGTTTTCTGTCAAACCTCAGTTTAGTTCTAAATTCTTCCTGATCTCTTCAGATTGTAGAGGTTGTTTTGTTTCCATTTATTAAATGCTGGACTCTTTGCTGAGTGCTCTATGTCTATATCCATGTATTTAATCATCACGAAACCTAATGAGGTAGGAATTATCATTTTACATGTGAGAAAACTAAGGTATAAAGAGATTAAGTGATACATTCACTGTTACAACCAATAAGGTGCAGATCAAAACCCAGATCGGGTAGTTCCATTCATTTTGAAACACCCTCTTTGTATCTTTCCTTTGTAGAGTACTGTCACAGAAAGTGCAGTGTTTTTGAAGGATGACAAATGTTCCAGAGCCACCATTAATGTTTTAATGGTTTTTAATATTTTAGCTTGTTAAATTTTAGTACCAACAGCAGATAAACAATAGCTAGTTCATCTCTCCTCCTATTTCCTTTGGCTCAAATTGAGAATGAGGAAATAAAAGGATATGTCTGTGTTATTAGAAACTCCAGGGTCTATTCCTTATTCCAACTAAGACCACTCATATCTAATGCTTTAGGCCAGAACTAATCCGGTACACGTTTCTGGGGTGATGGAGTTGTTCTATAATCTGTACTGCCCCATACAACAGTCATTAGTCACATGTGACTATTAAATATGTGAAATGTGGCTAGTGTGACTGAGGAACTAAATATTTGTATTTTGGTTAATTTAGATAGCACATATACTTGATGGCTATGTGTATATACACATCTAACTGGTTCACTTTGTTGTACAGTGGAAAGTGACACAACATTATTGTAAAGCAACTATACTCCAATAAAAATTAGTTTAAAAAAAATTTTAAGTCACCAGCAGAATGAGAAACACTTGTGTAAGCCAACCAAAGAAAGACATTTGATCAGGAAGGAAGGAGAGGTTTTATAGTAAATAGAAGACAAAAAAAAAAAAAAAAATCCTAATTGCTACCATCAAAGTGAAGAATGCTATGAAAACCAACAAAGACACAATGAGATGATCAACAATTCCAAAATCCAGTTTTTTAAAGCACCAGTAATATAGTAAAAATTCTAAAAATGTGATCAAGAGAAACATAGGCATGGTAAAAATTTTAAATAAACACATACACATAAATATACACATGCTTTGGAAATGAAAAAGAGTAGGTCCATCTCATGAAAGCTAGAAAATGAATAAAAAAGCATAAGGGTGCTACTATTTCCATCTTAACAGGAAGCCAAGTGATAATGTGGAAAGTATATGGAACAAGAATAGAGGTTTGCTTATACAGGACCTCAGACAAACTATATAAATAAGTAAGGAGAGGGAAGAAAAGAAGGTGAAACATAATATAGGTTAAATTATCACCTTAAATGGCAGGAGTGTTTTATCTAAATTAGGAAATAGTAGTTTAAGCTTACACTTAAAAAAAAAAAATTAACTTATGTATTTAATTGGAGGCTAATTACTTTACAATATTGTAGTGGTTTTTGCCATACCTTGACATGAATCAGCCATGGGTGTGCATGTGTTCTGCATCCTGAACCCCCCTCCCACCTCCCTCCCCATCCCATCCTGCAGTAACCATCAAAGATTAAAACAGGGTTGGGGTTGATGGGAAGAATATGATGTAAGACCAAGTTTTTATTATATGTCCTCTTATACTGTTTTTTTCACCCTGACATTTGAATATTTAAAAAACTAAAATAAAAATGCTATTTAATCAGTAGGATTTAAAACAATAAAGTCAAACTGGTTACATTTAACATGGTTTGACAAAGTGCCTTCTAATCTGACTTTATCTGACTAATTTTGCCATTAAAGAGGCAAAATAACACATTCATCGATTGTAGCCATAGCTCAAAGTTGTCTTTATTGTGTATTGTGTAGTCTAATGAATATTTGCTGGTATTTAGAGGCTACTTTTTATTGCATTTCACCTAAAATATGTCATTAAAAAAGAAATGCCTATTGCAGGGCAGGAATAGAGATGCAGATGTAGAGAATGGATTTGTGCACATGGAGGGGAAAGAGAGGGTGGGAATAATTTAGAGAGTAGCATTGACATATATACCGTACCATGTGTAAAATAGATATACTTCCATATATACTACTTGGAAGCTGCTGTATAACACAGGGAGCTCAGCTTGGTGCTCAGGGATGGCCTACAAGGGTGGGATGGGGAGGGGAGGGAGGCTTGAGAGGGAGGGAATGTATGTATACATACAGCCAATTCACATTGTTGTATAGCAGAGACTAACACAATGTTGTAAAGCAATTATATGCCAATTAAAAAAAAAATCAGCGGGCTTCCCTAGTGGCTCATTGGTAAATAATCTGCCTGCAACTGCAGGGGACACAGGTCCAGGAAGATCCCACATGCCGCAGAGCAACTAAGCCCATGTCCCGCAACTCCTGAGCCTGCACCCTAGAGCCTGTGCTTCACAACAAGAGAAACCACTGCAATGAGAAGCCCATGCACCACAACTATAATAGAGAGTAGCCCCTACTCACCGCAGCTAGAGAAAAGCTCATGCAGCAACAAAGACTCAGAACAATATATAAATAAATTATATATATAAATAAATAAAATTATATATATATTAAAAAATCAGCAAATGATAGTCCATGCCCCCCCCCCACAAAAAAAGTGTGTTTATTGCAAAAAGAAGAAAGAACAGTAAAAGTTACTTTAAAATAAATTTAAATAGCACATATAGCTATCAGACATATTGGACAGTGCGGAGAAGGCAATGGCAACCCACTCCAGTACTCTTGCCTGGAAAATCGCATGGACAAGGAGCCTGGTAGGCTGCAGTCCATGGGGTCACAAAGAGTCGGACACGACTGAGCGACTTCACTTTCACTTTTGACTTCACTTTCACTTTCCCTTTTCACTTTTATGCATTGGAGAAGGAAATGGCAACCCACTCCAGTGTTCTTGCCTGGAGAATCCCAGGGACGGGGCAGCCTGGTGGGCTGCCGTCTATGGGGTTGCACAGAGCCAGACACGACTGAAGCGACTTAGCAGCAGCAGCAGCAGCAGCTCTAGGTCAGAAGTTCAAACTTGCATAAGATGCAAACTTGAGCATGCATCAAAATCGTGTTAAAACACAGATTGCTAGGAATTACCGCTGAGTTTCTGATTCAGAAGATCTGGGTTGGAGTCTTGAGAATTTGCGTTTTTAACAAGTTCCCATGTGAGACTGATGTTGTTGATCCAAATGCCGCACTTTGAGAAGGATTGATTTTTAATTGTCAGCTGGTTCCATTGGGAAAGAATATAAGTTCCCCATGGTTTACCTGAATTATATACAATGAAATAATTTTTTAAAATGCTTATTTCACATTGTTTAGTTCTCAGAAAAACATCCGTTTTTCTGAGCAACTTATATAAATTAAAATATACTCCTGCTACCAAAAACCTGTAAAATCTTCTGCTGTTTCCAAATTAAGCCTGGGGTGATATGGATAGATGGGTAGATATTTAGAGATTGGGAAACATATGTCCTGTTTTGCCTGGGATGGTCCAGGTATGATTGTTATTATTTATGATTGCATTAAAATAATCAAAGAGAACAATTTAGTTGATCAAAGAAAATTTTATTTCACATAGGTAGTCTCTAAGGAATCCAGAGAACTGTAAAATAAAAGAAAAGGTCTATAAGCAGGAAATAAGGAAGAAATACTCAGCTTAGGTTGATGGGCTGACGTTAGTATCTAACCTTATTTAGAAAGATCAAGGAAACAAGTATAGAGCCCAGAGTTGACTTGGTGGTTGGAGATTGGCTGACTGGATATGCTGTGGTTCTGGTCAAGTGGAGCATTTATACAAACATGAAAGTTATCTAAGTTTTAGTTTGATGAGTTATCTAAGTTTAGTTTCCATCTTGAGACTCAAAATTTATTTCAACACTTATTTCAAAATGTCCTGATATGGAATGATAAATTTTGTGGTCACCCTACTTAGAAGGGACAAGGGAGAATAGATGAGAGTCCTGCATCCCATGTTGAAATAGCCAAGAATTTAATTTACTTTTCCTGTGTAGTATCTTTAGCTTTACCAGGATACCACTACCCTGAGACACCTTTATTGTTTCTTGGGTGCTGTTTTTGAACCTTGATAGGGTAGGCATATCTTTTCTCCTGCATAAATATTTTGTTCTTTTTCTATAAACATAAAAGACTGCCTATCTCGATTTCAGGAAGTCACTCTTGATTCTACTCTCAGAGGTTGTCGTTCTTCACCTTTTAATAATTAACTTTACTCATTTGTCAATATTTTGTCAATATTGTTTTTTCCAAAAATGTCTATGGAAAATCAATTTTTTGTTTTCAACCCTAGATCTCTGTTCCTGTTCCTCTAGCCTGGTGGTCACCCTCTGGCTTCTGCTAGGCAATCTATTTCCTCTGCTGGCTGGATTTCTTCTGTGCGTATGGCATTAGGAATGGAAAAGTGAATTCTAAAGACATTCCTTTGTGTCATGTTCCTCTGAACAAAGCACAAAATCTGGCGCGTGCCAGCCTGTGTGGATGGTGGAAGTGGCATTCCTGACTTTGGCTTGGAAGTGTGGACCACAATCAGATCCTGAAGCAGAGCTTCACAGCAGTCACGCCTCATCAGCAACCCAGCAGCCTCAAAGTTTGGAGGAGAAGGATTTCCAAGTCTCCAAGTCTCTTTACATTTCAGGATATATAACCTTCTTGAAATTTTCCTTTGAAAGTGGGATAAAAGGTGAAGATTTCAGTGATTACATACCTCAGCATTTCCATTAACCTAAAACAATGGGAGAGTTCATCTCCGCTGCAATAATTTAAAGAACAGCTAATTGTTGCAAGATTATAAGTTGTGGACCCTGTCCTCAAAAGTATAAATTGTCCTTTGACTTACAGAAAATAATTTGATTTCTACATCAACTATTATACCTAGTTTAAATTTAATGACTGTACATCGTATACCTAAATCATTGTTCTAATGAGTTTTTTTTTTAATTTTTGTTTTGCTAAATCTTATGATTTAACCTTTTTCAAACCAGCTGTGTGGCAGTTTCCTGCTGAACCATTATGTGTTGGTAGCCCTCTTCTAGCTATATCCATACTCACTGATCTTCAGAGAGCAGCTTCCAGTTGTATTCTCCATTAGTTTAATAATGACTTGAAAAACTGGGAAGCAGAGGGAGAAAAATATTCTGCCCTGTGAATCATTGAAGACATGCAAATTGAATAAAACCTAATTATATGTTTTTAAGATAATAGTTATGACAACTGCTATCCAACAAGAATAGAACTTTCCTTTTTGACAAATGAAGATAAAAAGAAATTCTGGTATAGACAGGGATGCAGTTATTTTTAGGTTGGCTTAGAAACTGTTAGGTTTGGAGGAGCCTGGTAGGCTGCAGTCCATGGGGTCGCAAAGAGTCGGACACTACTGAGCGACTTCATTTTCACTTTTCACTTTCATGCATTGGAGAAGGAAATGGCAACCCACTCCAGTGTTCTTGCCTGGAGAATCCCAGGGACGGGGGAGCCTGGTGGGCTGCCGTCTATGGGGTCGCACAGAGTCAGACACGGCTGAAGCGACTTAGCAGCAGCAGCAGCAGTAAAGTGTAGGTTTGGTGTAGAGCCTATCCAGTAGGGTCCACTTTACCACACAGCGTATGACTTAGTCCATAGAAATCAGAAGATTGCCTTTGTAATGTCCTTTACCTCTTGTATTTGACACTCTTTATGTCACCCATTGATTCTGGTTCCCAGAAGCAATTCTGCCATGATACCAGAGCTGCCCAACCCTACTTAGTAATCCCAATGTGAAATTCTTTAATAATGAATGATGTCCAGTTTTTCTTGAAAAAAGAAACTTCATGAGCTCTAAAGCTATGAAGTCCTATGGCATTATAAACGTAGCCCTTGAACAAACATTAATTCATTAATTGGTTGGCCCTGTAATTCAGCGTACAGTTATCAAGTATTCAGTTTAAGAAATTGTGCTAAGTGAACAAACAGCATAATTACTAAGAAATAATTCCAACCTACTATTTGGCACTGGAGTCAAACAGCAACTCCAGCATAAAGGAAAGTCACCTCTTTTTTTTTTAGGTGCATATATTTAAAATACTTATCTGCCTGCAATTTTAAATTGGAGGTTTTTGTCTTTGTGAAATGCTGGGAGTCTCTAGCATAGCCAGCCTCAACTGAAGAAGAGCTAATAATAATGGTGTTTCTGCCTTTGTCCTGCATACTTTAAATCATGCAAATCAGAAAAATGTAGAGTATATTTTTAAAGAAAGTTATAAATCTAAGCATATATACCTAATGTGATTATGAATCATTGCAAAGTTATATAAATAATTTTACCAAAAATAATATGGATTAATAATATATTTGAGACTCACAGTGATAGGTTCAGTTATATTTTGACTGTTGTGCAGTAATCCCATTTAGGTAGTATTGTTTCTGAGCATGGTGCTTTTTATACTTGAAATATATTTTTGCTTTATTTTTATTGATATAATTATATTTGCACTAATGAATTTCTGAAGAAGATATTATAGATGACATTTTTTCTATCTATATTTGTTAAGCTTGGCATCTGGTAGCCCAGTGTTTCCTCTGCACAAATGTAGAATCTGATACAGTATAATGTTAAGAAATCTTGAATTTTTGAGGGTAACTAACTGTGCTGGTGTCTTCCTTCCTCCTCAGCAAGTTTTGAAAATGGTTGCTTGTCACTGATTGTGCATAGTATACTCAATGAAGATTTAGAAAGCCACTGAACATTTAAGAAATTTTAAAAGGCATAGTTTAGTCACTTAGTAGATGATGAAATTCTAAAACAATATTCTAAAAACAAAAATTTTTAAGTCTGAAATTTCAGTGCAGAATTAGTGGACTGTAATTCAGTTTTGAACTGAAGAACTTGAAATGACCTAAATGTCAGTATCCTGTGACAGGTGATTCCGTTTATGTTTGCAAAACCAGTTCACAGAGAGACTGCGGCCTTGGTGGAGGGAGGTGGGGCAGTAGCTAATCTGATGATAGCAGACTGAAGTCCCTTTCTGATTCAGAAGGGGCCAAGTGCTTATAAAAACTGACTACCTCAGTTTTCATTTCAGACTTAAGTTCATTTTGATAGTATTAAGGTCCCAATGTCAAAATTAACAAGTGAATTTATCTCTCAGGTTTTCAAGAACAGAATTTATAGGAAGGAAGCAAAAGCCATGTCGTTAGACTTGAGCTGACAGCTTTAAAGAAACTGACAAGCAGTTAGGTAGTCTTAGTATAGATCTCTCTGTATTCTCCTGAAAAACATCTTTTCCTAAAAATGTTATAAGTTATGCTTAAAGTTAGTTTCAGCCTAATATATTGGCTAAGAATTTATCAATATTTGAAAGTGAAACATAATGAAGTTTAAATAGTTTTAAGAAGATACATAAATAAGTATTCTGGAGTATTCCATAAAATTTTATCAATATTCAATATTAGAAGACTCACTGATTGAGACCATCTGTAAAATGACCATATGCTGTCTCAGAATCTCTCCAGCTCTAATACTCTGTGACTGATACTCGTGCAGAATTGCTTGGTCACTGCTGGCTCTGGCCTGCTTCCTGGAGTATGCCAGCTTACATCCCCCTCGTGTTCGTTGCAGTGTCCCGCGCTCAGTGCCTTAGCACTGTCTTTGTCCTTGGACGCTGAATGGAGAGAGAAGAGGGTGTTTGAGTAATCTTGGCAGGATGAGGTGGACTTCAGTCACAGCCCCACAGACCTCTTTCATAGTTGGCACCTGTCATCCGTGCCAGGTCCTTGCAGCCCAAGAGGACTAATGTATTTTAATAAAGTCTGTGTTACTTGTTCTGAAGAAAGAACTTACCTGAAAGGATGACCTTTTTTTGATACATTTAGTCAGGGTTGGGGAGGGAGTGGTGAATTATTTTCTTTTTGTTTACATTTTTAATAAAGTAGATTTAAGAACTAATCTTTATTTATGGTATTTAACTTTAAGTGTAATATATTACCTAGAAAAAACAAAGCTTTAATAAAAATGGAAACTAATTTGCATCTTGTCTTTACTTAACACCATCAGTTTTTTTTTGGAATGATTTATAAACATTTATTAAAATAGAAAGCTGGAGAATTTCCTGGGGGTCCAATGGTTAGGGCTGAGCTGAAGCTAGGATCCCAAAAGCTGTGCAGAGCAGCAGCCAGTGAGTAGTTGTTTGCTCTTGTATCCCATGGGCATCCATCTGGCTGCCTGTTATGTCTGACTGGTATCATAAACACCCTTGAAATCTTCAGGGCAACAAACATCTTTGGTTAGAACTCCTGGTTCCCTGCATTGTAGTCACTACCTCTCTTCACACCCCAAAGAAATTATCCATAGAAAAAAATATGTACCCATCATAAAAGTCAGGCCAACTGCTTTTGACAGGTCAAGGATTCAAGTTCACCTCTTCAACTTCCAGTCAAGTCTGCTTAACAGCTGTCTGCTCATAGATACAGCATCCAGCTTGAGCTTTAAGACCCCAGCAGTAGTTGTCATTCTTCTGGTACACAACTGCCCACCAGAAGCCATGAAAATCCACCTTGGAGTCCTGCCTGCCACGGTTCTTAGCAGCAGAGAACAACTCACAGGAACAGCCAGCTTGCAGCCACGAAAGCCGTCAGTTTTTTAAACCAGGTTAGGAGAAGGCAATGGCACCCCACTCCAGTACTTTTACCTAGAAAATCCCATGGATAGAGAAGCCTGGTAGGCTGCAGTCTATGGGGTCGCTAGAGTCGGACAGGACTGAGCGATTTCACTTTCACTTTTCACTTTCATGCATTGGAGAATGAAATGGCAACCCACTCCAGTGTTCTTGCCTGGAGGATCCCAGGGACGAGGGAGCCTGGTGGGCTGCCGTCTGTGGGGTCGCACAGAGTCGGACGTGACTGAAGCGACTTAGCAGCAGCAGTGGCAGGAGTACAAACCTCAGATGGTGAAAGAATCTGCAGTCAATGCAAGATGCCTGGGTTCGATCCGTGGGTTGGGAAGATCCCCTGGAGAAGGGAATGGCTACTCACTCCAGTATTCTTGCCTAGAGAATCCCATGAACAGAGAAGCCTGGTGGGTTACTACTATCCTTGGGATTGCAGAGTCAGACATGACTGAGCAACCAACACTTTGAGGCATACAAACACATCCATACACTTCATATGGGGACAATGAGGTGATTATTGTGAAACATAATTCAATTTTTACTTTTAACTGGAGTAATATTGTCCTACTTAAAGACTGGGGACAAATGTTATGTAAACCTATAGGGAATAACCCTCCTCAAATAGTTAAGCAGAAAGAGAGTGGACTAAAACAGTTCAGGGCAGCTGTCTGTAGCTGAGGATGATTCCTGCCCTATGAGTTTCGTGCTGTGAACCAGGAGTCTCATTGCAGGACCACTCTGTGCGTTCAAGTACCACGCTCTATTTGTGGCTGTCATCGTGGAATGTGATTCTTCATCATAACCTGACTAGTTTGAGAGAACGTACCTGGGGCATGCCTTCATGTGTACACAGAGCCATCTTGCCCTGGGGGCTGGAGCTAAGCACCATGAAATGGACTGAATGTTGCCTGTTTAACCTACTTGCTGAGTAGATCTTATCAGGAAATTTTAATGATAATATTTAGATTTTTAAAAATGTTTTAAGTATTTCATATAAGTACTAAAACTATGTATGGAGTTTAGTATATTATATATTTACTGTATATATATATATATATATATATAAAACGATGTACGGAGTTTAGTAAATTATATAAAAAAACTATTCACAGAGTTTAGTAAATCCAATATTATTTGCACAATGTACTGAAGATTAAGCCATCTACACCTCATACATTACCTGTTTACACTCCCTTTTTGTATATTCATAGAATATAGCTTATTTAGTAGGTATCATTGCTTCCCTGGTGGCTCAGCTGATAAAGAATCTGCCAGCAATGCAAGAGATCTGGGTTCGATCCCTGGGTTGGAAAGATTTCCTGTAGAAGGGAATGGCTAAGCACTCCAGTATTCTGGCCTGGAGAATTCCATGGACTGTATAGTCCTTGGAGTCACAAAGAATTGGACACAACTGAGCAAATTTCACTTTCAGAAGGTATCATTACATAAACAAGTCTTTTGTCCACACATCTCTGGTAGATATGCTGAAATGGAGAGGTTTATTTAAATCAGCTTTTTAGTGGTCCATCAGAAGTTCATTCTTTAATGTTTAAATTAAACTGGACATATTTGGAGATAGAAGTTCAAATACACCATTTGATATTCTGGTAGATGACCAATACCATTCTCATTTTGTATGTATAGAAATGTTTTGTTCTGCCTATAGACCTTGGTATATCTTAGATTTAATGCCATTTTCACATCCAATGCCACTAACAGCCAGTTTTTTCAATTTCAACAGAAACATTAGAGACTCAATGTTCTAACGTCGTCGTCTTGTTTGAAAATCACAGTCAAGAAGGCTACAGGTTGATAGGAAGAAATTTGACATGTGATTGCACACGCGGGTGTTCATTAGTGTGTACGCAGTGACAGCTCTGTGCATTTGGCTGAGATGAAAATTTACTGTAAGTGGGGTGCTGCAAAGGACAGAGCAAATGCCTCACGCCTCAGCAGCTTGCCAGAGCCTTGACTCTTTAATAGAAGTCAGATGAAACAGGTTATGCCACTGCTCTAAAATGATATTCGTTAGTTGTGAAGCTTAATGCTTGTTATTAAGTCAATGTGTAAAATCTGCATTTCTTACAATAGGTTTGACAAAGGAGTAAAGGGAGAGCCAGTAAGTCTATAGGTGTTACATGATCCTTAGGAATAAGCATCATGGAAAGAAAAATGAAGAAGTGAAATATCTAAGGCAAATCAGTCCTCAGTCTGATTGAGGTGACTCAGTGGCTTCGCCACTCTGGGATTTTGCCCCAGAACCCCGACATCAGCAGTGTGCCCCATGCCTGGTCTCCACAGATGGGTTTTTACCCTTCACAGCTTCCCTCCAACCCTAGGCTGTGATCATTCCTCCTCCTGTTTCCCCGTTACCATTTCAAAACAACCTGGTTTTCTCAGGCACATACACATACCGATGTGGTGGTATTATTAACTGGGGGTGGTGGCGAGGGGAGTCTTACCCCTCCATCTTTTTCAAGGATCGATTTGAAAAGAGGGAACCAGCAGCTCTCACTAATTTGTCAGAAACCCCTCCCTCTGCAGTTTGCTCCTGCTGTTTTATAGTTTTCATACCATCATTTAATTCCAGGTCTGGAATGAAAGTGCCTGGTGTGGCTGCCGTGCACCATGGCCCAGGAGCCATGGTGGTGAAAATGAGCAGACTAGTGTCTACTGAGCTCAGGAATCGGAGCAGGTCAGCTTCAGAGAGGGCAGGCACTGATCTGGGTGTGGCTTGCAGCTACTCAAGCCAGAAGCATAGATGCAGAAGTTATTAGTGCCCTGGAGAAGGAAATAGCAATCCAATCCAGTATTCTTGCCCAGAGAGTCCCATGGACAGAAGAGTCCGGCAGGCTGCAGTCCATGGGGTCTCAGAGAGTCGGACACAACTGAATGACTGAGCACAGCACAGAGGAAGAAACAGATGGTGAAGGTAAGTCTAAACTCAAGGGTGAATGAAGGCCTAAGAATTGGGTACTAAGAAATGACTCAGGAGGGAAACAGGAGCAAGAGGGTGCATGCAGAATGACCAGGCCACTACTGCTACATGGGGAGGGGCTGCCTTGTGTTTTTGCCTCCAAGGTGTAAGCGCACTTGAGAGTACCTTCTGATGCTTATCGAGGTACTAAATCTAGTGATTGAACATTGAAGTATTTGTTGGGTACTTAAAATGTTCAGCGCATATTTAGCACCAACTCTGGCAGGCACTCTACTGGGAACACAGGAAACCAACAGACATAGTCTTTGTCCTAGAGGTGATGAAGGAGGGGGACAATTAAATGATTGTTTACTCAATACTCTGTAATAACCTGTATGGGAGAAGAATCTGAAGTAGAACAACTAATCCTTTGCAGGGAGCCATTGCAGACCTCTGCTCACTGTGAAGACAAGGAATATAAACCTTTCTTATACCCTCTGTGCCCCTCAGCCTCCTCCATCCTTACTGCCTCCCCTTACCTACATTAGATCACATGGTCCCCCATTTCACTCTACTTCAGTGGCTCTCAAAGTGTGAACTGTGAGTTCGGTTCATTTGAGTTCAGTCGCTCAGTTGTATCTGACTCTGCAACCCCATGGACTGCAGCACACCAGGCTTCCTTATTCATCACCAGCTCCTGGAACTTGCTCAAACTCATGTCCATCAAGTTGGTGATGCCATCCAACCATCTCATCCTCTGTTGTCCCCTTCTCCTCCTGCCTTCAATCTTTCCCAGCATCAGGGTCTTTTCCAATGAATCAGTTCTTTCTATCAGGTGGCCAAAGTATTGGAGTTTCAGCCTCAGCATCAGTCCTTCCAATGAATATTCAGGACTGATTTCCTTTAGGATTGATTGATTTGATCTCCTTGCAGTCCAAGGGACTCTCAAGAGTCTTCTCCAACACCACAGTTCAAAAGCATCAATTCTTCAGCACTCAGCTTTCTTTATGGTCCAACTCTCACATCCATACATGACTACTAGAAAAAACCCTACCTTTGACTAGCTGAACCTTTGTTGGAAAAGTAATGTCTCTGCTTTTTAATATACTGTCTAGGTTTGTTATAGCATTTCTTCCAAAGAGCAAGCATCTTTTAATTTCATGGCTGCAGTCACCATCTGCAGTGATTTTGGAGCCCAAAAAAATTAAGTCTGTCACTGTTTCCATTGTTTCTCCATCTATTTGCCATGACGTGACTGGACCAGAGGCCATGATCTTAGTTTTCTGAATGTTGGGTTTTCAGCCAACTTTTTCACTCTCCTCTTTCACTTTCATCAAGAGGCTCTTTAGTTCTTCTTCACTTTCTGCCATAAGGATGGTGTCATCTACGTTTCTGAGGTTATTAATATTTCTCCCAGCAGTCTCAATTCCAACTTTGTGCTTCATCCAGCCTGACATTTCACATGATGTACTCTGCTTATAAGTTAAATAATCAAGATGACAATATACAGCCTTGACATACTCCTTTTCCCAATTTTGATCCAGTCTGTTGTTCCATGTCCAGTTCTAACTTTTGCTTCTTGACTTGCATACAGGTTTCTCAAGAGGCAGGTCAGGTGGTCTGGTATTCCCATCCCCAAGAATTTTCCACAGTTTGGCATAGTCAATGAAACAGAAGTAGATGTTCTTCTGGAATTCTCTTGCTTTTTCTATGATCCAGTGGATGTTGGCAATTTGATCTCTGGTTCCTCTGCCTTTTCTAAAACCAGCTTGAACATCTGGCACTTCTTGGTTCAGGTACCGTTGAAGCCTGGCTTGGAGAATTTTGATTATTACTTTACTAGTGTGTGAGACAGTGCAATTCTGTGGTAATTTGGACATTCTTTGGCATTGCCTTTCTTTGGGATTGTAATAAAAACTGACCTTTTCCAGTCCCGTGGCCACAGCCGAGTTTTCAAAATTTGCTGGCATATTGAATGCAGTACTTTCACGGCTTCATCTTTTAGGATTTGGAATAGCTCAGCTGGAATTCCATCACTTCTGCTAGCTTTGTTCGTAGTGATGTTTTTAAGGCCCACTTGACTTCGCATTCCAGGATGTCTGGCTCTAGGTGAGTGATCACACCATCATTGTTATCTGGGTCATGAAGATCTTTTTTGTATAGTTCTTCTGTGTATTCTTGCCACCTCTTCTGAATATCTTTTGCTTCTTTTAGTCCATACCATTTCTGTCCTTTATTGTGCCCATCTTTGCAATGATGTTCTTTTATGCTTATTTTTTAAAAAACCAAAAAGAACATCTTTTTGTGGCCCCTGGACCAGCTGTATTCCTCAGAATGCAATTTTTTTTTTTTTTTTTTTTTTTGCTGCACTGTGCAGCTTGCAGGATCTTAGTTCCCTGACCAGGATAGAACCAGTCCAGGGAATTCCTATAAAATGCAAATTCTTTGGCCCCATGCCAGATCTGCTGAATCAAAATCTCTAGGATTGGGGCCCTGCAATCTGTGTCATAACAAATCCTCTAATTGATGCTGTTGAAAACTCAAATTTGCAAACTACTGCCCTTAAACTCTCTGGTGCTTCTTACCAAAATCCACTTGGTAAAATCCCAACTTGGGAGGAATCCTATAATCTGCCTTGACCTTACTTATACTAGAGGAGCCCTACTAGGGAAAAACACTAAGCTGATTGTATGTGTACTCAACTGGGTTTTGCCCAACAATCTTATCTTCCTCTAGTCACTTTCTCTCCCATGTTCAAGGTTGCCAGAATTAGTGAAGAAAAACCCCAAACCAGGACACACAAATTTTAATTTCATAAGTTCAATTCAGTCACTCAGTCGTGTCTGACTCTTTGTGACCCCATGAATTGCAGCATGCCAGGCCTCCCTGTCCATCACCAACTCCCAGAGTTCACTGAGACTCACGTCCATCGAGTCAGTGATGCCATCCAGCCATCTCATCCTCTGTCGTCCCCTTCTCCTCCTGCCCACAATCCCTCCTAGCATCAGAGTCTTTTCCAATGAGTCAACTCTTCGCATGAGGTGGCCAAAGTCCTGGAGTTTCAGCTTTTGCATCATTCCTTCCAAAGAAATCCCAGGGCTGATCTCCTTCAGAATAGACTGGTTGGATCTCCTTGCAGTCCAAGGGACTCTCAAGAGTCTTCTCCAACACCACAGTTCAAAAGCATCAATTCTTCAGTGCTCAGCTTTCTTCACAGTCCAACTCTCACATCCATACATGACCATTGGAAAAACCATAGCCTTGACTAGATGGACCTTTGTTGGCAAATTAATGTCTCTGCTTTTGAATATGCTATCTAGGTTGGTCATAACTTTCCTTCCAAGGAGTAAGCGTCTTTGAATTTCATGGCTGCAGTCACCATCTGCAGTGATTTTGGAGCCCAGAAAAATAAAGTCTGACACTGTTTCCACTGTTTCCCCATCTATTTCCCATGAAATGATGGGACCAGATGCCATGATCGTTGTTTTCTGAATGTTGACTTTTAAGCCAACTTTTTCACTCTCCACTTTCATCAAGAGGCTTTTGAGTTCCTCTTCACTTTCTGCCATAAGGGTGGTGTCATCTGCATATCTGAGGTGATTGATATATCTCCCGGCAATCTTTTTTTTTTTTTTTTTTTTTTAGACGTTCTGTTTTTTTTTTAATTATTTATTTGGCTGCGCTGGGTCTTAGTTGCAGCATGTGGGATCTAGTTCCCTGACCAGGGATTGAACCCGTGCCCTCTCCATTGGTAGCACAGAGTCTTAGCCACTGGACCACCAGGGAAGTCCCTCCCGGCAATCTTGATTCCAGCTTGTGCTTTTTCTAGCCCAGTGTTTCTCATGATGTACTCTGCATATAAGTTAAATAAACAGGGTGACAGTATACAGCCTTGACGAACTCCTTTTCCTATTTGGAACCAGTCTGTCATTCCATGTCCAGTTCTAACTGTTGCTTCCTGACCTGTATATAGGTTTCTCAAGAGGAAGGTCAGGTAGTCTGGTATTCCCCTCTTTCAGAATTTTCCACAGTTTATTGTGATCCACACAGTCAAAGGCTTTGGCATAGTCAATAAAGCAGAAATAGAGGTTTTTCTGGAACTCTCTTGCATTTTCGATGATCCAGCAGATGTTGGTAATTTGATCTCCGGTTCCTCTGCCTTTTCTAAAACCAGCTTGAACATCAGGAAGTTCACAGTTCACATATTGCTGAAGCCTGGCTTGGAGAATTTTGAGCATTACTTTACTAGCGTGTGAGATGAGTGCAATTGTGCGGTAGTTTGAGCCTTCTTTGGCATTGCCTTTCTTTGGGATTGGAATGAAAACTGACCTTTTCCAGTCCTGTGGCCACTGCTGAGTTTTCCAAATTTGCTGGCATATTGAGTGCAGCACTTTCACAGCATCATCTTTCAGAATTGGAATAGCTCAACTGGAATTCCATCACCTCCACTAGCTTTGTTCGTAGTGATGCTTTCTAAGGCCCACTTGACTTCACATTCCAGGATGTCTGGCTCTAGGTCAGTGATCACACCATCATTGTTATCTGGGTCATGAAGATCTTTTTTGTACAGTTCTTCTGTGTATTCTTGCCACCTCTTCTTAATATCCTCTGCTTCTTTTAGGACCATACCATTTCTGTCCTTTATTGCGCCCATCTTTGCATGAAATGTTCCCTTGATATCTCTAATTTTCTTGAAGAGATCCCTAGTCTTTCCCATTCTGTTGTTTTCCTCTATTTCTTTGCATTGATCGCTGAGGAAGGCTTTCTTATCTCTTGCTATTCCTTGGAACTCTGCATTCAGAGGTTTATATCTTTCCTTTTCTCCTTTGCTTTATTTAATTATTATTTAATTTCAAATAATCATATACTAAAAAATTATTTGCTCGTGTCAACTACAAATTGGCACTTACCAAGAGCATTCCTAATGACTGAACAACCAAGGCATTTGCCATCTGCCTGTATGCAGACTGAACCCTGTGCTGCTATAGCTGTTGACCTTTAAATACCCCTGACTGAGTTCAGGGTGGAGTGAGGCACTCTGTGCTCCAGGGAATCTGGTGGGGCAGGTCTTTAGATAGTTGGATGTTTTTAGGAATAGATTTTATGATCTCAATCCTTGTATCTCCTCTTATCTAGAGAAGCACTAAATCTGTTCAAGGTGACATCAGATCCTCATGACTAACAAAAAAACCTTTTGTAAAATGAGGGCTGCTTAATGGTATTGAACTACCCACCGCCAACCCACCCCCCTGCCTGTTAACCAAAGCTGCTTTGGAGCAGTCTCTCAGAACTATCTGAGATGCTGCCTCCGGGCTGCAATCCTCGTGTTGCCCCAAATAAAACTTAACTAACAACTCAAGTTGTGCATCTTTTTTAGTCAACACTTCTATCTGACAGAATGTGGTCCACTGGAGAAGGGAATGGCAAACCACTTCAGTATTCTTGCCTTGAGAACCCCATGAACACTATGAAAAGGCAAAATGATAGGATACTGAAAGAGAAACTCCCCAGGTCAGTAGGTGCCCAATATGCTACTGGAGATCAGTGGAGAAATAACTCCAGAAAGAATGAAGAGATGGAGCCAAAGCAAAAAGAATACCCAGCTGTGGATGTGACTGGTAATAGAAGCAAGGTCCGATGCTGTAAAGAGCAATATTGCATAGGAACCTGGAATGTCAGGTCCATGAATCAAGGCAAATTGGAAGTGGTCAAATAAGAGATGGCACGAGTGAATGTCGACATTCTAGGAATCAGCGAACTGAAATGGACTGGAATGGGTGAATTTAACTCAGATGACCATTATATCTACTACTGTGGGCAGGAATCCCTCAGAAGAATTGGAGTGGCCATCATGGTTAACAAAAGAGTCTGAAATGCAGTACCTGGATGCAATCTCAAAAACGACAGAATGATCTCTGTTCATTTCCAAGGCAAGCCATTCAATATCACAGTAATCCAAGTCTATGCCCCAACCAGTAATGCTGAAGAAGATGAAGTTGAACGGTTCTATGAAGACCTACAAGACCTTTTAGAACTAACACCCAAAAAAGATGTCCTTTTCATTATAGGGGACTGGAATGCAAAAGTAGGAAGTCAAGAAACACCTGGAGTAACAGGCAAATTTGGCCTTGGAATATGGAATGAAGCAGGGCAAAGACTAATAGAGTTTTGCCAAGAAAATGCACTGGTCATAACAAACACCCTCTTCCAACAACACAAGAGAAGACTGTACACATGGACATCATCAGATGGTCAACACCAAAATCAGATTGATTATATTCTTTGCAGCCAAAGATGGAGAAGCTCTATACAGTCAGCAAAAACAAGACCAGGAGCTGACTGTGGCTCAGACCATGAACTCCTTATTGCCAAATTCAGACTTAAATTGAAGAAAGTAGGGAAAACCACTAGACCATTCAGGTATGACCTAAATCAAATCCCTTATGATTATACAGTGGAAGTGAAAAATAGATTTAAGGGCCTAGATCTGATAGATAGAGTGCCTGATGAACTATGGAATGAGGTTCGTGACATTGTACAGGAGACAGGGATCAAGACCATCCTCATAGAAAAGAAATGCAAAAAAGCAAAATGGCTGTCTGGGGAGGCCTTACAAATAGCTGTGAGAAGAAGAGAAGCAAAAAGCAAAGGAGAAAAGGAAAGATATAAACATCTGAATGCAGAGTTCCAAAGAATAGCAAGAAGAGATAAGAAAGCCTTCTTCAGCGATCAATGCAAAGAAATAGAGGAAAACAACAGAATGGGAAAGACTAGGGATCTCTTCAAGAAAATCAGAGATACCAAAGGAACATTTCATGCAAAGATGGGCACAATAAAGGACAGAAATGGTATGGACCTAACAGAAGCAGAAGATATTAAGAAGAGATGGCAAGAATACACAGAAGAACTGTACAAAAAAGATCTTCATGACCCAGATAATCATGATGGTGTGATCACTGACCTAGAGCCAGACATCCTGGAATGTGAAGTCAAGTGGGCCTTAGAAAGCATCACTACGAACAAAGCTGGTGGAGGTGATGGAATTCCAGTTGAGCTATTCCAAATCCTGAAAGATGATGCTGTGAAAATGCTGCACTCAATATGCCAGCAAATTTGGAAAACTCAGCAGTGGCCACAGGACTGGAAAAGGTCAGTTTTCATTCCAATCCCAAAGAAAGGCAATGCCAAAGAATGCTCAAACTACCGCACAATTGCACTCATCTCACACGCTAGTAAAGTAATGCTCAAAATTCTCCAAGCCAGGCTTCAGCAATATGTGAACCATGAACTTCCTGATGTTCAAGCTGGTTTTAGAAAAGGCAGAGGAACCAGAGATCAAATTGCCAACATCCGCTGGATCATAGAAAAAGCAAGAGAGTTCTAGAAAAACCTCTATTTCTGCTTTATTGACTATGCCAAAGCCTTTGACTGTGTGGATCACAATAAACTGTGGAAAATTCTTCAAGAGATGGGAATACCAGACTACCTGACCTTCCTCTTGAGAAACCTATATACAGGTCAGGAAGCAACAGTTAGAACTGGACATGTAACAACAGACTGGTTCCAAATAGGAAAAGGAGTACATCAAGGCTGTATATTGTCACCCTGCTTATTTAACTTCTATGCAGAGTACATCATGAGAAATGCTGGACTGGAAGAAGCACAAGCTGGAATCAAGATTGCCAGGAGAAATATCAATCACCTCAGATATGCAGATGACACCACCCTTATGGCAGAAAGTGAAGAGGAACTCAAAAGCCTCTTGATGAAAGGGAAAGTGGAGAGTGAAAAAGTTGGCTTAAAGCTCAACATTCAGAAAACGAAGATCATGGCATCCGGTCCCACCACTTCATGGGAAATAGATGGGGAAACAGTGGAAACAGTGTCAGACTTTATTTTTCTGGGCTCCAAAATCACTACAGATGGTCACTGCAGCCATGAAATTAAAACACTTACTCCTTGGAAGGAAAGTTATGACCAACCTAGATAGCATATTCAAAAGCAGAGACATTAATTTGCCAACAAAGGTCCATCTAGTCAAGGCTATGGTTTTTCCAATGGTCATGTATGGATGTGAGAGTTGGACTGTGAAGAAAGCTGAGCACTGAAGAATTGGTGCTTTTGAACTGTGGTGCTGGAGAAGACTCTTGAGAGTCCCTTGGACTGCAAGGAGATCCAACCAGTCTATTCTGAAGGAGATCAGCCCTGGGATTTCTTTGGAAGGAATGATGCTAAAGCTGAAACTCCAGTACTTTGGCCACCTCTTGCGAAGAGTTGATTCACTGGAAAAGACCCTGATGATGGGAGGGATTGGGGGCAAGAGGTGAAGGGGACGACAGAGGATGAGATGGATGGATGGCATCACTGACTCGATGGACATGAGTCTCAGTGAACTCTGGGAGTTGGTGATGGACAGGGAGGCCTGGCGTGCTGCGATTCATGGGGTCACAAAGAGTCAGACAGGACTGAGTGACTGATCTGATCTATCTGAAATTCACATTTCACTGAGCAACTTGTATTTTTATTTGCTAAAGCTAGCAACTCTAACTAGGAGATGTATATATAATCAGTATGCAGGCAGTTGGGAAGCGAGCAAGCACAGGATGAAGCCAACAGTGAAACCATGTCAGTCCTTGTTGCCTCTGACCTTGATTGTACAGATGTCCTGGAGAAGCTAGGACCCTCCAGCATGAACTAAACACACAGACACCTGGCCCAAATGCCAGAGATGCTCCAGGAGGATTCAAAGGAAAATGGGACAGTTGGAGTCCTGTCTGATGCCTCACACCAGCAGGGTGACCCAGCAAATAAATAAGAATGTGTTTGCAAAATGATTGTTGCTTTACTTCTGTCCTTAATCTCCCCCAGGTATGTCTCTGAACCATGCTAACTGGAAACACACAGGGAAAGGAATTTTGGGATAAGTAACAACCTAGTCAGGGTGATGCATTGTACTCCACCACACCCATTCTTCAACTTAAAAGAGGCTTGATATTAAATGCCAGTGACAGATGAAAATTTCACACAGCTGCCCTTTACATAGCAGCCCTTTGGGAGAATGACGTCAGCAACATAGTAGGGTAAGATACTATCTTTGTCTTTCCCCTTCAATCTACAACCAGTAAAACATCCACAACACAGCAAGGTGCCTCTGTCCAAAACACCAGGATGACAGAGAATTACACACATCTGTGTATCCAAGGGTAGACTGGAACACACAGAGGAAGTGGAATTAGGGGACCAGCAGGCAGTGCCTGCAATCCTGGCCCTCTAGCTATGGCAGCCCACAGCCCCAGAGAATCCAGTGGTGGTACTGAGACCCCGGCCTCTCTGTACAGTGCTGAATCAAATCCTAGAGACAGAGTTTGGGGTGAAATAGAAAAGGATAGCTTTATTGCTTTGCCAGGCAAAGAGAGACACATCAGGTTTCTGCCTCGAAAAATTATGTCTTCACCTGGGAGGATTTGATGAGGGTTTTATAACAACTCTCCTCTTTCAAAGGTGAGGTCTACATGATAGGGTGTGCAGGGCTTTCACTCCCTTAATCTCTTCTCAGGTGGGTCTCCTAATCTAATCTCTGGTCCATTTCATCTTGCTTCAGATCTTTCTTGGCTGCTCCTCCCATAGCAACTGTTCTGAATCTGCCTTTTGTTTGTCTGGGAGCCCCACAGGGCCCACTCGGTTTCAGTAGCTGCAGGAGAGGCAGTGCATACCACTCCAGTCTCTCAGGCACAGTGGCACTCATGGCCACAGGGAACTGGACAGCAGTGACAGTGGGACCTGGGGCCCTGGCCCTCCAGCTGTGGAAGCACCCAGGACTCCAGCCCTCGACCCTCCCAGTGGCAGCAGCAGAGCCCAGGAACCTAACACCAGACACAGCAGAGGTGCCTTGACCCTGGCTCCTCTCCCTCCCCTCCTCCTTGGCTGACAGCAACAGAGCCTGATCCCATTTGCAGAGGAATCACCCACCATCCTGGTGCTTCAGGTGGGGTAGTGACACTGGCAGCATCAAAGGCTCCAACAACCTCAGAGACACAGGCAGTGATAAGGACCCCATGGAGCCGCGCCTCTGATGGAAGCAGTGGAGAGCGGGAAGTGCTGTCTTCCACCTGAGGCAGCTCAGATAAGAGAAACCAAAAGTTTGTGCTGTAGCGCCACCTGCTGGGAAGTAGAAGAAAGGCCTCTAATTTTTAATTAAGTTGAATTCTTAGAATCAAATAGAAAGGTGTTCCCTGTTTCAAATGAGTTGGCAGAGGTGCTGAGTAGACATTTTCCCAAAGAACACATATAGATGAACAACAAGCAGATGAAAAGGTGTTTAACATCACTAATCATTAAGTAAATGCAAGTCAAAACCACAATGAGATATCACCTCATGCCTGTTAGAATCCTTATTATCAAAAAGGAAAGTATTGTTGAGTATGTGGAGAAAAGGGAACTTACATATAAATAGAAAGATATTTCATGCTCATGGATTAAAAGAATTAACATTGTTTAAATGTCCATAATACCTACAGCAATCTACAGATTCAATGCAGTCCTTATCAATATCCCGAGGACACTGGGGACAAATACTATTGGTAGGAATGTAAACTGGCACAGCCACTATGGACAGCAGAGTGGAGGATTCTCAAAAAATGAAGAATAGAAGTACCGTATGACCCAGCTATTGCACTTCTATGTATTTATCCAAAGAACATGAAAACACTAATGCATGCAGCCTTATGTTCACTGAAGCATTATTTACAATAGCCAAATATGGAAACAGCCTAAGTGTCCATGAATGGATGAATGGATAAAGAAGAGGTGATATATAGATATATATAAAATGGAATATTGCCTAGGAATAAGAAAGATGAAATCTTTCCATTTGTGACAACATGGATGGAGCTTGAGAACACTAGGCTAAGTGAAATAAGTCAGACAGAGAAAGACAAGTATCATATGATTTCACTCATATTTGGAATATTTAAAAAATAAATCAACAGGGCTTCCCTGGTGGTCCAGTGGTTAAGAGTCTGCTTGCAACACGAGGGATGCTGGTTCAGTCCCTGGTCCGGGAAGATCCCACATGCTATGGAGCAACGAAGCGCATGCACCACAACTGCCGAAACTCTGCTTTAGAGCCCATAAGCCGAAACCACTGAAGCCTGTGTGCTTAGAACCTATGCTCTGCAATAAGAGAAGGCACCGCAATGGGAAGCCTGTGCAGCACAACAGAGAGTAGTCCCGGCTCGCCGCAGCTAGAGAAAGCCCTCGCGCAGCAAAGACCCACCACAGCCAAAAAAAACATGAACAGAAACAAACACACAGAATGCAAAGAACAGAGTAGTGGTTACTAAAGAGGAAGAGGCCAGGGGGAGGGCAAAATGGATATGTGAGATCAACTGTACAGTGACAGGAGGAAACTCCATTTTGGTGGTGAGCATACTGTAGTGCATTTGTTGTTCAGTCGCTAAGTCATTTAACTTTTTGTGACTCTTTGCAAACCCATGAACAGCAGCACGTCAGGCTTCCCTCTCGTTCACCATATCCCAGAGTTTGTTCAGACTCATGTCCATTGAGTCAATGATTCCATCCAACCATCTCATCCTCTGTTACCTCCTTCTCCTCCTGCCTTCAATCATCCCCAGCATCAGGGTCTTTTCTAATGAGTCAGCTCTTCCCATCAGGTGGCCAAAGTATTGGAGCTTCAGCTTTGGCATCAATCTTTCCAGTGATTATTGACTGATTTCCTTTAGGATTGACTGGTTGGATCTCCTTGCTGTCCAAGGGACTCTCAAAAATCTTCTCCAGTACCACAGTTCAAAAGCATCAATTCTTCAGCACTCAGCCTTTTTTATGGTCCAATTCTCACATCCATACATGACTACTGGAAAAACCATAGCTTTGACTAGACAGATCTTTGGCAACAAAGTAATGTCTCTGCTTTTTAATATGCTGTCTAGGTTGGTCATAGCTTTTCTTCCAAGGAGCAAGGGTCTTTTAACTTCACAGCTGCAGTCACCATCTGCACTGATTTTTGGAGCTCAAGAGAATGAAGTCTGTCACTGTTTCCAATTCCACCCCCCCCCCCATCTATTTGCCATGAAGTGATGGAACCAGATGCCATGATCTTAATTTTTTGAATATTGAGTTTCAAGCCAGCTTTTTCTCTCTCCTCTTTCACCTTCATCAAGAGGCTCTTTAGTTCCTCTTTGCTTTCTGCCATAAGGGTGGCATCATCTGCATATCTGAGGTTGTTGATATTTATTCCAGCAATCTTGATTCCAGCTTGTGAGTCATCCAGCCTGGCATCTTGTATGATGTACTCTGCATATAAGTTAAATGAGCAAGGTGACAATACATAGCCTTGATGTACTCCTTTCCTGATTTTGAACTAATCCATTGTTCTATGTCGGGTTCTAACTGTTGATTCTTGACCTGCAGTCAGGTTTCTCAGAAGGCAGTTAAGATGGTCTGGTATTCCCATCTCTTTAAGAATATTTCACAATTTATTGTGATTCACACAGTCAAAGGCTTTTGCATAGTCAATGAAGCAGAAGTAGATTTTTTCTGGAATTCTCTTGCTTTTTCTGTGATCCAGTAGATGTTGGCAATTTGATCTCTGGTTTCTCTGCCTTTTCTAAATCCAGCTTGTACCTCTGGAAGTTCTTGGTTCACGTGCTGTTGAAGCCTAGCTTGAAAGAGTTTGAGCATTACCTCGCTAGCATGTGAAATGAGCACAATTGTATGTTAGTTTGAACATTCTTTGGCATTGTCCTTCTTTGGGATTGGTAGGTATATAGTGCATACAGAAGTAGAAATACAATGTTGTATGCATTAACATGTAATATTATAAACCAATGTTACTTCAGTAAAAAAAAAATATTAAAAAAAATCACAAAAAGACATAAAGGACAAGAGAAGATCAAAAAAAAGAAAAGAAATAGCTACATTTTGTTGAATCCTTTCTATTTAAGCACTTATAATATACTCTATTAAAGTATAGTTGTACAATAAAGTTGTACAACAGTAATTCATTATTTTTATGGATTATACACCTTGTAAAATCATTATAACATGTTGACTATATTCCCTGTGTGTACAATATATCCTTATATCTTATTTATTTTAGACCTAGTAGTTTGTACCTCTAAACTCCCTAGTTCATTTTGCCCCTCCCCAACTCCTCTCCCCACTGGTAACCACTGGTTTATTGTCTATACCTGTGAGTCTGTTTTTGTTTGTTATATTCATTTGTGGTTTTTTTTTTTTTTTAGATTCAACTATAAACTCTTCACATACATTTTACTTACATAGATATATAAATACATACATTACAAACATGAGCTCCTTTAGTCCTCATAACAATGCTATAAAATTGGTATTACTAATATCATTTCATAGATGAAGAAATTAAGGTTGGAGACATATTCCCATGAACATCCAGTAAGCACGGGGCAGAGCTATGAGGCAGAGCTATAAGGTCTCTCTAAAGCCTGTGTTGCTAACCAGTAAATTCTATGCTATGCAGCCTCCCAACAAACTGTGGACTTTGTTATTTCATAAGCACTAAATCTGCACACAGTCTATAGACCTCCTGCAAAACCCTTAGGCAAGAGCACTCAGTGACACCACTAGCTCGGGAACAAGTTCCTCATCACACTTCGCCCTGAGAAGTTGCCTGAGTTGGATTCCGAGACCTTTCACTTAGTAACTGAGTGGCCTTGGGCGAGTTACAGAACCTTTGTCAGCCTTACTCGCCTGGTGAAGGCAGTAATTCCCACCTTACGAACTGTAAAGGTAGATGAGACTAATACCAGGAGAATATCTGGCACAGCCTGATCATCCTGAGGATGATCTCCCCCTTTCTCAGTGAAGGAGTTCTCCCCCTTTCTCCGTGAATTAGCTACTACTACCTATGTCTAGGCTGCAGACCCTTTAATCTATACCTTCAGTTCTAGTCTCTGATTCTTCCTCTAGATCTGTGTTTCTTGTTTCTCACCAGAAAGCACAGCCAACGCCAAATTATCTTCACTTGAACAATTATTCCCAGCTTTTCAACAATATATAAGCAGAAAGAGAGTGGACTAAAACAGTTCAGGGCAGCTGTCTGTAGCTGAGGATGATTCCTGCCCTATGAGTTTTGTGCTGTGAGCCAGGAGTCTCATTGCAGGACCACTCTGTGCGTTCAAGTACCACGCTCTATTTGTGGCTGTCATCGTGGAATGTGATTCTTCATCATAACCTGACTAGTTTGAGAGAACGTACCTGGGGCATGCCTTCATGTGTACGCAGAGCCATCTTGCCCTGGGGGCTGGAGCTAAGCACCATGAAATGGACTGAATGTTGCCTGTTTAACCTACTTGCTGAGTAGATCTTATCAGGAAATTTTAATGATAATATTTAGATTTTTAAAAATGTTTTAAGTATTTCATATAAGTACTAAAACTATGTATGGAGTTTAGTATATTATATATTTACTGTATATATATATATATATATATATATATATAAAACGATGTACGGAGTTTAGTAAATTATATAAAAAAACTATTCACAGAGTTTAGTAAATCCAATATTATTTGCACAATGTACTGAAGATTAAGCCATCTACACCTCATACATTACCTGTTTACACTCCCTTTTTGTATATTCATAGAATATAGCTTATTTAGTACGTATCTGGTCCTTGAGCTCACTTTCTTAAAATCATCTCCATCTCTCTCTCCTTCTGCTTGTCAGATATCATATGTACACATCACTCCTCTTTCCCAAGAGAAATATTTCAACTCCTAGTGCCATATTTTAAAAAGTATATTAGCAAACTATGTTTGAGAGTTGCCAAGAGAGTAGATCTTCAAAGTTCTCATCACAAGAAAAAAAATGTTTTCTTAACTATGTATGATGACAGATGTTAATTAGGCTTATTGTGATCATTTCACAGTATATATAAATATCAAATCTTTATCATCTGAAACTAATATCATGTTATATGTCCATTATATCTCATTTGAAAAATCATACTGTGGAAAAAAGAAAGTATATTGTCAAATTTGAGTAAATTAGAAGGATCAGGATGATGAGAGCCTGGAAACTGGCATAATGAACATATATGTATATCAAGGAAATAGGCATTTTCCTCTTTTAGAACAAAAACCTACGGTTTATCACTGGGAAGAAAAAGTTCTTTCTCTGTAGGCTTCAAAGTACAGACCTGATCCATAGGAAGTGGATTTCTGCTTGATATAAGGAAACATTAAGGACTTGAGTCTCTGCCAGTGAGATGTGGTACAGCCATCTGGGATTCTCTGTCTTTGTCTCATCTGCTTGCTTCTTCCATTCTCATGTCAACGGGGAGGAGGAGGATTTAAGCTAAAAAGACATAGTCACCATCTGCTATGAGAATCTTAAGGAAGCAGCTTGCTAAGTTTCAAGTATATGCATACTTTGTTGAATGATTTAAGACTTTCTGGAATCATATGCTACCCATTTTGAGCCTGTTTGAAACCTGGCTTCCTAGCACCAGTGAACTGAAAGCTAAAGTTTGCTCATGGCAATGAAGGGTTTATAATCCCCCTCTGAGTCAACCAGACTCCTCAACTCATAATATTGCCATTAATAATAAATTATCTAGCATGTTCATTTTCAAGGCAGTCAATATCAGCAAGACAGAGGCTTTTCTTTTAAATGATCCTTCTGCTTTTAAGAGTATGAGGACCACAGCAAAGATAGTTTGCAGATGGATCCCACTGGCCTGAAGACAGAAGGTGTGGGTAGGAGGAAGCAGGACAGGCTTCTGAGGATTTAGCGTAGGGGGAAGGGAGAAAAAAGGCAGAGGACAAGAAGAGGTGCCTGCCTACCCATCCAAAAGGAAACTGCGCAGCAACAGAAAAGAAACATATTGCTCCATCCTCCAGACTCTGAATGTGTTGACCATGGTCCACAAATGGAGCAACTTGAGAACAAAAGTACACAGGGCTCTTGAGCACTGGACCCAAGAGAAAGTAGAATTGATGGCTGACCTGCAGGCGCCAGAGCACGTGGGATCTTTCTTGCATCATGTGGAATCTTGCATTGCAGTGCATGGCCTCTCCAGCTGTGGCATGCGCGCTTACTTGTTCTGTGGAGTGTAGAATCTTACTTCCCCAACCAAGGACTGAACCCATGTCCCCTGCATTGCAAGTTCAGTTCAGTTGCTCAACTCTTCGCAACCCCATGGACTGCAGCACGCCAGGCTTCCCTGTCCATCACCAACTCCCAGAGCTTACTTAAACTCATTTCCCTCAGGTCAGTGATGCCATCAAACCATCTCACCCTCTGTCGTCCCCTTCTCCTCCCGCCTTCAATCTTTCCCAGCATCAGGGTCTTTTCCAATGAGTCAGTTCTTCCCATCAGGTGGCCAAAGTATTGGAGTTTCAGCTTTAGCATCAGTCCATCCAATGAATATTCAGGACTGATTTCCTTTAGGATTGACTGGTTGGATCTCTTTGCAGTCCAAGGGACTCTATAGAGTCTCCTCCAACACCACAGCTTAAAAGCATCATTCTTTGGTGCTCAGCTTTCTTTATAGTCCAACATGACTACTGGAAAAGCCATAGCTTTGACCAGACAGACCTTTGTTGGCAAAGTAATGTCTCTGCTTTTTAATACACTGTCTAGGTTGGTTATAGCTTTTCTTCCAAGGAGCAAGCGTCTTTTAATTTCATGGCTGCAGCCACTATCTGCAGTGATTTTGGAGCCCAAGAAAATAAAGTCTCTCACTGTTTCCATTGTTTCCCCATCTATTTGCCATGAAGTGATGGGACCGGATGCCATGATCTTAGTTTTCTGAATGTTGAGTTTTAAGCCAACTTTTTCGCTCTCCTCTTTCACTTTCATCAAGAGGCTTTTTAGTTCTTCTCTTTCTGCCAGAAGGGTGGTGTCATCTGCGTATCTGAGGTTATTGATATTTCTGTCATCAATCTTGATTCCAGCTTGTGCTTCATCCAACCTAGCATTTCACATGATGTACTTTGCATATAAGTTAAATAAGCAGAGTGACAGCATTCAGCCTTGACATACTCATTTCCCAATTTTGAACCAGTCTGTTGTTCCATGTCCAGTTCTAACTGTTGCTTCTTGACCTGCATATGGATTTTTCAGGAGGCAGGTAAGGTGGTCTGGTATTCCCATCTCTTTCAGAATTTTCCACAGTTTGTTGTGATCCACACAGTCAAAGGTTTTGCCATAGTCAATAAGGCAGAAATAGATGTCTTTCTGGAACTCTCTTGCTTTTTTGATGGTCCAATGGTTTTGGCAATTTGATCTCTGGTTCCTCTGCCTTTTCTAAATCCAGCCTGAACATCTGTAAGTTCTTGGTTCACGTACTGTTGAAGCCTGGCTTGGAGAATTTTGAGTATTACTTTGCTAGTGTGTGAGATGAGTGCAATTATGCAGTAGTTTGAGCATTCTTTGGCATTGTCTTTCTTTGGGATTGGAATGAGAACTGGCCTTTTCCAGTCCTGTGGCCACTGCTGAGTTTTCCTACGGTCCACTTGACTTCACACTCCAGGATGTCTGGCTCTAGGTGAGTGACCACACCATCGTGGTTATCTGGGTCATTAAGACCTTTTTTGTATAGTTCTTCTGTGTATTCTTGCCACCTCTTAATCTCTTCTGCTTCTGTTAGGTCCTTGCCATTCTACCCTTTATTCTGCCCATCTTTGTATGAATTCTCCAGGCAAGAATACTGGGATAGATTGCCATTTCCTTCTCCAGGGAGTCTTCCTAATCCAGGATTCAACCCCGCATCTCCTGCATTGGCATGCAGATTCTTGACTACTGAGCCACCAGAGATGCCCTTTTTATGATTATATATTAAAATTTTCTGAATATAATTGGTTCTGTTGTTTGCTTTAAAGACCTTTGGGATTCTTTTTGCCACATCCTCATCAAAATTCCTCAGTTTTTACTTTCTTATATGTCCAGAGTACACTCTGTTCCCACTGTCTTAAATTTCAGGCAGACGTAAGACATAGCACCTGCCAGTGCTTATCCTTCCTGGTTTGTTTTGTTAAACTCTAAAATCAGTAGATTGTGAAACAACTTCACCATATATTAGTCCCAGGTCTTCCCCTAAGGCTGATAAGAGTTGATAAAACTAGTTTAGCTGTTCCCTATGTTACACTACAAAGATCTCAGAGTATTTTTCTGCCCCAAGCCCCTGTAATTAAACATTTTGTCTTTTATGAATCTTGGGATTCATAGGATTTACGCTTTTTTTAAATTAATTTTTATTTTATATTAGACTATAGTTGATTTACAATACTATGTTAGTTTCAGGTGTACAGCAAAGTGACTCAGCCAAACATACACATAGATCGATTCTTTCTCAGATTCTTTTCCTATATCGGTTATTACAGAGTATTGAGTAGAGTTCCCTGTGCTATTCAGTAGGCCCTTGTTGATTATCTACTGTATATATAGTAGTGTGTATATGTTAATTCTAACCTCCTAATTTATCCCTCCTCCACTTTCCCCCTTTGGTAACCATAAGTTTGTTTTCTAAGTCTAAGGGCTTAGGTTTTTTATACTGTGACTGTGTGATTTCACTAAAAGCTCTTCTTTCCTTGGTAGAAAATGTTCATGGTTTATTCATTTATCTTCTTTTTACTTCTATTTAAAAATTGTGGTAAAATATGTATAACCTCAGTTTTGTCATTTTAACTATTTTTACATGTGCAGTTCAGTGGCATTAAGTATATTCACAATGTTGTTCAACCATAGCCAAGGTTTCCAAAATTTTTCATCTCCCCAAAAAGAAATTCAGTGCCTATTAAACAATAATTTCCCTTCCCTACTTCCCCAGCCCTAGTAACTTCTGATCTACTCTCTGTCTCTATGGATTTGCCTATTCTAGTTATTTCATGGGAGTGAAATCATCCAATATATGTTCTTTTGTCTGGCTTATTTCACTTAGCATAATGTTTTCAAGGTTCATCTGTGTTGTGCGGTGTGTCTAAACTTTATTTTTATGGCAAAATATCTGATTGTACGTATATATCAGATTTTGTTTATCCACTCATTTGTTAATGAACATTTGGATTGTCTCTACCTTTTGACTATTGTGAATAGTGCTGCTATGAATGTTGACACTGAGTCCTTGATTTAAATTATTTTGGGTTTATACTTAGAAATGGAATTACTGGGCCATATGGTAATTCTATGTTTAACTTTTCAAGGAATTGCCAAATTGTTTTCCACAGCAGCTGTATCATTTTACATTCCCAGAAATGCATGAGATTTCCAATTTTCCCACATCTTTAATGAAATATTTTATTTTTTAAATTTTATTATAGATCTTCTAATGGGTATAAAGTGATATATCATTGTAGTTTTGATTTTTGTATTTCTTGATGGCTAATGATGTTGAGCATCTTTTCATGTTTATTGATCATTTGACTATCTTCTTTGGAGAAATGTCAAGTCCTTAGCCCATTTTTAAATTGGGTTGTTTGTATTTTTTTTTAACCCAGAGTTTTGAAGCCCTCTCCACTGTAGGTCACCAGCAGTCAGTCTGCACTTTACAAACTAGAACTACGCTCAACCTTAGAAGACAGACTCTGGTATCAAGGGCTGTCCATTTTTAAATTTGGGGTTGATTGGAGGAACTGGGGTTGATTGTGTTGATTGCTCAGCCATAGAGGTCCCTCTGGTCATATTATATCATAAGACAGATGAACCAAAAACTAAGATTAAAAACAAAAGAAGGAGAGGATAGAATTTGAAGTTAATCTAGTTTACTTTTACTCATTCATCAACTTAACAAATATTTCTTGAGCACTTTATAGGTGACAAGCATTGGCTAGATACTGGGGATATAGTGGTCAATGACACAGATGAGGTTCATGTGGGAGGCAAAATAATGGTCCCCAAAGATGTCCACATCCTAATCCTGGGACCTGTGAAATGTTACCTTACATGGGAAAAGGGACTTGGCAGGTGTGATTCAGTTAAGGATTTTGAGGTGGACAGATTATTCTGGATTATCTGGTGGGCCCAATGTAATCGTATGTCCTTATAAGACAGAGACAGAAGAATTAGAGTGAGAGAAGAGGGAAGCAGAGTTAGAGATTTGAAGACAACAAATAGCTTTGAAGACAGAAGGGGCCATGAGCCAAGAAATGCAGATGACTTATAAAAGCTGGAAAAGGCAAGGAAGCACATTCTCCCCAGAGTCTCTGGAAGGGATGCAGTCTGGCCAACCCCATAACTTTAGGACTTCTGCCTTATAGAACTGTAAGATGGTTGATTAGCCTCATTCTAGACTCTCACTTTATGATCATTTATTATGGCAGCAATTGGAAACTCACACAGTTCCTCATTCCTCCATACAGGGCACTGAGGTATAGTGTCAGTGCTGAGTCGGAGTCAGACTCCTGTCAGAGTCCAGTAGCCATGTGACTTGGGACAGAGTTTCTTTATCACTGAGACTCATTTTCCATGTCTGTAGAATGGGGGACAGCAATGTCTGCCTTGCAACATTGTTGTAAGAAGTAGAGATAAATTATATAAACAGTGGGCATTTAGTAGCTCTTAGTAAGTGGAAGCTATTATTATTGCCATCGCTGTTTATTTTCTTTTAAATGCTTTCCTTTAATTAGGCAAGAAAGTGAGAGATCAAAGATGTGGACCTTATTTAAAATTAGAATGTTGGAAGAGGAAGGGATTACAAAATGCTTCCATGGGAGTAATTAGGGGAGATTCTCTTCTAGGGAGCAAGGCAGTGGCCCTGGTTGCCCTTCTCTCTCCCTTCTCCTTTCTGTTAGTCACACTGTCCTGCTGCTCAGCTTCCATGTATCAAACACAAGGATTCACTTCATCCCTTCTTTTTTTTTTTTTTACTGCCATCAAGTCCTGCTTCCATTTCTCCATCTAAACCCACTCCCAAGAAAGGCCCTTGTTTTGTTTATCTTTCTCAGTCAGGATTAAGGCGATTTTGGTTAGTTGTTCACATTTGGTCATGTTTGCTTTCTTGATGCAGCATTGATAACCCAGTCTAGATTGATTTCCAGTCCTTGGTCATAAATTATAATGTATGTCTCCCTTCTCACAAAGAACAGGCGCCAGCAGCCAGATCTGCTTTGGGTATCTCATTTCCTCTGCCTGTAATAGCTCACTGGCCAGGATGGACACCTTACCCAAGCCAGGAACTGGGATTTGTGACCTAATCAGCCCTGACTCAGAACTGATTGGAACTATACCCATCAATCAGTCAATCAGGAGAGTAATAACAGCTATATAAGCTTAGGGGAGGGGGAGGGGGAGGCGAGGAAAGAAGAGCTCAGCGGACATGCAAGGAGACGTCTCAATGGCTCTGCAGTCCCATTTTCTAGCCCCTTCCTACAGCTTTACTGTATTTCTGTCTTCAGATTCCATGAAAAAGCACTATGCATATCCTTATACAGCTAAGATTTCTTTATATGGACCATTTTTAAAGTCTTTATTGAATTTGCTACAGTATTATTTCTGTTTTATATTTTGGTTTTTTGGCCACAGGGCATGTGGGATCTTGGCTCTCCAACCAGAGATTGAACCTGCACAGCCTGTATTGGAAGGTGAAGTCTTAACCACTGGACTGCCAGGGAAGTCTCATATCCTTATACATTATACAGGGTGTACATACATAGAGTATATACCGATACATAAATATGCATGCATATGAAAACATGTATATAAAATACACAAATACATGTTGAAATAAATTTCTAGGTCACTCCTGCTCAGGGTCCCATGTCAGCAAATGAAAATTTAGATAACTTTCATGTCCCTGTAAATGCTCCATTTGACCAGAAATGTAGCATATCCAGTCAGCCACCCCCAAATGCACAACCCAGCTCTGAGCACTATGCTTATTTTCTTCTTCCTCTCACCACAAACAAGGTTGACCATGTGGCCCCAGTTAACCAGATATCTTCCATTTTTCTTTTTTCTGTTCTTTATTCTCTATCCTGTGAAAGCTATCTGCCTTCAGCCCCATTTTGCAGTTCTCTGGACCCTTGTCAATGGAGACTGGCTGCTTCGTGAAGCATTAAATGATGTTTGTTTGTATCACCTAAATTGTCTCCTTTAATCATCTGTAATATGCATATACATAAAATTCTCAGTTTTCCCTTCAGCCAACTTTAAATGAATTCTGTTATGGCAACCAAAGGGTTTCAGATAATTTAAACATAAATATCTTTGGGGACAGCAAGCTCTAGAATTCCTAGAGGAAAACCATGTAATATAAATGCTGCCATACATCCTCATCTCATTTTATTGCTGAACCAGAGGCCTAAAAACTTTAATCGCCAATGTCTTACATCATCAAATGCCTTCATCCAGGAGAAGGTCTTTGGAAAAGCACACGATGTGATCATGCCAACATCAGACACTGACAAAAGCATCATATCCCTTCTTGAAATGTATCCAAAGAGAAGAAAAGTTCAGGATGTCCCCAGCTCTGGCAACTCATCTCAATTTCTTTTAGTGTGGAAAAGAAAAGCAATAAAAATTATGCACTCAAAGATTCCTTCTTTCCCTTCCTTCCATATTTCCTTTTTTCTTTCTTTCTCTATTTCTTTCTCTATTCTTACAAGCCCAAGTTAGTCTTAAAAGAGGCACTTCAAGCAAAGATCCCCTCCATGGATGCAGACATTAATGTTCCAAATACCTTTTGGATTTTATTGTTCCCACGAGGCAACTCACCAAATCAGGCAGTGCTACCAGGTGTTTTGCAGCCAGTACCTCCTGTCAGTCACTTCAGTTGCTCAGTCATGTCCGACTCTTTGCGACCCCATGAATCGCAGCACGCCAGGCCTCCCTGTCCATCACCAGCTCCCGGAGTTCACTCAGACTCACGTTCATCGAGTCAGTGATGCCATCCAGCCATCTCATCCTCTGTCGCCCCCTTCTCCTCCTGCCCCCAATCCCTGCCAGCATCAGAGTCTTTTCCAATGAGTCAACTCTTCGCATGAGGTGGCCAAAGTACTGGAGTTTCAGCTTTAGCATCATTCCTTCCAAAGAACACCCAGGTCTGATCTCCTTCAGAATGGACTGCTTGGATCTCCTTGCAGTCCAAGGAACTCTCAAGAGTCTTCTCCAACACCACAGTTCAAAAGCATCAATTCTTCGGAGCTCAGCTTTCTTCACAGTCCAACTCTCACATCCATACTAGTCAATCTAATCACACTGACCACAGCCTTGTCTAACTGAATGAAACTAAGCCATGCCCTGTGGGGCCACCCAAAACGGGCGGGTCATGGTGGAGAGGTCTGACAGAATGTGGCCCACTGGAGAAGGGAATGGCAAACTACTTCAGTATTCTTGTCTTGAGAACCCTATGAACACTATGAAAAGACAAAATGATAGGATACTGAAAGAGGAACTCCCCAGGTCGGTAGGTGCCCAATATGCTACTGGAGATCAGTGGAGAAATAACTCCAGAAAGAATGAAGGGATGGAGCCAAAGCAAAAACAATGCCCAGCTGTGGATGAAACTGGTGATAGAAGCAAGTTCCGATGCTGTTAAGAGCAATATTGCATAGGAACCTGGAATGTTAGGTCCATGAATCAAGGCAAATTGGAATTGGTCAAACAGGAGATGGCAAGAGCAAATGTCAACATTCTAGGAATCAGTGAACTAAAATGGACTGGAATGGGTGAATTTAACTCAGATGACCATTATATCTACTACTGTGGGCAGGAATCCCTTAGAAGAAATGGAGTAGCCATCATGGTCGACAAAAGAGTCTGAAATGCAGTACTTGGATGCAATCTCAAAAACGACAGAATGATCTCTGTTCGTTTCCAAGGCAAACCATTCAATATCACAGTAATCCAAATCTATGCCCCAACCAGTAATGCTGAAGAAGCTGAAGTTGAAGGGTTCTATGAAGACCTACAAGACCTTTTAGAACTAACACGCAAAAAAGATGTCCTTTTCATTATAGGGGACTGGAATGCAAAAGTAGGAAGTCAAAAAACACCTGGAGTAACAGGCAAATTTGGCCTTGGAGTACAGAATGAAGCAGGGCAAAGGCTAATAGAGTTTTGCCAAGAGAACATACTGGTCATAGTAAACACCCTCTTCCAACAACACAAGAGAAGACTCTACACATGAACATCACCAGATGGTCAACACCGAAATCAGATTGATTATATTCTTTGCAGCCAAAGATGGAGAAGCTCTATACAGTCAGCAAAAACAAGACCAGGAGCTGACTGTGGCTCAGATCATGAACTCCTTATTGATAAATTCAGACTTAAATAGAAGAAAGTGGGGAAAACCACTAGACCAATCAGGTATGACCTAAATCAAATCCCTTATGATTATACAGTGGAAGTGAGAAATAGATTTAAGGGACTAGATCTGTCCCTTAAATGATGAACTATCTGATGAACTAGTTCATGAACTGATGAACTATGGATGGAGGTTCACAACATTGTACAGGAAACAGGAATCAAGACCATTCCCAAAAAAAAAATGCAAAAAAGCAAAATGGCTGTCTGAGGAGGCCTTACAAATAGCTGTGGAAAAAAGAGAAATGAAAAACAAAGGAGAAAAGGAAAGATATACCCATTTGAATGCAGAGTTCCAAAGAATAACAAGGAGAGATAAGAAAGCCTTCCTCAGTGATCAGTCAAAGAAATAGAGGAAACCAATAGAACAGGAAAGACTAGAGATCTCTTCAAGAAAATAAAGAGATACCAAGGGAATATTTCATGCAAAGATGGGCTCAATACAGGACAGAAATGGTGTGGACCTAACAGAAGCAGAAGATATTAAGAAGAGGTGGCAAGAATACACAAAAGAACTGTACAAAAAAGATCTTCACGACCCAGATGATCACAATGGTGTGATCACTCACCTAGAGCAAGGCATCCAGGAATGTGAAGTCAAGTGGACCTTAGGAAGCATCACTATGAACAAAGGTAGTGGAGGTGATGGAATTCTGGTTGAGCTATTTCAAGTCCTAAAAGATGATGCTGTGGAAGTGCTGCACTCAATATGCCAGCAAATTTGGAAAACTCAGCAGTGGCCACAGGGCTGGAAAAGGTCAGTTCTTATTCCAATCCCAAAGAAAGGCAATGCCAAAGAATGCTCAAACTACTGCACAATTGCACTCATCTCACACGCTAGTAAAGTAATGCTCAAAATTCTCCAAGCCAGGCTTCAACAGTATGTGAACCAAGAACGTCCAGATGTTCAGGCTGGATTTACAAAAGGCAGAGGAACCAGAGATCAAATGGCCAATATCCATTGGACCATAGAAAAAGCAAGAGAGTTCCAGAAAAACATCTATTTCTGCTTTACTGACTATGCCAGAACCTTTGACTGTATGGATCACAACAAACTGTGGAAAATTCTGAAAGAGATGGGAATACCCAACCATCTGACCTGCCTCTTGAGAAATCTGTATGCAGGTCAAGAAGCAACAGTTAGAACTGGACATGGAACAACAGACTGGTTCCAAATAGGAAAAGGAGTATGTCAATGAGGTTGTATATTGTCACCCTGCTTATTTAACTTATATGCAGAGTACATTATGAGAAACGCTGGGCTGGATGAAGCACAAGCTGGAATCCAGATTGCTGGGAGAAATACCAATAACCACAGATGTGCAGATGACACCACCCTTATGGCAGAAAGTGAAGAAGAACTAAAAAGCCTTGTGATGAAAGAAAGAGGAGAGTGAAAAAGTTGGCTTAAAGCTCAACATTCAGAAAACTAAGATCATGGCATCCTGTCCCATCACTTCATGGCAAATAGATGGGGAAACAGTGGAAACAGTGGCTGACTTTATTTTCTTGGGCTCCAAAATCACTGCAGATGGTGATTGCAGCCATGAAATTAAAAGACACTTACTGTTTCGCGGGAAAGTTATGACCAACCTAGACAGCATATTAAAAAGCAGAGACATTACTTTGTCAGCAAAGGTCCGTGTAGTCAAGGCTATGGTTTTTCCAGTAGTCATGTATGGATGTGAGAGTTGGACTATAAAGAAAGCTGAGTGCAGAAGAATTGATACTTTTGAACTGTGATGTTGGAGAAGACTTTTGTGAGTCCCTTGGACTGCAAGGAGATCCAACCAGTCCTTCCTAAAGGAGATCAGTCCTGAGTGTTCATTGGAAGAACTGATATTGAAGCTGAAACTCCAATACTTTGGCCACCTGATGCAAAGAACTGACTCATTTGAAACGACCCTGATGCTGGGAAAGATTGAAGGTGGGAGGAGAAGGAGACAACAGAAGATGAGATGGTTGAATGGCATCACCAACTCAATGGATATGAGTTTGGGTAAAGTCTGGGAGTTGGTGATGGACAGGGAGGCCTGGTGTGCTGCAGTCCATGGGGTTGCAAAGAGTCGGACACAACTGAGAAACTGAAGTGAACTGAACTGAACTGAAGCAAGATAATCAAGGCTTCAATCGTATTTCCTGAACACAGCACAGAAGAATAGGGACATGATTACCATGGAGAAATCAATTGCACTGCCCCCCACACTGTGGCCTCCCATAAATGCTATTATAGCACTTATGTTGCTGTCTTATTGTTTATTTTCATGCCTGTCTCCCTCTGACAGTGAACTACATGTAGTCAGGGTCATTACACGTTACACAAGAGAAGTGTGAATATGTTTTCTGTGTTAAATAAAAATTTTAAAAAATTACAGAGACGGCTGAGATCCTCTTTGACCTACTTTTTGTTTAGCATCCCTGAAACCATTCACCTCAGACTTGATTTGAACCCATATGCCATTGTTGTTGTTGTTCAGCCGCTTAGTTGCATCCAACTCTTCGTGACCCCATGGACTGTAGCACATCAGGCTTCCCCGTCTATCACCATCTCCCGGAGCTTGCTCAAACTCATGTCCATTGTGTTGGTAGTACCATCCAACCATCTGGTCCTCTGTCATCCCCTTCTCCTCCTACCTCAATCTTCCCCAGCATCAGGGTCTTTTCTAATGAGTCAACTCTTTGCATCAGGTGGCCAAAGTATTGGAGCTTCAGCTTTGGCATCAGTCCTTCCAATGAATATTCAGGACTGATTTCCTTTAGGATGGACTGGTTTGATCTCCTTGCAGTCCAAGGGACTCTCAAGAGTCTTCTCCAACACCACAGTTTATTAGCGTCAATTCTTCAGTGCTCAGCCTTATTTATGGTCCAACTCTCACATCCATACATAACTACTGGAAAAACTATAGCTTTGACTAGACAGACCTTTGTTAGCAAAGTCTCTGCTTTTTAATATGCTGTCTAGGTTGGTCATAGGAGCAAGTGTCTTTTAATTTCATGGCTTCCAAGGAGCAAGTGTCTTTTAATTTCATGGCTTTGGCCACCATCTGCAGTGATTTTGGAGCCAAGAAAATGAAGTGTGTCACTATTTCCATTGTTTATCCATCCATTTGCCACGAAGTGATGGGACCAGATGCCATGATCTTAGTTTACTGAATGTTGAGTTTTAAGCCAACTTTTTCACTCTCCTCTTTCACCTTTATCAAGAGGCTCTTTAGTTCTTTGCTTTCTGCCTTAAGGGTGGTATCATCTGCATATCTGAGGTTATTGATATTTCTCCTGGCAATCTTGATTCCAGTTTGTGCTTCATCCAGCTCGACATTTTGTGTGATGTACTCTGCATTTAAGTTAAATAAGCAGGGTGACAATATACAGCCTTGATGTACTCTTTTCCCAACTTTCAACCCGTCCACTGTTCCATGTCCAGTTCTAACAGTTGCTTCTTGACCTGCATACAGGTTTCACAGGAAACCTGTACTGGAACTTGAATCCATGAGACCAGGACTCAAAGCCAGCCAAAACCCACAGTCTTCCTTTCAACTGAGATCACACACCTGGTTTCAGAACGTAATGAATCTCAGCTTCTTGCTTTCTCATCACAGAAAGAATTCACTGAGAAACAAAGTGATAGGTAAGAAGTTGATTTATTTAGAGAGAAACACACCCCACAGATAGGAGCATGGGTCATTGCAGGGGGTGAGTGCAACCTTAAAATGTGGTGTGGTTAGCTTTTATGGTCTGGGTAGTTTCACAGGTTAATGAGTGGGAAGATTATTCCAACTATTTTGGGGAAAGGGTGGAGAGTTCCAGGAATTGGGCCATGGCCCATTTTTTGATCTCTGATGGTTGGCATTGGAACTGTCATGGCATCTGTGGGTATCACTTAGCTTGCTGATGTGTTACAATGAGTGTATACTGAGTCTCAAGGTCTAGTGGAAGTAGACCTGTCTGTCATCTTGGACTCATTTGGTTCTAATCAGTTTATGTTGTGTCCTTGGGCTATGCCATTCTTTCAAAGGTCATGCCCTGCCTCATTCCCTCCTATTTCATCCCCAATCCTAGTTTTCTCCTGGGGTGTAACCTTAGTTAGCAGGATGAATGTAGATATTTTTCTATGTATTTCAAATGAGTGTCATACATATATTTAGCTTACGCAAATTTAATTTCAGCCAAAACAGAACAAAACAAACAAGACTCTGAAATGGTAATTTAACTAGTGCCATTCCACATACTGAGTCAATGGCCTGGAGAAGTGTGAGATGAATGGCAGAATCCTTCAGTTAAACCCAGATCCCTCAGCTGTCCTGGTGCTTCTTGTGGTGTGACCATTTCACCACCCTTGAGGATGATTTTAAATATTTTCAAGGGTATTTCTTTTTTAAAAAGTTATTGTTTATTTTTGACTGCACAGAGTCTTGGTTGCTGTGTGTGGGCTCTCTCTAGTTGCGGTGAGCAGGGGCTACTGTCTCCAGCCGTGATGCTTGGGCTCCTTCTGTTGCAGAGCACAGACACTAGGGTGCGTGGGCTCGATAGTTGTGGCACGTGGGCTTAGTTGCCCTGAAGCAGGTGGAATCTTCCCAGACCAGGGATCAAACCCATGTCCCCTGCATTGGCAGGTGGATTGCCAACCACTGGACCACCAGGGAAGTCCTTCAGAGGTTATTTCTGATAAAACTTGATTTTTGCTTTAGACATTAACTTTTGGATCCAATCCGTATAAGAGGTATACTATATACACTCTTTCAGGCTCCATGTCATACCATGATGCCAGTGCCAGACCTGAAACACAGCAATAAAGCGAATTCCTCTATCAGGACCCACTAAATGCAGGCTGCCCAGTGGCCCAGCCCTCAAATCTAAGCTTAAGTCAGCAGCACTTACAGGAAAGGCCTCACTGCCAAGGAAACCTAATACCAATTTCAGTCCTCCAGTTCAGGTTTAGTTGGTTTATCCAACCCTAGAAAATAGAGCCTACTAGCCGCTCATGCCCTGGGATTTCTTTGGAGGGTATGATGCTTAAGCTGAAACTCCAGTACTTTGGCCACCTCATGCGAAGAGTTGACTCATTGGAGAAGACTCTGATGCTGGGAGGGACTGGGGGCAGGAGGAGAAGGGGACAACAGAGGATGGCTGGATGGCATCACTGACTCAATGGACGTGACTCTGAGTGAACTCTGGGAGTTGGTGATGGACAGGGAGGCCTGGCGTGCTGTGATTCATGGGGTCACAAAGAGTCGGACACGACTGAGCGATTGATCTGAACTGAACTGAGCCGGTCATGCCTTGTTTCCACATTGCTGCTTCTAACACAAAATTTGCTCTTGTCAAAAATCCCTGGGAAGAGCCCTCCACTGCTGGTGAGGCCCTGTACTTCCCCAGCCCATGAATTGCTTTCCCCTGAATAAAGGAAAGAACACTAACTTGTTTTTGCTTTTTTAAAAAAAATATTTACTTATTTGATTGTGCTGGTCTTAGTTGCACGTGGAGAATCTTCCATCTTCCTTGAGGCATGCAGGCTCTTTAGTTGTGGTATGCAGACTCTTAGTTTTGGCATGTGGGATCCAGTTCCCTGACCAGAGATTGAACCCTGGCCCCCTACATTAGGAGCTCAGACTCTTAGCCACTGGACCACCAGGGAAGTCCCAATTGTGTTAGTTTAGTCATTTGACTCTAGGAATGAATGCCCTTTAATTTTTTAGGACAGAGGAAAGGAAACTAGGGAGGATCCTGGAGTGGTGGTACCTTACAGAAGAAGAAAATCCTGGCTACAGATTATTCTGAGTAATGGCATTTCTGACTTTGTTGAGATGATATCCAGAGGGAACCACCACTCTGCTTATATGTATTGTGAGTCTTAAACGGTCACCATTTGGAGGCTACCCTTCAAAGCAGCAAGTGTGGGCTTTCTGTTTTGAACATGGTATCATGCTAACAGGGCCCCCATCAGCAGGAAATACCAATGGGCTGACTGACCCCTGTCCACATGAACTCCATGGTTACAAAACCTGACTTGAGCCAGCTATACTTTCCTTTCCACAAATGCACTTTAAAGAGAAACAGTCTGGCTGTTTTCTCTAAAAACCAGGGGAACTTTGGTCCTTACTCTCTTCACTACATTCTTGGGGGGCCTGGTTTCCTGGCAGGTACTTGGTGTTTTAAGGGTCCTGATTTGGTGATTGCTATCACCAAATCTCTCCTACCCACCAGCTCTTCCTTAACCCAGAGTTTCCCTTTACTGTCAGACTTACTGTCTTTTGGATATTCAGGGCAATGATTCCTGCAATGGGGATTTCCTTTCAGGGAAGAGAAGAAAAGTGGATGGCTGATTCTTACAATGTTAAAGATTGTCCTGGAACAAATAAAAATAGAAAGATTGTCCTGGAGTTGGCACAACCAGCTCAGAACTGCCAGATAATGTCTAGTCAGATCTAACCTTCCACAGGAAACAGCTGCGTTAGGAGAACATGCTAGCTCCTGCCCAGCTGTTCCGGGGGCGAGGCAGAGCTGGGCTGAGACCGTGTAGCTAAGTACCCACTGTGTAAGCCTTTTAGCCCAGCAAAGGCCCAGCAGAGTTGTTCATCCCTTCTAAGCAGGACAGAAAATAGGGATTAGAAGGGCTGGCTCCTAGAAATTATCTAATCCAGCATGTCATTTTAGGGTTTTTTTGTTTTTTGTTTTTTCAATCATTCAATAAACAAATGAGGAATTTGAGGCTCCAAAAGTGGAAGTGTCTGATTCAAGATCATGCATTTGCATTACTGGCAGAGAGGAAATGAGAACTCAGGTCTTCTGACTTCTCATTCAGTGTCCATGCCTCAACATTGTGCTTTGGAAGCCCTGAGTGAAACAAAATTAAGCCTTGTTCTTTAGCACTAGACATCTGAGCCTTTAATATGCTAATAAAGTCTTCAGACTTTCTCAAACTTTTTTGACTGGATTACTTTTTAATACAGTTTCCTATTTACATTTACAAAAGAAGATTAGAGGATTCCTCATAACAGTTGAGGAAATGCTGCCCTAGCCATGCAGTTACTGTTAAGTGCTACACCAAATAATTATTTACACATAATCCCTACAAGCCACATTATGCAGCGCTGATGCTGAAACACAGGATAATCAGCCAATGGCAAACATCATCTGTCATTCTAAAGCAGCCCTGAGCTCTGCATCTCCAAATGCAGTAGTGTGTGTGTTGGGGGAGGGGGAATATGGGCAGGACCGGGGCTAATGGTCAGTTCTTCTTTGACGTGCAGTCAGTTCAGTATATTGGATTTAGGGCTGTTCAGCCTCCATTCAGCATGCATGGTTGTGCTTCTGAGATGTGTCCTAGATCCTTGCCCTCAAGGAGGTCAGTCTAGTAGGGGAACCAGCACATGAAGGAGTGAGCACTGTGATAATGCAATGACAGGGACTGTACAAGGTACTGAGGAGGGAGAGTGAAAGGTAGGCCTGGAGACACGGGTGGTGGCTGAACAACTTCCCAGAGGGGTCCTTTCCACTGGGTGTTAAAGGTCAAGTAGGAATTCACTAGATGGATGAATGGGGTGAGGAAGAGAAAAGACAGCATATTAAAAAGCAGAGACATTACTTTGCCAACAAAAGTCTGTCTAGTAAAAGCTATGGTTTTTCCAGTAGTCACATATGGATATGAGAGTTGGGCCATAAAGAAAACTGAGCGCCGAAGAATTGATGCTTTTGAACTGTGATGTTGGAGAAGACTCTTGAGAGTCCCTTGGACTGCAAGGAGATCAAACCAGTCAATCCTAAAGGAAATCAGTCCTGAATATTCATTGGAAGGACTGATGCTGAGGCTGAAACTCCAATACTTTGTCCGCCTGATGCAAAGAACTGACTCATTGAAAAAGACCCTGATGCTGAGAAAGATTGAAGGCGGGAGGAGAAGGGGACGACAGAGGATGAGATTGTTGGATGGCATCACCGACTTGATGGCCATGAGTTTGAGCAAGCTCTGGGAGCTGGTAATGGATAGGGAGGCCTGGTGTGCCACAGTCCATGGGGTTGCAAAGAGTCATACATGACTAAGCGACTGAACTGAACTGAACACAGGCCAAGAGGAGAGAAACAACATGGGTTTGGGGGCAGTGAGGTCATTGAGTAGTGAGAAGAGGGATATCATGGGGTATCTGGCCGGGACCTGAGTATGAATAGCCTTCCGCAACATGCTGAGGTGTTTGGACATCATCTGTGGATAACTGAAGGCATTAGGCCAGCCTCACTCTGTAATTACCAACCATTCTGTGACCATGAGGAAAGCCAGGGGCCTTTCAGATCAGACCAAGATTCCAAACTGCCTTGTCAGCAGATAGCCTTGAGTGTGGGGCTTCAGAAGAAAGGGGTTGGGTGGGGCTGAGTTTTATAATAGCCTTTTCTACTACAGACAATTTTAAAATGGAAGCTACCTGCAACTTAGAGAAGAGACACTTTTTGAGAAGGAAGAATTTAGAGTTAAATCTATCCTTATATCTCTTTTTTATGGTGAAGTGAAAGTTGCTCAGTTGTGTCCGACTCTGTGACCCCATGGACTATACAGTCCATGGAATTCTCCAGGCCAGAATACTGGAGTGGGTAGCTTTTCCCTTCTCCAGGGCATCTTCCCAACCCAGGGATCAAACCCAGGTCTCCCACATTGCAGGCAGATTCTTTACCAACTGAGCTATCAGGGAAGCCCAAGAATACTGAAGTGGGTAGCCTATCCCTTCTCCAGCAGATTTTCCCAAGCCAGGAATCCAACTGGGGTCTCCTGAATTGCAGGCAGATTCTTTACCAACTGAGCTATGAGGTGATATAGCCAAAAGTATCAGAAGTAGAATGGTTGAGACCCTGTGTGTCCTGTATCTAAGACCAGGACTTTTTTTTTTATATATATAATTTGCAGTTAAGTTATCCAAGTCAAGAGGAGCTAATCATCGAACTTGTGCCAATTTGTTTATTCAGCATCACTTATTCACTCTCCTCTATAAACCTGGTTTTAGAGACTGAGGATTTGTGTATGACAAGTACCTGTCCTAGAGGAGCCCAAATCAAAGGTGAGGATATCAGGCCATGGGAGGCTCTCATGGCTCTGAGGACTGACAGCATGTTGAGGGAAACAGGACCGTGTACCTCAACGGGAAAACACAGTCACAAGGATAGCCTTGCCACAGCCCTTGCCTGTCACACCAATTCCATCTCCTCAACAGTACTATTCCAACAATCCCTACCTTTGTGGATCTCACACACAATGCTGTTTCCCATCTTCATGCCTTTGCTAGTGCTTCTCCTTCCCAATGCCCTGAGATGCAGTCTGTCCCTTTTTTAACCCTCCTTCACCAGGTTAGTGCCTGCTTTTTCATCATCTAAGATCCTCCTGACTCCCATGCTGGTTAAGTTCTGCCATCTGTGCTCCTGGGATGCCCCTTCCATAAAATGATTACTCGTTTACCACATCAGTTCAGTTGAGTTCAGTCACTCAGTCGTGTCCGATTCTTTGCGACTTCATGGACTGCAGCACTCCAAGCCGCCCTGTCCATCGCCAGCTCCCGGAGTTTGCCCAAATTCATGTCCATTGAGTCAGTGATGCCATCCAACCATCTCATCCTCTCTCGTATCCTTCTCCTCCCACCTTCAATCTTTCCCAGCATCAGGGTCGTTTCAAATGAGTCAGTTCTTCGCATCAGGTGGCCAAAGTATTGGAGTTTCAGCTTCAATGTCAGTCCTTCCAATGAACACCCAGGACTGATCTCCTTTACGATGGACTGGTTGGATCTCCTTGCAGTCCAGGGGACTCTCAAAAGTCTTCTCCAACACCACAGTTCAAAAGCATCAATTCTTATGCACTCAGCTTTCTTAATAGTCCAACTCTCACATCCATACATGACCACTAGAAAAACCATAGCCTTGACTACACGGACCTTTGTTGACAAAGTAATGTCTCTGCTTTTTAATATGCTGTCTAGGTTGGTCATATCTTTCCTTCCAAGGAGTAAGCGTCTTTTAATTTCATGGCTGCAGTCACCATCTGCAGTGATTTTGGAGCCCAGAAAAATAAAGTCAGCCACTGTTTCCACTGTTTCCCCATCTATTTGCCATGAAGTGATGGGACAGATGCCATGATCTTAGTTTTCTGAGTGTTGAGCTTTAAGCCAACTTTTTCACTCTCCACTTTCACTTTCATCACAAGGTTCTTTAGTTCCTCTTCACTTTCTGCCATAAAGGTGGTGTCATCTGCATATCTGTGGTTATTGGTATTTCTCCCAGCAATCTGGATTCCAGCTTGTGCTTCATCCAGCCCAGCGTTTCTCATGATGTACTCTGCATATAAGTTAAATAAGCAGGGTGACAATATACAGCCTTGACGAACTCCTTTTCTTATTTGGAGCAGTCTGTTGTTCCATGTCCGGTTCTAACTGTTGCTTCTTGACCTGCATACAGATTTCTCAAGAGGCAGGTCAGATTGTTTGGTATTCCCATCTCTTTCAGAATTTTCCACAGTTTGTTGTGATCCACACAGTCAAAGGCTTAGGCATAGTCAATAAAGCAGAAATAGATGTTTTTCTGGAACTCTCTTGCTTTTTCCATGGTCCAACAGATGTTGGCAATTTGATTTCTGGTTCCTCTGCCTTTTGTAAATCCAGCTTGAACATGGTTCACATACTGTTGAAGCCTGGCTTGGAGAATTTTGAGCGTTACTTTACCAGTGTGTGAGATGAGTGCAATTGTGCGGTAGTTTGAGCATTCTTTGGCATTGCCTTTCTTTGGGATTGGAATGAAAACTGACCTTTTCCTGCCCTGTGGCCACTGCTGAGTTTTCCAAATTTGCTGGCATATTGAATGCAGCACTTTCACAGTGTCCTCTTTTAGGACTTGAAATAGCTCAACCAGATTCCATCACTTCTACTAGCTTTGTTCGTAGTGATGCTTCCTAAGGTCCTCTTGACTTCACATTCCAAGATGCCTGGTTCTAGGTGAGTGATCACACCATCGTGATCATCTGGGTTGTGAAGATCTTTTTGTACAGTTCTTCTATGTATTCTTGCCACCTCTTCTTAATATCTTCTGCTTCTATTAAGCCCATACTGCTGGGAGCCGGCATATTGCATATTGAGTGCATATTGCATATTGACTGCAGCACTTTCCACAGCATCATCTTTCAGGATCTGGAATAGCTCAACTGGAATTCTATCACTGCCGGGAGCCAGCGTGAGGAGCTCCACCCATGACAAAGGTCATGAGGAAGGAGGCTCGGCATACGCAAAGGCGGGATCGAGCCTCAGGAGTCCCCCTGGAAATTCTCGAGCATCTACCCCCCAATACCAGAGTCTGCCTACTTTCTGCTTTGTGCTTTCACCTACACCTCTGACTTTACGGGGGGCTGTCCCCCACTACCTCTTTCTGAAAAAAGAGTTAACTTACAGCTCCAGTTAATAAAGTTCCTGGGTGTGATAGTGTTTCAACCTACAAATTCCTTTGGAAGTCTTCTAGCCTGCTTGAATAGGTTTTTCTGGCCACATGTGATTGCTCAGAGCCTCCCAACTGTGAGAGGCATGAGATGTTCTAAACTGTCTAAATACAGATTCCTTTGAGCAGTTAAAAGATTGATTAGAAATTGTATTGGTGAAGGGATTTTCACTTGTTGGGCCAATGTTTGCTGCTAAGTTTCCATATCCCTTACCTGCTGCGTCCCTGTCAGTGTATTGATTAATATAATTGGTGTAAGTAGTAGCTTTAATGTTTGTAACCTGGGACCCTTGAGTTAATTCTTTTTCTTGTTATAGCCCACCACACCTTTGCTCTGTTGGAATGCAACTTTATCTAATGCTTTTGGAGGGTGGTTCCTGACCAATCACCTTTAGAGAAAAATAAGTTTTCTGAAGAAAGGGTCTTAAAATGTTAACAGGCCTCCGGGCCAGAAGATGATGCAAATCACCTAAGCTTTTGCATATGATAAGTTTGCAGGAAGAAAGCCTGGCTTGCTGCATGACTCTACCCCTTCCCCCATTATCTTCTATGAATAACTTAAGGTATAAAAACTACTTTGGAAAATAAAGTGCGGGCCTTGTTCACCAAAACTTGGTCTCCCCATGTCGTTCTTTCTCTCACCTTCTGGCTGAATTATTCAGCCTCTTTTCTCCACTGAATTTCCTCACTGAGCTATCCTTATTCTATTACTCTTTATATCCTTAATTAAAGTTTAATTAAGCAGTTGTTTCCTGATCCTCGCCGACGCCGTCCCCGCTTCGAATTCCCTGGATCCACCGGGGCTGGACCCTGGCACCATTCCATTTCTGTCCTTAATTGAGCCCATCTTTGCATGAAATGTTCCCTTAGTATCTCTAATTTTCCTGAAGAGATCTCTAGTCTTTCCCATTCTATTGTTTTCCTCTATTTCTTTGCACTGATCACTGAGGAAGGCTTTCTTATCTCTCCTTGTTATTCTTTGGAACTCTGCATTCAAATGGGTATATCTTTACTTTTCTCCTTTGTTTTTCATTTCTCTTCTTTTCACAGCTATTTGTAAGGCCTCCTCAGACAGCCATTTTGCTTTTGTGCATTTTTTTTTTCTTCCGGATGGTCTTGAACCCTGTCTCCTATACAATGTCATGAAGCTCTGCCCATTGTTCTTCAGACACTCTGTCTATCAGATCTAGTCCCTTAAATCTATTTCCCACTTCCACTGTATAATCATAAGGGATTTGACTATGCCAAAGCCTTTGACTGTGTGGATCACAATAAACTGTGGAAAATTCTGAAAGAGATGGGAATACCAGACCACCTGACCTGCCTCTTGAGAAACCTGTATGCAGGTCAGGAAGCAACAGTTAGAACTGGACATGGAATAACAGACTGGTTCCAAACAGGAAAAGGAGTATGTCAAGGCTGTGTATTGTCACCCTGCTTATTTAACTTATATGCAGAGTACATCATGAGAAACGCTGGGCTGGATGAAGCACAAGCTGGAATCCAGATTGCTGGGAGAAATACCAATAACCACAGATAAGCAGATGACACCACCCTTATGGCAGAAAGTGAAGAAGAACTAAAGAACCTTGTGATGAAAGTGAAAGAGGAGAGTGAAAAAGTTGGCTTAAAGCTCAACATTCAGAAAACTGAGATCATGGCATCCAGGCCCATCACTTCATGGCAAATAGATGAAGAAACAGTGGAAACAGTGGCTGACTTTATTTTTTGATGCTCCAAAATCACTGCAGATGGTGATTGCAGCCACGAAATTAAAAGACGCTTACTGCTTGGCAGAAAAGTTATGATCAACCTAGACAGCATATTAAAAAGCAGAGAGAGAAGGCAGCGGTGGCGGCAACGACAACGGCCGCTCTGGAGGCCGCAGTCCCGGTCCTGGCTTCGGCCCCAGCCCCACCATGGTGACGCTCGCTGAGCTGCTGGTGCTCCTGGCCGCCCTCCTGGCCACAGCCTCGGGCTACTTCATCAGCATTGACGCGCATGCAGAGGAGTGCTTCAAGTGGGTCACCTTGGGCACCAAGATGGGCCTCATCTTCGAGGTGGCCGGGGACGGCTTCCTGGACATCAACATGGAGATTACAGGACCTGATAATAAAGGAATTTGTAAAGGAGACCGGGAGTCCAGTGGGAAATACACATTTGCTGCTCACATGGATGGAACATATAAGTTTTGTTTTAGCAATAGGATGTATACCATGACTCCAAAGATAGTGATGTTCACCATTGATATTGGGGAAGTCCCCAAAGGACAAGACATGGAAACAGAAGCTCACCAGAACAAGCTAGAAGAAATGATTAATGAGCTCGCAGTGGCGATGACAGCTATGAATCAAGGAGAGGAATACACGGAAGTTCGAGAGAGAATACACAGAGCAGTCAATGGCAACACAAACAGCAGAGTGGTCCTTTGGGCCTTCTCTGAAGCTCTTGCTCTAGTTGCCATGACATTGGGACAGATCTACTACCTGAAGAGATTCTTCAAAGTCCGGAGGGTTGTTTAAAAGCCTTTTCCCCATAATCCCAAATTCATAATTCACTGTTTACCAAATGTCTTGGTCATAATAATGTCATTAGTTTCTATGTTTTTATTTTCTGAACTGTATCTTCACAGCTTGTTTCTTTGTGATTAATAGATATTGGGGGAAAACACGTTTTTAGGAAAGCTATAGTGAAAATTTGACATTTGATTGGCATAAATTCATATTTGAATTCTGCCTCCATTATACAGGCCCTCCCCAAACTCAAACACTGTAAGCCAAATATAGGTGTAGAGTCCTTAGGTTTCTTTCCTTTTATTTTCATTATAAAATACAGTTTGTTCAGGATAGTACTTTACTAAAATGACTCTCTTCTTGGGATCCCTTATCCTGCAGTTCAGGTCACTAGAAAGATTCATTTTGTTGAGAAACAACAATCTGAATCTTGACATTTTCTATCCAGCTTGATGGTAGAGCTCTGTGACTAGAGTATGTGACCAGGTTGGTACTTTTATACTTTGTCTATCTTATTTTTGCTTTAAAGATATGACTTAAACCAACAACCTTTACCCACCCCTCCAAAGTTTCACTTTGAACCTTAGAACTCAATCATCTCCACTTAAAATTGACACAAGCAGCTAATAACCATTTTTTGGTTTCTGCCTAACTTTGTAAGAAGTCTATTAAAGCCAATTCTCTTGGGTGTTTTAGCAACAGTAGCTCTTTTTCTTTCTATGATGGCGCATCCACCTTCTCTGCTCTTGGCATGTAGGAGGTATGCATTCATGTAACTGGAAAAATCTGGATTTCTGATGCCAAAGGGTTAAAGCCTCTTGGATTTCTTTGCAGTGATATACAGCCACTATTTTATTTTTGATCAGTGGCATTTTGGCTACTGTTTAATTGGGGTACTGAACATCACTGTCAGTACTAGCGTTTTTGTTTTTCTTGGGTCTTTCTTTTTTGGCACATGAGGATTTTGTTTTGTATAGAACAAAATGACTTTCTTTTGGTCTCTGATGATGGGTTTAAAAATCAAGGAGCATCTGGTTTTATTGTGGGGATGATCCAGGATTATGTTGTGACTGAAGTATATTGGTTACTTGTACATTTTTTTTTGGATCTTTACAAGGGGAAAATTACAAGTAACGAGTTTTGTATAATTAAATTTGTTACAGGTTTTCATGTTCAGGGTAAACAATTTTTCAACCTTGGATGAAAATACTAGCAACAGTTTAAGGTGACTGAGTTTTACCTTAGGACAACTGTTGCATGGCAATTTGTGTGTGTGTGTGTGTGTGTGTGCAAACACTTCAAAATTGAGTTAAAAGATGTAAATTTAAAATTGGTTGTGTATCTGATCTGCCCCAGGTTCAGTAAATAAACAGTTCTTTTTAAAAACAAACAAACAAAAAAACACATTAAAAAGATCATACACCATGACCAAGTGGGCTTTATCCCAGGGATGCAAGGATTCTTCAATATCCACAAATCAGTGTAATACACCACATTAACAAATTGAAAAATAAAAGCCATATGATTATCTCAATAGATGCAGAGAAAGCCTTTGATAAAATTCAACATCCATTTATGATAAAAACACTCCAGAAAGCAGGAATAGAAGGAACATACCTCAACACAGTAAAAGATATATATGACAAACCCACAGCAAACATTATCCTCAATGGTGAAAAATTGAAAGCGTTTCCCCTAAAGTCAGGAACAAGACAAGGGTGCCCACTCTCACCACTACTATTCAACAGAGTTTTGGACGTTTTGGCCACAGCAATCAGAGCAGAAAAAGAAATAAAAGGAATCCAAATTGGAAAAGAAGAAGTAAAACTCTCACTGTTTGCAGATGACATGATCCTCTACATAGAAAACCCTAAGGACTCCACCAGAAAATTACTAGAGCTAATCAATGAATATAGTAAAGTTGCAGGATATAAAATCAACACACAGAAATCCCTTGCATTCCTATACACTAATAATGAGAAAATAGAAAGAGAAATTAAGGAAACAATTCCATTCACCATTGCAACGAAAAGAATAAAATACTTAGGAATATATATACATAAAGAAACTAAAGACCTATATATAGAAAACTATAAAACACTGATGAAAGAAATCAAAGAGGACACTAATAGATGGAGAAATATACCATATTCATAGATCAGAAGTATCAATAGAGTGAAAATGAGTATACTACCCAAAGAAATCTATAGATTCAATGCAATCCCTATCAAGCTACCAACGGTATTCTTCACAGAGCTAGAACAAATAATTTCACAATTTGTATGGAAATACAAAAAACCTTGAAAAGCCAAAGCAATCTTAAGAAGAATGGAACTGGAGGAATCAACCTGCCTAACTTCAGGCTCCACTACAAAGCCACAGTCATCAAGACAGTATGGTACTGGCACAAAGACAGAAATATAGATCAATGGAACAAAATAGAAAGCCCAGAGATAAACGCACGCACCTATGGACACCTTATCTTTGACAAAGGAGGCAAGGATATACAATGGAGAAAAAACAATCTCTTTAACAAGTGGTGCTGGGAAAACTGATCAACCGCTTGTAAAAGAATGAAACTACAACACTTTCTAACACCATCAGATCAGATCAGATCAGATCAGTCGCTCAGTCGTGTCCGACTCTTTGCGACCCCATGAATCGCAGCACGCCAGGCCTCCCTGTCCATCACCAACTCCCGGAGTTCACTCAGACTCATGTCCATCGAGTCAGTGATGCCATCCAGCCATCTCATCCTCTGTCCTCCCCTTCTCCTCTTGCCCCCAATCCCTCCCAGCATCAGGGTCTTTTCCAATGAGTCAACTCTTCGCATGAGGTGGCCAAAGTACTGGAGTTTCAGCTTTAGCATCGTTCCTTCCAAAGAACACCCAGGTCTGATCTCCTTCAGAATGGACTGGTTGGATCTCCTTGCAGTCCAAGGGACTCTCAAGAGTCTTCTCCAACACCACAGTTCAAAAGCATCAATTCTTCGGCGCTCAGCTTTCTTCACAGTCCAACTCTCACATCCATACATGACCAAAGGAAAAACCATAGCCTTGACTAGACAGAACTTTGTTGGCAAAGTAATGTCTCTGCTTTTGAATATGCTATCTAGGTTGGTCATAACTTTCCTTCCAAGGAGTAAGCGCCTTTTAATTTCATGGCTGCAGTCACCATCTGCAGTGATTTTGGAGCCCAGAAAAATAAAGTCTGACACTGTTTCCCCATCGATTTCCCATGAAGTGATGGGACCGGATGCCATGATCTTTGTTTTCTGAATGTTGAGCTTTAAGCCAACTTTTTCACTCTCCTCTTTCACTTTCATCAAGAGGCTTTTTAGTTCCTCTTCACTTTCTGCCATAAGGGTGGTGTCATCTGCATATCTGAGGTGATTCATATTTCTCCCAGCAATCTTGATTCCAGCTTGTGTTTCTTCCAGTCCAGCATTTCTCATGATGTACTCTGCATATAAGTTAAATAAGCAGGGTGACAATATACAGCCTTGACTTACTCCTTTTCCTATTTGGAACCAGTCTGTTGTTCCATGTCCAGTTCTAACTGTTGCTTCCTGACCTGCATACAAATTTCTCAAGAGGCAGATCAGGTGGTCTGGTATTCCCATCTCTTGAAGAATTTTCCACAGTTTATTGTGATCCACACAGTCAAAGGTTTTGGCATAGTCAATAAAGCAGAAATAGATGTTTTTCTAGAACTCTCTTGCTTTTTCCATGATCGAGCGGATGTTGGCAATTTGATCTCTGGTTCCTCTGCCTTTTCTAAAACCATCTTGAACATCAGGAAGTTCATGGTTCACATATTGCTGAAGCCTGGCTTGGAGAATTTTGATAATTACTTTACTAGCGTGTGAGTTGAGTGCAATTGTGCAATAGTTTGAGCATTCTTTGGCATTGCCTTTCTTTGGGATTGGAATGAAAACTGACCTTTTCCAGTCCTGTGGCCACTGCTGAGTTTTCCAGATTTGCTGGCATATTGAGTGCAGCACTTTCACAGCATCATCTTTCAGGATTTGGAATAGCTCAACTGGAATTCCATCACCTCCACTAGCTTTGTTCGTAGTGATGCTTTCTAAGGCCCACTTGACTTCACATTCCAGGATGTCTGGCGCTAGGTCAGTGATCACACCATCGTGATTATCTGGGTCATGAAGATCTTTTTTGTACAGTTCTTCTGTGTATTCTTGCCACCTCTTCTTAATATCTTCTGCTTCTGTTAGGTCCATACCATTTCTGTCCTTTATCGGGCCCATCTTTGCATGAAATGTTCCTTTGGTATCTCTGATTTTCTTGAAGAGATCCCTAGTCTTACCCATTCTGTTGTTTTCCTCTATTTCTTTGCATTGATCGCTGAAGAAGGCTTTCTTATCTCTTCTTGCTATTCTTTGGAACTCTGCATTCAGATGTTTATATCTTTCCTTTTCTCCTATGCTATTCACTTCCCTTCTTTTCACAGCTATTTGTAAGGCCTCCCCAGACAGCCATTTTGCTTTTTTGCATTTCTTTTCTATGGGGATGGTCTTGATCCCTGTCTCCTGTACAATGTCACGAACCTCATTCCATAGTTCATCAGGCACTCTATCTATCAGATCTAGGCCCTTAAATCTATTTCTCACTTCCACTGTATAATCATAAGGGATTTGATTTAGGTCATACCTGAATGGTCTAGTGGTTTTCCCCACTTTCTTCAATTTAAGTCTGAATTTGGCAATAAGGAGTTTATGGTCTGAGCCACAGTCAGCTCCTGGTCTTGTTTTTGCTGACTGTATAGAGCTTCTCCATCTTTAGCTGCAAAGAATATAATCAATCTGATTTCGGTGTTGACCATCTGATGATGTCCATGTATAGAGTCTTCTCTTGTGTTGTTGGAAGAGGGTGTTTGTTATGACCAGTGCATTTTCTTGGCAAAACTCTATTAGCCTTTGCCCTGCTTCATTCTGTACTCCAAGGCCAAATTTGCCTGTTACTCCAGGTGTTCCTTGACTTCCTACTTTTGCATTCCAGTCCCCTATAATGAAAAGGACATCTTTTTTGGGTGTTAGTTCTAAAAGGTCTTGTAGGTTTTCATAGAACCGTTCAACTTCATCTTCTTCAGCGTTACTGGTTGGGGCATAGACTTGGATTACTGTGATATTGAATGGTTTGCCTTGGAAACGAACAGAGATCATTCTGTCGTTTTTGAGATTGCATCCAAGTACTGCATTTCAGACTCTTTTGTTAACCATGATGGCTACTCCATTTCTTCTGAGGGATTCCTGCCCGCAGTAGTAGATATAATGGTCATCTGAGTTAAATTCACCCATTCCAGTCCATTTCAGTTCGCTGATTCCTAGAATGTCAACATTCACTCGTGCCATCTCTTATTTGACCACTTCCAATTTGCTTTGATTCATGGACCTGACATTCCAGGTTCCTATGCAATATTGCTCTTTACAGCATCAGACCTTGCTTCTATCACCAGTCACATCCACAACTGGGTATTGTTTTTGCTTTGGCTCCATCCCTTCATTCTTTCTGGAGTTATTTCTCCACTGATCTCCAGTAGCATATTGGGCACCTACTGACCTGGGGAGTTTCTCTTTCAGTATCCTATCATTTTGCCTTTTCATAGTGTTCATGGGGTTCTCAAGGCAAGAATACTGAAGTGGTTTGCCATTCCCTTCTCCAGTGGACCACATTCTGTCAGATCTCTCCACCATGACCCGCCCATCTTGGGTTGTCCCACGGGCATGGCTTAGTTTCATTGAGTTAGACAAGGCTGTGGTCCTAGTGTGATTAGATTGACTAGTTTTCTGTGAGTATGGTTTCAGTGTGTTTGCACTCTGATGCCCTCTTGCAACACCCACCGTCTTACTTGGGTTTCTCTTACCTTGGGCGTGGGGTATCTCTCACGGCTGCTCCAGCAAAGCGCAGCCATTGCTCCTTACCTTGGACAAGGGGTATCTCCTCACTGCCGCCCTTCCTGACCTTCAACGTGGGATAGCTCCTCTAGGCTCTCCTGCACCCGTGCAGCCATGGCTCCTTGTACGTGGGGTTGGTCTTCCCAGCCACTGCCCCTGGCCTCGGGCGTGGGGTTGCTCCTCCCGGCCACACAAAAATAAACTCAAAATGGATTAAAGATCTAAACATAAGACCAGAAACTATAAAACTCTTAGAGGAGAACATAGGCAAAACACTCTCCGACATACATCACAGCAGGATCCTCTATGACCCACCTCCCAGAATATTGGAAATAAAAGCAAAAATAAACAAATGGGATGTAATTAAAATTAAAAGCTTCTGCACAACAAAATAAACTATAAGCAAGGTGAAAAGACAGCCTTCAGAATGGGAGAAAATAATAGCAAATGAAGCAACTGACAAACAACTAATCTCAAAAATATACAAGCAACTCCTACAGCTCAATTCCCGAAAAATAAACGACGCACTCAAAAAATGGGCCAAAGAACTAAATAGACATTTCTCCAAAGAAGACATACAGATGGCTAACAAACACATGAAAAGATGCTCAACATCACTCATTATCAGAGAAATGCAAATCAAAACCACAATGAGGTACCATTTGACACCAGTCAGAATGGCTGCGATCCAAAAGTCTACAAGCAATAAATGCTGGAGAGGGTGTGGAGAAAAGGGAACCCTCTTACACGGTTGGTGGGAATGCAAACTAGTACAGCCACTATGGAGAAGAGTGTGGAGATTCCTTAAAAAACTGGAAATAGAACTGCCTTATGACCCAGCAATCCCACTGCTGGGCATACACACTGAGGAAACCAGAATTGAAAGAGACACGTGTACCCCAATGTTCATCGCAGCACTGTTTATAATAGCCAGGACATGGAAGCAACCTAGACGTCCATCAGCAGATGAATGGATAAGAAAGCTGTGGTACATATACACAATGGAGTATTACTCAGCCATTAAAAAAAATACATTTGAATCAGTTCTAATGAGGTGGATGAAACTGGAGCCTATTATACAGAGTGAAGTAAGCCAGAAAGAAAAACACCAATATAGTATACTAACGCATATATATGGAATTTAGAAAGATGGTAACGACAACCCTGTATGCGAGACAGCAAAAGAGACACAGATGTATAGAACAATCTTTTGGACTCTGTGTGTGTGTGTGGGGGGGTGTGATTTGGGAGAATGGCATTAAAACATGTATAATATTATATAAAAAATGAATTGCCAGTCCAGGTTCAAATGAGGATACAGGAAGCTTGGGGCTGGTGCACTGGGATGACCCAGAGGGATGGTATGGGGTGGGGGGGGGAGGTGGGAGGGGGGTTCAGGATTGGGGAACACGTGTACACCTGTGGTGGATACATGTTGATGTATGGCAAAACCAATACAATATTGTAAAGTAAAATAAATAAATAAATAAAATGATTTAAGAAAAAAAAAATAAATAAAAAGCAGAGACATTACTTTGTCAACAAAAGTCCGTGTAGTCAAGGCTATGGTTTTTCCAGTAGTCATGTATGGATGTAAGAGTTGGACTATAAAGAAAGCTGAGTGCAGAAGAATTGATGCTTTTGAACTGTGGTGTTGGAGAAGACTCTTGAGAGTCCCTTGGACTACAAGGAGATTCAACCAATCCATGGGTGTTCATTGGAAGGACTGATGTTGAAGCTGAAACTCCAATATTTTGGCCACCTAATGCGAAGAGCTGACTCATTTGAAAAGACCCTGGTGCTGGGAAAGATTGAAGGCAGGAGGAGAAGGGGACAACAGAGGATGAGATGATTAGATTCCATCACCAACTCAATGGACATGAGTTTACTCAAACTAAACTCCAGGAGTTGGTGATGCACAGAGAGGCCTGACATGCTGCAGTTCATGGGGTTGCAAAGAGTCAGACACGACTGAGCAACTGAACTGAACTGAATGGTCTAGTGGTTTTCCCTACTTCAATTTAAGTTTGAATTTAGCAATAAGGAGTTCATGATCTGAGCCACAGTCAGCTCCTGGTCTTGTTTTTGCTGACTGTATAGAGCTTCTCCACCTTTGGCTGCAAAGAAAATAATCAGTCTGATTTTGGTGTTGACTATCTGGTGGTGTCCATGTGTAGAATCGTCTTTTGTGTTGTTGGAAAAGGGTGTTTGCTATGACCAGTGTGTTCTCTTGGCAAAACGCTATTAGCCTTTGCCCTGCTCCATTGTGTCCTCCAAGGCCAAATTTGCCTGTTAAATCCTGTTGTTTCTTGACTTCCTACTTGTTCATTCCAGTCCCCTATAATGAAAAGGATATCTTTTTTGGGTGTTAGTTCTAAAAGGTCTTGTAGGTCTTCATAGAACCGTTCAACTTCATCTTCTTCAGCATTACTGGTTGGGGCATAGTCTTGGATTGCCATGATATTGAATGGTTTGCCTTGGAAACAAACAGAGATCATTCTGTCGTTTTTGAGATTGCATCCAAGTACTGCATTTTGGACTTTTTTGTTGACTATGAGGGTTACTCCTTTTCTCTAAAGGATTCTTGCCCGCAGTAGTAGATATGATGGTCATCTGAGTTAAATTCACCCATTCCAGTCCATTTTAGTTAGCTGATTCCTAAAATCTCAATGTTCACACTTGCCGTCTTGTTTGACCAATTCCAATTTGCCTTGCTTCATGGACCTAACATTCCAGGTTCCTATGCAATATTGTTCTTGACAGCACTGGACCTTGCTTCCATCACCAGTCACATCCACAGCTGGGTGTTGTTTTTGCCTTGGCTCCGTCTCTTCATTCTTTCTGGAGTTATTTCTCTTCTGATCTCCAGTAGCATGTTGGGCACCTCCCAACCTGGGGAGTTCATCTTTCAGTGATCTATCTTTTTGTCTTTTCATACTGTTCATGGGGTTCTCAAGGTAAGAATATTCAAGTGGTTTTCCATTCCCTTCTCCAGTGGACCACATCCTGTCCTCTGATTATATAATCTGCTTGGAGATCCTTTGTCTTTACACTGGAAGCTCTTGAGTGCAAGGATGCTTCTTTTTCATTTCAGTATTTCTGGGGTTTATTCCAGTGCCTGGTAAAAAGCAGGGACTCACAAACATTTACTGAATAAATGAGTTTAACCACTTGAGAACTATGCCATCTTAGCATATCTCTTAACCTTCCCCTGGAGTCTAAGATTTTATCTGTACAAGAAGGTAATGATACGTCCTCCCTAAAGCTGTTATGAGAATTAAGTGAGATAATGTACATTAATGCATTATCATAGCACCTGGCAGATGGAAAGCAATCAATAATTATTTTTAGGAGAAAAGATTTAAGAAGTTATCTGTTCCAGCCTCCTACTTTCATTAAGCCAATCTCCTCATGCTGCAAGATCTAGATACTATTTTAGATTAAATGAAGAAGATAATAACCAGGTACATCTCTTTGGGGATACACACTAGATTGGGTTTCAAAGAACAATCCTCTCAAGGGCAAGTTCTCCAGAGCACACTCTGCTTAAACCACATCTAGGTAGATAATCAGATTTTATATATGCAATACTCCTTTCATATGTAAACCAAGTCAAATACTCCTTTTACCCTGACTCTCATGAAACAGTAAACACTCCAGACTTCCACAACTCTTTATTACTTTATTTTATTTTTGGCCATGCCATGCAGCTTGTTGGGCTTCTTCCCTGGTGGCTCAGATGGTAAAGCGTCTGCCTGCAGTGCGGGAGACCCGGGTTTGATCCCTGGGTTGGGAAGATCCCCTGGAGAAGGAAATGGCAACCTACTCCAGTACTCTTGCCTGGAAAATTCTGTGGACTGAGGAGCCTCGTAGGCTACAGTCCATGGGGTCACAAAGAGTTGGACATGACTGAGCGACTTCACTCACTCATGCAGCTTGTGGGATCTTAGTTCCCTGACCAGGGATCAAACTTGGGCCTTCAGTAGTGACAGTGCAGAGCCCTACCCACTGGACAGCCAGGGAATATCCATACTTCCACTACTTTTAAAAAATATTATTTATTTATGGCTGTGCTGGGTCTTCCTTGCTGCCCACAGGCGTCCTCTAGTTGCAGTGTGTGGGCTTCTCATTGCAGTGGCTTCTCTTGTTGCAGAGCACAGGCTCTAGATTCACGGGCTTCAGTAGTTGCAACATACAGACTCAGTAGTTATGATGCACAGGCTTTGTTGCCCTGCGGCATATGGAATCGTCCCAGACCAGAGGTCAAACCTGTGTCCCCTACGTTGACAGTTGGATTCTTTACTACTAAGCCAGCATGGAAGCCCTCTGCTACTTATTAAATCAGGAAGGAAAAATGAAACGGAATCAATGGTCCCAGACTATGTTCCAAAGATAAGATGTTATTTCTAAACTCTCACCCATCAATCCTGTTTACTTCCCGTCCTTAAGATAATATCCATTTACCTTTATAATTGGGCAAGAGTGAATAGGCATAGCAGAGAGGAAGAGAGTAGGTTGGATAAACTGGCTATTTTATTGTGCCTGCGTGCTAAGTTGCTTCAGTGGTGTCTGACTCTTTGCGACCCCATGAACTACAGTGCACCAGGCTCCTCTGTCCATGGGATTCCCCAGGCAAGAATACTGGAGTGGGTTGCCATTTTCTTCTACAGGGGATCTTCCCAACCCAGGGATCAAACCTGTGTCTCTTATGTCTCCTGCATTGGCAGGCAGGTTCTTTACTGCTAGCACTACCCAGGAAATCAGTTGTTTCATTGTAAGGACTGTAGAATGAAATCAACATATCATGTTAGTATCTTTTTCACACTTAAATTTGCTCTTGAAATAAGGGTGGAAGCTGTAGAAGGTCTTAACATCTGGACAGATGAGCTTCCCCAAGTTTTACTTAGAACTAGAAGTCTGCCTTTTTAAAAGCAAACCAAAGAAAGTTGCCCAAATCTAGAGTGCAGAGGAGCCATCCTCAGGGCGCAAGTCTTTGGACAGGTTGGACTGTCCAAAGTCAATCCAGTTCAACACATAATTACTGCCTATTTGGGGCTAGGCACTGTGATAAGAGCTGGGGAGACATGTATCAATAAGACATGATGTCTGCCCTAACGTAGCTCCCAGGCTGGGGCCCCCTTCCTAAATGATGTCCAGGTCTATCAGTGGAAGTGCCAATTGGGGATGACAGATATGCCATCTCCCCTCCTATGCCTACACTCATGTCCATTCAGCCCAGTGCAGTCTCAGAATCGTTCTCAAGATAGCACATCTGACTGATCACCTGGCCAGGAGTTGACTCTAACCCTACAATTGATGAAGTATGGGCTTTGGATAAAAACAACTCTAAATTCAAACCCCAGCTCCATGTGTGGTATTGGGAAAATTCCTTACTATTCCTTGAGCTTCAATTTTTCTCATCTGTAGAATGAGACAGGCTTCACAAAATACTATAAGGCTGGCACTATTACTGTCCCCATTTTAAAGATGAGAAAAACAGAGGCACAGATAAGGTAGATAACTTGCCTAAGATCAAAAACAGAAAGAAGGAGAGCCAGAATCCAAAACCAGAGGTCTATTTCAGAGCCTGTTCTGTTAACTGCTATGCTACTTTCCTCTTAGGATGGTCAAATGTTCTCTAGGTGCCAAGAAGCACAGAACTGCCAGGCTCAGATGAAATATTCAATAGAGGGGTTTACTAAGGGCCATTTTCCATTGGCTGAGATGTTAGCTCTGGTTGGAGACAGTATTTTGTCTTCAAGTAAAAAAGGCTGCGGTGGAGAGACCTGCTGGATTTGCAAATATAGAGGCTCACATCATATTTAAACTATTTGGCAGAGTCTGACTCTTGAAAACAACTCACCTGATAACAGAAATATGAGAATCAGAGATCACTTGACACAGTAGTCCAAGGTCATCTGACTAAAAACTGTGCCTCTAAGGAACATTATTAAAGTCACCACGCATTTCTAAGATGATTCCACAATGACTAAGGCACAGGTTTAAAAGTAAAAAAGAAAATAAGCAAATCTTAACTCATAATTGAGCCCTAATAAATGGGCTGATATTTGTAGAACTCTTAGAACACTGTCTGGCACCTAAGTAAACACAAAGTGTTTTGTAAGCAAATGAAAAACAAACAAGTGGGCCTGGCAGAAGACCTGGTCAGAAGCACCCGTGCTTGGGTGCCAGTTGATCTTTTTTTCACACGCTTCCCCCACTGGCCTTAGAAAAAATCTTTTCTGAACTTCAGTTTTCTTGCCTGTTAAGTTATAACAATAACTAATTCAAGGGAATTGTAGGAACCAGATGAGACCAGTGAAATATAAAGATGAAAACATGTCAATTGTAAATGATAAAGCACCATAAGATGTCATTATTATTACTACTAGGACTAGAATGAGGTCCTGAGGCAGAGAATCAAATTTCTGGTGTTTGTGCCCAGGATCATCTGCCCTTCTCCCCAGTTCCCTCCCTGGCACAGCCCTCCACTAGCTGCTGGCCCTGCCAAGTAGGGAGTAGGGGAGAGCTGGGTCCCTGGCACCTGGGGCTGGAACACAGAGTGCCCTCTCTCCCTCTCTCCCCCTCTTGCAGAGTCAAAGACATATAGAGCTGTTGAGAGTAGCTGGATTTAGTGTGCCAGGTCGGCCACATTCAGGATTAGATAGACTTTTGCAGACTGCCCTGAGAACCCAGTGACCCAGGGTAGCCTCATTCCTGTGGGCACTGGTATTGTGAGTTTTAAATGACTGGCTTTGTAATTATACTTTGGAATGCATAACCTATTCCAGAAGTGGGGACTGCTTGTGCAGAACCAAACTGAACTTCTTGAACTATGGTGTGTCCTTCAGAAAACAGTACAAAGCCATAGCATTACCATAAGCTGTGAGAATTACCTCACAGGAAATTCCCTTTTCTTTCTCTTTTTTCTCATTTTCTTTTACTATTTGGGAGAAAACCATAGTTACCTATTGATTTAGCTCTATGATTAAATCAAGAGAAAAAACCAAAGTGACTCCTCAGGAATATGTGAAAGACAAAACTTCATGGATGCTGTGTATTGGATTTAGCTACCTGGAAGGGCAAAAAGCAATATAAAGCCACCAAGGAAAAATGTAGCTGAAAGGTAATAAGGAGGAATTCTTATATGGTCCATTAGTTCAATAGGGAAGCAGAAACCCACAGGCTGATGGGAGCTCTTTGTAAATACAGCTTTTAAGCAACTCTCCAGTATGCCATCAGTAGCAGAGATCAAATGATTTTTTTGATGTGGATCATTTTTTGAATTCCTTATTGAATTTGCTACAATATTGCTTCTTTTTATGTTTTGGTCTTTTGGCTGCCAGGCATGTGGAATCTTAGCTCCCCGACCAGGGATAGAACCTGAGTCCTCTGCATTGGCAGGTGGGCTCTTAACCACTGGACCTCCAGGGAAGTCCCTAATTTTCTTACTATAAACCATGAACATGCTTGTGCAGCTAGTTGTTCAATAAATTACTTATGAAAAACACTGTCTCTAAAAAGCTATTCTCTATGTCTCTAAAAAGACCATTATCTTATCATGGCGAACCTGATTTTTCCAGGAGTTAAGGGATGTATTAAGATAGTAAGGTAACTCTTTAAGATTACTTCAAACTCAATTAATGTCAGCCAAAACACAATTGAGACCAGAACTACAGAGACTACTACTCAGTCCATCAGAATCGAGTTTAAGGTAGAGAAGAAATCTTACAGCTCTGGTTCTCTGGTTCTGGTCTGAATGTTTGTGTCTTCCTCAGATTCATATGTTTAAACCCTAACCCTCAATGTGATGATATTAAGAATTGAGACCTTTAGGAGATGATTAGGTCTTGAGGATAGAGCCCTCGTGGGTAGCATTAGCATCCTTATAAAAGGGACCCCAGAGCCCTCTTGCCATTTCCACCATGTGAGGGCACAGCAAGAGGGAAGCTGGCATTTGTGAACCAGGAAAGCAGCTCATACCAGACACTGAATCTGCCACTGCCCTGATCTTGGACTTCCAGCCTCTAGAACTGCAAGAAATAAACATTTGTTGTTTAAGCCACCCAATCTATGGTACTTTTGTTAGAGCAGCCCAGACAGGCTAAGACAGCTCTCATGGACATCCTTGAGAAGCAAAGGTGAACAGGATGAAAATGTGATTTATTTTTCCTTTGAGGCCTGGACCTAAAGAAGCAGCTGGTGACAAAGGGGAGAAACTGGGCTGAATGGAAGAGCCTTTCAGAGCAATGCGACATGTGAAGCTAATGGACCAGGTGGCATCCAGGAAGCAGTGTCCTACTGGGTCCTAGTAGGCAATTTGGACATTTGAGACTTAGAACAAATGCCCTCCACTCTTCCCTCTCTGTCATAGCTCTCCTTCTAGTGGTTTGTTAACACTCAAGACAACTGAAACCCTCCCAAGTTCTTGGTTAGATTTGTTTGGGGTTATACCTTCCTCAGGTTCTGTACCTTACAGACTGGTGTTAATTCTTTGCTGAAAGCCCTGCAGGGATCAAGAATTTCCAGTATTTTCCTTGTAGACTTGTCTCAGGATCCCCCATACTTTCATAATCAGGTAGACACCCCATGTCTCCTATCTAAAGTGGAGCTCAGTGTTCTTTGCTTGGATTTTAGAGACAAGGATGAGAACAGGAGGTCAGTTGTGATGTCAGAGTTATGGCATCACAAGGGGATGGAACTCAAGATGGGCATAGAGGCTTTTGAGTACTGGTCTCGGCTTCAGCCCTGGGATTTCTTTGGAAGGAATGATGCTAAAGCTGAAACTTCAGTACTTTGGCCACCTGATGCGAAGAGTTGACTCATTGGAAAAGACTCTGATGCTGGGAGGGATTGGGGGCAGGAGGAGAAGGGGTCGACAGGATGAGATGGCTAGATGGCATCACTGACTCGATGGACGTGAGTCTGAGTGAACTCCGGGAGTTGGTGTTGGACAGGGAGGCCTGGCGTGCTGCGATTCATGGGGTCGCAAAGAGTGGGACACGACTGAGCGACTGAACTGAACTAGGCTAAAATGTCTGAAGCTCTGAAGTATGTGCAGATTTAGTAGTGGTTAGTTTTCTTAACTAGTCACTTAGTAAAAACATTCTCTTACTTGAGAATGGGAACAAAGGATTCCTAAGAACTGTCTTAAAACTGTAGTGGTGGATCCATTTTTGAATTCTTTTTTCCTCCCTTCTTAAGCTCCACACAAGTGATGTGAAGTGTGATGCAGGCACAGGTGGGGAGATGTGGCTGAAGGCTCTTTGACCTAAGACCAGGCAGCACTTTAGTAAGAAATTTTCCTTGTCGTGGATGCTTGAAACAAATGCCTTCATTCTTGGCCCTCACTGCTATGGCTAAGACCATGGCCGTAAGGACTGTAATAGCCATCTGGCCCAGATCTCTTGTTGGATGTTCCTTACGGCCAGTCTATGCCAACTGCAACAACCTTTCTAGGAAGGAAATTTCACAAAGGCTGAGGAAAACTGTTTCAAATGACTAACAGCCCATACTTAAAAAAATTTCATTTCCTCCATTTTTCAGAAATGAAAAATCATGGGAAAGGACATGGCATGCTCAAAGTAGATTCAGTCAAAGAGGCTTTTATCTGCCTACAGCTCTGTTATTAAGTTTGGATCATGGACGGTCCCTCTAAGGTCAGTCCTTCTTCTTCTTTTCTTTTTTAAAAATATTTATTCATTTGGTTGTAACGGGTCTTAGTTGTGGCATGCAGGATCTTTAATAGCAGCATGTAAACTCTTAGTTGTGGCCTGTGGGATCAAACCTAGACCCACCTGCGTTGGGAGCTGAAGTCTTAGCCACTAGACCACCAGGGAAGTCCCAGGCCCTCCCTTCTTGTATCTCATGTTCTCTCTACTGATGGAGAAGAGAAGCGCCTGGTCCTCTTGACTGTGTCTCAGTTGTGTGTTCTCCTGTCTCCAAATAGACTGCGAGATCTGGGAGAGCAGAGACCACACTGTGTGGTCTCTAACTTGTTGGGGAATTCTTCTTTTTTCTTTATTTTTTAATCTGGGTAATTCTTTAAAATTAAGGCTGCTAGAAGATAGGATAGAGAAATGTTGTGACCACAAAATTTCAGCCAAATCTCTTATAACAGCCTTTCAAATTAGGAGTATGAGCTGGGTGAGGCACTCCACCATGCCAGAGGATTCTGATTGATTGGATCTATCTGAATCCAGAGGGAAGTCTCTATCAGGCTCTGTTGTAGTCAGAATTTTGCCCATGAATTGGATGAGTACAGATGACAACCTGATGAATCTGCAGTGGACATGAAACCAAATTGGTGTAGTTCATGAAACCTACATATTAAACAATTTTTTTATAATTATTAGTTTTGTTTATCTAATTTATTTAGCTGTGCCAGGTCCTAGTTGTGACAGGTGGGATCTTAGCTGTGGCATGTGGGAACTAGTTCCCCAACCAGGGACTGAACCTGGGCCCCTTGCATTGGGAGTTCGGAGTCTTAGCCTCTGAACCACCAGGGAAGATCCACTTTTTTGAAATAGTGGTGAACATTTAAGACTTGAGGGGCTTTCACATTAAAGCTCATATTTCTGGCTTCTCTTAGAAGATTTGGCTTCACTGGGCCTTGGGCCTTTCTGGCAAGAGTTTGTTGGAATGGAGTAGTACTCATCTCTTAAGATGGAGCATACACTCTCCACTTAATACAATCCCCACCTGGCCTACTGCATTCATTTATCTGACCCTGTCCTGTGTCTACAACTCTTGTCAACTAAAAAGACAAAAAAAAAGAAGAAATAAAGAAACCTTTTAGTCTGTACTCTGCAGAGTCATCACAAAATTCCCCGTTAATAGCAAGATACATATAATTACAAGTGATTATTTTCTTTGCCTTTTGTTCAACCAGCAAAGCCTATATCATGTTTGGCTTTTTGGATCTTGATTAAAAGCTGGGCATGAAATAGCATGTTGCCATGAGAAAGGGTCATAGAAGCCTGAAGAACTTGGGCTTGGGAGGACTGGATACAGATTAGAGGACTACCTGACCTTGGCCTCTGGAAGCCTGACCAGACACTGCAAATAATTAGCAGCTTGGCCTGCCAAGCTTTTGCTTGGGTACCTTGGCTTTTGCAACGGGTACCTTAAATTGTTGACAGCAGTGAGGAATTGTTGGTGCAATCCCTCCAGGTTTGAAAGCACGTCGAATCAGACAGCTGGAATGACTGAGGACACTGTCTCTCTGCTATGCTTGAGATGAACTGATACTATTGGGCTGTGGTCTTTGTGGAATGCCTTTACCTGTTCTGTTCTGAGAACAGATGAGAACTTAGTTTAAGCTCTGATCAGTTAAAATCTAAAATGTTTTAGATTTTAGGGAATGGTTCAGAAGAGCTAAAATAGGTTTTGTTGCAGGTGAAAGTCATGAACAACTCTAATTGCCATTAAAAGTACAGCTTATGATGAAGCTAGAGTTGCTTTGGAAGATGGAAAGAAGGAGCAGAATGTCCCTGATGCTGTTGAGCAACTTCTCACAAGGTTGGGTGGTTGCCCAGTACTACTTGAAAATCTATAGCCACAGTCAGGGGAAAAGGAAGGAACAACTAGGAGAGGACTCACATGCCTTTTTCTGGGCAAATGAGAGTCGGGAAATCAAGAAATGCAAACAGGTGGTAAAAGATCCATCACTTAACTCCCTCAGACACTTTAGGAAGAAGACATCCTTGCTGGAAGTTTCTCTCTGTATCTTATGGCTTGCAAGACCTGGCAGTGGAGCTAGGTGTCATTTTTCTACTTAAAATCCAGCAATGAGTAGGAACAGAAGTTTTCCTGAGAACCTAATTCAGGGCAAGAGTATAGTTAGGTCCAAAAGAAGCTAAGTCTAGAAAGAATGTCATTCTAATTTAGACAATCAAAATCTCCTCATGTAATTAATTCCTTTGCTTAGAATAATTCAGTGACACTTCTTGTGTTTAGGAAAAAGTCTAAATTCCCTGGCCTGGCATCTGATCCCTCACTCCCTCCCTAGATTCATGTTCTGTTATACTCCTTTTGATACTTGGCCATCCTGGCCTTTAAGTTTCTCATATCTCTTCTCTCTCATCTTTAAACATGTTTTTCCTTCTTCCCAGAATATTGCCTCACTCTGTCCTCAACTCACGCTTCTAGTTTTAAGCTTAAATATCACTTTTCTCTGGACATGGAACAACAGACTGGTTCCAAATAGGAAAAGGAGTTCATCAAGGCTGTATATTGTCACCCTGTTTATTTAACTTATATGCAGAGTACATCATGAGAAACACTGGACTGGAAGAAACACAAGCTGGAATCAAGATTGCCGGGAGAAATATCAATAACCTCAGATATGCAGATGACACCACCCTTATGGCAGAAAGTGAAGAGGAACTCAAAAGCCTCTTGATGAAAGTAAAAGTGGAGAGTGAAAAAGTTGGCTTAAAACTCAACATTCAGAAAACTAAGATCATGGCATCCGGTCCCACCACTTCATGGGAAATAGATGGGGAAACAGTGGGAACAGTGTCAGACTTTATTTTTCTGGGCTCCAAAATCACTGCAGATGGTGACTGCAGCCATGTAATTAAAAGACGCTTACTGCTTGGAAGGAAAGTTATGACCAACCTAGATAGCATATTGAAAAGCAGAGATATTACTTTGCCATCAAAGTTTCGTTTAGTCAAGGCTATGGTTTTTCCTGTGGTCATGTATGGATGTGAGAGTTGGACTGTGAGGAAGGCTGAGCGCCGAAGAATTGATGCTTTTGAACTGTGGTGTTGGAGAAGACTCTTGAGAGTCCCTTGGACTGCAAGGAGATCCAACCAGTCCATTCTGAAGGAGATCAGCCCTGGGTGTTCTTTGGAAGGAATGATGCTAAAGCTGAAACTCCAGTACTTTGGCCACCTCATGCGAAGAGTTGACTCATTGGAAAAGACTCTGATGATGGGAGGGGTTGGGGGCAGGAGGAGAAGGGGACGACAGAGGATGAGATGGCTGGATGGCATCACTGGCTCGATGGACGTGAGTCTGAGTGAACTCCGGGAGTTGGTGATGGACAGGGAGGCCTGGCGTGCTGCGATTCATGGGGTCACAAGGAGTCGGACACGACTGAGCGACTGATCTGATCTGATCACTTTTCTCAAAAAGGCTTCTCTGATTGCTCCAATAGGTTAAAAAACCACCCATACACCCACAAACCTATTTCTCCTCAGGCTCCATACTGTATCTATCTTGACAATTCTCACACTTATTTTAAATTTCTTGTTTAAGATCTGTCTTCCCAGCTCTATACATAGACTTTGGGGCCAGAAACTATGTCTTATTTATGGTTGTTACCTTTGCAACTAGCAGAATACCTGGCATTTAATTCATGTGCAATAAATATTTGTTCAGTTAATGACTACAGTGAAGGCTTTCAAAGAAGAAATAAGAAACAGTATTCATTGGCTTTGGAAATCTGAGATCATCTTATCTCCTTTTCTCTAGGCAGACATTATTTCAAGTCAAAAAATAAGGAAAAGGAGAAACCATAACTCTCTTGATAGTTCATCTTTGGGCTTCGCGTAGGCAACCTTTGAATAAATCTGACAATTATATTCTCTCCATAATCTTACCTTTTTCATCCTGACTATGCATGTTACCAAACCTAGTCCTTTGCCAGTAAACTTATTATAGAAAGCTACTTTCTACATCACTAATCAATTGATCTTGCCTCTTTGTCCCCATCCCAGATAGCCATTTTCCATTTCCTGAACAGCTCTTTTCATTTAAACATTCTACTCTACTAGTTTGATATTTAGAAAAATGAAAGTAATTATCAGCAGAGTGCTGGTGGCTTATGTGCAAAAAGATATGAGGATTTGATCTCCAGGCCCTGTATGAGTGACAACATCACGTGCTATTTATCTATTTTACTCACATGTGTGCATGCTAAGTCAATTTAGTCATGTATTTTCCCAACCCCATGAACTGCAACCCACCAGGATCCTCTGTCCATGGGATTCTCCAGGCAAGAATACTGGAGTGGGTTGCCATGCCCTCTTTCAGGGGATCTTTCCGACCCAGGGATGGAACTGTGTCTTTTTTGTCTCCTGAATTTGCAAATAGGTTCTTTACCACTGGATCCCATGGAGGGAGGAGCCTGGTAGTCTACAGTCCATGGGGTCTCAAAGAGTCGGACAGGACTGAGCGACTTCACTTTCACTTTCTTTACCACTAGCACCGCCTGGGAAGCTGTATCACAGTAAGTAACCTGCCCTGGAGGTGCTCATAGCCTGGGGTAGTGGGATTGAAATAGTTCTTAAATGAAAGATATTACTTCTGTTCTTGCTTATCAAAGATTTACATCAAAAAATACGTGTAAATGCAAACATAGCTGCACAGAGACCTCAAGTGTAGAATCCATAATAGTTATTCAGATTAAAAGACTGAAGGGGAAAAAAAAAGACTGAAAAAGACAAAAAAAGAGGGCCCAAGGCAAAACCATCAAATAAGCAATCCACTATCCACTTAGCCAAAGCAGGCCCAATTCCCTGTTGCCCCAGGCCTGTCATCACTGGGCTGATAACCCTGGGAGTTCACTCGCTCAGTCCTGTCCAACTCTTTTTGACCCCATGGACTGCAGCGCTCCAGGCTTCCCTGTCCATCACAATCTCCCAGAGCTTGCTCAAACTCATGTCCATTGAGTCAGTGATGCCATCCAGCCGTCTCATCTTCTTGTCCCCTTCTCTTCCTGCCTTCAATCTTGCCCAGCATAAGGGTATTTTCCAACGAGTCAGTTCTTCCCATCAGGTGGCCAAAGTATTGGAGCGTTAGCTTCAGCATCAGTCTGAATATTCAGAACTGATTTCCTTTAGGATTGACTGGTTTGATCTTTTTGCAGTCCAAGGGACTCTTAAGAGTCTTCTCCAACACCACAGTTCAAAAGCATCAATTCTTTGGAGCTCAGCTTCCTTTATGATCCAACTCTCACATGCATACATGACTACTGGAAAAACCATAGCTTTGACCAGACGGACCTTTGTTGGCAAAGTCTCTGCTTTTTAATATGCTGTGTAGGATGGCCATAGCTTTTCTTCCAAGGAGCAAGCATCTTTTAATTTCATGGCTGCAATCACCATCTGCAGTGATTTTGGAGCCCAAGAAAATAAAGTCTCTCACTGTTTCCCCATCCATTTGCCATGAAGTGATTGGACTGGATGCCATGATCTTAGTTTTCTGAATGTTGAGTTTTAAGCCAATTTTTTTCACTCTCCTCTTTCACTTTCATCAAGAGACTCTTTAGTTCTTCACTGTCTGCCATAAGGGTGGTGTCATCTGCGTATCTGAGGTTATTAATATTTCTTCTGGCAATCTTGCTTCCAGCTTGTGCTTCATCCAACCTGGTATTTCGTGTGATGTGCCCTGCATATAAGTTAAATAAGCAGGGTGACAATATACAGCCTTGACATACTCCTTTTCCTATTTGGAACCAGTCTGTCGTTCTATGTCCAGTTCTAACTGTTTCTTCCTGACCTGCATACAGATTTCTCAAGAGACAGGTCAGATCATCTGGTATTCCCATTTCTTTCAGAATTTTCCAGTTTATTGTGATCCACACAGTCAAAGGCTTTGGCGTAGTCAGTAAAGCAGGTGTTTTTCTGGAATGCTCCTGATTTTTCTATGATCCAACGGATGTTGGCAATTTGATCTCTGGTTCCACTGCCTTTTCTAAATCGAGCCTGAACATCTGGAAGTTCACAGTTCACGTACTGATGAAGCCTGGCTTGGAGAATTTTGAGCATTACTTTGCTAGTGTGTGAGATGAGTGCAATTGTGCGGTAGTTTGAACATTCTTTGGCATTGCCTTTCTTTGGGATTGGAATGAAAACCAACCTTTTCCAGGTCGGTTTTCTGATATCCCTAGCTCCCTTCTTGTTGCAAGCTTTCTACTACTTCACCTTTCCAAGTCTCCTCTCACAGATGCGAAAGCAATTGAACCAAGTTCATTTGTACCAGGGTACTATTATGGGAGTCCTTAGGAGTCCCCCTCTCCCAGACAAGAGAGCATCTCTCCAGGGAAGTGCTGGGCCACCCAGTGACCAGAGTAGGTAGCTTCTTGGCTTTCAGTAAAGCTCTGCTCTTCCAAGTCTTTCCAGAGTTTGCTGGAGAAATCCAAACTTTGTTGGACTCCTTTTCACTTGTTTCACAGGTTGGTATTATTTTTATTTGGAATCACATATGAGAAACCCCATCTTTTCAATGCTTAGGACCTTGAAGTTGCAACTCCTTCACTGACAGGGGCTTTATGGGCACATCTGAGGCCCAGGGAAGCTATTTTTATGGTAAGAATTCTGAGCGGTGCAGAATCAGAGGAGGTTGTAGAGATAAATGATGCTAAAACTTGCAAAATAAGGTGAATTTAATCTGGGTGAGTTTCCTCATAAAATTCTACTTGCTTTCTAGGGGTATCCCAATCTATAAACTTTGTGGACACTATTTCTGGGAGATGTTCTATGTAAAAAGAGTTCTGTGGTCAAATAATTTGGGGAAATATTGCACTTTCTATCTCCCTTTAAAAGATATATGATGTGCATTAATATATTAGATCCTCCAAGAAGTCCTGCAATAAAGGAACTGGTGTAACTTAAATGTATATAATCACAGCAAGAAGAAATTTAAATCAAGTAACATCTGTTAATATCCTGCAATATTGTGTGGCACACATATTGAAAAATGCTACCCAAGTATTTTTTTCTTTTGTGGGGGGAGGTTGGTGGGGGACACAGTGTTTTCAAAAGAGACTTTTGCACATATCCAATCAGGTAAATCAATGTTCTCTTGCCAACTGGGCAAAATGAAATGGCAACCCACTCCAGTGTTCTTGCCTGGGAAATCTCATGGACAGAGGAGCCTAGCAGGCTACAGTTCATGGGGTCGAAAAAAGTCAGACATGACTGAGTGACTAACACTTTCCTTTCTTTCTTGTCAGCTGACTTATTTGATGGGAACAATAAATTTGAGTGCTGATCCCCAGAATTCACACCCATGTGATTTCATGATAAAGCATTAGTTGGCATGCTTTAAAACATCAGTTAGCATTTCTTTCTCTCCCTTCCCAGGGTATTCACCAGTAGATGATGGCAAGGTCAAGCGACTCCTGTTGAAGGTGCATTTTTATGGGCTTCTGTCAGCAAAACATTACCTGCACTAGCCAATGAGTCTAAAAATGGACAAGCCGAACACATCATACTGAAAGAACATATGTTCTCATTTTATAACACAGCTTGAAGAGCTAATTTTACTGTCTACTGGTTATTAAAAAAAAATACTTTCAGGTTCAATAAGGATTCAGGGGAGAGGTCTGGGAGAAGCAAAAAAAGGGAGGGGAAAAATAAGTCATGTTATCAAAACTGATCACTGCTCTATTCTCTCTTCCCCAAGGTTCCTTCCTTCTCTCAAACAAAATCTCTGAGTATGTCTGCTTCTTCTCCCCCAGGAGCTTGGCAGGGGAATATTTCCACTTTAATGCTCCCTACTTAGAGCCCATTGTCAGAATCAGCCACACTGGTCTGGGAAACTGATAAAGATTTCAGTCTAAGCTGGAGGCAGGGAAGATGGGGCTCCTGGTTAATCAAAACTCTGTTTCACCAAAGTAGTAGTAACATCTATTGTGAAGGTGAACACTTTGTCCTCTCAGAATTGCTCTTTTTTTCTCTTTTCCTTCCTTCATTTATATATATATAAATAAATAAATAAATAAATATATATATATATATATATATATATATATAGAGAGAGAGAGAGAGAGAGAGAGAGAGGCATGTGGGATCTAGTTCCCTGACCAGGGATGGAACTTAGGCCGCATGTGCTTTGGGAGTGCAGAGTCTTAGTCACTGGGTCACCAGGGAAGTCCCCTTCATTTTTAAAAAAACAGAAATTTCGGGTCCACAGCCTTATTCTCACAGTGGCTCTCATGGGATTATTACTGCTCCCCGCTCCTCTGCTTCCCAATCCCCTCCTGTCCTGTTTCTCTGCAGCCTGTCAATCTCCTTATTCCAGCTGCTGTAGCTGCCACAGCCAGCTGCGGGCTCAAGGAGAAAGAAGGCCTCCTGTGCTTCTGGGAAATAAATTACCCTTCCCTCCCCTGCACACCAGGGTGAGAGAGAAAATGTGGCCAGCATTGGTTCAGTGCTTACTAGATGCCAGGCACTGTGCTAATAAGCACTTTTTGTATATTTTCTTATTTCATCCTATTTCCATTTTATAGATGAGAAAAGTCAGGTTCACAAAGGTAGTAACTTTTCCAAGATTACATGCTGTAAGTGACAAAGCCAAGATTTGAAGGCTGACGCCAATTTTATATTCCTAACCACTGTTGTAAATTCATTCGTTCAACAAATGTTCCAGGCAGTGTTCCAGTACTGGGGGTGCAGAGGTGGGGAAAAAAGAATTGACTCTTTCCTCACGCAGCTTACCTTTTAATGAGCAAACAGAAAATGCACAACAGAGCATATAATGTTAGGTGCTTAGAAAACGAAAGCAGGGTAAAAGGCTGGAAAAATGGGGAGGGGCTGCTGCTCTGTACAGAGTGAGTGGTCAAGGAAGGCCTGTGTGCGGGGGCAACACTGAAGCAGGGATCACCTGGTGCACCTGCCTTTTCACCCAGACGCCCACACGCTGGTGATTCCACGTAATGTCCTTAGGAGTATTTATCTCCGAACCCTGACAAGTCTCTTTTGCTGCCTCTGGAAACCTTCATTTTATCTGGGAGACAAAGCTGGTATTCTCCCATAGAAAAATGTGGGTGTCTTCAGAAATATGCTGGTTGGTGTGTCTTCAGAGCTGTCCAGGGGATAGGTGACCTCACCAAACACAGCCATTCACTGTATTTGGCAAGGAAACCCTATTCTTACAGTAACCATGGCCAACAGTTGCTAAGCACTTAACAAGTCATGTACCAGATTTCACATGTGTCGTTTCATTTAATGCTGATAACCACTCAAAAGGGAGATTGTCTTACCTTCAGCTCTCGTCATAACAAAATACAGTATCTGAAAGTTAGAGGTCCAAGATCAAACTCACCAATTTCTAGTGAGAACTGTCTTCATGGCCTGTAGATAGCCTCCTTCACCCTGTGTCTTCACAGAGGAGTCGGGGGCAGGGGCGGGGGTGGGGGGACAGAGAGAAAGCATTCTGGTGAGTCTTCTTAAAAAGGTACTAATCTCATCATGCGGAGAAGGCAATGGCATCCCACTCCAGTACTCTTGCCTGGAAAATCCCATGGATGGAGGAGCCTGGTAGGCTGCAATCCATGGGGTTGCTAAGAGTCAGATACGACTGAGCGACTTCACTTTCACTTTTCCCTTTCATGCATTGGAGAAGGAAATGGCAACCCACTCCAGTGTTCTGTCCTGGAGAATCCCAGGGATGGGGGAGCCTGGTGGGCTGCCATCTATGGGGTTGCACAGAGTCGGACATGACTGAAACAATTTAGCAGCAGCAGCAGCAGCAGTCTCATCATGGGGACACCAGACTAATGACCTCATCTAAACCTAATTACCTCATAAGGTTCCTTCTCTACACATTGAGAATTAGATGAATTTTCAGGAGGCACAATTCAACCCATTGTGGGAGAACCCAATGGGAGAAAGGTTATTACTCCCATTTTCAGGCAAGGAACAAGTATAAAGAATTTAGGTAACTCACCCAATGTCACATGCATGCAATCAGTAGTCAATCACTGTCAGTCTGACATATAAGTGCATGTTCTTGACCACTTTCCACGTGCAAGGATGCACTGATCCATCATCACCCACCTGGAATCAGGGGAATGTACCTTAAACTCTTCAAAAAGATGAACATATCCTTCATTGAAGGCATTAAAAAAAGTGCCTTTATCATCTTTTTTCAAATCATATGCCCTCTTTTCTCCTTAAACATTAAATGAAAGTCAAACTCAGACCCTATTGTACAACAACAACAAATTTTTACTTAAAAAATAATAAAACACCTATGAATCAACTCTCCTGGCTCTGATTCCACAAGCATCATGTAACCTTCTGTTAATAATGTAGCTTTTCCTGTTGATAGTCTTTTATAGAAAGTGCTGATACCAAACTTGAGTACTCTGTATTGTATTTTTCATTGTTAAATAACACATCTTTCCAGTTGCTACACATCCATTTGTTGTTCATTTGGTTAGCATGGGCTAGTCCCCGAGTCTCATCAGTATTGGGAGCAACAACAAAATAGTTTATAGGTCTCAAAAGTTGAAAACTTTTCCAGACTCCTGTGCTCATGCTCAGTCTCCATGTTGTCCCTATTCTTGTCGTAGCGTATATTAGCACTCCATTCCTTTTATGGCCAAGTAATATTGCATTGTGTGGATATACCACATTTTACATTTCCACTATCAGAGTATGAGGATTCCAATTTCGCCACATCCCTCATCAACACTGGTTAGCTTATTCTCTACCTTTTAGATATGTATTTATTTTTTCAGCCACACTGCACAGCATACAGGGTCTTAGTTCCCCAACCAAGGATTAAACCTGTACCCTTGGCAGTGAAAGCATGGAGTTCTAACCACTGGACTGCCAGAGAAGTCCCTCATTGTGGTTTTTTTTTTTTTTTTTTAATGTTTTATTTTATCTGTTTATTCATTGATGGTTGCACTGGTTCTTTGTTGCTGTGCACAGGCTTTCTCTAGTTGTGGTGAGAAGAGGCTACTCTCTAGCTGTGGTGCATCGGTTTCCTATTGTGGTAGCTTCTCTTACTGCGGAGCACAGACCCTAGGCACTTGGGCTTCAGCAGCGGTGGCTGGAATGCTCTAAAGCACAGGCTTAGTTGTTGTGGTGCATAGGCTTAGTTGCCCTCCAGCATGTGGGATCTTCCTGGACCAGTGATTGATCTAGTGTCCCTTGCATATTGCAAGGTGGATTCTTATCCATTGGACCACAAGGGAAGCCCTGTTCATTGTGGTTTTGATCTGTTTCCTTGGTTAGTAACGATGTTGAAAACTTCTTAATGTAGTTTTTGATCATTGCTATATCTTCTTTGAATAAATGTTCCATTCCTTTGTCCATTTAAAAATTTGGTTATTTGTATTTTTATTAATGAGTTGTAAGAGCTCTTTATATATTCTGGATATAAGTTCCTTATATATATGGTTTGCAGATATTTTTCCCCCATTTTATGGGTTGCCTTTTTACTTCCTTGATGGTATTGCTTGCAAAACAAATGTTTTTAATTTTCATGAAGTCCAATCTATTTTTTCTTTCGTCACTTATGCTTTGATGTTGTAGTCAAAAGGCTTTGCCTGACCTCTGGTTGTGGAGATTTATACCTTTTTTTTCATTTAAGAGTTTTAATATTTTAGCTTTTACATTTGTGTCTTTGATACATTTTGAATTAACTTTTGTATATGATGTGTAGGGTCCAATTTTATTCTTTTGTATGTGAATATCCACTGTGCTAGGACCATCTGCTGAAAAGACTAGAGAAATGGTCTAAAAACATAAGTCAGATCACAATCCTCCTTTATTAAAAGTCTCAATGACTTTCCATTGCACTTAAAATCCAAATTTCTCTGCCTATCTCTTCACTTTCATTTCACACCACTTTTTATTCACTGAGATCCAGGGTCCCAGGTCTCACATTTCCCAAAATAAGTAAAGCTTGCTTTCCCCTTAGCTTCCTCTCCCTTCTTTATTCTCTCACTTTAAATGCCACCTCGTCATCAGATCAGATCAGATCAGATCAGTCGCTCAGTCGTGTCCTACTCTGTGACCCCATGAATCGCAGCTCGTCATAGATGACTTTTTTCAATTGTTCTTCCTAAAAGTAAGTTCTCTATTCCATCGTGCTTATTTTCTACATCATCTCCTTTTATTTTCTTCGTGGCTTTAATTATCTGTATAACTATATCTATATTACTACTTTATTTACTTTTTTACTTTGAGACATCACCAGATGGTCAATACTGAAATCATATTGATTATGTTCTTTGCAGCCAAAGATGGAGGACCTCTATACAGTCAGAAAAACAAGACCTGGAGCTGACTGTGGCTCAGATCATGACTTCCTTATTGCAAAATTCAGGCTTAAGTTGAAGAAAGTAGGGAAAACCACTAGGTCATTCAGGTATGACCTAAATCAAATCCCTTATGATTATACAGTGGAGCTGATGAATTAAGGGATCAGACCTGGTAGACAGAGTGCCTGAAGAACTATGGATGGAGGTTTGTAACAATGTACAGAAGGCAGTGACCAAAATCATCCCAAAGAAAAAGAAATGCAAGAAGGCAAAGTGGTTATCTGAGGAGTCTTTACAAATAGTTGAGGAAAGAAGAGACATGAAAGGCAAGGGAGAAAGTGAAAGCTATGCCCAACTGAATGCAGAGTTCCAGAGAATAGCAAGGAGAGGTAAAAAGGACTTCTTGAAAGAACAATGCAGGGAAATAGAAGAAAACAATAGAATGGGAAAGACTAGCGATCTCTTCAAGAAAATTGGAGATACCAAGGGAACAATTCATGCAAAGATGGGCACAAAACAGGACAGAAACAGTAAGGACCTAACAGAAGTAGAAGATATTAAGAAGTGGCAAGAATATACAGAAGAACTATACAAGAAAGGTCTTAATGACCTGGATAACCATGATGGAGTGGTCACTCACATAGAACTGGGCAACCTGGAGTGTGAAGTCAAGTGGGCCTGAGAAACGTTACTACAAACAAAGCTAGTGGAGGTGATGGAATTCCAGTTGAGCTATTTCAAATCCTAAAAGATGATGCTGTTAAAGTGTTGCACAATATGCCAGCAAATTTGGAAAACTCAGCAGTGGACACAGGACTGGAAAAGTCACTTTTCATTCTAATCCCAAAGAAGGGCAATGGCAAAGAATGTTCAAAGTACTGTACAGTTGCAGTCATTTCACATGCTAGCAAGGTTATGCTGAAAATCCTTCAAGCTAGGCTTCAACAGTACATGAACTGAAAACTTCCAGATGTACCAGCTGGGTTTTGAAAAGGCAGAGGAACCACAAATCAAATTGCAAACATTTGTTGGATCATGGAGAAAGCAAGGGAATTCCAGAGAAACATCTGCTTCACTATGATAAGACTTTGACTGTGTGCATCAAAACAAACTGTGGAAAATTCTTAAAGAGATGGAAGTACAAGACCACCTTATTTGTCTCCTTAGAAACCTGTATGCAGGTCAAGAAGCAACTGTTAGAACTGTACATGGAACAACAGACTGGTTCAAAATTGGGAAACGAGTATGACAAGTTTTTTGTTGTACTGTATATGTCACCCTGCTTATTTAACTCACATGCAGAGTACATCATGTGAAATGCCAGGTTGGATGAAACACAAGCTGGAATCAAGATTGCTGGGAGAAATTATCAACCTCATATATGCAGATGATACCACTCCATTGGCAAAAGCAAAGAGGATCTAAAGAGCCTCTTGATGAAGGTGAAAGAGGAGACTGAAAAAGCTGGCTTGAAATTCAACATTCAAAAAACTAAGACCATTGCTGAATCTGAAGCTCCAATACTTTGGCCACCTGATATGAAGAGCTAACTCATTGGAAAAGACCCTGATGCTGGGAATGATTGTAAAAGCAACAGAAGAAGACATCAGAGGATATTAGATAACTTAACCGACTCAATGGACATGAATTTGAGCAAACTCGGGGAGATAGTGGAGTATAGAGGAGCCTAGAGTGCTGCAGTCCATGGAGTTGCAAAGAGTTGGAGAAAACTTAGCGACTAACAACAATACTTCTAGTGTTTCACACATGGTATACGTTCAAAAGTCATGTTGTTAGAAACTGGAATTTACAATTAGAAAGAAAAAAAGTTTAGTCAATCAGTTGTGTCCAACTCTTTGAGACCCTATGGACTGTAGCCTACCAGGCTCCTCTGTCCTTGGGATTTTCCAGGCAAGAGTACTGGAGTGGGTTGCCATTTCCTTCTCCAGAGGATCTTCCCAACCCAGGGATGGAATGCGGGTCTCTGACATTGTAGGCAGACGCTTTACCATCTAAGCCACTAGGGAAGTCCTAGAAGGAACTTTAGAAATCACCTAAACGGAGAAGGCAATGGCACCCCACTCCAGTACTCTTGCCTGGAAAATCCCATGGACGGAGGAGCCTGGAAGGCTGCAGTCCATGGGGTCCCTGAGGGTCAGACACGACTGAGCGACTTCACTTTCACTTTTCACTTTCAGGCATTGGAAAAGGAAATGGCAACCCACTCCAGGTTCTTGCCAGGAGAAACCCAGGGACGGGGAGCCTGGTGGGCTGCCGTCTCTGGGGTTGCACAGTGTCGGACACGACTGATGCGACTTAGCAGCAGCAGCAGCAGCAGCAGCAAACATTCTGATTTTATAGATACAAAAGTCTAGGCTTAAGGAGGATGAAAGAGTTGTCTGAGGTCAGAAAGAACATTGTCCTCAGTCCCTAAGTTGTGTTCGACTGGACTCTTTTGAGATCCCATGGACTGTAGCCTGCCAGGCTCCTCTGTCCAGGGGATTTCCCAGGCAAGAATACTGGAGCAGGTTGCCATTTCCTCCTGCAGGCAGTCTTGGAGACCCAGGGATCAAAGCAGCATCTCCTGCATTGGCAGGCGGATTCTTTACTGCTGAGCCACTAGTGAAGACCCTCAGAATAACTAGTTTTGATTCTGAGAGCTCTAATTTCCATGATAGTTTCTTTTTCATTTATAATACTGATTTGCCTTATGCCTTAAATAAGGCTTTTTTTTTTAATTACTAAGTCACCCTGCTTATTTAACTTATATGCAGAGTACATCATGAGAAACGCTGGAATGGAAGAAGCACAAGCTGGAATCAAGATTGCCGGGAGAAATATCAATAACCTCAGATATGCAGATGACACCACCCTTATGGCAGAAAGTGAAGAGGAACTCAAAAGCCTTCTGATGAAGGTGAAAGTGGAGAGTGAAAAAATTGGCTTAAAGCTCAACATTCAGAAAACGAAGATCATGACATCTGGTCCCATCACTTCATGGGAAATCGATGGGGAAACAGTGGAAACAGTGTCAGACTTTATTTTTCTGGGCTCCAAAATCACTGCAAATGGTGACTGCAGCCATGAAATTAAAAGACGCTTACTCCTTGGAAGGAAAGTTATGTCCAACCTAAGATAGCATATTCAAAAGCAGAGACATTACTTTGCCAACAAAGGTCCGTCTAGTCAAGGCTATGGTTTTTCCTGTGGTCATGTATGGATGTGAGAGTTGGACTGTGAGGAAGGCTGAGCGCCGAAGAATTGATGTTTTTGAACTGTGGTGTTGGAGAAGACTCTTGAGAGTCCCTTGGACTGCAAGGAGATCCAACCAGTCCATTCTGAAGGAGATCAGCCCTGGGATTTCTTTGGAAGGAATGGTGCTAAAGCTGAAACTCCAGTACTTGGGCCACCTCATGCGAAGAGTTGACTCATTGGAAAAGACTCTGATGCTGGGAGGGATTGGGAGCAGGAGGAGAAGGGGAGGACAGAGGATGAGATGGCTGGATGGCGTGACTGACTCAATGGACGTGAGTCTGAGTGAACTCCGGGAGTTGGTGATAGACAGGGAGGCCTGGCATGCTGCGATTCATGGGGTCGCAAAGAGTCGGACACGACTGAGCGACTGAACTGAAGATGAATTATTATTTTTTAATTCCTTACAGAAATGACATTTTTCTAAGCTTTCTTCCTAAAATGCCTGGAATGGGCCCTCAAATGGAAGGCCTTGCCCAGGATAGGAAGGCCGCAAGACACCTTCATTAGGGCGCTAACTCCTTTTTTTCTGCCTCGTGGCTGACCCACCGCTCATCCCTCCGCTGCCTGGCCCCTCCCTTTCCCCGGAGTCCACCGCCCCAGCGCCGCGATCCCCGAGGCTCCGCCCCCTTCAGGGCCGCGCGCCCTTTTTCAAGATGGCTCCAGTGGCCTCTTCTCTGGGGGAAGTGACCTCACGCTACTCCGGAAGGGAAGGCGGGGAGAGAGCGAGCGGGCGGGTGACCAGCTGTGGGTCTGTAGGGCTGTGGGTGGGGCGGTGGCCGCAGTTGTGGGTTTCACGTTTGGGCAGTAGCGAGGGTGAGGGACTCTTCCGCCTCTGGGAATCCGGTCGAGGGCCCAGGGCCGGGGGCGTTGGAGGAAATCGTCCCTAGCTGCTCGCCTCTGACTGGAGGCGAGGCGACCGTGGGAGCCGGCGTCCCGCCCCCGGCGGCCTCCTTCCCCGACCCTCCTCCCGGGCTGAGCGCGAGCCGCTCCAGCTCTGTCTCGAGAGCTGCTGTGGGAACCGCCGAGTGCGCGGGACCGAACCTTCCCGCTGAGGACCAGCTTGAGAAGAGGGAGCGAGGCGGGTCGGTCCGTCAGCCCAGAGGTCAGGCCGCGGGTTCCCGTCAGTGGTCCGTACTTCGCTCAGCCCTCCTGGCTAGGGTCCGCGACCTCCTCACGCTGTTTCTGCTCCTCGTTTGAGCATGCCACCAAGTCCTCTGGCAGGGTGATTTTTTTTTCCTCCTTGCTTTTGCCCGGAAGGAGATATATATTTAAAGGACATCTGCCCTCTTCGCTGTCCTTCTCTTAAAAGTTTCCTTCAGGGGGAATGCTTGTATTCCTTCCCTGGACTATTTGATGATTACTGCTCCAGCCGCCGGCTAGTTTAGCAATTGGGAGCCCTTTCATATCAGATCTTAAATCTTATCACTTACAAAACTACTCTACAGAGTTGTTTCTCCCGCCCAAGAAGGGCAGATGGACTTTGGAGTTAAGATGCAGGGGGGTGAACCCGTGTCAGCAATGAAAGTCTCAGAGAGCGAAGGAAGGCTGGAGGGCCTGGCTACCGCGGTGACCCCGAACAAGAACAGCAGCAACAGCAGCTGTGGGGGTGGAATCAGCAGCAGCAGCAGCAGTAGCAGCAGAGGTGGCAGTGCCAAAGGCTGGCAGTACAGGTATGGCCCTTTCTCCAAGGTGATTTCCTGAGGAGGGGGTGAGTATGCTGAAGTCTGCATTCCTGCAGTTGTTGAAGGGTTAGGTTTAGGCAGTAACTTCAGAAGTAGCTAATACGTTTCATTTGGACCTGGGGGTCTCAACTTTCATTAGCAAGATTTAATACATTTATTTGTCCATTCAACAAGTATTTAGAAGGCCTTTAGGAGAACACATAAATGTATCCCTTAACTCCCTCTACAACTGTAGAGTTAATTTTTCCTGTGATTTGAGTTTATAACTCACTTTTGTTTTTTCCTATATTGTAATTTGTTTACAATAAGTCTGCCTCCCTTTCTTGCTTGTTGAAGGCGGGGGACTGTTTAACTCCACTCTCTCCAGAGGCTAGCAAAATGCTTGGTGGTGAGAACTTGTTTGTCCAGTGATGGATGGAATCATTCAATCAGAGAAGATTCTTGCCCTCTTAGTATTTGTGATTTAGAAAGAGAGATGTACATAAATAATTAAATACAGAGTGTGTGCGTGCTCAGTCTTGTCTGAGTCTTTGTGACCCCATGGACTGTAGCCTGCCAGGCTCCTCTGTCCATGGAATTCTCCAGGCAAGAATACTGGAGTGGGTTGCCATTCCCATCTCTAGGGGATCTTCCCGATTCAGGGATCAAACTCAGGTTCTCGACAAAAGTACAAGCTCTACTCTACTCCCATACTCTAAACTAGTGAGATGTTTCAGTTTGAGTTGATTAGGGCACTCACACCCCTCTGTGAGAGATTCTACATTTATTAATTTTCATTGATATGAATGAAAAACTGAAGGAACAGGAAGTGAGTGCTAGAGAAGTAATGGTAGTTTTTTGTTTTTGATAATGTATAGGATAGGTGAGCATAGCCATCCAGAATCGTTTTTTTTTTAATTGAGAAATATTTGACATGTAACATTATATTAGGTTCAGATGTACAACATAAAGATTTGATATTGGTATGTATTGTGGAATGATCACCACAGTAGATCTAGTTAATGTGTGTCCCTGCACAGTTAATTTTTTTTTTTAATGAGAACTCTGTTAGCAACTTTCAAATGCGTGATACAGTATTATCAACTATAGTCATGATGCTGCACATTACGTTTCCACGACTTACTTATTTTATAACTGGAAGTTTGTACCTTTTGATCACCTTCACCCGTTGTACCCATCCCACCTCTGGCTGCCCTCAATCCGTTCTCTGTATTTATGAGTTTCATTTGGTTTTTTAGATTCTACATATAAGAAGGGTTGTACAGTATTTGTCTTTTCTCTTTCTGACTTTTCTCACTTAGCATAATGCTCTCAAAGTACGTCCACCTTGTTGCAAATGGCAATATTTCCTTTTTCATGGCTGAATAATATTCCACTGTGTGTATATATACCACATTTTATTTATCTACTCACCACTGTCCATTTGATGGACTCTTTGGTTGCTTCCATGTTTTGGCTTTTGTAAATAATACTGCAGCGAACATGAAGGTTCAGATATATTTTCAAATTAGTGTTTTCCTTTCCTTGGGATGAATACCCGTAAGTGAAATTGCTGGATTATTCAGAATCTTAAGAATGAATGAATGAAATTGTAATATCCTTTGTTATTGGAACTATAGGAATGAATTCTTAAATTTTGGTCAAGTGATTGCCTTGTGCCTAGCTCTAGTCCTTTTTAGCCTTTGTGATGTTTGTAGTTGTGAAATTTGTATGAAATTTGGAAGAGATTAAAATCAAGATTTTGTGAAGGCCATACATTTATCATGAATAATATCCATATATGTGAAATATGCTTGGCTGTGTTTACATATAGAAATGTAGAATATTATAACTTTTTATTGGTAAGTGATTATATGAAAGGAAAGTGTAGTTACTGTGAAATGTCTAGGCTCAGTTTTGGAATGCATGATACTTTTGTGTGTGTGTGTGTGTGTGTGTGTGTGTGTGTGTATGGTTTAAGACTAACCATATAAAATTATCAATAACTTGGCAGGGTTATTTTGCTACAACTTAAGGAATCAAGATCAAGTAATATTTCATGTAGCCAGAGGTCAGTCTTCTGACATCTTCAACTGTTTCAAACCCAATCTTTAATTGAACTGAAAAGTGAAACAGGTTTCTTAACACTGTCATAAAGCCATATACTTTATTACTATACTTTGATTCAGGATTCTATTATCCCTTACTTAGGGTATTATTTAATGGTTATATAATTTTAAAACTAGAATCTGTTGAAAGCACAAAGGAAAAAAGTTATCAGGAAATGGCAGCTGACAGCATAGAACAGTCAAAGACTTGAAAAATTAACATGCAGATTCAGCTATATTACTTCCTATTAATATAATTATAGTTACAATGACCTTGTCATCCAGGAGAGTACAATATGTTTAAGAAGGCAGACAACTGTATCATATGATGATGAACAATTTCAAGGAAAATGACTAAACTAAAAAAAATGCTTGTGTTGGGTAATTCAGTTATGTGGAACTCTTCCCCAGTGATGCAGATATATAGCACATTACTGCATTTACATACTGACATATACTTTTACTTACATGAGGCTTGTTCAAAGCTAGTCTTTCAGCCTGTCTAAGTTGAATTTATCCCTTTATCCTGTAGGACATTAGTCAAACAGTTTCCTTCATTGTCTTGTGTTACTTCTTCCCAGGCTTCTCCCTCTGAGGCCCAGAGTCTCTAGATTTAAAAAACAAAAACAATAATGAAAACTAATCTAAATTCTTTCCTTTTAAAAACAATTTACACTCAACTGCTTCCATTTCTGTAACCCTTATTTATTGTTCAACCCATGACAGTTGGCTCTGTCCTTACCAAGGATATGAGTAAAAAATGATGAATATTTTTAGATTCTTATTCCAACTTTTTAAGATATATGATATCTTTATAAGTGTATCTGTTACTATTCTTTTCTTGCCTTTTTTGACATTACTTTCTCTTAATTTCTCCTTTATGCTCTAAGAGAAAGCACCAAGTCCTGTCAGACTCTTGTGACCCCGTGGATTGTAGCCTACCAGGCTCCTCTGTCCATGGGATTCTCCAGGCAAGAATACTGGAGTGCGTTGTCATTTCCTTCTCCAGGGGATCTTCCCGACCTAAGAATTGAACCCAGGTCTCCCTCATTGCAGGCAGATTCTTTACTGACTGCTATGCTGGGAGCCCCTTTATTGCTCTAACTGTTGTCTAATTAATTGCTCCTTTCTCACTTCTTTGGTTGGCTCTTTTACTTTAGAAGCTGATATGTTGCTTTATCATCTCTTAAGCTCATGTTTTCTGTTTTCTGTCTCATTCTCTTCCATGGCCTCACCAGCCCCCTCTGGAACTTTAGAGCCATAAATTCAACTGTGCTTACCTGTAACTTGCTACTATCCCATTTTAAAAAACGGAGATTTCCGGTTATGTCTTAGGGAGTGGTTGAAATTCAGTAAAGACTGTGTGATTCAGTTGCTTCCCAGGTGGCACAGTGGCAAAGAATCCACCTGCCAGTGCAGGGGACACAGAGATGTGGACTCTATCCCAGGATTGGGAAGATCCCCTAGAATAGAAATGGTAGAACACTCCAGTATTCTTGCCTGGAAAATTCGGAGCCTGGCGGGTTATAGTCTGTGCTCATGACTGAGCAACTGAGCACATGCACTTGTGTTTCAGACACTGGACTTTGGCTTTGCAGACTTAGAAGATTAATTGGCATAATGCTTTCATGGGTCATATATGTTGTAGCATATATTGTTACTTTATTCCTTTTTGTGGCTGAATAATATTCCATTTATGAATACACCACATTTTGCTAATCTGTTCATCAGTTTCCATGTTGTATATTATGAATAATGCTGCTTTGAATATTTGTGTTCAAGTTTTGTATGGACATGTTTTCATTTCTGTTGGATATATACCTAGGAGTAGAATTGTTGGGTTATAAAGTAATTGTTTAACTGTTCAACTGTTTGTGAACCTCTTAGACCATTTTCCAAAGCTGCTGCACCATCTTATCTTCTTATCAGCAGTATATTAAGGTTTTAATTTCTTGACCTTCTCATCAACACTTGTTACTGTCTGTCTTTTTGGTTTTAGCCATCCTAGTGGGCATGAAATGGCATCTCATTGTGGTTTTTGAATTGCATTTCCCTGATGACTAATAATGTTAAGTATCTTCATGTTCTTACTGGTTATTTGTCTGTCTTCTTTGGAGAAATGTGTATTCAGATCTTTTGGCCACTTTTAAAAAGTTGAACTGGATAGTTGGTTTACAATATTGTGCTAGTCTCAAGTATAGCAAAGTGTCGGATTCTTTTCCATTGTAGGTTATTACAAGATACTGAATATAGTTCCCTGTGTTATGCAGCAGGTCCTTGTTGTTTATCTATTTTATATACAGCAATTTGTATCTGTTAATCCCAAACTCCTAATTTATCCTTTACCCCTTTCCCCTTTGATAATCATAAATTTGTTTTTAGTATCTGTGAGTCTATTTATATCTTGTAAATAAGTTCCTTTGTGTCTTTTTTTTAGATTCCACATATAAGTGGTATATGATATTTGTCTTTCTCTGACTTATTTCACTTACTATGTTAAAGTCTAGGTACATCCATGTTGCTACAAATGGCATTATTCTTTTTTTGCTGAGTAGTATTCTATAGTGTGTGTGTATTACATCTTCTTTATCCATTCATCTATATCAGTGGACATTTAGGTTGCTTCCATGTCTTGATTATTATAAATAGTGCTGCTGTGAACATTGGGGTGCATCTGTCTCTTCAAGTTAGAGTGTTCATCTTTTCCAGATATATGCCCAGGAGTGAGATTGCTGGATTATATGGTAACTCTATTTTTAGTTTTTTAAGGAACCTCCATACTGTTTTCCAGAGTGGCTGTACCAGTTTGTATCCTCACCAACAGTGTAGGAGGATTCATTTTTCTCCACAGCTTCTCCAGCATTTGTTATTTGTAGACTTTGTTGATATCTTTGGCCATTTAAAAATTGGATTATTTTTCTTTTCATTATTGAGTTGTCAGGGTTCTTTGTGTATTCTGTAAACAATTCCTTTATCAGATATTGATTTGCAAGTATTTTTTCTCACTCGTGGGTTGTCTTTTCACTTCTTTTTTTTTTTTTTTGCAAAGCCACAGGGCTTATGGGATCTTAGTTCCCCAACCAGGGATTGAATACCGGCCCACGGCAGTGAAAGCGCAGAGCCCTAACCACTGGACCACCAGGGAATTCTGGTCTTTTCACTTTCTTGATGAAATTATTTGTAGCACAGAAGCTTTTAATTTTCATGAAGCCCCGTCTGTTTTTTCTTTTTTTGCTTATACTTGGTATCACATTTAAGAAATCATTGCCAATGCCAAGGTCGCAAAGATTTGCACGTATATTTTTGTCTACGAGTTTTAAATTTTTGAACCTGTTTCATGAATTTAGGTCTCTGATCCATTTTGAACTCATCTTTCTTTATGATTAATTTTATTTTTTCTCATGTTAAATATCTGCTTATATCTTTTCTTTTTTTATTAATATATTTGAAGTTTATTTTAAATATTCCATGTTAATACTTTTGCTAGTTAATATTTTTAATATCAGTAATACTGTAAACTATTATTACTTTGTTGCTAGAAGAGGGATACACAGTGAAATGTTTACCTTACATACTTGTCCTGGCCGTGTTCCCTCCCTGGAGTCACTACCTTTTACTGATTTCTTCACTATCATTTCAGAAAATTTATATTAGTTTTTTATGTAACAAATATGTAACTACATATATTTTAATTTTGTATGGTTAAATATTTTTCTATACTTGCTGCAAAGATTTTCCTGGTCTTTGTATTTTAATCTATTACATTTTTCCAGTCATATAGAAAACCTGTATAAATCAAACTCTTACTCTTTTTTCTTTCACTTCAAATTATAGAAATTATTTTTATAAATATTTGTTTTCATGTAGTTTTAAGATAATTTGGTAGTTTTATATTTAATTTTTTAATCTGCCTTGAATTTATTTAGAAATATGAGACAGTGTGTTTGTTATCTATTATTGTGCTACAAATTATCCCCAAATGTAGTGTATTGAAACAGCAGTGTTTTTTTAATCTCACAGTGTCTGTGGGTCAGTAATAATTGGTGCAGTACTGCTGGGTGCTCTGGCTCTGGGTCTTTCACAAGGCTATAGTCATCTTGAGGCTCAGCTGGGAAGGATCCACATCCTGGCTCATTCATGTTTTGGCACAGTTCGTGTTTTGGCACAATTCATTTATTTTGGCTTGTTGGAAACAGACCTCAGTTCCTCACGAGATGACCACTGGTGGCCTTCTTTGGTTCCTGGCCACATGGACTTCTCCATGGAGTATCTTACAACTTGGCAGCTTGTTTCGTCAGAGTGAGGAAGTGAGAAGACAGTGCTAGAAAGAAGGAAGTCCGTCTTTTGTAACCTAGACATGGAAGTGAAGTCACATCACTTTTCACTATTCATTAGGAAAAAGATGAGGTTTAGCCCACACAAAGGTTGAATACCAACAGGTAGGGATCAATGGGAGCCATGCAATAAGGTGCACGTCATAAATGTTAATATGAATGGATTCAAGATTGTCATCTATGATTGAGATAGATTTGACAGCTACACTACTGGAAGTTTGTCTCTAAAGCTGAGAATTGGGGGCTGAATTTGATCTTTGGGGAATAAGAGGAACTACTTGGAAATCAGTTGTCATGACCCAGACATTTGATAATAAGCAAAATGTGCCAGTAGGCTGAAAAAGAAGGAAATCATTAGAGGAAGAGTGACAGAGCTTGGAGGTTGATTGGGTGATTAGGTGGAAGGTAGAAGGCAATGGCACCCCACTCCAGAACTTTTGCCTGGAGAATCCCATGGATGGAGGAGCCTGGTAGGCTGCAGTCCATGGGGTCGCACAGAGTTGGACACGACTGAGCGACTTCACTTTCACTTTTCACTTTCATGCATTGGAGAAGGAAATGGCAACCCACTCCAGTGTTCTTGCCTGGAGAATCCCAGGGATGGGGGAGCCTGGTGGGCTGCTGTCTCTGGGGTCGCACAGAGTCAGACATGACTGAAGTGACTTAGCAGCAGAATCAGTAGAGGGAAAGGAAGTAAAAATTGACTTCAGTTATCCAGATACAAAACTTTGAAAGTCTGTACTAGGAGAAACAGATTTTTGAGAGTCATATGATACATTTGCTTTTGGGTAAATTGAGCCTAAGTTGCCAGAATGTTTAAGTGCCTTAGAGATATGGGGCATTAGAAATGTCGATAATTGCCTTTGTAGTATCCAGAATGTTCTCTCTTTTATTATCACATTCAGTCCTCTTGGACGAAGAGAGAGAGTCATTATTCCCATTTAGGTTACAAATGGTTGTTCAAGTTCCTACGAATGCCACAACCTCCTCTACCTATTACTTGGGGCCCCTGGATCAGAGACCCTCAATATGAGGGTTAGGAGAATATGCTGCCTCAACAATTTAGGGACAATGCCCCTTCCCAGAAAGTAGTCTAAATAAGTTGGCCAAGGTTATATAGCTAGTAAATGAGAGAACTTTTATTCCCAGGGAGCTGTTTGCCTAAAGATATTAAAAGTAGATGAGCTCTCTAAAGGAATGAATAATTATTGATGAAGAATTGGTTTAGGACATGGAAGCTTCTTCATTGCCTTTTCATATTGCTCATGGGGTTCTCGCAGCAAGAATACTGGAGTGGTTTGCCATTCCCTCTTACAGTGGACCACATTTTGTCAGAACTCTCTACTATGACCTGTCTTGGGTGGCCCTGCACAGCATGGCTTATAGCTTCATCGAGTTATGCAAGCCCCTTCGCCATGACAGGGCTGTGACCATGATGCAAAGAGCTGCTCATTGGAAAAGACCCTGGTGCCAGGAAAGAATGAAGGCAAAAGGAGAATAGGGCAGCAGAGGATGAGATAACTGGTTGGGTAGCATTACCAACTCAATGGACATGAATTTGAACAAACTCTGGGAGATAGTGAAGGAAGGACAGGGAAGCCTGGCATACTTCAGTCCATGGAGTTACAAAGAGGTGGACATGATTAGCAATTGAACAACAACAAAAGTTTCATCATTTACTAGTGTTGTAACTCATGCAGCAAATAGTTTTGAGTCTTTTCCATGTATGAAGCTCTCTGTTAGTTAATTCTAAAATAATATATGCTCTCAGAACAGTGGAAGTAGGGACCCCAAAGCTTATTTTGGGAGGATCATGAAAAAGGATCAGAAAAGGGAAGAGCCTCAACTATATTTGCAAAATATTAATGTATCATGATGAACTTTTTTAAAACCAAAGCTGAGAAGTGTGTTTATTAGTCTTAAAATTTCTTTCCAGGGTAATTTATATGCATATGATTTATATTCACTATTTAAAATGAAAATAGATTTCTTAATTCTATATCCTTCCTTCCTTTTTCATAGTAAATGTTCAAAGTTTATAAAATGTGCATGTTTCCATTATTTTTCTTCTTGTCAGCTTTCAGAAAAATTTACAAATCTGCAAATCTGCCACTTTTTTGTTTAAAATGGAGAGAAGAGAACTACCCAGAGGAGGAACTTAAAAGCAAATTGGGGCATATGATGGGCCTGCTTTTTCTTATTTTGGACTCTGTGCTACTTGCTGCTGCTGCTGCTAAGTCGCTTGTCGTGTCCGACTCCGTGCGACCCCACAGACGGCAGCCCACCAGGCTCCCCCGTCCCTGGGATTCTCCAGGCAAGAACACTGGAGTGGGCTGCCATTTCCTTCCTGTTAACAAACAGATCTCTTTGTTAGAAAAGAGTATGCTAACATTAGCAAATAGTATGCATTTCAGTAGATTGGGTAGAAGTCTGCAAATGCATAGAAATACTTTTTGTGGTCAGATCTGGTGTCTTGCACTCTAAATACTCTGTTACAGGGAAAAGTACCCATTTGCAAATGGGGAAATGACATCTGCCTAAATATAACCTAGTGTTTGCTGTCTTTGAGATTTTTACCACTTTTGAGGTTGATTTGAAGAAAAAGTCGTAAACGTTTGCTTTTTTTCTCTAAAGGTTAAAGGAAAGTTGAGTATGTATTTCTGTACCCTAGTATTTGTTTTGTTTTGTTTTCCTTAAGTCTGCTACAGCTGATAACAAGGGGAAGACAGCTTATAGGCATAAAACTGAAAACAATAATTTTCTGTTGCAGAAATCTAGTGAGAACCCTACCAAGCTTTGAACAAGATTTGGTTATAGTATACTGTGATTTCTTACATTTTTGCTTCATGAGTTTAAATATAGTCTATTTGAGTTCATATTTCTCGAGAAGTTATACTTATTAAAACTATACAAACAGCTTAATGTTAGAACACACAAATTAGTCTTTTTAGTATTTTCTGAATGTCATGTAATTTAGGTTCCAGAGGTTATTGCCTGTCAAATAGACTTGTGGGAAATTATATCTTTTGTTTTTGCTTTTGAAAATAGTAGAGATAACAGGCCCCATGGTGTAATGGTTAGCACTCTGAAAATAGTGGAGAATATTCTTAATGTAAGTTATACTACTTTGAGAGAGGGAACATCTTTGCTAGCTAAGAATCTTCCATTGTACTGATTTTGTTTAATCAAATAATTTGTGTTCAGACTTGTTCAGGTTTAACTTAAAACTAAATTGCCTAATTAAAAAAGTTGCATTAGCGTTTTGACAGTACTATCTGGGTTTTAGGAAAATTTTAGAGCAGTTTAGTTTCTGGTGAAAAACAGATTTTCTTTTTGGTTAATTAGGTATTATAACAAAGCATGGTTTCTTACTCAGAGTCTCCCCGTACTTGAGTTGCCCTGCTTTTGCAGTTTGCTTCCATTGCTATTCTTGAGGTTGGCTGGAAAGTCCCTGGAGGGGTAGACTGAAGCCTGTGGTTGCTACTGGCTGTAGCTGGAAACCCTAGTCAAGAGGGATAGAAGGAAGAGAAAATTAGAAATGGAACAAGAGGTAAAACAGGGATGGAAAAAGGACATAGAAAAGAGAGAGAGACCGAGGGAGAAAGAGGGAGGGACAGAAGAAAGGGACAGAATGAAAATGATGTAAGGGATGAGATGAAATGCCACCAACAGTTGCTTCTGAAACAGGTTTCCTATCCTTGATACAAGAGGGCTTTTTAATGTAGTGCCTGAGCCTATACTCTCAATTCTATAAAGAATAAGGTGTTTATCAATTTTGTAGATATTTGAAATATGAAATATGAAAAATATTCTAAATCTAATTTTGGAGAATAGGTAATATGTTCACTTGATCCAGGAGAGAAAAAAGATTTGTAATGAAAATCTTTCCGCCTGATCTCCACCTGCTCAGGACTCCTCTCACCTAAAAATAGAGGGGATACACTTGGTTTTTTGTCTTTCAGAGATTTTTTTTTAAGAATTAAGTAAATACAATATACATTTGCTCCACTTTTAATTTTACTACAAATGGTATCAAATTATGTATATGTATGTAGTATTAGTTTAGGCTTTCATAACAAAAATGCTGTACTCTGAATGGCTTAAACAACATAAATTTAATTTCTCACTATGAAGGCAGGAAGTTTTGAGGTCAGGGTGCCAGCATTGTCAGATTCTGCTGAGGGCTCTTCTCCAGGTTTTCAGGTGGTCTTCTCACTGTGTGCTCACATGGTAGAGACAGAGGGGTGGGAGAGAGCTCTCTGGTGTTTCTTTTAAAGGCACAAATCTCATTATAGGGGCCCCAGTCTATACCTGAGTATCTCCCGAAGGCCCCATCTCTGAAAACCATCACAGTTGGGGTTAGGACTTTACCATATGGATTTGGAGAGACACAATTCAGTCTACCTTTAATAAGCTCCCTATTGATGGACATGTGTTTTCCAAAATTTTGTTATTATAATGTTGTAGTTAATAACCTTCCACACATGTCATCTTGCAAGCATATGAATATATCTATGGGAAAAATACCCAGAGGTTGGACTTACTGAATCAGTAAGTATCAAAATTGTAATTTTGATAGTAGTTATTACCAGATTTCTCCTCATTGGGGTGTACAGTGGCAATGATTGAGTGCTTGTTTCCCATCAGCCTTATCAGTGTAATGTGTTATTAGACTGGCAAAAATCTGAAAGTTTAATAGGTTAAAAAATGGTATTTCAGGATAGTTTTAATTTGATTCTTTTTTATAATGAGTGAAGTTTAGCATGAAATTCTGAGTGGGATTTTATTCTGTTTTGTTATCATTGTAAATAGTGAATCAATTTATTAATAGATGAGCAGTTGGGAAAATTCTGTACAAAATATACTTATGCCTTTAACATTTTTGTTTTTATTATTATATTCTTGGTAACCAGAGACATGGTTTCATTTTAGAGTATACCTTGTATATTTTGAAGTTATATTTTTAAAATTTCACATGATTTTATAGCTATACCAGATAACAGAATCATTTGATTATGCAAATTTGTAATTGGAGGTGATCTACTTCCTAAAAATGGGAAGCTTGAAGATTTGCTACCGAAAATTATGATGAAACTTATAAAAAAAAAAAGATTTCTTTTTTTGGCCTCTCCATGAGGCATGTGGAATCTTAGTTCCCCGACCAAGGATCAAATCTGACCCCTTGACAGTAAGCCTGTGGAGCCCTAACCACTGGACCCCCAGAGAATTCCCAGATGTTTCTTTTATTTCTGTAATAGAGTGAGCTTTAAATTTTTCTGTGTTGTTTTTTGAATAACTTATAGGTTCTTTAAGGTAAAAAAACTTGAGAGTTTGAATTTGTCGTTAAGTAATGTAAAATTTTCAAAAGAATCAACTCTTTAATCAGGTTATATGTATATATGAAAAAGAACTTTGCTTGGAGCTTCTTGTGTGGTTGTCACCTTTTTTCTCCTTTTTAATTCAAGTATGGAGGAAGGGAAATGGTTTTCTGTTATTTCTTTTTACATTCAATTTAGAAAGAATTAGCACAAGGGAAGAGGAGAAGGCAATGGCACCCCACTCCAGTACTCTCGCCTGGAAAATCCCATGGACGGAGGAGCCTGGTAGGCTGCAGTCCATGGGGTCGCTAGGAGTCGGACACGACTGAAGCGACTTAGCAGCAGCACAAGGGAAGAATGTATTCTTTCTTGAATTATGCTGTACAGGCAAAATTTAAATGTTACTGTAAGTGTGTTTTGGAACTAAAGCTAGAGAGAGGTACATAACAAAAGTAGAGAGAATAGATATTCAGTTAGGGAGAGGATAGCAGGGACTTTTAGTATCCTGCTGTTCTCTTGTTCTGTGGTGTCCAAGTCTTATTGAAATGGCTACTATGAAGACTTTTTGAGAGTATATTGGGTATAAGTAAATGCTACTATGTGAACAAGATATTGTGCTAGAAAAATATGTCTACTTTTCTCTAAAAATTTTAAATGTGAAATATGTTGCTCTTACATGCAAACTTTACTTTTGAAATAACAATTTTCTGTTGAGAAAAACCTTTGGAATTTTGAGTGATGAGTAATGTACACACATTTTAGATTGAAAAGGTCATCTAACACATGAGAAAACTGACAGAGAATTTAAGTGATTTGGCCAGCGCCACTCGTGACATTCATTAGTCAGTGGGAAAGTCAGAGCTTGATCATGTATCCCTTTCAGGTGTGCATTCCACAGTATATTTTACCTCATGCTTAAGCTTTAGAAACTTAATTTTGAGTATAAAGGTATTGAAAATCCTACTAGTAATTTCTGAAAGTCCTGTTTATAAGTAAAGTCTTCACCCTATTTTTGTTGGCAGTGGTGCTGTAGGTTGGTGTGAGGAAACTGGCTGTTTTTGTATTGAAAGGTGGGAGTTAACATTGGTTGCAGCCTCTTTAGAGAGCAGATTGACAATATATAAAAATTAAAAATGCATATACATTTCAAGGAACAAATTTGAGTCAGTTGAAGTGAGGTGGATGAACCTAGAGCTTGTTATAGAGTGTAGTAAGTCAGAAAAAGAAAAACAAATATTGTATATTAATGTATGTATATAGAATCTAGAAAAGTGGTACTGATGAACCTATTTGCAGAGGATGGAACGAAGTTGAGAGAGTAGCATTAACATAAATACACTACCATGTCTAAAATAGATAGGCAGTGGGAAGTTGTTGTATGACACAGGGAGCCTAGCCTGGTGCTCTGTGATGACCTAGGTGGGTGGGAGGGAGGTTCAGGAGGAAGGGGATATATGTATACATATAGCTGATTCACATCATTGTACAGCAGAAACCAACACAACATTGTAAAGCAATTATCCTCCAATTAAAAATAAATTTTAAAAATGCATATCCTTTTTGCCTAGGAATTTCACTTTTAGCAAATATATACAAAGATGTGTATAACTTAGTTTGTTATAGTATTGTTTGTAATAATAAAAGCCTGGAAGCAAATGTCCATCACTAGGAGGATTAGTTAAATATATAGTAACACTGCTGTGCAGTGGGTTTCTATGCAGATGCTAAGAATGAATTAAATCCATATGTGTCAAAATGAAATCATCCCTAAGAAAATTGTGAAAAAAAGCAAGGTACAGGGTATGTAGTAGCAATCATTTAAAAAAATTTAGTGAGTGCACACACACACTTGTAGGTACATAGATTGTCTCTTGAAGAGATGATAAAAAGTTGAGGGAAGTGCTTATCTCTGAGGAGGGGAATTGTTGGTGGAAGACAAGGTTGGAAAGAGACTTTTCACTGTATATGAATGTAGTTGCTGCTGCTGCTAAGTCGCTTCAGTCGTGTCCGACGCTGTGTGACCCCATGGACTGCAGCCTACCAGGCTTCTCCATCCAGGGGATTCTCCAATGTATGTAGTTAGGGAACAGTTATTAGGAAAAAATTCTTCATGGGATTCTTCATGGGTCGCTCATATTTCTGCTTCCCTTGTGCATTGAGGTACTGACTCTCCTTTGTTCTTTACTGTTTTTTTTCAAAAAATATTTGTATAGCAATAAGTCTTAGAGGATAGAGATAATATCTCCCTCCTGAGCAAAAGTCAGGTTTGTTTACTGTCCAATATAAGAAAGATAATGTCTCCTTGCCATGGAGGTCAGATAGACTCACTGTTCTTAAAAGAGTTGGGTTCCCTCCACTCAAGGTTCCTTGTCTGTACCGCAGCCTACCACATGTGCAGGCATCTCCTGCCCTCTGCATTGCCCCATGTGACTGGGCTGATAATCTACTGGTATTGCTGTGACTACTGAAGTCTTTGGTCTCTGACGAAGGAGTTTAATGTATTCTGCCAGCATCCAGGAAACTGTGGCAAGCTAATTTGTTGGCTTGCAAATAGGGTGAAAGTGGAAACAGTGGCAGATTTGATTTTCTTGGGCTCCAAAATCACTGCAGACGGTGACTGCAGCCATGAAATTGAAAGACACTTACTTCTAAGAAAAACTACAACAAACCTAGACAGCGTATTAAAAAGCAGAGAAATCACTTTGCTGACAAAGATACGTATAGTCAAAGTGATGGTTTTTCCAGTACGATGGCTGAGCACCGAAGAATTGATGCTTTCAAATTGTGGTGACTGGAGAAGACTCTTGAAAGTCCGTTGCACTACATGGAGATCAAATCTGTCAATCCTAAAGGAAATAAATCTTGAATAGTCATCAGAAGGACTGTTGCTGAAGCTGAACTTCCAAACTTTGGCCTCCTGATGTGAAGACCCGACTCACTGGAAAAGACCCTGATGCTGGGAAAGATAGAAGGCAAAAGAAGAAGAATATGACAGAGGATGAGGTGAGGTGGTTGGATGGCATCACCAACTCAATGGACATGAGTTTGAGCAAACTCTGGGAGACAGTGAAGGACAGGGAAGCCTGGCGCACTGCAGTCCATAGGGTCGCAGAGTTGGACACGATTGAGTGACGAAACAGCAACAAAATAGGATGATGTCTCAGACCCTTCATGGTTCTTGACAAGATACCTAGTGGACAAAAAAATGATCTTTTTCAAATAAAAGAAGTGGGAGACTCAGAGCTTTTTAGATCCCATCATTCTGACTTGAAAATGTCAGTCTAACAAGGTAAGACAGATCTAGAGAACTGATCTAGAAAATGAGCCCTTTGTCTGAAGAGGAATCGACTCCCTTGAGTGCGAGAAAACCAGTATTTCCTGGGCGTTCACCATATTGAAGTGCACTTCAAATATATTTGGATTAAAATATCTCTTCTTCATTCCTCATTATAAATCTGAAGTTAGGTTTTTTAATTCACATTTACAGAAAGTTATGACCAACCTAGATAGCATATTGAAAAGCAGAGACATTACTTTGCCAACAAAGGTCCGTCTAGTCAAGGCTATGGTTTTTCCAGTGGTCATGTATGGATGTGAGAGTTGGACTGTGAAGAAAGCTGAGCGCCGAAGAATTGATGCTTTTGAACTGTGGTATTGGAGAAGACTCTTGAGAGTCCCTTGGATTACAGGGAGATCCAACCAGTCCATTCTAAAGGAGATCAGTCCTGGGTGTTCTTTGGAAGGACTGATGCTAAAGCTGAAACTCCAGTACTTTGGCCACCTCATGCGAAGAGTTGACTCATTGGAAAAGACTCTGATGCTGGGAGGGATTGGGGGCAGGAGGAGAAGGGGACGACAGAGGATGAGATGGCTGGATGGCATCACCGACTTGATGGACGTGGGTTTGAGTGAACTCCGGAAGTTGGTGATGGACAGGGAGGCCTGGCGTGCTGCAGTTCACGGGGTCGCAAAGAGTTGGACATAACTGAGCAACTGAACTGAACTGAACTGAACAGATAAAGACACAGGACCAGATTTGTTACTTGCCTAAGGTCACACTGGGATTCAAACTTGTGTTTGTCTGGGTTAAGCTCCTGCTCTTCACATTATAGTAAACAACTTCCTAACTTTCTGTAAGTGTTAGAGTTGACTTTCTACTTTTTCGTGTATAAGTTTCTTCTTTCCCATCTTCAGATGGCTGGTTATCTGCATGAGGGATTTAGTTGTCTGTAACTATAGGATTATACATTGAATTTTTCTTTGTTTCCAGTCTGTATAGGCAAATGTTTTACAGCTGTGTTTCTCAAACTTCCTTTATGAAAGCTCTCTTAATTGTGTAAGACAGTCAGTGCAGTTTGTGATTTAAAGGAGCCCATGGCTGATGTAACTTTATGATCTTCAAAATTCACGAGGATTTATATTCTACCCTATAATATATCTGTTACTGGGTTTTTCAGAGATCAATAAATAACATCATGAGTTCAGGACCAGTTGAGAAGACATAAGGATCAGATAGGATGCAGTCAAATTATCAGGTTATTTTTTTATTGTAAAATGTACATATCATAAAATTTACGACTTTAACCATTTGTAACTATTTATAAGTTCAATGGCCTTAAATATATTCACATTGTTATTGCAGCCATCTCCACTATTCATTCCAGAATTTTTTATCATCCCAAACTAAAACTCTGTAACTATTAAATAACTCCTTATATCAGCCCCCGCCCCAACCACTGTTCTACCTTCTGTCTCTGATTTTGACAAATCTAAGTACCTCATGTAAGTGGAATCATAAAATACTTGTCATTTTGTGATTAGCTTATTTCATTTAGCGGTGTCCTCAAGATTTATCCATGTTGTACCATGTGTTAGAATTTCCGTCTTTTTCTTTTAAGGCTGAATAAATATTCCATGTGTATATATATATACATATATATACACACACACACACACACACACACACACCATTTTATTTATCCATTCATCTGTTGATGGATACCTGGGTTGTTTCTGCCTTAAAAATTTTTTTTAATTGAAGTATCATTGATTTATGATGTTGTGTTTAATTTTTGCTCTACAGCAAAGTGACTCTCATATATTTTATTTTTCATATTCTTTTCCATTATGGTTTATCACAGGATATTAAATGTAGTTTCTGGTGCTAGACAGTAGGACTTGTTTATCCATCCTATGTATAATTGTTTGCATCTGCTAATCCCAAATGCCCAATCCTTCCCTCCCCCAGCCCTATTCCCCCTTGGCAATCACAAGTCTGTTCTCTATATTCGTGGGTCTGTTTTTGTTTCAGAGATATGTTCATTTATGTTGTATTTTAGATTCCACATATACGTGGTATCATATGGTATTTGTCTTTCTCTTTCTGCCTTAACTTCACTTTGGGCGAACCTGGAGGTCCATGCATATTGCTGCAAATGGCACTATTTCACTCTTTTTAATGGCTGAGCAATATTTCCTTTGTGTGTGTGTATGGAAAAAGCAAGAGAGTTCCAGAAAAACCTCTATTTCTGCTTTATTGACTATGCCAAAGCCTTTGACTGTGTGGATCACAATAAACTGTGGAAAATTCTGAAAGAGATGGGAATACCAGATCACCTGACCTGCCTCTCAAGAAACCTGTATGCAGGTCAGGAAGCAACAGTTAGAACTGGACATGGAACAACAGACTGGTTCCAAATAGGAAAAGGAGTACGTCAAGGCTGTATATTGTCACCCTGCTTGTTTAACTTCTATGCAGAGTACATCATGAGAAACGCTGGGCTGGAAGAAGCACAAGCTGGAATCAAGATTGCCAGGAGAAATATCAATAACCTCAGATATGCAGATGACACCACCCTTATGGCAGAAAGTGAAGAGGAACTAAAAAGCCTCTTGATGAAAGTGAAAGAGGAGAGTGAAAAAGTTGGCTTAAAGCTCAACATTCAGAAAACGAAGATCATGGCATCTGGTCCCATCACTTCATGGGAAATCGATGGGGAAACAGTGGAAACAGTGTCAGACTTTATTTTTCTGGGCTCCAAAATCACTGCAGATGGTGACTGCAGCCATGAAATTAAAAGACGCTTACTCCTTGGAAGGAAAGATATGACCAACCTAGACAGCATATTCAAAAGCAGAGACATTACTTTGCCAACAAAGGTCCGTCTAGTCAAGGCTATGGTTTTTCCAGTAGTCATGTTTGGATGTGAGAGTTGGACTGTGAAGAAAGCTAAGCACTGAAGAATTGATACTTTGAACTGTGGTGTTGGAGAAGACTCTTGAGAGTCCATTGGACTGTAAGGAGATCCAACCAGTCCATTCTAAAGGAGATCAGCCCTGGGTGTTCATTGGAAGGACTGATGCTAAAGCTGAAACTCCAGTACTTTGGCCACCTCATGTGAAGAGTTGGCTCATTGGAAAAGACTCTGGTGCTGGGAGGGATTGAGGGCAGGAGGAGAAGGGGACGACAGAAGATTAGATGGCTGGATGGCATCACCGATTCGATGGACGTTAGTTTGAATGAACTCCGGGAGTTGGTGATGGACAGGGAGGCCTGGCATGCTGCGATTCATGGGGTCGCAAAGAGTCGGACACGACTGAGCGACTGAACTGAACTGAACTGATGTATGTATGTGTACCACATCTTCTTCATCCATTCATCTGTTGATGGACATTTTGGTTGTTTCTATGTCTTGTCTATTGTAAATAGTGCTGCTATGAATGTAGGGGTGCATGCATCTTATTTTGTTTTGTTTTTTTTTTATAATAAGTTTTAACATACTGGAGAACAATTACTGAATAATTTTAAAATAAGTAAAGGTTATTAATGTCAGCTTAAAATAAAAATTTAAGTAACATTTATCTGTCATTAGATAATTCTCTAATAATTAGCATCTTTTCATGTGCCTGTTGGCCATCTATATGTTGTCTTTGGAGAAATGTCTGTTTAGGTGTTCTTCCATTTTTCGCTTGGGTTGTTTGTTTGTTTGTTTTTATTATTGAATTGTAGAAGCTGTTTGTTTGTTTTGGAAATTAAGCCCTTGTTGGTTGCATCATTTGCAAATATTTTCTCCCACTCTGTAGGCTGTCTTTTCACTTTGTTTATCATTTCCTTTGCTGTGCAAAAGCTTGTAAATTTGATTAGGTCCCATTTGTGTGATTTTACTTTTATTCCTTGGGAGACTGACCTAAGAAAATATTGGTACTGTTTTTTTCAGAATGTTTTGCCTATGTTCTTTCGGAGTTTTATGGTGTCTTATCTTATATTTAAGTCTTTAAATCATTTTGAGTTTATTTTTGTGTATGATATGAGGGTATGTTCTGGCTTCATTGATTTACATGGGACTGTCCAGAGTTATTTCTACCTTTTGGCTGTTGTGAATAATGTTGCTATAAATATTTGTGTGCAAATATCTTTTGGAGTTCTTGCTTTTATTCTTTTGTGTATCTACCCAGAAGTGAAATTGCTGGATATAGTAATTCTATATTTAACTTTCTGAGAAACGATGATACTGTTCTCCACAGTGGCTGCACCATTTTATAGTCCCACCAGCAACGCACAAGTGTTCTAATTTCTCTACATTCTTACCAAAACTTGTTATTTTCTGTTTTGTTTGGTTTTATTTATTTATATTTTTGGCTGTACCACACAACATGTGGAATCTTAGATCCCTGACCAGGGATCAAACCCGTGCTCCCTGCAGTGGAAGCACAGAGTCTCAACCACTGGACTGTCAGAGAAGTCCTTTGGTTTTGTTTTTGATGGGTAGGAGCTTCCCTGGTGGTGCAGTGGTAAAGAATCTACCTGCCAATGCAGGAGGCACAAAACACTTGGCTTGGATCCCTGGGTCGGCAAGATCCCTTGGAGTAGGAAATTGCAACCCACTGCAGTATTCTTGCCTGGAGAATCCCATGAACAGAGGAGCCTGGTTGTTTATAGTCTGTAGGGTCTCAGAAGTGTCAGACACGGCTGAGCACTTACACACACACGCGCATGCACGTATCCACCTTGTTACAAGCAGCTTAGAATATTCAGGTCCTATCTCTGTCAGAGCAAATGAAAATATGTTCTCTGGGTAGATAGTCTAGGATACAAAGAAGCGTGCCCAGAAGGGAGTGAGCTATTCATGTCTAGCTATGGAAAGAGTGAAGGGAAAGGGGAAGGCTGGGAGAGGAGGACAGGAGCTCTTTGGTGAAGTCATCCTCATGAAAATATTTGAGCAGGGAGCAAGTTTCTTAACATTTATGTGAGTTTTAACATTAAAAATGATTTTAATTTCTTACAGTCAAATAAATTTGCTCTAGAAATATAGCTTTGTTTTACCCTGTTCTCCTAACCACCTAGCCCAGTTTTGGGTATGTGTAACCTAATTTGAGAATTAAAGGCTTATAGGAACATAGTGCTACATCCCAAAAAAGCAATGCTCATAGGGTCACATTGGAAAGTTTTAAAAAATTTAATCCATTCCTATGTTAATAACTATAAATAGCTCTGTGTCTGGACTGTCCCACCTAGTCAATATGATAGAACATTTTAAAATGTTTTACTTGATTATAAAAATAATGTACTAAAATTGAAAAATGTGAAACAGTAAAGGAAGCAAATTAAATCAACCATAATTCTTCTTTCCAGTGATAATCACAGTTACGATTTTGTGTGCTTTTGTTCTGTGCATATATTTTACACACTATATGAAATTCTGTAACCTGCAATTTTAGGCTCTTGATAAGTGTTTCCACATGTTAAAAACTCATAAACATTTTAACTGGTGAATACTATTCTATATTAGTTTGTCATTTTCTTAATTTCATTTGTTAGTTTGTTTTTCTTTCTTTCCTCTTCACTTCCTTTTTTTCCAATTTATGTATTTTACTACTGTAAATAGTGCTACAGTGGACGTATTTGCATATTATGTTTGTCTACATTACTGTTGTCTGTCAGGATACCTAGAAGTGAAATTCTTAGGCCAAGGAACATTAACATTTTTAAGACTCTAGCAGAAAGGTGAGCATCTCCCTTGACTGTATACTTTTTGGTATAGATTAAGATAGTTGCAATTAGAATTTGTTTTATCTGGGATTTATTTCAATATACAGGCTGTGAATTTAATTTTTTTCTGTTTTTTTGCAAGCTTCTCAGTTGTCTTGTGCTTTTATAGGAAAATTTTGCTTCTGTCTTCTCATTGCTTAATTCATTCAACAGAGATGTAGTGAACACCTGCTTATATCCCAGACTATGCGCTAAGTGCTGCAAGGGCTGCTAGGATGAGTGAGAAGCAGTCGCTGCTCTGTGGAGTATCTTTACAGCAGAAGGACGTACATGTGTTGCAATCATTCCCATCTGTTGTCAGTGGCTTTTTCCTCAACTAAGAAGGTGGCTCCCTCCGTTCATGCTATTTATATTATCAAGGGAATGAACCAAAACTCAGCCTTTTTGGAGGACAGTTTTTGCCTAGTAGAAAGTAGGAATATTGAACTGTGGCTGACTGGCACTTTCTTTACTACAGCTTGCATAAATTTCTGCCTATAATTAAGTGTCCTAAGGTATCTGATGCCAGTTCCTCTACCTGGGCTCTGGAGCCCCCTCTCTTCCTCATTTCCATCTCTCTTCTGAGTTGTGAGCCTTTTTCTCTTTACTGTATCCTGCCCATTAGGCACTTTGAACTACCCCTGCTTTAAGCCCACATTGCCTTAACCACTTTTCTTTTTCCCAGTCTTTCTTCAGTTCATTACCAGCTAGCTCTGCCTTCATCATTACATTGAAGTATTATCTCTTGGTTGTTAAATCTTTTTCTTTTTTTTTTGGTCATGCGTCATGGCTTATGGGATCCTAGACCCCTTATCAGGGATTGAACCCAGGCCCACACAAGAGAAAGCACTGATTCCCAACCACTGGACCACCAATGGATTCCCTTGGTGGTTGACTCTAATAGAAATTTCTCAATCTTCATCTTCCTTTACTCCTCAAATACTATTAACATTCTTGACCAAAAAGTTACTTGAAATGCTCCTGGTTTTCATCCTACTATTCAGCCACTTCTTATCTCCTCTCTGTATTCCTCTTGCCTATAAAACTTTTCCCTAGGGTTCTCTCTTAGAATATGTCCCTTCTCTTGTCATTTAAAAAAAAAATATTTATTTTTAATTGAAGGATGATTACAACATTGTGTTGGTTTCTGCCATACTTCAACATGAATCAGCCGCAGGTATACATATCTCCCCTCTCTCCTGCCTCCCTCCCACCTACTACCCCTTGTCATTTTATATAATTCCTAGGTGATGTACCCTCATGGTTTCAAATACCAGTTATATGCTTATGTGCTGATTACCACCAAAACCTGTGTGTTCAGTCCAAATCATACTACCTTATTGGGTATCTCCTTGTGTTACGTCTCACAGGTCCCTTAAAATCACCGTGGTAATTTGGAACAAATCCAAAACTTCTTTTATGATCCCCAGTTCAGTGAAGGTGTTCATATCTACACAGTTGTGCTAGCTGGAAATCTGGGTTTTTGCCTTTGTCCCTTCTCTTAGTCTCACTCTCATTCCACATCTGATAAGTCCTGTCACTTCAACCTATCACCATTGAATCCTGTATCTTTGTTTAATGAATACTGTATCTTTAACAAGCTATCCTTTTCATTTGTATGACAGCTAAAAACAGAGTCGCTGTGGGTCATTGTCTTTTTTTCAAGAAGATATTTTTCTTATATTTGGTAATGAATTTAGATGGAAAGGTATAGCCTTCTTTATTTCCCTATCCTTTTCGGTGGATTTTCAGAGTGCTTTTATATTTAGAAGGTACTGAGCAATTGTGTTGAACTGAAATAAGAGGATTTGAAACTGTTTAAAAAGTAGCTTAATTTAGAAGCTTCTACATGTTTTCCTTAAGTCTGATGAAGAAGAATTAAGAAATGTGTGTTATAATAATGGAGAATTAGAAATTGAAACAGTCATTATTAAGCTACTTGGGAGGTGGTGAACAAATTAAATAGAATAATGCTGCTTGACATATAGTTCAGTTCATCAGCTGTGTTTAGAGATTATCAGCTTCTAGCTTGATTTCAATAAAATGTTAACAAGATCAGAATGTACCAAATTTGAGTGGTGGAGTTGCTGAAGGACAGAAGAAGAAATTAACTTTTTTATTGCTTATTTTTCATTGTGTTAATCTTTTGGACCATCATCTCTACTTCATAGGAAAAATATTAGTATGCTATAATCAAATATATGGTATATTCCACTTTAACAACTAGGTTTTATTCATATTAACAGGTAAATCTTCAGTTAAATTCACATATTTTAATTGGGAGCAAACCACGAGTGTTAGAGGTACTACATAATAACTCAATTACAAGGAAGTAGAAGAAAGGACAGTGAACGAAGGACGTTCACTCACAGAGCTTTTTATGTGGGCCACCAGATGGCACAGTGGTTCCACAGCAGCTGGCTGCACTGAGAAGGGGAGGGATGAGAGAGGGACAGTGTCACCAGCTGTTCAGGGATGGGGTGTTCTTAAGTCGGTTCTTTGTAACCTCAGATGTCTGTTTTCTGTGGTAAAAGCAGGCCAGCAGCTTGTTATTGCGTGTTTGAATTTGTTTCTTTTGAAGTTGGCTTTATGCTACTACCAAATGAACCATGTCAGTATCCCTATTGTGATTTTTGTGAGAAGGTTATTAACTTTTTAGATACAAGAATCAAAAATACTAAAAACATTAAAAATTGAACATAAAACATTACTATGCAGTATGAAGATAAACTTTCGTTGTTTAGTGAACAATGCTACTGAAATTATACTCTAAAAAATTCATTGATATTCATTAAATGACTAATATAAATAACTTATGACCCAAATAAGGAATACCTTTAATAATATGAGGGACCAAACAAAGGTAAGGAACAGGAGCCCTCATTGCTTTGAAATGAAGAGTTTTGTTTTTCTTAGTTGTTGATAGTTTATTTGAAGTTTTAAGACAGATTTTCTGCACAGTTCATATATTCATTTGAAGAATATATATAGTCCTAGAACCAGAGGAAGTGGACTATAATTGAATTGTAATGTTTTTATTACATACTAATAGCTATGAAATGATTCTTATTTAGTAATGAAGGCTTGGTGTAGAGAACCTAGATTAAAATGGAAAATAAAAAATGGTGAATTATGGACTATCGGGGTACTTTAGGGAAATATTTAATTCTGGTTGTGTGACACCTTAGTCCTCTTGTGGGTTGATACAGGATGTAATTAAATAAATATTGAGGTTATAAAGCCACAAGAATAGGCAAAAAATAAGGTTTTTAAAACTTTGGATATAATTGTCATGTAACATTACTTTTAGGTATATGGTGATTTTTTTATATGTTGCAAAATGATCACAAGTCTAGTTACCATCTATCACTACACAGTTACACTTTTGTTTTCCTTATGATGAGAACTTTTAAGATCTATATTTAGCAACTTTCAAATACACAATATAGTATTATTAATTATAGTCACCATGCTATAAACAACATCCCTGCTGCTGCTGCTAAGTCACGTCAGTCGTGTCCGACTCTGTGCGACCCCATGGACGGCAGCCCACCAGGCTCCCCCATCCCTGGGATTCTCCAGGCAAGGACACTGAAGTGGGTTGCCATTTCCCTCTCCAATGCATGAAAGTGAAAAGTGAAAGTGAAGTCACTCAGTCATGTCTGACTCTTCGCGACCCCATGGACTGCAGCCTACCAGGCTCCTCCATCCATAGGATTCTCCAGGCAAGAGTACCGGAATGGGGTGCCATTGCCTTCTCCGAATAACATCCCTAGGACTTATTTTATAACTGCAAGTTTGTGTCTTTTGATCACCTTCACCCATTTTGTTCACCTGTCACCTCTGGCAGCCACTAATCTCTTCTATGAGTTTTGGGGTTTTTTTGGTGTGGGGGGGCATTATTAGATTCCATATATAAGTGAAGAAATAAGTTTTGAGGATGAGAACTATTCAAGACAGCTAAGCTATATGTGAAATATCAAAAACAGACGAGGAACTTTTTGTGAAATTATTTTGGAGCAGAGTCCAGGGACATTGGGACTCCTGTGGCCCCAAAACGCTGTTTGAAGCCTGGGAAAAATTTGACAGCCAGACTAGAGGAGTATCTCTCTGCCTTTTCAAGTACCAATGTAACTGAAAGAAGTACCTTTGCTGTGACCTAAGGATGGAAATAGGGCAAAAATCGAATAGGTTGAGTTTCAGAAAAGAATCCTTCCTCTAGATACGGGCTTTAGAATATACTGAAATGAGAATTCAAATGGTACTGTCAGTTTTAACATGACAGAGCACATATATAATTATCATAACTTTGGGTTGGCATTTTAGAAGTTGATAGCCTTTACCTTCTTGAGATTACTGACCTTATAAAACCAAAAGGGCTTGAGTAGTTTCATTTAATGTTAGTGAAAAAATGGTGTTTTTTTGCTAATCTTGGATTAGAAGAAAAATATAGTAAAAAATAATATATTTTTTTAAATGGGGTCAGTTCTTTACTTTCAGATTTGATCTTTATTTCCAAGCACTCTGAAGAAATGAGGTTAGAAAGGCACCCAACACTGAGTTTATTCCCCAGGCATCCTCCTACTTGATCTCCAGTAATAATAATGCCTAGCTAGACTCTTATAGTCATTTTGTTATGTGTTTACACAAGAGAGTGTCTTTATCTTCAGATCTTTTCGTCATTCAGATCAATCTAAATTTTTGAAAAATTCTGTTCTGTTGGTTGTGTCAGCTCTCTCTTGATTTTACTTTTGATGTCCATGTTTTAAAGGTTGTCAGTTGTCTGATACTTTTCATTTCCTAAATGCTGGTTAGCTGAACTTTTACCAAATAAGTTCTGCAATTCAAGGATAGTAGAGAAAATAAATGTTTAGTATTAGTTGCATTTTATAGTGTAAAGTTAAAACTTCAGAGGAGTTTAAAAGGAATTCTTTTTTTTTATTTATATCTCTTTAATCTCCTTTTACTGGAGGAATTCTTAATGTAATTACAAAATAAAAAATGAAGCCTGTATGTCAAAAAGATATATCAATGTAGTTGTAGCTTTGATATCTTTTCATAAGTATAGGGAACCTTAAAATATTGGAAAAGAAGTAGTGAGGAGATCTGCATTTTCTATGAACCACTATAACAGAATATATCTATTAAATAGAAAAGGGGGGCAGAAGTAAAGGAACTCAGTAGTAGTAAGGCTAAGTCTTGCCAGTGGCAAGATTTGCAGTGAGCACTTTGCCTCATGCCTGTCTGGGATGGGGGAGTGGGAATGAGGTGTCACAGACATCGAAAATCAGGATCTTCATTTTGGAAGCCCAAAGATTCAGAGACATAATGTGTCCCACCAGAGTGAGGAAGCACTATTCAGCCTAGAGATTTTTTTTTAATTTATTTTGGAACCATAAAACTAGGTTGTCTTTGTTTAGTATTGAATTAGGTTATTAAATGCTTTTATTTATATTTATAGTATATTTGTTTCATATTTATGTAATTTTATACTTATATAATGATTTTATGTTTGAAATACCCAATAATTTAAGGGTGATTACACTTGTTTTGAAGAACTCTGATAAAATATATAGTCCTTTGGATATGAAATACGGGGGATTAAATAAATAGCTCTATTTGTTAACCTATGAATTTTACTTCTGAAGTTTGAGACATTTATAGAAAAAAGTATGTCTCTACAGCTATTTTTTCAACTGTACAGTTAACTTCGTGGAATTTCTTCTAATTTTCACTGATTTTGGCACTTTCTGATCTTTTTGAAACAGTGACCACATGGAAAATGTGTATGGCTACCTAATGAAGTACACCAACCTCGTCACTGGGTGGCAGTACAGGTAAGTGTGAGTGTTCTGTCACGTTCTCTCCCAAGAGAACAGAAATAGGCATGACGATTTTATAATCTGATGTTACATGACTGGGAAGCATGTTAGAGAAAGACTTACCATGTTTTCTATAAGTCTGATGACTTTCTTTTTCTATTTTTAGGGGGTAAGAGGAGTTAACATTGTCCAAATCGCAGCCTCCAAATACATCAGAAGTTACTGTTACGTCAAGATTAGTATCATTTATCAACTCACCTTGGGCTTCTTATGTGTACTTCCAGTGGTTAGGCTTTTTGGGTGGTTTAGAGACAGCAAAGAGATTTGTGTTAGGTGCCTGTTGAGGATTCTTGCTTCTTTTCATTGTTGAGGATTCTTAAACTCTTCTGGGATCTTGAAAAGTTTAAATAACCAACCTGAGGTCACACAAGCAGTCAAGAAGTAGCACAGCCAACTGTCTTAAATACTTTGTGGAATTGATATTTGTGGGGCAGGGGACTAAACTTTTATTCTTTTATTGTGGTAAAATATAACATAAAATTTACCATTTTAAACATTCTTTGGTATGCAGTTCAGTGGTATTAAATACATTCACATTTTTGTGCAACCATCACCCCCATTCATCTCAGAACTCTTTGCATCTTCTCAGACTAAAACTGTATCCATTAAACAATAATTTCACATTTTCCTCTCCCCCTGAGTCCTTAAGCAGCCACTGTTCTCCTCTCTGTCTCTATGAATTTGACTACTCTAGGTACCTTATATAAGTGGAATCATATAATACTTGTCCTTTTGTGATTGGCTTATTTTATTTAGTGTAATGTTCTCAAAGTTCATCCATGTAGTGTGTGTCAGAATTCTCTACCTTTTGAGGGCTGAAAAACAGTCTCTTGTAAGTATATACCACATTTTGTTTATCCAGTTATCAATCACTGGACATTTGGGTTGCTTCCATCTTTTGGCTATTGTGAATAATGCTGCTTTGAGTATTGGTGTACACAATATCAGAGTCACTGCTCTCATTCTTGTGTGTGTATACCCAGAAGTGGAATTGCTGAATCACATTGTAATTCTATGTTTAATTTTTTGGGGAATCTCCATACTGTTTTCCATAGCAGCTGCACTGTTTTACATTCCCACTAGCAGTGTACAAGGATTCCAGTTTCTCTACATCTTCTCAACAGTTGTTACTTTCTGTTGTGTCTATGTGTGTGTGTATAATAACCATTTTAATGGGTATTGAGTGTTATCTCATTGTGGTTTTTTAAAACTATTGAAAAAAGTGATAAAGCTAGAATCTGAACCCAAATAGTTCTGACTCCAGGTTGGTATTTTCATTATAAATACTGCTTCTTATTCACATGTCATTTGGAGATCTCTGATTTTGGTTATGATGGAATAATAAGCTGATTCTGCCTTTCTACCTTAAACAGTTAGAAAATGGTACATAGTATATGAAGGAATGTTTTTCAGAATTCAAAAAGAGTTGAAGCATTGTAATGAACATGTGATTGCTTAAAAGAGAAGGCAGTTTGGGATATGTTTAATTTGAAGTAACAGTAGGGCTTTCACATAAGAGTGATACGCTAGAAGTTGGAGGTCATATGAGAGGTCAAAGCTGAATATGAAATTATAGAAGACAATCATTCCTGTTAAAGTGAAAAGGGTAGTTCTCTAAGGTTCCCACCCTTTATTTTTTTTTAAGAAAGAACAAAGTCAGGGGAGCCTTTTCATTTTGCATTTTCTCACCTCAGTTTTTATGTAATTTTTTGAAGGCTTATACATTTAAATGACATATAAAATATAAAAAAAAAATTTATGTCACTTTGCTTTTAGCACTGTTTTTTGTTCTTTTTAAAAAGGGAAATAGGTTAACTTTTCTCCCCCATTCATTCAACTAATTTCATTCATCTTATATTATTGAGTATTACTGAGAAATTCTCAGAAGTAGAATAGAGTAGGAAAGCTCCAAAGTATCCCCAAGCACATAAGATTAAGTATATGTTAAACATGGCATTTCAAGTTAGTGGTGACTTGAGGCCATGGGAAGAAGGGGCATGTGTTTGTATCCTTGTGTGGGGGAGCATACTAAAAAGATCCATTGGCCACTGGTTGCCCAGGAAGTTAGCTAAGAGATCCAAGCAAAGTTCTAGCATAGGGAAAGGCATGGCTTCTGCCCTTGCGATTCTTCTAGCTGTCCTAGAGGCCAGTTTTAGCAGCAAAGGAAGTGTGGGAATGAAGACAGCACATCACCATTTGCCACTGAGAACACAACCTTTTATCCGTTTGTCCCATCAGAGAGGTCTCAGGTTGTCAACTGGTTTACTGCAAGCTCGTTTTCTCTTTCCTGCCAGACTGCCTGGAGGCTTGTGGCACAGCAGCGATATCCTGGGTTCCCAGCATGAATTGTAGATTGAATGATAAAAGAGGAACAGAAAGGTTCAGTTTAGTTCAGTTGCTCAGTCGTGTCCGATTCTTTGTGACCCCATGAACCGCAGACGCCAGGCCTCCCTATCCATCACCAACTCTTGGAGTCTACCCAAACTCATGTCCATTGAGTCGGTGATGCCATCCAACCATCTCATCCTCTGTCGTCCCCTTCTCCTACTACCCTCAATCTTTCCCAACATCAGGGTCTTTTCAAATGAGTCAGCTCTTCGCATCAGGTGGCCCAAATACTGGAGTTTCAGCTTTAACATCAGTCCTTCCAGTGAACACCCAGGACTGATAGGATGGACTGGTTGGATCTCTTTGCAGTCCAAGGGACTCTCAAGAGTGTTCTCCAACACCACAATTCAAAAGCATCAATTCTTCTGCACTCAGCCTTCTTTATAGTCCAACTCTCACATCCAAACATGACTACTGGAAAAACCATAGCCTTGACTAGACGGACCTTTGTTAACAAAGTAATGTCTCTGCTTTTTAATGTTCTGTCTAGGTTGGTCATAACTTTCCTTCCAAGAGTAAGCGTCTTTTAATTTCATGGCTGCAGTCACCATCTGCAGTGATTTTGGAGCCCCCAAAAATAAAGTCAGCCACTGTTTCCCCATCTATTTCCCATGAAGTGATGGGACCAGATGCCATGATCTTCGTTTTCTGAATGTTGAGCTTTAAGCCAACTTTTTCACTCTCCTCTTTCACTTTCATCAAGAGGCTTTTTAGTTCCTCTTCACTTTCTGCCATAAGGGTGGTGTCATCTGCATATCTGAGGTTATTGATATTTCTCCCAGCAGTCTTGATTCCAGCTTGTGCTTCTTCCAGCCCAGCATTTCTCATGATGTACTCTGCATAGAAGTTAAACAAGCAGGGTGCCAATATACAGCCTTGACATATTCCTTTTCCTGTTTGGAACCAGTCTGTTTGTTCCATGTCCAGTTCTAACTGTTGTTTGCTGACATACATAGAGGTTTCTCAAGAGGCAGGTCAGGTGGTCTGGTTTTCCCATCTCTTTCAGAATTTTCCACAGTTTATTGTGATCCACACAGTCAAAGGCTTTGGCATAGTCAATAAAGCAGAAATAGATGTGTTTCTGGAACACTCTTGCATTTTCGATGGTCCAGCGGATGTTGGCAATTTGATCTCTGGTTCCTCTGCCTTTTCTAAAACCAACTTGAGCATTTGGAAGTTCACGGTTCATTACTGCTGAAGCCTGGCTTGGAGAATTTTGAGCATTACTTTACTAGCGTGTGAGATGAGTGCAATTGTGCGGTAGTTTGAGCATTCTTTGGCATTGCCTTTCTTTGGGATTGGAATGAGAACTGACCTTTTCCAGTCCTGTGGCCACTGCTGAGTTTTCCAAATTTGCTGGCATATTGAGTGCAGCACTTTCAGAGCATCATCTTTTAGGATTTGAAATAGCTCAACTGGAATTCCATCACCTCCACTAGCTTTGTTCATAACGATGCTTCCTAAGGGCCACTTGACTTCGCATTCCAGGATGTCTGGCTCTAGGTGAGTGATCACACCATCATGATTATCTGGGTTGTGAAGATCTTTTTTATACAGTTCTGTGTATTCTTGCCACCTCTTCTTAGTATCTTCTGCTTCTGTTAGGTCCATACCATTTCTGTCCTTTATTGCACCCATCTTTGCATGAAATGTTCCCTTGGTATCTGATTTTCTCAAAGAGATCTCTAGTCTGTCCCATTCTGTTGTTTTCCTCTATTTCTTTGCATTGATCACTGAGGAAGGCTTTCTTATGTCTTCTTGCTATTCTTTGGAACTCTGCCTTCAAATGGGTATATCTTTCCTTTTCTTCTTTGTTTTTCATTTCTCTTCTTTTCACAGCTATTTGTAAGGCCTCCTCAGACAGCCATTTTGCTTTTTTGCATTTCTTTTTCTTAGGGATGGTCTTGATCCCTGTCTCTTGTACAATGTCACAAACCTCCATTCATAGTTCATCAGGCACTCTGTCTATCAGATCTAGTCCCTTAAATCTATTTCTCACTTCTACTGTATAATCATAAGGGATTTGATTTAGGTCATACCTGAATGGTCTAGTGGTTTTCTCTACTTTCTTCAGTTTAAGTCTCAATTTGGCAATAAGGAGTTCATGATCTGAGCCACAGTCAGCTCCTGGTCTTGTTTTTGCTGACTGTATAGAGCTTCTCCATCTTTGGCTGCAAAGAATTTAATCAGTCTGATTTTGCTGTTGATGATCACCAAATTATCGTCATCTGGTGATGTCCATGTGTAGAGTGTTGTCTTGTGTTGTTGGAAGAGGGTGTTTGCTATGACCGGTGCGTTCTCTTGGCAAAACTCTATTATCCTTTGCCCTGCTTCATTCTGTACTTCAAGGCCAAATTTGTCTATTACTCCAGGTATTTCTTGACTTCCTACTTTTGCATTCCAGTCCCTTATAATGAAAAGGACATCTTTTTTACGTGTTCTAAAAGTTTTTATAGGTCTTCATAGAACCTTTCAACTTCAGCTTCTTCAGCATTACTGGTCGGGGTATGGACTTGGATTACCATGCTATTGAATGGTTTGCCTTGGAAATGAACAGAGATCATTCTGTCGTTTTTGAGATTGCATCCAAGTACTGTATTTTGGACTTTTTTGTTGACTATGATAGCTACTCCATTTCTCTAAGGGATTCCTGCCCACAATAGTAGATATAATGGTCATCTGAGTTAAATTTACCCATTCCAGTCCTTAGTCGCTGATTTCTAGAATGTCGACGTTCACTCTTGCCATCTCCTGTTTGACCACTTCCAATTTGCCTTGATTCATGAACCTCACATTCCAGGTTCCTATGCAGTATTGCTCTTACAGCATCGGATCTTGCTTCTATCACCAGTCACATCCACAACTGGGTGTTGTTTTTGCTTTGGCTCCATCCCTTCATTCTTTCTGGAGTTATTTCTCCACTGATCTCCAGTAGCATATTGGGCACCTACAAAAAGGTTAAGACCATGTTAAAGGAACTTAGGCTTAGAGCTCAGTTCTTTTGGTAGACTTAGCCACTTGGTCCCTGAAGTGTGGATAAAGCTTAAGTAACAAAAGCACTGTACCTGTGCCAGGTATTCAGGGTGATCTCCTGGCAATCTATTTCTGTTTGACTAAGGGCAACTTAGAGAAGCTTGGAAAAATTCAGCATGAGCATACTCTGTAAATAATAAATGGCTTGTTTTGGAATGTGGTACCCTAAGAAACAGCAAGACCCTCTCTTGAATGTACTTCCTTTCTCTTTGAATTAGCATTCATGAAGAGGAGATCTCTTCCTACTCAGAAGTTCTGTACATGGTCAGCACTGAAGCCTAGGATGGTCAGCACAAAGCATATGCGTGTCTTTCCATCCGAAATCTTCCCTGAAGTTGGCTATTGCTATCATAAGACATACTTCCAAGTCAGAATATTTTTTAAAGTTCCATTCCAAAATACTTCATTTTTAAGTTGTCAGCTATTCTGAGGATTAGTCATTTTCTCAAACTTGCAGTCTTTATTATTTTGAAATTGCACAAAATAAATAATTATTTAATTTTTCTTTTTAACAATGTGGTGACTTTTCAGCATATAAAGAAAGATGCTGAATCTTAAGCCTTTTTTTCTATGTTTCTTTAGCTCCTAGGTTAGACCAGCTTGCTAAGAATACTATAATCAAGAGTCTAGTCCTCTTCTGGGCAACATAGCTTTCAGTTTCCTTACTATGTGAATTGTCTCTCCATCTCCAATCTGCACATCTTATACATCTCCAGAGAAAGGGTGAAGGAAGAACATTTGGGTTAATTTGTGTATAATGAAAGATAGCATACAGTGCGTTATTGGTGCCACTGGGTTCATAGCATCATCTTGGTATTAGGTAATCAGTTTTTGACTCAATTCTATCATTTTACCAGTTCCTCCTCAGTATTACTTTTGTATATCTAGGTGAGTGCTTCCCATGTTGTAGATTTGTGGTAATGCTTTTGGGGTAAGAAATACATGTTCCCAGTAACTTGAGATTTCCAACATTGTTCTCTAAATTTTCTTTGAATTGACTTCTTAGAAGAGACCAGTCTTCTTTCTTTCTTTGGAATAATTGGGCTTATTGCTTAGACTAGTAGAAAGAGATTTCTTTCCTTATTTCCTTCATTCATTCCTTTCCTTATTTCTTGTTTGTCTGTTTGTTCAGATTTGTCTGAACCACCAGGGAAGCCCCTTTAAAAGTCACAAGCATGCTAAAAATGAATGAGAAAAACAATAGTCTTGCTTTCCCAGCTCCCTTTTCAGGTAGCTGCTTTCAATTTCTCTTATTTGCTTCTCATTATTTCTTTTTCTTTCCCTTAATAAAAGGCCGATTGCATTCTCTCCCAGTTTGGTATGATTGATATAGTTGCCACGTTGCTTAAGACAGTATCTTTTAGGAACTTGAACTGGATCAAATTGTCTGGATGTATTACAGAATGCATTAACATGTAGAATACCAAATTACTCTAAACCCAAACATTAATTTTTTGGAATAGAAACTTTTTAGATTTTTTTCCTAAAGAAAAGAACTATTGTACTACTTAAATTGGAATCCAAATTAATATATTTCCCAAAGTAGTTAATCTAAAACCAAATCAGAACATCAAATTCTTTTCCAGTGTGTTTCATTATATCATCATTTAGTTTCAAGTTCCTTATGGTTCTGCATCTCTAGTTGCAGCCTTTTCATTTTAAAACAGGATAAGTAATCTTTAGTTGTGACCTATTTAATAATGTGTTCACAAAGTCTTGCTACTTTGGCATTATTCATATTGTTTATTTCACTGGTTAAATCTTAAATCATATTCATTTCTTACCTAGCATTTGTTAATCCCAGAGCTCATGCTTTGATTTGTTCCCAGTGAATTTTAAATAAAAACTCTCCCTACCATTTGTCTTTGGGAACTTACCCTGTCTGTTAATGAATTCTGGAGAGAAATCTTCCTCTGAAGGATACTGTATTTTTGTTTCCTTTCTGCATTGTCTTGTATTCCTATTAAATGCCTCTTTCACAGCTGAAGATTTTATATCTTTTATTAAACTCATTCAATTCTTCAGTAACATTTACTACTAGGAAATTCAGTCTAGTGTTTCTAAGTACTTCTTGAGATGCTTTTGAATTTTATTTTTTTAATAGCAAAAACTCAAAAGTATGTGATTAAAATTTGGATTGCTCTAGTTTGACTAGGGGAAATATTTTAAAAGTATGACCTTTTTTAAAATTATTGCAGGTTTTTTGTTCTAAACAATGAAGCTGGGCTGTTGGAATATTTTGTGAATGAACAGTCTAGAAATCAAAAACCCAGAGGTACTTTGCAGCTTGCAGGAGCTGTAATATCACCCAGTGATGAGGACTCTCACACCTTCACTGTAAATGCTGCCAGTGGGGAACAATATAAACTCAGAGGTATGACTGAAATATGAGAATTAATAGTGTGATTTTCTTCTTCCTTGAGAAGTTGATATACTTCCCTCCTTTCATTTAGGTTTTGGAAATAGAAATTACTATCATTGATACAGAAACAGTATTCTACACCTTGTAATTGTTTTAAGGGTTTATGAGATCTGTTTTAATTAATGACTTTTAAGTTGCACAGTGAGTAAGTCTGTTTAAAATGACCCCTCTAAGAAATTTGTATAGATGAAATACTGAGAAATCTAAAAACATTGACTTGTTAAAAATGTTTTGTCTTCCACAGATTTGTATTTTATTTCCTTTCTTAATTTAGTTGATATGTTCTCTTTGTGTTTTTTAATGATTAATGTACATAACTGGGATTTATGAAAATGCTTGTATTCAGGTATAACATCTGTTTAGATAAATATAATTTGTGTAGAGGTTTCTATTTTTAATTAATACACATAAAGTATGATGTTAATCCTAATTGATCATGCTAGAGATCTGAAAGAATATATTGAATACACACCAAATGCTTAATAAAGGATATTTATTTGAAGAAGAGCATATCTTTAAGCGAAAGTTAAGACATGTCAAGTTCCATCTACCCACCGAGCTATATGTCATTTATCCTCGCTAGGAAATACCCACATCCAGCTATGGTGTTACCTAACAAGGTTGATGCTTTGGCCTTTTTCCTACCTCGCTCTGGTCAGGGAGAGTGGGAACATGCCCTGATTTTCAGTGATCCGTTCTTCATGCTATAACAATTAATTGTATTCTAAAAATAAATGAAAAAGTAAATAACTTGTAGATACTTTTTATCAGCCACAGATGCTAAAGAGCGACAACATTGGGTTAGCAGACTTCAGATATGTACACAACACCACACTGAAGCTATTGGCAAGGTATGTGGATTCATGTATGATATTAATGCACGGAAATGGGAAAGATCTTTTTAACTTTATTTTTTTGCATTTTAAAATTGAGATTCACATACCATAAAATTGATCCTTTTAAAGTGTACAATTTCATGGGTTTTATTAATATATTCATAAGATTATATAGCTGTTGCAACTATCTAATTCCTGAACATTTTCATCACCTTCCAAAAAACCCGTATCTGTTTAACAGTCACTCCCTATTTGAATCTCTTTTCCCAGTCCCCTGGCAAAAACTAACCTATAATTTTTGTTTCAATAGATTTGTCTATTCTGGGCATTTGATATAAATGGAATCATGCAGTATGTGGTGTTTGTTTGTTTGTTTGTTTTTGTCTGGCTTCTTACGATAAGCATAATGTTTTAAAGGTTCATCCATGTCATTGCATGGATCATACTTCATTCCTTTTTAAGACTGAATAATCCTCTTTTATGGATATACCACATTATGTTTATCCATGCATCAGCTGATAGGCATGTGGATTGTTTACATGTTGTGGCTGTTATGAATAATACTTATATGAACATTTGTGTTCAAATTTTTGTATGAAATATGATTTCAGTTTTCTAGGTTATTCCTAGAAGTGAAATAACTGGGTTATATGGTAGTTGTCTGTTTAACTATTGAGGAACTGCCAAACTGTTTTTGAAATTGGCCAAATTATTTGCCATTCTCACCAGCAATACACGAAGGTTCCAGTTTCTCCACATTCTTACTGATACTGTTACTGTCCTTTTTTAACAATTATTATGGCCATCCTCATGGTTATGAAGTAGAATTTTGTTGTGGTTTTAATTTCATTTCTCTAATGGCTAATAAGGTTGAGCGTCTTTTCATGTGTTTATAGATAATTTCTGTATCTCATTTGAAGTGTTTTCTTTTTTAAGATGAGGAGGGTCTTAGTACTTGAAATCTGAGGTTAGAAATGTCTAAAAATTAATATGTGGGAAGCAGAGCTAAAGGATTTCCATACCTTTTTGTTTTCTTTTTAGTGTTCCTTCCCCATAGCTAAATTTTTTAAAGTTGTGATTTAGGCCTGCAGTCTTTAAGAAATCCAGCAAAAAACTTTATTCTTGCTGCAAGATTCTAATCATTGGCAGTGACCAGAAAGTGCTAGTTTGTTTCAAAGATACTTTCATGTTACACTAGAAAAATTATTATACTGAATATTGCTGAATATATTTTTTGCTTCAATCATGATGTTTAAATATCTGAAATTAGAAATTTCTTGTTATTTTAATATATGTCTAATGTAAAAAAAGAATTCTTGACAGCACACACCTGGAATTAATTTTCTGAATACATTACCAGTTTACTATGGGATGTGTGAAATTCTTAAACTTTTAAGGTCTTAAATTTTTCCATCTTCAGAACTATTCTTACAGTTAATTCTGAGGTTAACCTTATTTTAAAAACTGTTTGTGTGTAAGCCTCCAGTATATTATAGGTTGAGAGTTTACCTAAATTTTAAAAAAGGAATTATTTTCTTTGTCTAATAGAATAATCCTCCTCTGAAGTCACGGAGCTTCTCACTTGCATCTAGTGGTAATTCTCCTATATCCCAGAGGAGACCAAGTCAAAATACCATTTCCTTTTTTAATGTTGGACATTCCAAACTACAATCAGTGAGCAAAAGAGCTAACTTACCTCCAGACCATCTTGTGGAAGTCAGAGAAGTAAGTATGAATTGAAATCAAGTTAAAATGCATAAAATAATATTACCAGCTTGATTTTGTCACAAAAAAATTTTTAATCCTGTTTGTGTCTTCTGGGGGCCTCAATGTTTAGGTCATAACAGTTCCCTGATTTTTTAGGTGTCCTAAGTTTCCGCAAGTCTGTCAGCTAGGTTCTGTGTACACTGTCATGTTTCAAAAATCTGTATCTTTCAAGAGAAAGTATAGACTCCTTTAATGTAAAATTTATGATAAAAGGATTATTAAGCCTAGTGGAAAGACTGTGATCAAACAAGTGACTTTTTTTTTTTTTTTACTGATACATGTAAATAGAGAATTTCAAACACACAAAGATAGAATAGTTAAATCCTTGATGTTCCCTTATCTCACCATTTTCCTTATTCTCTTTGAAACTAAGTACCAAATAATTCTAGTTAATAAAGAATGCAGGAGAGGGAAATGGCAACCCACTCCAGTATTCTTGCCTGGAAAAGTCCATGGACAGAGGAGCCTGGCGGGCTGCAGTCCATGGAGTTACATGACTGAGCATGTGTGTATAAGGGTGGAGGATGACGGGTTGGTAGCAATAAACTGGTAGAACTAAAAAAATAAAATAAAAATAAAGAATGCAGTTAGGTTCTTAATAATCCAGGTGCTGTTTACTGAGTTAATTTTGATAGAGCTCATAGATACCTATGTAGTGGATTGTGGATTATAAATCACACCCAAATGATTTAAGGCAGGAAGCTGGGGAGAATGTTCCCTCTATCAGGTTATTTTAGGTTGTATTTATAGGTGAAGAAATTGAGATTTGAGTGAAATTATACATTTCTGGGAAAGATATCCTTGAAGATATGTATTGTCAGTACCTATATCAAGGAGTTCATGATATCAGTATGTTACTGGTAATGTTCACCTTGATCTCGTGGTTAAGGTAGCTTCTGCTTGGTTAAAGTAGCTTTCCTCCACTGTAAAGTTGCTGTCTTTTTCTCTGTAGTTAATAAAATATCTGGGGAGTTTCTTTGAGACTATGTATTTCCTTTTTCTTTTCAAAGACATTGAGAGAACTTTTGTTACCATACTGACCATGGTTCCCGGTAGGTGTTCTCAAGCTTTTTGTGGCCTTGGTATCTGTTTCACTCTTAAAAATTATTGAGGACCTCAAAGAATTTTTGCTTTATATAGGTTAAACTTACCAATATTTACCTTATTAGAAATTGAAACAGGTATTTAAAAAATGCTTGTTTTTAAAATTTACCTTTAAATTTTATGTTTTATTATTTTAAAATAAAAATTAATAAATTCATACATATTAACATAGATAACATATTTTTATGTCAAACAGCTATTTTTCCCCCCAAACAAACAAAATAATTGCACTCAAAGCAATTATTGCAAACTCAATTTACTGCAAATATGTAGCTTTAGTTGAACTATATGAAAAAAAACTTTGTGGTTGGGGAAAAAAGAGAAATGTATTAAAATAGCTTTTTAAGGTAAATGTGGCTGTTCTTTGATACTCCAGTAAAACTGGACAGTGACAGTTTCTTAAGTGTTAGATGCAGTGTGGAATCTAATATGTATCAGTGAACTTTTCATGTTCTGTTTCATGACAGTACACTGGTTTGCCTTGCACATTGAGTGGATGTTTAACTTATGCACGATTTTGTAACACTGCATTAGTCATTTGGAGGAATGTTAGTTCGGAGTTAGGCAGCCCTTACAGATACTGGTATACAATATCAAAAATTCACATTCATTAACATCCATACCAACTTCATCAGAAAAGGCTTTCAATATTGGGAAACTGCCAAGCTTATGGTGACTGATACAGGTTTTCCAAAATTGTAATTTCATTTTAAAGCTCATATTTTATCAGTTCAGTTCAGTCACTCATTCTTGTCCAACTCTTTGCAACCCATGAATCGCAGCATGCCAGGGCCTCCCTGTCTATCACCAACTCCCGGAGTTCATTCAGACTCACGTCCATCAAGTCAGTGATGCCATCCAGCCATCTCATCCTCTGTCGTCCCCTTCTCCTCCTGCCCCCAATCCCTCCCAGCATCAGAGTCTTTTCCAGTGAGTCAACTCTTCGCATGAGGTGGCCAAAGTACTGGAGTTTCAGCTTTAACATCATTCCTTCCAAAGAGATCCCAGGGCTGATCTCCTTCAGAATGGACTGGTTGGATCTCCTTGCAGTCCAAGGGACTCTCAAGAGTCTTTTCCAACACCACAGTTCAAAGGCATCAATTCTTTGGCGCTCAGCTTTCTTCACAGTCCAACTCTCACATCCATATATGACCACTGGAAAAACCATAGCCTTGACTAGATGGACCTTTGTTGGCAAAGTAATGTCTCTGCTTTTCAATATGCTATCTAGGTTGGTCATAACTTTTCTTCCAAGCAGTAAGCGTCTTTTAATTTCATGGCTGCAGTCACCATCTGCAGTGATTTTGGAGCCCAGAAAAATAAAGTCTGACACTGTTTCCACTGTTTCCCCATCGATTTCCCATGAAGTGATGGGACCAGATGCCATGATCTTAGTTTTCTGAATGTTGAGCTTTAAGCCAACTTTTTCACTCTCCACTTTCACTTTCATCAAGAGGCTTTTTAGTTCCTCTTCACTTTCTGCCATAAGGGTGGTGTCATCTGCATATCTGAGGTTATTGATATTTCTCCCAGCAGTCTTGATTCCAGCTTGTGCTTCTTCCAGCCCAGCATTTCTCATGATGTACTCTGCATATAAGTTAAATAAACAGGGTGCCAATATACAGCCTTGACGTACTCCTTTTCCTGTTTGGAACCAGTCTGTTTGTTCCATGTCCAGTTCTAACTGTTGTTTGCTGACATGCATATAGGTTTCTCAAGAGGCAGGTCAGGTGGTCTGGCATTCCCCTCTCTTTCAAAATTTTCCACTGTTTATTGTGATCCACACAGTCAAAGACTTTGGCATAGTCAATAAAGCAGAAATAGATGTTTTTCTGGAACTCTCTTGCTTTTTCTATGATCCAGCGGATGTTGGCAATTTGATCTCTGGTTCCTCTGCCTTTTCTAAAACCAGCTTGAACATCAGGAAGTTCACGGTTCACATATTGCTGAAGCCTGGCTTGGAGAATTTTGAGCATTACTTTACTAGCGTGTGAGATGAGTGCAATTGTGCGGTAGTTTGAGCATTCTTTGGCATTGCCTTTCTTTGGGATTGGAATGAGAACTGACCTTTTCCAGTCCTGTGGCCACTGCTGAGTTTTCCAAATTTGCTGGCATATTGAGTGCAGCACTTTGACAGCATCATCTTTGAGGATTTGAAATAGCTCAACTGGAATGCCATCACCTCCACTAGCTTTGTTCGTAGTGATGCTTTCTAAGGCCCACTTGACTTCACATTCCAGGATGTCTGGCTCTAGGTGAGTGATCACACCATCGTGATTATCTGGGTCATGAAGATCTTTTTTGTACAGTTCTTCTGTGTATTCTTGCCACCTCTTCTTAATATCTTCTGCTTCTGTTAGGTCCATACCATTTCTGTCCTTTATCGAGCCCATCTTTGCATGAAATGTTCCCTTGGTATCTCTAATTTTCTTGAAGAGATCTCTAGTCTTTCCCATTCTGTTGTTTTCCTCTATTTCTTTGCATTGATCGCTGACATGCATATAGGTTTCTCAAGAGGCAGGTCAGGTGGTCTGGTATTCTGGCATTCTCTATTCTTATCTCTTCTTGCTGTTCTTTGGAACTCGGCATTCAGATGTTTATATCTTTCCTTTTCTCCTTTGCTTTTCGCTTCTCTTCTTTTTACAGCTATTTGTAAGGCCTCCCCAGACAGGCATTTTGCTTTTTTGCATTTCTTTTCCATGGGGATGGTCTTGATCCCTGTCTCCTGTACATTGTCATGAACCTCCGTCCATAGTTCATCAGGCACTCTATCAGATCTGCTGCTGAGTCACTTCAGTCATGTCCGACTCTGTGCGACCCCATAGACGGCAGCCCACCAGGCTCCCCCGTCCCTGGGATTCTCCAGGCAAGAACACTGGAGTGGATTGCCATTTCCTTCTCCAGTGCATGAAAGTGAAAAGTGAAAGTGAAGTCGCTCAGTCGTGCCCGACTCTTAGTGACCCCATGGACTGCAGCCCACCAGGCTCCTCCATCCATGGGATTTTCCAGGCAAGAGTACTGGAGTGGGGTGCCATTTCCTTCTCCTCTATCAGATCTAGTTCCTTAAATTTATTTCTCACTTCCACTGTATAATCATAAGAGATTTGATTTAGGTCATACCTGAATGGTCTAGTGGTTTTCCCTACTTTCTTCAATTTAAGTCTGAATTTGGCAGTACGGAGTTCATGATCTGAGCCATAGTCAGCTCCTGGTCTTGTTTTTGCTGACTATGTAGATCTTCTCCATCTTTGGCTGCAAAGAATATAATCAGTCTGATTTCGGTGTTGACCATCTGGTGACGTCCATGTGTAGAGTGTTCTCTTGTGTTGTTGGAAGAGGGTGTTTGCTATGACCAGTGCATTTTCCTGGCAAAACTCTTATTAGTCTTTGCCCTCTTCATTCCATATTCCAAGGCCAAATTTGCCTGTTACTCCAGGTATTTCTCTACTTCCTACTTTTGCATTGCAGTCCCCTATAATGAAAAGGACATCTTTTTTGGTTGTTAGTTCTAAAAGGTCTTGGAGGTCTTCATAGAACTGTTCTACTTCAGCTTCTTCAGCATTACTGATCGGGGCATATACTTGGATTGCCATGATATTGAATGGTTTGTCTTGGAAACGAACAGAGATCATTCTGTCGTTTTTGAGATTACATCCAAGTACTGCATTTCAGACTCTTTTGTTGACCATGATAGCTACTCCATTTTTCTAAGGGATTCCTGCCCGCAGTAGTAGATATAATGGTCATCTGAGTTAAATTCCCCATTCCAGTCCATTTTAGTTCGCTGATTCCTAGAATATTTTATAATTGGCAACAAATGCTGTCAGTTATTTTTCTTGAAGTGAAAAATCCTTTTGTTTAATTTTGAAAGGATGTCTACCACATACTCCCAAGCCTGAAGAGCTATAGTTATTAGCAACCATTCTGTCAGGGAAAAACAACACTGTTGTGTTTCTCCTCTATGCTACTATAACACCCCATACTTCTGTACTCCAGTCACCAAATGTGTGGGGGTTTCCTTCACACTAAGTAATTCTCTGATTCTTGGTAGATTCCAGCTAGGTGTTCTACAATTTAGTTCAGTTCTGACACCATTTAGCTGAGATAGTATCAGATCCCACAAAACTGTCCTCATTTCAGATGCCCTTCCCAAGTCCAGGTTGTCACCTGTGTTTCTGAACAACCAATATAATCACGTTCTTTCATGTCAGGTGGTGATCTGTGAAAATAAACTGCTAGTTCAACTTGTAACTCAGTCTCACAAGTGCTTTTCCTTGGGCAACCACAGTGCTTTGGTATGCAGCAGCAGTGTACATTTTTTTTTTTTTTAATGTACAGTAGAAGTGTGCTTCTCATTTTTCATATAGACAATTTTAAATATGTGTACTCAAGAGTGGATAAAGTAAAACTAATAATTTTTACTGATTTTTCAGAAATATTCTTAACAAAATTGGCTGTCTTTTCCCCAGCCCCCAATGCTTACATGGGGGTGAAGTGCATGGCAGTGAAGAATACAATCGTGACACTGTTGTATCAACTGCCTTGATTCTAAGACACCAACAGTTTTACCCACCATTGCTTTTGCACCATCTGTGCAAATGCCACCAATTGAAGAAGGCAAATTAATTTCCTAGAATTATTGTGAAAATAATCTTGACTCCATAGACCCCCTGAAAAGAGCCCCATAAGAATCTGGAGAGCACTGTTTGAGAATTGCTATTCTATAGTGATCTAGCTCCAGTTGGTTATAATGCAAAGATATAATTCAAAGTGAGTTTGAAAGGAGTATTTTAATCAAAGTCCATGAGTAAGTCCAGCAATAAATGAAGTAGCAGTTGGCAAAAGCAACTGATTGTTGAAAATCGAGTCATATTGTGGCTCTGTGAATTTATTACTGAAGTGTTAAAGTGATCTATTTTAGTATTTACTAATTACAATAAATTACTAATTTACAGTCCATCAATCACTCTATTAATCAGTGCGTGCTTCTTGCAGGTTACTATGCTCTGCCTTGGGAGAAGCTAACATCACCAGTCTAGTAAGGGAGACACATTTAAAATACAAGCAATAAAATCATGATTCTCATCTGATTTTCAGACAAACTAGATGCCACATAAGTGATGTTCATTATCATCGTATTTGTCATACCTAGCTGCAAAACACAGATTAAGCAAGTTTTCAGCTTTCATGATGGTTTTTCATTCTGAAGGAACTGGTTTTACTATTGTCAGGAACAGTCACTAAAACAGCTTCATAGAATCAGTTATATTTCATTGTAAATATATGGTCAGCCCATTTGTTTGCTTTGGAAAGAACCATAACCAAATTTTATTCTTTGGCGGGAGGAAGGGGGCATGCCATGCAGCTTCTGGGATCCAACTGGTACCCCTTGCAGTGGAAGCACAGAGTCCTAATCAATGGACCACCAGGGAATTTTCAGATTTTAACATTTGCACTCTAATTATAATTTAAATTTTATTTTTTCCAGTTAAGAGCATCACTTTCTTAAGCCTCTTCACTTTTTTATTTTAATTTTTTTTTATAATTTGTTTATTTTATTTTTTGGTTGTGCAGGGTCTTCATTGCTGCCTGCAGGCTTTCTCTAATTGTGAAGACGGGGATTCCTCTCTAGTTGTGGTGTGGGAGCTTCTCATTGTGGAAGCTTTTCTTGTTGTAAAGCATGGGCTTCAGTAGTTACAGCATACAGGCTTAGTGGCTTGAGGGCCCTAGAGCTCAGACTCAGTAGTTGTTCAAGGCTTAGTTGCTCTGCAGTATGTGGAATCTTTCCAGACCAGCGATTGAACCCATGTCTCCTGCATTGGCCGGCTGATTCTTAACCACTGGACCACTAGGGAAGTCCTTAGGTCTCTTCACTTACAATATCAAAGTGGCTTTTTTGGGCCATTTGTATAAAGAAACACTTTTTTTCTTAAATGTTATATTGTGAGAGCTGATTATTCATATTGTCAATATCCTGCTTATGATTTTTTCCTTTATTAAACTTTTATTGGCTTATAATATAGAAAAGTATGCATAATCTTTTTTTCCTTTGTGTTCTCTGAAGAGTGTATTCAAGTGAATAGGTGTTTTTTTAAATTTGAATGTCCAGTTTTTCAAATGCTTTTCTTGTTGTAAGAATAAGAAGTTGTATTCTCTTGAGTTCAAAGAAGAAAGTGAAAAATAGTCTCTTGTTTGGCTCTAGATTGAATCTCTTAGCAAGTAATTGGAGCCTGTTTAACGCACTCACTTCAGTCATTAGCAACTCTGTTTCACTATGCTGCCTTCTGAATGTTAGACAGTCCCTAAAGGCCATACTTCCTCCACGCTATTACTTTTGTTGTAAAGTCAACCCATCCTTGAATGTTGTATGTCCCCAAGAAGTTTACGTAAGATTAGCTATTTGATTTGTTCTGGAAGGACAGTTTTCCCTTGTCTGGAAAGTAATAAATTCATCTTGGTTCAGATATACTTGAGTAGTAATTTTTTCCCTCAGCATTACTAGCATTTGTGACTTGTTTAAGAAATCTGACAAGTATAAAACTTAGTATTTGCTTATAGCATTGTTAGAAACAGAGGAGAAGAGCAATTATAGTTAGGAACCCAAATCAGTGGGAGATGCAAAAGAGGCATAATATAAATCCCATTTATATATAATCCCATAATATATAATCCCATTTCTAATTTCATGCATACAAGAAGAAGTTCTTGTAAAATGAAGAAATAGGGTAAGTATATAATTTGGCCTTCAAGCTGTAACAGGTTTAGACATAATTACAGCAGGACTCTAAGCATGAATGGGGATTGTCTCTGGATATGTGGGGCTTATGTATCAACTAATTGTAGAATTTTGTCTATAATTTCTTATCTGGCTTTCTGTTCTGTTTAATTAATCATGGAAGTTCTTTTCATTAGACCAGTGGTAAACCTAATGGATCTGTTTGGCCCCCTTCCCTTGGTCTCCATCCCAGTTCTTAATTAACCTTCTCAGCACGTATCCTTGTATAAAAGAACCTGATACACAATGTGCATCTTGTAATTTTAATGTAACTACCTCCTGGATCAAAAAATTAAATATTACCAGTACCCTAGAGGACCCTCTCATGCCTCTTCATCATTACACTCTCTTCACTATCCTGACTTCTAATGTGTAGAGGTTTCCTCACCTATAAACCATAGATTTATTTTGCCTGTGTCTGAAATTTCTGAACTGAATCGAGTAGTATGTGCTTCTCTGGGTATGGCTTCTTTTTAGTCAGCATATGTTGGAGATTTACTTATGTGTTATCATTTTTTGAGTAGCACTATTAAATGCTTATTGAGAATAGCCAAACAAATTTAAAATAGATTTCTAGGCTGAATATATCCTAAAAATGCAATTGTATGTTACACATTATACAAAATATGGTAATTAAAGTGGCAACTGTATGTATACATGCTATACAGAGATCGTGAGTGAGACACATGGAACTGTTATTTTCCATAGATGATGTCTCATGCTGAAGGACAACAAAGAGACTTAATTAGAGGAATTGAATGCCTTCCTGCTTCTGGCCATCTTAGTTCCCTGGACCAGGATCTCTTAATGCTCAAGGCTACTTCCATGGCAACTATGAACTGCTTAAATGACTGCTTTCATATTCTCCAGTTACAGCATGCATCACATCAGAAGGGCTCATTGCCTTCAGGTAAGTTATTGCTTAAAGGTAGGACTGAACATTGCAGGTCAAAACATGGAAATAGTAACTGCATTCTTTGTAATTCTGCTCCAGAAAATCTTAATCAAACAAGACAAACAGAAAACCAGCTAGCTTCTTGGTTTTTATTATCATACTAATGTTATGCAAAGTCTCTTTTACTGTGTCCTTTTTCAAATCTAAAACCATTTTAGGTCTCATATAATTAAATATTCATTTAGAGACCTCAAATTAAACTTGTCAAAAACTGAATTAAAAATTTACATCTTCTGTATTTCTATTTAAGTTGATGGCATTACTCTATCCAATCAATCAAAGTAGAAACATTGGAATCATTCCTTGGTTGCTTTAGTCCACTATTCACTATTTCCCTGTTGAGATACATATATATATAAAAGTCTATCAGTCACCTTTCAGTTTGAAAAATAAAGATATACATCTAGTATTTGAGAGCACCTATTTGTTGAAATTAATTTACTGGGGAAAACAGCGTTATTGCATTGTTTGTTATTGCATAACAAAAAATGAGTTTTTCTATTAAATGAGATTAATAAACTCATTTAAAAATTGAGATATAACTGACATATAGTGCATATAAAATGACATTATATATAATTGACATGCAAGTTTAAAGTGTTGATTTAACACATTTATATATTTATATGCCTCCAGAGTGTTAGCTAATGTCCCAATCATATCACATAATTGTCATTTCTTTTTTTCTCTGCCCCTTCTTGGCCTGCCCTCCCCCCACCCCCAACACACACACACACACACACATATATGCACACACAGAGCTTGTGGAGTCTTAGTTTCCTGGGCCTTGGCAGTGAAAGTGCCAAGTCCTAACCTTTGGAACTAAGGAATTCCCTATTTTGTAATGAGAACATTTAGGATCTAGTCTCTTAGCAACTTTGAAATATTTACTGTAGTACTGTTGACTCCATTCACTGCTGTGTATTAGATATACAGGACTTATTCATCTTCTAGTTGCAAGTCTGTACCCTTTAACAACATTGCCCCAATTTCCCCACTGCCATCACAATGAATTAATAGTAGTAACTTAGTATTTCCCAACACTCATTGTTTTCTGATTCAATGAACTCCTCTTGCTTGTGAAAGAAAGATATTTTAGAAAGAACTGATTTAGAAGGACCCTGAGACCAGATGATTTGTTTGTTAAAGAATTTTGTTATGTGAATCATCTGTGAAATATCTGTGAATAATCTCTTAAAACAAATCTCTTAAATTCAGTGTTTATGTGCATCTTATTTCAAGAAGTAGGGGAATCTAGATGCTGATATTAAAAATAAACATATCAAAGTAGAAACAAAGAGCTTTCATTTCTTTGGAATTTTGAAACAGGCCCCATGAACTTATCCAGGGCATTCCCCCAATTGTGAATCCCCCTTAGTGAATCTGAACTAAGTGCCAAGGCAAGATGCTCTGGTAGCCTGGTAGGTACTTTGTAATTTATTCCTCTACTGAAGTCTAGGATTTTGTTATAGACTAAGTAAATTCCATACTCCTTTTAAATTTCTGGTGTAGTAGTCTGAGTATCCCTTAATGTAGCACTGTATAACCAAGCTTCTGTGAAACCTAGATCAGCCTCTGAAATCAAATGGAACATTTTCCATTATTGATTAGGCATAGAATCCACTTTGTTAAACTAGTTGAGGGTAATAAGAGACATTTGAGTCATTAACTGAGAAGATGACAAGTCTCTAAATGTGACCACTGTCTTTCATTAGGTCAGCTATTATTTATTCAGTAGAAGAACCTTTCAGTTTAAAAGTATATGGAGCCTTTTTATATGATTGGGAAAAAAAACCATAATGGACATGGATCTGCAATTCTTAAATTAGATTGTGGGGTTATCTTGATTGGTTAGAAAATTGGTACTGAGAATAAGGTTCAACCCCAAATTGAAGTAGATTTTACTGTTTCACAATCCCAGGCTATTCCTGTAATTGTGATTTCCTCAAGTCTAACTGCATACTTCTTATCACTAGAGGGTCAAGATTCATGCAGAAAGGTCAACTATTGGGGTGAGAATACACTTAATGATTCAGATTTTCCCAGGAAGTGAGTTCACTCCTATTCAGGGTTGATTCACTTAAATGGTATCTGATTTCAAGTTGCAGGTTGCTCTGTTGTAAAATAACCAATCGTCATGCTCATGCTAATGAGATACAAGTCACTGTCTTGCAGAGTCTCTTAACAGGTTTTGAATTGCTTTTAGCCTTGTAGATGCAAAACAAAATCGTTTAATAAAATCCACATTTGCTGAACTTTCCAGATTATGAGCAAGTTTCAGCGAAAGTTTTCTCTTACTTCATCAGGAACGACAATCGAATGGTTAGAACCAAAGATACCATTATCAAACCACTATAAAAATGGAGCTGACCAGCCCTTTGCAACTGAGCAAAGTAAGCCAGTGGCAGTCCCAGAAGAGCAGTGTGTTGCAGAATCTGGACTATTAGCAAGGGTAAGGTAATACGAAAATACAGTTTTGGAGTAAAAATTAGGAATTGCTGAAAAGCACCTTTTCATTGTCAGGATGTGCATACTCTAGAGAGCTCACTCTAAGAGTTGTTCTACTTTGAACTGCATTGGCTTTGGAAGGGCTCTATTGTGTAAAACTTGTACATACTGTGTTTTCCAGGTTAAATTATGTGTCCTTCTTAGTTTTAGTTTACTTTTGCTTTATATAAATGTATTTAAAATTTACATGTTTTTCTTTTTCTGGAAAACAGCTTTTCTAATGGAAGATTATTTGCATGATATTTATCTCATAGATTTCTTAATTTAACATTATTTAGTAGGTGTTTGCTATGAAGTTTAAAAGTTTGCTATTAAGGTTTTTTTTGATAGTAAGCACTGTACCAAACCAATTTTTAAAAGTGTTAGTCTACTTAAAATAGCACGCAGTCTTAGAGTTTAATATTTTAGTAAAGTAATGTTCATTGCACATTTCCCAGAAGCTAAACAGGCTCTCTTCTATTCTTAGTTCTACCTCTGTGACATATCATACTGGTTTTTTGCTTCTTGAGTTTATATATTTTATTTTTATGGTTATCATAATTACATAGATAGTTTTGTTTTAAGCTCTTTTTACTTGATACTTCTCATAAGTGTTTTTATATGTTATTCTGGCCTATATAATTAAAAATTTTAAAGGTTGAAGTAGGCTATTGAATGTCTAGGTTGTTATTTTTTTTTGTTCTTATAAATAATGCTCTATCATTTTGTCTACTGTTTTATTTTTTTTCTCCACTTTATTTAGACTATTTCTTAAGTTATTCCCAACTAAAATTACTGAGTCAAGAGTCAGGCGTGGTTTATGGTTATTTATATATTAGTAAATTACTTCTTGAAAGAAACATATAACACAGGGACTTCCAAAGCTGGCAAAGGTTTTGACTCAAGGAGGCAGGCAGTGGCAGCAGGGTGGCTGAGGAAGAAGAAAGAAAAAAATCCCTTTTTTCTTAGTTTCTTAACTAATTCATTTGTGAAGTCAAGCAGTTAGTAAGTATTCATTAAGTTATATTAGTGTATGACAAGTCCAATGTTAAGAATTAGAGGAGACACAAAAATAGAAGACCGTTCTTTCACTGGAGAGACTTAAAATCATTTAGAGTTCCTACTTACTGTGGGGAAGGCTTGCCTGATGCTGGTGAACCTGGGTCCTGTCATTTACTAACATGTGGGCCAACTCATTAACCATGCTTAACTTTCTCATTTGCAAAGTAGGGGTAATAATACATTATAAGTTGTTATTAAAATAAAGTAAATTTAGCAGAGCACCTAGTTTATGGAAAATGACCCCAGGGTTGTTGGGTTTTACAAATCCAGATGGCCATTCATGTCGCATTCTTTGTGGAATAATTATTCCTGGAACTCTGCTACACAGAATACAGTGTAAAGTCAGGCAGAAAAATTTAGTCTTACTGTGACAGATACTGAGATCATGAGCATGAGGAGGGATGCAAAATGTATAAGAAGATTGGTATATCATATGACTTGGAATTGAAGTGTGGATAGAAGTCTGTGGAAGTAGGAATGAAGACATGAACAGGTAATATGCATTTCAAATAAAAAATCAGTTGAACTTGTGATTGACTGGATATAGGGTTGGATCACAAATGACTTCCAAGTTTTTGAGCCTAAATTGAGATTAAAATTCACAAAACCTAGCAAAATTAGAAAGAAAGCTTTTTAAGAGAAAAGGTTTAGTATAGTTTATAAACATGTTGAATTTTATGTGGGAAGAGGATGTATGATTGTTAATGTACATGAAAAACAGTTTGGAAATGATGAAACCAAAGCTTTGCAGAGATCAGGACTATAATTTTTTGTGAAAAATTACAAACAATAGGTCATATACTCCACAACATTTTTATTCTTCTAAATGAGAATACAAAACATGTTGGAGATCAGGATAGAAACATGGTAGAGATGGGCACAGAGATGTGGGGGAGAGGATTGTTGAATTTCCAAACCCTTTGAAATGAGTAGCCTAGTGTATGACCCAGTGCAAACAGAAAAAACTCTAATTGCATAGATTCTTTTTTTTCAGTTAACAAAAGATTTTAGACTCCACTCAAGCTTTCCTGGTGGCTCAGCTGGTAAAGAATCTGCAATGCGGGAGACCCGGGTTTGATCCCTGGGTTGGGAAGATCCTCTGAAGAAGGGAAAGGCTACCCATTCCAGTATTCTGGCCTGAAGAATTCCATGGACTGTATAGTCCATGGGGTCACAAAGAGTCAGACACAACTGAGCAACTTTCACTTTCAAGCATACAAGAATAGACCTGAATTGTTTGAAAATTTCACATATGCCTTTTTTGGAATATAAGTGTCAGTGCAAGCTGGAAACATGTATTATAGTGGTGGAAATGTTGCCTTCAGGTGATAGAGAAGATAAATGCTAGAGGCTAGAATGAAGCCCACAGTTCCTTAGTGCCCAAGTCAGAAATCAGGAAAACAAAAAATGGCGTTGGTATGAGTTTTGTGGAATTTCCTTTTGCCATGCAATCTCCAGATATTATGAATACCTAGAAACTCAACTGCTTTTGCCACTGTATTTACTAGTCATTCTGAGTTTGTAGGGATTTTATACATTTGAGCAGTTTGTTTGAATTTTGGTAATGCCTTTTTTTTTTTAACCTTAAGCTTTTGTTTGAGAAAGGCGTGATCTCTAAGAAGAGGCATTTGAAAAAGAAAAGAGAGCTTCCAGAATCTTCCATTCATATCATACTTTAGAATCAGTATTTATTTGTGAATGTAATTCCTTTTTTTTTCCATTAAGTGTTTGACTATTTTTATAAAGATAACAAAAATATGTTCTTTAGCTTTTCTGTCAAATTTGTTTTATCTCTTTAGTTTAATACTATTTTCATTAAACTACACAATAAACTTTGGGTATAACTGTGTATAATAATGTTAAGGATATATTTGCATTATTAATCTGTGTCCTAGGTTCTGACCTCAAATGTAATAGTACCTTTCAGAAGCTGAAAGACATTATTTAATCAAGATCTGTATTTTTCCCCCCTCGACATTTCTCAAATGAAATATAGAAAGAGGAATGATCAGTTTTTTTCTCTGATTTATAATAAGTATACATTCACAAATAAACTATATTATGCAACTGACTTAGAGTAGATTACAGGAAGTACTTCCTGACAGACTTACTAGCCATAGAAAAGGGAAATTGAGAAATTCACCTTTGGGAATCTCTCCTTAAGGTCATAAAAACAAATAATTGTGGTATATACAAGCAATTGTTGTATTTGGTCTCTGAAGAAATGAACTGGACTCAGTTCAGTTCAGTTGCCTGAGTCGTGTCTGACTCTTTGTGACCCCATGGACTGTGGCACACCAGGCTTCCCTCTCCATCACCAACTCCTGAAGCTCACTCAAACTCATGTCCATCGAGTCGGTGATGCCATCCAGCCATCTCATTCTGTGTCGTCCCCTCCTCCTCCTGCATCAGGGTCTTTTTCAGTCTTTCCCAGCATCAGGGTCTTTTTCAGTGAGTCAGTTCTTCACATCAGGTGGCCAAAGTATTAGAGTTTCCACTTCAGCATCAGTTCTTCCAATGAGTATTCAAGACTGATTTCCTTTAGGATTGATTGGTTTGATCTCCTTGCAGTCCAAAGGACTCTTAAGAGTTTTCTCCAACACCACAGTTCAAAAGCACCAATTCTTCGGTGCTCAGCTTTCTTTATAGTCCAACTCTCACATCCACATGTGTGACACTGGAAAAACCATAGCTTTGACTAGACGGACCTTTGTTGGCAGAGTAATGTCTCTGCTTTTTAATATGCTCTCTAGGTTGGTCATAGCTTTTCTTCCAAGGAGCAAACATCTTCTAATTTCATGGCTGCAGTCACCATCTGCAGTGATTTTGGAGGCCCAAAAAATAAAGTCTGGCACTGTTTCCATTGTTTCCCCATCTATTTGCAATAAAGTGATGGGACCGGATGCCATGATCTTCGTTTTCTGAATGTTGAGTTTTAAGCCAACTTTTTCACTCTCCTCTTTCACTTTCATCAAGAGGCTCTTTAGTTCTTCTTTGCTTTCTGAACTGGACTATTAATTGGTCAGAATCTGATATAATAAGGATTTTACTGATAGAAGGGATGATAGAAAGGAAGAAGAAAAAAGAGAACAAAGGCAAAGGAATGACCAGAAATTCATTATTTTTCATCTCTATCACCAAGTTTTATATTTTGTTTTTAATATTTTAAGAATATTAAGTTCTTGATTTTATGCCTGATTAGGATTGGTTTTCTTTGTCTAGCTACAGAGAACAGATGGGCTTCTTGTTTGATAGGATTTGTTTATGGGAATAGAAAATTAAAAGCAGAGACATTAACAGAATCATTTCTTTTTTAAAACCCTCATAACTTAAAATTTAACACATTACCAAAGATAATATACTCATGAAAGCTCTCTTGCACAAAGGTAACGAAAAGAGGTACTCCTGAGAAAGATCGTATTCCATCCCCACATAAACATGGAAAGTGACATCCAATAAAATTATTTAGAATTTTGGGATTTGAAACTGTTACTTGTTGTTTAAATAAAAATAAGAGATTAGATTTCTGTGACTTCTCTGGTGGTCGGTCCAGTGGTAAAGAATCCATCTGCCAATACAGGGAGCACAAATTTGATCCCTGGTCAAGGAAGATTCCACATGCCACAGGGCAGATAAGCCTTTGTGCCACAACTACTGAGCCAGTGAGCTGCACCTACTGAGCCAGTGAACTACAACTGCTGAAGCCCACGTGCTCTTGAGCCTGTGCTCTGCAATAGGAGAAGTCACTTAAATGAGAAACTCATGCACCACAAATAGAGGGTAACCTCCTCTTGCCACAACTAAAGAAAGCCCATGTGCAGCAACAAAGACTCAGCACAGCCAAAATTAACAAATAAACCTAATTTAAAAAATGAAATGAAATTAGATTTCTTTTAAGCAGTTATTTGGAGGAGGAGGGTAAACAATTTTGGCTTTTCAAGGGATTGTTTTATTGATTGATTGAAAAACTGTACAGAGAATGTTTTGTAGTCTTAAGACTGCATAACCAACTACAGGGTTTCCATACCTGCACCTAGAATTCTCTTCATCCCCACAGTTTTTTCCTGACAACTCCAAGGATGAGTAAATATCTAAATACAGATTACAGAAGTTAGACTTGATATGTATAGTCACTTTAAAATTTTACTTTTACAGTATTAGCTTAAAAATGGGGCAAATATTTAATTCTCAAAACATCTTGAATTATTGATAGTAGTAGGGCCCCTAGGCAGGTGGAGAAAGCCTTCAAAGCCTAAGTTTCAGATGAGACATTTTTCATTCTTCCTGAAAAATCCTATTTTCACAAAGTATATGTATTTTATGTGTGATGCATATGACGAAACAACAGTATGTCCAATGTCAGTGATAATGCATTCTTTGAAGCAAATCTATTCCATGGCCAAATGATGTAAGTTGTATTTTCAGAAAGATTTTTGCCTGCTCTCAGTTTCGTTTAGGCCCAATATGTCATCATCTGATGTTTATACTTTTATTCTTAGTGCATATTGATATGCACTTGTAACAATAGACTTTTGCTTTATTTTGCATCAAGGAACCTGAAGAAATAAATGCAGATGATGAGGTGGAGGATACTTGTGACAACAAGGAGGATGACCTGGGAGCTGTGGAAGAACAACGCAGTGTTATTCTACATCTCTTATCACAGCTCAAGCTGGGCATGGACTTAACAAGAGTAAGTAATGGGATAAACAGTCTATGAAGATCATTTGGTCAGGACTATACCTATAATTGTTAATGCTGTCAGGGCTTTTTAATCTTTATGAGTTGGTTTCTTTTTCTCCTGATCAACATTTCTTATTTTCATTAAAAATGTGATGGTTTTTTTGTGCAGATTAAGTCACATGGCAACTAAAGACCTATAGTCTTGTTTTTGTGCAAAATAAAAGAGTCCATTGGAATACAGAATTGGAAAATCTAAAGAAAAGGATTTAATCCCATAAAACTATTAAAGTCATTGATCCTGCTGCTTTATTCTTATTTCCCATGTTTGATAGTACATTTTGGGTATTATCTGTAACAGAGGTCAGCAAACATTTTCTGTAAAGTATCAGATAGTAGATGTTTTTAGCTATGTGGGCATAGATCTCTGAGGTAGCTGTAGTTGATTCTTGAACAGTGTAGGGGTTAGGGACACTAGGCCCTCATGCAGTTGAAAATCCACATATAATTTTTGAAATCCCTAAAACTTAGGTACTAATTTATTTACTGGAAGCCTTACCAATAACAAAAATACTCAGCACAACTTTTGTTTATATGTATTACTAATACTAGACATCAAAAATGAAAAGAACATGAAAAATATTCATGTTTATTTACAGGTATAATAATTTATGCATTGATAATGATGAAGCAGCAACATGATTGTTTTATGGTATCCTAGTGTAATAAGCTTCATGGTAGCCTAGCCTATATACTAATGAATATTGTTATAAAATTTTTGTGACGTACAGTATTACAGTCATATTCATGATACAATATAGGAAACATTGTTCAATTTTTGAAAATCCCACATACCTGTGATAATACACAGTTTCTTGCCTTATGAGAGAGGTATGATAGTTATGGTAATATAATTCTTTGAAAGCAAAGTTATGAAACAGTAATAAAACTAACATATTCATTTTATATTATGTATTACTCCCCTTAAGCCTGTGTAAGGGTGGACTATCCACCTCAGTACAAGTCTTGCACATGATGTTCTACATGTATATTTTGTATATTTATTGGAAAAAAAAATCCATGTATGAGTAGACCTGCATTTCAAACCCATATTGTTTAAGGATCAGCAGTATTCAACTCAGCCTTTGTAAAAGCAGCCAGGATAATACTGGGTTAACCAAAAAGTTCATTTGGGTTTTTCTGTGTAATACCTTACAAGCAAGCAAGTAAGCAAGTGAAGTCGCTCAGTCGTGTCCAACTCTTTGCGACCCCATGGACTGTAGCCTCTGTGGGATTTTCTAGGCAATAGTACTGGAGTGGATTGCCATTTCCTTCTCCAGGGGATCTTCCCAACCCAGGGATCGAACGCGGGTCTCCTGCATTGTAGACAGATGCTTTACCATCCGAGCCACCAGGGAAGTCTGTGACACCTTACAGAACAAACCTTTTGGCCAACCCAATATGTTGGATTGGAATGGGTGTATTTCCACACAAAACTATTACACAAACAGGAGGCCAGATTTGACCTGAAGGCCATAGTTTGCACACCCCTGGTCTGAAGGCTTGCTACTTTAAAAATGTGGCATGAACTAATTTGATGGTGGAAGTCCTTTTACTGTGTGCTGTGCTTAGTTGCTTAGTTGTGTCCGACTCTCTGTGACCACATGGACTGTAGCCTGCCAGGCTCCTCTGTCCATGGGGATTCACCAGGCAAGAATACTTGAGTGGGTTGCCATGCCCTCCTCCAGGGGATCTTCTTAACCAGGGACTGAACCCAGGTCTCCCACATTGCAGGTGGATTCCTACCATCTGAGCCACCAGGGAAGCCCAAGAATGCTGGAGTAGGTAGCCTATCCCTTCTCCAGGGGAACTTCCTGACCCAGGAATCGAACCAGGATCTCCTGCATTGCAGGTGAATTCTTTACCAGCTGAGCTACCAGGGAAGCCCCCTTTAACTATATATGTGTATATCAAATCACTACAATGTACACTTTAAATAACTTATGATTTTATTTGTCAGTTATGCCTTAGAACTGAAAGAAGAAAAAAAATCTGAAAGTCAGTATCATCACCATCACCTGAGAACTTGTTAGAAATGTATAATCTCAGCCCCAATCTCAAAGTTAGAGAAACAGAATCTGTGTTTCAATAAATATGTATATATACATTAAAGTTTGAGAAGCACTGATGTATAATTTTTAATTTTAGGCCCATCTTCTCCATTCCCAGTTTATCTAATGAGTGTGCCTTAATTTGTTTTAACAAGTAATCCATGACGTTGATTTAGAAAGTCAATGAGGTTCAAAACCTATGTATGTTAGACATTACTTACTGTGGAATTATATATTTTGAATCACTATTAACGCTACTTTGCGTTAGTTTGGAATTTCAAAATTGACTTCAGGATGTATATTTCGAATTGAGATTTTCAATGCCTGTGAGGTAACAAAAGTATAAATTAAAAGGTTGTTTGATTCCAGTGAATTACTTACCTGAAAATGTAACTTAAAAGCATTTTGCTTCTAACATTCACTTTGAAGTATTTCAAAATCAAAAAACATATTTCTCTACTTAGATTTATAGTAATTATAAGAAAGTTTGTAAGTTGGTTAAGTTAATAACCTACTAAGAAGCAGATATTTTAGAAATAAAGAAAGCCATCTAACAATTCATCTTTCATCTAATCTTAGTATTTCAACTGGGTATCATTTTTATTCTAGAAATATTTTTGTATTAGTGGTTCAGAAAACAGTAGTTTTAAAATTGGTTAAAATGAGCAGTAGGTATAGAGTTTATTTGGTTATTGTGGTGTTTACTGTCTTCTAGTAAATTTAGGTTTGTAAGTCATAAGAACAATGTTGGAGTTTATGAGGTATTCAGTTCAGTTCAGTTCAGTCGCTCAGTCGTGTCCGACTCTTTGCAACCCCATGAATCACAGCACACCAGGCCTCCCTGTTCATCACCAACTCCCGGAGTTTACCCAAACTCATGTCCATCAAGTTGGTGATGCCATCCAGCCATCTCATCCTCTGTCGTCCCCTTCTCCTCCTGCCCCCAATCCCTCCCAGCATCAGGGTCTTTTCCAGTGAGTCAACTCTTTCCGTGAGGTGGCCAAAGTATTGGAGTTTCAGCTTCAGCATCAGTCCTTCCAATGAACACCCAGGACCAATCTCCTTTAGGATGGACTGGTTGGATCTCCTTGCAGTCCAAGGGACTCTCAAGAGTCTTCTCCAACACCACAGTTCAAAAGCATCAATTCTTCGGCGCTCAGCTTTCTTCACAGTCCAACTGTCACATCCCTACACGACCACTGGAAAATCCATAGCCTTAACTAGACAGACATTTGTTGGCAAAGTAATGTCTCTGCTTTTCAATATGCTATCTAGGTTGGTCATAACTTTCCTTCCAAGGAGTAAGCGTCTTTTAATTTCATGGCTGCAGTCACCATCTGCAGTGATTTTGGAGCCCCAAAAAATAAAGTCTGACACTGTTTCCCCATCTATTTCCCATGAAGTGATGTCAGGCCACCGTATATTCCAGACACTGTTCTAGGTACTGTGACTACAGCAACAAAGAAGGTCCTTACTTGCATATTGTAAATAAGTAATAGCCATTTCCTCCATTATTTTGTTCTTTTAAAAATAGTGTCATGAATTTAGTATAAACTTCTCAAAGAAAGTTTTTGAAAAATGAAAGGAAAAAATCTATAATTCTACCATCCTAACACAAATGTTACTTTTTGTGATTTCTTTTCAGTTTTTCTTTATATAATTATATTTTATATCCAATTTTATAACATTTCCATTTTTTCAGTTAATATCTTTTCTTTGTGAAGTGTATTATACATATAGAAGACTGGCTTAGAGTGCATAGAAACAGTTCAGAAAACAATGGTAAAACAAATACCTGTGTACTCACCTCTGATTAAGTTACAGAACATTGCCAGATCTTGGAAGCTCTCTGACTGCCCCTTCCAGCTGTAGTCCTCTGTTTTCTCCTGAATGTAACAACTTAACTTGTCTTTTGTGTTAATCATTCCCCTACTTTCATTTATAGTTTTACCACCTATATATGTACCCTGTAACAGTGTTACTTAGAGGAAAGTGAATAGTGAGTACAATCTTGGCTGTATATTTTCTTTATATTTCTTAGGAGAGGTATTCTTAGAGATCTGATGTTTCTTGGATTTCTGCTCATGTTTAAGTATAGAGGAACTAAAAACCTGATTTTAAGTTTTGAACATGTGAGTGGAGCCTGTGCTTTTCAACATTGAGTAATCTGAATTTGTTGGGGAACCTGATGTTAGTATCATTAGATTTTTCCTCTATGGTTAGTCAAGTTCCCCTAGAAGAAAATTCTTCTAACTTCTTGCTTGGTAGGTAAAGCAAGTAGGAGTTAGGAAGGAGAAGAGGGCTAGGTGGGAAATTGTCTTAATATCAATCATTTAATTTATAGAGGGTTACTTTGTACCCTTTTATCATATCATTTAACTAGACCCAGAGTATTCTTGGGCATCTCTGAGGCTCAGCTAGTTAAGAATCCACTTGCAATGTGGGAGACCTGGGTTCGATCCCTGGGCTGGGATCTCCTGGAGAAGGGCATAGCTTCTTCTCCAAACCCATTCCAGTATTCTTGCCTGGACAATCCCCACAGATCGAGGAATCTGGTGGGCTACAGTCCACGGGGTTGCAAAGAACTGGACACAACTGAACTGATTAAGCACAGTACAGAGTAAAAAACATAGACTGTTTTAATTTTATTTTCACATTTCTTACTTCCTAAGACTAGATTCTTCGAAGAATCATTATTAGGCTAAATGGATATGAAATCTTCAGGCTCTTGAAAAAATGTTGCCAGATTGTTTTGTCACAGAGTTGAACCAATTTCAGTGCTTCTCCAATTCTGCTTTAAATAAAATATTTAATCTTCCTTCTATTTACCTGGCTTTAAGTATCAAAAGGTCTTTTCTTAGAATTCATCTTCTTGAGGTTAAAATTAAATGTAAATTACCATTCTCTTCCCTTATGTCTTTCCCCTTATGATACTTTTATCCAATCTAGGAATTTGAAGTGGTTGTTTTTTTTTTTTTTTTAGTTGACCCTCTTTAAGTCCTGAATTGATTGTTTGACCTTAACCATTTGGAAAGGCTATTTCCTTTTAAGCATGCTTATATTTTTAAATTTATTTTTAATTGAAGAATAATTGATTCATAACATTGTGCTTGCTCCTGCCATACATTAACATGAATCAGTCATAGGTACACATAATGTTCCCTCCCTCTTGAACCTTCTTCCCACCTCCCTCCCCATCCCACCCCTCTAGATTGTTGCTGCTGCTGCTGCTGCTAAGTCACTTCAGTTGTGTCCGACTCTGTGCGACCCCATAGACGGCAGCCCACCAGGCTCCCCCGTCCCTAGGATTCTCCAGGCAAGAACGCTGGAGTGGGTTGCCATTTCCTTCTCCAATGCAGGAGAGTGGAAAAAATAAAGTGAAGTCGCTTAGTTGTGTCCGACTCCTAGTGACCCCATGGACTGCAGCCCACCAGGCCCCTCCGTCCATAGGATTTTCCAGGCAAGAGTACTGGAGTGGGGTGCCATTGCCTTCTCCGCTCTAGATTGTTACATACAGCAAATTCCCATTGACTATCTATTTTACATATGGTAGTATATATGTTTCCTTGCTATTGTCTCCATTAGTCCCACCCTCTTCTTCCATTCTGTGTCCATAAGTCTCTTCTTTATGTCTGCATATCCACTGCTGCCCAGTGAATAGGTTCATCAGCATCATCTTTCTAGATTCCATGTATATGCATTAATATACCATGTTTGTCTTTCTGACTTACTTCACTCTGTATAATAAGCTCTGGGTTCGTCTTCCTCATTAGAACGGACTCACATGCATCCCTTTTTATGGCTGAGTAATATTCCATTGCATATATGTACCACAACTTCTTTATCCATTCATCTGTTGATAGACATCTAGGTTGCTTCCATGTCCTAGCTCTTGTAAATAGTGTTGCAATGCACATTGGGGTATGTGTGTCTTTTTCAATTTTGATTTCCTCAAAGTATAACACGCTTATTTTTTACTGAGACAAATTACTTTTCTTTTGTGACTCTGCTTTTAATACCCATCTAGAATGAAATATTTTCAGGGAGATAAGAATCATTCTCTACAGATGTATCAGGTCTTTGAGAAGACTTCTAATTAGGAATATAAAGACCAAAATAAAGAAACAGACTTGAAAGAAACAGAAGTCTCATAGGAGAATAGAGGACCAGACTAGGAAGGTCCTTACCTTTATCTTCTAACCCTTCTCTTGAATTTTAATTTTTCCTATCATGTTTTAATTTTTTCTGAATTTTCTTTTTCAGAAAGCATTCTTGTTTCATGTGTATAATATCATCTCAATTCTCTGAAAGTATTTATTACTGTTTTTTTGTACTTCCCTCTTTGGTTGATTTGTTGTTGTTATTGTTGTTTTAGGTGGTGCTTCCTACGTTTATCCTAGAGAAGCGATCCTTGTTGGAAATGTATGCAGACTTTATGTCTCATCCAGACCTATTTATAGCCATCACTAATGGAGCTACAGCTGAGGACAGGATGATTCGTTTTGTTGAGTACTACCTTACTTCATTTCACGAAGGCCGTAAGGGAGCCATTGCTAAGAAACCATACAATCCTATCATTGGAGAAACGTTTCACTGTTCCTGGAGGATGCCCAAAAGTGAGGTAGCATCCAGTGTCATTAACAGCTCTTCTACCCAGGCCATCACAAATCATGTACCTCCATCAGAGGAGGCTTTGAACCAGATGGGTTCAGACTGTTACACAGTCAGATTTGTTGCCGAGCAGGTTTCCCATCATCCTCCAGTCTCAGGATTTTATGCCGAATGTGCAGAGAGGAAGATATGTGTAAATGCACATGTCTGGACTAAGAGCAAATTCTTAGGCATGTCAATAGGCGTGACAATGGTTGGGGAAGGTAAGTAGAAAAAATTATTCTCCAATTTTTCATATCAAACTATAGCCTTAGATTGGGGGAAGCTAGATAAATATTAATTGTAAATTTGAACTGTATGTGTACTACTTTTTCCCCCAATTCCTAGTATGTTTTAGAATGTTGGTAGAGGGGAGAGGGTGAATCTATCAACAAATAAAAATTTTTTTTGCAATTTTTTTCCTGATTTTAAATGTAAATTATTTTTATTATAGAAAATTTAGTAAACTTAGAAAAGTGTCAAGGTGAAAAAGTATGTCTAATCCCTTCATTCAGAGATAGATAAATTTAGCTAGTATTTTGTATTTTTTCTATGTGTGTGTGTTCATACTTTCAGTTTTATAAAATTAGGATTCTCTCTATGTAGTTGTGTCCTCCTTTTTTGCAGTGAATATTTTCTCAAGTTATTGATAATGCTTTAAAACATAAAACATGTTTTTATTATAAATAGCACCCAAGAAATATTTTCTAGGGAAATCTATGTCTGTATCTTTTATATATCATAGGAAATATTAATGAAATATTTTAAAATATACTGCCAAACTTTAAATCTATTCCAGCACAAATGATTATAACAATTAAAAGAAATTGTTTTTAAAAGGAATTGTTTTCTTTTAATTTCTTTTAACAATTAAAAGAAGCTCTGTGTTTTTTGGCTAAGAATACAAAAAACAGATTAACAACAACAGACAAGTCTCCACAGAAATCATTGCAGAGTTAATGAAAATATAATGGCAGAAAAAAACTCTGCTATTTTAATGTCAAAGGAACGCTCCTATGCATGAGAAAATTTGTTTTAAATATAAACTGACACTGTAAGCATGGTGTAGTTAAGCCTGTGACCCTAACATTTTGAGATTGTGTTGTTTTAGCCCTGAAGAAAATATTTTATTCTCCTTACAAGCATTCCTCATCTTTAACACCTTTTGTGCTATGAGTCAGTTTATAGTAAGATATTGTATTAGTTAAAAAGAAAAAAAAGAGTTGGCTAACTCTGTTATAAGGTCTATCACATTAACCTTAGGCTCTTCACAAAGCAGTTTACTTATTTTAGAGATGAAAAACCTGAAGTCTGATAGTGATGGAATATGTCCAGAATCATAGAAATTAAGGCATAGTCAGATTTAGACCCTCATTCTTTGGCACACTCTCCCCAAGGCCAGTTACTCTTACCAGTTCATGAGACAGATAGTATCTGGTAGCTTCTCCCACTCTAAGAAAGCATATACCTCAAGAAATGAGGAAAAGCATTAATATCTTACTCATGTGTTAAATGAGAAGGTTAGGTATTGATATTTTTTTATTATTATTTAAGTGCTGGTTGTATATTCATAGATTTGTCTTTTTAAAATTAAATTACCATTGACACCTTCAACAGAAGGTAAATTAGATCAGAGAATGGAACTTCTCACAATTTATTTTTCTTGTGTTAGCAGCTGTTTTTCTTTTAAAGTAGGAGGAAAATGTGTTTAATTATTAGATAAATGAGATTTTAGAATTCTTTGAATTTCAGTTATCCTAGCTAGTCGTATTTTCCTTTTCAATAATTACATATTTCTTGGACCTTAAATTCCATAATGAATGTTAACTTTTGTTAACTATATTCCTAGAAATAAAAGATCCTGAATCCAATTTATAAGGTCAAATGTTTTTAGAAAGGAACATGATTTCCTTTCCAACTTAGAATTAATCAAGTTATTATCAAATACTTGAATAACCAAATATATATATGTCTCTGACAGCTCCCATTATATATAAATATATTCAAAACCATGTTTCTTTTCATATGGCTCAATTTATTATTGCCCTGTGTGAAAACTACTAGGAACAATACAAAAAATAGTTGCTGTCGCTTTATGTAAAGTAGACTGATTTAGAATTCAATCTATTTGTCCTAAAAATTTGACTATATGAAAATATAATTTTTGCCCTTTTTTGTGAACATTAAGAACACAGTACTTCATGAGCATTTATTAAGAGAGAGATATCCTCAGAGTTCAAACTAGCAGTGCATATCCAGTTCAGTGTTTATTTTGATGGTGAACTAGGTAATGAGCTTAGGTTAGTAATGTAATTAGCTCAAGTCTCCTCAGTGTCTCTTAATCATCTGTGATAGATTGATTATTCATTAATGTAATTCCCTTTTTTTCCCTGTAACTCTCTTTCTTATATGTTTTTTAAAGTCATCTTTTAATATACTATCATTTAATATGGAACAAGCCCCATTAGAATATTGTTTGAAAACTGCCATTTCTAACTCTTGTAGTTTTGCCTTAAATATTTCAGAATTTGGCAAGCAAAATTACTATGATGACATTAGTTTATATCATAAAATAACTTTTTTCTGTCTTAATATGCATAGAATAAAATGACGAACTCCCCCCATGTTGTTTGAGATTAAGTTTTATGTTATGTTAGATATTTAGTTATTCTAAAAACTACTTTAAAAGTTATTAGTACTAGCTAAAGATCAGATCTTATGATGATACAGTCTAGCATGGACTTAAATTATGACTTGAGTTTTATTTTATTTTTAGAAGCATTAGAGGGAATTTTGTTCCATGAACCCAAAGGGATAATAAGGTCATTATGAAAGTAACCTTGATTAACTGTTACCATGAATTGTTGTCAAATGTAATTGTAAATGAATCCAATTTCATCCAAAACGAAAAGAAAATTAAGCAAAATTATGATGTTCCTTTACCAGGCAGAAGAAAATCCTAATATGGATTTTTCATAGCTATCTTTTTTTTGTTTGTTTTTTAAACATATTATCCACCTTCATGTTTTCACATTCAGGTATTCTCAGCCTACTGGAGCATGGAGAAGAGTATACGTTTTCTCTGCCTTGTGCATATGCCCGGTCAATTTTAACTGTTCCTTGGGTAGAACTGGGTGGCAAAGTCAATGTCAACTGTGCAAAAACTGGGTACTCAGCCAGCATCACTTTTCATACTAAGCCGTTTTATGGTGGCAAACTGCACCGGTAAGAATATTTTAGTGATATCGGGCCCTTATCAGTGTAATCTTGTATTATAACTCATTCAGTTTCTGCTTTGTTTTTTGTGAAATGAGGTTGGATTTCTTTCATGTTTATTTTTTTTAATATATTTCATCTTTGAAGGAATTCTGGAAATTATGATCTGATTTTAAAAATAGTGACAGATCTTTCTATTTTAATAAAGTAGAACTCCTAACAAATGGTACGTTGTTTCTGGTCCAATTTCTGCTTTTAAAGTGATTCAGATTTGGACCGAGACTTCGGTAGAGGTAATATTGCTACACATTAGGAAGAAAATATATCTACTAATCTATAAAGAATAATTCAAGAAGCACAATGATGGAAGTCAATATCTTCAGGCACCAATACTGAATAATGGCTTTGTTCTGATTCCATCTAGGAATGGGCCAGTTATCATACTCCTTTAATGGCTTGTTGGTCTCTTTAGCAGTTGTCCATATCACCCAACTACATGAAGACAAGTTTTCTAACAGGATCCTCAAAAGAATACTCCTTGTTTTAGCTTTTGATGTCTATTCTGATTATTCTGAAGTAGGGATAGTTTTCTTTACAGTTTGTATTAAAGAATAACATATAAAAGTATGTAAGTTGATTTTGGGCCCTTTCAAATAGTGTTTCTAGAACATTGGTGAATGCATGAATTTATGTTTGATAGCTATCTAGGAGTGGAATTGTTGGGTCATAGGGAATGAAAATTTGACTTTATTATTGCAAAAAGTTTTCTTACATGGTTATACCAGAATGCACTAGCTTCGGTCATGTATGAAACTTTCAGTGTGTATAGCTATTTTACGTCTTTACCAGACAGCTGGTACTGAACAGTCTTAGAAGTGGAAAGATTTATTGACTCCCAGGCATTGAATGGGCCTTAAAAAATACAAATTTCAAAATACTGAAGCACAGAATTAAAAAAAAAAAAATAACTCAAACAGAACCACTGGAGATTATCAAAACAGTTGTGCTTTATCCTCAGAGAAGGTATTATCATGGTTCACATTTTGTGGATGATTTCCTGCCTTTGCTTTATGTTTACTGGTGAACTTTCTCATTCATAACTTTCCTGGTGGCTCAGCTGGTAAAGAATCCACCTGCAATGTGGGAGACCTAGGTTCAATCCCTGGGTTGGGAAGATCTCTTGGAGAAGGGAACGGCTACCCACTCCAGTATTCTAGCCTGGAGAATCCGTGGACTGTATAGTCCATGGGGTCGCAAAGAGTTGGACACCACTGAACGACTTTTACTTTCACTTTCCCATTCATAATTCTTTTTTTGTTTCTAGTTGTGGCCTTTTCTGCCTAGAGAAGTTCCTTCAGCAATTATTGTAAAGCTGATTGGGTGGTACTGAATTCTCTTAGCCTTTGTTTTTCTGTAAAGCTCTGAACAAGAGCCTTGCTAGGTAGAGTTTTCTTGGGTATAGGTTTTTCCTTCTCATCACTTTAATATATTGAGCCTGCAGAGGTACAATATATCCTAGCTTGCAAAGCTTCTACTGGAAAAAATTAGCTGATAACCATATTGAGATTCCCTTGAGTGTTATTTGTTGCTTTTCATATTTTCTCTTTGTCTTTAATTTTTGTCAGTTTGATTAATATGTATCTCAGTGTGTTCCTCCTTGGGTTTATCCTGTATGGGACTCTGTGTTTCCTGGACTTGGGTCGTTATTTCCTTTCCCATATTAGGGAAGTTTTCTGTAATCTCTTCAAGTATTTTCTCAGGCCTTTTCTCTCTCTTCTCCTTCTGTGCTGTGCTGTGTTTAGTCACTGTCATATCCCACTCTTTGTGACCCCACCAGGCTCCTCTGTCCCTGGGGATTCTCCAGGCAAGAATACTGGAGTGGATTACCATGCCCTCGTCCGGGGGATCTTCCCAACCCAGGGATCGAACCCAGGTCTCCTGTATTGGAGGGGAACCAATTCTTTACCATCTGAACCACTAGGGAAGCCCTATTCTCTTCTGGGACCCTTCTCCTTCTGGGACCCCTATTATGCAGATGTTGGTGCATGTAATGTCCTAGAGGTCTCTTAAACTGTCTTCATTTCTTTTCATTATTTTATCTTTATTCTATTCTGCAGCAGTGATTTCCACTACTCTGTCTTCCAGCTCACTTATCTGTGCTTCTGCCTCATTTATTCTGCTATTGATTTCTTCTAGTGTATTTTTCATTTCAGTTATTATGTTGTTCAACTCTGTTTGTCCTTCGTGTCTTCCAGCTCTGTTAAACAATTCTTCTATCTTCTTATTCTGTGCCTCTCTTCTTTTTCTGAGGTCTTGGGTCATCTTTACTATCTTTACTCTGAATTCTTTTTTCAGTAGATTGCCTGTCTCCACATCACTTAGTTATTCTTCTGGGGTTTTTTTGTTTGTGTTTCTTTGGATACTTGGAGATTTTTTGATATAATAGTGATTCTGACAAGGGTGAGGTAATATCTTACTGTTTTTTGATTTGCATTTCTCTAATGGTTAGCAGTATTGAGCATCTTTTCATGTTCATGTTAGCCATCTGTATGCCATCTTTGGAAAACTGTCTATTTAGGTCTTTTGCCCACTTTTTGATTGGGTTGTTTGAGGTTTTTTTGATACTCAGTTGTATGAGGTGTTTGTGTATTTTGGATGTTAACCCCCCCCCCTTTTTATTGGAGGTTAATTGCTATACAGTGTTGTGGTGTCAACCCCTCATTGATCAAATCATTTTCAAATATTTCTCACGTTCCATAGTTTTTCTTTTCATTTTGTTGATGGTTTTGTTTGCTGTGCAAAAGCTTTTAAATTTAATTAGTTCCCATTCATTTATTTTTTCTTTTGTTTCTTGTACTAATCCAAGAAAATACTGCTACAAGTTATGATAAAAAGTGTTTCTCCTAAGTTCTTCTCTAGAAGTTTTATGGCTTTAGGTCTTTAAATCATTTTGAGTTTATTTTTGTATATAGTGTGAGGGAAATACAGTAAGTGTGAGTTTCTTTCTTCTTAAAGATACAGTCTTATCCACCCTGTCAAATTATAGCTTTTCCCAATGATGTTTTGATCTGCTACTGGTTAACTTCTGTATGAGCCCTTGGATTTGATATTTTTGGAGCTTTGTACAATTGATACTCCCTTTTTCCTCTAGGATAACCTTTCAGAAGTTTGAAAACAGCTGTTGTGCACTCTCTTCATGTTTGAGAGTTACACCTACATATTGGCTGTATGTATAGAATTTCTCCAGGGAGAAATCTTTAATATTATAAGGTTTTTAATAGTTATTGAAGACTTTCCTTTATTCATATTATTCAAGGTGGTGTTCTCCAGTGAATTCTCATGTTTTACAAGTGTTGCTCAATGAATAAAGAATTTCTCACATTCATTTAATTGAACTTGTATCTGCTCTATGAATTCTCTGGTACTCATCAAGAGTCTCCTGTTAAAGACTTCTTCCCATTCATTATGTATATAGGATTACTCCCCAATATGAATTGTCTTCTGTACATTGAGGCCAGAGCTCCAGCTAAAGGGTCTCCTACATTGATTTCAAAAAAGCATTTCCTCCTAGGAGTTCTCTGATGTCAATTAAGGTAGAGCTCTGGCTAAAGTCTACATTTACTGGCCATTTACACAATTACTACATTTGTAAATTGTGTAAATTATCTTGTATTACCTGAGTCAAGTAGTGATGAAAGACTTTCCCACATAAATCTCATTCATACAGGGTTTTTTAATTTTTTTTTTTTTTTGTATGGACTCTTTCGTGTCATTTAAGGAGTGAATGATTATAGAGAGTTGCCTCACAGCATTTGTCTTCATATAATTTTCCTCTTCTTTGTTTTCTCTTGTGCCATTTAACATATGAATGACTAATAAAGGTTTTTCTCCAGGGCGAGTTCTCCCATGTCTATATTGAGTAAATAATGACTGGACTTCTTTTGAAATCATTAATATTTATCATAAGGCTTCTCTGCTCTGTGAACTCTTAACGCTCAGCAGTACCCACTCTTCCTGATGAAGTCCATAATCATGTCCTTTGACTTCCTGTGTCTGCATTTTTTAAAACTCAGCTGTTGTCTGTCTCACTCAGTATTCCCTGCTAGGAGCAGGCAGTAAACAAGCAAAGCAGAGATGTGCTGACGAGCCTGATGCCCACCAATGGCTGAATCTCCAAGGGCAGCTCCAGAGAGCAAATCAGCTGGATTAGGATTCAGGTTGGCGAGTGGGAGGAAAGGTGGTTAATTTTATAGTTCCTTTTTTCTCTGTATGTAATTTTCATAGCCCTTCTACACAAAAATAGTTTCATTTATTTAACTACTTTGTAGCCACAATTTTGTTGATAACAGAATCTATTTTAAAAGTTAGAGGGACTTTAAAAGATAGGGCATGTTCAGCCTTCCTTTTATGATTTAGCATTCCTATCATATTATCTTTAGTGATATTTTTGTTGACAAATTCAATATTTATTCTGAAGGCAGTGGGAGCCAGTGAAACTTTCAAACATTTAATGATATATTTTGTTTATTTTACTTATTTTTATCTTTTCTTTTGTAATCATTTCAAACCCACAGAAGAGTTATAAAAATTCTCATGTCCCCTTTGCCTAGATTTCCAGTTGGTAACATTTTGTTACAACAGCCTTATCAAAATCTCTCTATATTTATACACACATACTTTATTGTCATTGTTGTTTTATTGTTATTATTATTCCTGAAACATTTGAGAGTTAAAAACATCATGACACTTTACCCCAAGTATTTCAGCCAGAATTTCCCAAGAAGAGGAAAATGCTCTTACATAATTACTCTGTCCATGATATTCTCCAGGCAAGAATACTGGACTGGGTAGCCATTCCCTTCTCCAGGGGATCTTCACAACCCAGGGATTGAACCTGGGTGTCCTGCATCGCAGGCAAATTCTTTACTGTCTAACCACCAGGGAAACCAACATAATCATGAATGTTGTCAAATTCAGGAACTATAAAATGATACAATACCATTATCTAATATATGCTGCTGCTGCTAAGTTGCTTCAGTCGTGTCCGACTCTGTGCAACCCCATAGACGGCAGCCCACTAGGCTCCTCCGTCCTTGGGATTCTCCAGGCAAGAACACTGGAGTGGGTTGCCATTTCCTTCTCCAATGCATGCAAGTGAAAAGTGAAAGTGAAGTTGCTTGCTCAGTCGTGTCCAGCTCTTCGTGACCCCATGGACTGCAGCCTACTGCCTGGATGGAAAATCTTCTGTCCATGGGATTTTCCAGGCAAGAGTACTGGAGTGGGGTGCCATCGCCTTCTCCAATCTAATGTATAATCCATATTAAATTTTTGTAAATTGGCCTGATAATTAGGGATGTATTCTCTCCTGACCCAGGATCATGCATTATATTTTCTTGTTACATCCCTTTAGTCTCATTTAATTGGCAATATTTCTTCAGCCTTTCTTTGTCATTTATGACATTGACATTTTTGAAGAATACAGGCCGGTTTTATAAAATGCATCCCTTTAATTTGGGTTTGTCTTTTGTTTTAGGTTCAGGTTATACATTTTTTATAAGAATATAATATGAGCAATGTTGTATCTGGAAGTGATATGCTTCCCATCAATAAAAATCAATTTGGTGGCAGATAAAGATTAGATTAGGGGTGTGTGGGGGGACATTAAAAGTTGGGAGACCAGTAAGGCATTCAGAATGGACAGACTTCAAGGAGAAACTGACTGGTATAGGGGAAGCCAGTATCTAAGATAAGTTTGGATGATGACCTAGTTATCCATGGCTTGTAATAAACCTCTCTAAAATTTAGTGCTTAAACAGCAATTTATTATTATCTTTATAGTTTGTGGATTGGCTATGCTCAGGTGATTCTCACATGGCATCTTTCATGTGGTTGTAGTTGGGCCTTGATTGTGGCTTCGGTTACCTATGGGCTTGAGCCAGCCGAGTATCAAAAGCATCTCAGTCACATGGGAAGCAGGAGAGCTGGCTGTTGACCAGGGCCTCAGCTGGGACTGTAATCCAAGGGGGACTGCATGTGGCCTTTCCACATTACTAGAGCTTCTCTTATCTTGACATCTGGGTTCCTAAGAGGGAAGGAGTATCCAAAACAAAGAATTTCAAAAGCCTTACTGGCTTTTGATACCTGGTGTTCATACTTTGACTTTTTGAAGACTTCTGATAATTTTAGATAGATATCCTTGGTTTGTTAATGACCAGTCATTATATTTGTCATCTTATTTCTTTTATTATTTTACTTAAGTTGGCTTCTTTTCTCCTTTTGTATCTTTTAACCTGTCCACAAGGCCTTTTTGTTACCTGGAAGTATACTTTGGTTGACTCTAGAGTTTCCTCATTTTTTCCACGGAGATTTCGCTTAAAACCAATGATTCACTTAATTTTGCATTTAAAAGATTAATATTAGAAACAGGCTTCTCTATTTTGATATCTTTTCTTTGATTTTACAGAATATTTTAACTTAGGCTCTCTTTGGTGTCTTTATTAGCCATGCCTCCCTCCTCAGACATAGCCTAGTTTTTTACTGCTATCTGCAATCAAGCAGACACATTATCTGCTGTCTGCATTTGGTATAAATATATTATCTTCCACTTGCCTTTCCTTACTCCCTCATTTTCCACAGCTATCTCTGATGGAGCCAAACAGGCCTAGTTAACTGTTCCTCATGCCCTTTTCCATATCCTGATCCCATTTTCCATTTTTAAATATACGTAGCGGTATAATGTCATTAAGATTGTGTCAGCTAACTGCTAAGTGGCACACTGAAGATACAGAAAAGAAAAAAAAAAACAACATCTGCCTTCAAGAAGCTTTTGTTTTTCAGTTGCTAAGTTATGTCTGACTCTTTGTGACCCCATGAACTGTAGCACACCAGGCTTTCCTGTCCTTCTCTATCTCCCAGGGTTTCCTCAAACTTGTGTCCATTGAGTTGGTGATGCCATCTAACCATCTCATCCTCTGTTGACCCTTCTCCTGCCCTGTCTTTCCCAGCATCAGAGTCTTTTCCAACAAATTGGCTCTTCACATCAGGTGGCCAAAGTATTGAAACTTCAGCTTTAGCATCAGTCCTTCCAGTGTATACTCAGGGTTGGTTTCTGTTAGGATTGACTTGTTTGATCTCCTTGCTGTCCAAGGGATTCTAAAGAGTCTTCTCCAGCCTCACAGTTTGAAAGCATCAATTCTTCGGTACTCAGCCTTCTTTATGGTCCAACTCTCAGGTCCATACATGACTACAGAAAAACCATAGCTTTGACTACACCTACACAGTCCATATGTGGACTTTTGTCAGCAAAGTGAGGTCTCTGCTTTGTAATATGCTGTCTAGGTTATCATAGCTTTTCTTCCAAGGAGCAAGTGTCTTTTAATTTCATGGCTGCAGTCATAGTCCACAGTGATTTTGGAGCCCAAGAAAATAAAATCTGTCATTGTTTCTACTTTTCCCCATCTGTTTGCCATGGAGTTTTGGGACCATATGCCACGATCTTAGTTGTTTGAATGTTGAGTTTAAAGCCAGTTTTTTTCACTTCACTCTTTCACCCTCATCAAGAGGCTCTTTTTACTTCTTCTTTGCTTTCTGCCATTAGAGTGGTATCACCTGCATATCTAAGGTTGTTGATATTTCTCCCGGCCATCTTGATTCCAGCTTGTGAGTCATCCAGCCTGGTATTTTGCATGATGTACCCTGCATATAAGTTACATAAGCAAAGTGACAGTGTACAGCCTTGACATATTCCTTTCCCAATTTGGAACCAGTCTGTTGTTCCATGTCCGGTTCTAACTGTTTCTTCTTGACCTGCATGCAAGTTTCTCAGGAGACAAGTAAGGTGGTCTGGTATTTGAATCTCTTTCAGAATTTTCCACAGTTTGTTGTGATCCACGCTGTCAGAGGCTTTAGTGTAGTCAAATGAAGCAGAGGGTTTCTTTTGAATTCCCTTGCTTTTTCTATGATCTAAAGGATGTTGGCAATTTAATCTCTGGTCCCGCTGCCTTTTCTAAATCCAGCTTGTACATCTGGAAGTTCTCTGTTTACATACTGTTGAAGCCTTGAAGAATTTTGAGTGTTACTTTGCTGGTATGTGAAATGAGCGCAATTGCATTGTAGTTTGAACATTTTTTGGCATTGCCGTTCTTTGGGATTGGAATGAAAACTGACCGTTTGCAGTCTTGTTGCCAGCAAATTTGGAAAACTCACAGTGGTACTCAATATATCAAGAAGCTTAGACATTCTAGTATTAGAATTCAGGATCCTATCTTTGGAAAGCATTTGTAAGGCTTTTAGGAAAAACTCATGTATAACAGACAGTTAAAAATAACGTCTGTTATTATAATAAACATGGTGATGGAAAAGGATGAGTATTCTCATGTAGTGGCATTAAGTAACGCAATGAGACAGTGTGTCCTGTAGTTGTTCTGCATAAAATGTAATTATCTTTCATGTGGTGTTTCTTATATACATATCAATAAAACCCAAAGCTGAAGTCTTAACTTTCAGTCTTTAAATAAAAGCTTCCTGTAGGAAGCCAAGTTAACATATCCAGTGATTTTCTAGTATTCTGTGGGCTTCCCAGCTGGCGCTAGTGATAAAGAACCCACCTGCCAGTGTAGGAGTCATAAGAGACAGACTCAATCCCTGGGTTGGGAAGATTCCCTGGAGGAGGGCATGGCAACCCACTCCAGTATTCTTGCCTGGAGAATCCCCTGGACAGAGGAGCCTGGCAGGCTGATGTCCATAGAGCTGCACAGAGTAGGGCACAACTGAAGCGACTTAGCACGTGTGTATACATGGCCTATCTCTAGCATGTGCAGTTCTTGTTCCCTGCCCCATTTCTTGTCATGATGATCTTCCTATGTAACTGCAGTAAGCAGCAGAGATTCCATGTAACCCAGCATGCTTGTTACTTTTCAAATGGAAAGGCTTGTGACAGAGATAATAACTTGAGAGATTGTGGCAATAAAAGAAAGATCAAGTGAGAAATGGATTATTATCCCTAAGTTTGCAGAATATAGTTTTGAGTGTGTCTCATTATAAGATGGAAGAGGTAAGTGTTTAGTGCCATTTCTTTATATCCTGTTTGGTTAGATATACATTTTCAAGGACGGAAACAATGTTGGCAGATAGGATCAGAGAAGAAACATGGATGTCACAAAAATCAGGGAAAACCCCTTAGCAGCATAGTTATTTAAGTTCATATGCTTTGAATTATAACCCAGAGTTCCTACTTCTGCTGTAACCTAGCAGACTTAGTGTTCTTTGTGTCTGCTGCTAAGTCGATTCAGTCGTGTCCGACTCTGTGCAACCCCGTAGACTGCAGCCCACCAGGCTCCCCCGTCCCTGGGATTCTCCAGGCAATAACACTGGAGTGGGTTGCCATTTCCTTCTCCAATGCATGAAAGTGAAAAGTGAAAGTGAAGTCGCTCAGTCATGTCCGACTCTTAGCAACCCCATAGACGGTAGCCCACCAGGCTCCTCCGTCCATGGGATTTTCCAGGCAAGAGTGCTGGAGTAGGGTGCCAGTGCCTTCTCCATCTTTGTGTCTAATTAGCTACAATTATGCCTAGCTATTTATTTTTTTCTAACTTTTGATTTTTGATGTTTGGTCTGCTCTTGGATTCTAAACCCTAGTACATCTTCATCTCTAAGATGTGGTTCATTTGCTTATTGGCTCCTGTGCTGTTGTTGATGTTGTTGACGTTTAGTCACTGAGTCGTGTCTCATCCTTTTGCCCCCCCATGAACCCCATGGAGCCTGCCAGGCTCCTCTTCATGAGATTTACCAGGTGACAATGCTGGAGTGGGTTGCCATTTCCTTCTCCAGGGGATCTTCCTGACCCAGAGATCGACCCAGTGTCTTCTGCACTGCAAGCAGGTACTTTACGACTGAGCCACCAGATAGCCCATTGGCTCCTATACCTCTGCCTTGAGTTTTGAATTTGTAGGCCATTCACTTCTCCTGATTAAAAGCTTTGGATTCCTTAAATTCAACATATCCTTCTGGTTCCCAGGCCCTTGACTTATATCTGACAAATGCTACTTTGGGTTCCTGAGCAGTCACCTGAACATGGGCTTGGGTCCTTTGGATTCCCTTTTGAATCCAGATAAACCATAATCCCTGGTACACTGACCAGATCCTAATATTTGCTCACTATTCTTTGAGTCCTTAATCTTTGTCTAGTCTTACCCTGTTGTTTGTGTCCAACAGTGAACATAGAGTACTTCATTAAAAATAATTAGACCTGTTTTCTATTCCAACCTTCATTTGAGCTGCATCCTATCTGTCTGTTGATAAACCAGCCAGATAACCCTTCATTAAACTTTCAACAGTAGTGCTTTAGTGCTCAGAGTTTTGTGTTGCTGGCAATAATTTTTGTATGCCAGTGCTCTTTTTAAGAGAATTATAAAATTTTTAATATATCTTATTTTTTCTCTCTCTTATTATCTGGTTTCTGTATTTAACTTAAAATTAAGCTTATGTGATTTTATACAGAATTTATGTATACAGAATTTATTCAGAATTTCAAATTTTCTAAACTTTTTTTTTTTTAATTTAAAAATTATTTATTCATTGATTTATTTTTGGATGCACTGGGTCTTCATTGCTTTGTGTGGGTTTTTTCCTAGTTGCAACAAGTTGGGGCTACTCTTCGTTGTAGTGCATCGTCTTCTCATTTCAGTGTCTTCTCTTGTTGCAGAGCACAGGCTCTAGGGCTCATAGGTTTTAGCAGTTGTGGTGCGCAAGGTTAGTCACTCTGTGATATGTGAGATCTTCCTGGGCCAGAGACTGAAGCCATGTCTCCTGCATCAGCAGGCGGATTTTTATCCACTGCACCACCAGAGAAATCTAGGGACTTTAATTTTTTAAATAAATAGGACTAGTTATTTTTTTAAAAATGTTGAATAAGCTATAGTGTTGTAACATTTTTTTTAACCCTGCCCCTAGTGTTTTAACATTTTTGACTGTAATAAAAAAAAAGTTAATATTTTTCATATTCCTACTTAGTTTTAATGTTATAATCGTTGTTTGTAGCAGAAATTAAAATATCATACTTTGTGATCATTTATGGTAAGTCTCTAGTTTAATTCCCAGTATTCTTTCTAAAATTAAGTTAATACTATTTGAAAAAATTATCTTGGAAACTATCATGGATTTACAAAGACCCTGACTTTTGCACTGACAAATTGAAGCAAATTGTGTAACTGTTTTAAGCAGAATTCACAAAGTACATTCTTGGGGTTTTAAAATCCCTAAGAAACAAGCACAGTATTACTTATTAAAGCTTTTTTTTTTCCTGCCTGCTTCTAGGGTTACAGGTGAAGTAAAGCACAACATCACCAACACTGTTGTATGCAGAGTACAGGGGGAATGGAACAGCGTTCTTGAGTTTGCTTACAGCAGTGGAGAGACAAAATACGTGGACTTGACTAAGTTGGCAGTGACGAAGAAAAGAGTAAGACCTTTGGAGAAGCAGGATCCATTTGAATCCAGGTGTGTCATCCTTGCATCCATCAGGAAAGAGTCAGAAAGTCTAGATCTTAATTTAAGCCTTTTCACTAATTTCTAACCCTTGGCAAGTCACTTCACCACTTTAGATAAGCTTCCTCATCTCTAAATTCAAAGTATTGGTCTGATCTCATGGTTGTAAACACTGTACCAGCTATGGCATTATGTGTACATAATCACATTTTAGTAAAAATAAAACATTTGTAAACTGGACAAAAGTACTAACTTTTAGCAGTTAAAGGATCACTATCTTTGTCATACAAACTCTTACAAATTATTAATAAAAAGATAGGTACCCTAATAGGAAAATGGGCAAAGGCATAAAGAGGTAGTTCACAAAAATAGAAGAAAACAATACCCACTAAGAAAATGGAAAGTTGTTCATTATAATTAGAATTCAAAGAAATACAAATTAACAGAAAGACAAAAAATTTTTTTTAAATAGTATCTCTTTTGGGAAAAAGTGAATAGACATTTTCATATTGTTGGTTAAAGAGGTAAACTGATACAACCTTCCTAGAAGGTATTTTGGAAATATATGTCATAGGCCTTTAAAAGTAAATGAAATGGGGGACTTCCCTGGTGGTCCAGTGACTCCATGCTCCAAATGCAGGGGCCTGGGTTCAGTCCCCAGTCAGGGAACTAGATCCCTCATGCCACAACAAAGATCAAAGATCCAATGTACCACGATGAAGACCCATCACACCAACTAAATAAATGAATAAAAATAAATATTAAGAAAAAAGAAAAAGATAATGAAATGGAGCTTCCCTGGTTGCTCAATGGCAAAGAATCCTCGTGCCAATGCAGGAGATAATGGGTTCAGTCCCTGGTCTGGGAAGATCTCACATGTTGCAGAGCAACTAAGCCCATAGGCCACAACTATTGAGTCTGTACTGTAGAGCCCAGGAGCCACAAATACTGAGGCCCATGTGCTCTAGAGCCCATACTCCACAACAAGAGAAGCCATGGCAATGAGAAGCCTGAGCACCGCAACTAGAGAGTAGCGCTCGCTTGCCGCACCTAGAGAAAAGCCCATGCATTAAATAATTTTTCTAAAAAGTAAATGAAGTAGCTCTATATGTGTTAATAAGGTAGTCTCCAGAATGTATTGGCAGTAGTTGCTTCCAGAGAGGAAGACTGGGGTCTAGGCTTTCCAGGTGGTGCAATGGTAAAGAATCTGCCTGCCAATGAAGGAGACGCAGGAGATGTGGATTTGATCCTTGGGTCAGGAAGATTCCCTGGAAGAGGAAATGGCAACCCAATCCAGTATTCTTGCCTGGAAAATTCCATGGACAAAGGAGCCAGGTGGGCTGCAGTCCCTGGGGTCACAAAGAGTCAGACACAACTGAGCCACTTATTCATCTCTCTGATAAGAAACAGACTTACTCTTCACAGAATGCCCTTTTGTACTGTTTAAATTTTATATCACATGTAAGTATTACTGTATCAAATATAAGGAAGCATTAACCATCTTAAGTGAAGTCGCTCAGTCGTGTCCGACTCTTAGCGACCCCATGGACTGCAGCCTACCATGCTCTGCTGTCCATAGGATTTTCCAGGCAAGAGTACTGGAGTGGGGTGCCATTGCCTTCTCCAAAGATCACATAAATGGAACCAAACCATTTATAAGCAGATGTTTAGTACCCATTATGCAAAAACTCAGGTTGGTTCAAAAAATAAAACAGTAGTGATTGAAAAAAAAATTCTTATTTAGGATTATTTAGGATTTATTTAGGAGCATGCATCAAGGTTTGGTTTGTGGACCCCTGGGGCCCTTGATATTTGTACCAGGTGTTTACAAGTTGAGAAAGCTTTCTTAATGCTAAAATATTATTTGCCTTTTTCACTCTGTTGGCACTTGCATTGGTGGTACAAAAGCAGTGGTGGGTAGCACTGCTGGGCCTTAGCACCGTTCAAGGCAGTGGCATCAAACTGTAAAAGTAATCGTGGTATTCCTTGCTGCCCTGCAGTTTTTTTTTCTTTTCTACGTTGCAGTTTTTTCAAAGCCATTTTCTTTTAAAAATGTCCTTGGAAAGCAGTACAGATTATTAGTTTTGTTAGATCTAGAACATTGATTATCTGTCTTTTTAAAAAATATTCTGCATGACACATTTGGAGTATACATAAAGCACTTGTGCGAGATTATAAAGTACACTGATTATCTGAAGGAAGAGAACTTGTGTAACTGATGGAGTTCCAACCAAACTACCCTTTCTTGAAGCACCATTTTTACTTAGATGATTGACAGATTAAGACTATTATAATTTTAATATTGGGAAGACATTTTTCTTGTAAATGAATGTTGTAAACATGGCATTTAAAGGAAAACAATTGGCAAAATTTTTTTTTGCTAATAATAAAATTTAAATGGAAACAGCCTAACCATCCATTGACAGATAAATGGATAAGCAAGTTGTGATGTGTATTTATAATGGAATATTATTCAGTCCTAAGAAGGAAAGGAACCCCACCATTTGTGATAACATAGACGGACCTTGAGGGCATTATATGAAGTGTCAGAGAAAGAACAAATACTCTGTGGTCTCACTTATACAATTGTTAGTATTTTTTTTTGTATTGTATGATAATACTCCCAATATTTTTATAATTGGGAGTATTATTCAACCATAAAAAGAATGAAATCTTGCCATTTGAGACAACATAAGCGGATCTTGAGAACATTATGCCAAGTGAAATGTCAAATATGTAAAGACAAGTACTATATAATATTACTTATATGTGGAATCTTAAAAAAAAAAAGCTCACAGATACAGAAAACAGAGATTGGCATTATTGCCAAAATGCCAGAGGTGGGCACCTGGGCAGTGAGAAATGAATGAAGTAGGTCAAAAGGTACAAATTTCCAGTTTTAAAATAAATGTGATGAGGACATAATGTACAGCATAGTGGCTATAGTTAATAATACTGTACTGGATAATTGAAAGTTGCTAAGAAAGTAGTTCTTAAAAGTCTTCATCACAAGAAGAAAATGTTTTTGGTAATTATGTATGGTGATGGAGGTTGACTAGACTTATTGTGGTGAACATTTCATAGTAATACAAATACTAAATTACTATGTTGTATACCTGAAACTAACACTGTGTTATATATCAACCATATATTTCAACAAAACTTTTTAAAAAAAATTCATAGAAAGGAAGCCAGATTGTCGTTACCAGAAATGTGGGGTAGGGAGTTAAGGAATTGGATGAAAGTAGTCAAAACATACAAACCTCCAGTTATAAGATAAATAAGTACTGGGGATGTAACGTACCTCATGATGATTGTAGTTAACACTGCTGTTTGGTATATTTGAAATTGGTTGAGAGAATAGATCCTAAGAGTTCTCATCTTAGGAAAGAAAAAAAATTTTTTCTGTTTCTCTGATTTTGTTTCTATATGAGAGGATGAATCTTAACTTACTGTGGTAATCATTTCACAATATATGTAAATCACATCATTATGCTGTACTCCTGAAACTTATACAGATCTGTATGTCGATTGTATCTTAGTAAAACTTGAGGGAAAAATGAAGCTTTTAAAGGCAAATATCAAAATTTTAGAAAACTTTTATCTGTCGCAATGAATTGAAAGCTTCCCTTAGTAAAGAGTTTTCTGATGAAATTAGTGATGAAACTAATGAAGGTGATTTTTAAAAATATGACATAATAAAATATGTCAACATCTGGAAGATAATTTTTTTCAGATGATCACTGCATGATATTATAAAATTATGCATGGATAAAAATTCCATTCAAGATACAAATTAAACCAATGGATTTTCATGTATCAGAGTATGAAAAATTCATTGACATTTTTCAGTTTCCACATTGCAGCTAATCTTTTAAGAACTACCACTTTCTGAGTTTTAATATAATAACAAAGAATTGAGTTATTTGAAATAGCTATTAAAATACCCTTCCCGTTACTAACTATATATCTTTGCGAGGCCATATTTTCTTTATATACTTTAACTAAAACAATATATATCACAATAGATTGAATGTAGAAGCAGATATAAGAATCTGGCTGTTATTGAACCAGGTGTTTAAGAGATTCTCTATGCTAAACTTGTATTATAGATTTTTTTGTCTGCATTCCTGGGGGTTATTGGTTTTTTGTTTTCTTTGGGAGAAAATTTTTAACCACAAATTTAATATCTTTAGTACATAGGGCTACTGAGGTTATCTGCTTCTTCTTGAGCAAACTTTGGTAGTTTTTATCTTTCAAAGATTTGGTTCAATTTTTCAAATTTATTGATATGTATTTTATAATATTTGCTTATTTTTTAATGTTTGTAGGCTCTATTGTGATGATGTCACACTCATTCTTTGTATTCATGATTCTTTTCTTGATCAATGTGATTAAAGGTTCATTAATTTTACTCAAAGAACTAGTTTTTGGTTTCATTGATTTCTCTCTATATTTCTGTTTTCTTTTTCATTGATTTCTGCTCTTATTTCCTTTTTTCTCCTTATTTTATGCATCGTTTGCTCTAACTTTTTATAGTTTCTTAAAATAGAAGTTAGGTAAGGGTCAGCAAACTTCTTTTGTTAAAGGCTCAGTTCAGTTCAGTCACTCAGTTGTGTCCACCTCTTTGCGACCCCATGGACTACAGCATACCAGGCTTCCCTGTCCATCACCAACTCCTGGAGCTTGCTCAAATTCAGTTCCATTGAGTCGGTGATACCATCCAACCATCACATCCTCTGTTGTCCCCTTCTCCTCCTACCTTCAGTCTTTCCCAGCATCAGGCTCTTTTCCAATGAGTCAGTTCTTTGTATCGGGTGGCCAAAGTACTGCAGCTTCAACTTCAGCATCAGTCTTTCCAATGAATATTCAGGATTGATTTCTTTTAGGATTGACTGGTTTGATCTCAGAATGAATATCTTAAGCTTGATGGACTAGATAGTCTCTACCACAGCTCAGTTCAGCCATTGTAGCATGAAAATAGCCATAGACAAAAACAGATAGATGTTGCTATATTAAAAGTCTACTTACAAAAATGAGCATTAGACCATAGTATTACTCCTGGTTTGGCTTCCGAGATAGCTCAAATGGCACCCCACTTCAGTACTCTTGCTTTGAAAAACCCATGGACGGAGGAGCCTGTTAGGCTGCAATCCATGGGGTCGCTAAGAGTCGGACACAACTGAGCGACTTCCCTTTCACTTTTCACTTTCATGCATTGGAGAAGGAAATGGCAGCCCACTCCAGTGTTCTTGCCTGGAGAATCCCAGGGACAGGGGAGCCTGGTGGGCTGCCATCTATGGGGTCACACAGAGTCGGACACCACTGAAGTGACTTAGCATAGCATAGCTCAAATGGTAAAGAATCTGCCTGCAATGTGGGAGACCTGGGTTTGATCCCTGGGTTGGGAAGATCCCCCGGAGAAAGGCATGGCAACCCACTCTAGTATTCTTGCCTGGAGAATCCCATGGACAGAGGACCCTGGTGGGCTACAATCCATGGGGTCAGAGAGAGATAGGACTGAAGCGACTTAGCATGGACACACCACTGTGAACATTCTTGTGCAAATATTTTTGTGGACATGTTTTCATATCTCTTGGGTAAAACACCTCAGAGTGGAATTGCTGGTTTGTGTGGGTTTTATGTCTAACTTTTCACATAACTGCCTAACTGTTTTCCAAAATGGCTGCACCATTTTACATTTCTGCTGGGAACATAAGAAGGTTCCAGTTCTCATCCTCATCAACATTTGTTATTGCCTGTCTTACTTAATATACCCATTCGAGCTGGTCTGAAATAGTATCTCATTGTGATTTTAATTTGTATTTCCTTAATGGCTAATGATGTTGAACATGTCTTTATGTGCTAGTTAGCCATTTGTATATCTTCTTTGTTGAAATGTGTACTTATAAATTTTGCCCATTTTTTAAATTGAACTGTTTGTCGTCTTACTGTGTTATAGGAGTTCTTTATAAATTCTGGACACAATTCCTTTGTTGGGTATGTGTTTCGTAAATATTGTCTCCTCATCTATTGCTCGTCTTTTCATTTTCTTAATGGTGTTTTTTTCAGTAATAAGTTTTTATTTTGATGAGGTGAGACTATCAATGTTTTCTTTTATAGATTATGGTTTTGGTGTTGTAGCTAAGAAATCTTTGCCTGACCCAAAGTCTCAAAGATTTTCTCTTATATCTTCTTCTTAGTTTTATTGTGACATGAGAGTCGAAGGTCACATTTTTGCACGTGGATATCCAGTTTTTTTCAGCACCATTTGTTGAACAGACTATACTTTCCCCAAGAATTGTCTTGGCAGTTTTCTTTAGCTTGAAGTCTGTTGAGCTTCCCCTTCCCTCTGCTGTGCCTGCAAATGCTCTCTAACTAGTCAGTTGGAGCACTCGTAGGGTTCCCCTTATTAGTTTGCCTGCTCTCAGGAATCACTGTCCTGTGCTGCCTTTTGTTCAATATCTGAAAACCATTGTTTCAATATATTTTTGTCTAGTTTCCTAGCTGATTAAAAGTGGTAGGGTAAATATGGTGCCCCTTATTTCATCATGTCCAGAAGCAGAAATGGTGTCTTTTGTTTCAGCTTTTTAAATATTTATTTCTCTTTTTGCTTATTTCCTAAATTTCTTTAAAATAAAATCTTGGTTCTATAACTTGGGAAAAAATACATTATTTTTAATTTAAAAAGAAGCAGAAACAGCAGCATCTTGGACATTAACATCAGCAACATAGTATGTATTCTTATAACTCATGTGTGAAATTATAGATATGATTCAGGAAATGTAATTTATGAAAATTACTGTTAATTTTGCGGGTATCCATTCTTTTTTTTTGTTTTTGAAGAATGTTTGTAAAGCATGTGGTTTTCTAATTTCAGGCGATTGTGGAAAAATGTGACAGACTCTCTGAGGGACTCTGAAATCGATAAAGCCACAGAGCATAAACGTACCCTGGAAGAACGCCAGAGAACTGAAGAAAGGCATCGAACTGAAACAGGCACACCTTGGAAAACCAAATATTTTATTAAAGAGGTATATGTCCTATATGCCTTCAGACTAAAACTCATTATCTAGATAATGAGAACTTTAACTTAGGAGGCTTTTTTGACTTATTAACACGTACATATCTTTGTTTCTTAAAATAGTCCAGCTTAACCATGAGCTTTTTTGTGACCTTTTTACAATTTGTCAGAATAGTTTACCAGCAGTTCTGAAATAGATTTAGGGATTTAAATTCGCCACAAAATACTAAGATTAATCTTTAATTTCAATAATGAATGCACAGTTAAAAGTTTGTTGCCATTGTACCACAACAGTGAAATTTTTTCACTTCTAAAGATCACATTTTAAGGGATACATGAAAAACTTAATTAGCCACACAGAGGATAGTGAAGGGGCTAAAATCTTTACAGTGCTTAAGGATAAAAGAATGAAATGGTGAGTGTTTAGACTGAAAACAGAAAATTGGGGCCGTTTATTATAGCTTTCTTCAAATATATATAGGCTTTCACATAGATGTTTTTTGTCAACTTGGATAGCAGACTTGAGCTAGGCCTAGATCTAGGAGCTTAACATAAGAAAGAATTGTTTATCAATAAAAATATCCAGTAATAACAAGTGTACATTTTATAGTAATGTGTTCCCATCACTAAGCTCATATAAGAGACCAGAGCTTATATAGAAGAGTTTAATTCACTGGTTTTGCAGTTAAGACTAAATGATTTCTAAAGTCTTTTCTAAATTTAAAGGTTTTGTTTTATTACTGTTTGGTAGAACTCAGAGTAAGGTGAATAATGGACCAGAGCCAATGCCAAAAAAAGTTTTCTTGTCCATAGCCAAGTCTAAGGAAACTCATTGAATTTCAATTGGTCTGTCAGGAGAAAATCTGGAAAAATAATTTGAATATGAATTTTGCATAGCTATTACTCTTAAAAGCACATCATTCATTATAGTAATTTCATTGCTTTAATTTTTCTCATCTTTGGATATCTGATATAAATATCAGCTGTTTTCATGGATAGGAATTGAAGGGAAAGTCCTTTCCATCTCTTTTTATATGAAAAGATAAAACCATTGTAATTACTCTGCAAGATTGAGGTTTGGTAACCTTGGATTTTTTTCATTTCAAGCTCACTAAGAAAGCAGATATACCAAACACAGGAAAAATTTTCTAAGGGAAGATTTCTATAAATCATTAAAAATGAACTCTATTGGCTAAGAGCAAGACACTGTAATGATAAAAGATGCAGCCAAATTTAAAAGACAGGCCTCTTATATCTTTCAACTAACATGACATGGAAACATGCTAGTTCTCATTCATTCTTTATTTGACAGATTATTATTAAGAGCCTACCACTTAATACCATTATTATATTTTATGATGTTGAATAGACAGATGTAGAAAATGGTAGCAAGATATGGCAATTGTCCAGTAAAATAGTGATTTTCTTTCCACCTAAGTAATCTTAACTAGCTGCTTGATGGAACAGTAGATTGGAGATGCTGACTCACATTTGGGCCCCTTCAGGTGGTAAGATGTAAGATGACTTTGTAAATGGTGTGCCATGGCAGGGTGCTACAAAATAGATACGTAAGATTTTATGACAAATATTGATTGCCTAAGCTCATGGAGAAGAGAAGTGAAAGGCAAAGGAGAAAAGGAAAGATATACCCACTTGAAGGAAGAGTTCCAAAGAATAGCAAGGAGAGATGAGATAAAACCTTCCTTAGTGATCAATGCAAAGAAATAGAGGAAAACAATAGAATGGGAAGGACTAGAGAACTCTTCAAGAAAATTAGAGATACCAAGGGAATATTTCATGCAAAGGTGGGCACAGTAAAGGACAGAAATGGTATGGACCTAACAGAAGTAGAAGATATTAAGAAGAGGTGGCAAGAATACACAGAAGAACTAAACAAAAAAGATCTTCATGACCCAGATGATCACGATGGTGTAATCACTCACCTATAGCCAGACATCCTGGAATGTGAAGTCAAGTGGGCCTTAGGAAGCATCACTATGAACAAAGCTAGTGGAGGTGGTGGAATTCCAGTTGAGCTCTTTCAAATCCTAAGAGATGATCCTGTCAAAGTGCTACACTCAATATGTCAGCAAATTTGGAAAACTCAGCAGTGGCCACAGGACTGGAAAAGGTCAGTTTTCATTCCAGTCCCGAAGAAAGCCAATACCAAACAATGTTCAAACTACCACACAATTGCACTCATCTCACACACTAGCAAAGTAATGCTCAAAATTCTCCAAGCCAGGCCTCAACAGTACATGAACCGTATACTTCCAGATGTTCAAGCTGGTTTTAGAAAAGGCAAAGGAACCAGAGATCAAATTGCCAGCATCCACTGGATCCTCGAAAAAACAAGAGAGTTCCAGAAAAACATCTGCTTTATTGACTATGCCAAAGCCTTTGACTGTGTGGATTACAACAAACTGTGGAAAATTCTTAAAGAGATAGGAATACCGACCACCTGACCTGCCTTCTAGAAATCTGTATTCAGGTTAAGAAGCAACAGTTAGAACCAGACATGGAATGACAGACTGGTTCCAAATAGGCAAAGGAGTACGTCAGGGCTGTATATTGTCACCCTGCTTATTTAATTTATATGCAGAGTACATCATGAGAAATGCTGGACTGGATGAAGCACAAGCTGGAATCCAGATTGCCGGGAGAAATACCAATAACCACAGATATGCAGATGACACCACCCTTATGGCAGAAAGTGAAGAAGAACTAAAGAGCCTCTTGATGAAAGTGAAAGAGGAGAATGAAAAAGTTGGCTTAAAGCTCAACATGCAGAAAACTAAGATCATGGCATCTGGTCCCATCACTTCATGGCAAATAGATGGGGAAACAGTGAAAACTGTGACAGACTTTATTTTTCTGGGCTCCAAAATCACTGCAGATGGTGACTGCAGCCATAAACTTAACAGACGCTTACTCCTTGGAAGGAAAGTTATGACCAACCTAGACAGAACATTAAAAAGCAGAGACATTACTTTGCCAATAAAGGTCTGTCTATTCAAAGCTATGGTTTTTCCAGTAGTTATGTATGGATGTGAGAGTTGGACTATAAAGAAAGCTGAGTGCAGAAGAATTGATGCTTTTGGACTGTGGTGTTGGAGAAGACTCTTGAGAATCCCTTGGACTGCAAGGAGATCCAACCAGTCCATCCTAAAGGAAATCAGTTCTGAATATTCATTGGAAGGACTGATGCTGAAGCTGAAACTCCAATACTTTGGCCACCTGATGCAAAGAACTGTCTCATTTGAAAAGACCCTGATGCTGGGAAAGATTGAAGGTGGGAGGAGAAGGGGACGACACAGAATGAGATGGTTGGATGGCATCACTGACTCAATGGACATGAGTTTGAGTAAACTCTGAAAGTTGGTGACGGACAGGGAGATCCAGCGGGCTGTGGTTCATGGGGTTGCAAAGAGTCAGACACGACTGAGCAACTGAACTGAACTGAAGCTCATGGAACAGTCAAGTCACATCCTGTGTATGACAGGACCATGGCTTATGCTGTGAGAAGCACTGCAGAGTATAAATGAGTTTGATGAGCTAGCTGAAGCTGGTACCCCAAGGTTCATAACAACTTTGGAGTTCTTGCCATCAGGTATGGCTCTTTGCTAAGAAAAATCATATTACTGATAAGTCTGTTTTGTCTTCCTGTGGTCCTAAACAGAATGCTAGATACATAGTAGGTGTTTCATCCATATTGTTATGAGTAACAAGAGCTTTTTCATTTGTTTTGTACTTTCATTATTGCTGTCAGACCAATTACAGACCAGTTTGAAATTGGCTTTAGATGGAGTATGGAATAGACTCTCTTGGTATAGAACAAGGAGAGAGAGTAATCTGAGAAAGTATAGGTGAACTTAAGTGTTTCTAGAATCATTTGGTAATACCCACCCTTTTTTCCTAACCATTTTTCATTGACATTTAGTTTATTAGATCTTCTTTGCCTTTGTTCAGTCGCTTAGTCATGTCCACCTCTTTGTGACCCTATGGATTGCAGTACGCAAGGCTTCCCTATCCTTTACTATCTCTTGGAGTTTGCTCAAATTCATGTCCATTGAATCAGTGATGCCATCCAACCATCTCGTCCTCTGTTGTCCCCTTCTTCCTGCCCTCAGTCTTTCCCAGCATCAGGGTCTTTTCTAATGAGTCAGCTCTTCACAACAGGTGGCCAAAGTATTGGAGCTTCAGCTTCAGCATCAGTCCTTCCAATGGATATTCAGGGTTGATTTGCTTCAGGATTGACTGGTTTGATCTCCTTGCTGTCCAAGGGACTCTCAAGAGTCTTCTCCAGCACAACAGTTCGAAAGCATAAATTCTTTGGTGCTCAGCCTTCTTTTATGGTCCAACTCTCATATCCGTACATGACTACTGGAAAAACCATAGCTTTGACTCTATGGACCTTTGTCGGCAAAGTGATGTCTCTGCTTTTTTTTGCTTTTTTTTCCCAACTCTTTGCAATGCCATGGAGTATAGCCCATTATGCTCCTCTGTCCATGGGATTCTCCAGCCGAGAATACTGGAGTGGGTTGCCATTCCCTTCTGCAGGGATGTCTCTGCTTTTTAATATGCTGTCTAGGTTTGTCATAGCTTTTCTTCCAAGGAGCAAGCATCTTTTTATTTCGTGGCAGCAGTCACTGTCTGCGGTGATTTTCGAGCCCAAGAAAATAAATTAGATCTTCTGTTTCCTCCCTTTTGTGATTATACACATCCATCAGAATCTGTATCCTCTTAAATGGATGTTTAAAATTTCTTAAGATGTGTATCAATGCAAACAGGAAGGCTTTTACAGAATAGTGGGCCATATTGGAGTCAGATGTGCTAAGTTTCCACTCCAGCTCATACCTTGGATAGTTTATTTACCATTTCTCACTTCAGTTTCCTCACCTGTAAAATGTAGGTAGGTGCTAAACTTCCGTGGTGGCTCAGTGGTAAAGAATCCACCTGCCCATGCAGGAGACACAGGTTCTATCTCTCATCTGGAAGATCCCACATGTCACAGAGCAGCTAAGCCCGTGCACCACAACTATTGAGCCTGTGCTCTAGAGCCTGGGAGCCACAACAACAGAGCCCATGGTGGGTGCCACAACTACTGAAGCCCACGCACCCTAGACCCCAAATGCCACAGCAAGAGAAGCCACCACAATGAGAAGCCTGTGCACCACAACTGGAGAAAAGCCCATGCAGCAACAAAGACCTATCGCAGCCAAAAATAAAAATAGATAAATAAAATTATTATTTTTAAGTGTAAGTAGATATACAAAAGTTGTACTGGAAAGAACTCTGTCCCTTCCTGGGTGAATTTGAGCTGTTCATTTCACTTCTCAGAGCCTCCATTTTCTCTTTGAAATGAGATGGTCAGATGGCACAGGTTAACTTGTAAACCTAGCATTCTGTAATGTGATTAAATGGCATCAGAATATTGCAATAGAGGAGAAAGATTGAATTCAACGCTGAATATGGGGCTAAGTAGGAGTTATAGCCAGCACGTACGATGAGGGAGTGGATGGAAAATTACCAAGAGACCTTGGTCACGTGTCAGTGATGATGGATCGAGGGAGGCTGTGATTAGATCAAAGGTAGGAGGAGAGGAGTTTCATTGGATATCAAAGATGAGAGGATTCTTGATAAACTGGTTCATTGGGATTTTTTTTGGCTAAAACAGAGTTCAGCAGGCCTAGAAGGCTTAGGCAAAACTGGAGACAAAGGAGTCTTAACTTGAGAGTCTTGTCACTATGAGCCACATAATTGCTGACCATAAGTTATTTTTGGGACAGGGTATTGTAAATATTTTTTTTTAATTTAATGCAAATATATTGAAGTCGATATAGGGAGGATGGACAGAGGTTCAAATCTGACTTACCTAACTTCATTGCCGGAGAAGGCAATGGCACCCCACTCCAGTACTCTTGCCTGGAAAATCCCATGGACGGAGGAGCCTGGTAGGCTGCAGTCCATGGGGTCACTAAGAGTCGGACACGACTGAGCGACTTCACTTTCACTTTTCACTTTCATGCACTGGAAAAGGAAATGGCAACCCACTCCAGTACTCTTGCCTGGAGAATCCCAGGGACGGGGGAGCCTGGTGGGCTGCCATCTGTGGAGTCGCACAGAGTCGGACACGACTGAAGTGACTTAGCAGCAGCAGCAGCAACCTCATTGCAGAAACACTAAATTTCAGTCTTAGCTACTGTGACCTCAGCTCTGCCAAGCTTTTACCCCAGTATGCTGTTTCACACATTCTTGATGGCACTTTTTTCCTCACTTGGTCTTCTCTTGTCTTTAGTAGACTGACTTTATCTCCTTTTGGTAACCTTCTGTTCACAGGAACCAGGGAAAGCTAAGGGGTAGAGTCAGGAAAGAACTAGAAAACAATACTCAGCTACTAGAATGCCATTTGCCATGTAGAGAACAGCTGGTACCTTGGTGACCGTTTTTCGTGCTCCACCTGCTGCCTGTCACTCCATGGGTGAGGCTGTCTGAAGCATCTTGGCAAAAGTAGCAGAATTCCTACAGATGACTTCCACGTGGAGCACAAACTAGGTCTTCCCAGACCAGAACTTCTCACCTAATCCTAGCTAAACCGCACATACTTTCTGATGTCTTAAGCAAAAGAGATCTTTTCTTTAAAAACTCTTGTGTTTAAATGTGAAAATAGAATTCCATTTCAGTAAAAGCATGGCATCTAGTTTTGGTTACTGATTCTGAAAATACTAGAGGAATGGTTCTTTAATTTGTTTTTCTGCTTGTTTCAGGGAGATGGCTGGGTTTATCACAAACCCCTTTGGAAAATAATTCCAACAACACAACCAGCAGAGTGACATATACTATCTAAGACTCAAGTAAATGAACTTCTCTGTTTACCCTAAACCCTCCCAGTATGGAGTCATTGCACTGAGTGACCTGCTTCCTGATTGCACAGACTGAAGCTAATCACACACGAATGTACCGATAGGGCACCGTAGAGCTGCAGCACGACCAAAGTGTTGAAGAAGCACGGTGGACTTCTCACCAAGCTGTTCATGTGATGTGAGCAATATCATCTTAAAACCTTTCACCTGAATTATTAGATGATTAATCTCTTACCCAGTTTCTGCTCCAGAGTGAATCCCCTGTTTTTGCATGGGGGCAGCAGATAAACACAACAATGAGAACTCAGTGATTTTAATTTCTTTATAGTGAAAATTGAAGTCTCTTTTAGAGTTTGTGCTTTGCTTTCTGTTAGTAGCTGAAGTATTCGCTACTTTTACAACAAACCAAGAGGAGGAAGAAGATGACCCAGAAGTGGCTTCAGCCATTGTGCCTGAAATCAGTGTTAAAGAAAAATCAACCAGGTTGTCATAACAAGGCATTCTGTTCCTTCAAAGAGACTGTGTGCCTGTGTCTGAGGAACTTATCCATTATCCACCTCTGTTGGAACTCTCTTTTAAAAAGTATATTTATAAATTGATTAGAATTATAACCATGGAGAATTTTTTCTTCTGAGCATTTTAATATACTTGAAAACAACATTGACTTGAAAAATTTCAGAACATTTTTCAATACCTAGTTTTATTAAATATTATACTTGAGAGACAATTTTTTAAAATGTGTTCATGTCAATATGATGAGATTTTGGCCTTTCTCAAGAACTGAGGCATTAAAGAATATAGCAAATATTTAAAAATAAAACTGTTACTGTTTTCCTTATCTTTTTTTCATTTGTAGATTAATATCCAGTATTATGTGCTATCCCTCTGGATAAGTATGCTTTATTTTACCTCTGTTCACTCAAAATTTAAAACAACTATTCCTATTTGTCAGTAATTCAGAATTTGAATATGTGACTAAGTGCATGTATGGTATGGTTTTGCTTTCTTTTCAAGGAAACTAAAATGCTGAAGAAAGAGTATGAAATAAAAAAGATACCAGGAAAAAAGGTATCAAGAAGTTGTATTCAGGTACAAATCTTTTTTTTTTTTTTAAGTATTTTATTGAGGTTAAAGAATTACTGACAAAAGAATAGTGCTAATTATGGCTTTCATCATTCATTCAAGTATTTATTGAGCACCTGCTTATGGTACTCAGCACTTGTTTTACTGCAAGCTACCTTAATTTTTCAAGAGTGGTGCCTTACTCTGTTTCTCCTGATGTGGTCTTCCAATCAGTGTGTGTAACATATAGCTATTATTCATCAGCCATTGTAGGTGGCTGTATCTGTTGCATCAACATAAGACATTTAAGCTTTGTGTGCTGATAAATTGTGTTTTATTGAAGGGGGTTAATAGAATGAAAACAGCAAAATAATTTTTTCAACAAATTGTAAGTTGTAAGAAAATAATTCGTTTATGTACAACCATTTTAATGATTCCCTTGTTCATTTTTGCTGTGAAATGCACTGAAAAAAATCTCAAAATGAATTATAGTTCATGTGTTGGAAAGATTAAAAAATAATAAAACTGGACAACAGTGATGCCTTTGTCTATTTTATGAGTGGAGAGAAATAGAAAGTTGAAGTTATTGCTCTATTCATTTGAGAAGGGCATTTATTTAATTTATTTTTTTACATGAAACTTTTAGTATTTTATTCATTTTTCATAGTTCTACAGTATTAGTAAAAATAATGGTCATTATAAATAAGTATAAAATGGAAGTTGATGAAAAACTAACCCAAGTTGATGAAAAAATAACCCAAGTCATCTTTGACTCCCACCCTCCCCCAAAGAAACTAGCTGCTGCTGCTAAGTCACTTCAGTCATGTCCAACTCTGTGTGACCCCATAGACGGGCTGCCCCACCCCTGGGATTCTCCAGGCAAGAACACTGGAGTGGGTCGCCATTTCCTTCTCCAATGCATGAAAGTGAAAAGTGAAAGGGAAGTCGCTCAGTTGTGTCCGACTCTTAGCGACCCCATGGACTGCAGCCCACCAGGCTCCTCCGTCCATGGGAGTTTCCAGGCAAGAGTACCGGAGTGGGGTGCCATTGCCTTCTCCGAAGAAACTAGCTAGTATATGGCAAATATCCTTTTCACATGTTATCTTTAGGCATGTATTCACTTTGTGGTGGTAGATGGTTTAGTCGCTAAGTTGTGTCTGATTCTTGCAACGCCACGGACTGTAGCCTGCCAGGCTCCTCTGTCCATGGTGTTTTCCAGGCAAGCTTACTGGGGTGGGTTGCCATTTCCTTCTGCATCTTTTATTTTTTTATTGGAATTAGTTGTTTTACAATGTTTGTGCTGTACAGCAAAATGAGTCAGCTGTACATATATATATGTACACATATGTATATCTGTGTATATGTGTACATATATATATCCTCTCTTTTGGATTTGAGAATGATGTGTACTTTTTAAAAAATTATTTATTTATTTTTGTCTATCCTGGATCTTCATTGCTGGGTGGGTTTTTGTCTGGTTGCAGAGAGCAGGGGCTACTCTCTATTGCGGTTTGCAGTGGCCTCTCTTGTTGCAGAGCATGGGCTTTAGGGTGTACAGGCTTCAGTAGTGGCTCCGTAGTTGCGGCTGCCGGGCTCGAATGCAGGCTCAGCAGTTGTGCCACAGGAGCTTAGTTGCTCCACGGCGTGTGGGATCTTCCCAAATCAGGGATCGAACCCACATCTCCTACATTGGCAGGTGGATTCTTTACCACTGAGCCACCAAGGAAGCCCAGGACATTGATTTTAAATCCTTACCTTCAGGAATCTTTTGGGAAGATAAGGGAGTAAACTTAGTTGTGTGTTTTTTTTTTTAATGAAATATTTTAATTTTACTACTTAAGTAAATTGGAATAGAAGTTTTTGTTTTGTTCTTTGAACCATTTGAATGCTCATTTATTTCTTTGAATTTTTGAACCATTTTAAGAATTACTGAAATAGGATTTTTTTAATTCTTGCTAAAAATACATTTAAAGTAATTGAAATCTCCCCATGTTGACAGAAGTGAAGTAATACCACTTTAGGGTAACTGTTTTACCTTGTCCTTATAAAAAAATAATAATAACCTATGAGTCCCTTTTTAAAATATATTATTCATTTATTTATTTATTTTTGGTTTCTCTCCATCTCCGTGGCTGTGCATGGACTTTCTCTACTTGGGGCAAATGGGGACTACTACTCATTGTGACGCCCGGGCTTCTTGTTGCAGTGACTCCTCTTGTTGCAGAGCACAGGCTCTAGATGCACAGCCTTCTGTAGTTGAACACGTGGGCTGCTGCTCGTGGGCTCTAGAGCTCAGACTCAGTGGTTGTGGCACAGAAGCTTAGTTGTTCTGCAGGATGTAGGACCTTCCCGGACCGGGGATCAAACCCGTGTCCCCTGCATCGCCAGGCAGATTCTTATCCACTATACCACAAGGGAAGTCCCTGTCCTTTTCTTGACATCTACTGCAGCTTACTCACCTAACAAGAGGTAGAGGCCTCTTCTGGTTTTTGTTTTGTTCTTTTAGTCTACACCTTGTTAATTGGTCAGGGAAGCAGTTTTTGTAGCAATTGTGTCTGTCTTTTGGGCCAAAGTTTTAAATATACACTTTCGTTCTGGCTATGAGAAATTGTGTGTTAAGAAGTCCAAGATTGGAAGTGACAAAAAGTAGGTATTCTGACTTTTAGGTTATGTATTGGGTGAGGTATGGCAGCTATATGTTGATTCACTGAACTCTGCAAGTTGTAACCATCAACTGTAATACCTACTTGTCATTAAAAATAAGAAAAAAGTATTGAGTTCCTCACTCCATAATCCTCGTATATTACTCTCACTGTAAATATCTGATACTTGATGAACCAACTTCTACAAGTGGATTCTTCAATTCAGTCGCTTAGTCGTGTCTGACTCTTTACGAGCCCATGGACTGCAGCGCGCCAGGCTTCCCTGTCCATCACCAACTCCCAGAGTTTACTCAAACTCATGTCCATTGAGTCGGTGATGCCATCCAACCATCTCATCCTCTGTCGCCCACTTCTCCTCCCACCTTCAATCTTTCCCAGAATCAGGGTCTTTTCAAATGAGTTAGCTCTTCGCATCAGGTGGCCAAGGTGTTGGAGTTTCAGCTTCAATATCAGTCCTTCCAATGAATATTCAGGACTGATCTCCTTTAGGACGGAGTGGTTGTATCTCCTTACAGTCCAAGGGACTCTCAAGGGTCTTCTCCAACACCACAGTTCAAAAGCATCAGTTCTTTGGCGCTCAGCTTTCTTTATAGTTCAACTCTCACATCCATACATGACTACTGGAAAAACCATAGCCTTAACTAGATGGACCTTTGTTGGCAAAGTAATGTCTTTGCTTTTTAATATTCTGTCTAGATGGATTCTTAAGATTTATTAATTAATTTGGTAAGTCTGAAATTTTGTTAAAAATATTGCCTTAAGATGAAAGCTAACTTCTATTCAATGTGTTCCCGTAGAAAGGCAAATTGGTGTGATTATTCCAGAATCTACACTTTGGAGAGATTCTTTTTAGCTGTTACAGTGACTGGAAACTGAGTGATGATTCACCAGAGATAGTAGAAAAGTTAATATAAGATGATTCTACCACATGTGTGTTAGTCACTCATTCATGTTCAACTCTTTGCGACCCCATGGACTGTAGCCTGCCAGGCTTCTCTGTCCATGGAATTCTCCAGGCAAGAATACTGGAGTGGACTGCCATTCCCTTCTCCAGATTTTACCATATGGGGGATAAAAAAGACAAAGCTCATACACATGAAAATTCTAATAAAATATATATTCTAGTGGCATAAACAACAACAAAAATTCCTATTTGGTCCAAAAACCAAATTGCAAAGGAAATTCTTACAAAACATTTTCACTTAATGTTCAAACAACCCTGTGAAGTTGTAAACTCAGGGATGGGTGTTCATACTGTACAGATGAAGAAATTATTGCTCAGAGAATTTAGTGCTCACTTCAGGTCACTTAGCTAGAGTTTCATTCATTCAACAAACATCTTCTGAGTATTCCTTTTAGAGCTGATTGATGCACTGGACTCAGATATGGTAAATACTCTCTGTATCCTCACAGACTTAGATGAGGGAAGAAACTAAAACTTAATTCCTGAAAATGGTATGTTGACACAGGCAAGGCTATGTATTGGTCTTTCCAAAACCCAGATACCTCCATAATGTGGAAGGCAGAGTTGAGCACTGAGACGAAATCAAGAAGGTTGGTTTAAAGTCTGCATAAGAAGCTCCAAACAATGCATCCAGGTGACTTACCCTTGTTCATCCCTACAAAAGACTTGGAGAGATTTAACCAGAGAGGTTCCCAATTCAAGAACACAAATAAATTATTAAACTGAAAAGCAGAACAAGTTAGTAAAAGTGAGACCTTTCAGCCCCTTCCTCTATCCCATTCCCAAAATATTGGCAGTCAGACTTAAACCCTTAGGTGAGAGATTAAAAGATACATTTTCTGGAGTAAAACTCCAGAAAACAAAAAGTCCTATGATAAATTTAAAGGGTCCACCAACAAAAAGCTCAGCTGACAACTCTGTTAGTAAAGCCAACTCCTTCAACATAACTTTCTACCCTCTCTCCAACACACTACACATCTGTGTTCCTCCACACTATATATATATATACACACACACAACATCACACTTCATTTTAATAGCTAAGGTTCAGCAGACATTTCAGGAAAGCTTCCAACATAAAGAGATCAAAGCAAACAGGAGAAGGGAAATTAGAGGAAGGAAATAATTTAGGAAGTTTAGGGAAATTACTTGAGAAAAAAATAAATCTTTAGATGGTTTTGCTTCTATGAAACATGAACAAAATGCTATTTTTTAAATGGACTGTTCAGAGAACAGGCACTGGTCTTGGAAATTTAAAATATGATAGTTCAAATTAACCACTCAATAGATGTTCTAGAAGATAAGTGAGAAAAAGCTGTCAGCAAATAGAACAAAAGGACAGACCATGGACAATAGGAGAGAAATAATATGAAAAGGGGAGATGCAGTCCAGGAAGTCTAACGTAACTAGTGGGGATTCCAGGAAAAGAAAACCAATGGAAAGGATGATACTATTTAGATATTTGTGTATATATAAAATTTCCCAAGAGTAAATGATGTGAATTCTTTTGAAAATACCATGAATACCCTGCACAATAGGGGAAAAAACAAAAGCCCAAACCAAAACACATTGTGAAATTTCGTAACACTAAGGATAGAGGGGGCATCGTAGGTGGTGCTAGCGGTAAAGAACTTGCCTGCCAATGCAGGAGACAGATGCGGGTCCAACATCCCTGGGTCAGGAAGATTCCCTGAAGGAGGGCATGGCAACCCACTCCAGAATCCTTGCCTGGAGAATCCCGCAAACAGAGGAGCCTGGTGGGCGAAGTCCACACGGTTGTGCAAAGTCGGACATGAGTGAAGCAACTTAGCACATATGGAGGCAAGGATAGAGAGAAGATTCTAAAAAGAGAATAGTGCCAGCCCTCTCAATAACATCACTTAAAGCTAAAAGGCAAAAGAGTAATACCTCCAATTTTGCCTAGAATTTTATTCCCAGCAAACAGACAAATCTGACATTCAAGATTTCAAAATTTTATGCCAGCATTTCCTTTTCTGAAAACTTCTAAAGTATATGCTCCAGCGAAACAAGAGGGAAAAAACAGAAATTGGAGAGGATAAAAAATCATGAAAAACAGAAGATCAAACACAAGTCAGAGAAGCTTCCACTCTATGATCTTGAGACACGTTGTTCTTTAGTTGCTAAGTCGCGTCTGGCTCATTCATGACCTCATGGACTAGCCCACCAGGCTCCTCTGTCCATCTTGACAGGTAGTCTCCCACTAACTAGCTCCTCCAACCACTATCATATCTGTGGACAGGTACTGACTTTAGGAAGTTATTTGAACCAAAATCTGTCTCACTACAAGGATATCACTGATCGATTCTAATGAAGTTCATATAAGATGAGAATATTTTAACTTGTACGTCACAATACTTAATATATTTCATTACTATATATATTTATATGTATGTTCATCCTCCCAATTTTAGTATTCTGGTGTTATTTAGCTGTTCTTCATATGATGGTATGTTCTCTCATAATCAATTTCCTGAGAATGCACCATATATCAATGTTACTTCCAAAAAGCCAAAATATTGCAAGTGGAGTCTTGTTTTGGATCCATGGATCTTTCATCTTTTTAACAGTTCTGTTAATGTATAATGGACTTAAAGTGTACAATTTGATAAGTTTTGACATATGTCTCCATCCATGAAACAGTATCACAGTCATGATAATGAAAATATTTATCATTCCCGAAAGTTGACTCTTAATTCTTTGTAATCTCTCCTTTCCACCTCTCCCCATCTTCTTTCCCATTTCCAGGGAACTTCTTATATCAGTGTATTGTATTGTAAGGACACTTGACATTGAATTTAAGGCCCACCAGCATAATTCAGCATGGTGAACTCATCTCAGGATTTATTTATTACACCTGCAAAGACCTTTTATCTAAGTAAGGTAACATTAACAGGTTCCAGGAATTGGGATATGGAATATCATTTTGGAGGTCATCATTCAACCAATTACATCACTAACTGCTTTGTATCACAGATTTGTTAACAGAATCAAACGGTATGGTCTTTTGCAGGGCGGTGGCGGGGGGGGGGGGGGGTCTGACTTATTCCATTCAGAATAATTATCTGCTATTTATCCATGTTGATTCGTATATTCTTTTTTATTGCTGAATTGTTTGGAATATACCACAATTTATTCATTTATTCATTGGTGTTGACAGATAGCTGTGGTTGTCTTCCCAGCACCTCATTCTGCCTCAAGCGGAAGAGAAAAAACTTCTCCATCCCTCCAGACAAGGAAATGGCTTACTCTGGCCTTTAGAAGAAGCTAAGCCAGGCACTCTCTGCCCCTCAGTCAGAGTTTGGGGCTAGTGAGCTCTGTCCCAACCACCTTCTGCTATTAGCTGGTTGTTAGTGCTGACTATGTGCTTCCCTGGTGGCTCAGATGATAAAGAATCTGTCTGCAATGCAGGAGACCGGGTTTGATCCCTGGGTCGGGAATATCCCGTGGAGAAGGGAATCGCTACCCACTCTAGTGTTCTTGCCTGGAGAATCCTATGGACAGAAGAGCCTCGTGGGCTACAGTCCATGGGGTTGCAAAGTCGGACATGACTGAGCAACCAGCACTACTGCTGCTGCTAGTGCCTATGTGTGAGTCTAACTGCCTCTCTGGGCTTCCTGGCCCTCATCGGAAAAGTGAAGGCGTTGATTAGAGGATCTCCCGGATAATACCTTACTGATGATCTCCAGTTTGGGTTATTTATATAGGGGGGAAAAGAAAAGAATCCCCTCCTCTCCCATCCCCCTTAGGGTTGAAGTTGGTTTCTGGAACCAGTCAGCTGACTCAGATCTCTGCCATGTCACCGCTTTTCCTGCCTAACAAAGGGGAGAAGTGAGGACGGTAAGGCTGCTCAGAATCACTCCCTGGTGGAAGCAGAGCTCTGCCTTTAGGGCCCAGAGGCATAAAGGGACATGGTGACTCCGCTTCGTGCCTCTCCATCTCAAGGAAATGGTTCTCAGGAACCACGCTGGGGTCCTCACAGGACCAGGCCCCTGGGGTAGGGGCTAGGGAGGACGGCCCATCTTGGGACTGGGGAAGGGATATGAAAGGAGGCAGCACTGGCCACCATTCCACCATCACCATTTTTACCTACTCCCTTGCAGTTTTAAGGAGAATTCAGTTCAGTTCAGTCACTGAGTCGTGTCCGACTCTTTGCGACCCCATGAATCGCAGCACACCAGGCCTCCCTGTCCATCACCAACTCCCGGAGTTTACTCAGACTCACATCCATCGAGTCAGTGATGCCATCCAGCCATCTCATCCTCTGTCGTCCCCTTCTCCTCCTGCCTCCAATCCCTCCCAGCATCAGGGTCTTTTCCAATGAGTCAACTCTTTGCATGAGGTGGCCAAAGTACTGGAGTTTCAGCTTTAGCATCATTCCTTCCAAAGAACATTCAGATATGAGGAAATACCTACATGGGCTGGAGGAGGAAGGACTTTCTTTTGGCCTGACTGGTACAATGAGAGCTAGGGTGGGCAGGAGACCTACCTGGCTTTAATAAGTAAAAGTGTGGTTTCTTATTACTTGTTTGCTTGTTTTGTCTTGTATTCTCTGTCCCACCCCCCACTCATTTATTAATCCAGGAGACCTATATGCTGAGTGCTGGGGACACAGAGATGTGAGACACTCCCCATTCCCCCATTAGCCTAGAAGAGGAGACAGTCTGTTAGTAAACCAGGTGAGATGTGCCAGAATAGAAAAAAGCCAGCCTTCAATGAAAGGGGTTAATAAGTATGTGAGAAGGAGGTCATGAAAAAATCTCATTAAGAAAACCACCAGTCTAAACACAGGGCAGAAAGGGAGAGAAGATGGTGGAAGAATAGGATGGGAAGACCAACTTCTCCCCAACAAATGTATCAAAATATCATCTACATGTGGAACAGTTCCCACAGAACATCTTCTGAACACTGCCAGAAGACCCCAGATTTACAGAAAGACAAGCCAATCTCCTCGGAACGAGGTAGGGCAAAAGATAAAAGACAAAAAAGGAGACAAAGAATTTGGGATGGGGGCCTGCACCCTGGGGAGGGAGTCAGTCGTGAAGAAGAAAAGATTTCTGCATACTAGGAAAACCCCTCACAAGCAAGGTCAGGGGAAGGGAGCTTCAGAACCTCAGAGGGAAGCACAGCGAGACAGGCGCGCCAAAGGCAAAACAGAGAAACTTCACCATTTTGGCTTGTACGTGGCTCACACGCTTGTGGCAAGTAGGGGCTGGGTGTGGAGGCTCAGGCCTCGGGATTGGTCCTCAGTGAGAGGAATGGGGGTTGACTACCATGAAGGTACTCTGAGGGGGCTAATATGACACAGTGGAAGAGGATTGGGAAAAACCCTGGGACCACCAGCGTGTGTTAGTCGCTCAGTGGTATCCATCTCTGTGACCCCATGGAATGCAGCCCACCAGGCTCCTCTGTCCATGGGATTCTCCAGGCTAGAATACTGGAGTGGCTTGCCATTCCCTTCTCCAGGGGTTCTCGAACCTGGCTCTCCTGCATTGCAAATTCTTTACCATCTGAGCCACCAGGGAAGCCCTGAAATGTGTAGGACATATTCAAATTCTTAAGGGAGAGCTATATGGGACCACCAGAGAAGCAAAAGATTATTCCCGTGGGAAATCTCTAATGCCGCCATGTTCTAACTCTATGTGCTCACAGATCAAAGCACTCTGATCTACCAGTCTAAGGTCCCAGAGGCAGAGAAGCAGACATGAGTGCCAGGGGCAGGAGATCTACAGTCTTGACCCCACAGATCACAACTACCATCAAGCTGTGAGCACCTGCCAGTCGCTACCCACATTTTCCTGAAAGCCTGAGTGGCTTGGCTCTGCCAAGGGTGTCACAACCTGGGACCAACTCCTCTGGGGAAGCATACGACCCACCCCAGCCTGGGCAACCTCCCTCAGGGCCCAGCCATAGCAAGCACTCCCTACACACTCCAGCAGTATCTGCTGTACCCCTGCCTCTTCCCAGCACAACTGAGCAAGTGAGTCCTAATAAGTGGCTACTTTCGCCCCCTCACGTATGGGCAGAGAACAGGCACGGAGAAAGACTTAGAAGAAGAGGCAACCCCAAAACCAAAGTGGAACACCAAAAGCTGTGAGCAAAGGAAGGAAGAGGAAACCGCCCCAGACGTGGCAAGTGCAGAGGTTTAAATTCCTGCAATTAAAATCTGAGGTTGTGTGCTTTAGTGGCAACTGTAGATTTTGAGAGCAAGTACAAGCTTGAGCAAGGGAAGATCTGAGTCTAAGCTGACCCCACACCACCCACAACAGGTTCAGAGACCTTCCAAGATGTATTGGTGGACTTTCTGAATAGGCAGATCGACTGCAGCAGGAAAACAGGAATCACTTGAACATGCCTCTCACTGCCACTCTCTATATTCTGCACTCCCCTGCTTTTTCCTTCTTCTTCTCATATTGGCCTAATACGGTTCTTTGTTACTCCTTTAATTTTTATTTTTTGTAACCTACTACTTTTTCTTTATCTTAAAAAATGAAAACACCTTATCTTTTAAACAAATTACATATTTTTTGTTTTCGTTTTTGATGTTTTTGATTTTATAATTTTGAGAGTCTAATTTTTTTCCACGTTTTTGATTTTTGTTGTTTGATCTTTTGTTTTTAATTTTGTATCATTGAGAGTCTAATTTTTAGTACCTGTTTTCATTTAGGAGTTAGGTTATTGACTTGATTGCTCTTTTTTCTTTTGACTTTTTTCCCCGTTTTTTCTCCTTCTTCGCTCCTCTTTGCTTTGTATAAGTGTGTGAATCTCTTTGGGTGATCTTGGATGTTGAGAATTGTTTCTCCATTAGTCTAGGTGTTTTGCCTTCTGTGCTGCATGCCCTGTGAAGTCTTGATGCTGCTTAAGGGGTTGAGCCTGAACCCCAGAGGCAGGAGACTCAACTCCAGGACTTTGGACTACTAGAGAACTCCTAACCCCATGGAAAATTAATAGGCAAGAGCCCTCCCAAAGGCCTCCATCTCAACACTAAGACCATGTTCCACCCAAAAGCCAGCAAACTCCAGTGCTGGATGCCCCACACCAATCCTTCAGCAAAGCAGGATCACAACCTTGCATATTAGCAGACAGGCTGCCCAAAGCCATACTGAACCCAGAGACACCCAAAACACACTACTGGCCATGGCACTGCCTTCCAGAGAGATGAAATCCAGCCCCATCCATCAGAACACAGGCACAAGGCCCCCCAAACCGGAAACCTTCACAAGGCACTAGTCCAGCCCACCCATGGCAGGCAGATTCCACAATTAAGAGCAACTGTGACCTTCCAGTCTGCAGAAAGGAGACCCCAAACACAGTCAATTAAACAAAATGAAAAGACAGAGAAATACACAGCAGATGAAGGAAAATGGTAAAAACCCACAAGACCAAACAAATGAAGAGGAAATAGGCAGTCTACCTGAAAAAGAATTCAAAGTAATGATAGTAAAGATGACCCAAAATCTAGAAGATAAATGGAGGCATGGATCAAAAAGACACAAGGTCTTGTTTAACAAGGACCTAGAAAAATTAAACAATCATCAACAACACAATAACAGATTAAAAATACACTGGTGGGAATCAACAGCAGAGTAAGTGAGGCAGAAGAACAGTTACGTGAGATGGAAGATAGACTGATGGAAACAACTGGAGCAGAACACAGTGAAGAAAATAGAATAAAGACAGGGCAAAGTACATTCAGTATAAATTTACATATTTAAAATTATTTTTAGTATTCAGGAAGTCCCCTATTGTTCTATAGATGTCCATAAAAAGGACAAAATAGTTTAGGAGAAAACAATTGAAGAGCTCTCCACAGGTTATCAGTCACAACAACCGTCTCTTGTCTGTTTCTTGTTCACCTTTCTGAACATGTATTGGGACACTCTGCTTCTCAGGCAGAGGTAAGATCCCAGATACTGCTCTCTCTCCTGCGTCCTGCCCTCCCTCACTTAATTCTATTCCTGAGTGTTCTCATTCACAGCATGGCTTTCCCTTGGCTTTGCTGCCCTTGGAACCGCTGCTTTTTGAGGGTGGTTGGCCGAAGAAGGATAGGATCCCCTCAGGAGGGTTGTACCTCTGATTCGCGACTTTAAGTGTTCCCCTGTGGCAGTCCACACAGCAAGGGGCAAATGATACCAGAAGTTCCAAGTAGAAGATTCCATCTAAGACATTAACTTTAGCCAGTGCAGTGACTTTACCTTCATAATCAAGGAAAGGTGCCTCAGGTCACTTATGTTAACCCCACGTCATCAAACGGGACTTAATATTTAACTTAATTACAGTTTTAGCTCTTCCCAAAATGGAATCAAACTTGTCAATCAGGAATTACTTGGTCAGCACTAGTGAGGTAATTTGTTCTTTAGACACTACTATCCTCAAAAGGAATGTGTCCTTATCACAAACAATTCAGTTTTTGCTGGTATAACTTCCTTGCCCTCGTTCCCTCCTAAGTCTTCCACTTTGTACAGCTCATTGGAGTGCTTTCTCTCTGCTTAGATGGGATGCTGCCTGATCCATGAATTGTTGAATAAAGCCAAAAAGATCCTCAAAGTTTGTTGTTGTTCAATCATTCAGTTGTGTCCGACTCTTTGCGACCCCATGGACTGCAGCATGCCAGGCTTCCCTGTCCTTCACAATCTCCTGGAGCTTGCTTAAACTCATGTCCATTGAGTTGATGATGCCATCCAACCATCTCGTCCTCTGTCATCCCCTTCTTATCCTGCCTTCAATCTTTCCCAGCATCAGGATCTTTTCCAGTGAGTTGGCTCTTTGCATCAGGTGGTCAAAGTATTGGAGCTTCAGCATCAGTCCTTCCTATGAATATTCAGGGTTGATTTCTTTCAGGATTGATTGGTTTGATCTCCTTTCTGTCCAAGAGACTCGCAAGAGTCTTCTCCAAAACCACAGTTCAAAAGTGTCAATTCTCTGGCGCTTGACTTTCAAAGTTTACTCAGTTGAATTATGGTTTTTTAACACTACTCAGTGCAAAGTGTGATGCTCAAATCACCAGCCCAGAGCAATTATCCCAGTGGCTCTAGGACTTAGTTTCCTGGGTATCTCAAAACTGGGAAAAAGGCACAGTATAACAGATACAGACAAAGGTCCATATAATCAAAGCTATGTTTTTTTCCAGTAGTACATACTGGTGTGAGAGTTGGACCATAAAGAAGGCTGAGCACCGAAGAATTGATGCTTTTGAATTGTGGTGTTAGAGTAGACTCTTGAGAGTCCCTTGGACAGCAGCAAGGAGATCAAATCAGTCAATCCTAAAGGAAATCAACTCTGAATATTCATTGAAAGAACTGATGCTGAAGCTGAAACTCCAATACTTTGGCCACCTGATGAGAAGATCTGACTCATTGGAAAAGACCCTGGAGAGACTGAAAGTAAAAGAAGGGGGCAGTAGACGATGAGATGGTTAGATAGCAACACTGACTCAATGGACATGAATCTGAGCAAATTCCTGGAGACAGTGAAGGACAGAAGAGCCTGGCGTGTGGCAGTCCATGGGGTCTCAGTTGAACACCACTTAGTGACTGAATGACAAAAATTAACAGATACAAATCTGTTCCTGAAAATATATTTGTAAATTAATAAATTATTAATTTATTAGTAAATCAATAATTTATTAATAAATTAATAAATATATCTGATTTTAAAATGGTTCCTGGAAATTCCATGGTGGTCCCGTGGTTAGGACTCAGCACTACCACTGTGAAGGGCCCGGGTTGTTCAACCCTTGGTGGGGAAATTAAGATTCCACAAGGCACACAGTGAGGCCACAAAAAAAAACCTAAGAACTTGCCTAGCATGGATATTCCCTGAAAAACTGTTTCCATGCCTTGAAACATTAAAGCTTTGCTTATTTACTTGGCAGTGGTGGGTCTCTGTTGCTGCACACGGGCTTTCTCTAGTTGTGGTGCACAGGCTTCTCATTAGTGGCTTCTCTTGTTGTTGAGCAAGGCTCTAGGCACATGGGCTTCAATAGTTACAGCACAGGGGCTCAGTGCTGCATGTGGGATATTCCTGGATCAGGGATTGGATTTGTGTCCCTTGCATTGCAAGGTGGATTCTTAACCACTGGACCACCAGGGAAGTCCTAAATGCCTTTAAACATTTATTGAGTAAATGTCCTAGGCTTGGTAAGAGAGAACAAATAATAAAATAGGGTCCTTGCTTTAAAGGAGTCTTAAGTCTAGTTGGGGCAGAAAGACATAAATAAATAATTGTAAAGGAGTATGAGAAAGGTCATAACTGATTTATGAACAAAGTGATATTAGCACTTGGACATAACCTGAGGTTTTAGGGATGAATGGGAAAAATCGCTACCATGCCAAAAGAAGTATCAGGAGGAGGAGAAAATTGCGTGTCACCGCGTCGAACAGCTAAGTTATTTGGACAGAAAGATCAGTTTCTCTCCTTGAAAAATTGATGAGCAGACTTCCTATACAAGGTACTACAAAGTACCACAGTCTGGTACACCCAGTGAGTGCTTCCCGTCAGGTTATCATAGTGAATGCTTGCCTAGGAAACAGGTTCCGAAAATTCAACTGAAGTGTTGACAGAAAATTATCAGATATCACCAGGGCTTCAAGAAACACTTGAAGATAGAACTCAAACACAGCTTCAGTTAAGCGCTTCACTTTTCTCAGAAAAGTGTTTACCTTTTCCTGATTGTGTCACTCAACCTGCCGAAAATTAGTGAGTTACGGGGCTCTGATCTTTCTGGGTGTGTGTTTAGAGGGTGGGGGTGGGGCCAAAAAGGACCTAATGATGGCAGGCAAGATAAAAGGCCAAGAGGGAGACGTCAGACCACAGCCACGGATTTCTACCGATTTCAAGTTTTCTTTAGGTGATCACCAACCTGAGTGGTTACAGCACCCACCCTGTCTTCACCTTCCCCTTGCCTTTCTGTCTTTCCCTCCACCGGTTCTCCCGGATTCCTGGGTCTCCTGGCTCGGGAGCTGACCACTTCCCTTGCAGGCCCGCCCTTCCCAAGTACCATTCCCAACTGCGGGCCTAGCCTTGGAGCGCTCTCAGCCTGCGCAGCCGTGAGCTAGGCGCGGCGCGGCGGCCGCAGGCCGAGGGGGCGGGGCCTGTCGGCGGCCGTGGGTGGGCGGCCCAGGCGGGGAGGCGCCGGCGCAGTGTGTCCGCTGCGCTGAGCCGCAGCCATGGAGCAGGCAGCTCCCGACCCTGAGCGGCTTTGGCAGCCCGAGCCGCTTGAGCCGCTGAGCCACCCCGACGCTGGGCTGGAGTCCATGGTTGGTGAGGAAACGAAGGGGGCCCGGGACGAGGGCCCCGGGGACGGCACGGTGAGGAGAAGGGGTGGCAGAGGCCCCCCCACCCCCGCGGCCTGGGGCGCGGCCTAGAGGGCAGAATGGACTGGTTTACGCTGACCGCGCGGGTGGGCTCGCTCGGCCGAGAGGCCCCGCGGTGACAGGGAAGCGGGGTGCAGTCAGTGGGGAGAAGCTCGGTGGGAAAAGGGGGTTCTGAGTAGGGGGCGAGCGCCAGGGCTGCGGGACCGCAGGAAGGGTGGAGAGGGCGCGGCCGAGGGAGCGGAGGGGTTCTGTGGGCGCGGCTCGGCGGGCGCGGGGCCAGGAAAGCGCCAGGCTGAGGCAGGTGCGGTTTCAGGGTCGGGAACCCCGGGGGGTTGGACCCGAAGAGGAAGGCTGATGTTTCTGGCATCTGTAAGTTGTGCGGAGGAGTAGGCTTAACCGTGGGCGGTGGCAGCGGTGTTTGAGAAAGAAGAGAATGGGGGACTTGAGGAACAAGTTTGGGGCACGAGGGTGTTTGGCATGGTGCCACTCTCGGGAGAGGGAATAAAGTGTTAGAGTCAAGAACAGGTACAAGTGAAAAAGATTTTTTTTTTTTGGTTTGTGTGTTTTTAAATATATTTTTAGTTGGAGGATAATAAAATTGCTTTACTGTATTGTGTTGGTTTCTGTCACACAAGAACGTGAATCAGCCATAAGTAAATATACGTATGTCCCCTCCCTGTTGAACCTCCCCCCATCCAAATTCTTATTTGACTTGTAATTTCCTCATTTGGGGCTCAGTGCTGTATCTCCCAATGGAGATGTGTCATGGATATCCCATTTATTGGCATTGTGAAGCTCCTTTGATAGTGATTTTCATTTGCTTGACAGAAGGAGAAAATGCATCATTTTATATTTGTAATTACTTTCATTCCAAAGTGTTTTCACGCATAATGCAAGATGAGTGGACCATGTTAAAGTGATTCGGAAACTCAGTCGAGTATTTATCATCAGACCACCCTAATGAACCTGTGCAGTGCTCATCCATTTTGATTCTTTTTTTTCTGAAACAAGTTCTCAATATAAAACTGCCCATCCTTGTGATAAATGGATAAAGAAAAGTTAAAAGTTGTTTGCTGACTGGAACTAGAAAGACAACTAGCTAGGAATTTCAACACTAGTTGAAGTTCAACACTTCACCACTAGCTCTTTTAACTAGCTAGGAGTTCAAGGTTTTGCCTACTTAGGGGAAATGTCTAGGTATATAGGATAGCATGAAAACTTCTGTGGGTGAATTTTAAGTTTTTCATTTATTTTCTTCCTAAATTATAGAATTATTTGTGGAGAGGTATCTTATAAATGTGAGAGCAGTGTGTGTATTCTGGTGTAGTCCATAAACTTGACTCTTACATGAATTGCTTTTTTAATGCAGATTCCATTTGTGACTTAGTTTTTCTGTTTCTTCAAAAAGCTTTTATCATGAAGTATATAATTAATGCAGAGAAGAGTCTCACAAAATAAAAATCAGTTTCTTTGAAACCTGTGTATATTCTCCTGTTACATCTGCTCCCTCGACCATAGAAGTAATTATATTCTGAATTTTGTATTAACAGTTTTCTAGCTTTAAATATACATGTAAATGTCCCTAAAGAACATGTTGTTTAATTTTTACTTCATTTTGAAATTTACATAATCGAACTAGTTTTACTATGACTTCCTTTTTTTGCTCTATACTGTTTTGGGGATTCATCCAAAATGTAACTTAGTTTGTTTTTATAGTCATGAGACTATGTATACCATTTTGTAGGTATTCTACAGGTGATTTCTCTTTTCCTCATTTTACAGACATTAGGGTTGTTTCAAGATTCTTGCTGTTTCTGAAAGATTACTACCACTATGAACTTCTTACATGTAAGAAATACGTAGTGCAAGTGTCTGGAAACTTAACAGTGGAATTGCTGGATTATAGGGTGGTAGCATAAGACACGGAGAAGGTGATGGCACCCCACTCCAGTACTCTTGCCTGGAAAATCCCATGGATGGAGGAGCCTGGTGGGCTGCAATTCATAGTGTCGCTAAGAGTCGGACACGACTGAGCGACTTCACTTTCACTTTTCACTTTCATGCATTGGAGAAGGAAATGACAACCCACTCCAGTGTTCTTGCCTGGAGAATCCCAGGGACAGAGGAGCCTGGAGGGCTGCCGTCTATGGGGTCGCTGGGAGTCGGACACGACTGAAGCGACTTAGCAGCAGCAGCATAAGACATAGAAGAGTGTGTGTGTGTGTGTGTGCGCGCGCGCGCGCGCATGCACACGCACTCTCAGCCACTCAGTCATGTTTGACTTTACGACCCCATGGACTGTAGCCCACTAGAATTTTCTAGGCAAGAATATTGGAGCGGATTATTGTTTCCTACTCCAAGGGATTTCCCTACCCAGGGATTGAACCCACGTCTCTTGCATCGGCAGGCAGATTCCTTAGCAGTGTGCCACCTGGACAGCACTGTAGTATAGTAAGTAGTGCCAAGTTGTTTTCTAGAGTGAACATACCAGTTTGTATTCGCATCAGTAGTGCCTGCTGCTGTCTATCCTTATAAGCACTTAATATTTTCAGGCTTTAAGTTACTTGCCAACCATATGGATATGTGTTAAAGCGATTTTAGATTGTTTCAAAGGGTAAGAATCATATCTTTTGTTAGCTGCATCATGAGTTTAATTTTGATTATGACTGAACATTTTGGTAATTTTTTTTTTGTGAAAGCCTTTGGATGATTATTATGAAGTTGCAACTATAGTTTAAAATCCATTTGTGTTAAGTGATTATACATATCTCATTTAAAATAAAAAACCTGTGTTTGGTTTAAGATATTTGAAATCCCAAAGATGCCATCATGCAGTAAGAGTTGTAGTTATATAATATTACCTGACTTTTAAATGTGTTGTAAGAGACCATTCGAGATTGCCCAAACTTAGGGTTTCCTCAAACAATGATTTAGTAATTTATAGAGATAATTTAGTAATTTTTAGAAATACAAGCCATTTGGACAAATATTTCAGAATCATCTGGAGCTTATCAACACACACATGTGCATTCACATACACTCTATATGTTGTCCCCTGCAGTCTCAGAAGATCTACTCCTTTTCCTGTTTCTATCCCCTCTTCCACTCTAATCCATCCCCAGTTGAGAAGTATTGCAGTAACCATAGCCACATTGCTACTGTTACTGGTAGATAGGAATGTGGTCTGGGCAGACAGGTAAATTACATTTGTTTGTGCTAGACACTGTGAGGCTCTACTTTTCATTTAATTTTCAAAATTACTCCCAAAAGACATAAAAGACATACAGAGATAAGGAAGCAGAGGCTCTGAGAGAAGTGATTTGGCCAAAGTCACAAACTGGTGACATGGCTGGGATTTGGGCCCAGGTCCTCGTGGCTTTGACATCAGTGCTCTGTTCATGAAACCATGAAGCTTCACTCCCTGCACCACCACCCCCCCACCAAAAAAGAAAAAAAAAGATTAAAAATAATCTTGTAAATTGTAAAATACTATACTTAAATATTTTTTTGTTTTATTAAGATTTAAGTTGTTATTTTAAGAAGAAAAGAGCTCTGAATAATGTGTTGACTTATCAATGACTTTTTCACCATAAAAGCATCTATACAGATAGTGTGCAGAAATGACAAAAAGCCTCATCAGCCTTATTTTTGACTCTACATTTTGGTTGGAGAGTAAATTGTGCTAGTTGCCCTACACCGAGGGATAGTGGAAACAAGCACCGCCAAGGTTGCAGATCTTTTCCAGTTTTAAACATCACTAATTTTAACATTTTTTAAATTCTGTTGTAAACTGTTACTCTCTTGTTTTTGTTTCTGTGAGTCTTCATCCTCTTCCTTTCCGATGTCTAGTTAGAAGTTTCCCTTTCTTTCTGTACTTTTTCCTTACGAGGAAGAGTGTATTTTTTTTTTTTTTTTTTAAGTATTGTCGGTTTTATTTAAAGAAGTTTAGAATATGAAGAATGAGGGAGGGCCACAATCTTCAAGAGAGTAGCAATCAGTCCTGGCAAGGACGCAGCAAGGGAATGGGGGTAAAAATGCTGCTTTTTTTGGGCTGGAAGATTCCACTGAGTTGGCAGTTAACAGTATTTGCTCAGAGAACCGCTGCCTGAGGGATTCAGTGTCTCTCTTTTGTAGGGAGGGTTCTTTAGGCCTCTTAGTGCTCCTGGGGCTAAGAGGGCTTGAGCAACCATTGCTTGAACAATGCCTGTACACTGTTAGTTCCTTCACAGGTTGGCAGCAGAAAGCTCAGTGGAGGGGTCCAGAAGGGAGTGGAGGAAGGTTTGAGACATATGTGGTAAAGATAATATGAAAAAGGAAGTGCATAGGTAGAGTTACAGAAAGTTTAGGGCTTCCCTGGTGGCTCAGCTGGTGAAGAATCCGCCTGCAGCGCAGTAGACCCCTGTTCAGTCCCTCAGTCAGGAAGATCTCCTGGAGGAGGGCACGGCAACCCCTCCAGTATTCTTGCCTGGAGAATCCCCAAGGATAGAGGAGCCTGGCGGGCTACAGACACAGAGGTTGCAAAGAGTCAGACACGACTGAGCGACTAAGCACACCAGGCACAGCAGGTTATTAAATAATTCTCAAGAATTGCTTTCCTCACTTTCTACTTCAGCAGCTCTCAGTTATCTTTTGAAGGCAACTCATGGTGCAGAATACGATTTTACATCATAGTCAGTACACATGTACTTGTATACATAAGCATTGTTTCAACTCAGTCATGGCCGACTCTGACCCCAGGGACTTTAGCCCACCAGGCTTCTGTGACCATGGGATTTCCCAGACAAGAATACTGGAGTGGGTTGCCATTTCCTTCTACAAGGGGGCATCCAATCCAGGAATTGAACCTGTGTCTCCTGCATTGCAGGTGGATTCTTTACCACTGAATGACATGGGAAGACCATGGGAAATAAGATATTTGCATTTATCTATTTTTTTTATTAAAAAAAATATATTTTTTTAATGTGGACTATTTTTGAAGTCTTTACTGATTTTTTTACAGTATTACTTGTTTTTTGTTTTTTGGCCACAAAGCTTGTAGGATCTTAGCTTCCTGACCAGGGATTGAATCTGTGCCCCCTGCATTGAAAGGCGAATTCTTAAGCACTGGACCACCATGGAAGCCCCTACATTTATTATCTTAACTAACTCTATTTTTAGCTGATTTTTTTCTGTTATAGTTTATGCTTTCTTATTTTGGTTTCTGTTTTTGGATTTTCCTTTGTGGACCATAGTTTCTTTGGTTTTATCCTCTATAATGATTTTGAAGGCATGTCTTTTTTTTTCTTCCCCAAGATATAATTGAGACATATTATTTATGTAAATGTAATGCCATTAAATTTTTTGAAGTAATTTATAGAAGTGATCTCAAATTTATAAGCAAGTACAGCACAAAGAATTGTTTCCTTTGAAATATTTGAGAATAAACTGCTGTTTATCTCATCCCCAGAACATTTAGTATATATTTCAAGGGCAAAAAAGGACATTCTGTATAATCACAGAGCTTCTATCAAAAGCATTGATAAATTATTATTATCTAATCCTCAGACTTCATGTAAGTTTTGCCAGTTGTACCAACAGCATTCTTCAGAACAAAATAATTCAGTCCAGACTCAAGTATTACATCTAGTTGCATTGTCTCTTTAGTCTCCTCCCATCTGAAAGTGTTTCTTGGTCTTTGCTTTCATGACTTTGACCCTTTTCTATGTTAGCAACCAGTTGTTTTTGTAGAATGTCCTTCAGTTTGGGTTTGCCTGATGTTTTCTCGTGGTTAAATTCAGGTTGTGCTTCTTTGGCAGAAATTGCCACTAACCTGATGCTGTGTTCTTCTAATTGCTTCTTACCAGTTTGCACATGATTCAGGTTTGATCACTTTCTCTGCTAGTCTTCTCCAGTATAAAGTTCTCTTTTCTTCTTTGTGATTAACTTTCTGGGGTATACTTTTTTTTTTTTTCTTCCTGTTTTATTGAGGTCTAATTGGCATACACAATTATATATGTTTAAGGCATACAGTATAGTGATTGGACTTACATTCATCATGAAATGAACGTCCATCATCTCATACAGATACAATATTAAGAAATAGAAAAAAATACATATTTTTCTTGTGACGAGAATGCTTAAGGTTTAATCTCTTAACAATTCTCATAAATAACATACATCAGTGCTAATTTATCTTGTTGTACATTATATCCCTAGTACTCTTTATAACTTTGTACCTTTTGATTCTTTCATCCAGTTTCTTTTTTCCCTATCCCCTGCCTCTGGTAACTACAAATCTGATCTCGTTTTGTGAAGACATACTTTGAAACTAGAAAAATACTTTGTTCCTCATCAAAATTTCTATTTACTTGTCTGTTTCATTATGGACTGATGGGTTTTATTTTTTAAACTTTATTAAGATATGATTTACACACCATAAAATTCACTCTGAAAGTATATAAATTCAGTAATTTGTAGTAAGGGCTTCACTGGTGCCTCAGATGTAAAGAATCTGCCTGCAGTGCAGAAGACCTGGGTCCGATCCCTGGGTCAGGAAGATCCCCTGGAGAAGGAAATGGCAACCCACTCTAGTGTTCTTGCCTGGAGAGTTGCATGGACAGAGGAGCCTGGCTGCAGGCATGGGGTCTCAGAGTTAGATTTGCAGAGTTGCACCACTATCACTACAACCCAGTTTTCGAACTTTTCCGATTTTTTTTTTTTTATTACTGAATAGCATTCAGTTGTATGGATGTATCACTTTTTGTTTATTCACCATTTGATGCAAGTTGGGGTTATTTTCAGCTTTTATATTATGAATATTATTGCTGTGATGAATATTCATCACGTTCAAGTTTTTGTGTGGATGTATGTTTACATTTCTCTTGAGTTAAATTTGTAGCAGTATAATTGCTGGGTTATATGGTAAATTTTAACTTTTTGTTTTAAGAAACTGCCACTCTCTTCCCAAGGGGCTGTACCATTTAACATTACCACCAGCAATTACGAGGCTCACTTTTCTCCACATCCCTGCCAGTACTTGGCAGTGTCTGTCTTTCGGATTATAACCATTCTAGGGGATGTGAAGTGGTTTTAATTTGCATTTTTTAAATGACTGATGGTGTTGAACATCTTTTCATGTGCTTATTTCCATTTGCATGTCTTTTTTGGTGAAATTCTATTCAGGTCTTTTGCTTATTAAAATTGGGTGGTGTTTCTTTTTATTGAAGATGCTTCCTGCGTGGCTTGGTGGTAAAGAATCTGCCTGGCAGTGCAGGAGACACAGGTTTGATCCCTGGTTGGGAAGATTCTCTGGAGTAGGAAATGGCAACTTGCTTCATCTTGCCTAGAAGATTGCATCTACAGAGGAGCCTCGTGGGCTATATATAGTCCATGGAGTCGCAGAGTCAGACACGACTGAGCACATAAGCACGTGTTGTTCAGTTAGTCTGGATATTTGTTTTTTTAATCAAATAATGAGATTTGCAGATATTTCCCCTGGGCCATGACTTTTTACTTTTTCTTAATGATATCTTTGAAAGTTTAGCAATAGTTTTCAATTTTGATGAAAACTAGGAGATCAGGTTTTTGTTTTTGTTTTTCTTTTATAGATTGTGCTTATCTAAGAACGCTTTGCTTATCCCAGGATCATGTTTTGTCTTTTTTTTGACCTTCCCCAGATGGCTTATGGGATCTTAGTTCTCTGACCAGGGATGGAAACTGGGTCCTTGGTGGTGAAAGCATATGAATCCTAACCACTGGATTGCCAGGGAATTCCCCAGGTTTTGCTTTTACATCTGAGTATGCAAACCATTTTGAGTTAATTTCTATGTACAATGTGAGTAAACGGTCTAGTTTTGGTGTTTTTTCCTTGGTCTGTGGCTACTCAGTTGCTCCTGCTCTATATGTTGAAAAGACTCTCCCTGTTGAATTGCCTTGGTGTGTTTATTAAAATCACTTGACCTTAAATGTAAGGGTTTATTTCTGGATTCTCAGTTCTGTTCCATTGATCCATTGATGTCTAAGCCTATCCTGCCAGTGTCCCCACTGTCTTGATTAGTTTAGCTTTTTAGTAAATTTTGAAACGAGATAGTATAGATCCTGCAACTTGTTATTTTTCAAAACTATTTTGGCTATTCTAGGTCCTTTGTATTTCCATATAAATTGTAGGAACAGAGCATCAGTTTCTACAAAAACAACAACAACACAAAAATTCCTTCTGGATAAAGTTATCTTTAAAGGAACAGTGTGTTAGTATTTTTATAATATTTCAAGCATTCTATATGCATGATGCTCCTTTGTCATTTGGACTTTATATTATTGTGAAATCTAGGGCAAATCTGGTCTTTATTCTTTGGTAGTGATTGTGCTTTTTATTTTCCTGTCTTAATCTTTTTAGGATTTTCTTCCTTTATGCTGAAGATGTTTAATTTTCTAATTCATTATACATGGACCACATGCCTTTCAATTTGGAGCTGTAGAAATATTTTTCAATCCAGAAAGAATTTTTGTTGGTTTCTTTTTTATTATACTGGTGATTGTTATTTCTGTTCTGTTTCTTCCAATTTCTTCTTTAAGAACTATTATTTAAGCATTGGTTCTTCATTTTCCTTTTTTAAAAAAATCATCTTTCATTATTTTCACTTTTCTGGATGGTGAGAATTCCTCAAGCAAACTCAACCACTGAACTCTGCACTTTGAACCACTGAACTCAAGCACTTTGTCTCAGTTATCTTCCCATTCCTAATGACTGGCACTGTAGATACTCAGTAATCATTCAGTTATTGAATTAATAGTTTCTTATCATTCCTTTTATCACTATTACCCTGTCTTATGCTTGCTTTTACTGTTTCACTGTTTTCAGCATTATTTATTCATTTATGGCTGCACTGGATTTTCATTGCGGGCATGGGCTTTCTTCTAGTTGCGACAAGCAGGTGCTGTTCTCGTGGTTTTCAGGCTTCTCATTGCTGTGGTTTCTCTTGTTGCAGAGCACAGGCTAGGGCACATGGGTTTCAGTAGTTGCAATTTGAGGGCTCTAGAGTGCGGGCTCAGTAGTCGTGGCACACAGGTCTAGTTGCCCCGCAGCATGTAGAATCTTCTTGGACCAAGGATCAAACCCATGTCCTCTGCATTGGCAAATGGATTCTTATCCACTGAGCCTCCAGGGAAGTCCTTGCAGTATTTTAAAACTTATAGTAGATTGATTTTGGGGCTTGCCTGGTGGCATAGATGGTAAAGAATCTGCCTGCAATGCAGGAGACCTAGGTTTGATCTCTGGGTTGGGAAGTTCATTGGAGAAAGGAATGACAACCCACTCCAGTATTCTTGCCTGGAACATCCCATGGACGGAGGAGCCTGGTGGGCTATAGTCCATAGGTTTGCAGAATTGGGCATGACTGAAGTGACTTGGCACACACGCACACAGATTGATTTTTGCTCATTGACTTGGAAATAAAAAATTTCATCAGCCTTTTAAATATGTCCATTTTTTATATTTATTTGGTCTTAAGTCAGGTAGGAAGTAGTGATTCACCTATCAAGCATCTACATTTGGGATGTTAGGATACAAGTGTAGCATCATTCTTTAATGATGTTCTTTACTCTGATGAGAAGTTCACTTTTAATACATCGAAAGCATTGTGTTTCACCAATACAACATTGTAAATCAACTGTACTTCAATTTAAGGTAAATACATAAAATATTCTCTCTCTCTTTAAAACACACTCCTAGTCTCATCTTCCAGTCATCAAGTTTATCCATTTCTAAATCTTTTGAATGTGTCCTTTTAACATTAGTTATGCTATTCTTGGCACTGTTTGTACTTTAGTATGACAGTATTAGCAATTTTATATCATCTACCAATCCCTGCTGATATCTTTAGTTTTTATGATAGTTGATTTTATACTTTTGTTTTTCCCTTCTGTGTAATTATTTGGATGGCATAATGGGGTAAATTTATGATTCATATGCACTATCTTTTTGGTGGGAAATAATTTGTTTTATCAGTTTTTGATTCTAGAATTCAGAGAATTTTTCAGTGAAGTACATGATGATAAATCAGTGCTTGGCTGTGGGCCAAAATTTTTTATATGTATAATCTCAACCAGTGAGGGCTTCATAATCCTGATGTTGAGTGGTTTATGCTTATGTAATTTCTTGAGCTTTCTTTTAGTTGAATGGTTTTTCTCTCTTATTTTCTCTTTTAATACATGATCATAAAACTTACATTTTATAAAATTGTCTTGTTTGGCAACAGAGTAGTTTTGTTTTGGGTTCATTTTTAGTTCTCTGTCTTTTATTTTCTTTCAGCATTTTTACCTCCTCCATTATTCTTCAGTGTTTTGGGGTACTTTCTAAGCATGCCATCTTGATTCATCACTGATTTATTTTTTTTTTTAATTTTATTTTTAAACTTTACAATATTGTATTGGTTTTGCCAAATATCGAAATGAATCCGCCACAGGTATACATGTGTTCCCCATCTTGAACCCTCCGCTCTCCTCCCTCCCCATACCATCCCTCTGGGTCGTCCCAGTGCACCAGCCCCAGGCATCCAGTATCGTGCATCGAACCTGGACTGGAGACTCGTTCTATATATGATATTATACGTATTTCAATGCCATTCTCACAAATCATCCCACCCTCTCCCTCTCCCACAGAGTCCAAAAGACTGTTCTATATATCAGTGTCTCTTTTGCTGTCTAGTATACAGGGTTATTGTTACCGTCTTTCTAAATTCCATATATATGCGTTAGTATACTGTATTGGTGTTTTTCTTTCTGGCTTACTTCACTCTGTATAATAGGCTCCAGTTTCATCCACCTCATTAGAACTGATTCAAATGTATTCTTTTTAATGGCTGAGTAATACTCCATTGTGTATATGTACCACAGCTTTCTTATCCATTCATCTGCTGATGGACATCTAGGTTGCTTCCATGTCCTGGTTATTATAAACAGTGCTGCGATGAACATTGGGGTACACGTGTCTCTTTCAATTCTGGTTTCCTCAGTGTGTATGCCCAGCAGTGGGATTGCTGGATCATAAGGCAGTTCTATTTCCAGTTTTTTAAGGCATCTCCACACTCTTCTCCATAGTGGCTGTACTAGTTTACATTCCCACCAACAGTGTAAGAGGGTTCCCTTTTCTCCACACCCTCTCCAGCATTTATTGCTTGTAGACTTTTGGATTGCAGCCATTCTGACTGGCGTGAAATGGTACCTCATAGTGGTTTTGATTTGCATTTCTCTGATAATGAGTGATGTTGAGCATCTTTTCATGTGTTTGTTAGCCATCTGTATGTCTTCTTTGGAGAAATGTCTGTTTAGTTCTTTGGCCCATTTTTTGATTGGGTCATTTATTTTTCTGTAGTTGAGCCTGTAGGAGTTGCTTGTATATTTTTGAGATTAGTTGTCTGTCAGTTGCTTCATTTGCTATTATTTTCTCCCATTCTGAAGGCTGTCTTTTCACCTTGCTTATAGTTTTCCTTTGTTGTGCAGAAGCTTTTAAGTTTAATTAGGTCCCATTTGTTTATTTTTGCTTTTATTTCCAATATTCTGGGAGGTGGGTCATAGAGGATCCTGCTGTGATGTATGTCAGAGAGTGTTTTGCCTATGTTCTCCTCTAGGAGTTTTATAGTTTCTGGTCTTACGTTTAGATCTTTAATCCATTTTGAGTTTATTTTTGTGTATGGTGTTAGAAGGTGCTCTAGTTTCATTCTTTTACAAGTGGTTGACCAGTTTTCCCAGCACCACTTGTTAAAGAGATTGTCTTTAATCCATTGTATATTCTTGCCTCCTTTGTCAAAGATAAGGTGTCCATATATGCGTGGATTTATCTCTGGGCTTTCTATTTTGTTCCATTGATCTATATTTCTGTGCCAGTACCATACTATCTTGATGACTGTGGCTTTGTAGTAGAGCCTGAAGTCAGGTAGGTTGATTCCTCCAGTTCCATTCTTCTTTCTCAAGATAGCTTTGGCTATTCGAGGTTTTTTGTATTTCCATACAAATTGTGAAATTATTTGTTCTAGCTCTGTGAGAATACCGTTGGTAGCTTGATAGGGATTGCATTAAATCTATAAATTGTTTTGGGTAGTATACTCATTTTCACTATATTGATTCTTCCAATCCATGAACATGGTATATTTCTCCATCTATTAGTGTTCTCTTTGATTTCTTTCACCAGTGTTTTATAGTTTTCTATATATAGGTCTTTAGTTTCTTTAGGTAGATATATTCCTAAGTATTTTATTCTTTCCGTTGCAATGGTGAATGGAATTGTTTTCTTAATTTCTCTTTCTGTTTTCTCATTATTAGTGTATAGGAATGCAAGGGATTTCTGTGTGTTGATTTTATATCCTGCAACTTTACTATAATCATTGATTAGTTCTAGTAATTTTCTGGTGGAGTCTTTAGGGTTTTCTATGTAGAGGATCATGTCATCTGCAAACAGTGAGAGTTTTACTTCTTCTTTTCCAATTTGGATTCCTTTTATTTCTTTTTCTGATCTGATTGCTGTGGCCAAAACTTCCAAAACTATGTTGAATAGTAATGGTGAAAGTGGGCACCCTTGTCTTGTTCCTGACTTTAGAGGAAATGCTTTCAATTTTTCACCATTGAGGATAATGTTTGCTGTGGGTTTGTCATATATAGCTTTTATTATGTTGAGGTATGTTCCTTCTATTCCTGCTTTCTGGAGAGTTTTTATCATAAATGGATGTTGAATTTTGTCAAAGGCTCTCTCTGCATCTATTGAGATAATCATATGTTTTTTATTTTTCAATTTGTTAATATGGTGTATTACATTGATTGATTTGCGGATATTGAAGAATCCTTGCATCCCTGGGATAAAGCCCACTTGGTCATGGTGTATGATCTTTTTAATGCATCATTGATTTAATTTTGTGTATTGTCACATAGCTTATTCTGTCTTCATAGCATACAGATTTAATTTCCTGTGTAAAGTATCATCATGGATTTTTATTGCATACCGCTTTTTCTTTTAACTTGTTGGTATATCCATCTTTTTACTTATATCTCTTCTTCACAAACCACCCCCAATTTTAATGCAATACAATGCTTTTTAATTAAAATCAATTAACTTTGAAAGTTCAGGGAGAAAAAAAAAAGCAAGGGAACAAAAAGAAAAGCACAGCAGTTATCACATGGCCTCACTGTGTCTTTCTTGTTTAAACTTGGAGCTAGTTTGGGTGTATTCAAGACCCTTCTTCAGTGGCAGGACTTCCCTGGTGGCTCAGAAGGTAAAGGGTCTGCCTACAATGTGGGAGACCCAGGTTTGATCCCTGGGTTGGGAAGATCCTCTGGAGAAGGAAATGGCAACCCACTCCAGTACTCTTGCCTGTAAAATCCCGTGGATGGAGGAGCGTGGTGGGCTACAGACCATGGGGTCGCAAAGAGGTAGACAGGACTGAGTGACTTCACTTTGACTTTCTTTCTTCAGTGGCACAAAGAACCTGTGAACCACCAAGTGATGTTGTTTGATACAGACCTGGGGATGATCTAGCAAGAAAAGAAAGAGGTTTCCTGTTCTTAAAACCTGCTGTCTCAGATAGACAGGGTCCTGTGTATAGTGCAGGGAACTCTATTCATTATCCTGTAATAAACTATAATCACAAATAATATGAAAAAGAATATATATTAAAGAATATCTTTGCTGCATACCAGGAACTAAGACAACATTGTAAATCAACTATACTTCAATAAAAAATGAATAAATCAATAAAAGCAATATTTATAAAAAAGAAAAACCTGCTATCTCACAGTGGAGCCTGTTAACCACTACCAAAAAGTTTAGGCAAATTTATGATCAAATATGTGATGGCTCCTTCTTTTTAAAAATTAACCTTCTTTTAAAAAATATTTAAAATTCAGCTTTAATTTTTAAAGCTGAAAATCTCATCTTTTGTCATATAGCATTTTATATTTGACTTGACTGGTAAAATAAAAAGATGTCAATATTGAGGCTCATTTGTCTCTGTAAACAGTGTTTTTAAATTTTTTCTTATGTATTTTTATATAGATTTATTCTTGGTCATTTAAGTGATATGTATACTTTTTATTTTAATTTTTGTCTCCTATACATTTTAATAATTAAATCTATGGCACTTGCTAAAATAGCTTCTGGAAAACTTTAATGTGCTACATGCTGATAAAAAGAAGCATATCATTTGCTGATGTCATTTAGCAACCACTAGTAATGCAAGAGATAAAAAAGTAACCTGAGATATGTACTAATAATGGATTTGATTATAATAGCTGGGTTTTTTTTCAGTATCATTTAAAAAGTTTTTTGTTGTTCTATTTTTATTCAGATGACAGAAAATAACTTTTCATTGAAGAAGATAGAAATTAGTGTTTCAGAAGCAGAAAAGCGAACTGGAAGAAATGCCATGAACATGCAGGAAACATATACTGCTTACCTCATTGAAACAAGGTGAGTGATGAGAATTATGTCTGAGGTTAGAAAAAGCTTTGGTAGCTGTTGATGCAAATTCTGTTGTATAATGGAATCATTTACAGGTCTTTTGGTTTCTTTACTTTTTAACAGGTGACAAGGTTTTCTTTTACTCTGGTACTCTTTAAATTTGAATGTCTTTGTTTTGGAGGGAGAACGAAGGTTACTGGATGTTACTTGATGCTTGCTTTAGTGTCAAGTAACATCCAGATCCCATCCACGTCACAGGCCTGCCCATGCGGGAGACACGGGTTAGTCCCTGGTTTGGGAAGATCCCACGTGCCTCAGAGTAACTAAGCTCATGTGCCACAACTGCCGAGTCTGTGCTCGAGAGCTCGGGAGCCATGACTTCTGAGCCCACAGGCCACAACTACTAAAGCCCGGCCCCTAGAGCCTGTGCTCCACAGCAAGAGAAGCCGCCGTGCACCACAACTAGAGAAAAGCCCACACAGCAGGGAGGACTCATCACAGCCCCAAATAAAATTATTTATTTAAAAAACTCACCAGAAAAGTCTTTTACTTCATAAGGAAAAAGTTAAATGAATTAAACTGTTTGTCCAGAGAAAAGCAAAGGATGTGTGTGTGTTTGCGGTCATGTCTCTTTGTGAACTACCAGGCTTCTCTGTCCATGGGATTCCCAGGCAAGAATACTGGAGTGGGTTGCCATTTCCTCCTCCAGAGCCTCTTCCTGGCCTCTTCCTGACCTAGGGATCGAACCCACATCTCTTGCGTCTCCTGCATTGGCGGGTGGATTCTTTACCACTGCACCACCTTGGAATTTTTCTTATTATAAATAGTTTATTAAAAGACTACACTGACAAGCTCTTTTCTTTCTGTGAACTGAGAAGAAATGCTTTCAGTTAAAACAAATAGCAGGGGCTTCCCTGGTAATCCATTAAGACTCTGTGCTTCCAGTGCAAGGTGTGCAGGTTTGATCCCTGGTTGGGAATTAGATCCTACATGCTGTGTAGTGTGGCCAAAATATAAAAAAAAAAATGAATAAAAAAGTATAATCCATATTTTTATAGAAAAGTAGAGGGACTTGCCTGGTGGGTCAGGGAAGTATCCTGCCTGTGTACATACATGCATACATATCAGAGACATTTTTAAGTTAATTTAAAAAAAGTATGATCCCATGAGAGGTTTTTTTTTTTTTTTAAGTTAAATTAGCTATTTTAAAATCATACTTTAGAAATTTGTATTGGCTCTAGCTTTTTAAGTAAATTCTTAAATTTAAAGCTAAAAAGGATATTTTTAGTATGTGCCTGTTTCTTCATCCAGTTGAACAATGAAATTAGCTGTTGATTAGCTTTACTGCTAGAAGAACCTCTTGATTTCAATAATGTGGAATAATTTATAGCTATTTACTCTTTATTTATTATAGTTGTTTACTCTTGACTTTGAAATGAATAGAGAATTATAATTCAAAAGTTGGAGTTAGAAGTGACCTCAGATCAGATCAGTCGCTCAGTCGTGTCCGACTCTTTGCGACCCCATGAATCACAGCACGCCAGGCCTCCCTGTCCATCACCAACTCCCGGAGTTCACTGAGACTCACGTCCATCGAGTCAGTGACGCCATCCAGCCATCTCATCCTCTGTCGTCCCCTTCTCCTCCTGCCCCCAATCCCTCCCAGCATCAGAGTCTTTTCCAATGAGTCAACTCTTCGCATGAGGTGGCCAAAGTACTGGAGTTTCAGCTTTAGCATCATTCCTTCCAAAGAAATCCCAGGGCTGATCTCCTTCAGAATGGACTGGTTGGATCTCCTTGCAGTCTCTGGATAAATATCTAAGTGGATCATCAGTAAATAATGTGGTATACAAAAGGATATTCAGTTGACTTTCACACTTATATTTCATTTATTTTAAAACGGTGATTCTTAAACTTTAAAATATATAGGAATCACTTGGAAAATTTGTTAAGCTACAGAATTTTGAGTGGGGTCCAGGAATTAACATATTTTAAGCTTAAGTTCCAAGTGTTTTTGAAGCAAATGAGCCATGGACCATAGTTTTATCTTTCAAATACAAAAGCTTTACATTTTAAGATAGTCAAATTTATCTTTCTTCTTTATGACTTGTGTTTTCCCTGTCTTAAATTCTTGCCTATCCCATATCATATACACGTCCACTTTGAGAAATACTGTTTATAGATCCTGTTTATAAATAGATTATTTTGTCAGTACTATAACTGACCTTCAGCAACCACAGAACCCTGGAATTTATTATTTTGGTCATGTAGAATTCTTGCTGTAATTCAGTGTTATGCAGAGTATCTTGGACACTATGAATATTGTTGAGCCTTGACATTGACTAAAAGTTCAACTTTATCACATAGCTCATCTCTTCCGTGCACACAAGAAGAAAGTCAGTTTAGCAGTTGCCTATTGTGTTACAGTTTAATAGGCTAAAATTAATAAGGCTAAGGTCATTGATTTTAATTTTTCCATAGATTTTTATGTTTTCCTATTCATAAAGTATGAACCCTTTTAAAATAGGTAAGAATATTGTATGCATTAATAGGTAAGAATGCCTCTTTGTCCTGGGAAGCTATATGATATCTTAATTCTTCTAATTTGTAAAGCAGGGCTAAGGATCCTATATACTTAAGTCAGATTAAATGGTTTAAATGGTTAAATTTAATTTAAATATTGCATGTGAAACCACTTAAGTTCAGTTCAGTTTAGTTGCTCAGTCATATCCGACTCTTTGCAACCCCATGAATCACAGCACGCCAGGCCTCCCTGTCCATCACCAACTCCGGGAGTTCACTCAAACTCAGGTCCATTGAGTCGGTGATGCCATCCAGCCATCTCATCCTCTGTTGTCCCCTTTCCCTCCTGCCCCCAATCCCTCCCAGCATCAGGGTCTTTTCCAGTGAGTCAACTCTTCGTGTGAGGTGGCCAAAGTACTGGAGTTTCAGCTTTAGCATCATTCCTTCCAAAGAACACCCAGGGCTGATCTCCTTTAGAATAGACTGGTTGGATCTCCTTGCAGTCCAAGGGACTCTCAAGAGTCTTCTCCAACACCACAGTTCAAAAGCATCAATTCTTCAGTGCTCAGCTTTCTTCACAGTCCAACTCTCACATCCATACATGACCACTGGGAAAACCATAGCCTTGACTAAACGAACCTTTGTTGACAAAGTAATGTCTCTGCTTTTCAATATGCTATCTAGGTTGGTCATAACTTTTCTTCCAAGGAGGAAGCGTCTTTTAATTTCATGGCTGCAGTCACCATCTGCAGTGATTTTGGAGCCCCAAAAAATAAAGTCTGACACTGTTTCCACTGTTTCCCTATCTATTTCCCATGAAGTGATGGGACCGGATGCCATGATCTTCGTTTTCTGAATGTTGAGCTTTAAGCCAACTTTTTCCACTCTCCTCTTTCACTTTTATCAAGAGGCTTTTTAGTTCCTCTTCACTTTCTGCCATAAGGGTGGTGTCATCTGCATATCTGAGGTTATTGATATTTCTCCTGGCAGTCTTGATTCCAGCTTGTGCTTCTTCCAGCCCAGCGTTTCTCATGATGTATTCTCCTGACTTGCCTTGTGGCTCAGATGGTAAAGCGTCTGCCTACAATGCGGGAGACCTGGGTTCGATCCCTGGGTCAGGAAGATCCTGTGGAGAAGGAAATTGCAACCCACTCCAGTACCCTTGCCTGGAAAATCCCATGGACGGAGGAGTGTGGTAGACTGCAGTTCACGGGGTCGCAAAGAGTCAGACACGACTGAGCGACTTTCACTTCACTTCGCTCTGCATAGAAGTTAAATGAACAGGGTGACAATATACAGCCTTGACACACTCCTTTTCCTATTTGGAACCAGTCTGTTGTTCCATGTCCAGTTCTAACTGTTGCTTCCTGACTTGCATATAGGTTTCTCAAGAGGCAGGTCAGGTGGTCTGGTAGTCCCATCTCTTTCAGAATTTTCACAGTTTATTGTGATCCACACAGTCAAAGACTTTGGCATAGTCAATAAAGCAGAAATAGATGCTTTTCTGGAACTCTCTTGCTTTTTCCATGATCCAGCGGATGTTGACAATTTGATCTCTGATTCCTCTGCCTTTTCTAAAACCAGCTTGAACATCTGGAACTTCACGGTTCACGTATTGCTGAAGCCTGGCTTGGAGAATTTTGAGCATTACTTTACTAGCATGTGAGATGAGTGCAATTGTGTGGTAGTTTGAGCATTCTTTGGCATTGCCTTTCTTTGGGATTGGAATGAAAACTGACCTTTTCCAGTCCTGTGGCCACTGCTGAGTTTTCCAAATTTGCTGGCATATTGAGTGCAGCACTTTGACAGCATCATCTTTGAGGATTTGAAATAGCTCAACTGGAATTCCATCACCTCCACTAGCTTTGTTCGTAGTGATGCTTTCTAAGGCCCACTTGACTTCACATTCCAGGACGTCTGGCTCTTGGGATTATCTTGGTCATGAAGGTCTTTTTTGTATAGTTCTTCTGTGTATTCTTGCCACCTCTTCTTAATATCTCCTGCTTCTGTTAGGTCCATACCATTTCTGTCCTTTATCCAGCCCATCTTTGCATGAAATATTCCCTTGGTATCTCTAATTTTCTTGAAGAGATCTCTAGTCTTCCCCATTCTGTTGTTTTCCTCTATTTCTTTGCATTGATTGCTGAGGAAGGCTTTATCTCTTCTTGCTGTTCTTTGGAACATTGCATTCAGATGCTTATATCTCTTATGTGCTATTAAATATTTGTTAAATGATTGGATAAATGGGGTAGTTTTGTGATCCAAAGAAAGTCTTTTCTAAGCTTTTAGGTGGCTTCTGCTGACTTCTTTTTGTGGCCTTTGAAATAAAACAAAGTGAAAACAACTTGTAGCAGCTCTTCTAACAGCCTTTAGATGTACTGCCTATAGGCTATATATATCTACTTTTTAGCAAGATTTGGGCTCTGTTGGTAATGATTTTGAATAATTTGAAACTTGATATTAACCCAAGATATTTTTTTTTAGCTGAAGTTGAAAATCTGAATTAGAATAGTTTTAGTCAGCTAATGGTTAGGTCAACTCTTTAAAATGAATTATCATTTAATAATCCTCTATCTTGCCATGAAAGCCATTTGTGTATTTTGAATTTCATATTATGTTTCCCTTTTTATTACAGTGAATTGATTAATATATAAATGATAAAAACATTGAACATCTTGTGTTGAGCATGGCATAGTGTATACATTTTGTCAAGACTTTATTCTGAGACTGATTTAGCCTCTCTGCCTTTATACTGTACATGTACAAATGCACATTTTGGTTATATGCATATTTCTTGGAGGAACTGTAAGTTATTTTCAATTAGGAAATAGGGTTCAGATAATGTTTAGAAGGCTGATGTTTTCTAATAGTCATTATGCTAGCAGAAATCATAAATAGTCAAAATAATTTCAAATACTCTTTTTATGATTTTACCCAGCTTTCCTCCAAATTGAACTTTTATATGGATGATTCATGGCGTTGCCTGCAGCTCTTTATATTAAATGTAAGACTAAAATTGATTTGTTACTTCCCTTCTTGCCACTGTTTCAGAGTTAATTGACATTTTACTTTTGTGGATCTTTTCTGGTACTTGGATGCATCTGATTCATTGAGGATGTTAAATTGAGGGTTTTTTTGGTGTCATGGTCTTTGGCATGAATGTTGTTCTCTCATGGTGGCAGGAATTGTCGTTTCATTGTGGCAATTAAAAGTAATTTTTCTTTGATGAAACGCTGATGAAGCCAGACTTGCACTGTATTGTATAGCCAGCCATTATGTTAACTGAATTGTTTTACATTGAGGCTTTTGTTGAGAAGAATATTCCTAATATGACTATTTCTCTCAAGTTCAAATAGGTTTTCTATAATGGAGCAAAGTGGTTAGGAGTGAGGGCTTGGGAATCAGATGGATCTGAGTGCTCTACCCACAAATCTTTGTGATTGAAGGAAGAGCATATACCGTGCAGCTGCTTCCTCATCTCTGAAGTGGGGACAGTAATCCCTGCTTCACCAGGTCTGTTGTAGGGATTAAATAATACATGAAATGTTCTCAGTGCCTGGTTCATAGCCCTCCTGGTTCATAAGCATTCAGTAAATGGAGTTATCAGTTTTAAAGGAGGTCGTATGCATGCATTTGTATTTTTAAAAAACACTAGAAATCTTATTCTGTCTTTTTCAGGTCAGTTGAACATAATGATGGTCAGAGTGTCCTAACAGACTCACTATGGAGGCGGTATAGTGAATTTGAGTTGTTGAGAAACTACCTTTTAGTTTACTATCCACATATTGTTGTGCCACCTCTACCAGAAAAAAGGGTAAGGAGTGAAATGGTGGTGTAGTTTAGAAGTAGTTAGCATTGAGACTATTCTTCATGATTGTTTTGTTTATCTAGGCAGAATTCGTTTGGCATAAACTCTCTGCTGACAACATGGACCCGGATTTTGTGGAAAGACGACGAATTGGTTTAGAAAATTTCCTCTTGAGAGTCGCTTCACATCCCATCCTTTGTAGAGACAAAATCTTCTATTTGTTTTTAACACAGGTATTTTTCTTTTATTTAGTCTTTTAAAAAATTTCATTTCACTTGGGATTTTAAACATTTTAAATTGTGGACTGCTGCTTCTTAAGGATTCTCTTGGAGCCGCTCTTTGTTAATTTATATGTATTTTCACAGTTTGTTTTGTTTTGAATTTCCAAAGTATTATATCATTCTTTTGGCTAACATTTTTATACTTAAAGATACTAAAGATGGTACTTTTTGGTATCACTTAAATGGTATCAAAGTTAGTCTTTGGTTTTTTGAATCCCGGATCTATAAAATTTTGGGGCTGTCTCTGGTAATCTTTTGGAATCTGGATTGTATGTGCCTCTCCCCCATCTCCCATGAAAGAAGAACAGAACGATGGGTATTTAATTTGGGATATTACTTATGGGCTATTTTACAGTGATATCTAAAGTTATCTTTAATTTTTAGGAAGGCAACTGGAAAGAGACGGTAAATGAAACTGGATTTCAGCTGAAGGTAAGGGTAATTGTATGAAATAATGTGTCATGTCCATATACAATTTCTAGCACAGTGCCATGCCTTAATGGGTACTTGCTATTTATTGAATAAGTGAATGTTGGAAATAGGCTTTACATCTAATATCACTGGTAATTTTAAAGAAACTATGTGGTTTATTTTTGATTGGTGTAATTTTTGTTAATAGTGAGACTATAATGGGCATATTTATGTGTGAATTTAATTCTCTTGGGAAAGAACATTTTGGAGCAGTAATTTAGGTATAAGCTATAGATTTTCCCCGCAGTATACTCACATTATGCTTTTTATGTTTTTTTATTTCCTCTGTCCTTGTCACTGTCACTCTTAGTGGTGCCCACGTAATTGCTAACTCTATTAGATAGAAAAGACACTTCTAAAGGGTTGAACTTGGGTTTTCCTATCTTAGTAGGCTAAAAGAGTAGCCATCAGTCATGCTTATTTTGTATACTGAGACAACGGTGGCCGGTTTTGAGTGGGCATAGGATTCATTTTTGTATCAGTGATACAGGTTTAATTAGATTTTGATTGCTCATCATATTGATCATTAGAATTAGTGTTTGGGAATGGAACTGTTACCTAAAAATTAAAGACCATGTCAGTCATGACTACCCTCACTCTGCTCTGCTCTCCCCTCCCTCTGGTTTCCAAAAGTAATTTAACACTGCAAATTTTTAAAAGTTTTCATCTCTTATGTAAACAGAATATGTAAGAAGAAAAAGTAATATAAATTGATATATAAATTGATAAACAGTTCATATGATATTGCAGTAACAGAAGTTCAATAGGTTTAGGCAGCAAGAACAGAATGTCTTTACAGTAATTTTTAGAACTAGAGATTTATGCATTGGCATATAGGTATTTTAATTTTAACACAAAAAGACAGGAGAAAACATTTTTTTCTGCACAAAAAATGTAATTAAGTATCTAATTTTGTCATAAACCAATTTTAACTTACTGGTTCAACTTATGAGTTATCTGAAACTTCAGATAACATGAAAAAATTAGTATTTTCTTAGCTGTAACTCACTATGGTGCTCAAAAAGAGAATAATGGAATTTTGAAGATGATTTGAAATAACTCTGAACTTTAAAAAATTGTTTATATTTTGATAGAATTTTATGAGAACTAGTCCAGGATTTCTTAGGAGCTAATAATGAAGAAAAGAACAAACTAAAATATTTTTTTTGGTGATGCCTCTTTATATAATAGAAAATTTAAAAACTGTTAACTTTTTAAGAGTTTCATTTAGTCATTATTTTAGTAACTGGTTATCAGTTGTTTGTCCTTAGCACAGTTTTTGGGCGTAACTGGGTGGCCTTGAGAAAATTCATGAATTTCCCCATCCATTTAGACTATTCTGTTTACAGAGTGCCTTGAATCTTGTGTGTCGGTGCTACCTTAAGTGTTTAGATATAATGTTTTATATTTGGGTAGCCTTACGGTAAAATCCTAGTTTCACTTTTATAAAATCTTTGAAAGGTAATACTCTGTTCAGTTCAGTTCAGATGCTCAGTCGTGTCCGACTCTTTGCGACCCCATGAATCGCAGCACACCAGGCCTCCCTGTCCATTACCAACTCCTGGAGTTCACTCAGACTCACGTCCATCGAGTCAGTGATGCCATCCAGCCATCTCATCCTCTGTTGTCCTCTTCTTCTCCTGCCCCCAATCCCTCCCAGCATCAGAGTCTTTTCCAGTGAGTCAACTCTTCGCATGAGGTGGCCAAAGTACTGGAGTTTCAGCTTTAGCATCATTCCTTCCAAAGAAATCCCAGGGCTGATCTCCTTCAGAATGGACTGGTTGAACCTCCTTGCAGTCCAAGGCACTCTCAAGAGTCTTCTCCAACACCACAGTTCAAAAGCATCAAGTCTTTGGCGTTCAGCCTTCGTCACAGTCCAACTCTCACATCCATACATGACCACTGGAAAAACCATAGCCTTGACTAGACGGACCTTTGTTGGCAAAGTAATGTCTCTGCTTTTGAATATGCTATCTAGGTTGGTCATAACTTTCCTTCCAAGGAGTAAGCATCCTTTAATTTCATGGCTGCAGTCATCATCTGCAGTGATTTTGGAGCCCCAAAAAATAAAGTCTGACACTGTTTCCCCATCTATTTCCCATGAAGTGATGGGACCGGATGCCATGATCTTCATAATACTCTGTACACAGTATTAATAATTTGAAAAGTAGGAATTGAAATGGACTAGACATAAAATGTATAGGGAGAATTTGGAAACACTTGCAAGGAAATGGAACCTTTTGGACTAACACATGCATGTTTGTGCATGCATACATTCAAGCATGTACGTGCATCTGTGTATATCTATATATATATAGAGAGAGAAAGACTCACTTCTCTTATCTGGAGGGTGTGTATTTGGTAGTTATAACTAACCTGATCACAGTCAAAAGGTGGGATTTAGAACTGACTTCTGAGATGTTCAGATGGATGTGAAGTAACTTACTACAGTGTTTACAGATATACTTTGGTCCTTTCAGATAGTATGCAATTAATTTTATTGTAGTTATCCAAACACACTTGACTATTTTTAGTCTGCAGCCTACTAGAAAGTTTTAAAGGTCTAAAGGTGCATACTGCTGGATATAGGCATACTGTGACAACAGTGAGAACTGACAGCTGAGCCTGCCGGTAAAGTATAACAGTGATATGAGAGTCAGACACTGCAGTACTGGGGTCTGTGGCATGGTGCCAAATCCCCATTCACCTTTGTAGCCTCTCGGGCTTCATTGCATCACAGGTGGATTCAGTCTTAGTTGTTTATAGTGGTTACTTTGAGGCTTCCAGAAAAGGTTGAATTGCTGGCTGAGTACTTATAATTCAGTGTTTTTTCTTCTTCTTCTTTTTAGCATGCAACTAGTTTTTTGATGTAAAAAATTTTTTTAAATTCAGTGTTTCTTCAAGTGTGGTCAGTTGGCTTCATGAGTCTCAATTTGTTGGGATTGTTCAGAATACTGAATCCTAGAGTTCATTGCAGGCATATTGACTCCCATGGGCCAAAAACTTGACAAACATTGTTGTAAGATGACCGATAAGAATGTTTTTAGGAAGATAATTTTAAAAGATTATCAAAATTGGTAAGAAAAAAAAGTTTAGAACCAAAAGCAGCATTTTTTTCTGAATATCATTAACATTAAATGTTCACTATGTGCTTAAGCACTGTACTCTGATACAGTATTCATGGCTTTTTTGCTGGCAGCTGCCTCAGTACTTTTGAGGTTAGTTCAGTATTATCCCAGCTTTTTAGGTCAGGAGAAAGTGACTTAACTCACGGTCATATAGTTATAAGTGATAGAGGCTGAATTAAAGTCCAGACCTTCTTAATTACCATCCTGTATTACTTATCTTTTCACTAGCTACTTATATAATTAATGTATATAAAGATGATTGGTTAAGGAATGTTGGAAACTATATTTCAATGAAAATGAGATTGTTCTGAGTCAGACTGGAGCTAATATAGTGTTATAGGTCAATAATGAAAGTGAAAGTGAAGCCACTCAGTCGTGTCCGACTCTTTGGGACCCCATGGACTGTAGCCTATCAGGCTCCTCTGTCTATGGGATTTTCCAGGCAAGAGTGCTGGAGTGGGTTGCCATTTCCTTCTCCAGGGGATCTTCCCAACCCAGGAATCGAACCCGGGTCTCCCACATTGCAGGCAGATGCTTTACTGTCTGAGCCACCAGGGAAGCCCAGGTTAATAATACTGCAATTAAAAAAAAGAATATTTGAACTTGGCTATTGGATTGCCATCATCAAATTGAAATAATAGCTTTAATTTCTCCCTTTTAGACATGTTTAATCTGTAGTTTGGGCCTGCTGCTGCTGCTGCTAAGTCGCTTCAGTCGTGTCCGACTCTGTGCGACCCCATAGACGGCAGCTCACCAGGCTCCCCCGTCCCTGGGATTCTCTAGGCAAGAACGCTGGAGTGGGTTGCCATTGCCTTCTCCAATGCATGAAAGTGAAAAGTGAAAGTGAAGTCGCTTAGTCGTATCCGACTTTTAGCGACCCCATGGACTGCAGCCTACCAGGCTCCTCCGTCCATGGGATTTTCCAGGCAAGAGTACTGGAGTGGGGTGCCATTGCCTTCTCCAAGTTTGGGCCTAATAGTTTACATTTTCTTAAATATTTTTAGAGTATTATACTCAACAGGATAATTGTAAAAATTTAGTTTTATAAAAGTCTGTGCTTTATTTTTTTTTGGCCATGCTACATGACTTGTGGGATCTTGATTCACCAACCAGGTATTAAACATTCAACGGAGGCCCTTGACAGTGAGCACACAGAGTTCTAACCACTGGACCACTAGGGAACTCTCTCCCCTCCCCTCCCCTCCCCACTCTTGTTCTTCATTTAACACAAATATGAGCAACAGACTTTTTCATCACTGTTGTATATTGGCATTCCTTCGTTTTTCTTGGATGTCTATATGGTACTTCTGTTAATTCACTGAAGGGAGAGCAGAGAGTTTCTCTTTAGAGTAATGAACATATTAACTAGTTACTTTAGTTTAAAGAAATACCATTTTAACCCAGTTACATGAAAGAAAGTGTCATCCATATGCCCAAATCTTAAATGAATTTAGGCTGACTGGGAAGTATCTAGAACCTTGTTTGTGGCTTGGAGCAGGAATTGCCACAGACAAGATCTGAGCCTTTAGGATCTCTGCTAACTCTGGAGAGTCCAGATGCTAGGTACCTACAGACTATCGGATACTCTTCTAGGTGCTGTGGATCCAACTGTGAATAAGCTGGAAACATTCATAAGCTCCGTGTTCTTATGGAGCTTATACTGAAGTAGTTGAAGTTGAATTAACATCTGTTTAAGATACTTTGAAAGTTATAGGTGATAAAACAGAAAACAGTTGTCATTGTGAGATAATATGACAGCTGGAATTTTTTCCCCAGGGATTATTTTGAGATATGACAGTATAATTTATTGTTCAAATGGAGACTGTTTTGAGAATAAAAAGGGGCTCTGTTAATAATTAGGTTAGGACAGCAGGTGTAAACCAGTAGTACTGTTCTGGGCAAACTGGGTCACATGGTTGAAGAGAACATTTGAGCTGAGACCTGAATAATGAGAAGCCTGCAGTGGAGTCAGCCTAAGGGGTCAAGGAAGAAGAATGTTAGAGTCAGGGCAAGCTGGTAATGGTTTACTAGGTAAGGCTTGGAGGAAGATAAGAATCTGAAAATGAAATAGAGGAAAGACAAGGTCTAGCACAAGAGAAGTATAGTATGTAATAGGAATTGGAAAGGGAAAGGGAGGTGGGGATTAAAGAATATGGGAAGGTATTAAGTTGGGACTGTAGAATAGTCAGGGTTTTTTTTTTTCTTTTCATTCATCCAGTATACTTATTGCATGTTTTTCTTGTGCCAGGCATTGGGAAGTGTTGGGGATACAGGCATGAAAATGCAGTTTAAAGTAGTGCCATGGCAGCTATTGTGCAACTCTCGGGGCCCTATTCACATTGTGTTTTTCTTGTGGCTCTTACATTTTCATGGACAGCTAGGAAACAAGCAGACAGCCCAGGGGATTTCAGACAGTGCTGTAGTAAAGGAGACTAAGTAGGGTGGTATGAGACAGTGGTGTAAGGGCTTCTTTAGATACTTAGTGGGGAATCTGATAAGATGGATAAAGGGTAACCTGTCAGATTTGGGTAGGGCTTCCCTTGTGGCTCAGCTGGTAAAGAATCTGCCTGCAATGTGGGAGACCTGGGTTCGATCTCTGGGTTGGGAGGATCCCCTGGAGAAGGGAAAGGCTACCCACTCCAGTATTCTGGCCTGGAGAATTCCATGGACTGTATAGTCCATGGGGTTGCAAAGAGTCGGACATGACTGAGTGACTTTCATTTTCACTTAGAGATCTAGCTTTGGGGAGAAGTTTCTGACTTGATGATATTTTAGGCAGTTTCTCTTTTTATGGAATCTTGTGAAATGATGAGCAGATTGAGTGGGGTATTATGATGGACTGACCTGACAGTGTTTGGTAAGCAAGGTTAGCATGATGATGGTTTACATTTTATATGCCTTCTATAGTGGTAAATTGGTAATATTAAAAGTAAAAAACAAATAGGTGGGATTCAGTATGAGATTCAGAAAAAGATACACATGAAAATTTTCTTTTTTTACTCATGGGTTTATGTACTTTCATCCTTATTTAAAGAATCTCGTTTGCTTGTTCCTATAAAGTCACATTGGTAATTTGAAATCACTTAAAGAACACAAGGGAGTAATATATGCCTTAAATTCATATATGCTGTAATTGAAAGGACTTTCACATGCATTAGCTCCTTGGCCCTTCAGATGTAAGAAATGTCAAGAATTGGTAAAATATCCATTTATTTATTAAAAACTTTTTTGGGGGGGGCCATGCCACACAGCATGTGGGATCCTCACTTCTTGACCAGGGATCCAACCTGTGCCCCCGCATTGAAAGTGTGGAGTCCTAACCCCTGGACTGCCAGGGAAATTCCTAAAATATACCCCATTTTAGAAATAAGAGAATCCCCTGAATTCACTGACGACTTAAGCTTTAGATATTCTTGAAAGCTCTTTGAATTGCTTTTGGTCTAAAGTTTTAGGATGCTGGATTTGTGGAGTGGTGTATTATTGCAGTTTTTTTTTTTTTTAAGCTGTGTAATCTGGGAAGCCTTAGTTGTTCTGGTTTGTTTGTTTTAATATTTGGGGAGTATTTGTAATTAGGATTTGTAAGTTGGAATGATATAAAATGTTCAGGATGATTGGTATTTTCAAAACCAAATCATGTTATAAAATTGTTAACCGATTGAGCTACACCGTTTGTGAACTCTGTGTTTTTTGTGCCTTGGTCAGGGGAAAAAAATACATTTATGTATATATTTTAAATGAGGACATAGACAACGAGGATAACTTTGGATATATTAAGTATAAGTTTATACAATGAAATTATTACTTAGTGTTGATCCCTCTGTCTCTCCTTTGAAATAAGGTAGAAGTGAAGGGGTTTCCCAGGTAGCTCAGTGGTAAAGAATCTGCCTGCCAACACAGGAGATGTGAGCTCTATCCCTGGATCAGGAAAATCCCCTGGAGAAGGAAATGGCAACCCACTCCAGTATTCTTGCCTGGGAAATCCCATGGACAGAGGAAGCCTGGCTGGCTGTAGTCCACAGGGTTGCAAAGATTTGGACATCACTTAGCTAAGCAGCAGCAGAAATAACTAAAGGTAGTTAAATAGTTGTGTCAGAATATCTAGAAATAAGTAAAGGTTGTTTAAAAGTTGTGTTGCAATGTTTTCTGTCAACTAGAAAGGAATTAATTTGATGTCATCTAGCTTGTTTTTCGGAAAAGGCAATGACACCCCACTCCAGTACTTTTGCCTGGAAAATCCCGTGGATGGAGGAGCCTGGTGGGCTGCAGTTCATGGGGTTGCTAGAGTCGGACACGACTGAGCGACTTCACTTTCACTTTTCACTTTCATGCATTGGAGAAGGCAATGGCAACCCACTCCAGTGTTCTTGCCTGGAGAATCCCAGGGACGGCGGAGCCTGGTGGGCTGCCATCTATGGAGTCGCACAGAGTTGGACACGACTGAAGTGACTTCGCAGCAGCAGCGTCTTGTTTTAATTTAGTACATGCATTTCCATATTTCTTTCTTTTCCTAAAATACTGATCATGAAAAGGAGAAAAACCAATGTACATTTGGTTTAGATTCCATCTGAGAATGACCCTCAGTAATGCACAGGCTTCAAAGCAGTAATTTTATTTAGTTTATATATACAGATCATTGTTTTTCTTGATTTAGAGAAAAAGTAAACTACTTTTTGACACAGCCTATTCTGAGTTATAATAATGCAGAGCTGTATGCTTGCTCACCTGTTGGTATTTACAGTTGTTTTACTTTGGAATCATTGAATGTCATGTATTCAATTTAATTTATAATATTATTTTTGCAATGTTTAAAAAATAACTACTAGGTGTTTGGGGGGTATGTTTAATGTGTTTGACACAAATAATATGAAGAAAAGTATACTTGAATAGCTTAATTCTAAAGGGAAAATAAAACTGTTTGGATTTATACCCTGAAATATAATTGTATTAAGTGAATAAATTATTTTTTCCAGGCAGACTCCAGGTTAAAAGCGCTTAATGCAACATTCAGAGTGAAAAACCCAGACAAGTAAGGTTTTGTTTTAATAACAGTTACAATATTGTTTTGAATGGTGCCTATCAATCTATTTAATTTTTCATTTCTGAATGTATGCACTTTATTTGCTAAATATTTTAAATAGTAATTCACATTAGTGAAATCCTTTTACAGTCTAAAACTGACTTTGAAATTTGATGATTTTATTGGGATTAAGGTTGTAAGTAACTGACGTTTTAGAAAATTAAACCACTGCTTTTTCCTGGAAGGATTTCTTAAGTGTTATTGAAGGTATCAGAAAAATGAGGAAAGTAATTTTAATTTCATATAAAATGGGTTTTCTTATTAGACTTTGCTTGTCAGATATGTGCAAAACTCAAGGTAATATATTATCTATTTTAATAATAAACTATCTACTTTGAATGCCAAGAAAACTTGATAAATAAATGCATACTAATATAATAACTTCATGGAGCTATATCTATATGACAATTACCTGACTTCATTAATGTTAGTTTGGAGTTTGTGAGAGCATTTCTATATTAAAGGAAACTGTGTATTCAGAAATAACTTTCCGGAGGGTGGAATCTAGGTATATAAGATTTGGTTTTGCTCATTCTCGGAATTTGCAGATAATTCAGGCTCTTCATCATACTGACCTTTGCCTGAAGCTTAGTTCGATTGTACTTTCCAGTTAGAAATGTGCTTAGGTGGATGGGGTTTTTCCATACTTGGCGACCAAGTTTACGAGGTCTGTTAGAATTTCTCTAGTCAGGCCTTCAAGCCTTAACTTCTACATATGTGTACATTCTTAGCAGACAGAGGCCAAGTTTGCGTAGTCTGATAGCCTGTTATGCTGATTTTCATAAACCATAACACATTAACATAATGCCTCTACTTTTTAATATAACTTTTGAATGTAAGATGTAAATACTAATATTTTAAAGTTTGGTAATTAGGAAATTGTGATGGTAACCATTGAGGTTTTCACTTTTTTAATAGACTTTGTTTCGTAGAGTAGTTTTAGGTTCCCAGAAAAACTAAGTGAGACATCATACAGAACTCCCATATCCCCTCTGCCCCTACACTTGCACAGCTGTTCCTGGATACATACAGCCACCCCTGGTATACCTTTCCAGCGTGATACATTTGTTACGATTGATCAGCTTGCATTGAATCATCATGATGCCTGTCAAAGTGCATAGTTTACATCAGGGTTCACCCTTGGTGTTATATATTGTATGGGTTTTGACACATGTACAGTGACATGTGTGTATCATTATAGTATCTTGAAAAGTATTTTCACTATGCTAAAAATCCTTTTTGCTCTCCCTTTTTATCTCTTCCTCCCCATAACCCTAGCAACCACTGATCTTTTTACTGATTCCATAGTTTTGCCTTTTCCAGAATATTGTATCATCGTACGGAGCATTTTCAGACAGACTTTTGCTTTACAGTATGCATTTAAGATTCCACTGAGGTTTTAATAAAGGTTATGACATCCATAATATATAAGAGGTGTTGTCTAGATTAAGAACTAAAATTATGTCACCTTCCAAAAAAAGCTTTGGAAAATGTAAGCAGCAGAGTTTACGACATTGGTGAATGTACATTCATTAGAGGAGCATGTAGATGAGACAGTTTAAATTAATATTTTAATGTTGCTGTTAGTTAAGTGTTTTTTAATGTAATAAAAAATGTATTGTCAATTGTATGTTTGTCTTCCTTTTTCTGACCTACCATCTCTTCTAGATTGCTAAATTTTGTTTAATATCCATATTATAGAATTTTAAATGTGATATAGCCAATAACATAACCAGGGCAGTTTTTGCTCCTGAGTTCTTGTTAAAGTATATAATTAGTAATAGAATTTGTTTGCCTTAAGTTTTAGATTAGAGAATTATCTACATCAGTCATTGTTGTAACAGATTTTTAATATATAGAATCTCTGTTCTAGGTCTAGCTGGCCCAGTAAATTAATTATTATTCATACTGTTATTAAAATAGTTTATATCACTAAAATACTTTCTTTCTGTTCTTTCTTAAAATCTAGAAAACCAGAAAGAGTTTCAGAGGGAATACCAAAATGATACTCCTTCATGCATGTTTATTTTTCTTTACACTGTTCAAAGCAGTGAGGAGGAGGACCTTGAGTCTTCTACTTTCTTGTGGCAGTATTTGGCTGATATTTAGGAGGTAGACCAAGTGATTAATAGAATGTATGGCATGAAAGAGAGGAGAAGGAAAACAGGTGGCACCCAGGTTTCATTCTTTAAACTGCTAGGGAGTACAGAGGAGATTTGATGGCATGGGGGAAGATAAGTTGAACTTTGGATATATAAGCAGCCACTAATATCTGCTAGCCAGTTGGCATTATAGATACAGCATTTAGGAGAGAGTTTGGGGCTGGAGATAGATATTTGGAGTTAAGCAGCATGTAGATCATAATCGTGAAGCTTTGTGAATAAGTCACATAGAGTACGGGCTTCCCACGTGGCACTAGTGGTAAAGAACCCGCCTACCAATGCAGGAGACCCAGGTTTGATCCCTGGGTCAGGAAGATCCCCTGGAGGAGGGCATGGCAACTCACTCCAGTATTCTTGCCTGGAGAATCCCATGGACAGAGGAGCCTGGTGGGCTACAGTCCATAGAGTTGCAAAGAGTCAGACACGACTGAAATGACTTGGCACATATGTACACACATACAGTATGTAGACCAAATAATTGGTTGTAATATGGGCAAGGACCTAGGGCTGAACTCTAAAGAAACCAGTGCTTGAAGGGTGTTTTCCAAAGTATAATCTGAGGATTACCAGCATCTGAATCCTGTGAGTGAGTTTGTTATAAATTCAGATTCCTGAGTCCCACTAGGGCCTCTGTGTACAGTTATGGTGATTACTCATGCCCTCTTTTACTGAGAGGCCCTCAGTTGTGTTTCTGGCAAATATTTTAGGAGTCCTTTGAACACTAAAGTTGGCAGTATAAGAGATGGGTGAAGGAAGTCAGTCCTGCAAAGGAGACTTTAGGAGTGACCAGAGAGTAAAAGGAAAATCATTAGAAATTAACAGTGATGTCAAGGAAATAAGTTTTTGAGGAGGGTGAAGTAAGCTGTTACATTGCTGGAAGAGCAGTGGTATCTGAAGTTTCAGGTCATTATGGAGAATGGCAGATACTAGATTATAGAAATAAAGATTACTGAGCAGCATGAAGATTAGGGTTAGAGATCATGAGTTTATGTTTGTACCAAAAGATTTTTTTAGTGCCATAAATTTTCTCCTGTTTTCTTTTTTTCCCAAGTAGTTTCTCATACCAACAAATTTTATCTCTATCTCAGTTCCACGGTGTGAATTATAAAGTATGACATCTTTTCTCAGCTTTAAAAATATCTAAAGAAAATGTGGTTATTTAATTGTAGAACTTTTTGAGTTTGTATCAGTGTGTAAATGTTTAAGGCTAGCATATGGTTAAATAGAATCAGTTTCATTATTCTCAGGAACTGCTGTTTTGTCTTTCAGTTTTTGACTGCTGTTCATGAAAAAAATGATGTTTTGTTTCCTATTTCAGGAGATTTATTGAACTAAAACACTATAGTGATGAACTCCAGTCTGTCATCTCACATCTCCTTCGAGTCAGAGCTGTAAGTGGTCACCAGAAGCTTTTTGACAGGTGTTTTTATGGAAGTGCTTCCCATTTAATCATTATGTTTTTAAGTAATGGAAGGTGTTTATGATGAATAACTGATTTTTATATTCAAATTTGGTGTGTTAGTCACCTAAATTGCATTTTTTTAAAATTGTGAAATTTTTTCTGGCATAAATAACTTAAAGAATTTTAACCTATTGTTTTCTCTGTAGTCTATGTATGGTTTCTTTTTTTTTTTTTTCTTAGTATATGGTTGTTTTGACATTTATCAAAGTGCCTATCATTTCAGCATTGGAATATAATTGTGTGACTTTGATCTACATATTCTTTTATTCTTTCAAGGTTTTTTTTTAAGGTTGGTGAATAGTTAATATTAAGCCATTCTGCATCTGTGCTCTTAAATTATACTAAATAAACTTATGTAGGGTAATGGTCTGCTATGACATGAGGAACTAGTAATATACCAATAATGATTGTACTTACCTGTAGAGTTTGGCTGTAATAGACATGGAGAAATATATTTTTGGGTAGATTAATGTAGTACCTGAAAAATGTCCTTTGGGGTAACCTAGAGAAAACCTTAGAACTGGTCTTAAAGGCTTTGAAAGACACTGAGTTACCAGGTCTATGATCATATCTTACACTCATTGGAATCATCTTGAAATGAAATATATTATCTGGGATTTGTTTTATTGAAAGAGTCTGCTGGTAAAGGGTAGAGAGTAGGGTCAATTTTAGATGCAATTTAATTGGCCATATGATAATTGTTGAAGGTAAGTGTTGGGAAATGGGAGTATATCCTACTATCCTCTACTTTTTGTATGTTTGTATGAAGATTTTCATTAAAAGTATAAAAAAATTAAGTAAGGGAACACTCCTTTTGAAGTATCCTCATATTGGCCCAATCTGTGTAACCGTCCAGAGTACTATAGGACTCTTTATATAAATTGTAAGATACTTTGTAGGAAAAGAAAAAGGTACCTATGAGAATTATTAGGATAGAGTCAAGAATGGGGTATTGAAAAGGACTTGTGAATTGATGAGATAAAATTTCTAGGCCTCTAGTTACTTTGAAGTTACCTAAACAAATAAGGCAACAGTTCTTAATGGAAAGTGAAGGTGGGGTCAGAGACACCCCAGAAGACTGGAAGAACCCTTCATACTATTTTTGTCTTCTATGTCAAAAAACCTGGAGAATTTACTTAAATTAGAGGTCTGGCTGATTATGAAAGCTGTTCCTCTTAAAGACCTTCCACCAAAGGGAAGGGGGCACACTGTGGAAGGTGTCATGCCACAGGAAGCTGGACGGCGCTGGGTGTCTTGGCTAGGCAGAGGCACACTGTTAAGCAGTCACATACCAGCTCCAGGTATTGAGAGGTTCTCAAGCAGTCATTCACATCCAGAAGAAACGAAGGGAAAAGGCAGAAAAACCAGCCAGAGTCAGATTTATCGGAAATAGCAGAGATGAGTGGTGAATTGAACAAAGTGTAACAATTAAAACCCAGAGAATCTGTAAAATGTAGGGAATAAGTTTGAATGATATCTAAAGGAGGGAGGAAATAACTGTCACTGTTGTGAAGCTGTGCTGCAGATCATCTAGCCTGCAAGAAGGTATGGGTGATTGCCCTCATAAAGCAAGTGTCCAGTGATCATATTTGGCTTTCTGCTGAAAGTGTATTTTTGAATGTGATTAATACTTAATAATCTTGAGAGATCATGGTAAAATGTAATAGTGATGTTACAGAAAGTTTTGAGTCTCACACACAGCTGTTTCAATACTTTGTAAATTTCATTTTGAGGGCTTCCCTCGTGGCTCAGTGGTAAAGAAACTGCCTGCCAGTGCAGAAGAGGCGCAGGTGACTTGGGTTTGATCCCTGGGTTTGGAAGATACCCTGGAGAAGGAAATGGCAACCTACTCCAGTATTCTTGCCTGGGAAATCCCATGGACAGAGGAGCCTGGCAGGCTACAGCCTGGCGGGTTGCAAAAGAACATGACTTAGTGACTAAACAAGAGCAGCACTTCATTTTAGCCCTGTTGTTCTTCTAACTATTTTTAACCATGCCAAGCTTGTTTCTGGTCTTTTATTTGCTGTTTCCTGGACCTGTACCATTCTTCCCTCATGCCCTACCCCAGGATCCTCACTTGGCTTATTCTTTTGTTATTCAGTTATTGGTTCAAATACCTCTTGAGAGAAATTATCTTTTTTGAGCATCCTATATAAAATGTGGTGCAGGTTTCTATGGTTTCTGTCATTTTCTGTGATTCTGAACTTGTTAATTATCTCCTCTACTAGTATATACGTGAGCTCGTAAGAGCAGGAGCTTTATTTTCTCACTGCTGAATCCTGAGAATAATGCTGGACTCAAATAGCACCCACTATGTATTCATTGAATGGATGAATAAATAAATGTATGTGCTGACAGTTTTATGTTTTAAAAAATCTTGAAAAGCAGTAAGATAAATTGCTTCTTGAACTTAATTATAACCAACCAAGGGGAACTGGTTAGTAATGTATATATGACAAGAACTTTTAAAGAAAATGACCTTGTCAGCAAAGAGCTTGTAATACACAAGTAAGAGAATTCTGGGTATAGATATTTACCCTAGACTTTATGAAAACAGGCTTCAGAAACTTAATTGACGTGAAAGATTGCTTGAGCTCTTCAAAGACAGCACTTGATAAATAAGATAAATGCCAGTGAAAAATATGGAATAGCTAAAATCTTGATTTATACTAAAATTAGGAAAAAGGCTTTTTAGTCATTGACAGTAACATAAAAGTTAAAACTGGAAGGTTAGAACCCAACACTGATAGAATCCTGAAAACAACAGAGATCACCACAGGGAGGGCCTTTTTGTAACATTCAGTGTCAAGAGAAGAAGGCTTAGACACTGTTGGAGACATGATGACTTGTTAACAGATAAAAAGAAAATACAATTATTTGGCTATCTTTTCTGTTGAGGAAAATTCTTTTGAAAGTCTTGATAGAAAAGGCAAAAAATAAATGACTTACAGGTTAAAGAGTTAATATTTAAGGTATTAAAACAGAACCAGAAAGGGTGGGTAGTCTTAGATTGAGAGGAGCTGGAGTTAGCACTTTCTCTGCTGTTTACTAAGTTCTTCAGGCCAATCCAGAGACCTTTCAGAGTTTGTTTTCTTGGAGAGTATCTGCCTGGTACACAGTAGGTACTGCATAAATATTTGTTATATGAATGAGTGTGTTATTCATAGAGTTGTGATATTCGGATGAGATAATCCATGTTTCATAAACTAAAACAAAAGGAAAAAGTACTAATATCTAATATTTTGAACCGTGGTGTTGGAGAAGACTCTTGAGAGTCCTTTGGGTTGCAAGGAAATCAAACTAGTCCATCCTAAAGGAAATCAGTCCTGAATATTCATTGGAAGGACTGATGCTGAAGCTGAAACTCCAGTACTTTGGCCACCTGATGCGAAGAACTGACTAATTGGAAAAGGCCCTGATGCTGGGAAAGATTGAAGGCAGGAGGAGAAGGGGACGACAGAGGATGAAGATGGTTGGATGGCATCAACGACTCAATGGACATGAATTTAAGCAAGCTCCAGGAGTTGGTGATGGATAGGGAGTCCTGGCGTGCTGTACTCCATGGGGTTACAAAGAGTCAGACATGACTGAGGACTGAACTAAACTGAACTGATCTAATATTTATTATATTTACTGTTGTTACTGTTGTATATAAGCCAACTATGGCGTGTTATTTTTACCTAATTCTGACAGTGGCCCTTTGAATGTCGGTGCTGTGACTGTCCCCAATTTATAGATTAGGAAGCAAATCCCTTATTTTCTACAATCATATTTGCTGCCTTTCTAGGGGAAATCAAATTTAGAAGGGAAGGAGGATTGCTTGACCTTGCTAATACGCTAACTATGTAAATTGAAATTATTGAGCTACTATTTAACATTTAATTTGTAGTCATTTGTAGAGATAACATATCTAGTGTTTGTGAAATATTCGGTAATGGCAATGTAAAGTCTTACATACAACTCCTTTGGGAAAGATTTTAGCAGTACTGTCATGAGTCTTAAATCTCATGATTGTTGCCTCCTTAGGAGATAATTCAGAAGAGAAACTATGTGTCCAGATTTTAAAAATAAGATCATTTAATAGACTGTCATAAAACTTTAGGTCCTTTTTAACATTTTATCTGGTACTACTTCAGCATGGATAGGGAAGGCATTCTTAGCATAGTTCCAAATGATTTCAGAGCTGGAGAGGATGATACGATGAGTCTGTCAAGTTTCTTCTGTTGTCATTTTATTTGCTAGGTGTCAGTCCTTTGTTGTCAGTTGTTAAGATGATCAGTTTTCAAAAAGAAAGACTTGTCAACAGAATTGAAATTGAGTGGCAGTCTAGACTAAATCATTGGGTCTAGCCCCTTTTCCCTGGCACCACAATTCTTGATTACCAGTGACCATTGAATTAATCTGGTTTTGTTGCTGTTTAGTCCCTGTGTTGCATCCGACTCTTTTGTGACGCCATGGACTGTAGCCTACCAGGCTTCTCTGTCCATGGAATTTCCCAGGCAAGAATACTGGAATGGGTTGCCATTTCCTTCCCAGGGGGATCTTCCTGACCCAGGGATTGAACCCACATCCATCTCCTGCGTCTCCTGCATTGGCAGGTGGATTCTTTACCACTGAGCCATGGGTTTTAATAATTCATGATTTATTTCTTAGCCATTTTTATCTTTACTTTTCTGTAGAAATGCTCATTTTTGGTCTATAGTTTTTCTTTGCTTCATCTTTTTTCTCACTGTCTGATGATCTGGGTACTAGTCATCTTGTGTTTTACTTGGCTAGCACAATTTACTTCCATGAGTAGTTGATACCAGAAACATTACTGCTGGTTCAGTAACAACTGCTGAGTGGCTCTGTGTTGCCTCATTCTCTAGTAGAGTGGTTCCTTGTGTAGTTGCTCATCTTTCTGGCGTATGAGAACTCTTGCCTCTTTTTGTCATGCTCTGTGGACTAGAGTATTTTCCAGAGCTCTAATTATTATGATTGAAGCTCTTTTTGTATCAGCTGCATGGAGTGATAAAATTCAAAGAAAAAAAAAAAGCAAAACTTTTAAACACCTGGAATTCAAAGCTTTTTTCTTTGACGTTTATTTTGGATATGTATTTTGTATTTAAGTTGCTCTAGATTTATACTTATGTGGTTAACAAAGTCTTTCCCTCTCTTCCATGCTTAGTATTTTAGGTAGATGATGAAATGCTCAGCTTTCAGGAGGAGGTTTGATTTTTAAAAGTACAAGAATCTAGAAAAGTTAGTAGTCTAGAATGGCATTTTCCATTTTGTCATCTTTAGAATGCCAGTCCTATAATATGGTCCCTACTGCAAATCACCCTCTCTCAGTAGTCCTTATTCATATATAGTGTTAAAGTTCTAAAAAGTCAGGCAGAAAAAAAACACAACAACCTGTAAACTTTGAAATCTCATTGCCTCCAAAATTTATTTAACAATGGAACTCATTTAAACAACCAGTCAACACTCTGTAGGACTCCCAAAAAATAATTGGGAAATAATGTCCCAGAGTAATTAGTTTCGAGGTCTGCGGACAACTGTGAAAAGTTTGAAGCATAATAAAGACTGAACTTTGTACTGGAAGTGGAGTCTAGTACAGGAGTTGGCAAACTTTTTCTGAAGGCCAGATAGTAATTATTTTCACCTGCCCGGGTCGTATGGCCCTTGTTGAAGCTGTTCAACTCTGCTATGAAAACAGCCGTGTGTAGTGCTAGCGTGAGTGAGTATGACTGTTCTAGTAAGCCTTCACAGAAACCAGCTGCAGACTGGTAATGTGCTCCCCCTCATCTAGCAGGCATGTGTTTCTTCATAGCAGGTCAAGGAGAGATGGAAAGCACTTCCTGATCCTCTTATACCAGTTCCAAGTTTTACAATATGGTTTACTGACTTTTAAGCTGAAGTGTTGAACGGGTTAAGATTTATTGTATGGCTAATGCCTGTTTCCTCAAATTACTCATATTTGAGTAAGGAATTTGGCCACCTGATACGAAGAGCTGACTCATTTGAAAAGACCCTGATGCTGGGAAAGATTGAGGGCAGGAGGAGAAGGGGACGACAGAGGATGAGATGGTTGGATGGCATCACCGACTCAATGGACATGAATTTGGGTAAACTCCGGGAGTTGATGATGGACAGGGAGGCCTGGCGTACTGCGGTTCATGGGTCGCAAAGAGTCGAACATGGCCTGAGCGACTGAACTGAACTGAGTAAGAAATTAGAGGGGCAGTTCATCTTCAGGATTTTCATTGAGAAATTGAATACTAGAAATTTTTTTTTAAAGAGTTTTATGTGACATTGACTTCTGGTCTTCTATTTCATGTCCATAACACTTTGGAGAAAGGAGATTACCACATACAGTGTTTTTTGTCTTTTGCAAGATGTGTGTGAATGATGGGGCGGTATGTGTTTTAATCTCAGTGAGCTAAACTATAATTCTACTGTTATTAAATGGTTAGAAGGCATTAATTTGATAAAGTAGCGCAGGAAGTATATTGCATGTGTGCAGCGTTTATGTATAAAACTATCAATAATACAACTGAAAATGTTTATATTCTCTTCCCTGGTAGATCCCTCTTTGGGGACTTTTATCTTAAGGAAGTAATCTGAAATTTGGAAAAAGCTGTACTCTCAGAGAATGCTTATTTAATACTGAAAAAATTAGGGATAACTGAGTACCTGACAAGGAATGCGTATATAATTTATATACCACTAGGTGAAATTTTATGCATCTATTTTTTTTAACTGGTGTCTATTAAAAATAATATTAACCTGCTTGATAAAAATATTAGCACTCTTGGTATAGGAAATTTTAAAATGTTAATTAAAACATATATATATATATGAAAAAATTACATTAATATGATGACAACATTAGTTTTTCCCCCCCATGATGAGACTTTGGGAGATTTAAGCTCTTTTTTTTTTTTTTCCAAGTTGTAATAAGTAAACATGTATTTTTTAATGAAGATAAAATGTATTTTTAGTAATCTGTTTTTAACTTATAGACAGTGAACTGTTTATAACTAATAGCAATTTTTTTTTTAATATTTGTTCCAGAGAGTAGCAGATCGACTATATGGTGTATATAAAGTACATGGGAATTATGGGCGAGTTTTCAGGTAGGCATTATACAAACTTTTATAATAAACAACAACTAGCTCTAATCAGCTTTTTGTGTAAGAACTGTAATTCATGAATATATATGAGTCTGCAAAACAAAAGATAATTTTTAATTGTTATTTATTTATTTTCTGTGCTGGGCTGGTCTTCATTGTGAGGTATGTGCTTTCTAGTTGTGGCGCACAGGCTTGGTTGCCCTGCAGCATGTGGGGTCTTAGTTCCCTGACCAGGGATCCCACCCACGTTCTGTACGTTGAAAGGCAGATTCTTAACCACTGGACCACCAGGGAAGTCCCCAAAGCTTGTTTTTTAAATCCTGTCCAATAGTAGTAGTTTTCAGACTTTTCCTGCAAGCTCTTAATTCCCTGACCAGGGATCGAACCTATGCCCTCTGTAGTGGCGGAGTCTTAGCCACTGGACTGGAGTTTTAAGTCTTCAAACTTTTTATTGTAAAGCCTTTTTTTAAATAAAAAAATAGTAAAGGAGTCGAATATATTGAGCAGATAAAAGATAAACTCCTCTTAAGCAGTGAGCAGTGTCTTTCATTTTCTTGGCAGAATGCCCAAGGAGATTCCTTTTAAGTCACTGTCATATTGAATTGGTGGTTTTCTTTTGTTTCTTCCTTTGTTTTATTTTATAATTTCTAAGGCTTTCACAAGATTGGTTTTTCAGTCTTGGAGTAATATTAGTGTAAATTAGAATATTTACTTGTGTATGTAACTTGCATATATTGGTAATTTTTGAGCCTTTTCTTTTGTGAATTTTTGTTTGTTGATTATTTTAGTTGTGAAATTTTAGTAGTTATTATCCATATCTCCTTGTAAGAAGACTGTCCTTGCTAATGTTCTGTCCTTTTGATTGAAGTAGTCAAAAATAATTCATTTAACATATTTGAATAGATAAGATATTCATATAATACAAAATTCAATAGGAACAAAAGCTTGTATAGTGAAGTCTCTTTGCTCCTCCTGCCTGCCAACCACCCAGGTCTCCTCCTCTGAGGCAACTACTAGCAGTTTCTGAGTTACTTGTGTATCCTTCCAGTAAAATGTTTTGTAGCACTGTCAGTGTATAAGGTGAAAGTGAGGTCGCTCAGTGTGTCAGACTCTTTGCGACCCTGCCGACTGTAGCCTACCAGGCTCCTCCATCCATGGGATTCTCCAGGCAAGAGTACTGGAGTGGGGTGCCATTGCCTTCTCCAGGGGATCTTCCCAACCCAGGGATTGAATCTGAGTCTCCCGCATTGGAGGCAGACACTTCAACCTCTGAACCACCAGGGAAGCCCGTCAATGTATATTAACACACAAACAAATGCATTCTACTCACTCCCTCCCCCACCTTTTTTAAACATGTAAATGTTCACTTCTTTTATTTTGCTTTTTTTAACTTAAAAACTGCTATCCTAAATATATTGTTATCAGCAAATAACTGTATTGGGCTTTATTGAGCTGAAGCATCATAATTTATTTAACCAGTTTCTTGATAATTATTTCTAATCTGTTGCATTCAATGCTTTAATTAATGTTCATGTTCATGTCATTTCACACATGATTGAGTATATATGTAGGATATGGTGAATGGTGAAGATCGCTCAGTCGTGTCTGACTCTTTGTGACCCCATGGACTGTAGCCTACCAGGCTCCTCTGTCCATGGGATTTTCCAGGCAATAGTACTGGAGTGGATTGCCATTTCCTTCTCCAGGGAACTTCCCTACCCAGGGATTGAACCCGGGTCTCCCACATTGTAGACAGACACTTAACCGTCTGAGCCACCAGGAAAGTCCATAAAATTCTACAAATGTTGTTACTGCATCTAAGGATAATTGAGTTGGTAGATATTGCCAGATTTCCCTGTATGGAAGATATTCAACTCCCATCATCAAAATGTTAATATCTATTTCCCCAGACCCTCACCCAAACAATTTTTAGTGAACTTTCGTCTTTATCAGCCTGATGGTGAAAAATGCCTTCTCACTGTAGTTATAATTTGTATTACTCTAATTATGGATGAAGTTAAACTTTTTTCCTGATGATTAATAGCCTCTATTTTATTTTTTTAATTTTATAAACTGTATGTATCTTTGGCCATTTTTTCCTACTGGGCTGGTAGTCTGGTTTCTTAATTGATTTGCAGGAGTTGTTTTATCTTTTAGGAACATTAGACGTTTGTGAGATGGATTGCAACTTTTCCCCCACTTTGTTATATGTCTCTTGACTTTTCTTATGTGGCTTTGAATATACAAAAATATTCAATCTATTAAATTCAGTTGACATGCAAGTGATTAGTTTTTGAATAATAAAGCATATATTTTTCATTTCTTCTATATTTTTGTGGTTCTGGAAATTTTTGATTCATCTGAAATTTATTTGAATATTAGTGTTCAGACGTAGCACAGCCAAAAAAAAAAAGAATCATTTTGTAAACAGCCAGCACTAAAAAAAGATTAACTGTTGCTATTACTATTTTGAGAATACACATGAGTAAAAATTATCAGAAGGAGATATGTTTATTTATGTTTGTTTTCCTTCCTTGACAATTTTAAAAACCATGTGAGGGTTTTCCCTTCTAGTATTATAAGCATATAATCTTGATATTTCAAGAACAGTTTATAAAGACCACAGATTAACAGAATCATAGTATTTTAATTTTTCTTTTTATGATATTTTGCAGTTGAAGGTGTTTATTATACATTCTTTACATAGCAGAAAAATTGGAAACAATCTTGAATGGTTCAGAAAATGGTTAAAAAAATTAAGAGTTGCCACTGAAACAATGCTGAGAACAAATTATTTTAATAATGTGGGGAAATACTGTTAACAAGAAAAAACATGGTACAAAGGTGCATATACTACATGATCTCCGCCATATTAAAATAAGTAAAAATAACTGGAAGAAAATATATCAAATTATGTCATCTCTTAGTATTTAAGATTATAGATCTATTCCCCCCTTTATTATAATGTATACATCTTCCATAAAAAGGAATTTTTATTTCAGGAATTTCCCTGAAATGGTAATAACAAAATGATCTGTAGTTCCAGTAGACTTTGTTGTGCAACTTTAGTGCAAGTTACTGAAGTTTTACGGTACACCCAATATTTCTGTACAATTGTCTATTTCTGTTACCTATTAAGATAGTGATATGTAATCATGTGTGGTTATCACAGTCATTCATGTAGAGTTTAAAAATATACGTGCCTCAGCTCTATCCTAGAAATTCTGATTAAGTCATTCAAGAGCAGGACAAGCATTCATAGTTTCTGAAAGCTCCGCGGTTGATTTAAATAGGCTCTGTAGCTGAGAAAGCTATCTATAAGAAGAAACTGTTCTGTATGATACTAACTTTGTACTTAACAGCAGATATGAACTTTTGAATTAGCATTTTTAAAGCCTTCACTTGCATTTAGTTGTTAAACTTCAGGGGAAAGGAGCATATTTGAGTCACAGAAAATAAATCATCAAGAAAAAAATAAAATAGATATCATACTGTTGAAAAGCTAACTAGGAAAAAAATGTAAAAGATTCTGTTTAATAATATTTCATATCTAATTCATGATGGTTTTGGTTTTATCTCTTTCTTCATAGTGAGTGGAGTGCCATAGAAAAAGAAATGGGTGATGGACTGCAGAGTGCTGGTCATCATATGGATGTGTAAGTACCCAGAGAATTTAAGGTAGAACTGGAGGTGACATTTAGTGTGAAAGTGTTAGTGATTCTTCTGTTTTTAAAAAGTTTGCTGGCATTTGTATTGTGCTCTCTGTATACCAATTTGACTTGAAGAAGTTAATCTCAGGAATGCAAGATTAACATTCAAAAATCTTTCAGTTCAGTTCACATATTACCAGAACAGAGAAGAAAATCCAGATGTTCATTTCAGTGTATATCGAAAGCATTTTACCATCTATTCACAATAAAAATTTTCATCAAACTAGGAATGTAAAGAATTTCCTCAATGTAAAACATACACCTAATACTGTACTTAATAGTGAAATATTAATGTTTTCTCCTAAAATCAGGAATAAGGCAGGACTGTTTGCTCCACCACTACTGGTAGAAGTGGTAGTAGAGGTCCTGGTCAGCGCAGTAAGGCAAGATCAAATAAATGGCACATGTCTTAGAAAGGAAGAAGGAAAACTGTCCTGTCTTTATTGGCAGTTAACAGGATTTTTCTGTAGAAAATAAAGAATCAGCCAAAAATACTATAGAACTAACAACTGAGTTTAATGAGAATGCATGATACATAATGAATATATAAAAAAACCATTTTTTCATACTAGTAAAATTAGAAAATAAAAGCTTAAAAATGCTGTTTATAATAGTGTGAAAGACCTCTACACTGAAAACTTTATATATAAACATTGCTAAGAGAAACTAAGTACCTAAATAAAAGGTGAGATTAAACCATGTTCATAGATTGGAAGACTCAGTAGTGTTAATATGAGCATTCTTCCTAAATGACAGTCCCAATCAAACCTCCAGAGATTTTTAATAGAAATTGATAAGCTGATTCAAAAATGTATATAGAAATTCAAAGAACATGAAGTAGTCAGAACAATCTTGAAAAAAAGGACAAAGTTGAACATATTACCTGATTTCAAGACTTACTATAGAGCTACAGTTATCAGGAGATATTGAGATAAATAGATCCATGGAATAGGATAGAATTCAGAAATAGATGCACATTTACATAGCTCATTTCAAGAAATGGTTCTAGAGTAACTGGATATCTTCATGGGAAAAAAACTCCTGAACCTTGAGGTCTTCCCTTTTGGCTCAGTAGTAGAGAATCCTCCTGACAGTGTAGGAGCCACAGGTTCAATCCCTGCTCCTGGAAGAGCCCACGTGCCACATGGCAGCTGAGCCCCTGTGCCACAACTATTGAGCCTGTGCTCTAGAGCCCAGGAGCGACAACTTCTTAGCTGACGTACTGCAGCTCCCAAAGTGTGCATTCCCTAGAGCCCAGCATATGCTCTGCAACAAGAGAGGCCACTGCAACGGGAAGCCCATGCACTGCCGCTAGAGAGTAGCCCCTGCTCTCTGCAACTAGAGAGAAGCCCATGCAGCAACAAAGACCCAGCATAGAAAGGAAGATGGAAACTGTCTTTATTTGCAGTTAACAGGATTTTTTCTGTATAAATTGTATTTTTTCTGTGGAAAATAAGTAATTTTTTAAAAAAGTGAATCATTAAAAAAAAAGGAACCTTGAGCCATATCTCACATCGTACATAAAAGCTAATTCAGTTTGGATGACATACATCAATATAAAACCTTAAACTATAGCTTTTAGTAGGAAATAGAATATTTTAGCAGCCTTCGAGTAAGCAAAAGATTTTTTTTAAAGGACATGAAAGGAAAAAAAATCTTTTAAAAATGGTAAATTGTTCTTCAAAATTAGAAATTTTGGGATCTCCCTGGTGGTCCAGCAGTAAAGACGCCATGCTTCCAGTGCAGGGAGCACTGGTTTGAGCCCTGGGTAGGGAACTACTACCTAACATGCTGTGCCAAAAAACAAAAAAAATTTAAAAATTCAGCTTATCAAAAGATTTCCTTTGTAAGTGGAAGGAATGTAGGAGTACTGAGTCAGTTGGGGAAGATAAGTTCTGGAGATGGTTGGTGATAATGGTTGCACAACACCATGAAAGTATTCGAAGCCACTGAACAGTATACACCAATAAATTGTTAAAAAGGTGAATTTTACGTTATGTTTTACCACACACGAAAAAACACACCCCATTAAGATGGTGAAGAGGCAAGCCACAGACCGGGAGTAAACATTTCCAACCAAAATACATAAAGAGCTCCTACAACTGACCAATAAAAAGACAAAAATATTTACTTTATTTAAATATCATTTTTCTTTGGATTATTTAAACTGACCAGCTGCTTTTCAACTATTTTGTTGTCTTCATGCATTCTGTTGACAGGACAGTCTCAGTATTTGCAGGAATTTGGGATTATCCCTTCACTTGGTTTATGTAAATGTTAAATAAAATTAGTTTTAGTACTAATACCTAAAACATCTTTACCACTTACCCCTTTCTCCACACTGTGTTTCCAGTCTTCAACCCACCAGCCACTTACCTTTTTTGTTTTCTTAACATTAACTTTTCCAGAATTGTAGGTTTATGAACTATAGAGTTTTTCCTACTCTTAACAATGATTCTCAAGCCATTTTTCAGTCACATAGGACAAAGTCCACACTCTCACAAATGTAAATTTATATTTACAGAATACATATTTTGCCTACTTTCATAAATACTATAAGCACATCGCTTTTCAGTGAGGATTAACTTAGATTTTTTGTTTATTTTTTAATTCAGTAAACTTGTTTACTTAACTACATGAAGCAGGCTTGGAGGCATAAAGTATATTTTTATACTTTGTATAGTTGATTTGCAATACTATGTTAGTTTCAGGTATATAGCAAAGTGATTCAGTTATATATTTATTTCTTTCAAATTTTCCATTATAGGTTATTACAAGATATTAAATATAGTGCCCTGTGCTATACTAGGGCACTGTGCTATATTTAACAAAAGATACTACAGTGCTTATTAAGCTACCTTAAGAAGGACCATTTTTTTGTTTGTTTTTTTATATCCAAGACCTTGCTAAACACATTTTGGTAAAATTCAGTAGAATTGTCATGGTAATTAAGGATTGCTCTTTGGGGGAGGGATAAATTAGGAGTGTGGGATTAACAGACACAAACTTATTCTCATTTTCTGTATTTGGTCGGTCATTCATGGGTAGCAAGTGGTCAGTGGACCACGCTTTGAATAGCCCTTCTTTAGAATATTAATATTTTGTGTCTTGATAAAAGTTACTATATACGTAATTTTTTAAACAGGTATGCATCTTCTATTGATGATATTTTGGAAGATGAAGAACATTATGCAGATCAGTTAAAGGAGTATCTTTTTTATGCAGAAGCATTGCGGTAAGTATAATACATGTTCCAGATGCAGTCCTATGGCTGGTCAACATTCTCTTCATCTGTTACTCTAAAATAAAGAGAATAAGATGATTTTTAAATGAATTCCTTCCCCTAGATATTGAATGAGATCTCACTGTATTCCTATCTGTTGCAGAGTGCTAGACATAGGAATTTAAGATGACCCTGATCCCTGGTGGCTCAGATGGTAAAGAGTTTGCCTGCAATGCAGGAGACCTGGGTTTGATCTCTGGGTTGGAAAGATACCCTGGAGAAGGAAATGGCAACCTACCAGTATTCTTCCCTGGAGAATCCCATGGACAGAGGAGCCTGGAGGGCTACAGTCCATGGGGTCACAAAGAGCCGGACATGACTAAGCGACTAACACTTTCACTATATTTGAAACATTATATTGATAGAACCTTTTAGTCTCTGGCTTCAGGTCTGTCTGTGTGTTGTATCTGCTTTTTCCAGCTTGGAGATTGGAAGCAGAGTACACACTGAGTGTGTGTTATTATGATCTGTCATTCCATTGTATATTACCTTTAAATTCTGATTTTCCATACCTGCATATTTTATCTCCTTAGCAAGATTGTAAAATTTCTTAATGTCAGGACTTTGTCTTCTGTTTTTATGATATCTCCTACAGGGCCAAGCAGAATTCTCTGGGAGATATTCCAGTTTAGAAAAATGAATCATTTTCCTGTCACTTTTAAAATCAGTATAAGAATTCTGTTAATAAAACAGAAGAGCAGTATTCCTTTGGCTGTTCAGTAGCTGGGATGAAAACATCACATTGTTAGCATTTTTCCTTCTAGAGCTTTGAGTAGTAGAGGTCACACCAAGCTTTTTCAAGTAACTTACCAAAGGAAGGTTGCTCAACACAATGAACTCTTTGCAACTCTTAAAGATGATAGAAAAGATGAATGTATATTGATAAAGAAACGTGTCTTTGGTATATAGTTCAGAAATGCCTAGCTAAAATCTAGAACAATATATACCATCTATTAATATGAATTGTGTCTGGATTGTAGAACTATGGAGAAGAAAGTGTTTTTAAAACTTATTTAGTACATTCCTGTATTAGAATCTTTTTTTTTTAGTAAGCATGGATTACTTTTATAATAATAAAAACTAATAGACATTTCTAAATAGAAAACTTTGAGATAATCTTTTTAAATAATACTCAGTTGTTATGTGAGATTATAGCATTAATTCCAGTGCTGTACAAAAAAAGCTTTTTTAAAAAATGTATGTGATAACGGTATGTTTATTGAAGAAAATTTTGCAAGTATCTGGAAAACAACCTTTTTTGATTTACAATATAAAGTATTTATGCTTAGGTTCTGCTAGATTAAATTTTTAATATTGGGGTACTACATTTTAAGCTTAAAATTTCTAGATATAAAAGTTCTGACCATAGTAAGACATGAATGCCTCCACTATACCCGCTGGGGAAAAATTTAACATGTTAATAATTAGAGAGGCCACAAAAATTAAATGGCAGCACTTTTTTTCTCCTAGGGCTGTGTGCAGGAAACATGAACTTATGCAGTATGACTTGGAGATGGCTGCTCAGGACCTAGCATCCAAGAAGCAGCAGTGTGAGGAACTGGCAACTGGGGTGAGCTGTTTTCTGTTTGGGTCTTTGGTATTATAACGAACCTTAAGTGAAATGGGCTGCAGGATGCCTGTAGCTTTTAAAGGGGAGTAATTTGTGGACAACTGTATAATTCTTTTGGTTGTGATCTTGAAATAAAAAGATATAAGCCACTAGGGGCTTCCCTGATGGTCCAGTGGTTAAGACTATGTGCTTTCATTGCAGGGAGCACAAGTTCAATCCCTGATCAGGGAACTAAGGTCCCACATGCTGCATGGTGGTGGCCAAAAATTAAATTAAAAAAAATTAAGTCTTAAAAAAAAGTAAGCCATTAAAACATATATAGTGTTATAAGAAATTTTGCCAAATTGCACTGTATAATAAGAACCATCTCTTTTCTGATTAAGTGAAAAAAAACATTATTCTTTGGGATTGAAATAATGACCTTTGCAAGGTTTAATTTTATCACTTACATTATAGAAATCCTAGTTAACTTGAAAAACTGCCCTGTTAGAATCATTGCTTCTCTCCTAACAGAGAGCTTTTTGTGTACTTTATTCTTGAATCCTTACAGTGAGTACTTGTGAACAAAATTTTGTATCTTACTGTATTAGACTTAGATCATTTTTATAATCAGCTTTCTACTGTTCAGCTGTTTCATTGGAATAAATTAGCCGTCGTGGTGAGGGCACACAATCTGGAAGTAATGAGGCAGTGACAGTGCCACTGTTTGTAAGGCATCTCATAGTTAACAAGTCCTGTACTTTTAAAAGTGCTTGTGGGTTACCCACATAAAGATACGTGGGGAAAGACCTTTGACCATGAAGCAGGTATGCACTGGCTTGATTTATTTTTAAAATCCAGGGGAAATTTCCAGTTCATTTTCAGGGAGCCTGGTCCTCTACTCCTGCATGTGCAGGGAAAAGCATTTCCTTCAGTAAACTGCAGAGAGTGAGGAGATGGTGAAGTTTGAGGCTTGGGTGTAGGCATTCTGTTTTATTAATGGATAACCAAGAGTTAGTGTGAGTTATGCAGATTTTAAATGGTTTTTTCAGTTTGGTTTATTTTCATTGTTGCTTGTTGAATTTTATCCATTTTTTATGATCACAGAGTAATTGAAAAAATATGACTGCTGACATAAGTAACTTGCCTAGTATTTCACCTGGAAGTTTTCCATATGATGAAGAAGCTCAGTAAAAATTTTTCCTTTTTTGATTCTTCAGCATCTTCTAGTATTATAAGCCTTAATAGTAGCCCCCTGGTTGTATGGTTTGTGGTCTTCTGTCTGAGTTAGGGGGAAATGGCTATTTCCTCTTTAAAAAAAAAATTGTGATAAAATATACAGAACATAGCATTTATTATTTTAACCATTTTTCAAGTTCAGTAGTAGTAAGTTCATTCACCTTGTTGTGCAGCCAACCTGCAGAGCTCTTCATCTTGCAAAATTGAAACTCTATACTTATTAAATATCAACTATTAATTTCCCTCTTTACCTAGCCCTTGGCAGTCACCATTCCACTTTCTGTCTCTGTAAGTTACACTATGGATATTTCATGTAAGAAGACTTGTACCGTATTTGTCTTTTTGTGACTGGCTTATTTTACTTAGCGCAGTGTCCTCAAGGTTCATCCATATTGTATCGTGTGTCAGAATTTTCTTCCTTTTTAAGACTGAAAAATATTCAATGTACAGATGTTATTTATCCATTCATCTGTTTCTGTTTCATCTTAGACTGTGAGAACATTTTCTTTGAAGGGAATGACTACCAAGCTCTTCGGTCAAGAAACTCCAGAGCAGAGAGAAGCCAGAATAAAGATGCTGGAAGAACAAATAAAGGAAGGAGAACAACAACTTAAGTCTAAAAATCTGGAAGGCAGGTAAAAATGCTGGGATGTTTAACATGGCTAGACTTGTAGGCTCTGTGGCAGGTGGCTTATAACCATTCCTAGCTTCATCAGTGTCCCTGGATGTAGCCTCATCTTCTAAAATACAGTGATTGAATATTCCTAAGAAACTTGAGTAATCAAAAATCATGTTACATAGAAGCAGTTGTGTTAGTATTGGGGAAAGAGGAAGAAGGAAGTGTTTAAACGTCATAATATTATTTTCTTGTACTTTACATGATTTCTATCCTTTGCATATTTCCTCTACTCTTTTCTGTCAGTTAAAAGCCTGATCATTCTGCAATGCCCAGCTCTTGAACTGCTTCCTTTGTTAAGCCTTCTCACAGGCTGTCACAGCACTTGGTTCATACCCTTCTCCCGTGGCAGTTTGTACAGTGTGACTGTCTCTGGCTATACGAACCCTTCAAAGTCAGTGATTGTGTCTTCATCTTTGTGTCCCAGCACCTTGCATATGGCTTAGAATATAATTATTCCATAAATATTTTTAGAAATTCAGTTCTCAGAGATCTGCCATTGACTTTTGGGCCCATTTTTCATGTTGTTTTTGTCTGATAGTTGTTGAGTAGGTCAAGGCAGACCAAGAGTTTCACTGATTTGGAGGTGGTTTTGTTAATTTTTGAAACTGCTGGTGTCAAGTAAGTCAAAGTAAACCAAAGACAGAGTTAAAAAGACAAATGGCTCTCAGAATTTTTAAAACTTTGTCATTTAAAGAAAATACATGATAAATGTAATACGTAATCCATCTTGTTGAAAAGACTGGATGTTTTGCAGTGACTCCAGGCAGGTAAGTTCTTGTGGCATCTGTTGGCTTATAAGTTGGTTCAAGGAGCCATTTACATCTTTTTTATAGGAATAATTTGAAGCTGGAATTTGTGGTAAAATAGACTATTAAAATATAGAAGAGTGTATGACTGACTGCTTTTTCTCTCACTTTATAGACAAAAACCCAACTCAGATGAGAAGTATTTATTTGAATTAATAATATGTAGTTTACTTAATTTAAATACGAATAATAATGATGACTGTACCCTTTATTTAAGAGAGTTTGTCAGAAATGCTTGGGCTGATATTGAACGCTTCAAAGAACAAAAGAACCACGATTTAAAGGAGGCCCTCATAAGCTACGCAGTCATGCAGATCAGTATGTGCAAAAAGGTAGGTTTTGGTTTCAGTGAAGGTACCAGTATATTCAGAAGTGCTGGCAAATTTCTTTAAAATCAGTTTCTTATTTGAAACAAAGTATATATCATTTTCATTTTTAAAGTCCATTCTTTGCCAGAATGTTTCCCAGTTTCTCTACTTAATTTTGAAAGAAATGTCATAATCAAAATCTTAATTACCAAGTCTCCACTCATCTGAAGTTTCAAATTTGTATGCCCCATTTATTACTTGCATTTGAAAATATGTACTAAAAGCATTATATGGTTATGTGATATTCTTGAACAGGGCAGTAAAATACCATTCCTAATAGCAATACATACTTTCATTGGAAAATGGTCTAAATGTTAGGGCTTGGATAAAGTAGTAGCTAATGGAGTATTCATTGTTATAAAAGACAAGATAGATCTCACATGCACTGTCTTAATAAGATGGATCTCACATGCACTGTCCTAATAAGATATCCTAATAGGACGGCAGATGAGAAAACAAGTTACACACTAGTGCGTGTAATGCAATCCTGTTTTTGTGAGGAAGAGGAAAGTGTGTATTTTTTAAATGATTGTATGTATACAAATGAGTTTGAAAAGATACACATGAAAATGTGTATTAATAAACATGTTAATGATACCTATCATATAAGGTATGAACACTGAAGCTTATTCTGGTTAAAATAAGTATTTTGGCAGTGATGGAAATTTTTCTAAAACGATGTTGTAAGAACAACATGTATGACATTCCTTAACCTCATTTTCATAGCTCCAGTGCTGCCTGTGTGGTTACCAGTCAGTACTGGTGCTTTACCTTTCTCTAGTGCTTCTCACTTTATTGAGCGATTCAGCATGTTTTATCTCAGTAAATCATTTAGTAAGGCAATCTGGGACATTTTAAAGGATTGTGCGGTTTTGTTTTGTTTTTCTTTTTGTGTTCCATCAGGGAGGAAAAAAAGCTAAAAAGATTGATTTTTTTCCTATTGTTCAAAGCCTCAGTAAATATTGATAAACTTCAATGTATAAGTATTAAAATATTCTTCATAAATTAGAAGTTATTGGAGAATATATATATATAAACAAAAGATATATATGTATATATCTAGTTTGTTGAAAACATACCTTCTACCACTTTCTAGATTTTACTGTTACATTTTTTACAAACATGCGTTTTTGTTTAAGCCTATTAGGTATATAATAACATGTTAGTTTTTGCTAAATAGCCTGCTGTAACCATTGAGAGGGAGTTTATAGCTTTTTATCAAAATATTGGTTATTAGGTTAATTAATAGTTCATTAAATTATATTTAATTGTTAGACTAATCAAGTTTTTCATTTCAGATATTGCAAAACTTGTTTGTTTTATAAGTAGAAATGATATGAGTATATGATAGGAGTAAATGAGTCTTTCAAAAAGAAGTAGGAATTCTGTCTCTTTTTTGAAGATAGGCTCATACAATGATTCTATTACTTTTTTCAGAAGTATTTCACTTTGACTTATATTAGCCATTGCCAGAAAAAGTATTCTGTTTGTTGGACTTATTGATTATTCCAAAAGGTGAAATCTAACATACCAGTAAGCCAAGTACTTGGGCTTTCAAAATCCTTCCAAAATTACATTTTAAGGTTTTGGGGGCTTTTTTTTTTTCCATTTGTTTGTTTTAAAAGGGAATTCAAGTTTGGACCAATGCTAAGGAATGCTTTAGCAAGATGTAATCCTGTGAAATGAATTTCTCTTCAATCAAAGTAGCCCAAAACAGAAGCACAAGTAAATAAAAAGATTTGTTACCCTGCATACACAAAAATATATATAGTAAGTTGAGTTAAGTTTGACTTTCCTTAATTTGATTATATTAATAGTTATATTAATGTAGCACAAAAGGATGTATTTTAATGAAGATTAGATATTATAATTTGAGGTTTTGGGGACTGGTGCTGATCATAAAATGTTAATTAGATAAAATATACCAACAGATTGTTGCTTCTGAACCAGTGTCTGAGTATCAAGATGTTAGATCATTTCTAGAAGTTCATTTCAGTGCCCACTGTTTCATATTTGCTTACATAGGGAGTCTTTCCCTAAGACTGAATTCTTATCTTTATGTGGTAAGGCCCACTAATCTATCAGAGAGGGTTAATTTTTCTTGCCTTACAGTTGAGCTGTTTGGTTTGACAAAGCTCAGCTGAAATTTAGTGTGAAATCTAAGAATTTCTCCTACGTTCATTAATGCCCATGAACATGAATACACTAGACAATGCCTTCAGTGTATGTTTTACCAGAATTTTGATCTGGTCAAAAATTTTATACTGCCAACAAAGAAGACTCAACTTCTCAGTGGAATACATTGTTATAATCTAGGAATTGCTATACAGAAAGTTTTGAGTATGTTACATATACAAGCATTAAATTCTTAAATAATTCTTAACCTCAGTGATGAGCCTAAATTTACTCTGCTTGGCTCTCTATACATGGCATTTCAGGGTACAAGATGTAGCATTTCAATGTATAAGATATATGTAGTGAACATATGTATTAGTATCTTCATTATTATCATCCTTTTTTATTGCTTGGCTGTAATTTTTATAAAGATAAATTATATTGCTTTGTGTATGTGTTTTTGTGGTATATGTTCAGAAGCCAAGCACCCTTGGAATTTGCTAGCTTTGCAGAACTCTACATGTGTACACATTATTACTAATTATGTAAAAAAATTTTTTCAGTACTGTTCAACATTTGACTTTTTTACATGTTTGAAATGTTGCTGAATTTTTGTGCTGTTTGCCAGACTTATACAGTAAATAAATGAAGTACTGTGTTGATTTTCATATGATTTTTGTTATTTAACAAAGTGGTCTATATCTATTAGTATCTGATGCCCTGTGGAAAAATAATATATGCCATACTATGTTTTGAAGAATTTCAGTTCAGCTCAGTCATGTCCGACTCTTTGTGACTCCATGAATCACAGCACACCAGGCCTCCCTGTTCATCACCAACTCACAGAGTTCACTCAAACTCAGGTCCATCGAGTCAGTGATGCCATCCAGCCATCTCATCCTCTGTCGTCCCCTTCTCCTCCTGCCCCCAATCCCTCCCAGCATCAGAGTCTTTTCCAACGAGTCAACTCTTTAATTGTATACATTTGTCTTATGCCAAAATGTTGGATTTCTTAAAAATAAGATGCTGAAATGATATATGATTTCTAAATTTTTACCTTTTTTTAAAAAAAGATAAAATTGTTAGAAGCAAAAGTCATCTTGATAGGTACACTTTTCATCCCACTGAAGTGTATCCTCTCTTGGCTCATGAAATAAAATAGCTTTCCATTTGGCCTTTAAAATCAAAAGCCTTTTCTTCCAACCTAACCTTATGCTAAAAAAAAAATGTATTAGAGGACTTCCCTGGTGGTACAGTGGATAAGAATCTGCCTGCCAGTGCAGGGGACACAGGTTCGATCCTTGGTCCGGGAAGATTCCACATACCTTGGAGCATCTAATCCATGAGCTACAACTGCTGAGCCTGCACGATCTAGAGCCTGTGAGCCACCACTAATGAGCTCCTGTGCAGCAGCTACTAGAGCCCATGCTCCACAACAAGAGAAGCCACTGCAATGAGAAGCCTGCTCACTGCAACAGGAACAATTCCAAGCAACACCGAAGACCCAGCACAACCAAAAAAAAAAGTATTAGATTTTTTTTCTACTACCTGACCTAATTTGAGAAGGTCACTGATACCTATGTTTTGAGATAAATTAGCAAAAATATTTTATGATCTCTGAAATACACAAATACTCATTTGGTTGTATGTATATTTAAGTAGGAATATCTTGATGGATTGAGTCTGAAAAAGTTTCACTTGATAGTACAATAATTCCTTTAAAAAGAACTCTTAAAGGTTTTATGTGAAAATCATTTTTGGCACTATTGTATGTGCGTGTGTGCTCACTCAGTCGTGTCTAATTCTTTGAGACCCCATGGACTGTAGCCCGCCAGGCTCTGTCTGTGGGATTTCCTTCTCCAGGGGGGTCTTCCTGACCCAGGGATTGAACCCACATCTCCTGCACCGGCAGGCAGATTTCGTTACCACTGCGCCACCTGTATGCGTTTACCCTTTTCAGTATTTAAAAACTAGAACTCAAAAATGAATTATTTAAAGAGGAGATAGATCTCCGTAGATAAATATAAAAAGCTTGTATGAGCAATAACTAGAGAAGACTTATTACATAAATGTAAATACTTCATAACGGAGGAAAATTTAATCTTTACAGTGTACCAGTGATGCAGTTAGTGCAGTCAAAGCATTAAAATTAACTAAAGTCATACCTCACCTTCATTTATATCCAAAAACTTGATGAATGAGTCACTGGTAATTACAACATAGCATGCAAAACAGGAACTGAGAGTTCTTAAAATTCAAGCATCTTTAGAATAAACACATACCCAGCTTGGAATGGAATGAAAAGCTGAGGGTTATGTAACAGGAATGCTAGCTAGGCTTTGTATATTCTTATAATCATTTTTTATATTTACATGCATACTCTCTTCATGGTAGAATTTACTGATTATCCTGGAAATATTTACCTAAAAAAATTTTAGAAAAATTTTTTTTAATTTAATAATCCAGAGAAATAAACTAACAAAAGGCCAAATCAGTAAAATTGTACTTCCTTCCTTAGTTTTATAGCTTTAAATATTATATATTTAAAAGAGCATACTAGAGGGAAAAAAATGAGCCAATAAAATTCAAAGTAAGTAGAACAAAGAAATATTAAAAGCAAGAGCAAAAATCAGTGATATTGAAAACAGGTAATACAGTTAACAAAGCCAAAAGTTGGTCTTTGAGAATATTAATAAAATTAAACCTCGAGCAAAATGATGGAAAAACCTAAAAGACAGATTATCCCTATCAGGAATGAAATCAAGAATGTTATTTAGATCTTTCAGATGTTAAAAGGATAATAAGGAATGTTATGTACAAATGTAAACCAATAAATTAAAGTCATCAAATTTCTTGAAAAATACAGCTTACTAGAACTGACACAAGACAGAAAATGTGAATAGTTTTAATATTAAAGAAAATATCAGAAATTTTCATACAAAAGAACTCCAGGTCCACTTTACTTTATTGGTGAATTCTAGCAAACATTTAAGGAATAAAAAACTTTAATTCTACACAGATTTTCAGAAAATAGGGGTAAAGGGAATACTTCCCCAATTAAAAAAAAATGAGAACAAGTATTACCCCAATAGTGAAACTAGCCAAAGACATTTCAAGGAAAGAAAGTGGACATACCAATATATATCATGAACATAGATACAAAAGTTATTGAACTGTTAGCTAGTTGAATCCAGCAATAAATAAAGAGCATAATACCTTATGACCAAGTAGAGTTTATCTCAGAATGCAGGGTCATTTTAAAATTACAAGAGTCAATTACTGTAACCTACCCTGTTAACAAAATAAAGGAATCCTTCATGATCACTTCAATACATGCAGACAGACATTTTACAGGATTCAACTCTGATTCATGACTTAAAGCTCCGAAGAAACTAAGAATAGAAGAAACCTTAATTTGATAAAGTGCATCTGTGGAAAACCTATAGCTAACATCATATCTAATGTTGGGAAAGTTAAGTTCATCACTAGACAACTCCCCACTAGACAATACATGTCCCCATTTCCCCCTTTGCTCCCACCAATGCTGAAATTCTCTGGCTTTCTCCCTTCAACTGTCTCCTTCCCAGATTGTCCCTGTGCTCACTTTTCTCAGAATATTGTTGAACCTTGAAGAAGATTGATGCCTCATTCATAAAGCTTATAACAGGAAATTCATTCACGTATGTTCACCAGGTGGACACTCCACTAGTCCAAAAAGTGTGGGGAATCTGTATTCAGCAAATTTTATAAAATCATCCCCAGGTGAAGGTGGAACTAGTTGATTCAGTAGCAAAAGTCCAAATGAATAAACCATCGTGTGATACAAGCAGCATCAGCAGAAGATGAGGAGAAATTCCTAAATACTCGGTTGTTAACGCCTTGATTGCAGAGCATAATAGCTAACATGCATGAAAATGCTATTCATATTACACCTAAAACTGAGGCACAATGTGGCAGCATGCTGGCCCAACTGCTAGAGTCAGAGTTTAAATGAACCCAAATAACATGGCTCTAGAGCCTGTACTTTTCAAGGCTTTTCCCGTTTGGAGGAGCAGAGACTTGGAGGAGACCCTCTGGGACAGACCCATGAGGATGGCAGAGGGATAGAAAAGGCAACTTTCATCATACTCAGACTGTAAGGTATTTGAAAGGAAAATGTCATGGGTACCTTTGAAAGTGGGGGCAGGGAGTGGAGACATAAGAGAGAAGCAGGATCTGGTGAAATACTAGACTAGTGCTCCAACTGTATGTATTTGTGAATAGCTTGGGGATCTAGTTAAAACACAGATTCTGATTGAATAGTTTATAGAGTGGAGCCTGAGAGTCTGCATTTCTTAACAAGCTCCCAGATACTGGCAGTGCTACTGGTCACCCTTAAATGCATATATTTATATTATATTGGACATCACTAGCTATTAGGCCAATGACCTGGCCAAACAGATGTATTTTGGTTCAGTTATTTAGAAAATATACAAAAATTTAGCAGTTATACAAAAAAAAAAAAAAAACCAACTTTTTAGTACTATGTCAAGTTTGGAAGTTTATATCAAAAGCAAATTCTGTGTTGAAGCTTTAATGATAAAGATGAGTATATGGATAATAATTACATAAAAACACTAAAATTTTATAATATAGTGATAAAAATAGCATTTATGAGGCATTCATCAAATATTGTGGAAGACTTGCTATTAAATAGAGTGATTTACACTGTACTTTTGGTTTATCTTTGCACCTTCAGAATTCCTCTAAAATGGCAGTAAGGGGAAAAATTTTTTTTTGAGTACCATTAAGGGCAAAGGGAACAGAAGAGACAACAGTGTACAAGAAATGTTGACAAAAATCACAAAAGTTTGGAAGAATAAAAAGATGGAGAAGTGTTAATTGACTAAGCAAAATGTTGACAACTGAAACTTAATAATACATGCTTATAGTGGGGGCTGCTAATGAGAAGCAAGCTAATTTGCACAGCAGAATGTAAGACTCAGGAATTAAAGGAAACCGAATGAATGGGTGTAGAGTTAAAGGTGGGGCAAGAGCAAGTAGACGCCCAGGACCTGACTCTTCTCCATATAATGAGAGCACCATTGCATATTACTATGAAATTTCAGATGAATAGAAAATTCCAGGAAAACAGTTAATATACAGAGAATTGCTATCATCCTAGCATCAGGCTTCTCAATAGCAAAGTCTCCAAAAAGAAAAGAGTAATTGCTTCAGAATTCTAAAGATAAAGTATTTCCAGCTTGACAGCCAAACCGTCAATCACATGTGAGGCAGAACAAAGACATTTTGGGATACGTAGTTTCAAAAAATTCTCTTCCTATACACTTATTCTCAAAAAGCTATCAGAGGATGTGGTTCACCAAAGCAGGAGCATTGACCTGGAAGACATGGGATACAGAAAAAGGAGATCCAGCATAGAAGGTAGATGACAGAAATGCCCAGAAGACAGCCAGAAGGAGTCCCAGGAAGGCACTGTCCGTTGGGAAGCCAGAGATGGAGAGCTCCAGGAAAAAGAACGGCTGGGGAAAAGTTGGAATTGTAGGCTTCTGTGTAGATCTGACAAATGTGGAATGTTGTATGTGGAGCCATTGGAGTGGGATGTTAGACATAGAAAACTAAGCAATAAAAACAAGTCTATTATAATATTCAGGAGGAAAAGAAGTATTTTGCAGGAAGAGTATCATAATCAGAATATACTACATGGCTCTGAAGTTAAAATATTTACATAATTACAATAATGGAAACCTGACAAAGAGCTTATCCAGACATGGTGCTAACCACTGTAATGGTTGTTTAGGAGGAGAGATTAAGCATGCCAAATAGTTAACCTAGTATGTTGATAAATCAAGACACAGCACCAGAAGCATTGTTAAAAAATACAAAGATAAATGTCCAAAGAAATGGCAAAAAGAAGTGAAGGGACTGAAGAATAGAGAATAGGTAGAAGGTGAAATAAGGGGCAGCTATTTTTGTCATAAACCTTTTTTTTTTTTTTTTAACACTGTATTGTGGAAATTCTCAAACATACTCAGAAGTATAGAGAAAAGTACAGTGAATCTCCATGTACCCCTCAACCAGCCCCAACAATTACAGACATGGCCAATCACATTTCATCCATACTCTGACTAATTTTATTTTATATTGTAAATCTTTAAATACTATTTAATTTTTAAAAAATTTATTGAAGTATAATTGATTTAGAATGTTGTGTCAGTTTTTACTGTACAGCAAAGTGATTCAGTTATACATTCTTCTTTACCATTATGATTTATTATAGGAAATTGAATGTAAGTACTATTTAATTTTAAATTATTAGTTAAATACCTGCAGATGATAGGAATAATATTTGTGAAAAAGTATCACTATATACCAAACTGCTTTGTGACCAAAAGGAAAATAACAGTAATCACTGCCTCAGACAACATGACCCCATAGGAACCAGCCATATCAAAGTTGGTACATGTGGTAGACAGTATGCTGCTGCTGCTAAGTCGCTTCAATCGTGTCCGACTCTGTGCGACCCCATAGACGGCAGCCCACCAGGCCCTGCCGTCCCAGGGATGCTCCAGGCAAGAACACTGGAGTGGGTTGCCATTTCCTCCTCCAATGCATGAAAGTGAAGAGAGAAAGTGAAGTTGCTCAGTCGTGTCAGACTCTTAGCGACCCCATGGACTGCAGCCCACCAGGCTCCTCTGTCCATGGGATTTTCCAGGCAGGAGTACTGGAGTTGGGGTGCCATTGCCTTCTCCCAGTAGACAGTATAATACACTAGAAATGAATATAGATATGAGTGATAAAAGTGAGGAAAACACACATCTCTCCAGAAGTGGCTCCAAAGGAATTGTAACTAAAAGAAAATTAAAGAAGTATCAGGAATTAGGCTATCAGCAAAATATGGCTGCAGTATACTGACATGAAGGCAATGTCCACATCTGCCCCTCCCCACTTACTGTAGATGATGTCATAAGTGATGGTTTCCAGTCATCGCAGTGAAGTACACTTCCTGCGTGTTAGAAACTCGGCTTGGTGTGCAAATGCTGTGCTCCTGTATGAGACAAGATGAAGAAAAGAGAAGTAATGTGAGTCAGTAGCTAATTCAGAACATGTGTAATAAAAATGTAAAAATAATTGCTTCTTTCGTCTAATATATAAGAAGCAGAGAAAAAGATGGGGCACAGGTCAAAAGGATTAAGAGTGGGGAACAGCGTATACATAACCAGGGAGCGGCTGACATGGGAAGGGAGGTATATTCTAGCACATTCATCTCTGATTACATTCCCATGCTGGTTTTAAAATAATTTGGCAATGACCTGCCATTTAGAACTGCTTACATTTTACCTGTCCCCACCCCCCTGCCCACAAGGTGAAAGTGAGAGTCGCTCAGTCATGTCCGACTCTTTGCGACCCCATGGACTATAGAGTCCATGGGATTCTCCAGGCCAGAATACTGGAGTGGGTAGCCTTTCCCTTCTCCAGGGTATCATCCCAACTCAGGGATCGAACCCAGGTCTCCCGCATTGCAGGCGGATTCTTTACCAACTGAGCCACAAGGGAAGCCCACCCACAAGTTGAGCATAGCTATATTTTGTTTGTTCAAAGGGAAAAGCTATCAAAAGCACAGAAAGGTAGCCAGCAGTGCATCAAGGCTCAAAAATGACAGATTCTTATCAGGAGAAGCAAGTCTGAGGCCAGAAACTCAGGGTGACCCCCAAGCCAAGGGGCAGCGTGGGAGGCCACTGAAAGATGGTGTGGGCCCGCATGGACGTTGGCACCTTCATTGCCTGTCCTGGCTCTCCTGCCCCTTCTTTTCCTGCCCTTGAGCTTCCAGTTTGGAGTGGGTGGGGGCAGTTAGTGATTTGGGAGTTGCTCCAAAGGACAGAATTACTGTGAGAAGAAATTAATACTGTGCGGTCAAGCACCTGATGCTCAGGCCAGATGAAAGGCCGATTCTTTCTGGAGGCATCAAGTGAATAATTCTTCCCAGAGTTGCTAAATTTTAAGAGAATGGTTGAGCGGTGTGTATTCTGGTTAAAGGAGGTGATAAGAGCCAACGCATTCATTCCCTCAAAATCAATCCCTGATCTTTCCTACTGACTATAATAAATGTGAGAAAGAAATGTTCAGTGTTGATATTTATGAATTGTTAATTAGCATAGTTGACTTTTGTTGATCTCATTAGTGGGAGTCAAAATTAGAAGAAAAAAAAAATTCATGGGATTCTGATTCATGGAATTTCAGGTGGGGCCTGGGGTAAAAAAATCTGCATTTTCTAAAAATGTCCCAGGAGATTCTGATGAGCAACCAAGTTGAAAACACTTCATTCTAAGGATAGAGGCAAATGGTAACCACCACAGTGGAGTTCAGTTATAAATGACACATTCCATACCCTTCTTTGCCTTCCAGATATGGTCAATAAAAATGCAGCCCATAAAAGTTGAAGCCCTTCCAAATATGGTCATGGATGTGGTGAAGAGTTCACTTTAGGACATGTGGAGCTTTGTATGATGAGAACAACCAGGTCGAGGTGACCAGGAGGGAGTTAGATATACAGGTCAGAAGCTCCAGAAGAGTCTTAGCTGAACATGGGTTGGGGGACGTTAGCAGATAGATGGAATGAACACTGTGGGGAGCAGCCTGAATGAACGGAGACCCAAGTACGAAACCGTATGTGTGGATATGGGCATGACCATGGTAACTAATCTTTCTTCCTTCTACTTCGGTTTTGGTAAAAACTCAACTCTGTTTCTGTGTTAACCTGTGTTTAGACTCTGAATGCCCATTTCTTTCAGCCACCACTCATGTGCTTTCCAGACTCTGACCCACCTGAGCTAATATTACTTGTCAACCTCTGATTTGAAGTATCCTTCTCAAAACTTAGGACCCAGAAATAAGTATGACCCTGCAGAGGTTCACCCAGTGTAAGCAGGATACAGGAAGGCTGCTCCTAGCTGGTGTTGAGACACCACTCGTTACCTGTCAGCCAGCTGAGGGTCACCACTGTGAGCCAGGTCCCTGTTTCCCTTACACCGCTAAAGGCGCTCAGGAACCAAAAAGAAGAAAGAGGGGGTCACTCAATCCTGTCCAGCTCTGTGACCCTATGGACTGTAGCTCACCATGTCCATGGACTCCCATGTCCATGGACTTCTCCAGGCAGGAATACTGGAGTGGGTAGCCGTTCCCTTCTCCAGGGGATCTTCCCAACCAAGGGATCAAACCTAGGTCTCCTGTATTGCAGGAAGATTCTTTAACCACCAAACCTATGTTGTATGACATAATTCTACTTTTCTGGATTCACTATATATTCATATATATATACACACACACACACACACACACACATATGTGCTAAGTCACTTCAGTTGTGCCTGACTCTGTGCAACCCCATGGACTGTAGCCCACCAGACTCTTCAGTCCATAGGGATTCTCCAGGCCAGAATACTGGAGTGGGTTGCCATGCCCTCTTCCAGGGGAGATACATATATATATATAGAGAGAGAGAGAGGTTTCAAGTTTCTCTCTGTATCTTTAGGTATAGATACATGCATACTCCCAGGTAAAGGATTGGCTTCTCTTAGGACTAGGCCTGATAGAGGCACCAGTGTTCCCCATGTTGCTGTGTTGGTCAGGTGGGGATGACCGAAGAACACTGGCCCTACTGCAGCCCTGAAACCGTGGGTAACCATTAGTCAAAATTCCGTGTCACCTGCCTTTACTAGTCAAGGTTATCTACAAAAGGCTTGCACGTCCCCCATGCAGCAGGTAGCCTAAAACAGTAAGATGTTTGTCAGAGTTATTTTCCAGGAACTTGGGAGTCTGCTGCATCTAGTTTGAGCTGAGCCAGTTGAGACTGGACAAGACCACCAACCCTTGAAACGGCGTGCACGAGTGTCTGCCCAGTGACCTTCGATGGCAGAGGGCTCGCAACCACCCTCAGGCGGCGCGTGGTGCCTGCATTTTCCAGTTATGCGCTGACGCTTGTAGCCTAGTGACACCTGTGCAGAATATCTGTTACCTCACCTTTCCCCACACTCCCCACACCTCAGGCTACCCTGCATCTTTATTCTTTATTCCTTAAGTGCCCTGAGCCCCTTGCCTGTGGGGAGGTACATGTGAGGCTTATTCGCCCCTGGCTGCCTTGTGAACAAGCCCCCTCTCTGCTGCAAACCTCAGCACCTCAGTGTTTTGGCTGCTGCGTGGGGAGCAAAATGAACCTGGTACCTGGTCTGGCAACAGCCCCTGAGAGGTCTAGTTCCCAGTCTGGCTCAGCAGAGACGCGGGGAGTCCCACTTCTGCTGCTTCCACCTGTCAGCAGCCCCGGTAAGTCAATGGAGGGAATGATACCCTCTAATTAAGAACTTACTTGACTGACCTTTGAAACAGACCCAGTTCTTCCAATGATAGGATCCCAGAATCTTCAGCAAGAAATGAGCTTGGAGATGATTTCCCGTCAATTTAGAAATGAGGAAACGTGACCAGAGAGGGGAAGTGACTTGCTCCCAGTCACACAGCAGATTCTCGACTTCCGGGCCAGGTTCCTCCCCTCCTGTATTTGCTCTGTCTCCTGAGCTAGTGGGCCTGGGTGGCTTGACCAGACCTCTCTGGCTCTCACGTCTCACCACTTGCTCAGTAGCCGGGGACGGGGACTGAAAAGGGCATAAGGCAAGCCCCCACACCAGGTCAGGGGGCACATGGAGAGCAGTTTGTGGGGAGAACACAGGAAAGCAATTGGCTGAATGAGTGTTTGGGATCAACACTGCCTTTCAACCACACAGAGACTTTGGACGGTTACTGTTGCAAACACCTCTCCAGTTCCTTCCTTAACTTGAGCCTGTGTATGTGACACCCTGGGGGGTGGGCAGAAGGCCAGTGATAGCTGTGTTTAACAGGTGGCCTGAGCCCCAGAGGACGATGGGTGATCTGGGTCACACAGCTGGGGGGACCAGGCCTGGAAGCCGTGGCTCCCCCTTTACCTGGCCCAGCCTGCAGGGAGGCCTCTAAGGCTTTTCAGGGGTCCCCCTGGTGGGGAATGGGTTCCTTTGGTGGTTGGCAGAGCCACAGGAGTCCTGTGACCTTCCCGCTTGTGGTGAGCTCGCCAAACCTGCCTGACACCTGAGCTCCAATGGCTTCTTTTCAGGCCCAGCTCATGTTCCTATTTGGGGGACATGGCCCTGCTTGGAAGTAACTGAAGACCCCCGTGTTCTCTTAGAGATGGAAACTGAACCATAACTTCTGGTGGGGCCTGGGTAGTCATGACAGAGAGCTGGTGTTACCGCAAGGGTTGCCTTCTGCAACTCCCTGAGCTCATTTGCTTTTGTTTGCCTCAGGACCCGGGGACCTGGTGCCTCTCCTGCATAAGGCAGGCTTGGCTCCCAGCCCATCTTCTCTATCTAGAGAACCATCCTCACAAACTCATCTCAGCCACAACCTCCTGTGGGAGATCTTTGTGCCCCAAGTCAAAGAGCCTCCGGCTCCCCAGACCCCCTGTTCTTAGACTTTAGCATCAGATGCTGAAATTGCTGGTTTCTTCATGGGGGCGGGGAGGGTTAGGGAGTGGGGGTCAAGTCTGCATTTGAAAAGGACATGTTTGCTTCAGCTACAGGGAGTAATGTACTCTGCAGTGTTTTTATTAAATTTCCAAATTGTGAAGTTCAGCCCTTTATCCTTACAGATTTTTTTTTGGTTGCTTGATCAGCTACTGAAAGAGGTGTATTAAAATCTACTTCAAAAAAAAATAAAATCTACTTCAATGCTGAACTTGTCAGTTTCTCCCCATAGTTTTGTCAGTCGATGCCATATACAATTTGATGCTCTCTCATTGTGTGCATGAAGGGTTTTAATTTTTATCTTTATTGATGCTTTTTATCAGTATTTATGCCTCTTTCTATTTATACCATGGTCCTTCCTCCATTTCAACTTACATGATGAGATTTTTCCCTTTAATTTTTAAGGACTACATATGGATAAACCATGATTTAATTACCTAGTCCTCTGTTGTTGAACATTGATTGTATCTAATTTTTCACTTTTATAAATGTCACTGGAATGGAATTTTTGTATACAACTCTCTCTTCTTATTTCTTCTGCACAGAGTCCTAGTAGTGGAATTATGAGGTCAGGGCATATAAACGTTTTAAAGGCTTGTCATATCTGTTGTTCCTTCATGGCTATTGATCAAATTAGAATTTTGAGTGTGGAGTCACCCAGTTGGCTCTGGTTGAGCTATGTGTTCTTAAAATCGCTCAGTGTTTTAGGCGTGGTCTTTTTTTGTCGACCAGGCATCCCCCACATTTATGCACTTGGTGGACAATAAATGTAATTGAGAGCTTTATTCCTGTTACATTTCGCCTGTTAGTTTTGGCCCAGCCCGCCGATGCCTCAGCCTCTGATTCAGTCACCGATGTGGGGCCATGCCTTCTGTAACTTCGCTTGGGTCAAGATGGTAATGAGAAGAGGACCCCACAGGGATATTGAATTCTTAAGACTAATAGTTTATTACACATATACTATGCACCATGCATTATATATATGTTAACTCATTGAATCATCACAAAATCCCTCAAAAGGCACTTTAAGAGGTAGAAAATGAAATTCAGAGAGGGAGACTCTTAACTAGTCACCCTGCTCCGAGTGAGCGGAGCCACGATTCCAGCCCTGGGCTCGGGTTCCAGCCTGCGACCCAAATTGCCAGCCCTGCTCTACAGGAATCCACCAGCAGGTGGCAGTAGTGCTAATGGGCCTAGGAAGAACCTCTTGCTGGAGATCAGAAATAGCCACAAACCTGGATTTTCTTCCTATAAAGTAGCACTGACTCTTATTGACAGGCCTAAAACTAGATTATTCAATAAAATAAACATTAACCCAGCGGGCACATTCCTCAGGGTAAAAAGATAATAAAGTAAATAGACCTTTGACCGTGGCCCTCTCTTGCCTAGATTTCATCACTGTGATTCCTCAGGGGGAATCTGCTTTGAACTCACCTGCACTTGGATGATCCTTCCTGACTTTCCACCCACCCTTTGCTGCTCCTGCCCCTGCCTTTCCACCCCTGGCAGAAATCAAGGCTGTGGGGCCATATCCTCAGCCGGGAGAGCCTGTCAGAGCCTGGAGCAAGGGTTTTAGAGAGGGGAACTTGGTGGCCTGTGGAAACCCTTGGGGACTGGGGTAGTCCTATTTTTGGAAAGAATCTTCGACTCACGGCCCAACCACCCGTCCTTCAACCTATCCAACTTGTATGCGAGAATGTGCCTCTTTCTGATCTAGGAGCCCACAAACCCCTCTCATTTCTTCAGTCTCACACTCGCAGTTTGAGATTTTTCTGCCTCCTTTAAAAAAAAAAAAAAAAGGTTTTATTCTTTATTTTTGGAGTTCCTGAACAAGCACGAGGGCTTTGCTTGCTGTTTTCCCCCCTTGCCCAGCAGCATCTCTTTCATACCCTTTGTACAAGCACACATGTGTATTGTCTAACTGCGTCTATCCTTCAACAGAAATAGAACAGCAAAAGGATTTTTTTAACGTTTCACCACATGTGGGTTCTGCCTAAATGGTCCAGGGTTGAATTCCAAGCCTCCCCCAGCGGTGTCCCTTGCTGCAATCTGACTGCTCCCATTGCCCAGTCTTCATGCTTGGGGGAGGGTCTCTCGCAGGCAGACAAGTTCCTGACTGTTAGGGACCTCAAGGTGGGGCTGCTGCTGGAGAAGCAGCCAGGGGTGGCATTCTAAGCTCCACCCTTTGCAAAGTCTGTGATTTTAAGGTACGCCCCTAGAGTTTTTGAGACTTGGTTTTCTCAGTGCAAAGTGGGCATAAGCATAGCATCTACTGTGCAGAAATGTTGTGTTAGGTACAATAATGCCTGTAAAGTGCCTAGCATAGCACCTGGCACACTGGGCCAAGTGCTTGGTAATGCTGGCTGTTGTTCAGTTAAGTAAGGATGGAGGTAGCTCATGGGATCATGGAACAATATTGCTGATGTGCCTGGAGAGGTCAGGCTACACTGTGGTCTGAGTGCTCATTTCCCCCCAGATTGATAATGTTGAAAGCCTTATGCCCAGCCTGATGGTGTTAGGAGGCGAGGTGTGTGGTTCAGAGGGTGGAGGCCCCCAGGAACGGAATTAGTGCACTTACAAGAGAGACCTCACGGAGCTCTCTCATCCCTTCTGCCATATGAGGGTCCAGAGAGAAGTTGGCATCCAGAAGAGGGCTCTCACCACAACCTGATTCAGCCAACATTCAACCTTGGACTTCTAACCTCCAGAACTGTGAGCAACTTCTGGTGCTTATCAGCCACACCATATGTGGTGTGATGTCAGGGCAATCCGAAAGGACTAAGGCAGGATAGTTCTCTCAAATAACCAGAAGTCTTGCTTCACCAACTTGGATGAAAATAAGAAACTATTATTTAAGGTCCAAATAAGCAATTCCAAGCTCCCAACATACAACTTGTTAAAAAATACCTCCTGTTATTTGTCAGTTATACTTCAGTAGAACTTTTAAAAAATGTGTCCTGTCAATAATGAATCTAGAAACCCTTAGTGGTTCTCAGTCATGGTCATTTCATGTCTGAGAAGATACAGGAGGCCAGAAGGACCATTCACCATGCGGCCTGCCACCTAGGCCACGACTGTTTCTCAGGGTTGTCTCTGCAGGTTGTGGTCAGCTGGCCTGGGCTTCCATGGCAGTGATGTTTTAGAAATAAAGCTCTTTGAACGCTGGGCTTCCCAGGTGGCTCAGCAGTGAAGAATCTGCCTGCAGTGCCGGAGACACGGGTTTGATCCCTGGGTCAGGTAGATACCCTGGAGAAGAAAATGGCAACTCACTCAGTATTCTTGCCAGGAAGAATCCCATGGGCAGAGGAGCCTGGCAGGCTACAGTCTGTGTGGTCGCAGAAAGTCGGACACAGCAGCACACACACGCCTCTTTGAACTTCTCCACACAGATGCTGGTCAGCCGGGGCTGGTGTTCTCCAAGGCTCTGAATCCTTCAAGGGCTCTTTGTGTCCCCTGGAAGCTGTCCCTCATTGCAGCTGCCAGCAAAAGTAAAATGGCATCCAAGGATGCTGTTAATCCCCCTTCAACCCTGCAGCAAGCATCAACTCACTGTCATCCCCAGAGCTGCTTCCCATCCTCCCAAAACTCCGAGTTCCAGAATCCCTGGAGGAAGTCCTTCATCTCCCAGCCCCAAGTTCACAGCAACCCTGGACTCCTCTTCCCAGCAGCACCTCCCATTTCCTTCAGGAGAAGCCACCATCCTGTTGCTCCTGTATTTGGGCGAGACAACTGCAGCCTAAGAGAGGCAAGGAGACCACCCAGTACACACAGCTGGTCAGTGTATAGAGCTCACAGGTTCTGACACACAGCATAGAGCTCTTTCCCCAAAGCATAAGGGGCCTGAGTTAGAGTGGAGAAATTGGGAGTGGCCAGGGGTCAGGAACAGGACAGTTAAGATAGGCCGTTGTTGACTTTGCAGTTCATGGGGGTAGAGGTGATGAGGGGGCCCAGGCGTGCTGAATGTTGTTTTGCATTTTTGATAGAAACTTCCCTTAAGAGCTGTGCAATTAGGTGCTTAATGAATCAAATAGTATTTTGAAGATTAGAAGGAAATACCCAGTGCTGGCTTATGGCTATAGGGCTGTTTTAAAAACCAAAACCGTGAAGTCTGGGGACTGAATTCCACTCATTTGAATGTGAGCTGCCATTAATTTGTAGATTGAATTTGGGGCCCTAACAAGGCGCACATAAATTAGCTAATTAGTGCTAATGTCTGCAACTGCTCTCAGGACAATTAGTGAGGGAGGCGTGCAAGCCTAAGAACGTTAAGTCAGGCTCTTCTTTTTCTTGGTCAGCTGCGTAAATGCGGGGCTGCAGAAAGCACAGGAACACACGTGAGTATACCACTACCATCCCAGAAGCTGCCACGCAAGTGGATGGGGCCAACACGGAGTTGCCAGAGACCAGAGAGCCTGTTGGCTTTGACCTCTCTGTGCTCGAGACACTTCTCCTTTTTGCGACCAGGAGCTTGGGATGCCTGCAGGAGAGATGAGGGAGTTCATCCAACTTGGGGTTGCAGGATGGAGCATCCAGGCACCTGGGAGCCCTTCATCCCAGACGCTTAGAGAAGGAAGCCCTTGCTCTAGGTGCTGGCTTCTCCTTCCACCTTGAGATGGTGGATCTCCCGAGTGTGGAGCCTGGGCCAGCAGCATCAGCATCACGTGGGAACTTAGAAATCCAGATTCTCAGCCTCACTCCAGGCCTACTGAATCACAGGCCGCGCAGGTGGTGGGGACAGCACTCTGCTGCGGTGGTTCTGACGCACCCTCAGGTTTAAGAAGTTCCTCCCTGAGGGGGTCCTGGGATGGTAAGAGTGGCCTGCGTTCCAATGCTGGCTTCACAGTGGGTGGGACTAGGCTGAGCTCGGCACCTACATTTTGATTGTACAAAGGCTGGCTGGCTGTGTGTACCCTCCCTCCAGCTGCTTCCATTGCCTCACCCCATTCCCAGACCTGTCTTCCCACTGGATGGGTAAGTAACCTTGGATCCTAAAGAAATGAGTTCTGGTTTTGTTGCGCTGAGGTCCATTTTAAGAGCTCCCCAGTTATTCTGATGATCAGCCAGGTTTGGGGATGACGGGCTTAATATCTATGATCCTCAGTTTTCTAAACAGCGTGGCAGTATCTGCCCCGTGGGGTCGTTGTGGAGATTAAATGCACTAGTGCAGAAAAAGCACTTAACATCTGTCTAGCATGTGGTGAGTGCCAACAACAGCCGTGAGGGAGGATTTGCTGGGCGCCCTGAGGGGCACTGAAAAGGCCTGGACTTGGAGGGGCACCATGGTTGACCCTCCCCTTACCAGAAGTCTGGCCAACCTCCAGAAAAGGGGCTTTGGTCATCCCGCATGGTGACAATCTGCAGAGGCCTGGGGTACTGTGCTGGGCTCTCCACCAAGCCCAGGGAGGAATGCCCATGTTACATTGAGTTAACACTTGAGTTAGAATGAAATGAGAGGGGCGCAGACATCTTGGATTGCCAACTAAGAGCAGATGTGCTTGGCCTCTTGGTCTCATCAAATTCTTCTAAAACCGGTGAGGCAGGCATCATCATTGTCCACCTCGCACAGATAAAGATACAGAAGTGCAGAGATGTTCACCTGCTCTGAAGCCCAGGCTGGCTACCTTACACAAGTGGTGTTCAAATTGTGCTCTGCTCACCCCAAGCCATTGATGTCACTTTACAGGGCACTGTAGGAGCGAGGAGGGCGTCCTGTAGACCAGCTTGGATGTCCCCCTCCCTCTTCAACTAAGCATAGCTTTTAACTTGTTTGGACCTTCAGATAGGACTCTGCCAGGATTTCCCAGCTAAAAAAGAAAAAAAAAATATATATATATATATATTTTTTTTTTTTTTTAAACCACTGTCCCATCCATCTGCTTGAAGACTTCCAGTCAGTATCTGCCCCAGCCGGTCCTGGACCCAGTGCCACAGAACCTGAAAGTGAGGCTCTTTGGGCCTCAGCTTTAACTGAAGAATTACTATGAACAATACCAGATACTTGTGTGAGCATCAGATAGAATTCCCATGCACTTTGAATTTGTAAAGGAAATTTCAAAGAGCTGATTCCACAACTCTTGGACTCCTCAGGCAGATTAGGGATATGAAAGTACTCAGGTTAGGGATATGAACTCTATTCCAGGTTAGAGTGTGGGGAAAGAGGGTGACTTGTGAGAAATCACAGATCTTGGAGAGATCTGTTGCCAGGCTAAGTCCTCATCCTACCATCTGTTTCACGTCCAACCTAGTGGTAAAGGCTTCCACGGGGCTAGTTGGAGAACTTCAAAGCATGTCAGTTACTGATTGCTACAAAACAAACCACCCCCCAAACTAGTGCCTTAAAACAGTAATCACAGATTTGTTCACATCTTTACAATTGGGACTGGGCTCAGTAGGGACATCTGTCCATGTTCCACATGGCTTGTTCACCCAGTTGGCAAGTTGGTGCTGGCTGACAGTGGGGAGGTCAGCCGGGGTCGTTGTGCAAGAGGGTTGGTTCTCCTCCATGTGGCTGCCTGGGCTTCCTCACAGCATGGATGCTGGGGACTAACAGGGAGGAAGAGGGAAATGCCAGTCTTCTAAAGCGTGGGTTCACACCTGGCTGAGTCATTCCCAGCTGTGCCGTGGGAACAGTGAGGATCGTGGAAAGAAGTGGATTCCTCACTCCCGTCTGCCTAGGGCCTCATTTTAAGTGAAGAACCCGTTCCTCCCAGAGTGGATTAGCCCTGGGAATGACATTATTTCAAGGAAGTCTGTATGCTTGTCTGCCCCCTCCTCATCCCAAGGAATTCCTGGATTGGGTTCAAGTTATATTTCAACACCGGAGCCGCAAGATTCATATAGCAAAGACTCATAAACACAGAAGTAAAGCTCGGGTCCAGACCTTGTTGAACTTTTAAGTGGCCAGTAAAATCTAGGATTCTTCCGGTCATTAGTGCTATTCACCAGAGGTTTACATTTCATCTCCCAGTTACATCTTTTGCTTTGAAGTTAGGTGTAGGCTTGTGAAGTGGTTTTAAAATATCTAAGTATTCTTTGATACTGCTCCCTTCAGAAAGTAGAACTTTGCTTTGCCCATATAGTGTGGGCTGGAGTTAATGACTCACTTAGAATAAACAGAATATTCTGACTTTCAGAGAAGGTCCTAAAAGGTTTCGTGGCTTCTTCTTGGACTCTCTGTTGACATGCTTATTCCAGGGGAAGCCAGCTGCCATGTCATGAGAACAGTCAAGGAGTACTTTAAAGTTTCATGTGGCGAGGACCTGAGGCCTCCTGCCAACAACCAGTCCTAAGCTGCCAGACATGTTAGTGAGCTGCCTTGCAAACAGACTCTCCAGCCCCTGTCAAGCCTCCAAATGCCTGCAGTTTTGTGAGAGGTCTGGGACCAGAGCCACCCAGCTAATCTGGTCATAGATGCCTGACCCTCAGAAGCTATGTGAGATCATAAATGTTCGTTATTCTCAGCTACCAAGTTTTGGGGTTATTTGTTATACAGCAATTGATAACTAATACACCTATGATTTGCTTTGGCTTATAAAGAATGGACAGAAGTGTCATGTGTCATTTTCAGGAAGAAGAAACCTTAAGAACAAGGTACATGCCACTATATTCTTTTTCCAGACAAGTTCTAGATGGTGGCAGCTTCATCAGGCTGGCCCTGGAGTAAGGACCACGTGTGAGTCAGGGTCCAGCAGGGGAAAGATGACACAGGCAATAGGGGAATTGAGCGTTTAATGAGGTGTTAATCCACAAAGGTGTGGACAGCCTTAGCAGAAACTGGGGAAGGATGGTGAGACGTCCCGGCCAACATTACTACCCCCAAGCCTGAAGGGGCAGAGGATGGAGCAGTTGCTAGGATTTGGTGAGAGTTGTAGCTGGATGAGGGCCCCAGCAGGGCTATAGCTTTCAGTACAGAAATGCCACTATTCCAACTCACAGCCCTGCCAGGAGGGCTCTGGAGGAATGAACACCTGACCTTACCTCCTCCTGGGTCTTCCCCCTGGCCAACACATATAGTTTCAAATATTGGTTTTGCCAGTATTTAAATGACTGTTTATTTTAATACTATTTATTTGGCTGTGCCAGGTCTTGGTTGTGGCAGGCAGGATCTCTACTTGCAACCTGTGGGATCTAGTTCCCCAACCAGAGATCGAACCTGGGCCCCTTGCATTGGGAGCATGGAGTCTTAGTCACTGGACCACCAGGAAAGTCCCTCAGTGAGTCTTTAAAAATGGTACCAAACAGTTCTATTAGGTCTTTAGGGTCCCCTTGCATTGGGAGCATAGAGTCTTAGCCACTGGACCACCAGGGAAGTCCCTCAATGAGTCTTTAAAAATGGTACCAAAGAGTTCTATCTATTAGATATTTAGGGATACAATTTATAGCTTACTCATTTTGATAGTTCAGTGAGTGTTTTTCTTAAAATAGTTGTACTTCTGAGGCCATCCTGAAGTTCTATGGAAGAGGTGGCCAGCATCTTCTTTAGATCCTTTTCCACAAGGAAGTCTTTCTTCCTTGTTTGATGGGGCTTTCCACATGCCTAGCGGCCGACCCCTGGCCTGCACTCTATGAGGCTTGCTCATGGAGGTTGTGGCCTCTGATTTCAGAAGAATACATCTTTTCCCAAATAATCTCGGGCCTTCCATCCTTCCATACTCACATATGATGGTCCAGTCTAGTCCTAAGTCCAGCTGGAGGACCTATACAACACCTCTTCCCCAGAGGTGCTTTAGCTACCCCTACTCTTGCCTGGAAAATCCCATGGGTGGAGGAGCCTGGTAGGCTGCAGTCCATGGGGTCGCAAAGAGTCGGACACGACTGAGTGACTTCACTTTCACTTTTCACTTTTCACTTTCATGCATTGGAGAAGGCAATGGCAACCCACTCCAGTGTTCTTGCCTGGAGAATCCCAGGGTTGGGGGAGCCTGATGGGCTGCTGTCTATGGGGTCGCACAGAGTCAGACACGACTGAGGCGACTTAGCAGCAGTAGCAGCAGCAGCAGCAGGCTTTCAAGATCTAGGAGTCCTAGGCAGAGAAAGGGGCAATGAGTAGGAAAGAGCTTATAGGATAATTGACTCAATGTGCAAAGTTCTTAGTGTGTGCTTGCTTTCACAGAGAGCCTGTGCCAGGTTGGCAGTTTCAAACCTCTCCTTAGAGCCTTATTATTCAAGTGACGTCAGCCCACCCAGTGTCCACCACCCAGGCATTTTCTCCCTAGGATTTCAGGTAGGTCATGGTCATGAATGCTAGAGATGCAAAGATCTTGCTTAAGTAAGTATTGGCTCTTGCCTAATGTGGTCACTCTTAATGTTTTTGTCTGTGTAAAACAGTGGCTTAACAGTAAGTTCAACTTATCTGTGTTCACCACATAATGTCAACTTAAAAAAAAATACCTGTCAACCAGAGCTTATATACACCCTCTTTTCTATATTTTAGAAGAATACATAATGTTCTGTCCTAAGACATTTAATATTGGAAAGAACAGTTCACTAATCTAGACTCTGAAAGCACTGAAAGAGAGAAAAAGAAAGATAAATTGCTCAGTCATGTCTGACTCTTTGTGACCTCATGGAATATAGCCTCTCAGTCTCCTCCATCCAAGGGTTTTTGCAGGCAAGAGTGCTGGAGTGGGTTGCCATTTCCTGCTCCAGGGGATTTTCCCGACCCAGGGGTCGAACCCAGGTCTCCCACATTGCAGGCAGATGCTTTACTGTCTGAGCCACCACGGAAGCACTGACCCAACATCAAAATTAAAGTAAAAGTGTGTCTGTGGGCATAGGGAGGTCCAAGTCAGCTGGCCCAGAGTTGCTCAGATGGGATAAAAACAGCTCATCTTCCTGGATCACCAATTCTGTTAGAAGTTTTAAGGGTGGGGGGAACACATTTTTATCTATAACACATTATGAAACAGACTGTAATTCACATGGACTTTAAATATAAATTGCAAATCTTCAAACACATTTTAGCTTACAGCTGGCCTTTTTGGGCTACAACATCTTCTCACCCACCTCCAGCTTGTATTCACGTGAGGGTGCTTTCGTGGCAAAACTGAAAAAGCACAGGATCTGAAAGCGCCTTGCTGGTGGTAGAGCTCCCCAGATGAGAAGAAGACTCGGCTAGGACCAGAAAATAAAATACCTGGACCCCTCTCTTGTCTGTTTACATAAATAACTTCCCCAGGTTGGGAGAGGATATCTTGCTGTGTGCTTTTATTTTTATAATGAGTGAAAAAAATTTGTTTGATGTGAACCATTTTTAAAGGCTTTATTGAATTTGTTACACTATTGCTTCTGTTTTATGTTTTGTTTTTTGGCCACAAGGCATGTGGGATCTTAGCTCTCTGCCAGGGATCAAATCCACACCCCCAAGTGTTAGAAAGTAAAGTCTTAACCCCTGGAGCCCCAGGGATGTGCTGTGCTTAGTCCCTCAGTTGTGTCCTGCTCTTGGCAACCCCATGGACTGTAGCCCTCCAGGCTCCACTGTCCATGAGGATTCTCCAAGCAAGAATACTGGTGTGGGTAGCCATGCTTTCCTCCAGGGGATCTTCCCAACCCAGTGACTGAACCCAGGTCTCCTCATTACAGGCAGATTCTTTACTGTCTGAGCCACCAGAGAAGCCCTTGGAGCCCCAGGGAAGTACCTTGGTATGTAATTTTATGGCAAATTCTTGGAGAGCCATCCAGGCCAATGAGTTTAACAGGATATCTTTATAAACTGTTTGAAGATAGTAAGGGATTTGAGTACCCAGTCCCAACTTGTGGCAGGGGTGAGCATGAGGGTGTGTTCCCCACACCAACAAGCAATTCTCCTGCACCAGTTGGGTGTCCTGCGATTCAACTCTATTCTGACACTGTCTACCTGGAGATAGTACCAGCTTTCACAGGTTAAGGGCTCAGTCCCACAAGAGGCACACCCTCCCCCGCCCCCACCAACATTCCAGTCACAAATCTAGTTTGTATCTGTACTTCTGACCTCCTGCCTATAGATTGGAGGTTCTTATGACCCCCACTTGGGTTCAATCAATTTGCTAAAGGGGCTCACAGAACTCAGGGAAACATTTTACTTACTGCATTACCAGTTTATTATGAAAGGAATCAAGATTGCTGGGAGAAATATCAATAACCTCAGATATGCAGATGACACCACCCTTATGGCAGAAAGTGAAGAGGAACTAAAAAGCCTCTTGATGAAAGTGAAAGAGGAGAGTGAAAAAGTGGGCTTAAAGCTCAACATTCAGAAAACAAAGATCATGGCATCCGGTCCCATCACTTCATGGGAAATAGATGGGGAAACAGTGGAAACAGTGTCAGACTTTATTTTTCTGGGCTCCAAAATCACTGCAGATGGTGACTGCAGCCATGAAATTAAAAGACGCTTACTGCTTGGAAGAAAAGTTATGACCAAACTGGATAGCATATTGAAAAGCAGAGACATTACTTTGCCAACAAAGGTTCATCTAGTCAAGGCTATGGTTTTCCCAGTGGTCATGTATGGATGTGAGAGTTGGACTGTGAAGAAGGTTGAGCGCCGAAGAATTAATGCTTTTGAACTGTGGTGTTGGAGAAGACTCTTGAGAGTCCCTTGGACTGCAAGGAGATCCAACCAGTCCATTCTGAAGGAGATCAGCCCTGGAATTTCTTTGGAAGGAATGATGCTAAAGCTGAAACTCCAGTACTTTGGCCACCTCATGTGAAGAGTTGACTCACTGGAAAAGACTCTGATGCTGGGAGGGATTGGGGGCGAGAGGAGAAGGGGACGACAGAGGATAAGATGGCTGGATGGCATCACTGACTCCATGGACGTGAGTCTGGGTGAACTCCGGGAGTTGGTGATGGACAGGGAGGCCTGGCGTGCTGCAATTCATGGGGTCGCAAAGAGTCGGACACAACTGAGTGACTGATCTGATCTGATCTGATGAAAGGATATAACTCAGGAACAACCAGATGGAAGAGATGCACAGGGTAAGCCATAGGAAAGGGACCAGAGATTCTCTATCTCCCCCCATCTTCATGTGTTCACCAACTCCAAAGCTCTCTGAACCCTGTTCTTCTGGGGTTTTATGGAGGCTTCGTTACACAAGCAGGATTGATTAAATCAGGGCTGTTGGTGATTGAACTCAGTCTCTAGCCATCAGGGAGTAGTACTGAAACTTTCAACCCTTTAATCACAAGGTTGACTCCTCCAGTAGACAGCCCCCCATCTTTAGGTGCTTTCCAAAAGTTGCCTCATTAACATAAAATCAGTTGCGGTTGAAAGGGACTTACACATAACAAGATATCCACTTCACCGTTACGGCTCTGAAGCAATTTCAGAAACTGAGGATGAAAAACCAAATATTACAACAAAAGATGCTCTCATGATTCTTATAGCTCGGAAAATTCCAAGGGTTTGGGGAGCTCTGTTGCAGTCTTCAGTGTCCCTCAATGCCCATTACATGAAGATTCACATAAATTTCTGCTTGATTTTAGATCTCAAAAAGAGCTGCCTCCATAAAAGAATTAGTATGAATTCTTTTCTTATAGGACAATGAAAATTATGTAACTTACTCTGTTTCTTTCTGCTTTGTTCCCAGACAGCTTAGAACCAAATTGCTCAGGTCTTGTAATACGTTCTGCTCTGATGCCAGAAAATGCCTGCCTCCTCTGCCTCCTTCAGATGGACTCTGAGCTCTTTCATCCTTATATGTCAAGTCTTGTTCTGTGTTGCAAACAGTCAGCCAACTTAGGAAGCAAGCACGGCACAGATTTTAATGTAAATATTTTTTTCAATCAGCATTTTAATGAATGTGATCAATGTACACCAAAATTCAGATGCAAGGCCAAAAATTATAAACACAGACAAAAAGATAAGTCAAGCATTAGAGAGGAACAACTGATGAATATTGTTTTAAAACAGAAAAACCTATATAAATTCATATTGCTATAAATAATACTACAATGAATAACTATGTGCATAATTCTCTGATTAGTTCTCTAAAGTATATTTCTGTAGGTAAAGTTATTGCCCTAATGGCATAACTATTTTCAGTGAAAGGTGCTCAGTCATGTCCAACTTTTTGCGACCCCATGGACTATACAGTCCATGGAATTCTTCAGGCCAGAATACTGGAGTGTGTAGCCTTTCCCTTCTCCGGGCATCTTCCCAACCCAAGAATTGAACCCAGGTCTCCCTCATTGCAGGCAAATTCTTTACCAAGTGAGCCACAAGGGAAGCCCAACTATTTTCAATGGCAAGTTAATTTTCTATGGATATAGGATACTTGGGGTCACACACAAGGCTGTACAGCATCATGGCTGAGACTGTGGACTCCAGGGTTCAAATTCTGGCTCCACTACTGAGTAGAATTAAAACCAGGCTATTCACCCTCTAGTTTGCTTTAGGAAATAGTGGTAAACACAGTGATCTACTCAGTTCAGTTCAGTTCAGTCACTCAGTCTGACTCTTTGTGACCCCATGGACTGCAGTATGCCAGGCTTCCCTGCTGCTGCTGCTGCTGCTAAGTTTCTTCAGTCCATCACCAACTCCTGGAGCTTACTCAAACTCATGTCCATTGAGTTGGTGATGCCATCCAACCATCTCATCCTCTGTCGTCCCCTTCTTCTCCTGCCTTCAATCTTTCCCAGCATCAGGGTCTTTTCAAATGAGTCAGTTCTTCACATCAAGTGGCCAAAGTATTAGAGTTTCCACTTCAGCATCAGTCCTTCCAATGAATATTCAGGACTGATTTCCTTTAGGATGGACTGATTGGATCTCCTTGCTGTCCAAGGGACTCTCAAGAGTCTTCTCCAACACCATAGTTCAAAAGCATCAATTCTTCGGCCCTCAACTTTCTTTATAGTCCAACTCTCACATCCATACATGACCACTGGAAAAACCATAGCCTTGACTAGACGGACCTTTGTTGGCAAAGTAATGTCTCTGCTTTTTAATATGCTGTTTAGGTTGGTCATAACTTTTCTTCCAAGGAGCAAGCATCTTTTAATTTCATGACTGCAGTCACTATCTGCCATGATTTTGCAGTGGTCTACTCAGCAAAAGGTAAAACAGAAAAGAAAGAGCAAGGATACATAAAAGCTAGAAAGCATAAAACAAAATGAGTGAAGCAAACCCAAATGAAGCTATTATGAAAATAATTATAAATGAGTTAAACTTGCTAGAGTAAAAGAGAGTGGTTCTCAAAATTGGGTCAGGAGTCAAGAAACTGTTCCCTCAACTTCAGCTAACTCTTTACTATGAAATCCGGTCACCATGCACAGCTCCTGTGTCAGGGCTCTTGTCTTGTAGGTGGTCACTAAATCCAACGGAGTCTCTTCAGCCCTTGTCTTTCTTAACTTCTTGGAAATATTTGATGTTGCAAGCCACGCCCTTCCCCTCTATACACGCTCTTTCCTCAGCTTCTAGAAGGCTGCATTTCCTCCGTTTTCTTCCTGTCTTGTAGGCTTTTCCTTGTAAGTGTCTTCAGCCCATCCCTTTAGTGTTGGCACTGTTCCTCAGGGTGTGCCCTGGGTGCTTTTCTTTCTCCCTCCACATATTCTCTCTGTAAGATCTCCACCACTCCCAAAGCTCTGATTATAACCCGTATGCTGATGGATCCCAAATCTAGAATTCCAGTCCAGGTCTCAGGAGCAATTCTGAGCTGTAAATCTGTATATCTAATTGCATATTGGCTATTTCCATCTGGGAATTTTGGAGGAACCTCAAATTCAACTTTATCCAACTTAATTCATAATTTTTCTCCTATCTTTCTCCTGATGCTAGTAAATGGCACCCCCTGGTTGCTAAAGTCAGAAACCTAGGGTCCAACTTTGACTCCCCTCTCCCTTACCACCCCTGATTCAAATGAAACAGTCTCTCCTAAATATTTTCCAGATCCATTTGCTTGTCTGAGTCCACAGGGTCAACACCCTCTTGTGGCTCACTACCCTTTCTTGTCTGGCTTATTGAAGAGCTTCCTGAATTATTTCTCTACCTTGAGTCATGCTATACTTCAAACCAATGTCCATTGTGCTCCAGGGTGCTTCCTCTAGAGCAAAAAATTTGACCATGGAACACCCATGCTTAACATCCTTCAGTGACAAGGCCCTTGGTGACCTGCCACTGAATTTCTTTTGTCTTGAATGTGCATTGCTCTTCTTACATTCAGGCCTTTGCACTCGCTGTTCTTTCTCCCGAAAATATTATTTGCAATTCTTTTCTTAGCTTACCTCCTCTCATTCTTCAGGTCTCAGATTAAATGTCACTTTCTCAGGAAACTCTAAAGTAGGTTAGGCTTCCTGGCCATGTGCTTCATTATCACCATACAATTTCTCTACCACTTATCACAAAAGTGTTGCAATTTCTTAATTGTCGGTTTCCCCATTGAGCTGCAAGGTCCATCAAGATGGGAACTGTGTCCATCTCTTTCACCACCATGCACCCAGAATATGCCCAGTAATAATCATTAGATGCTCAATAAATAGTTACTGACCACATGGACAGATATACAAGAAAATGTATATCTTAAGATTGCTCAGAGTGGCAGAAAAACTTGGAAAATGCCTAATTTTCTAACAGGAGAGGACTAGTTCAGTGAAGTATGAGTCTTCATATTTTAAATTTCCCAGTCCAGTTACTAGGAAAATTATGGTTAAAAAAATGTGAATGACATATGGAAAGACGTTTCTCATATATTGTTAAGTGAAAACAGCAGTATTACATGTGTAGATGTCTAGTGTGATCTTATTCTTGCCCTTGTGTCTATGATTTTCCCTTCTCATTCTTCATCTCTTTCATCTACCTTTGTATTTATTTCATTCTTTTTCTTCTTAGCTGGTTTTCATCCTATGACTATCTGCTTATGTTTTATGAAAGACGTCTCTTCTTCCATCCTTTTGAGGCTGCCCAGCAATTGCTCGGCATTTTCCTTCTGTATCCTGTAGCAGTCTACATTTTCAGAGATTTGTCCCTTCCTCCTCTTGTTCAGGGATCAAGAGGTATGTCCTTCTAAAAAAAAATTTAGTAGAATTTTTTCATGGGTTCCATTTTTTTCTCCTTTTACTTACTTGGATTGAATGAAACAATGCCATCAGCTTGGCCCAACACTTTCTGCTTGGGAGATAATAGCATCCTTTTCTTAGATCAACAGCTTGAGAGGAGGTTGGTGTGAATGGTTCCCAGTCAAATTCTGAGTCCTAGGGGACTCTATAGACAGCTTTGCTCACTAAAGTGACATCTCCTTCAACACCTACCTCCTGGCTCTTTGATTCTGTGACCCTATATGGTATGTAACAACTTCAATTCCTTTTCCACTAAAAGGAAACAGGGCCTCTAGGGAACATGGCTGATTCCAGGTCTGGATGGGAAATACACAAGATAAGCCTAAACATCTTGTCACACCAGATAGCGAGGATTGTACATCAGAAGGATTCAGGAACTAATGTGAGGGGTTTCCATTGGCCAATGGTGGATAATTTGAACATAAATGAGTATAACCGCAATGGATTGAAACACTGAAATAATTAAATCCATGCATTCACAATAAACCCTTTCCTGGCAAAGCTCTAGTTGGTCTCTGTGGGAGGGTGCTAGAGACTAACTCATTGTTTTTAAAATTAATAAATAAGATAAATTAAGCAGTTATGGTGCCTTTGCTTTTTTGAACTGTATCATGTAGAAGCCAAATACAGATTGTGGTAAGTTTCTCTTTATAGAAAGAAATAAAAAATAAAAATTATAAAGTTTCTCTTTATTACAGTTAGTAAATGAAGAAGGACGGATAGACTTAGAACCATTTTGCAACCTCCGCTGTATCAACGGGCCTAGGCTTTGACCATCAACAGCCGTCAACATCACAAAGAAGAGATGCAACCAGACAGTAAGGGACTCCTGGGGGAAGAAAGCAGCAGCACCTAGAAGGTAGTCTTGCCAAAAAAATCTAACAAACCCGATTAGGCCTCCAGATTCAACTTCCTTTTATAGGAATTTCAGGGGATAGAGGAGCATGCTAAGCATTTCAGCACCACCAACATGAGGATGCAATCATCAAAATCCAGATGGTGGGAAACTGCCTATTCCCTTCCACAAACAATTTTCCTGGAAAAAGAAAAAAAAAAAAAAATATATATATATACACACACACACACACACATATGAGAAATGGTAAAGGGAAAATGTATAAAAGATAGTATTATCACCATTTTCAATGTATACACCTTATTTAAACAAGGTTACCATTCCTTTCTCCAAGAGATCTTCCCACCCCAGGGATCAAACCCAGGTCACCTGCATTGCAGGCAGATTCTTTACCAACTGAGCCACCTGGGAAACATTTAGTTAAACAAGCAAACTGTTAAATAAATCAAGACTTCCCTGGTGGTTCAGTGATTAAGACTCTGTGCTTCCAATGCGTGGGGTGCAGGTTCAATCCCTGGTCAGAGAACTAAGATGACACATGCTGTGTGGCCAAATTTTTTTTTTTAATCATAATCTTTATGAAACAATTGAAAAATTGAGCACTGATTGGATTTCTTTACAATGTTAAGAAATTACATTAACTTTTGGGTGGTGATAATGATATTTTATTAATGTGAAAAAGTCTTTATTTTTGCAGATGAAATGATATGGTGTTTGGAGTCTGTTTCAAAATATATGGAGATAGTGAATGAAATAGAAAAGAAAAAAGTTTGGCCATGAGTTGATAGTTGTTGAACTGGGTGATGGGAACAGAGGCTATTATAACATTAGACTATTCTGCTAATTTTGTACATGTGATAGTCTCTATAATGAAAGTTTTTAAAATTGCAACTATCAAAAAAATTCACTTAATCACCCAGTAAACACTGCCTCTATCCTTATAGCATGTTAGAATCCTTCCAGCTCTCTCGAAACTACAGTAGATCCCATTCCATCACAATTATGTTCTTGCATCAGTACCTATGGCTAAAATCAACTCAAGTCAGAACTACCTTGAAAATCTTTTAAATTTCCCACAAAATAAGTAATTAAAGCATCCTCTGGATACTCTGTAGAGTGATTCTTATGAACATGAGCATTTGAAAAAAAAAAAACTGAGGAAAAAAATCTAAAGGAAGACTCAATAATTTGGAATACTTCCTTCGTTTTCCTGAACACCACTTTTTCTTGATTCTCCCCTTTCCTTACTAGCCACTTGCACTTTTCCCATCCTCCTCCTCTCCATGTTAGAGTGTCCCAGGGTTCAGTTCTTGAATTTTTCTTTTCTATCTGCCCTAACTTCCTAGTGAATTCATTGGCTCAGGGCTTTAATTAATGTCCATAAACTGATAACTCCCATGTTTCCATCTCTAGCCAGAATCAATCCTTGAACTCCAGACTCATTTATTGAACTGTCTACTTAATTTGCCCATCTGGGCATCTAATAGGTATCTCAACAGATTCAAAGCAGATTTTTTTCATTATTTATTTTTATTTTACTATGGTCTTTTTTGAAGTGTAGTTGATTTACAGTATTTTGTTGGTTTCAGGTTTACAACATAATGATGATGATGATTACAGTACCAATGAGTGTTATTTGTGGTGTTTCTGATGATAGTCATTCTGACCCGAGTGAGGTGATATCTCATTATGGTTTTGATTTACATTTCTCTGATGATTAGCAATGTTGAGCATCTTTTCATGTGCCTGTTGGCCATCTATGTCACCTTTGGAAAAATGTCTATTTAGGTCTTCTGCCCATTAAAAAAAAAAAAACTTATTTCTTTGTTTGACCACACTGGGTCTTAGTTGCAGCATGTGGAATCTAGTTCTGTGACCAGGGATTGAACCTGGGCCCTCTGCATTGGGAGAGCAGTGTCTTAGCTGCTGGACCACCAGAGAAGTCCTGCCCATTTTTTAATCCAGTTGTTTGGTTTTTTGATGTTGAGTTACATGAGTTGTTTATATATTTTAGATACTAACCCCTTATTAGTCATATCATTTGCAAAAGTGTTCTCCCATTCAGCAAGTTGTCTTTTCATTTTGTCAGTGGTTGGCATGCAAAAGCTTTTAAATTGAACTAAATTTTGTCTATTTTTGCTTTTGTTTCCTTTGTTTTAGGAGACAGATCCAAAAAAAAGACTGTTACATTTTATGTCAAAGAGTGTTCTGCCTATTTTCTTTGAAAAGCTTAATGGTTTCTGGTCTTTAATTCATTTTGAGTTTATTTTTGTATATGGTGTGAGAAAACTATAATGTCATCTTCTACATACAGTTGTTTGGTTTTCCCAGCACTGCTTATTGAAGAGACTGTCTTTTCTCCATTGTGTATTCTTGCCTCCTTTGCTGTAGGTTAATTGGCCACTGGTGTGTGGGTTTATTTCTGGGCTCTCTATTCTGTTCCATTGATCTGTGTGTTTCTGTGTGTTTTCTGATCTGTTTTTGTGCCGGTATATACTGTCTGATTACTGTAGCTTTGTAGTATGATCTGAAGTTAGGGAGCATGTTGCCTCTAGCTTTGTTCTTTTTTCTGAAGCTTGCTTTGGCTGTTCAGGGTCTGTATAAATGTTAAGATTGTTTGTTTTGGTTCTGTCACAATTCTTGATTTCTGAACCTTCCCCATCTTACTCCTCCCCCAGCATTCCTCTTTCTTCTTAATGGCACCAGTTGCTCAGGCCAAAAACTCTGGAATTGTCCTTAATGACTTTTTTTTGTTCCCATATTTATTCTTTCATTAAATCCTATTTACCTTTAAAATAAATCCTGAACCCAGTCACTTCTTACCATTTTTGCCTGTATTATTTCTATTGTTTTGTAACTGGTGTCCTGGCTTCCAGCCTTGGCCCACAGACCATTTCTTTTTAAACCTAGCAACCATGTGGTGTTATATCCGATCATGTTACTCCTCCTGTCCAAATCTGCCCACCATGTTCCACCTCACAGTAAATACCGAAGTCTTAAAATGACCTGCAGAACCCTTCAAGTGACTGTGAAATGAGCTTCACTACGTTCCGTGAATCAGCCATCCCTCTGACCTCCTGTCGTACTATTCTCTGCCTCGCTGACTTTGCTTCAGTCCCATGGACTTTACTGCTGTTCTTCAAACACATCAAGCACACTGCCACCCCAAGACTTCTACCTTCTATCACTTCTCTGCTCAAATGTTGTATTATAACCTCCCGTCACACAGACTTACACACCCCTCAGCACTTCCTGGTGGCTTAGATGGTAAAGAATCCACCTGCAATGCCGGAAACCCGAGTTTGATCCCTGGGTTGGGAAGATCCCTGGAGAAGGGAATGGCTACCCACTCCAGTATTCTTGCCTGGAGAATTCCATGGACAGAGGAACCTGATGGGCTACAGTCCATGGGGTCACAAAGAGTCAGACATGACTGAAAGACTAACACTTCTTTTTCTTCTCTATAGCACTTGTCTTCTAATAAACTATACAATTCTTTTTTTTTTAATTAAAAATAGGAAAAATATTCTCAGACATAAAACTGAAATACAGACAGGTAAATTTGAATACATATAACCTAAAATATTAATCTAAAATAATAAACACAATAAAAGGACAAAATCAAACTTGTAAAGTTTTGCTTTGAATATAACAACAGAGGGTTGATCTTTTAAAAAATATTTGCCAATAGTAAAATAGTATAACCTTATTTAAAATTGAAAATAAAATATGAATAAATAATTTTGAAGCATTTCCTTTATTTTAAAAAGTTTTATTGGAGTATAGTTGATTTACATTGTGTTAGCAAAGTGAATCAGTTATACATATACATATATCCAGTCTTTTTTAGATTCTTTTCCCATATAGGTCATTACAGAGTATCAAGTAGAGTTCCCTGTGCTGTATAGTAGGTCCTTATTAGTTATTTATTTTATTGAGAGACCCAGAGTTAGGAACCAGCTAAGCCATGCTTGGACTCTGACCCCCAGGAACTGTGAGAAAATAAATGTTTTAAGCCCTTAAGTTTTGTGGTAATTTGCTACACAGCAAATTAGTTAACTAAGAGCTTGGTTTAGTGACTGGACCAGAAATTCCTTGAAGCAGTGACTATTCAGCACTTGTCAGATGAGTGTTTTTTTTTTTTAAATCCCTGGATGACTTAGAGTTTTAATCTTTTTCTGTGTCTGCATGTATTTTGGGGGCGGGGAAAGCTCCCTCCAGCGGCTGCTAACCAGGTGCTACTTTAAATGTAATGTCTGTATCTCAGCCTTGCCCTCAGTCCTAATACCTCCACCTCATTTTTGTGAATCTCCCTGTGGTTGTGATAACATGGACAAGAGTGAAGTTTCCTAAACAAGCGATCACTTTCCACCCTGTCTAGGATGCACAGTTCAAGGAGGGGGATAAGCAGAGAGAGGATGAACTATTATCAGTAACAATGGCCCCTTGATTAGAAATTGGAATGCTGCTCCTCTTAAAGCATTAACCTGTAGTTAACAATCACAAGTTTTTACAGATCAAGCTGCTTGACTATTTCCCGCTTGATTTTAAGATGCACTTCCCTAGAGGTGCAGTCAGCAGGAAACAATCTTCCCAGTCTAAATGATGCATCATAGAGGGGACTTTTCTAGAGCCACTAAATAATGCCAGCTCCCAGGTTGCCAGCATTTAATCCCTCACTTTGAATCTCAGCCAGAGAATGTGATAAATACAAGGGATTCAACACATCAACGATTGGGTGCAAACACTTGATTTTTCCATGTGCACATTTTGATACAGGCAATGCTTATACTGAGACATAGAGAATCCTTTTCATCAGAGAGCTGACTGAGCCTCAAAGTTAAAATTCCTTATTGTACCAGTCAGAGACTCAGGGAGAGCTGTTCGGCTCTGCCAAGTCATGTGGCCAGCGGCTAAGATGACAGGGAAACTAAAAAGCAATGGATGTGAACACTTCCCTATATACCAGCTTCTAGGGGAAAGATGTGAGCGCCCAGGAGAAAGGTGGTTAGGTCAGAATCTTTTCATTCAACCCCACATTCCATATTCCAAGAAAGGATTTCTACTCTCTATAGGGTGTGTTCTAGGGCCCTAGGGATTGGGAGAACACAGCTGCATGGCTTTTTTTTACTCAAATTTGTATGCTTCTCCAGCAGATGATTGCTAACACTGGCAGGGCTGGACAAGCCTAGTTCTAATTTCTTAAGGCGCGCACACACATACACACACACACATTAAAGATTTTCTAAGCTGCTTCTGAGGAGGAGGAAAAGGGCTTGGTAATGCATCACCCAGGTTGGTAAAACTGAAATTATGCAAAGGTGTCGGGGGTCAGGCTGGAGACCTGAGACATGAGAATGGATTTATGAGGGGCCCTCCCTGGAGGTGGGGTGGGTTAGTGCAGTTAATATTGGGGAACCCCTGAGTTGGGGGAGGCAACTCTGTGGAGGGATGCTTCCTGATGCTCAGGGAATTCTTGGCAATGAGAGCGTTTGGGGTGGTCAGTTAGCAGTGGATCTAAGACTTCATGTAGGTTGAGCTGTCTTTATTCCTACAGATCCCCTGAAGGAGGGCATGAAAATACAATCCAGTATTATTGGGCTTCCTGGGTTTGATCCCTGGGTTGGGAAGATCCCCTGGAAGAGGGCATGGCAACCCACTTCAGTATTATTGCCTGGAGAATCCCCATGGACAGAGGAGCCTGCCAGGCTACAGTCCATGTGGTCGCAAAGAGTCGGACACGACTGAGTGACTAAGCACAGCACAACGCCCTAGATTAACATGTAACGTTCTCCGGAAAGTTTTCCTCTGCTAGTATCTGAAGCTCTAGGAAAACCAAAATCTGTAAATAAATATTTTATGTATTTATTTTTAAGTAGTATCAATGGTCTCTGGAGTTCTCTCTGGGCCCCGATTAGTATTAGATTCATTCATTCATTTTATATATCCATTGAATACATTTCTTGAGCACCCCCATCCTGTTGGATGTTGTTCTAGGCTTTGAGGTCACCAGGTGTAGAAGTCCCATGAGATCTGTGCCTTCATGGAGTTTCCTTTTGTGTGGGGATGGCAGGGACCTAGCACCATCCAGAAGAATGAGTCTGCTGGCTCATCAACTTCTGTGGGCAGTTTTATTCCAAGAGTCAGCACAGATGTGATTTCCCCAGTGGGCAGCTATTCTTGACTACAAACAGCTGTGAATCAGCATGTCAAAAGCCTTCTTAAAGGAACGCAGTCTTGTCTGAGACTGTGGAAGCTCCAGAGAAAGAGGTTTTTGTCCAGGCCTGGGGAGGCTGTGTGTTGGCACAGCCAAGGGCACCCAAGAGAAACCCTCAAAACACCTAGGGGTGAGTGTAGCTTGACCACCACCCTAATTTTGTCATCAGAGATGTACGACACCTCTCAACCTACGCCCTACCGTCACTCCACCATCGTAGCTGGGTCAGCAGACCTGAGGCACAAGGTCCTCTGAGAATCAGGACTACGGATAAAAACAACTCGTCCACTGATTGCGGAATGGAGCTTTGTGATATGGTAGAATTTAAGCAAACTGGCTTGTTCTGAAATGATGTCTGAGAGGAACATGGTTTAGAATGGCAATTCTCAAACCTTCAACAACAGAGCTTCTCACCTCCGGCTGCACATTGACCCAGAGAATTAAATAAATGACGGATGCCTGACCCAATCGCAGCCCAGCTGGGAGCCTCTACTGTGGCCTGCTCTGAACCAGATGCTGGGTGACCTGCTAAAGGGCAAAGGTAAGTTAAACAGGCCGCTGGCAGAGGGCCTTCCAAGCTCACCACTAAACTGGTCAATAGATGTACATTTCAAAAGCCAATTTCCAAAAGTTCACGTCATCTTTCTTGTGGCTAGAAACGTTTAAAATTGTAAAAGCAAATTTTTATTTCCAAAGCAGCTTTGAAGTTTGAATTTTAAAGCTGGCAAGCTGTGCAGTCCTGCAGAAGGGAATATTTTAAATTCCTGGAGAGCATGTCAGGATTTCAAAGGCTAATAATAATAGGTGAAAGCTGACTGATGTCTAGTGCCAAGCAGGCCACAAGGTTTAACAGGATCCTAGTCACCAAAAACCTCTGGACCCTCCCTTGGTGTTCTCCATAGAAATAGACAATTATGGATTTGGAAGGCCAGCCCTTACCCGGCACACGAATCTCTGGACCATCTCTGCTGGAAGGAACGTCACTGCTAGAACAAGTTACAGACAGAAATACCATTTTCTAGAACACTCTGCACCACTTTAATGTATCTGGGTTAGTGTAAGGACGGCATTATCTTTGGGTTGGCCTGAAAGCAGCAGATGTATCTCAACAGTCTCTGGATGGCGTGTCCACTCCCCAAGTTCTCCTCTAGCCCACACCCTCAGTTTCTCTGACCGTTCTGGGTGTAAGATGTCTTCCAGATTCCTCACTACTTGGCTGTTCTCTCAAGTTTGTCAACATGCTTCTCAAACGATGACAACCGGGACTGAGCACAGGGTGTGAAAGCGGGTGTGTCAAGTGCCAGGACAAGACTCAGACACAAGACCACCGTGGTCTAGCGCCTCCGTAATTACAGGAGCAGGCTGGCCCACACTGGGTCAGCGCGGGGACTCTGGCATAGTCCCAGATAGACCCGGGAGAGGCACAGACCTTGGGTGACCATAACTGTGTGATCAAGAAGGATGGACAGGATTTAGCACCACTTTGTAACCAAGGATTACACACAAATGCTACTCTGTAATTTTAGATCACTCCTTTAATTTTCTTTAGTAAACATCTAGAAAATGTGTGGTCTGCCCTTTGTATTGTCTTTGCATATGGAAAAGAGGGAGGCCCACAGATGGAAAAGAAGGAAAAGCAAGGTAGGAAAGTGCTCCCTGTGCTCTGGGCAGGAAGGACCTTGTCGACCTCTGGCGTGTGGGCTGAGAAGTCAGAGGCTGTGATGTCAAACAAAAGTTATTGAGAGGACTGGGTGGTGCTCTAAAGCTAATGGAACAATCTGGAAGCAGGGAGGGATTGAGACCAAATAATGAGTACTGGTGTTAGTTCCCTATCCCCTTCCGAGAACAGTGGAAGCTCAGTGTTTCAGGAGAGCATGGAGGAGGCAGAGGTGGCGCCCCAAATATATTCACCAAAAGTCACTTTTCTTGGAGAAGGAAGAAGACAGTTATTTCAAGTCCCTTGCTCACCTGTTTCTGTCTTATGCCAGAGAGTCTGGGCTTTAAAGAATGCCTTAAAGGGTGTCTTGTCTTGGAGAGAGACAAGCTCAGGGTAATTTCCAAGGGTAGAAGACCAGAGGCAGCTTTGTCCTTCACCAGGTGGAGGCTGCTCGGAGAGCAGCAGCCTGGAGGTGAGCAAGCATAGAGTTTCCTCCTGTCGGAGCCAGAAAGAGGAACTGTAATTAGAAGTGATGTAATCATTATGCTTGCTTGTAGTTTCTGCAGTTGTAATAGTTGAACCTGGAGAGTCTCCCTTTACAGAGAACATGTTCTGTGACTCACCGACAGAGTGCGTTTAATTCAGAAAAACACCCAGGCAGGGCCAAAGTCTCAAGTGGTCATATGATGGGGACCGTCCTACGGGAGCAGGTACTGAAGCTATGTTGACACCAGCCCAGGCGCCACTTTGTCCTTTTGTTTAGTCCTAAACGTGTCACCATATGTAATAACTACGTAACGAAAGACTTTCTGATTTTTTGGGTAGTTAATGGCTGATGAGGCCACTTTTAATCTGATTTTCTCCTGCTAATTTCACCATCTTCCTGTAAGTAACCTCCTGAAATAACAGAGTTGAGCTGATGAACAATTAACTGTAAGAACTGAAGGTGGGGAACAGAGGGGAGGGGCATTTTCCTTGTCTGAAATATCTGAACTCTTTGAGCTCTGACATGGCTTGGCTGACATCGGAAATGATATGACATTGTGGCAGTTAGAAACAAGTACATGCAAAAAACTTCCATGAAAGGATATTTTCCTTTTAGGGCAAAAGCAGCCTATTTTGGGTGCTGTTTCTTTAAACTGAAACAAGTCAACGTTTAGCCTGAATGGATCCTCACAAGCTTCTCTAACAATGCAAACAAAAGACCTAGAGAGACACTAGCCACTGTTAGAGCCCCTAATAAACGGAGGCACTTCTCTCTGCTATTAGAGAGATACTGCCTAGTAAAATCCACAACATCTCAGATATTCCAGGGAATGTATCATTCTCATGTTTTAGAGAAGAAGGAAGCAGGTTTGGAAATGGAATCTGTTGAGATGAATGTCAGCCCATAAGGAATTATGCTGCTGGAAGAGGAATTTAAATGTGCTGAACATGTGCAACTACTCAGTCGTGAAATGTGTTTGTTCATTCACCTATTCATTTATTCACTGATTTAACAGATATTTATTGGGGGTCATCTCTGTGTCCACAGTGGCTCTGTGGTGAGAAGCGGCTCTCTGTAGGGTTCTAACTCTGTAGGAGAAAGACAGTGTGCAGTCACGAGTGTCCTCCCGAGATGCAGGCGACAGGATGCTAGTCAGGCACAGGGAGCATCACCCTGTGTTCTGTAAGCTCCTAGTAGCCTTCATATTTGGAAACACACTGCTAGGGAGGTGACTGATCTCACCCATGTGGTTGGGACTGGAGCCACATGAACCCATGCTTGCTCAACTTCCCTAATCTCCACAGTGAAATAGACACTTTCCTGGTGGTCCAGTGGCTAAGACTCCGCACTCGCAATGCAGGGGGCCCAGGTGCGGTCCATGGTGAGGGAACTAGATCCCACATCCTGCAACCAAAAAAAAAAAGATCCCTCATGCCGCAACTAAGTCCCGGTGAGGCCAAATAAAAATAAATAAAAAATGCACATCTTTACTCACTGTCTTCTCCTGTCTTCTTGTTTCAAAGAAAGAAGTGTCCAAGGCAGACCTCACAGCATCTGATCTCTCGCTTCCCTCTTGATTTTTTTCTACTCTCCATAAACATTCTTGATTCTCCCCCTTTTGCACAGACCATCTTTCTATTCTGCTTCTCCTCTGCCTCTATCATTTTCTCTATTTCCAGTGAACAGTAACGTTCTCACATGGTCTTTCCTCTCTAGGAAAGACCCACCCTCTCCCTGTGAACTCCCTACAGCCCACTAGATGAAGCTAACTGCCAAGGTGATCAGTGACCTCTATGGTAGAGAGCTGTGTCCTGATTCTGTCATCTTTTTTTCTACTTTTAGAAACAGGACTCATCACTTTTATCTGAGTACAACTACCCAACGAAAGACTGCATTTTCCAGGTTCCCTTGCAGCTTGGTGTTGCCAGGTTCATAGCTTCCAGATCATCTCCTTGAAAGGAAGGGGTGCATTTTCGAAGTTTTTAGCCTTCATGCTGCCTAGACTGTGAAGAGATGACAGGAACAGTCATTTAAAGATAGAAACCTCATGCTCAAGATGGCAGTACACCAAGGTGAGATTAGCCCAGAACTGCTTATGCTGGACTGTCATATGAGGGGAAATACGCCTCACACTGGTATTTTTGGCCTTTGTTGTAGGCCTCTGTAGGCTGCTTAGTCGTGTCAGACTCCATGCGACCCCATGGACTGTAGCCCACCAGGCTCCTCTGTCCATGGGATTCTCCAGGCAAGAATACTGGGGTGGGTTGCCATGCCCTCCTCCAGGGGATCTTCCCGACCCAGGGATCGAACCCGGGTCTCCTGCATTGCAGGTGGACTCTTTACCGTCCGAGTCACAGCATCCAAATTGGTATCCTTCAGGGATAACCCAGTCTTCATCAACACAAGCTTCAAAGTGCTAATTCAATGTCTGTTTCTCAGGCCCCACTCTGCTTGATCTTTCTGCAGCACTGGGGTTCTGTGGATGACCTTCCTTCCTGAAGCTTCTTCTCCTTGTACTGCCCTGCTTTTGCACAGTCCTGCTTCCCTGTATACGTCTCTGACTGTTCCTTCTTTGTCTACCTACCTTCTCTTTCCCTCCTCTCACCATGGCGTTCTCCACTGATTTCTCCTCTACATGCAGTGCCCGCCTTTGGAAAGCTGACCCCAGCCATCAGTTTCAATCCTTTTCTCAGGTCCGCCTCTTTGACAGGTACAGATGCTTAGCACATAGCACGTGGTGTGATGGTTAAGAGCACAGATTCTGGATCCAGACTCTTCTGTGTGAATCCCAGATCTGCCACTTGGGATCTTGGGTAAGTTACTTAGCCTCCCTCTGCCATGGTTTCCTCAAAGATGAAAGAGAGATAATAAGACTACTTATCTCAGAGGGTTTTTGTGAAGATGAAATGGGTTAAAAGTTGTGCAGCCCCTGAAGCAGAGCCTGACGCCTGGACAGCACCACGACAATGTTAACTCTTGTTATTGGCGTCACACCTGGGGAAACCGGTCCAAGGCCCTGACCAAGCTGTGGCTGGCCCAGACATTACGTCAGAGTCATAATCACTTATGGTGCTTTGGTAGCTAGAGATGTGATTGGATTTCTCTACTTGCCTCGATTTCTGATCTCCTGTCTGCTCTGGTCTCTGGGAAATTACAAGACAGTTTTATTCGCCTTTGTGTCAATGACTTTTAACACCAATCTCCAGTCCTGCCGCTTCCCTAGAGCCCCAGTGCTGCCTCTTAAATAATCTACGGACATGGCACCTGGAACCCATCTTTCATATTGCTGTCAAAACTGTCTGTGTGGGTTCTGCTTGGCTGTTGGAATCATAGGCCTTGTACCTGTGGGGACAATTTGTTGTGAGAATTTCATACACTACCGAGCATTCTCACTGAGAAGTTTCTCTTTCCTTCTCCCGGGTAATTATGGTGTCAGATTTATGTGGATTAGTAGGGAGACCTAATTCTAGAATCAGACTGATACTAATAAAAATCCAAGCTACTCCTACTAACATTGGGGAGATTATTTAATTATTCAGTAATTCATAACACATAGCCCACAAGTATGTTAGGTAAAATTGGACCCATTCACATAACACACCTAGGGAACTTGGACAAGGCGGCAGTCGATAAATTTTTTCTCTTATTTTAAAAATAACATTTGTTCTATTTACTTTTATTTATCATTTGGGTTTCTTTTCCCATTAACCTTGTATGAGAGGCTGAAGGGGCTGAAATTGCTTGTGCCCTTCTCTGTAGGAGAGGCTCACTCTTAGTGGGTTTGCTGGCAGTGCGGTGACTCAGGAAGTTTAACATGAATGCATTTATATCAGGCTGATTCCAGAAATGAGTTTGAGTGGCCCTTTAATAAGGATTGGCTCACTTCCTTCCCCAGCCATCCTGTGTTGAACAAACGGAGTGGTCAGTTTTTCATCTGACTATACACAGAGCCAGCCCAGAAGGAGCTTTGCTTTTCTTTTTTAAACAGGAATTGGTACTGATCGTCATTGCCATCTAGCTCTGGTCCTTTTGCTTCTGAAGTCCCGTAACTGATGCTGCGGTGGAGAAAATAAGTAGTTGTCTATATATCCTGCCTCTTGGAGGTGCAGGAGCAAGGGCGGGGCGGGGTGGGGGGAGAACAAGCATAGGGCTAAAACAAAATCAAATAGGTTCTTAGTTCTCCCCCTAAGTAATATCTTGACTCCCTTAATAAAAATAAGCTATCCCCTCCAACATTAGCACTACAAGAAGACTCCAACTATTATATGGGATATACTTCCACTAAAAATTTGTGTGTTGTTTATTTGAAATTCAAATTTCACTGGGGATCTTCTATTTTTTCTGGCAACCGTAACTAGAAGAGCAAGGAAAAGTGTTAGGGGTGATGGGTTCTATGTGAGAAGAAGAGAGGGCAGGATAATGTCCACTTGGTGAAATAAACTTGTGGATAGAGGATTTTAGTACATGAGGCAGCATGCTCTTGCTGGGTTTGAGTCTAAGACACTGCACCCTCAGGACTGCTGGGGCTTGTTTTTCTTTCTTTTTCTGCTTTAGAGAGTATGCCTGAGGGAGGTCTCTGTCACCCGCGCTGTCCTCAGAGAGGGAGACTCTTCACTCGGACCCAGAGCTGTTTGTTCTTTTGAGAGCCTTCTGAGAAACAGAATGCTGAGGAGGAAAAAGAGATATGCAGCGAAATGCCTAAAGTATAGCCTAATCTGGGCCAAATGTAGCCCACAGCATCCTAAAAATGAGACACGTGGGCACCTCCAGCCTCTAATTACACAGTGAGGATGACGCAGATTGGCTGCAGCTCCGGGTTGCTAGAGTGTACAAAACCAGACGTCTCTTTTCTTATGGGAAGTGGGGAAGCAGTCACTTTGATGATGGTGGGGTGGAGAGAATGCATGCATTTAATTCTCATCAGTATGAACATGTTTATTTTTACCTACTTAATATAGTTTTCTGTGAGGTTTAAGGCATCCAAAATGGTCTGTATGTTAAGAAATGAAACAAAACAAAGGCATTCAACACTGTGAGTTATTAGGGAAAATGCAAATTAACACAATAAGATACTACTACCTGCTTTCTAGAATAACTAAAATTGCAAAACAAAAACTAACAGCATCATGTGCTAGCTAGGCTATAGATCAGCAATGCAAAATGGTACAGTCCCTTTGGAAAACAGTTGGGCAGCTTCTCACAAAGTTAATCATACATTTACTATGACACCAAGAAGTCTTACTCCTGGGATTAAACTTGTTAGTTTCAAGAGAAATAAAAACGCACATCCACAGAAAGACCTGTGTTTATAGCGGCTACATTCATAATAGCCAAGAAACTGGAAACAAAAAAAAAAGCCCATCAGCTGGTAAATGGATAAACAGAACTGTGGCACATGCACACAATGAAATACTACTCAGCAATGTAAACGAACAAGGCTACTGATGCGTGCAAAAGCATAGGTGAGTCACAAAAGCACTATGTAAGCAAGAGAAGCTGGACTCAAAGGCTACATGCTCTATGATTCCATTTATATGATGCTTTGAAACAGGTAAAAGACAATAGGGACAGAAAGTAGATCAGTGGGGTGAGGAATTTATACAAAGGGATAGGAGGGAATTTTGGGGGTGATGAACCTGTTCAATATCATTATTGCAGTAATGATCACACAATTGTGTTCATTTGTCAAAACTCACTGTATACTTAAAAAGATGATATTACCCTATGTAAATCAATACAATACACCCAACTTACAAAAATCCTAAGGTATTATTTTTATTAGGATATCATTATCAACTATGTTTATGTGAGCTAATATTAGAACATTTAATATGTGCCAGTCACTATGCCACACATTACTTATTAGATGAGTCTAAGTATATGTATTTACACATACATATATTAGAGTGATTATTAGCTGAGGAAACTAAGGCTCAGAGAGGTTAAGAAACTTGCTCAAGCTCACAAAGGCGGGTAAGTGAAAGAGCTGAGATTTGAATCCAGCTGTGTCTGATTCCAGAGCCTTCACATCTTGTGGCCCTAGTTCAAAATGTAAGCATGATTGACACATATATCTTGTCAGGGTTTCTTAGTCCGCATGATTGACAGTTAAGACTGCATAAGTTTTTGTTTGGGCTTCCCAGGTGGCACTAGTGGTAAAGAACCCGCCTGACAATGCAGGAGACATGAGTTCAATCCCTGGGTTAGGAAGATTCCCTGGCGGAGGGCATGGCCACCCACTCCAGTACTCTTGTCTGGAGAATCCCATGGACGGAAGGGCCTGGCGGGCTGCAGTCCATAGGGTCGCAAAGAGTCGGACACGACTGAGTGCGCACACAGAGGTTTTCGTTTGGGGGTTGTCCTGTGCCTTGTAGAATGTTTAGCAATGTCCCTGGCCTCTGCCTGCTGGATGCCAGTAGTGATCCCTTTTGGTTGTGACAACCAAAAATATCTCCAGACGTTGCCAAATATACCCTGGGGGCAACCCCCTCCCCATTGAAAATACTGAGATTTCAGGGACACTGTCTCAGAGAAAGGCCAAAATGGGGTCGTTGTGAATACTAAAGACCCAGAGAAGATATCTAGCATATTTGGGTAGCTGGAGCCCTGACTTACTTTGGAGCATTTGAATAGTGGGTGAATCCTCAGAAGTTAATTCTACATAAGGCTCAGGGGCAGAATAAATATGCACATGGACATAGAAATACAAGGATGAAACTATGAAGTTTCATGCTAAATAACTATGTCAAAATGCATGTTTTTCCTCCTGTAGTCACTGTGGGGAGCTTTACACTTGGGCCAGAGGTGCCTCATTATCTAGGGTGGTGCTGGGCCTGTCCTTGGAAACTGCTTCTGCTTTGAAATCTCTACCCGTGGCAAGTCTTCATCTTTTTGGTAACGCTGCTGCTGCTGCTGCTAAGTCGCTTCAGTCGTGTCCGTTACCAAAAATGATGGGCAAGGGGTAACCATATTAGGTTGTTATGTTTCTTCTCAAAAAGTAGATGTGACAACAAAGTAATAAGGTTGATCTTTCTCTGAAAAGTTTTTTTGGTGATTGTTGTGCATTTGATGGTTTTGCTAAACAAGTAATACAGTAATAATACTAGCTACCAGTCATGGAGAACTTATTACATGCTTTGTAATATGCAATATTCATTTCATTGAATCATTGTAAAAACTCTGTGATCTATCACCAAATATAAAACTGAACTCAAAATGGATCAACAACCTAAATGTAAGAGTTAAAGCTTACAGTTTTGTAGCTAAAGCTATTAGAAAACATAGTTGTAAATCCTGGTGACTTTGGATTAGGTAATGTTTTAAAAAATATGACACCCAAATCACATGCAATAAGAAAGAACAAATTGAACTTCATCAAAATTGAAAGCTTTTGAGATTTTCCTGGTGGTCCAGTGGTTAAGAACCTGCCTGCCAATGCAAGGGACATGGGTTCGATCCCTGGTCTGGGAAGATCTCACATGCTGAGGGACAGCTAAGCCTGTTCACTCTAGAGTCCATGCTCCACAACAAGAGAAGTCACCACAATGATACACCCGCACACAGCAGTGAAGAGTAGCCTCTGCTCGCTGCAACTGGAGAAAGCCCACGGGCAGCAATGAAGACCCAGCGCAGCCAACAAAAACCAAAATTACAAACAAAAAAACTCAGCCTGCACACTGCAGAGAGAAGCACATGTACTGTAAGATCCAACATAGCCAAATAAATAGTAAATATTAAAAAAAAAACTCATAAAAACAAAAAATAATTCTAAAATGGGCAAAGTAAATACACATTTCTCCAAAGAGGATATGCAAATGGCCAATAAACATTGAAAAGATGCTCAATATCATTAGCCATCAGAGACATGCAAATCAAAACCACAATGAGATACTGCTTTACACCCAATGGGATGACTGTGAGAAAAAAGACAGACAACACCAAGTGTTGGCAAGGATGTGGAGTAATTGGAACAGTCATACATTGTTGATGAGAATGTAAACTAGTGCAGCTGCTGTAAAAAACTTTGGCAGTTCTCAAAAAGTTAAACATAGAGTTACCATATGACTCAGCAATTCCACTCCTAGATATGTGCCCAAGAGAAATAAAATCTGTGCCCACAACAAAAATTTGTACAGGAATGTTTATAGCAACAGTATTCATAATAGCTAAAAAATGGGAAAGAAAAAAAACCCAAATGTCTGTTAACTGATGAATAGATAAACAAATTGTGATACCCTCACCCAGTGGAATATTATCCAGCCATAAAAAGGAATAAAATAGGTTACATGTTATTACATGGATGAATCTTGAAAACACTGTATGATTCCATTTATATGAAATTCCCAGAATAGCCAAATACAGAGAGGCAGAATGTAGATGCTGCTGCTGCTAAGTCACTTCAGTCGTGTCCGACTCTGTGCGACCCCATAGACGACAGCCCACCAGGCTCCCCCGTCCCTGGGATTCTCCAGGCAAGAACACTGGAGTGGGTTACCATTTCCTTCTCCAATGCATGAAAGTGAAAAGTGAAAGTGAAGTCGCTCAGTCGTGTCTGACTCTTAGCGACCCCATGGACTGCAGCCCACCAGGCTCCTCCATCCATGGGATTTTCCAGGCAAGAGTACTGGAGTGGGGTGCCATTGCCTTCTCCGAATGTAGATGAGTGGTCACCAAAGACTGGGAGGAAGAGAGCTTGGGGAGTGACTGCTTAGGGGTTTGGGGCTTCTTTCTGGGGTGATGAAATGTTCTGGATAGTGGTGATGGTTATATACCTTTGTGAATATACTAAAAAATACCAAGTTGTACACTTTAAAAGGGTGAATTTTGTGGTGAATTGTATCTCAACTTTTAAAAAAGAACTCTGTGAAGTGATTACTATTATTATCTGTACTTTACATAACAGAAAACTCATGTTCAGAGACAAGAAGTTATTCTAAGTGACTGAATAAAATGTGAAAAGGTAATTGAAATTTTTTACATTTTTTTGATTTACATTTTAATGAAAATTTACTAAAAAATTTTTGTGTACTTTGAATAGTTACATTTATTGTTTAACCCTTTGAATCATTATTGTCAGCTGCATACAAATTATGTGAAAATCTTCATTATAACAACTTCATTGAAAATTCTGCTGAAATGAAGGCATGGAAAATAAACTTCATAAAGGAAATGAACAATAATTTATGAATTACATATATACTTTATGACTTATCCTAATCACTGACCCATCGACAGAACTCCCAAGGCATCTGCCATTTTGCCAACTTTCATGCATATAAAAACCATCTCTTTATAAATATTTAAAAAAATTTTGTCATTATGAAGATATATGTGTCATAGTAAAAGGAGACAGTGTATTTTATTTAAAATAACTTAGTCTGATTTATAACTTTCAAACATTTAAATATTAAGGTTCAGGTACTCTTGCCCCAGGCTCTGCAAATGTTGGGGGCCAGCTTTTCTGTCACCATCTTCCCTTCTACCATCTGATGTGTATATTCATTTGCCTGCAAAACAGTCTACTTGTTTGCCTACTAGAACTTCAGAATTGGCTTGTCCACAACAAAGTTCGTTACCTTTCTCCTCTAAACTTCCTCCTCCTTTGGGTGATTTCTCTGTCACTCAAGCTAGAATCTCATCCTGGGTTTCTTCACCCAGTTCCTCTCCCTTAACTTTCTAGATAATTCTCAAATCCATACCTTTCACTCATCTTTGGCACACATGCCCCGGTTTAGGCCTTGAAGGGCAGCGTCGCCTGGAGCAGTGCTTCTCTAACTTCAGTGACCTGGAGGGCCTGGCCTGTTAAAACAGATTACCGGGCCCTGCCCCCAGAATTTCTGATTTCACCTGGTCTGGAGTGGGACATGACAATTTGCGTTTCTAATGACTTCCTTGGTGCTGCTGCTCCTGCTGGACTACAATTTGAGCCCTAGTGATCTATGGGCCGATTTCAGATTTACTCCCCTTATTTACTGTGTGACGTTGGGCAAGTTATTTAGTTTTTCTAGGCCTGTTTCCTGGTATATAGCATGGTGATAAAAGTCTTAGGTTTGAGAGTTGAATTAAATGCGATAATACAGTAAGGCACTTTCAATAAGCCTGGACAAACAAGGCCTTAAAAACGGCAGTTATCAAGACCCTCTTGATAACTTTCATCTTTCTCCTGGACTCACTACTGGTCTTCTCCATCCCTCATAAAACCATATGAGTGATTTTTTTTCTCTCTCTGACCACAATCTTTTCCTTTCTATTGATGCTTACCAAATAACATTTCAGTTCAGTTCAGTTCAGTTCAGTCGCTCAATAGTGTCCGACTCTTTGCAACCCCATGAATCCCAGCACACCAGGCCTCCCTGTCCATCACCAACTCCCGGAGTTCACTCAGACTCACGTCCATCAAGTCAGTAATGCCATCCAGCCATCTCATCCTCTGTCGTCCCCTTCTCCTCCTGCCCCCAATCCCTGCCAGCATCAGAGTTTTTCCAGTGAGTCAACTCTTCGCATGAGGTGGCCAAAGTACTGGAGTTTCAGCTTTAGCATCATTCCTTCCAAAGAAATCCCAGGGCTGATCTCCTTCAGAATGGACTGGTTGGATCTCCTTGCAGTCCAAGGGACTCTCAAGAGTCTTCTCCAACACCACAGTTCAAAAGCATCAATTCTTCAGCGCTCAGCCTTCTTCACAGTCCAACTCTCACATCCATATATGACCACAGGAAAAACCATAGCCTTGACTAGACGGACCTTTGTTGGCAAAGTAATGTCTCTGCTTTTCAATATGCTATCTAGGTTGGTCATAACTTTCCTAGCGTCTTTTAATTTCATGGCTGCAGTCATCATCTGCAGTGATTTTGGAGCCCCCAAAAATAAAGTCTGACACTGTTTCCACTGTTTCCCCATCTATTTCCCATGAAGTGATGGGACTGGAAGCCATGATCTTTGTTTTCTGAATGTTGAGCTTTAAGCCAACTTTTTCACTCTCCACTTTCACTTTCATCAAGAGGCTTTTGAGTTCCTCTTCACTTTCTGCCATAAGGGTGGTGTCATCTGCATATCTGAGGTTATTGATAAATAACATTTCAACACTTTAAAATTTCTTCCAGTTTTTATAAAACCTAAAATCTGGCTTTGACTCCCTTCTTTCTTCCTGCCATCCTATCTCTATCCTTTCCTTCATATCTGTGTCAAAGTCGCTCAGTTGTTTCCAACTCTTTGCAAGTCCTTGGAATTCTCCAGGCCCGAATACTGGAGTGAGTAGTCATTTCCTTCTCCAAGAGATCTTCCCAAGCCAGGGATGGAAACCAGGTCTCCTGCATTGCAGGCAGAGTCTTTACCAGCTGAGCCACCAGGGAAGCCCAAGAATACTGGAGTGGGTAGCCTATCCCTTCTCCAGAGGATCTTCTCAACCCAGGAATTGAACTGGGGTCTCCTGCATTGCAAGTGGATTCTTTACCACCTGATCTAAGCATCTTTTTTAAAAACATTTTTTTATTGGTGTGTAGTTGCTTTACAATGTTGTGTTATCCTCTGCTGTACAGAAAAATGAATCAACTATATGTATACATATATCCCTCCTTTTTTGGATTTCCTTCACATTTACATCACCACAGAGCACTGAGTAGAGTTCTCTGTGTTAAACACTAGGTTCTTGTTAGTTACCTATTTTATACATAGTAGTGTATATATGTCAATCTCAATCTCCTAATCCATTCTACCCCTCTGCCCGCTTTGGTATCCATATGTTTGTTCTCTATTCTGTGTCTCTATTTCTGCTTTGCAGAAAAGATCATCTATGCCATTTTTCTAGATTCCACACATATGCATTAATATGATATATTTTTTTCTCTTTCTGACTTATTTCATTCTATATGACAGTCTCTAGGTCCATCCACATCTCTACAAATGACCCAATTTCATTCCTTTTAATGGCTGAGTAATACTTCATTGTGTATATGTAGCACATCTTCTGGAGAAGGCAATGGCACCCCACTCCAGTACTCTTGCCTGGAAAATCCCATGGATGGAGGAGCCTGGTAGGCTGCAGTCCTTGGGGTCACTAAGAGTCGGACACAACTGAATGACTTCACTTTCACTTTTCACTTGCATGCATTGGAGAAGGAAATGGCAACCCACTCCAGTGTTCTTGCCTGGAGAATCCCAGGGACAGAGGAGCCTGGTGGGCTGCCGTCTGTGGGGTCACACAGAGTTGGACATGACTGAAGCGACTTAGCAGCAGCAGCAGCAGCACATCTTCTTTATCCATTCCTCTGTTAATGGGCATTTAGGTTACTTCTATATCCTGGCCATTGTAAATATTGCTGCAATGAATATTGGGTTGCATGTATGTTTTTGAATTATAGCTTTCTCTGGGTACATGCTCAGGAGTGAGATTGCTGGATCATATGGTATTTCTACTTTTAGCTTTTTAAGGAACCTCCATACTGTTCTTCATGGGTCTTCCTCGGTGTCTCAGCGGTAAAGAAATACCCAGCAATCCAGGAGACTCAGGAGATGTGGGCTTAACACCTGGTTCAGGAAGATACCCTGGAGGAGGGCATGGCAACCCACTCCAGTATTCTTGCCTGGAGAATCCCATGGACAGAGGAGCCTGAAGGGCTGTGAACCATGGCACATTGCAAAGAATTGGACAGAACTAAGCCCTGGGTATTCTTTGGAAGGAATGATGCTAAAGCTGAAACTCCAGTACTTTAGCCACCTGATGTGAAGAGTTGACTCATTGGAAAAGACTCTGATGCTGGGAGGGATTGGGGGCAGGAGGAGAAGGGGACGACAGAGGATGAGATGGCTGGATGGTATCACCAACTCGATGGACGTGAGTTTGAGTGAACTCCGGGAGATGGTGATGGACAGGGAGGCCTGGCATGCTGGGATTCATGGGGTCGCAAAGAGTTGGACACGACTGAGCAACTGAACTGAACTGAAAGTGATTTAGCACAGCACAGCATATACTGTTTTCCATAGAGGTGCTATGGAGAACAGCATTTACGTTCTCACCAACAGTGTAAGAGGGTCCCATTTTCTCCACGCCCCCTCCAGCATTTTTTGTTTGTAGATTTTTTGATGATGGCCATTCTGACCAGTGTGAGGTGATACGTCATTGTAGTTTTGATTTGCATTTCTCTTAATAATTAGCAATGTTGAGCATCTTTTCATACACATCTTTAAAGAACTGTCTGGGATAGATGTCTCGACTACTTCCATTCTTACTCTTCAAGCCATCAGAGTCTGGCCTTTGCTAAGCCAGCTCTCTAAAATAACAAATGGCTTCCCAGGAGATTGCCAAATCTCCTGGACCCTTGATCACACTACAGCATTTAATACCGCTGACACATCTTCCGTAGGAGGCAGTTTCAGAAATGGATCCCAGGGACCTCCACCTCCTGGTATTCACTCCCTCTCATGATCCTCTCCCCTTGTGTGTGGGCTGAGTTGGTACCTTTCTTCTAAATAACAGAATAAGACAAATGTGAGATGCGATGACATGGCACTTCTGAGATTAAGTTATAAGAGAGTTGCTTGCACTTTTCCTCAGTCTTCTTGCATGTTTGTTCTGTTGAATCAAGCTCCCAAGTTGTGAGGTACCCTATGGCGAGACCCACATGAGAAGGATCCAAGGCCCTCATCCTAACAGATCTTAGGAAATGGAATCCTGCCAAAAATTGGCCAGTTTTAACAGTTTTGAAGAGGATTCCTTCTCAGTCAACCCTACCAAAGAGACCACAGCCTTGGCTAATAACTTGACTGCAGTCTGGTAAGATAACATAACAAGAGGCCCCAGCTAAGCAGTGCACAGATTCCTGACCCATAGGAGGAGTAAGATAATAAATGTGCCTTATTTTAAGCCAGTACATTTTGGTGTAATTGTTATACACACATGTGTGCTTAGTTGGTCCAATTCTTTGTGACCCCATGGACTGTAGTCTGCCAGGCAACTCTGTCCATGTGATTTTCCAGCCAAGAATACTGGAGTGGGTTGCCATTTCCTTCTCCAGGGAATCTTTCCCACCCAGGGATTGAACCTGCATCTCCTGATCCTCCTGCATTGCAGGCAGATTCTTTACCTGCTGGGCCATTGCGGAAGCCCATTTATATATTTATACAAAACAATAAATGCTATCAGGGAGAAATTGAGGAGGCAGAGCAATGAATGTCATGGACAGTATACTGTAGTATTAAATGGAATGGTCAGATTAGACCTCATGAAGGAAGAGACTGTTGAAGGAAGCAAGAACTGTACTAAATGAATGCATATTTGGGGGAAGAGGATTTCAGGAAGAGGGACTGCTGGTTCAGAGGCCTTGGCCAGAAACTTAACTGGAGGATTTGAGGAACAGCCAGGTGGTCCGTGTGGCTAGAACAGAGAGAACCATGGGGAAATTATTAGAGATGAGGTCAAGGAGGTACCTAAGTCCAGATCACGTGCAGTTTTACTGGCTATTGTAAGGATTTTGAGTTTTACTCTGAGTATAATAGGGAACCATAGGAGGGTTTAGAGTGGAGAAATCATACAATCACTCTGATTAGAAAGTTTAAAATAGGTTGTAGGGAAATCATTCCTCTTCTTTTTATCTCTCAGCGCCACCCCCCCCCCCAGTTTTTTCTCACTAAGCCCTTTTTACCTCTTAAATATATGTTGAACCCATCTGTTTAATTTCTGTTGTCGTTACCTGTGTCAAACCAACAACTTCCTTTATTCAATCAATCAACTAATACTTCTTGATAAGCCTTATGTTCCAGGAACTATTCCTTATTCTCTGGGCTTGGGACACAGCAGTGAAAAAACAGCCTGTGTGGAGCTTACATTTCTCCCTTAGATTTATAGCTTTTAAAAACATGCCATCCCTCAAATTGTTTTATGTATATATTTGGTTATGTGGGCATTGTATCACCTCTCCTCACCGATGTATAAATCTTGTGAGATCAGAGACAGTTTCTGTTTTGTTCACCAGCTATATTCTCAGTGCTTATAACAGCACCTTTCACATAGGATGTGCTCAATAAATACTAGTCAAATGAATGAGCAGACTACTGTAATAGCCTCTTAACTGGTCTATTTTCAGAGGCTTTTAAACTTTCTTTGAACTTGACTCACAGGAGAAAAAACATTTTACAGTATAATCCAGTGAAGAGCCACACGCATGCACACATGAACATAATATAGTTAAAAGTATCATTAGTGTGAAGCTGTCTGATATTATTTATTCTCTTCTATTACATTTCATTGAAGAAACCCTGCCAGTTACAACTTTAAATTTGATTTCAGAATCCTCTAATGGAATTTAATCAGAAATTTCATGAACACTTCCCTAATGCGTTGTCCACAACTAGAGTGTTCTTTCTGACTTCAAAAGTCTTGTCCTGATACATCACTGTATAAAATTTTTCAAAGGCAATCTCTGGGTCTCAGGCAGTTTCTCCCAAATGTCCATCTTTTATGGTTGTTCATGTACCGGTGATAATACATTTTAAAGTTTGTGTGAATTAAATCACTTTTGTTGCTCAGTCCCATCTTGAGCAATAATGTAAGAGAATATGTTGGATACTTGCATTATGTATTTTCTAACGCATATAAAATCCATTAGCTACCAAAAAAAAGAAAGAAAGAAACAGACATTGGTTTGCACACCATCTAAAATCTTGGTCACCACTCGGCCACATTTTTGGGAAACCTGCTCTCAGGATAAAGGTCAGATAACACAAGGTAGCCCACGAGGCACTCTGGAGTTGGCTGGTGCTTTCCGCTGCAGTCTCTCAGTCTTTTTTTTTTTTTTTTTTACCACTTTCTGCACTCATTCATTCTGAATGACTGGCAGTTCCAGTGAAGACACCGAGCTCTGTCTGTGCACAGAACTCTCCCTGGCTCTGGGACTCTGTACTTGCCATCTCCTTTCTCTGTCCAGGACTCCATCAGAACCCCAGCCCACCACCTTTCAGGTCTCTGCTTTCGTCTTATATTGGGAAGGGAGAGCTGCGGGCCTAGGGTTGAGCCATGTCCCCTCCCCCGGGAGCCTGGCTTGTCCGTCCCATAGCGTATCATCCTCTAGTGAAGCGGCTTCCTTACGTGTTTGACTTCAGCTAAATGAAGACTGTAAACTCCTTTTCAAGGGCTGGGGGAAGAATATTTTACTTACCATTGTATTTCTAGTATTTACTATAGTACCAAATATTCAGGAATGATCTAGTTGATGAATAAAAGAACAAATGTATGTATTTTTCAAGGACATGAATAGCAGTAACATTCAGCACATCGCCTGATACTGCTAGGCATTCAAAAAATATTGCTGAATGAAAGAAGTAAATGCTGCTCCTCACCCTAGTGATATTACATTAAAAAAAATTATTTGAGAAATGGTCTCCGATTCAAATGGCGTGGCACTCTGTGACATTATTCTCTACTGTCTGCCCAGGAAGAGGTCAGAAATGAGGTCAGAACGTCTATCTGTGCCTGAAGAGACTTTTGGTCCTTCAGTAAATAGGCTTGCTGCGACAGAGGGCAGACTGTCAGGAAATCTGCAGTATAGTGTGCTTTTCTCAGTGCAAAGTAGCTATAGGTAAATAGGAAACTTTAAAAAAATTTATTTGTTTATTTGGCTGCTCTGGGTCTTAGTTGTGGCATGCAGGATCTTTAGTTGCAGTGTTTGGGATCTAGTTTCCTGACCAGGGATTGAACCCAGGCTCTCTGCAGTGGGAGTGCAGAATCTTAGCCACTGGACTGCCAGGGAAGTCCCAATATTAAACTTTTGAGTTAATATTAGAATCCATACCTCATGTAGGTTTTCAGTGCATTTAATGTTATCTTACTATATATCCAAATTTTAATGCCAGTATTCTCCTTTCCTGAGATTCCAGAGTACGACCTATGCAGTTTTTAAAACACCTTTTGTTTTGTATTGGGGTATAGCTGATTAACACTGTTGTGATAGTTTCAGGTGAAGAGCAAGTTTCAGTGAAGTTTCAGTTTCAGTGCATCTGCATGTATCCATTCTCCCCCAAACTCCCCTCCCTTCCAGGCTGCCACATAACACTGAGCAGGGTTCCCCTTCATACAAAGTCGTGAAAGTCCTTTTCACAGCACTTTTTAAGACTGATGGTACCAATGTTTCTTCCAACAATGTGTGCCAAAGGGTATAGAGTAAAGGTTTCACAATAACTAAATTGTACTCCAGGACTTTTATTTTTCTCTTTTGTAATACCTCTACTCTCTGGCATCTTGAGGAATGCAATATTTGATATAAGTGGCGTTTCTAAACATTGATATTTACTCTTGTAAATACCAAAATATTAAAAAAAAAAAACCAACGAAAAAACAATGGGAACTTTCCAAAAGTATTGCACACTTCTCTGGCTTTGCCTGAAATATTAATGGTTCTTTGTTGATTTGAGGCTCTACCTACAGATATCAGTTATTTGGATTCATGTCTCTCTGTGTTAGAGCTCAGTGGAGCGCACATGGAGACTCACATGCTGTGGGGCCTGAGGCTAACTGGGTGATCACTTCAGTGGTGACAGCCTCAACCCTAGCACTCCATTCTTGTGCATCTTGACCCTTCACCTGTGTCTCCCCCTGAATCCCTCCAAACTATAGCTATCTTATAGCTGATGAACTTCAGTGCAATCCAGGACCTCTTATATCTCTTTTGCTGAGTCTTGCATATGTGCTTTTCGTAAATGTTTATCCCAGGTAGGAAGATGGTCATTTTGGAGGAACTCCTTCATTGTGTTGATCTTTACAATTGTTTGTGTGAATGCTTAGTCACTCAGTTGTGTCCGACTCTTTGAGACCCCATAGACTATGACCTGCCAGGCTCCTCTGTCCATGGGATTCTCCAGGCAAGAATACTGGAGCGGGTTGCTATTTCCACCTCCAGGGAATCTTCCTGACCCAGGGACTGAACCTGTGTCTCCTGCATTGCAGGCAGATTCTTTACTCACTGAATCATCAGGGAGGCCCTCACAATTGTTTCTGTTCAGTTCAGTAGCTCAGTCGTGTCTGACTCTTTGCAACCCCATGGACTGCGGTACCCCAGGCTTCCCTGTCCATCGCCATCTCCCAGAGATTACTAAAACTCATGTCAATTGAGTGGGTGATACCATCCAACCAACTTCATCCTTTGTCATCTCCTTCTCCTCCTGCCTTCAATCTTTCCCAGCATCAGGGTCTTTTCCAGTGAGTCAGTTCTTCACATCAGGTGACCAAAGTATTGGAGTTTCAGCTTCAGCATCAGTCCTTCCAATGAATATTCAGGACTGATCTCCTTTAGGATGGACTGGTTGGATCTCCTTGCAGTCCAAGGGACTCTTAAGAGTCTTCTCCAATACCACAGTTCAAAAGCATCAGTTCTTCATGGCTCAGCTTTATTTATAGTCCAACTCTCACATCCATACATGACCACTGGAAAAACAATAGCTTTGACTAGAGGGACCTTTGTAGGCAAAGTAATGTCTCTGCTTTTTAATATGCTGTCTAGGTTGGTCATAACTTTTCTTCCAAGGAGCAAGCATCTTTTAATTTCATGGCTGCAGTCACCATCTACAGTGAATTTGGAGCCCCAAAAAACAATTGTTTAGCAACAGGGTATTTTTAAGATTCTCTGGTAAGGCTGGAATTCTGATGTGCTTTTAAAATTTAAATTATAAAAGATAGTAAAAACAAGAAAAAAAATCATCTCCATGTTATATCACACTATCTGGCAATAAGTAAAGTATGAAATCTTTGAAAGCTCTAGAATGATAAAAATTTCAAATTGCCATTCTTTCTATTTTATAGAAATCCACAGCTTTAATACATGTAAGAGTAGTTAACTTTTCTTCATTCTGCTTAAACTTTGGGAAAGGAGAGGTAGGAGCTTGATTCATTTGTACTTGCTGAGTAGAAAATAGCAAGCATCTTTACAATTTCATTAGCCTTATAAATAAAATTATTCAGGCAAAGATTATGCTCAGAAATAAATTCTTTAAATAATGTTGTGCTTAGTTGCTCAGTCATGTCTGACTCTTTGTGACTCTATGGACTGTAGCCCACCGGGCTCCTCTGTCCATGGGGATTCTCCAGGCAAGAATACTGGAGTGGGTTGCCACGCCCTCCTCCAGGGGATCTTCCCAACCCAGGGATAGAACCCAGGTCTCCTGCATTGCAAGCAGATTCTTTATCACTGAGCCACCACTGTCTAAGCCATCAGAGAAGCCCTTGAATAATGTTATGTATTTTTTTTTCCCTGCAGCTTAATTGCTTATTTTTCCTGGCTCCATCTATCATATACTGTCTTTATTCCCTAATCTAAACATTTTCTAAGATATTTTCCCATTCAAATCACTTTTTTTGTACTTGAATAGTTCTTATCTTTTCTCTTGCCTTAGTCCACTTCCAAGAACTGACTTTTTGCCCTTATCATATTTTATTTTTAGGCAATTTGGTTCAGCACCATCTTTAAATCCTTTTAAATAGTAAGAATAACAACAGCAAGATACTGGGAAAGATTGAGGGCAGGAGGAGAAGGGGATGACAGAGGATAAGATGGCTGGATGGCATCACCGACACAATGGACATGAGTTTGAGTGAACTCCCAGAGTTGGTGATGGACAGGGAGGCCTGGTGTGCTGCAGTTCATGGGGTCGCAAAGAGTCGGACACGACTGAGCGAGTGAACTGAACAACAATATCTACAACACAAAGAACATTTAACTATGTGCCAAAAACTGTTTTAAACATTTTAATGTATTACCATTTCATGTTCTTAACAACTGCAAGAAGAAGTTACTATTATTAGCCTCATTTTCTGGATGGGGTACTTGATAACACAGAGAAGTAGCTAAAGTCGCAAACCTAGTAAGTGGTAGTGATAGGATTTAAACCGAGAAGGATTTAGTTTAACCACAAGGCTAATCTCTAGGTCCTGATAATATTTTATCCTTATAATGTTGCTTTATTTAATTTTTCCTTTCCCCGGATATCATCCTGGCCCAAGGCGTTATTTTCATTCATTGCTGTGTTCTTGATGTTTACTCAGGTCTTCCCTGGATCCCTCCCAACTATAGTTATCTCACAGCTAATGAACTTTAGTGCAACCCAGTACCTCTCTCAGAGGCTATTGAGAGGTGGAGGGTTACTTGCCTTCCTAAACTAAAAAATGTATTGTCTAAACTCAATATCCTAAGCAGGAAAGAATAGGCCATTCATTAGTTGTAGCTTTATTTATTAAATAGCTTTATTTCCCTGGTGGCTCAGATGGTAAAGAATCTGCCTGTAATGTAGGAGACCTGGTTTTTATCCCTGGGTTGGGAAGATCCTCTGGAGAAGGGAATGACTACCCACTCCAGTATTCTTTCCTGAAGAATGCCATGGACAGAGGAGCCTTCCAGGCTATAGTCCATGGAGTCAAAAAGAATCAGACACGACTGAGGGACTAACACTTTCCCTTTTCACCCAGAACAACACGTATTTATGTGTACAATTTGATGATTTGGACACATGCAAACCCTGGTGATGCTATCCCTACTGTCAAGGTCAGAGATACCCAAAACCTCCCAGAGTTTCCTTCTGGGTATGTTTCTCTCTCTCTACCCCTCTCCCTCTCTCTCTCTTTGGTGGTGAGAACACTTAACATGAGATTTGTCAGGAAAGCAATTTTTTAAAAGATTATTTTTAATGGGGACAATTTTTTAAAAAGTCTGTATTGAATTAGTTACAATATTGCTTCTGTTTCATATTTTGGCTTTTTGGTCAGGAGACATGTGGGAGCTTAGGTCCTTGCCCAGAGATTGAACACATACCCTCTGCGTTGAAAGGTGAAGTCTTAACCATTGGACCACCAGGGAAGTCCAGGGAAAATAATACTGTATTGGTAACTATAGGCACTATATTGTACAGCAGATATCTAGAACTTATTTATCTTGCATTACTGAAACTTTATGCCCATTGAATAATGATATTCCATTTCCCCTGTGCCCCTTGTCCCCAGCCTTCAGTAAGCACTATTGTAGTCTCTGCTGCTATGAGTTTGACTATTTTGGATACTTCATACAAGTGGGATCATGCAGTGTTTGTCTTTCTCTGTTGGCTTATTTCACTTGGCACACTTTTCTCCAGGTTCATCCATGCTGTTACAAATGGCAGGATTTCCTTCCTTTTAAAAGCTGGATAAGATTCCATTGTATGTATACACCACATATTCTTCTATCTGTACATCTGTTGATGGACACTGGAGTTGCTTCCATGTTTTGGTCATGAGTTTTAGAACATATCAATGATCAGTAAGTTTCCTTCAAATCTGAAGCAGGAACTGAGGGAAAAGTGTCCTGTGAAAAGATGGCCCTTGAGAACAGGAGAAGCCATGCTTTTCTGGATTGAGTGGGACGGACAAGATATAGTGGAGCAGGCTCCTGTGATCCAATCGCTGACAGGGTTATGAATTTAGAATTTGGCACACACAAAAAAAGCCAAGTTTCTGCTTATGGTAGGAGCAGCCTTTATAAATGGCTCATGCTGCAGGCAACACATGAGTAGAGAAGGTAGTACTTCCACATCCTCCTGAGCCTGAGAAGTCCAGGAAGCTTGGAAGATGGTCAATACAGGAGGTTCTGAAGACCTGGTGAAGTCTTTGGGGACAAGAGATGGAAGTACATTCCTCTTCTAAAGAAGCCAGAGAACCAGAAGGTTGTAGGCTGAATCTGACCCACAGACACATTTTGTTTAATATGCTTTCCTGTTTTAAAGAACTTTAAATGTTATTTGCCAACATTAATAACTTTTGGGGAGAGTTCACCCCAAAATTCAGATTCCTGAGTTCTCTTGACTTCTTGCTCTTTACATTCTTACTTGGAAATAATCAGCTGGAAATGAGTAGTGATGATGCCCTTTAGACTGGCTTGAACTGTCTGGCTCTTTACTGTCTCTTTTACTGTCAGTTGTCTTTATATCTGGCCTGCCTCACTTATTCATGTTATCTGCTTAGCTTGTTGGACATTAAAGTTTTCTACCTGTGAACTGCATCCTGAGCAGCTTATATGTATCACTTCCCCAGGGAAATTTCTACATCTGCTTAACAGATATTTCCTGGAGCCATCTTAAAAAGGGTGTGAAAAAAAGATATATGCTATATGTGCTTAATATTAATTTAATAATTTATCCACAAGAGTTGTGCTTCTCTGCAGTGATACATAAGATATATAAGATTCCACTGTATGTATACACCACATATTCTTTTATCTGTTCATCTGTTGGTGGACACTTGAGGATCCTTCAACAAATGGGCTGGTGAGCTTGTTTAAAAAGGCACCACGGAAAGTAAGAGAGAGAGAGCATACATCCTACTCAGGAACCAGTTTTGTGGAGACAGTGCCCCTTTTTAAAAGGGAAAGAACCACAGTGATATTCCACTACATATGAATTAAAACAGTTAAAAAAGAGTGATAATATCAAGTGCTGATGAGGATGGGGACAAACTAGACCTCTCATACATTGTTGGTGGGAAGGTAAAAGGATAATAGCTACTCTAGGAAATAGTTTGGCAGTTTCTTAAAAAAATTAAATATGCACTTACCATATGACCCATCAATCATAGTCTTAGGTATTTATCCTAGAGAAATGAAAATTTAAGTACACACAAAAATGTGTACACAGGTTTTCACAGCAGTTTTACTTATAATAGCAAAAAGGTTGGAAACAACCCAAATGTACCTCACCTAGGGAATGGGTGAACAGATTCTGGTACAGCCATACAATGGAATATCACTTAACAATCACAAGAAATGAATGTTTGAAACCTGTCACAACATGGATGGAACTCAAGGCCATTGCTGTTGTTTAGTCACTCAGTAGTGTTTGACTCTTTGTGACCCCATGGACTGCAGCACATCAAGCTTCCCTTTCCTTCGCCATTTCCCAGAGCTTACTCAAACTCATGTCCATTGAGTCGGTGATGCCATCCAACCATCTCATCCTCTGTCATCCCCTTCTCCTTTCCTCAATCTTTCCCAGCATCCGGGTCTTTTCTTATGAGTTGGCTCTTTGCATCAGGTGGGCAAAGTATTGGAGCTTCAGCTTCAGCATCAGTCTTTCAAAGAATATTCAGGATTGATTTTCTCAGGATGGACTGGTTGGATCTCCTTGCAGTCCAAGGGACTCTCAAAAGTCTTCTCCAACACCACAGTTCAAAGCATCAGTTCTTCAGGGCTCAGCCTTCATGGTCCAACTCTCATATCCATACATGACTACTGGAAAAGGGCATTATGTTAGGTAAAAACATCAAAAGGTTACATGCGATATGATTCTGTTTATATAACATTATTGAAATGACAAAACTATAGAGATGAAAAACAGATTGGTGGTTACTAGGAACCAGGGATAGGTCCGGGGAGTTAGAAGGGGAGGTAAATTTGTGAATACAAGAATGTAGCATGAGGGAGGTTTTTTGTGATAATGGAGCAGTTTCATATCCTGGTTGTAGAGGGTACACAGATGACACATGGAATAAAATTGTACATGCTGTTGCTGCTGACAGGTGCTCAGTTGTGTCTGACTCTTTGCAACTGCATGGACTGTAGCCTGCCAGGCTCCTCTGCCCATAGAATTTTTTCCAGGCAAGAATACTGGAATGGGTTGCCATTTCCTACTCCAGGGGATGTTCCTGACCCAGAGATTGAACCTGCATCTCTTATGTCTCCTGCATTGGCCGGCAGATTCTTTACCACTAGTGGCACCAATTCTTCAATCCAGGCTTCAGCAATACATGAACCGTGAACTTCCAGATGTTCAAGCTGGTTTTAGAAAAGGCAGAGGAACCAGAGATCAAATTGCCAACATCCACTGGATCGTCGAAAAAGCAAGAGAGTTCCAGAAAAACATCTATTTCTGCTTTATTGACTATGCCAAAGCCTTTGACTGTGTGGATCACAATCAACTGTGGAAAATTCTGAAAGAGATGGGAATATTAGACCACCTGACCTGCCTCTTGAGAAACCTATATGCAGGTCAGGAAGCAACAGTTAGAACTGGACATGGAACAACAGACTGGTTCCAAATAGGAAAAGGAGTACGTCAAGGCTGTATATTGTCACCCTGCTTATTTAACTTCTATGCAGAGTACATCATGAGAAACGCTGGGCTGGAAGAAGTACAAGCTGGAATCAAGATTTCCGGGAGAAATACCAATAAACTCATATATGCAGATGACACTACCCTTATGGCAGAAAGTGAAGAAGAACTAAAGAGCCTCTTGAGAAAAGTGGAAGAGGAGAGTGAAAAAGTTGGCTTTAAGTTCAACATTCAGAAAACTAACATCATGGCATCCAGTCCCATTGCTTCATCGCAAATAGATGGCAAAACAGTGGAAACAGTGGCTGACTTTATTTTTCTGGGCTCCAAAATCACTGCAGATGGTGATTGCAGCCATGAAATTAAAAGGCTCTTACTCCTTGGAAGGAAAGTTATGACCAACCAAGGCAGCATATTAAAAAGCAGAGACATTACTTTGCCAACAAAGGTCCATCTAGTCAAGGCTATGGTTTTTCCAGCGGTCATGTATGGACGTGAGAGGTGGACTACAGAGAAAGCTGAGCCCTGAAGAATTGACGCTTTTGAACTGTGGTGTTGGAGAAGAATCTTGAGAGTCCCTTGGACAGCAAGGAGATACAACCAGTCCATCCTAAAGGAGATTAGTCCTGGGTGTTCATTGGAAGGACTGATGTTGAGGCTGAAACACCAATATTTTGGCCACCTTATGCGAAGAGCTGACTCATTGGGAAAGACCCTGATGCTGGGAAAGATTGAGGGCAGGAGGAGAAGGGGACGACAGAGGATGAGATGGTTGGATGGCATCACCGACTCAATGGACATGAGTTTGGGTGGACTCTGGGAGTTGGTGATGGATAGGGAGGCCTGGCGTGCTGTGGTCCATGGGGTCACAAAGAGTCAGACATGACTGAGCAACTGAAGTGAATGGAGTGCCACCTGGGAAGCCCAAAATTGTGCAATACACACACACACAAATGTTTTTTAAAAAATGGTAAGAAATAAGTTCTATAGTCTACTATAAAATATTGTACCATTGTCAATTACCTGGTGTTGATATATTTCTAAAACTCTGTTGCCATTGGGGGAAGATGAGTGAAGGGTAAATGGGACTCCTTATACTATTTTTGCAATTTCTTGTGAGTCTTTACTTATTAATTTTTTTTTTAAAGGAAAGTTTTCGGCTGAATGCCTAGGATTGGTACTGGGGAAGTGAGCAAGAGGAGCATGAAGAAGGCAAACTGGGGCTCTGAGAAATATTACCAGAAGGTTAACCTACCAAAGGCTTAAACTTGCTCCGTGTCATCACTTCTGCTGTCACTACCCCTTTATGCTCTTTATTCTGCCCATGTTAGACAGTTATTCCTCTATTATTTCTTAGTTATGGTACTGAGTAGAGAACTAGGTCTATTCCTGATGATAGGCCAATCAATCTTAGCCTACTGGGTGTAATCTCCAGGCCTTTAATTCTTTTTAGTTATTAGTTTTCCTATTACCTAATATTCAGAGTCTGCCTCTTTGCTGCCAGAGGTGTTTTTTTTTAACATCCGAATTTGATGCCATTGCAGATGCTAGAAGTTGCCAGAAGGCTGTCCTCCAGATAACTGTCCCTTGCTCTAGCTTGTATCAATGTTTTGTTGCAATTAGCGTTCAGAATATGCACTGTCATCTTATTAAAATTTATATTTTTTAATGAAGAAAGCACAGGAAGAGTTGACTGTGGAGCTGTGGTTTACCCTTGCTTTTTCTTAGTTACCTGTGTCTAAATTAAGCTGAACGTCTGGGCTTCTGCTATTTCTAAACAGGCATCAGGATTTACTAAGGTTAATGCCTGGGGGAACATTAACCTGCAGACACTAATCTAATTCGGTGCCATCACAAGTGCATAAGGCAGGAGTTTGGAGTTTTGCCAAAAAGCACTATTCGAATGAAGATTCATTTGGCAAGGGGTGAGAAGGTGGGTGTGGAGAAGGGAAGAAGAACTCCAGAAATGATTATATAGATATTTTAATGATTTCCCTTTCCCTCTCCTCTCAGGGGTTATGTTTAAGTATTGCAGAGAGACGCTAAATAAATCTTCAGACTATTATGAAGAAATCTTAATGAAGGTGTTTCATCCCATGATACCTTTCTGATCTCACAATCAACATTCACTGAGCATCTATTTTACATGGCTGACCTTGTGCTAGGGTGTGGACACAAAGATGAGTAATTGTAAGCCACTGCATTATGCCCGACACCTCACAGCGCCCAATAAATGTTAGTTGAATAAAGGCACCATTAAGGAGGTCACAGTTTGGCTAAGGTCACTTAAAGGTCCTCCAAGTCTTGAGACATTAACTGTGCAATTCTAGCTCTACATAGACCATTACCAAGTTTTTGCCGTACAGAGACGTTTTGGGCCCGAAGTTAAGTGAAAGGGAAACACCATGTAAGATCTTGCCCAACAGGGTCCAGGGCTAGGTCTCTTGATCCTTTCCTATGCTCACACCTTGCATATGTTTGCAGACGCTAAAGGGGTTTTCTAGATTCAAGGGCGCAGGGCTACCGCCTGTGGGACAGGTAGCATTTGGCATGGTAGTGACTGGGGGTCACAGCGGAGAGGGCTGGGGAAGAGAGGAGAAACGAAAAAGCCCCCAAACTCTGATAGATAAACCTTTCACCTAGGTCCCCACCCGACCCTTCCTTTGCCCTGGGCCTGAAATGCACCTGACCACTGAGTCCTCCACGTCTCAGGGAGTTAGGCACTGATTTATACTGAAGCCGGACCCCCATCTCAAAGACATTTCCTCAGTTCTGATCTTTTTCAAATTGCTTTCCTTCCGGGTCCAGCCCGAAGGGACCCTGCGGCTCAGGGCCAGCTTCCCGGACCACGCCGGTCTAGTGACACGCAGGCGCCGGAATCGAAGCCACGCTGGGTCTCCTCAGCCTGGTCCCCGGCCCAAGGAGGGCGGGCGCCGCGGAGCGTTTCCCATGTGCGGGGCTTCCCACAATGCACCGCGCCGGCAGTGGCGGCGACCGCGGCGGCGCTCTAGACGCGGCATGTCTGCGTCTCTACTGCTCTGGGAGGAGGAAGAGAAGGAGGAAGAGGAGGAGGAGGAGGGGGAGGAAGAGGAGAAAGGCGCAGGGGTGGGAGCTGTTGCCGAAGCTGCCACAGCAAAAGTTCTCCCCCCTCCCCCCTTCCCCTCCTCTCAAGGCCCCTAGAAAGGTTGAAGCTGCCGCCGCCTGCAGTCGGTGACCGCGCGACTCGGCGCCCGCCCGCGGTAAAGCGCTCGGCCTGGCAGGCCCGGGCCCGGGGGAGGGCGAGGGAGGGGGAGGGGGCGGCGCGCGGGGGGAGCGCGCGGCGGTAACGGCCTGACCCGGGGGGGAGCGAGCCGTGGCGAGGCTGGGGGTGGCCCCGGGACCGGCCAAGGCCGAGGGAAACGCAGGAGCAGGTTGGGGGACGGGAGGAAGCAGGGCGCGGATGGTGGGTTGGGGGGTTGAGAAAGGATAATGACGGGGGTGGTTGAAGCGAGAAGGCAGCCTCCGAGGCCTGGAGCGGGTGTCAGAGGTAGGGAAGGAGGTGGGATGGTGGCACGGGGTGGCCCGAGGGTGCTGGATGTGGGTGTGAAAAGCCGAGGGAGACACCAGGTCTCTTGTCTGCCGTGCCTGGTGCAGTGCTTTATGCACCGCAGGCCTCAGTCACTGTTGCTGCCTGAATGTGTTCTTTGGGAGAAGGGAAGGGCAGGGGTTGGAGAAAAGGGAATCCTTGCAGGAAACGTAGTGGTAGCGTGCACTAGGAGAGAGGCCGGAGGGGAAGATGCCAGGTAGGTGGAGGAATGCAGGGGGCGGCTGTGGAGGAGTCTTGAGGATTCCGGGGGGTGTTCATTGTGTAGATACATTAGGTATTTCGTTGTGGAAAGAACTCAAGCGTTTCTAAGGAAAGGAAAGACGGGATATGAGGAGTTTCCCTGAATAGAAAGGGTAGGTTTGAAGCAAGAGGGAGTGTTTAATACCAGAGAATATGAAGAGAATGCATGATAGAATAGACAGATGTAGCAGAATTAGTCAATGTTGGTCCAAAGACTAAAGAGTTATTCCAGATGGGCCAGGATGGCCTAGTTCCGAACCTGTTTGGGCTCTTCTGTAAGATGACATCTGGTAAGTGTGGGTACTGACAGTGGTTGGGGGTCACTGAGAATGAGAGTGTAGTAGTTTGGTCTGAGACGCTTTAGAACTGCACCAGTGAGTCTGAGAATCTCTGAAGCAGACCTTAAGAAGACGCCCGGCCTACAGGCATTCGCTAGGCCACAGGGTTTAGATTTTAGCAATTTTGAAATATTATCACTTACCAGTGGCTGGGTGAACTGAACACTACTGGCAGATGCTGGAATGGAAATTACTTGACTTGGCGGTTTTCTTCTTCACTGCCCAGCTTATCTGGTCCAAGAGAACTGTTGCCGTGTTATTCAGCTTGGGTTGCAGTACACAGGGTTATAATTAATGGTGGGGAGAGTCCATGCATGGTGGCCCTTCTTTGGAGGCCCCATTTGTAGCTCAGATTAGTCTGATTGACAGGACTGGTTCCATAACCCTGGTTATTGGTTCCTCTCTGCTGGTTGGAGATCTTCTCCACTCATGGTTCCTGAATATATACCTTCACTAAGGCATGGTGGTATTGAAGAAAATGCATCAGCCTACAAAGTGTGCAGCTGCAGAAGGGAGGATGAGGATATCTGTTTTGGTCTTAAGAAGTTGCAAGGAGGTCAGAACTGGCTGTTTTGAAGTCTAGGGGAACCTGAAGAGACTGGGTGATTCTAGAGCCAGGTTGGAGGGAATATTAGCATTTCCCTATCAGGAAATGTACCCAGGCTATTGGGTTTGCTGAGCTCACACCAGACTGGATTTATTTCCAAGAGGGAACCCTGGGCTAAAACCGTACCCTTAAGATTTATCTGAAAATTATTCACGTTTTATATTATTAAAGACTATATACACATTGCATTGTAATATTAATTAAACTGAGGAGAGAGTAGTATGAAAAATCCTTTTATGGATATAGAGGGTAGAGGAATTAAAGGGGAAGATAGAAATTTAGGGGAGTGATGGGAAAATTCAGTCATTCGTTCTTTTAGGAAATAACTCTAAAGGAGGATACAGTTTAACATTTGAGTAGAGAGGGGCTTTTATAAAAAATTTTTTATAGAAATAATTCAGGATTATTTTTAAAAGATTTGAAAAACTTTCTATGTCAGTACGTTTATAGAGTTATTCGTTCTTTTTAAGAGTTTCAATATATTACATAGTAGGTTGTACCCATTTTTATTGTCATCATAGTATGAGAAGATCTGTTTCCTTTCCCCTTACTGGCACTATATATTATCAGTTCTTTTAGTTTTTATAAGTTTAATGGATTTAAATAAAGTATATCATTGTTTTCTCTCCATTAAATTATATAAAGTAATACATGTACGTAATTTTAAAAATTGTCCTGAGGGAGCTTATAATGAAAAGCAGTAACTCCTGTCTCACCTGTCCATTACAGCCCCACTTTCCAGAGACTGCTTCTAAGCATTTTTTGTAGTTCTTAACCATGCTTTTCTCTAGGTCTCCAGGTAATACGTATGTATTCTTATTTCTTGACTGATCAAAGTGACATTAAAAAGGAGTCATGAGACTTCTTATTCTTACTATGAGTGGAAAGGATTTGTCATTGCCATTATCCTCTTTTTCCTCCTCCTTTTCAAACTTTGATAATTATTATTATAGCTTTTTAATTTGATGTCATATATTTAATATTCTTAAAGGAAAAAAACATTTAAAATTAGACTGGAAAAACTGGGTGAGATGAGTAAGGGAAGTTAGATTGGTGGACCTTTAGGAAAGACTAGGTTGTAGGAAACAGCATCTTTGCAGCCTAAGTGTTGCTGCTTAGAGATGAGGGGGAGTTGCTTGGCAGTGATAGTTGTTCTTCTTAAAAGTAGTTACCAGGTCAACAGTGCAGAATTCTTTGACAGGCTTCTGGACAGTTTTAGTGTGGGGAATCTGGGAATGGATTAAAACGATCTTTGATTATTCTTTCCAGGCTTTGGTGGTGTTCTTATGTTTTTTAGGAAAGAATGGGTCAGTGTGATTATGTGTTTCTTTCTGGCCTGGGGGATGGGGAAATTGGTAAGAGGGAGAGGAGGATGAGGGACAGGTTATGGTGGAGATGGTGATAATTTTGTGGGAGACTGAAGAAAAGGTAAAGAAGTCTCAAGACATTTGGATATAGTTGGCTCTGAAGGAGATTTAAAGTACGTTGGTGAGACAGATTTGTGACAGTCATTAAGGAAATTAGCATATTTAAGTCACTGATATGTTGGAAATATGGTGGGAAAGAGCATGCTGCTCATATATTGTAGATTCTTGAAATGTTGGTTTTTGAAATTTGGTATGAGGTTCAACATTCCCGAGTCAGGGTGACAGATATTGGGAGTATAGAAAGGTCTTGCTCCCATTTTTAAGAGTCTTGTTTTAAGTAACCCTAGCTCTTGAGACTCCTCCTTACCTGTTGAATAAAAACAACATTCACATGTTGATTCTATAGTGCTAAATCTTATATTTGTTTATGGTAATTTTTTCTGTTTGTTTTGCAAATAGTAGCTAGATTGTAACCTGCTCTAGAGCTGACACTTTCTTTAATTTCTGGGAAAATTCACAACAGCTTGATTCTTAAGTGCTTAATAAATACTTGTTGAATGACTGATAGAAAGTAGGATTCACCTTACTGTTAGTAGTGGGACTGTGAAATTGCTGAGCACTGTGAGTATTACAGACAGAATTGTGTGTGTGTGTGTGTGTGTGTGTGTGTGAGAGAGAGAGAGTGTGTATTGGAGGTAGTGAAGAACAAAGGGCTATCTGACTGGGGAAGGCCTTTAGATTTAAGGGAAGACAACAGAATGGATTAGACTGGAACTGTAATAGTCCTGCAGAAACATCTAATGGGTGGGACCAAAGGTTCTCTTCTAATTTGAGGCTAGTTTAATCTGAGTAAATCTGGTTTGAAACTGGAGGCTGGTTTAATTTTGATTTTCTTACCTCAGGCCTAAATGACTACTTAGAGATCTTTAGCTGTTTTAAGAATCTATCTAATTCATTTTGAGGATTTAATAAAAAAGTGTTAGATGAAGTTTCTACCCTCAAGGAATTTATGGTATTTTTATTCTTTTAGAGGGAGAAATACAGTTGTGAAGTAATCCCATAACAGTGTAAGATTTCAGAAAACTGACTTTTTCTTTTTTTCCCCACAATTCCCTATTCTTTTCTAAAACTCTTTTTCTAAAATCCACTATTCTTTTTCCTCCCAGAATCGCCATCTCTCTTACAATTCCACATGTATCCCCAAATTCCGTGTCTTTCTTGTCACTCTCACAGTTACTCCTCCTTTCACAAATTACCCTTTCTTTCTCCAGATTTCCTGTTCTCTTCCACAGTGCTTATGCTTGTGTGGTCAGTCGTATAGCTGTGTCGGATTCTTGGAGACCCCATGGACTGTAGCCTGCCAGGCTTTTCTGTCGATGGGATTTCCCAGCAGGAATACTGGAGTGGGTTGCCATTTCCTATTCCAGGGGATCTTCCAGACCCAGGGACCAAACCTGCATCTCCAGTGGCTCCTGCATTGGCAGGCAAATTCTTTATCACTGAGCCACAGGGGAAGCCAACGTTTCTGTCCCTCACACAATTGTTTTTCTCCCACATTCCTCCCATCTCTCTCCAGCAATCCTCCATTCTGTCCCCACAACCCTCTGTTCTTTCAGAAAACTGATTTTTTAAAACAAATATCAAAAGTATACCTCCAAAGGGGAATTTTTGTATTTTGGTAGTCACTTTGAGTGGTAGTGTTCAAAAGGTTTTTGGAACACCTTTTCTGATTTAATGTCTAGCACATTCTATTCAATTTACTTATTTATTGAGTACTTGTAGTGTGCTGTTGAGGGGAGGGAGTCTATAAAGATGATTAAAATATGGTCCCTATCCTGTAAGAGTTCATAAACTCTAGGATAGCAGTTACAAATAATACCGGCATAATGTTATTCTGAATGGTCTTATTGGGACAAATCTTCTTAGTTTGAAAGATTTGATTTTTAGAAATACCGAGGCTCTGTTAGTATCAGAGTGAATAAAAAATAATTTTGGTTTAGGTTTAGGTAACACAGAAATGGGGATGATTTTCTTGGTTGACTTATTAACTTTGGAATATACTTCCAAAGAGGAATTTGGAAATATTTTGAACAGTGGCAGTAGGTACTAGATGAATGTTGGTTAAGTGCATCAGATGGTTGGATAGACGGAGTGAATAAAAAATAAGTAAGTGGTAGCCTGCCAAGGTATCTATTTTAAAGAAGACCACACTGACTTTAATATGTAAATAAATTCTGGCTCTGTTTGTTAACAGTTCATTACAAGATGGTTTATGATTAAGTTCCCAAATGAGTTTTATAGACAATAATTGCTTTAGGAGTTCAGAGAATGGAGAAATGAATATTGGCTTAGGTTTGGGGAGAGGATTTACACGTCCCAAACTTTAGCTAGATATTTGAAAAGATTCCTTAGAGATCTCAGGAGAGGAACTAAACTGCTCCAAATTTCTCTTGCAGCCCTAGAATGAACCTAGAGTCTGAATCTATTTTTGTCTGAATGCTTTCTGCCTGTTTCATTTTCGCTACTCTTAATGGTTTGTTCCTTTTCAGATTCACCTTTGCTGGGTAGATTTTGAGCTCCCTTTGGAACAGCTTGTGGGGGGATGGTGTCAGTTCTCAGGTATATCTAGTAAAACTGTTAGTTTTTCTTCTTTTTTGAGCCTGTATACCCCACAAATGACTTGGTCTCTGTGAGTGAAGAGAATGAGTCAACTTGGCTCTGTTATCCTGGCATTTTCCTGAATGCTTTTCTCAGAGCTGCTTTCTGAATTACAGAATAGAATAGACAAGAAAATTGAGGGCATATATCCAGTAGACACATGTTTGTTGAATAAATGAATGAATGAGAGTGTCTGAGATAATTTATCTGAACTGTCTATACGTTTTGTTTGTTTCAATTTATTCATAGCCTGGCTTTTTCTACAAGGATTTAATGAGGCTGACGGAAATATGTTCACCATAAATGAATTGAAATAATTGAAGTCTAGTTGATGAGAAAAGGAAAGAATGTTAAGACTTATCATTATGGATGTTGGAGAACTAGGAATAAAGTGGAATATAAGCAGATGGAGAAGAAACGGTGTTATTTGATGGAAAATATGATTCTGAAAGAAAAAAGTTATTGATATGTGACAGGTTATTGTTAAAGGGAAGCAAAAGAAGATTGAAAGTAGAGGATTATTTGAAATGGCTGATTTTGAGAGGAAGATGATAAGACTTTGAAGGATAAGAGTTTTAAAAGTTTGAAATGTAGTGGAAATTATGAAGTTGATTTATAACAAGTTTCAGAAAGTAAAGGGGTGAGTATTCTTTAGTCAACAGATAATGCACATTTGTTATGTGCAAAAGCATTGTTAGATGCACTCAGGGATAAATCCTTTGGGATTTAATTCTAATAGAGGGGCTAGACTTGAGCACAGAAGACTACACAGTATGATCACAAATATATTAGGAGAAAACTACCAAATGTTACTAAAGTTAAAAGGTGGAAAAAACATTTCATTAAGGGAAAGCCTGGGATGGCATTTAGTAGCATGGAAGTGACATTTTAGCTAGTCTTTGAAGGGATGGGGATTCCAACTGGCAGAAATTAGTCGAAAGAACATTCCAACCTGAGGAATTAACAGGAGCAAAAATGTGGTGGTGAGAAGTCAAGGAGATGTGGAGAAGAGTGTGTGTTGGTTTTAGGTTTTTTTTTTTTTTTTTACTATGGTCCACAGTAAGGAAAATGTTTCACATCTTCACCTAATATATGCATGTATGAATGTGTGTATGTTTAGAACACAAAGTTTCAATAACAGTAACTGTCCTTACCACGGTGGAGGCACCTTATGCTTTCTGTTGTTCTCTTTGACTAAAAAGAAAAAAAGGATTGCTGTCACTAAACTGATTTCATGATGAATTAATTGATCATAACCTGTAATTTGTAATGAAGAGTTCATGAGTATGGTATAAGATAGGAAAGCTCAGTTGGGGTTGAGTTGAAAATGGATGGCCTTGAAAGCTAAGCTAAGTAGTTTGTATTTGATATGACATAGTGTTGTGCTTGGTAAGCAAGCAAGCTAGGTTTTAGTCTTGGCCTTTCTGTTTACCTCCACGATGGTTGTGGAGAGAATTACTTCCTTTCTGAGACCCAGTTTTCTCATCAGGAAATTGATAATCATTACACCTCTGGCAAGGGTTATTGTGAGGGTTTGAGGATTAAAGTATGTTAATCTAGGATTTAAAGCATGCTAACATATATCATTACGGTACAGCTATTGAACTTTTTTGAGTAGAGAATTGAACCAAGGACTATGTATTAGATACCTTAGTCTGATGATAGCTATACCATACAAGATAGATTGGGGATAGTGTGGTGGCAGAGTATGACTGGAGGTGAGGAAAGCCCAGTTTGGAGGCTACAGGAGAAACTAAGATGGGCTTGAATTCATTTGATAACAGGAGGATTATAAATAAAGGTGTGAGATTTGATTGGATCGAGAGAAGAGGGGAAGATGACTAGGAAATGAGAGTTGGGGAAAGATGTAAAAGGCAGCAACTGCAATTGGATTACATCTTTAGATAGTTTGGTGGGGTACATTAGAATAGATACAATTTCCTGCATGAGTAGGTTCTCAGTTGTTTGTTGATGATTAAATAGGTAAGCCAAGGAATGAACTGTGAGTGAAGACAGTGATAGATGGGTTTGAGAAGGAGGGGTTAGATTGGAGGGTGCTTTTGATGATCTGCCAGGATTTATTCAGTCAGGAAATAATTTTATATACTTACTGTGTGCAAGGTTCTATGGTAGGCCGTGTGAAGGATACACATTTATATATGATGTAAACATGTTCATATTCTTCAAGAGTTTGTCCTGAAACAAAAATGTGTACACATCTGTCTGACAGAAGTACTATGGCAGATTCAACTTTGTGAAGAATTGGTACATAGCTTAGAGCTTGAAGGATAAATAAGATTATAGTAGGCATGATGGTGAGGGTTGGCACTCCAGAAAGAAGTGATATGACTGGTAGAAAAATTCTGGATATATTAAGTAATTGGTGGTCTACATGAACTGGAATTTAGGGTTCATGTTGATGAATGGAGGAAAATAAAGTTAAATAGATACTTAAATATCCAGGCTGAAGTGGTTCTTAAAAATTTGTTGGGAAATGACTTATATAGAATGCTCAAATCTTGAGTACAGTTTAATTTTTTCTCCTAGGTTTACATTTATGTAATCATCACCCAGTTCAATATAAACATTCTCAACATCCCAGAAGGTTTCCTCATGTGTCTCCTCTAAGTTTATGCCGCCTTCAACCAAAAGTAATTACTATACTAACCTCTGTCACGCAGAGTAGTTTTGTTACGTTTTCATATTAGGGGAATCATACTTCTGTATCTGGTTTCCTGTGCTCACCATATGACTGTGAGATTCATTCTTTTTCATTGCTCTTTGGGGTTCATTATGTGAATATACCAGAGTGTTTATCCATTCCATGATTATTGGAAAATTGAGTAGTTTCTATTTTTTGGAAATAGAGTTTTAACTTGACTCGGTATGTAGTGGAGAACCATTGATTTTTGAGTGGGTTTAAGAGTGTTTATCTGGTGACCTGTTTTGTTTGTTTCTCTGTTTTTTTTTTTTTTTTTTTTGCAATGAACAGAACCTAGTAACTAGAAGACAAAGAAGGCTATGACAGAAGTGTGAAGTACTGAGAATCAAAGTTGGGATGGTGGTAATGGGAATAAAGGGAAAGGGAGCCATGTAAGAAATAATTGAAAGAAAGATTGAAGGATTTGATGGCAAAAGGGCTTTTGGGAAACAGTGGAGAAAAACAAAAGGGGAACTCCAGGGTTTTTAATTTGGGTGACTGTAAGAATGGTGGTGTCATTAAAAGAAATTATTATATCCCTTAGCAGAACCATGTTGATGGGGAAGAAGGGCTACTTTGGTTTTAAGACACATTGACCAGTGTGTGAGGCACCAGTGAAAGTATCCAAGGGGTATTGTCTGCTGCTGCTGCTAAGTCACTTCAGTCGTGTCTGACTCTGTGCGACCCCATAGACATCAGCCCACCAGGCTCCCCTGTCCCTGGGATTCTCCAGGCAAGAACACTGGAGTGGGTTGCCATTTCCTTGTCCAATGCATGAAAGGGAAAAGTGAAAGTGAAGTCGCTCAGTCGTGTCCGACTCTTCGTGACCCCATGGACTGCAGCCTACCAGGCTCCTCCATCCATGGGATTTTCCAGGCAAGAGTACTGGAGTGGGGTGCCATTTGCCTTCTCCAGGTATCCATAAGAGGAGAGAAAATGTAGAAACAGCAGTAAGGGATGAAACCCTGAGAGGCAGAGAACTGGAGAGAGCTCCTGGACAGAACTTGGGAAAAGACCCATTCTTTGGGCTAAAAAGAGGACTAGTAGTCATTGGAGACAGAAGAAGCAACCAGAGAGACCGGAGTAGAATTCTGTGTTGTGTGTGCATTGCCTGTATGCTCAGTGGCTTTAGTTGTGTCTGACCTTTATTTACCCTATGGACTGTTGTCTGCCAGGCTCCTCTGTCCATGGGATTCTCCAGGCAAGAATACTGGAGTGGGTAGCCATTCCCTTCTCCAGGGGATTTTCCAGACACAGGCATCAAACCCACGCCTCTTCATGTCTCCTGCATTGGCAAGCTGATTCTTTACCACTAGCGCCACCTAGGAAGCCCCAGAAAAGGAGGTAGTTCAAGTGTCATTGCCAAAAAGATTAAGAACTTGGGTGCTGAGCCATAGGATTTGGTACATGGAATTTTTTTGGTCTTCAAGAGAGTAGTTTGGAGACCAGGGTCCATAGGGTTAAAGGACTGAGTGAGTTGGGAGAATATGGAAGCATCAGCTATAGGAATTGTCTTAAGTTTATTTTAAGGAGGAACAACTCTTCTTCCAAAACTGAAGGCAAGAAGTAACAGATGGATGAAAAGATACAGCATTTTAGAAGCTATAAAGAGGATTTGATTACAGGTGGAGAAATTGTGATCTGAGAGAATATTATGGAAGAGATTATTTGATGAAATTAAGGATTTAAATATGAAAATGATTTGGATTAGTCAATGAGATGGAGAGTTGTATTTAGAATAAGTCAGTTGTAGAAGATTTCGTAGCTTTCTGGTGATGCTTAACACCCAGTGTGTGGGTGTGGATAAAACAGATGGTGAAGATTGTCTTTCCTTGGGGAAATGCATGGTGAATGTAATGGGAAGTCATGGTATTCTGGAGAGGGCAATATTAAAATGGTTGATGGACAGATTTAAATTGTGTAGGGAGATAAGTGAAGCCAGAAGGAGGTGAAGAGCAGGTGTAGACCCAGAAAATAAAGCAGTTGTGGTTAAAAAAAAAAAGGTCTCTAACGTTATAGTCCTAGTGGCGCTGCACTTCCAATTGATGTCCTGTTCTCAGTATATACGTAAGTGGCTGAAGTGCACATGCAGGTCTTGGGAGTTGAGGAAGGTCTGTGTAATGTGCAGAAAGGTCTTCAGCACCTTGGTCACTGAGAATAGTGGCTGAATGTGGGACAAAGTAGGACTGACGTCTTTGTGGGGAGCAAGGTGGGAGGGATTCTGGAGCTTGGTAGATGTTGCAGATAGAATGGTTTAAGTGAGTAATGTGAACTGCAAGGAGATTTTTCAGTGATAAAACAATGGGAGTGGCCTTGGGGAACAAAAAGCAATTGGTGCTTTTATCAAGCTGAAGGAGTGGAAGAATGGATAGCTAAGTTCTGTGAAGCAGGTTGTCCAAGAAAAGCCAAACTTGAGATAAGATGAGGGGCTATCCAGATAAGAGATAGTAGTGATCTGAATTGTTGTAGCATGAGGATGGAGATAAAAAGATGGATTTGTTTCATTCACTCTTTAAGTTTTTTATAAATAAATTATACTTGCAAAATTGTAACCATTCATGTATAGTATACTGAGATAAATTCAACTGAGAGATATTTGTGGATTAGAAAGGAGACAAAGGGGGAAAAAAGCTGAGGTGGAGGTTACTAATATGAAAGTCAAAAGACATGGTAATTTGTTGACAGTAGAACATGGACAAGCTGATAGAAGCTAGTAAATGGATAGAAATGAATGCAGAGATTGAAGTTGACTCTATATCAGTCTAGTGGGGAGGGATGGGGAGGGACATGGGAGGTAGGTTCAAAAGGGAGGGAATATATGTGTACATACCTATGGCTGATTCATGTTGAGGTTTGACAGAAAACAACAAAATCTTGTAAAGCAATTATCCTTCAAATAAAAAAAAAATAAGAATAATAAAAAAAGAGATTGGAGTTGACCTGAATAGGAATAAGTAAGATGAAGAGGACAGTGAGTAGCTTGTAATAGAGAAAATATGGAGGAAACATAATGCCACCTAAGAAACAAAGCCAGAACCCTATTCCTTCTCTGTGCATGCAAGGACAGTCCTTGCTATCCATGATGTTATTATAAAGGTGATAGATACTATGTCATGTATAATTGTTTTTTAAAAAATGATGAATGATAGAGACATTGAGATTTTTTATCTCTCCTTGAGTGCCTCAAAAACCACAATTCTGCAAAAATTGTGTGGTGATAATTTGTATATGTAAAGAGGTTCAGGTATAAAATGGAAAACATGGGGTGGATGGTAAAAGGAAGTGTCTTAAGGGATCTAAAGTGGCTTCTGTAGTTTCTTTTTGTCTGTGACTTTTATCTGATATATTTCTTAGTGTGTTTAGGAAGTTGGTCTGCTCTGTCTTCTCATTTCATTTATTACCTGAAAAATACTTTTACTTAACTTTTTATTTAGAGTAGAGCTGAGTAACAAAGTTGTGATAGTCTCAGGTGCGCAGCAACGCAACTCAGCCAGACAAGAGAGAGCATATAAATGTATGGTTCTAAATATGGCCTATTTTATTTCTGATTATTTATCATTTGTTGAACATTTCTAGAGGAGCAGTGTTGCCAGTTCTAAAGCCAAAATATAGCTAAAACTGAACCATTGCTTCCTTTTTTGTTTTGTTGTAGATCTTCAGCATTATCACCTCAGGGCATGAAACCTTCATCATCTTCTGTGCTGTAGCCCATGGGGTTGCAAAGAGTTGGACACAACTTAGTGACTGAACAAGACCTAGACCAGGCCTTCAATGTTTTGGCTTGCATCTTTGCTCTTAAACTTTTGCTTGTCCTTTTATACAATAGAATTGATTTTTGTCAGACTTTGTCTTCTGTTAACATTTCCCTTGTACTATCAAAGACTTGACTCTCAAGTGCTTACCTAACTGTGCTTTTAGAGATTCTCCATTAGTACCGTGCTCTGGTCCCAGTAATTGGCATTTTAAACCATTAAGGGAAAAATGCTGTATACTTCAAATCCTTACTATTTGCATTATATTCTTCACACGGTTAATGAACTCTTTCATCTTTCAGTCTCTGAGCAAAGAATACTTCCTGACTCTCCCTGTTCAGATCAGGGTTTTTGATGTTCCTTTATGTTTCATGGAAAGAGAGCGTGTTTATTTATTTAACTTTTTATTTTATATTGGAGTATAGCTGATTAACAAAGTTGTGATGGTTTCAGGCGCACAGCAATGCGACTCAGCCAGACAAGAGAGAACTTATTTAGTGGCACTGAGAAAAATATGACAAAGCACGAAATATAGTTTTGGTTTTCCATCCTAGGGCAGCTTTGCTTCAGAATTAGTTTCAGAATCTAGCTCTTGGTTATTCAGCCTTTTTCTCTTATATCTACATTTAGTAAGTCACCAAATTTAATAATGAAGAACCTATGGAGACCACCCAGAGCTTGGAAGGCCTAAGATGGCCCAAGGATGTCACTTGTTTGATTCACAGCTTTACTGTAATCTGCCAATAGTCTAGAATTGTTTCTGTGAGTGAGTGAGTGAGTGAAGTCGCTCAGTCGGGTCCGACTCTTTGCGACCCTGTGGACTGTAGCCCACCAGGCTCCTCCGACCATGGGATTCTCCAGGCAAGAGTACTGGAGGGGGTTGCCATTTCCTTCTCCAAGAATTGTTTCTAGGACCTGCCTTATACAGGCTTGGCGAGTGGGGGTATGCTCTGAGTCTTTGAGTGGATTGTGTGGGTTAGACCAATGATGGATATCTTAAGATATGAGGAATCATTATAGTAGAAATGGTGACAGTATGTTTTAAAGTGATAAATTAATTTAACATAGATAAATGACTTCACAAGATAGGGGTTGGATGCCTGAAAATCTTGGTTCATGTGAAGGAGTTTTCATTGTAAATTTGAGAGGATCCAGTATATAAGGGATTAGAATGAAATACACAGTTGCTGTTTTGCAGGGTGCCCTGTATATTTGTCAACACGTACATACACACCTGCATATGTAGAGACATATAATGATAGAGATAATGTGTTAATTTGATTAGGTTCTATAAGTAGAGTCTTTGGGGAAATAAGTATGGTAGTCTTGTTATGAGTGATTCAAATGAATTGGTAGAGAGTAGTTGGAAAGATAGTTATTAGGGGTATGTTTAGGAAGTAGATTTTTTCAGTGACTTTGGTAGCCTGTCTGGCACAGTTTCACAAAATTTGAGGGCCATTTGGGGCAAATTTGTGTGTTAAGTTGGGGGATGTTAGCTTTGAGGGATCGTAGGATCAAACAAAAAATGCAGTGCCTGAGAAAGTTATTTATTAATTGATTTGGTAGATGCTGATAAAAATTAAAGAAGGTATTTGTGGAGAAGTTTGTGTAGGTAAGTGGGATATATAATGGAAGGGATTTAGGAGAAAGTTTGTTATTATTAGAAAAGTAAATTTCAAAAGGGTAAAATTGAAAAGACCGTTTAGGGAAGATAATTCTTCTGAGAAAATGCAGCTCACAGGTTGAAAGAAGGCAAGGGAAAAGTAAAAGGAGTAAACTAAGGTGTGGAAGGAAGAGTTAAGAGGAAGATTAAAGAAGAGGTTACTGGAAAAGACTTATTGTAAGGAATGTTGTGTTGAATACTACTTTTGATAGTGGTTCGGTGGGGAGGGGGACTTTTACCAAGGATAATTCAGTTTAATAGTTTTATTTCTTAAGAAACCCGGGAAGTCGGGAGCCCTCCTAGCCCTCCTGTTGGGAGCCCAGGCTCGCCCGCGCGGGATTTCACAGGAGCTCGGGTCAGCGGCAGGCGGAGCTGCGCGCGTGGTGGGCCCAGAGCCGCCGCAGCTGCCTGCGAGCGCGGCCGAGCGGAGTGGAGGCGGGCCGGGCCGGTGGGACTCGGGCCTCAGGGATCCGCGCACCCTCGGGCCCTCGGGGGGCGCTCCAGCGAGCGAGCAGGCCCGGGGCGGCGCGGTGGGGGCCGGGAGGAGGGGCTTCCCTGAGCGCCCGAGCAAACCTCCGCACGCGGCTCGCACGGCTTCCTTTTGTTGTGTGTACGGGAGTGAGAGAGTGCGCGCGCGTGCGTGAGTGCGCCCGTGGGCAGAGAGGCGGCGGAGGGGGGCCGAGAAGCCGGGGCTTTTCCTGCTGGGGTGGCTGGCGCGCCCGGGCCTCGGCGGGCGGTGGGGCCTTGCAGACACCCGTCTTCCGGGTCGGGGCCCGTGGCGCAGTCCAGGCCCCTTCCCCCAGCGAGATGGCAAACTTTGTGAGTGACTTCTCGGCGGCTAACAAGTGTCTGCCTGACAGCGGGGGCCGACGAACGTTAATTGACACCCTCCTTTCGGTCCTAACCCTGTTTTTTTTTTTTTGTTTTGTTTTGTTTTTTAACAAATCTTATGTTGGACTGTACTGTGTTTACAGTTTTACGGTGTGCGAAAAGGTCAGACGGGTAACTTGGGTCTACTAGACACTTTTTTTACTTGGTATCAAGAGCAAAAATTGTACGCTTGTATCTATCCTTATATTGGTTGCGCTACTAAAACCTGCATGTTTAGTGGTAAGAACAGTCCTAAAGGCCTTTCCAGAATTAGGCTGTAGGGCACACTTTGTCTCTCCAGACTTCGTAAAGCACTTTTTACAGTGCCAAGAAAGAACTACTTGTGTCTTAGACTAGATAAAGTTAGGAAACGAAAAAGTTAAAGCCCTTACCAAGAGCTTGCGTTAAAAACAGCTTTTTTGTTTTGTTTTGTTTTACATAAATTATGATTGGTGTAGTTTGCATATAGAGTTTTACACAGTTGGGCATGGTGTGATTTTAAAAAGAGCGTTTCTTACTAATTTTACAAAGGGCAATGATAAAGGCACCACACAGTTTTGAAATTTCAAGTATGTTAAATGTTGCTATAAATAAAATCCTGTTCAGATTTTTAGATTTAAGAAATCTAAAAATACGTTTGCAGTTGTCCTTTGGGTGCAGGAAGAAGTCCTAGGTTGCCCAGGGCTTGTTTCTGGGCAGATTTTCAGTGTTGTCAGCGTGATATGGGTGTAGAACCTTAACCTGAGTGAATAATTTGCTTGAGATTACCAGTGTGTTTGCAGCTGGGAATAGACTCTGGGTCTCTTATTCCCAGTCTGGTGACCTATCCAAGAATAGACTAAGGAAACTGGGTATTTGTCTGTTTGGTGGAAAATATGGCCGAGTTGATTTTATACTAAGTATTAAAGAGCCAGAAAGGGAATGTGTGAACGTTTAATCTTTGCTGCACTTAGACGTATGTAGTTTCTCCATTCTTTAAATACATAAAGGATTTGAGGATATTCATGTTGCTTTTCATGGCATTTGTAGCATATTTACATTTGATTGAAACGTAGATGCTTATTATATTTAACTGTGGGAGATGAGTTTTTCAAGTGGGTGTTCTCAGTGGTTGAAGAATAGTTGGTAACCTGAGGATGTTTAGCCTCATAAATGCTAGGGAGAAGAGGAATTATGTTAATTTCATTAATTTCTAAGTAAAAAATCTTCAGCGGTCTTTATTGAAGATGCTTACAAAGGTCCTGCTGGAATACCTGTGAATTTTCTTCTCACCTTTCTGTATTGCTATTTTCATTATAATTACTAGCTATGATTTGTTTTGTTCATTCCTGGTCTTTCCTTTTACTTTTCCTCCTGTGTCACAGAAACATTCCCTCTTCTTCCTGCTTCTCATCTCCAAAGAACCCTGGAAATTTTTAATCTTAATACAGTTCTCCATGAGAGATGGTTTTGGCAATGTCTGAAGACATTTTTGGTTGTCATGCTGGGGGATTCTGTTGGTATCTAGTGGGTAGGTACTAAACATCCTACAATGCACATGATAACCCCACAGCAAAGAATTATCCAGTGCAGTGTCAGTAGTGTTGATGTTGAGAAGCCGTGATTTAATTATTGTGGGTGATATTCTACTTATTGTCATGTAATTGATATCTCTGTATTAGATCTGTTATAAATCTTTTCTTAGAGTTGTCATTAGAATGATCATGGATCAGAGGTTATGAAGTATATTTTAGAGCATGAGTTAATAGGATTTTGGAGTGGAAAGGTTAAAAAGTATAACTCTGAGTATGTGGCTAAGGAAATAGTTTCAGAGAGATTGTGCCTTACCCAAGGTTCTACGGATATGGAGAGCTCAGGTCTTGTTATTTCTATTATAATTTAATTTTAATTTACTTAATTAAAATTAATTTTAATTATTACTGAGGGAAATGGTATTTTGTAACTTTTGGTTGATAAATTTAAATAATTAAAAATTTAAAAATTGCATCATGAGAATCTCAGTATTCACTAAATCATTGTTACTTTTTTATTTTCCCATGTTGTTGAATTCTTCAGCATGGTTTTGTTAACCGTTGTAAACTTTTCAGCATCTTCTTTTTAAAAAAAAATTTGAAAAATTAAAAAAGGCCACATACAATTTAAAAGCAATTTGGAGTTAATTAGGATATCGTTGGCAGTATTGCGGATGCAAACCCAGCTAGAATTGTTAAAATGTCTCAGGGTGTCTTGAATTTAGACATCTGTTTTATGAGGATTACTATAATGGTCAGTTATTTTACTGATTGTAAATCTATTTTAGCAAGATTCTTTCAGTTAATTTTAGAAAAAGATACTGAAACTTTGAGGTGAAATGCAATTGAATGATATATAAATTAGATATTTAAATTGGGTATTTCAAATTAAGTGCTGTATTGTTGGAGGGAGAAATACGGAGTTCTTTTTAAGTTAAAAAATGTTTTCTGTGGTGCTGCTTTTTAAAAATGAGGAAACCAAGTAGGACAGAAGACCAATATGAGCAAAGATTTAAAAAAAATTGTTTTATTTAAGAAATAAAAGAAATTTTTTTATAGAAAAATTTTAAATGCTTTTTAGCAAAAAGAATAAAATCACTAACTGGAATACACTACTGTTAATGTTTTTATATATGGCATCTTATATTTTTGTTAACCGTTTATTATGAAAAATTTAAAAAGATAAAAAATGCAGCTTTCTTATGAACTGCTATATACCAGACTAGCCTCAACAGTTAGCAATTAATGGCCAGTCTTATTTCATCTTTGCTTCTGCACCCTGTCTCTCAACTCACATAATTTTTAAAAACACTTTAATTTGAAATAATTATAAACTCAGGAAGTTGCAAATAGTGGAGTCCTGTGTATCCTTTACCCAGCTTGCCCCCAATGGTGAGACATTGAAGTTAGGAATTTGACATTGGTATTAATATATTACTGTTATAGAGATTGTCAAACTTAGTCAGTTCTCAGCATTTTAAAAAATTTAGTTATTTTGGATAATTGCTTTACAATGTTGTATTGGTTTCTGCCACCTTCACCCCCTCTTGGCACCCATAAGTCTTTTTTCTGCGTCTCTGAGTGGGTCTGTTTCTGTTAAGTAGATCTATTCATTTGTGTTGTATTTTAGATTCCACGTATAAGTGATATGGTATTTGTCTTTCTCTTTCTGATTTAATATAATAATCTCTAGGTTCATCCATGTTACTGCAGTTGGTGTTAGTTCATTCCTTTTTTTTTTTCTTTTTTTATGGCTGAGTTTCTTATTTTATTCCTTTTTGTTTCATTCTTATTCTTTTTTTTTTAATTTTATTTTATTTTTAAACTTGTTCGTTCATTCCTTTTTTATGGCTGAGCAGTACTCCATTGTATAACTATGGGCTTCCCTGGTAGCTCAGCTGTTAAAGAATCCGCTAGCAATTCAGGAGACCTGGGTTCCATCCCTGGGTTGGGAAGATCCACTGGAGAAGGGATAGTTACCCACTCCTGTATTCTGGCCTGAAGAATTCCATGGGCTGTTTAGTCCTTGGGGTGGCAAAGAGTCAGACACAACTTTGTGACTTTCACTTTCATTTTTCATCCGTGTTACTGCAGATGGTGGTGTTTCACTCTTTTTAATGGCCAAGTAGTATTCCATTGTGTATCTATACCACATCTTCTTTATCCATTCATCTGTTGATGGACATTTAAGTTGCTTCGATGTCTTGGCTGTTGTATGTAGTGCTGCTATGAACATAAGGGTGCATGTAATCTTTTCAAATTATAATTTTATGTGGATATATGCTCAGAAGTGGTACTGGTGGATCATATGGAGACTCTGTGTTTAATTCTTTGAGGAAGCTCCATACTGTTTTTCGTAATGGGTGCACCAATGTACATTCCCATCAACAGTGTGAGAGGGATCCCTTTTTTCCAACATTTATTTGTATGGTTTTTAATGATGGCCATTCTGACTGGTGTGACGTGGTACTTCATTGTAGTTTTAATTTGCATTTCTCTAATAATTAGCCATGGTGAGCATCGTTTCATAGGGCAGCATGTTTTTGATTTTGATGAAGTTTGGTTTATTTATTTTTACAGAATATGCTTTTGGTGCCAAGCCCAAGAACCTTTTCTTTAGGTCTTGAAGACCTAATTTTTATTCTGAAAATTCTGTCGTTTTATGTTTATGTTCATCATCCTTTTTGAAATAATTTTTGTATGTGGTTGTGAGGTTTAGGCCTAGACTTTTATTTGGCATGTGCATGCATGCATGCTCAATCCCTTCAGTTGTATCTGACTCTTTGTGACCCCCTGGACCACAGCCTGCCAGGCTCCTCTGTCCATGGAATTCTCCAGGCAAGAATACTCGAGTGGGTTGTCATGCCCTCCTCCAGGGGATCTTCTTGACCTAGGGGTTGAACTTGCATCTCCTGCATCACAGGTGGATTCTTTACCCACTTGTTCCAGCATTGTTTGTTGAAAAGGCTATCCTTTCTCCTTTGAATTATTTTTCTGCTTTGTCAGTTAGTTAATTTTTCTTTACTGGTTATAGAATTATTTAGATTATTGGCTTCATTTTGGTTTAGTTTCAGTTGTGTGAATTGGAGAAATAGTTCAGTTTTTTTCTGTGTCCAGTTTAAAAGTGTAAAGTTGTTTTGTAGTATTCCCATGTTATTGATATTACTTAATATTTATTTATTTGACTGTGCTGGGTCTTAGCTGTGGCACACAGGACCTTTGATCTTTGTTGTGGTATGTGGGATCTTTTTGGTGTGGCATGTGGACTGTTAGTTGTGGCATGTGGGATCTAGTTTTGTGACCAGGAATCGAACCCTGGCCCCCTGCATATACAATGTGGAAGCTTAACCACTGTGCCACCAGGGAAATCTTCCTTATTATCTTTTAAAGTTCTACAAGATCTTAGTGATATCCCTGTTTCAATCTTAATATTGGGTTTATGTCTTGTCTCTTTGTTTTTGTTAGTGATGGTAGAGGAATGTAAAATTTTTGCTTCAATGATATTCTCTGTTTTCCTATTTTGAATTTTGTTAATTTCTGCTCTTCATTGTTTGCTTTCTGTTGCTTGCTTTGGATTTATATTTTGCTTTTTTTTTTTTAAAGTTTCTTGTAAGTAATTAAGGTATTGATTTGAATCTTTCTTCTTTTCTAATGTAAGCACTTACTGCTACAGATTTCCTCCTAACTACTGATTTAGCTGCATCCCACATATTTTGAAATGTTATGTTTTTATTTTCATTCATTTTATGTACATATTTAAAATTTTTCTTTGAGTGTTTGTCTTTGACCCATGGACTTTGTTTTTCCACTTTACTTTTCTTTTTTAATTTGTTTTTAATTAGAGGAACCCCATGGACTTTTAAAAAGTGTTTATTCGTTTGTGTTCAGAAATTTTCCTGTTTTCTTCCTGTTACTGATTTCTAGTTTGAGTCTATTATTGTTATATAATGTACCTCCTATTTTATTTTGATTCTTTTAGATTTGTTGAGGTTTGTTTTATGTCCCAGGATATAATCTGTCTTTGTGAATATTCCATGGATGTTTGAAAAGAAATACGTACTCTGCTGTTGTTGGGTGGACTATTCTGTGTACATCAAGCTGACCCTGTTGGTTGGTTGTGTTATTAATACAGCCTCTCTGATGAAAAACAAACGAACCATCCTAGCTTTTCCATTCTTTTTACTTTCAATATATGTTACTGAATTTCTTGTTAGTAGTATATAGTGGGCCATTTCAGAAACATATTCTTCCAGTCTTTCTTGATTTGTCTGTTTAGACCATCAACATTTAAGGTAATTACTGATAAATATTGACACTTAAATCTGCCTTTTTATTGTTATTATTTTGTAATTTTCTCTGGCTTTTTGTTTCTCTTTTCTTTCTATCCTGCAGATTACTAAAACATTTCTTAAGATTCTTTCTCATAATTTGTAAAATATTTATAGTTTTGAGTCTGTTTTGGTATAGATTTTGTAGTGGCTGTTGTAGTTATTACTAGTGTATATATGACTTACAGCAGTCTCCAGGTATCAGTACTTTACTGCTTCAGTTGTCATGTGGAAACTTCACTTCTCATTTACCTTTTTTTACCATCTTGACTTTTAAATGTAATTAAGTATCAGTATAAATTTTGTTTCCATCATTAAGTATGATCTAGAAAACTACGATGCAGCTGAAGATGGAGGAGCTCTATACAGTCAGCAAAAATAAGACCTGGAGCTGACTGTGGCTCAGATCATCAACTTCTTATTGCAAAATTCAGGCTCAAATTGAAGAAAGTAGGGAAAACCACTAGGCCATTCAGTTATGACCTAGATTAAATCCCTTATGATTATACATGCAGTGGAGGTGACAGATAGATTCAAGGGACTACATCTGGTATACAGAGTACCTGAAGAACTAACTATAGATGGAGGTTTCTAACATTGTAAAGGAGGTGGTGACCAAAACCATCTGCAAGAAGAAATGCAAGAAGGCAAAGTGGTTGTCCGAGGAGGCCTTACAAATAGCTGAGAAAAGAAGAGAAATGAAAGGTAAAGGAGAAAGGGAAAGATATACCCAACTGAATGCCGAGTTCCAGAGAATAGCAAGGAGAGATAAGAAAGCCTTCTTAAGTGAACAATGCAGAGAAATAGAGGAAAACAATAGAATGGAAAAGACTAGAGATCTCTTTAAGAATATTGGAGATACCAAGGAAACATTTCATGCAAAAAGATAGGCATAATAAAGGACAAAAACAGCAAGGACCTAACAGAAACAGAAGAGAGTAAGAAAAGATGACAAGAATACACAGAAGAAGTGTACAAAAAGCTATTAATGACCCAGAAAACCATGATGGTGTGGTCACTCACCTGAGTCCTGGAGTGTGAAGTCAAGTGGGCCTTAAGAAGCATTACTATAAATAAAACAGTGGAGATAATGAAATTCCAGCTGAACTATTTCAGATCCTAAAAGATGATGCTGTTAAAGTGTTGCACTCAATATATCAGCAAATTTGGAAAACTCAGCAGTGGCCAGAGGACTGGAAAAGATCAGTTTACATTCCAGTTGTGAAGGACTGTGCTAAAGAATGTTCAAATTACCATACAATTGCACTCATTTTACATGCTAGCAAGATTATGCACAAAACCCTTCAAGCTAGGCTTCAATAGTACATAAGCCAAGAACTTCCAGATGTACAAGCTGGATTTAGAAAAGGCAGAGGAACCAGAGATCGAATTGCTAGCATCTGCTGGATCATAGAAAAAGAAAAGAAAATCCCCCCAAAATCTACTTTTGTCTTATTGACTATGCTACAATCTTTGATTCTGTGGATTACAACAAACTGTGGAATATTGAAATATCAGACCACCTTACCTGTCTCCTGAGAAATCTGTATGCAGGACAAGAAGCAACAGTTAGAACTGGACGTGGAACACCTAACAGGTTCAATATTGAGAAAGGAGTACAGCAAGGCAGTATATTGTCCCCTTGCTCATTTAACTTAAATGCAGAGTTTAGTTCAGTTCAGTCGCTCAGTCGTGTCCGACTCTTTGCGACCCCATGAATCACAGCACGCCAGGCTTCCCTGTCCCATCACCAACTCCCGGAGTTCACGCAGACTCACATAAATCGAGTCGGTGATGCCATCCAGCCATCTCATTGTCTTTCGTCCCCTTCTCCTCCTGCCCCCAATCCCTCGCAGCATCACAGTCTTTTCCAGTGAGTCAACTCTTCACATGAGGTGGCCAGAGTACTGGAGTTTCAGCTTCAGCATCATTCCTTCCAAAGAATACCCAGGACTGATCTCCTTTAGAATGGACTGGTTGGATCTCCTTGTAGTCCAAGGGACTCTCAAGAGTCTTCTCCAACACCACAGTTCAAAAGCATCAATTCTTCAGTGCTCAGCTTTCTTCACAGTCCAACTCTCACATCCATACATGACTACTGGAAAAACCATAGCCTTGACCAGATGGACCTTTGTTGACAAAGTAATGTCTCTGCTTTTGAATATGCTATCTAGGTTGGTCATAACTTTTCTTCCAAGGAGTAAGTGTCTTTTAATTTCATGGCTGCAGTCACCATCTACAGTGATTTTGGAGCCCCCAAAAATGAAGTCTGATACTGTTTCCACTGTTTCCCCATCTATTTCCCATGAAGTGATGCGGCCGGATGCCATGATCTTAGTTTTCTGAATGTTAAGCTTTAAGCCAACTGTTTCACTCTCTTTCACTTTCATCAAGAGGCTTTTTAGTTCCTCTTCACTTTCTGCGATAAGGGTGGTGTCATCTGCATATCTGAGGTTATTGATATTTCTCCTGCCAATCTTGATTCCAGCTTTTACTTCTTTCAGCCCAGCGTTTCTCATGATGTACTCTGCATAGAAGTTAAATAAGCAGGGTGACAATATACAGCCTTGACATACTCCTTTTCCTATTTGGAACCAGTCTGTTGTTCCATGTCCAGTTCTAACTGTTGCTTCCTGACCGGCATATAGGTTTCTCAAGAGGCAGGTCAGGTGGTCTGGTATTCCCATCTCTTTCAGAATTTTCCACAGTTGATTGTGATCCACACAGTCAAAGGCTTTGGCATAGTCAGTAAAGCAGAAATAGATGTTTTTCTGGAATTCTCTTTTTCGACGATCCAGCGGATGTTGGCAATTTGATCTCTGATTCCTCTGCCTTTTCTAAAACCAGCTTGAACATCAGGAAGTTCATGGTTCACAAATTGCTGAAGTCTGGCTTGGAGAATTTTGAGCATTACTTTACTAGCATGTGAGATGAGTGCGATTGTGCCGTAGTTTGAGCGTTCTTTGGCATTGCCTTTCTTTGGGATTGGAATGAAAACTGACCTTTTCCGGTCTTGTGGCCACTGCTGAGTTTTCCAAATTTGCTGGCATATTGAGTGCAGCACTTTCACAGCATCATCTTTGAGGATTTGAAATAGCTCAACCAGAATTCCATCACCTCCACTAGCTTTGTTTGTAGTGATGCTTTCTAAGGCCCACTTGACTTCACATTCCAGGATGTCTGGCTCTAGGTGAGTGATCACACCATCATATGCAGAGTTGATCATATGAAATGCTGGAGTGGATGACTCAGAAGCTGAAGTCAAGATTGCTGGGACAAATATAAAAAACCTCAGCTATGCAGGTGATACTACTTTAATGGCAGAAAGTGAAGAAGAACTAAAGAGCCTTTGATGAAGGTGAAAGAGGAGAGAGAAAAAGATGGGTTAAAATTCAACCCTCAAAAATTGAAGATCATGGCATCCGGTCCCATCACTTCATGGCAAATAGATGGGGAAAAAGTGGAAACATTTTTCTTGGGCTCCAAAATCACTGTGGATGATGACTGCAGCCATGAAATTGAAAGATGCTTGCTCCTTGAAAGAATAGCTATGACCAACCTAGACAGTGTATTAAAAAAGCAGAGATACCACTTTGCTGACATAGGTCCGTATAGTCAAAGTATGGTTTTTCCAGTTGTAGTGTATGAATGGCGAGTTGGACCATAAAGAAAGCTGAGACCCAGAGAATTGATGCTTTTGAACTGTGGTGTTGGAGAAGACTTGAGAGTCCCTTGGACTGTAAGGAGATCAAACCAGTCCATCCTAAAGGAAATCAGTGCTGAATATTCATTGGAATATTCAAGGAATGATGCCGAAGCTGAAGCTCCAATATTTTGGCCTCCTAATGCAAAAAACAGACTCAATGGAAAAACCCCTAATGCTGGGAAGATCGAGGGAGGGAGGAGAAATGTGTGACAGAAGATGAGATGGTTGGATGGCATCACTGACTCAGTGGACATGAGTTTGAGCAAACTCCGGAAGATACTGAAGAACAGGGAAGCTCAGTGTGCTGCAGTTCATGGGGTTGCAGAGAGGATGTGACTTAGTGACTGAACAACAGAAAATTAATGATGGAAAAGATAATGTGTTGTGTGTACCTATATTTCTATTTTTCTTGTTCAGAAAATTTTCTTCAGCCAGGGATCGAGTTGCTAGTGACATATTCTTTTAGTTTTTCTTCTCTTGAAAATGCATTAAAATTTTTTCCATTTATTCCTTGCTGTGGTCTGAATGAATTTCTCTAAAATGTAAATGTTGAAATACTAATCCTTAGCATGATAGTATTGGGAATTAGGTCCTTTGGGATATTTTTAGGTCATGGGGGAGAGCCCATGAGTGGGATTAGGGCTGTTACAAAAGAGGCCCCCAAGAGACCTCACTTGCTCCTTTTCTGCCATGTAATAATACAGTGAGAAGTCTGTGACCTGGAAGAGGGCCCTCACCTTAACCATGTTGGCACCCTAATCTTTGGATTTCCAGCCCCAGAACTGTGAGAAGTAAATTTCTGTTGTATATTTATAATAGAGCCACTCATTTTGTCATGTTTTGTTGTGGCAGCCTGAATAGATTTACAACATTCCTGAAGAGTAGTTTCACTGGGTCTAGAATTCTTGGTTAGCAATTCTTTTTTTTTTTTTAAAGCATTCAAAAAATATTCTGCCACTTTTTCTAGTCAAGGCTGTATATTGTCACCCTGCTTCTTTAACTTATATGCAGAGTACATCATGAGAAACACTGGGCTGGATGAAGTACAAGCTGGAATCAAAATTGCCGGGAGAAATGTCAATAACCTCAGATATGCAGATAACACTACACTTATGGCAGAAAGCAAAGAATAACTAAAGAGCCTCTTGATGAAAGTGAAAGAGAAGAGTGAAAAAGTTGGCTTAAAACTCAACATTCAGAAAACGATCATGGCATCTGGTCCCATCACTTCATGGCAAATAGATGGGGAAACAGTGGAAACAGTGACCGACTTTATTTTTGCGGGATTCAAAATCACTGCGGATGGTGATTGCAGCCATGAAATGAAAAGACATTTGCTCCTTGGAAGAAAAGCTATGACCAACCTAGGCAGGATATTAAAAAGCAGAGACATTACTTTGCCAACAAAGGTCTGTCTAGTCAAAGCTGTGGTTTTTCCAGTAGTCATGTATGGATGTGAGAATTGGACTGTGAAGAAAGCTGAGCGCCGAAGAATTGATGCTTTTGAACTGTAGTGTTGGAGAAGACGCTTGAGAGTCCCTTGGACTGCAAGGAGATCCAACCAGTCCATCCTAAAGGAGATCAGTCGTGAATATTCATTGGATGGACTGATGCTGAAGCTGAAAATCCAATATTTTGGCCACCTGATGCTAAGAACTTTGAAAAGACCCTGATGCTGGGAAAGATTGAAGGTGGGAGGAGAAGGGGATGATAGAGGATAAGATAGTTGAATGGGATCACTGACTCAATGGACATGAGTTTGAGTAACCTCTGGGAGTTGGTGATGGACAGAGAGGCCTGGTGTCCTGCAGTCCATGGGGTCACAGAGAGTCGAACATGACTGAGCGACTGAACTGAGCTGAACTGATGGTTGAGATGAGAAGTCTGGTGTTGTTGCAGTTGTTGTTCAGTTCTAGGAAATAGTTATTTTTTTCTGGCTGCCTTCAAAGGCTTTTCTTTCTTTTTAGTTTTTGAAGTTTTAATTATGATGTGTCCCGGTGTAAATTTCTTTGGGTTTATCCTGTTTTGGGTTTGCTCTGTTTTTTGAATCTGTAAGTTTGTATGTGTCATATTTGAGACATCATTAGCCATCTTTCCTTTATATACTTTTACAGTCCTTCTCTCCTCTCTGGGACTCCAATGATAAGAATGTTGGATCTTTTGTTATTTGGCCTCAGGTCCTTAAGACTCTGTTAGTTTTCTTTCAGTCTTTCCTTTCCTCTGTTTTTCAGATTGGGTTAATTCTATTTTTCTGTCCTCAAATTCAGTGATTCTTTTTATTATCTCTGTGATTGTATTGAGCCAATCCAGCAACCTTTAAAGTTTTATGTTATAGTAATTTTTAGTTCTGTAATTTCTTTTTGCTTCTTTTTTATAACTTTTGTTTCTTTACTGAGGTTTTCCATTTTTTTTTTTCACTTGTTTCAGGAGAATTTAGAATTGATTGCTGACACATTTTATAATGGTGCTTTAAAATCTTTTTCAAATAATTGTGTAGCATCCAACTCATCTCTGTATTGGCCTTGATTGATTATCTTTTCTCACTCATGTTGGGATTTTCTTTTGTCATTTTCAGTTGTGTATTATGTCAGAAGGCTCTGGGCCCTATTTATATTTTTTATTTTATCACACAGTCATCCCACTTAGATTTAGTGTACTGGTCTTCGCCTGCTTTTGTAGGCTTTGGTTTTAATGGCAGTTTAATTTTCAGAGCCCTTGTGGTTGGCTTGGTTTATCTGATGCTGTCTGGACACCCACTGGTCCTTGCTGATTTTACCTTAGAGAATAGAAGGCATTTCCTTTTATCAGGTTTCTGGGTGTCTCCAGATGGGAGAGGATTGTGGTGCGGTCCTCCTGGTACCCACCCCGAACACCTAGTTCTTCCCTGACCCTTATCTCTGGGTGAGAGAGGAGAGTCTTGGCCCATACTGAGTTGTTTGTGCTGGCTGGGTTCCTAAGTTTAGACCACTTGCCTCCGCATCTCAAGGTGGAAAAAGAGTTTCAGATCATACAGGGAAGGAAGAGTTGCTTCCTCTGTCCGGTCTTTGTTGTTGGCCGAGCTTCCAGTTGCCCTCCCTCGCTTGATATTGCAGAGAGACTCCTGTTTAGTTTGGGGGAGGATTATGCTTATCTAGTCTACTTTCTGTTGCTGAATTGGTGGCTGGGAAATGTCAGTCTGGGTTGCCTTCTTCTATTGGATGTGGGGACATAAAGCACTATGATGCTTTTTTTGTTTCTTTGGTCCTAGAGTCCGAAACTGGTTAGCTGCCTTCTTTCCAGTTTTCATAGTTTTCTTTTGGTTGTCTCTTTCTGTTATTCCCATGGTTTATACTTGTGCTTAATGTGGAGAAGCAGGGAAAAAGAGAGCTGTGCCATCTAGACTGGAAGTTCAAATTCCTTATTTTTTGTGAACTTGCATCATCTCCACCCAGCAGGTTATTTCAACTTTGAAAATAATTGTTTATGGCCATGTACTTTGTGAACTTTTGAGCACAGTATAAATGTTTGCTTCAATTATAGACCATAGTATTGGACCCTAAGGAAATTTTTGGAACATGGGTAATAATCAGTTCAAGAGGGTGCCAGAATATGTGCTTGCAATTATACTAGGCATTTATCACATAAACAAACTTTGTAATATAGTTAATTAAAATGAAACTGTGAATTCTGGGTAAAGATGTGTTTATTTAAAGGATTATTTGTATTTAAAGTATTTAATAATTTCAGTACTAGATTGTTGTTGTTCAGTCACTAAGTAGTGTCTGCCTCTTTGTGACCGCATGAACTGCTTCACGCCAGGCTTCCCTGTACTTCACTATCTCCCTGAGTTTGCTCAAATGCATGTCTATTGAGTTAGTGATGCCATCCAACCATTGCATCTTCTGTCATTCCCCTTCTCCTGCTCTCAATCTTTCTCAGCATCAGGATCTTTTCCAGTGAGTCTGCTCTTCACATCAAGTGGCCACAGTAGTGGATCTTCAGTTTGAACAACAGTCCTTCCAATATGCAGAGTTGATTTCCTTTAGGATTGACTGGTTTGATCTCCTTGCTGTCCAAGGGACTCTGAGGAGTCTTCGCCAGCACCACAGATCGAAAGCATCAGTAATACATACTAGTTTTTTAATATTAGTAAACATTTTTAAAAACAATACTGAAAATGTTGTATTATGCAGACAGGTTAATCTGTTTCTAATTCATTAGTTGAAAAGGAAAGATAAGATAAAAGGTCGTGCTTTTTACATTCCATGGTTTTCTAATTGAGAATAAATTGGCCCAAAATAAATTGGTCCATTCTATGTTAGTAGAAGAAGCCATTGTTTCTGAAGGATGAATAACTTGTTAAATCAACTACTGCTATTTATTCATTTGGCCACCCTGCTCAGCATGTGGAATTTTCGTTCCCTACCATATATTGAACCCATGGTACCTGCAGGAGAAGCATGGAGTCTTAACTACTGGACTACCAGGGAATTCCCAGCTATTACTGTTTTTTAAAAAAATCTCACTAGCATATGGAAACAGTGGCTGACTTTATTTTTTTGGGCTCCAAAATCACTGCAGATGGTAATTGCAGCCATGAAATTAAAAGACGTTTGCTCCTTGGAAGGAAAGTTATGACCAACCTAGACAGCATATTAAAAAGCAGAGACATTACTTTGTCAACAAAGGTCCATCTAGTCAAGGCTATGGTTTTTCCAGTGGTCATGTATGGATGTGAGAGTTGGACTATAAAGAAAGCTGAGCGCCAAAGAATTCATGCTTTTGAACTGTGGTGTTGGAGAAGACTCTTGAGAGTCCCTTGGACTGCAAGGAGATCCACCCAGTCCATCCTAAAGGAGATCAGTCCTGGGTGTTGATTGGAAGGACTGATGTTGAGGCTGAAACTGCAATATTTCGGCCACCTGATGCCAAGAGCTGACTCATTTGAAAAGACCCTGATGCTGGGAAAGATTGAAGGCAGGAGGAGAAGGGGACGACAGAGGATAAGATGGCTGGATGGCATCACCGACTCAATGGACATAAGTTTGGGTAAACTCCGGGAGTTGGTGATGGACAGGGAGGCCTGGCATACTGCAGTTCATGGGGTCCCTAAGAATCGGACACGACTGAGCAACTGAACTGAACTGAACATATTTTGTCAATTGTGTTGTTATTGTAGTTATAGAGAAATAATTGGGCTCCATTGCAGCCACTTGTTGAGGTATTCTCTGATTGACTTTAATGGCAAAGCTTAGATTTCTAATCAGATTAGAAACCATTTCTTTTTATGTGTGAGCACACCTCTACATTGTGTTTAGTGTCTAATGGAATTCTGGATGTATGTTCTAGACAGAGGAGATAAAAATGACTGATTCTAGTATTGAATAAGATTAAATTATCAACAGGTGAACTGGCTTTTTAACGGACTATTTATGTTTTTAAATGAAAATATTTAACTATATTTCATATTTGAAGTAATAATTCTAGTTCCCTCTTGTTATTTTTGGTTTAATAGTATTTTAACATTTTTATTAATAAAGAATTGACACTTTAAATAGCTGAACTTATTTTCAAATGGGTATTTCTGTAATCTTTTCTTGGGTCTCCTAAATTATTAGAGTAGAATAATTTTTATAAAAATCAGATGAACTTAATTTTTTGTTTCTTTACATGGTAACAGTTATTGAAGCAGAAGGGATTAAGAAGAGGTGGCAAGAATACACAGAGGAACTATACAAAAAAGGTCTTAGTGACCCAGAAAACCACAATGATGTAGTCATTGACCTAGACCCAGACATCCTGGAGTGTGAAGTCAAGTGGGCCTTAGGAAGGATTACTGCAAACAAAGCTAGCGGAGGTGATGGAATTCTAGCTGAACTATTTAAAAATCCTGAAAGATAATGCTGTTAATGTGCTGCACTCAGTATGTCATCAAATTTGGAAAACTTGGCAGTGGCCTCAGGAAAAGGTCAGTTTTCATTCCAATCCCAAAGAAGGACAGTGCTAAAGAATGTTCAAACTACTGTACAATTGAGCTCCTTTAACATGCTAGCAGTGTTATTCAGCTAGTAATGCTGAAAATCCTTCAAGCTAGATTTCAGCAGTATGTGAACTGAGAACTTCCAAATGTACAAGCTAGATTTAGAAAAGGCAGAGGAACCAGAAATCAAATTGGCAACATCTGTTGCGTCATAGAAAAGGCAAGGGAATTCGAGAAAAACATCTACTTTGCTTCATTGACTATGCTAAAGCCTTTGTATTTGTGGGTCACAACAAACTGTGGAAAATTCTTAAAGAGATTGAAGTATCAGACCACCTTGCCTGTCTCCTGGGAAACCTATATGCAGGACAAGAAGCAATGGTTAGAACTGGACATGGAAAAACGGACTGGTTCATAGTTGAGAAAGGAGTTCATCATGGCTGTGTACTGTTACCCTCCTTATTTAACTCATGTGCAGAATACATCGTGCAAAATGCCGGGCTGGCTGACTCTCAAACTCTAATCAAGATTGCCAGGAGAATCAACAACCACAGATTTGTAGATGATACCACTGTAATGGCAGAAAGTGAAGAGGAACTAAAGCACCTCTTGATGAGGGTGAAAGAAGAGAGTGAAAAAACTGTATTAAAACTCAGCATTCTGAAAATGAAGATCATAGCATCCGATCCCATCACTTCCTGGCAAATAGAAGAGGGAAAAAGTGGAAATAGTGACAGATTTTATATTCTTGGGCTGCAGAATCACTGCTAACGGTGACTGCAGCCATGAAATTAAAAGATGCTTGCTCCTTGAAAGCTGTGACAAATGTAGACAGTGAATTAAAAGCAGAGCCATCTCTTTGCCAACAAAGATCTGTATAGTCAAAGCTATGGTTTTTCCAGTCGTTTTGTATGGATGTGAGAGTTGGACCATAAAAAACAGTTGAGTGTTGAAGAATTGATGCTTTCGAATTGGGATGCTGGAGAAGACTTGAGACAAGTCCCTTGGATAGCAAGGAGATCAAACCACTCAATCCTTAAGGAAATCAACCTTGAATATTCATTGGAAGGAATGATGCTGAAGCTCCAGTGCATTGGCCACCTGATGCAAAAAGCTGACTCATTGGAAAATATCCTGATGCAGACAAGAGGAGAAGGGGGTGATAGAGGATGAAATGATTTGATGTCATCATCGATGCAATGAACAGGAGTTCGTACAAACTCTGGAGATAGTGAAAGACAGGGAATCCTGGCATGATGCAGTCTGTGGGGTTGCAAAGAATCAGACGTGACTTAGCGACAGAACAACAACAACAATGATCATTACTGCAGATAGCATTTTAATTTCAAATTTTGTTTTCACTGATCTTATCCTTACTTCAAAGATGTTTATTTATTTTTTTTGACTCCCAGAATATTGTTAATAGTAGCGTTAAATATATTTTAATTGGAAATGACCTCTCCTCTTGTGCTATGTTAAAGTAAACATTTATTTGGATGCAGGAGATCTGGTTGAATTCTTTGCCATTATGGTTAAGTGCTGTGTAACCATGGGTATTTAACCTCTTCAACCTCGGTTTCATGATTTTTTTTTTTAATTTATATTTTTAATTGGAGAAAAATTTCTTTTCATTGTTGTGTTGGTTTCTGCTGTACGCTGCCAATCAGCCATATTTATACATATCTTACCTCCCTTTTGAGCCTGCCTCTCATCCCCTCTCCCCATTCCATCCCTCGAAGTCATCACAGAATGCCAAGCTGGGCTTCCTGTATTATATAGCAACTTCTCGCCAGCTATCTGTTTTACACATGATAGTGTGTATATGTTAATTCTGCTTTCTCCATTTGTCCCTCTCCTTTCTTCCCCCACTGTATCTACAGGTCTGTTTTCCAAATCTGTGTTTCTATTCCTTCCTAGCAAATAGATTCATTAATACTGTTTTCTAGATTACAGATTTATGTGTTAATATATGGTATTTGTTTGTCTGTTTCCAACTTACTTACTTCACTTTGTATAACAGTTTTTGGGTTCATCCACCTCACTAGAATTGACTCAAATTTTTTCTTTTGTATGACTAATATTCCATTGTATATATGTACCACATCTTCTTTATCCATTCATCTGTCAATGGGCTTAGGTTGCTTCCATATCCTAGCTATTGTAAACAGGGCGGCTATGAACATTGGGGTACATGTATCTTTTTCAGTTGTGGTCTTTTCAGGGTGTATGCCCAGTAGTGGGATAACTGAGTTATATGGTAGTTTTATTCCAGAGTTTTAAAGTAATCGCCATACTGTTCTCCATAGTGACTGTATCACTTTACATTTCCATCAGTGAAACAACTGACAAAAGATTTATTTCCAAAGTATATAAGCAGCTCATATAGCTCAATACCAGAAAAACAAAGAGCCCAATCAAAAAATGGGCAGAAAACCTAAACACAAACTTCTCCAAAGAAGACTTACAGATGGCCAAGAAACACATGAAAAGATGCTCAGCATCACTCATTATTAGAGAAATGCAAATCAAAACTACAGTGAGGTATCACTTCACACCAGTCAGAATGACCATCATCAAAAATATACAAACAATACATGCTGGAGAGGATATGGAAAAAAGGGAACCCTCTTGCACTGTTGGTGGAAATGTAAATTGATTCAGTTTCATCATTTGTAGATTGGAGACAAACAATAGTCCCTTCCCAGGTAATTGTGTGTGTAGGATTTTCTTTCTTAACCATGTGGATTGACTACACTGATTGTGAAATTTTTAAGATTTTGGCATAATTTTTGGTGAAAGTAGAAATAGAAAATCATTCTAGAAAGACTTGGTTAGGGTAGTTTCTGGGATAGTAGGTTTGAATTTGGAGGGTTTCCTTTCCTCCTCAGGATAGATCTGGTCATGAAAAGTACACTCTTGAGTTCTAATAAATGAATTTTTCAAAGCAGGTAGTGTAAATTAAACAAAGTTTGTCTACTTTGTTACTGAGTCAAAATTCTAAGCGTATTCATAGAAATCTCTTGCCTGAAACAAAGTTTTTTCCTTTCCTATTTTTTTTTTAACACTGTTCAGAAAGTATCATTAAATCATAAAAATAAGAACTAACGTAAAAGTAGAATTTGACTGAATACTTTCAAATGTGATTCAATGAAAAATGCTAAAGGCCTTGAAGCATTTTTCCTCTCAGATTCCTAGAGCCATCACGGTTTGGTGGTGGTGGTGATGAGAAACAGCAGGGGGTAGCACAGTAGGTTCTGGAGGCCTGGTTGTGGTGGTGGTTTACTTGCTCAGTTGTGTACTGACTCTTTGTGACCTATGGACTGTAGCCCGCCAGGCTTCCCTGTCCGTGGGATTTCCAAGGCAAGAATACTGTTTCCTTCTCCAGGGGATCTTCTGGATCCAGGGATCAAACCGGAGTGTTCTGCATTGCAGGGAAATTCTTTACGCCTGAGCCACAGACCATTATGAAGGCTTTGGTTCTGCCACTTACTAGTTTTGTAACCTTTGGTCAGTTTTTTCTTCTTTAAAATGTGAATAAATATTAGCACCTACATCATAGATTTGTTTTTTTTTTTTATTGAGTTAATATCTGCAGAGATGTAGCAACATTATTGACCAAAGTCCAAAGCATATACTATTCATTGTATTCTTAAGTGTGGAACCAACATTAAAAGATCACTTCTTCTCTTTTGGAAAAATAACAAAGGGAGAATTAATTGATCCCTGCTTTGATTTTTCCTGTGATAAATTGCTTAGACTTCAGTTATAGCACTTAACACTTTGCATTATCATCACTAACATTATCTGTTGTATGTTTATTTACTCTCCAAGCTAGATTAGGAACTCCTTTGGGAAGAGACCACAGTATTTTAATGCATGTCTTAGAAATCTTAGGTAGTATTGCATATACATATCAGGTGATCAAAAATGTTGATTCAGTTAATGACAGAAATGTCCCAATTAATGACCTGCTGGTAAATGCATTGAAATACTATGGAAGGGTATAGCTAATGGTCCTTGCAAGAAATTTCATTTATTTCTTAATATGTGTTTTGTCTTAATTTGATTATACCTGTGCAAGTGATTATAATCACAGAATAATTAGCCAGCAGAGTCTTAAATCAGAAGAAGTGCTAAGCAGGAATATTCACTCACTCTTTAAGTAGGGGAAGTGGGGCAGGGAAAGAGGAAGATCTTAGCAGCTCACTGGGGTTCGCTTGTGGCTCAGCTGGTAAAGAATCCACCTGCAATGTAGGAGACCTGAGTTTGATTCCTATTTGGGAAGATCCCCTGGAGAAGGGAACGGCTACCCACTCCAGTATTCTGGCCTGGAAATTCCATGGACTGTATGGTCCACGGGATTACAAAGACTTGGACATGACTCAGTGACTTTCACTTTACCTGATCATTAGGTGGTTGTCCAAGTAACTTTATACCTTTCTTTTTGTATTTACAGGGTCTTAGTTTCCAGTCTGGTAGATTCTTTTCCCAGTTCTTAGTGGAGAGGAGTGGCAGAGGGGAAAGAGGGATAGAGACACTTGGAAGGAGAAGTGAAATTGGTAGATGGTGCTAAATAATTTAGGTTTCTAGAGACAGAGACTGTGTGGTCTGTGAGTTAGGGAAAATTGTGCGTTTCCATGGTAGGAAAGGTTGTGATAGGAAAGACATTCCAAAATTTCTGTTTATAGATTTAGACTTTGAGGTTATATTATTCTGTACATCTGGGGGAATGTGTGTATTTAGAAGTGAAACATGTTTCCCTTTCCTTCTTGCTTCACTATTTTTCTTTCTTTCTCTTTTAACATATCTAGTTATAGTTTTTCATGTGTGACAGCTTTAATTTGGGGCTTTCAATAAAACGTGATGCAGGAAAGTAAGTAGACTTTTTGTGAAAATGTTTTCAACAGAATATTAGCATTTCAAAAACATTTGTTCAGCTGTATATGTTACCATTATTATATGATGACGTAAGTAATATCTTGATTGTTGACTTGATATATCCTATGAACTTTAAAAGACTTGTAATGTAATACCAAAGTTTATAATTTGAAGATTTTTTATTTACTGTATATAGGTAGAGTTTACCATGCAACTTTATTCCTGTGAACTGTTAGAAATTCTAAACGTTGAATTTAGTAAAGAATGTACAGTGATGAATAGGAATGCAGTGCAGATATAGTTTTGTTTTACTTTACATATTTTTGGTACTGTCTACTACAATAATATAGTTCCATGGCTTTTATCTTTTTGGTGCTAAAGCGATCAGATCAGATCCGATCAGATCAGTCGCTCAGTTGTGTCCGACTCTTTGCGACCCCATGAATCGCAGCACGCCAGGCCTCCCTGTCCATCACCAGCTCCCGGAGTTCACTCAGACTCACGTTCATCGAGTCAGTGATGCCATCCAGCCATCTCATCCTCTGTCGTCCCCTTCTCCTCCTGCCCCCAATCCCTCCCAGCATCAGAGTCTTTTCCAGTGAGTCAACTCTTCGCATGAGGTGGCCAAAGTACTGGAGTTTCAGCTTTAGCATCATTCCTTTCAAAGAAATCCCAGGGCTCATCTCCTTCAGAATGGACTGGTTGGATCTCCTTGCATTCCAAGGGGCTCTCAAGAGTCTTCTCCAACACCACAGTTCAAAAGCATCAATTCTTTGGCGCTCAGCCTTCTTCACAGTCCAACTCTCACATCCATACATGACCACAGGAAAAACCATAGCCTTGACTAGACGAACCTTTGTAGGCAAAGTAATGTCTCTGCTTTTGAATATGCTATCTAGGTTGGTCATAAGTTTCCTTCCAAGGAGTAAGCGTCTTTGAATTTCATGGCTGCAGTCACCATCTGCAGTGATTTTGGAGCCCAGCAAAATAAAGTCTGACACTCTTTCCACTGTTTCCCCATCTATTTCCCATGAAGTGATGGGACCGGATGCCATGATCTTCGTTTTCTGAATGTTGAGCTTTAAGCCAACTTTTTCACTCTCCACTTTCACCTTCATTAACAGGCTTTTTAGTTCCTCTTCACTTTCTGCCATAAGGGTGGTGTCAGCTGCATATCTGAGGTTATTGATATTTCTCCCGGTAATCTTGATTCCAGCTTGTGCTTCTTCCAGTCCAGCGTTTCTCATGATATACTCTGCATATAAGTTAAATAAACAGGGTGACAATATACAGCCTTGACGAACTCCTTTTCCTATTTGGAACCACTCTGTTGTTCCATGTCCAGTTCTAACTGTTGCTTCCTGACCTGCATACAAATTTCTCAAGAGGCAGATCAGGTGGTCTGGTATTCCCATCTCTTTCAGAATTTTCCACAGTTGATTGTGATCCACACAGTCAAAGGCTTTGGCATAGTCAATAAAGCAGAAATAGATGTTTTTCTGGAATTCTCTTGCTGTTTCCATGATCCAGCGAATGTTGGCAATTTGATCTCTGATTCCTCTGCCTTTTCTAAAACCAGTTTGAACATCAGGAAGTTCACGGTTCACATATTGCTGAAGCCTGGCTTGGAGAATTTTGAGCATTACTTTACTAGCGCATGAGATGAGTGCAGTTGTGTGGTAGTTTGAACATTCTTTGACATTGCCTTTCTTTGGGATTGGAATGAAAACTGACCTTTTCCAGTCCTGTGGCCACTGCTGAGTTTTCCAAATTTGCTGGCATATTGAGTGCAGCACTTTCACGGCATCATCTTTCAGGATTTGGAATAGCTCAACTGGAATTCCATCACCTCCACTAGCTTTGTTCGTAGTGATGCTTTCTAAGGCCCACTTGACTTCACATTCCAGGATGTCTGGCCCTAGGTGAGTGATCACACCATCGTGATTATCTGGGTCGTGAAGATCTTTTTTGTACAGTTCTTCTGTGTATTCTTGCCATCTCTTCTTAATATCTTCTGCTTCTGTTAGGTCCATACCATTTCTGTCCCTTATCGAGCCCATCTTTGCATGAAATGTTCCTTTGGTATCTCTGATTTTCTTGAAGAGGTCTCTAGTCTTTCCCATTCTGTAGCTAAAGCTATAGAAAATACATATTTAAAAGTAGTTATAGGTAATTGAGAGGAATGGCATATATGCTCTTTTACATGCTTGGGAACAAAACTTTGAGGCAGGCAATTAAGAGGTTAGTAGAAATAAATTATTTTAAATAGGTTTTTTGTTGTTGTTGTTGATGATGACTAGTTTAGCAAAGCTACTGACTGGCTAAGGACTAGAAAATGCTGAATTATCAGAAAGGCTGTTGTAATCCCTTGATGAAATTGTGTTAAACGCAACTTTGGATTAATATACTTGGTTGTTTTCTGAAGAGTTATAGTTTATTTGTTCTGCTTTTATTATTATAATTTTATTGATTTGCAAGATATTTATTAAGCCCTAAGAATGTGTTTGGGTTATTATATAAAATGCTTAATTATTTCTGAATAATGGTTATAATTGGCCTGAATTTGTTTCTAATAAAATTTCAGGTTTCAGTCCTCATTACCTCCATTTCATATACTGGGAAAGCATATCGCAGTTGCAGGAAGAAAATTATATATGTCCAATATCAATGCAGTACCAACATAGAGTGTTAACTTTATATTAGTTGCTATAAGATTGATTATAGCATGACATTAAAAAAAATCTGTGGACGATTTTAACGTTATTAAACACCTTTGTCTTGAAAATTTTAAATACTTAACATTTTTGTAGTTTCAAAAGCAAATGTTTTTAATATAATTAGACTTTTGAGATGAGGGAAATGTTACTGTGAGATTTCATCAGGAATAGAACTGTTTGAGTAATTGAGAACATCAACGTACAATTTTAGTGAAGTACATTTTGTGTCCTCCTATTTTAAGTTGTTGATGGTAATTCTAGTTTATTGCCCTGATTTTAAAGAAATCCTAATCCTTAGCTAGAAGTTAAATTTGAAAAAGTCCAATTAGTGCCTGGGTCATTTTTTCATGAAATCATTTAGCACTGATGGATCATTACAGTTGCGCTGTTCTAAGTGAACTAATATTATTTAATCCATGAAAAGACTTTTGTCTGATTTAGCACATTTTGATATAACTGTTATAACTGTTTTATCTGGCTTTAAGAATGTATCTAATCATGATTTTTTTGAGGGGAATAACCTGTATTTTTGTACTTTTACAGGCTAGAGGGAGGAACCAACAGCTTGGAAATTCGACCAAGTGATCTGGCGGGATGGGCATTTTCCTGACCTATTTTGTAGAGGTAATCTAGCACTGTTTTCTTCACTCTTACCTATGATTGATGGCTATATACTTGAACATGAACATACCTGTCACAGCTGTTGGATAGTACTCTGCTTTTCCTGGATAATCCCTTTTCTTTTATACTTAAATATTCCTGCAGTGCAGGAGGCCCTGGTTCGATTCCTGGGTGGGGAAGATCCCTTGGAGAAGGGATAGGCTACCCACTCAAGTATTCTTGGGTTTCCCTGGTGGCTCAGCTGGTAAAGAATCTGTCTGCAATGTGGGAGACCTGGGTTCCATGCCTGGGTCAGGAAGATCCCCTGGAGGAGGGCGTGGCAACCCACTCCAGTATGCTTGCCCTGTGGACAGAGAGCCTGGCAGTCTATAGTCCATGGGTCACAAAGAGTCAGACACGGCTGAGCGACTAAGCACACAGCACAGCATGAATATTACATATGGATACCATGATATGAACATCTATACATAGGAAATAATTGATGTTATTAGTTCTCTTTGATGAAAACCATTATCTTTTCTCACTTAACAAGATTATCTGCATTTCTCTTTTTTAGGCCCAAAGTCCCTTATATTAGGAAGACCCAAAATCTTCTCCTGTCTTGTTGGGCTATGTTGGTACATGTATTAGACCTGTGCTTTTATCTTTTAAAGTGAAAGAAAATTAAACATGAACAGTATTTAGGGTAATTACATGTGGCACATATTCTCATGTCATTATTAATGATCATAACAGTTCTAAGATTCTCATCTTCACCAGACGCTAGCTCAAATCCAGCTCTTGATCTTGGATTTCCAACTTGTGGAACTGTGAGAAGTAAATGCTTATTTAAGCCACCTGGTCTTGGATATTTTTGTTTTAGCAAGGAGCCTGTTCTTAATCCATGTGTATCCATGTAATCTGCCTCTTGAGAAATTTGTATGCAGGTCAGGAAGCAACAGTTAGAACTGGGCATGGAACAACAGACTGGTTCCAAATAGGAAAAGGAGTATGTCAAGGCTGTATATTGTCACCCTATTTATTTAACTTCTATGCAGAGTACATCATGAGAAACGCTGGGCTGGAAAAAGCACAAGCTGGAATTAAGATTGCCGGGAGAAATAACCTCAGATATGCAGATGACACCACTGTTATGGCAGAAAGTGAAGAGGAACTAAAAAGCCTCTTAATGAAGGTGAAAGTGGAGACTTGGCTTTACAAAAAAAAAAAAAAAGTTTGCTTAAAGCTCAACATTCAGAAAACAAAGATCATGGCATCCGGTCCCATCACTTCATGGGAAATAGATGGGGAAACAGTGGAAAGAGTGTCAGACTTTATTTTGCTGGGCTCCAAAATCACTGCAGATGGTGACTGCAGCCATGAAATTCAAAGACGCTTACTCCTTGGAAGGAAAGGATGACCAACCTAGATAGCATATTCAAAGGCAGAGACATTACTTTGCCAACAAAGGTTCGTCTAGTCAAGGCTATGGTTTTTCCTGTGGTCATGTATGGATGTGAGAGTTGGACTGTGAAGAAGGTTGAGCGCCGAAGAATTGATGCTTTTGAACTGTGGTGTTGGAGAGGACTCTTGAGAGTCCCTTGGACTGCAAGGAGATCCAACCAGTCCATCCTAAAGGAGATGAGCCCTGGGATTTCTTTGGAAGGAATGATGCTAAAGCTGAAACTCCAGTACTTTGGCCACCTCATGCGAAGAGTTGACTCACTGGAAAAGACTCTGATGCTGGGAGGGATTGGGGGCAGGAGGAGAAGGGGACGACAGAGGATGAGATGGCTGGATGGCATCACTGACTCGATGAACGTGAGTCTGAGTGAACTCCGGGAGCTGGTGATGGACAGGGAGGCCTGGCGTGCTGCGATTCATGGGGTCACAAAGAGTCGGACACGACTGAGCGACTGATCTGATCCATGCTATACGCCTGGATGATCACAGTGAACATTCCTCTGGCCTTCAGTTCAGTTCAGTTTAGTTCATTCGCTCAGTCATGTCCGACTCTTCCCAACCCCATGAATTGCAGCACGCCAGGCCTCCCTGTCCATCACCAATTCCTGGACTTCACTCAAACTCACGTCCATCGAGTGGTGATGCCATCCAGCCATCTCATCCTCTGTCGTCCCCTTCTCCTCCTGCCTCCAATCCCTCCCAGCATCAGAGTCTTTTCCAATGAGTCAACTCTTCGCGTGAGGTGGCCAAAGTACTGGAGTTTCAGCTTTAGCATCAGTCCTTCCAATGAACACCCAGGACTGATCTCCTTTAGGATGGACTGGTTGGATCTCCTTGCAGTCCAAGGCACTCTCAAGAGTCTTCTCCAACACCACAGTTCAAAAGCATCAATTCTTCGGTGCTAAGCTTTCTTCACAGTCCAACTCTCATATCCATACATGACTACTGGAAAAACCATAGCCTTGGCTAGACGGACCTTTGTTGGCAAAGTAATGTCTCTGCTTTTGTATGCTGTCTAGGTTGGTCATAACTTTCCTTCCAAGGAGTAAGCATCTTTTAATTTCATGGCTGCAGTCACCATCTGCGTTGATTTTGGAGCCCAGAAAAATAAAGTCGGACACTCTTTCCACTGTTTCCCCATCTATTTCCCATGAAGTGATGGGACCGGATGCCATGATGTTCGTTTTCTTAATGTTGAGCTTTTAGCCAATTGTTTCACTCTCCTGTTTCACTTTCATCAAGAGGCTTTTTAGTTCCTCTTCACTTTCTGCCATAAGGGTGGTGTCATCTGCATATCTGAGGTTATTGATATTTCTCCTGTCAATCTTGATTCCAGCTTGTGCCTCCTCCAGTCCAGCGTTTCTAATAATGTACTCTGCATAGAAGTTAAATAAGCAGGGTCACAATATACAGCCTTGATGTACTCCTTTTCCTATTTGAAACAAGTCAGTTGTCCCATGTCCCGTTCTAACTGTTGCTTCCTGACCTGCATATAGGTTTCTCAAGAGGGCAGGGTCGGTGGTCTGGTATTCCCATCTCTTTCAGAATTTTCTACAGTTTATTGTGATCCACACAGTCAAAGGGTTTGGCATAGTCAATAAAGCAGGCAATGGCACCCCACTCCAGTACTCTCGCCTGGAAAATCCCATGGACGGAGGAGCCTGGTAGGCTGCAGTCCATGGGATCGCTAAGAGTCGGACACGACTGAGCGACTTCACTTTCACTTTTCACCTGAATGCATTGGAGAAGGAAGTGGCAACCCACTCCAGTGTTCTTGCCTGGAGAATCCCAGGGACAGAGGAGCCTGTTGGGCTTCCGTCTTTGGGGTCGTGCAGAGTCGGACACGAATGATGCGACTTAGCAGCAGCAGCAGATGTTTTTCTGGAACTCTCTTGCTTTTTCTATGATCCAGCAGATGTTGACAATTTGATCTCTGGTTCCTCTGCCTTTTTTAAAACCAGCTTGAACATCTGGAAGTTTATGGTTCACTTATTGCTGAAGCCTTGCTTGGAGAATTTTGAGCATTACTGTACTAGCGTGTGAGATAAATGCAGTTGTGCGGTAGTTTGAGCATTCTTTGGCATTGCCTTTCTTTGGGATTGGAATGAGAACTGACCTTTTCCAGTCCTGTGGCCCCTGCTGAGTTTTCCAAATTTGCTGGCATATTGAGTGCAGCACTTTCACAGCATCATCTTTGAAGATTTGAAAGAGCTCAACTGGAATTCCATCACCTCCATTAGCTTTGTTCGTAGTGATGCTTTCTAAGGCCCACTTGACTTCACATTCCAGGATGTCTGGCTCTAGGTGAGTGAGCACACCATCATGATTATCTGGGTCGTGAAGCTCTTTTTTGTACAGTTCTCCTGTGTATTCTTCTTGCCACCTCTTCTTAATATCTTCTGCTTCTGTTAGGTCCATACCATTTCTGTCCTTTATTGAGCTCATCTTTGCATGAAATGTTCCCTCTGCCCTTAGGGATGGACATTTCATTGATTCAACCAGAGGCAATTATGTTGAATGAGAAACATAACTCTTTATTTCCCCTGGGTTTGGAGCTGTGAAGTTACAAGCTTCTCCTGCCACTACAGTGAAGATTTGCCCAAGAATAGACCAATATAGAGAAGAACAGCATCAAGACATGGCAAAACCAGGTGCTGATATAAGTCCTTAGATCCACCTGTGGTTGGAGCCTTCTTGGTTATGTCAACCAGTAAATCCCACTTTTAACTACTTTCTGTTCTGTTACTTGAAACCAAAAGAGTCCTGATTAATATGTAGAATGAGGGTAATGACTTGATGGTGACTTAATAAATTGGAACCTTTATAATTATGCATTTGTGTTTGAATAAATGCATATGTCGTAAAAAAAATTCTACGATTCTCATAAATTTTGTTTTGAGGATTCTTTTAAAATGAAGATGTGAAAATATTAGCAGTTTTAATGGTCATATTTTAAGATTTCATTTAACATTTTTTACTTCTTTCTTAGGTTTATTATAAGAGGAATAGACACTTAAGCTGTAGAGAATGTTATAAAAAAATTTAAAAAGGCTCTCCTCATTCCCATTCACTGTTAACATTTGTGTGTGTATGTATCATTCCATATATCTTCCATACATGTGTATATGTATACATATATTTACATAATCAGTATAAAAATGAAATCACAGCATACATATTGTTTAGCAAAAATACCGTTTTTGTTGTTAATTTCTGTACCTTTGCATATAATCCTTCTCATTTCATTCTATGTAATATTCCAATATGTTGATGTACCATAATTATTTTAACTAGCCTCCTATTTATGAATATTTAGGGGTTTTTTTGTAGTATTAAATGGGAATATAGTGAATATTCTTGGATACATTTTTGCACATGTTTAAAAATACTTTTGCAGTATAAATTCCTAAGGAAAAAATTGTTGGGTCAAAAAGTGTGTACATTTAATAATTTGTGGTTGACTTGCCTAACTAAAAAGGTGGTCCCTACATCAGTAGTCTGGGAAAATGGGGATCTCTCTATCTCTTTGATGATACTAGCTAGTGTCAAACTTTTTAATGTTTGTCAGGTTTTTGTTAGTATTGATTTTCAAAATTTCATTATGAGTTTCAGCATTTTTTCCCCATTGTTATTGGCCATATGTATATTTTCAGTGATCTTTTTGGTCATGTGTTTGGTCATGTGTTACTCAGTTTTTGCTTATCTTTTGATTTTGCTTTTACCTTGTAGACATTTTAATTTTGTGTGATTGAATTTAGTTATCTTTTTATTCATGGTCAAGGGTAGGGGAGGCGGTTTCCTGTGTAAGGTTTAAAAGGTCTTTACCACTGATTGTAGGACTCATTTTTCCTTCCATATTGTAACATCTCTGAAAGACATGAATTTTTGTCTTGTCATAGTTTGGCATGGTTTTTTTCTTAGTAACATAAAATAGCGTTTCTTAGAATTGGTAGTTTTAGATTCAGTGAACTTGAAAAATTGTATGGGTTTTCTATTTTTATGGTTTAAATTGTTTAAAATCTTTTTGATTTATATTGAATATTTTTGGTATAAGCAGTAAATGGAGAGATCAGCTTTACTGTTTTCCAGATGGCTAACCATTTGTCCTCATTCCAGTTATTGAATGATACGTTTCTTTTCTACATATTTGAAATGCCACATTTATCATATACTGAATTTCCATGTTTTTGGGGAAGGCAGAGTCTGTTTCTGAAATCATTTCTGTTCATTTCATCTGCCTGCTTGTTTTTTGTGCTGATAGTTCTGAGAATTCTGTAAAGGAACTGCTTAGAAACTCAATTTTACATAAATGATTTTTTATTAGAATTAATAGAATTAGGGCTATTGAAGAAGAGGTGTATGTTCACCATAACAACTAAAAAGATAAAATGCCTGTGATAAATCTAACTTGAAAAAAAAAGTTTAAACTACTGAGGGATAGGAAAGAAAATACGATTAATTCAAATTTTTGATAGATATGATCGAAAGTTGTCATTTCACTATAGAAATATAATTGATTTTTCTTTATTGATCTAATCTCTTGTGGCCTTGCTGAACTGCTTATTATTATTAGTCCTTGTAACTTTTTTTGTGGATTTATTAGGAAATTTCTACATATGAAATCACATCACTAGAAGTTTATTTCTTGTTTTCTAATTTAGATGTCTTTGCTTAATTGGTTGGTTGATTTTGCCTACCTGGTTTTACTAGTTAGAACCTGTAGTACAGTGTTGAATAGAAGCGGTGAAAATGTACATTCTGGTTTTTAGGAGGATAGCGTTCAGTGTTTAACCATTAAACATGATATTAGGTTTTTTGTAGATACCTTTTATCAGTTTGAGGAGGTTCTCTTCTGGTCTTAGTTTGTTTAGATTTTTTTGGTCATGAGTAAATGTTGAATTTTGTCAAGATCTTTCTTTTATGTTTATTGAGATAGCCATGTAGCTTTTGTCCTTTATTCTTTTAATATGGTGTATCATATTAATTGATTTTCAGATGTTAAACTAGCCTTGCTTTCATGGGATAAATGTTACTTGGTCTTGGTGTATAGGCCTTTTTTTAAAATCCGTTGCTAGATTCAGTCTGCTAATACCTTGTAAGCATATTGTATCTGTTGATGAGAGACACTGGAGTGTAGTTTTCATCTGATGTCTTTGTATCAACTCTAGCCTTACTGATGAAGTTGGAAGATGTACCCTCTCCCTTTTTTTCATGAAGGAGTTTATGAAGGATCGGTGTTTCCTCTGTAAATATTTGATAGAATTCATCAGCGAAGCCATTTCTTTTGAGGGGGCTTTTTAAATACTAAGTCTGTTTGTTCAGATTTTTCTGTTTCCTCTTTAGTTAATGTGTCAGTAGTATGTGTCTTTTAAGAAGTTTTATAAAAGTTGTTTAATTTCTTGGCACTTATTTGTTTATAGTATTCCTTCCCTTATAAGCTTTAAATTTTTGTGAGGTCAGTGTTAATATCCCTTCTTTCATTTCTAATTTTGTTAGCTTTTCTTTTTTCTTTTTTTTTTTTAATTTATTTTTAATTGGAGGATAATTGCTTTATAATGTTGTGTTGATTTCTGCCGTATGACAGCATGAATCAGCCATAAGTGTGTGTGTGTGTGTCCTGGTTTTTTTTCTCTTTTCTGTAGGTCAGTTTTCGTAAAAGTTTGTAAATTTTGAGTCTTTTTAAAAGAACCAAGTTTTTCTCTATTTTTCTGTTTTGTATTTCATGTATTTCTGCTCTAAATTTTGAATATTTTTTTCAGCTTGCTTTATGGTTTAGTTTGCTCTTTTTCTGGTTTATTGAAATGGAATCATGTCATTGATTTGAGATTCCACTTTTTTTCAAATATATAAAAGTATATCATTCCTTCTCAGTACTGCTTTAGCTGCATCCCATTAATTTTGGTATGTTTGTTTTATTTATTCAGTTAAAAGTATTCTCTAACATCTCTTTTAATTTCTTCTTTGAGGTATGTACTATTCAGAATTGTGAAGTTTAATTTTCAAATACTTGATAATTTTCCAGTTGATAGCTACTTAATTCTAATTTAGTTGATATCTACTTAAATTTTCTTATGGTTGGAAAACATTGTATGACTTAAGTCCTTTTACATTTTTAAGGCTTGTTTAATGGTCTAGCCTTTGATCTGTCCTGAAGAGTGTGTGCTTGGAAATTATTTTTTATGTTGTTATTGGAGTTTTGTATATATGCCAGCTAGGTCTAATCGACTGAGTGTGTTGTTCTGTTTTCAGGTTTTCTGTATCTTTGTTAATTTGCTGTTTTTATTCTATCAATTATTTAGAGTGTAGTATTGAAATCTCCAGTGATAATTTGTTGAATTTTCTGTTTTCTTTTTAATAATATTGTTTCATTATTTTAGGGTTTATAATTGTTACAATACTTTATTGACTATCATTAGAAAGAGATATCTTTCTTCATCTTTAGTATTTGTCTTAAAGTCTGTTTTGTCTAATTCTAATGTAACCACTCCACCTATCTTATGGTTACTCTTGCCATGGGGGTGGGAGTGGGGTGTGTGTCGGGGGTGTGTGTCCGTCCTTGTTCCCCATCTTTTTTCTTTCAGTCTTGAATTTAAAGTATGTCTCTTGCTGGCAGTACATGGTTGAATCTTGTGTTTTTTTGTCCAGTCTGACAGGCTCTACCTTTCCATTGGGCTGTTGAGACATTCATATTTAATTATGGACTTTGTTGGATTTCCATTTGCCATTTGCTTTATGTATATCTCATGGGTTTTGTTTCTCAGTGCTTCCTTACTGCCTTTTGAATTAAATGTCTTTTAGTATGCCATATTAGTTACTCTGTTGGTGTTTTTTCTAAATATAATTTAAGATATTTTCTTTGTGGTTGCTATGATATTTACATTATACATTTTAACATTAAATAGACCACCTGATCTGCCTCTTGAGAAATTTGTATGCAGGTCAGGAAGCAACGGTTAGAACTGGACATGGAACAACAGACTGGTTCCAAATAGGAAAAGGAGTTCGTCAAGGCTGTATATTGTCACCCTGTTTATTTAACTTATATGCAGAGTACATCATGAGAAACACTGGACTGGAAGAAACACAAGCTGGAATCAAGATTGCCTGGAGAAATATCAATAACCTCAGATATGCAGATGACACCACCCTTATGGCAGAAAGTGAAGAGGAACTCAAAAGCCTCTTGATAAAAGTGAAAGTGGAGAGTGAAAAAGTTGGCTTAAAGCTCAGCATTCAGAAAACGAAGATCATGGCATCCGGTCCCACCACTTCATGGGAAATAGATGGGGAAACAGTGGAAACAGTGTCAGACTTTATTTTTGGGGGCTCCAAAATCACTACAGATGGTGAGTGCAGCCATGAAATTCAAAGACGCTTACTCCTTGGAAGGAAAGTTATGACCAACCTAGATAGCATATTCAAAAGCAGAGACATTACTTTGCCAACAAAGGTCTGTCTAGTCAAGGCTATGGTTTTTCCTGTGGTCATGTATGGATGTGAGAGTTGGACTGTGAAGAAGGCTGAGCGCCGAAGAATTGATGCTTTTGAACTGTGGTGTTGGAAAAGACTCTTGAGAGTCCCTTGGACTGCAAGGAGATCCAACCAGTCCATCCTAAAGGAGATCAGCCCTGGGATTTCTTTGGAAGGAATGATGCTGAAGCTGAAACTCCAGTACTTTGGCCACCTCATGCGAAGAGTTGACTCATTGGAAAAGACTCTGATGCTGGGAGGGATTGGGGGCAGGAGGAGAAGGGGACGACAGAGGATGAGATGGCTGGATGGCATCACTGACTCGATGGACGTGAGTCTGAGTGAACTCCAGGAGTTGGTGATGGACAGGGAGGCCTGGCGTGCTGCGATTCATGGGGTCGCAAAGAGTCGGACACGACTGAGCAATTAAATAAACTTATTTAATAGTGACACTGAGTCAGTATCAGTAAAATATAGAAACTTCGCTCAGTATAGCTCCATTTTCTGCTTCCTCTATTTTGCCACTGAGGTGAAATGAAGTGAAGTGAAGTTGCTCAGTTGTGTCCAACTCTTTGCAACCCCATGGACTGTCGGCTACCAGCCTCCTCCGTCCATGGAATTTTCCAGGCAAGAGTACTAGAATGGGTTGCCATTTCCTTCTCCAGGGTATCTTCCCAACCCAGGGATTGAACTCGGGTCTCCCGCATTGCAGGCAGACATTTTACTATCTGAGCCACCAAAGAAGTCAATTATGTTTTGCCACTGTTGCTATATATATATATAACATCCATATATGCCATAAACCTGGCAATACAGTGTTAAAAATATTGCTTTATATATACTTATGTCTTTTAAAGATGTTAAGAGAAGAAATGAGAAAAACGTATTTATAGTCTTCTAGCTTAACCCACATATTTACCATTTCTGGTGTTCTTTTCTTCCTGTGTATTTTAAGTGTGGTGTCATTTCCTTTCAACCTGATAGACTTGTTTTAGTATTTCTTGTATGGCATGTTTGTAAAAAATTCTCTGTCTTTGTTCATCTGAGACAGTGTTTATTATGCCTTTATTTTGAAGGGTAGTTTTGTTGCCTTCTTGGTTGACAGGTTTTTTTCTTTTAGCACTTTCAGAATGTGATTCCTCTGTCTTCTGGCCTCTGTTGTTGTTGATTGAAAGTCAGCTGTTAGTAAATTTCTGAGTTAGAGCTCAGGAAAAGCCTGCTGAATTTATGTTGCAAGCATTACTTAACACAGTGTAAGGATGAAAAGACAGCAAAAATATCTTCTTACTTTCTCATCCCCTCATTGTAACAAAGCCCTTAACTGGGAGAACCTTATTCCCCTCTCTTTCCTCTTCCTCCTCCACTTCCCACTTACCATCACCTTATAATATTCAGAGAGCACTTGGATTATGGGTCTGACTAGAGAAATGCTTTCAGATAATCATTAGCCCACATCTCCAGTAGATCAGATCAGTTGCTCAGTCGTGTCCGACTCTTTGCGACCCCATGAATCGCAGCACGCCAGGCCTCCCTGTCCATCACCAACTCCCGGAGTTCACGGGATGGAGTTGTAAAGTGCTTTTATAATACAGTATTATTGTTAAAGGAAAAAAAAAAAAAGAAAGCTGTTAATCATGTTGATGGTTCTCTGCTATATTGAGTAATTTTTCTCCTTATGCTTGCATGATTTTTTTCCTTGTGTTTGTTCTTAACAGTTTTGACTATGATGTGTCTAGGTGTCTATCTTTGTAATTATTCTCCGTGAGATTCATTGAACTTCTAAGACCTATAGATGTGATTTCTACTGAAAAATCTAATTTGGGAAGTTTTTGGTTGATGTTTTATTAAAAAAAAACCTTATTTCCTGCCCTTACTCTCCTCTCCTTTGGAACTTCAGAAATGTTGGTAAGTTGGTTGCTGAGGCTCTGTTCAATTTTCTACAACTTTTCTTTCTTCACTGTCCTTCAGATTGGATATTTTCTACTGATATATCTTCAAGGTCATAGATTTTCTTCTGCCGTCTTGAATCGTGTAGTGAAGTTTTTGTTTTAGTTATTTTACTTTTCGGCTTCAGAGTTTCCATTTGGTTCTTTTACATAAATGCTGTACCCTTACTGAAAATTTTTTTATTTGTTGATTGTTTTCATAATTAAACATTAAAGATGGGGTCAGTTAAAATTTTTAACATGTTTATAATGGATATTTTGAAATCTTTGCTTAAACCAACATCTGGGGATACTCAGAAACCATTTGTAGCAGTTGCTATTTTTTATTAATGTGGGTCACATTTTTCTTCCCTCCTGTCCTTCCTTTCTCCCTCCCTCCTTTCCTTCCTTTCTTCCTCCCTCCTCTCCTCTCCTTTCCTTTCCTTTCTTCCTTCCTCATCTTATAATTTATTGTTGAAAACTGGGCATTTTAGATAACATATTGGAGTAATTTCAGATTGTGACTCCCCCATCCCTACCTGCTTAGGTTATTGTTACTGTTGTCATTTTGGTATTATTTATATCTAATACAATCCTACTGAAATTTTTTTATTTTGAATAAAAGTTTATCCGCTAAAATAGACATGCATGAGTGAATATCCGAGAAAATTCTGAAATGAAAGGGTACTGAGAGGTAAATAACTTTGTCAGAATTTAAACTTAAAAAAAATATGGATACAGTGTTGAAATGTTTTAAAAAGTGAATTAGTGTTTTACTTTCTGAAGTATGCTTCCCTGATGGCTCAGACGGTAAAGAATCTGTCTACAATTCAGGATACCTGGGTTTGATCGTTGGGTTGAGAAGATCCCTGGAGGAGGAAATGGCAACCCACTCCAGTATTCTTGCCCGGAGAATCCCATGGACAGAGGAGCCCGGTGGGCTAGAGTCCATGGGGTCGCAGTCAGACACGACCGAGTGGCTAACACTTTCCCTTTTTCTGAAGTACAAAGATGGACTTATTACTGGTATGTTTTAGGTGAGAAAGACTGTTCTTCTTGCCTTTGCACCACTGTAAAAACAAATCTAAAATCATAGGATGTATCATACACCGTCTGGTCTCAGAGCTTCCTGTGGAGGAGTAAATACAAACTCTTCTTTATAGATAGGTAATGTTTTTAAAGACCTCTATGGTAGGAAACTCCATAACCTCTTTAGTGTATTTAGTCTATGCTGAGAAATATTCACTGATAGGAAGTTTTCTTCTTGTATATAGCTTATGATCTTCATTTCTATTTTTGAGGGGTGTGGTATGCAGTCTTCTATTCTCATCTTCTGTCAGCTTTTCTTCTCAGATGACCTTGCTGATTGTATTTCTGTAGCTATTTCATGATTTTAGAACTCTTAATTTTTTTCTATTGTAAATACATGGGCACTCTGTGTAGGACTAGTTCTATTTGTTGTTTGTAAGGCCTAAGATTGTATTTGCTTCTCTCTTTACTTCATAGCCTTTACAAAGCAGATACAGTGTTATGAAGTGATTTTTTAAATCACTTATTTTCTCTCTTGTGAATGTTTAGGTCTGTAACTTTCTGAATTTTCTTCAATATCCCATGTCTCTGAAGTTGTTCATCCCAGATCTAGGCAAATTATTCTGTACAAGGCCAGGATTATTGCAGTTACTCCTCATCACTGTTATATTTTCCCAGTTTCAGATTTAAAAACAAGTCATTGCACTGTTTATTCAGACATAGTTTACTATTTACAAAGAGTGATCACTTCATTATGCATGTGAGTTTGTCCATGTTGTATTTGTACAGTATTTTTTCTCTTCATAAGTAATGTGTTTTTTGTTTGTTTGTTTTTTTTTTGTAGGAATTGGATGGCATAAGCAATTGAGGTGGTACTGAGGGTTTCTGAAGTCTATGAAAGGTAGAAACTCAACCATGATTTCTTTTTCAACTCTACAGCATTCCCTTCCTTGAAGTCTTCATTTTTACATTAGTCTCAGGTAACTTCAGTACTTAACTTTTCATAATCATGAATAAGTAAATTTTTCTAATATAGAACTTTTTTTTTTTGGCTGCTGGATTTTCATGTTGAGTTTGTGTAATAGTTTCTTTATGTTGTGTTTATATCTGGAAGAAACTTGGGATTTAATTTTTTTTTTTTTTTTGAGAAAACAGGACTAAGAGAAAATTGATGAATAAAGATATAGTTTTGGGTTTTAAGTTTAACACAGGAAGATCTGTGTAGCTTATTATGTAATCTTAGATGAAATTTAAGTGGGAAGGTGTTTCCTTCTTTAACCCTTTTTCTCAGCAGGCTATTTCGCATTTTTCACCCATCTGTCATCAACACATACACACCCACATTAAGTTTTCCAGAATTTCCAGGAAAGCTATTTTCATACATTGGAAAATTAGATCTGTTAATCAAAGTTAATGGTGTTTGGCATACAATTTTTTAAATGTGAAAGGACATACTAGTTACTGTACATTCTTTCATATTGTATGTTTGTTTATGCCAATATAAGGAAGCAATCATGTAGATAATTTAATAATCATTTATACTAAGTATATTGGTTAAAATTTAGACTTTTCAACTGTAACAGGTGCTTAAAATGGTAGAAATATATTTATGTTTATTTGAAAAGTCCATATAAACAAATTCAGGATTGTCTGGAAGCTCCAGAATCATGACCTATGTCTTAGTCTTGCTTTGCTGTTCTTAATATGTGCCTTCTGTCTTGTGGTCCAAGAAGGTACCATCATGCCTGCCAATAGAAAGAAGGAAAAGGGAAGAACATTCCTTTTCCCTTTAGGAGAGTTATGTATATCATTTCTATTCATATCCCATTGACTGTAACTGTCACATGACCACAGCCAGCTGCAAGGAAGGCTGGAAAACGAGTCTTATCTAGGATCTAGGTCATATGTGTCTCATTTAATGTTTTATTTTTGGGCAAGAAGGAGAGAACAGCATCTAGGGGTCAGCTAGTTGTCTCTTACGTTAGGATTTGTCAGATTTACTTTCTATTTATCTAGTTGCTCTAAAATTAAAATATAATTTTTATCATCTAAGACGTATTAACTCTTGGGCTGTGATAATACTTGGGAAATTGTTCTTACTTGAGTTTTGAGGCAATTTTAGTTTTGTGAATAGTCATCATAGTTCTTTGATTAAATACCGCTAATTTCGATATCATAAGATGGAATAAGGTCTTAAAATTGATTTGAAATAATTCCTTATTTTGTTTCACTGCCATTAGATTGATGTGATTTATTTAATGTTTTTAGACTCTTAAGGCAAGAATGAGGATCTCCGGTGAGATGATCTTTTAGCTACACATAAAGCTAAATGATGTGTAACTGGTTCCTTCTAACTCTAAAAAGTCTCTTATTCTAAATGTTCAGATCTCATCAGAACAACTTATTCCCAGAGACATTATATACTTGTTTTTTTTAGATGAAAAGTATTTCATTGTGATTACATTTTGTGATTCTTACGCCGTTTAAATATTTTATTTAAACAAATATCAAATAGTATGCTTCAAAAGAGAATTTATTAAAGGGTTGGAAATTAGTTGTCAGTTTTCCATTGTATTTTATGTCAACATCAACATGTATTAACCTTGTTACCTTTTTCTGAGATTTAAGATAACAGTTTTGATAAATTAGTATACTTGTATTTATATCAGGCCTCTTGATTTAGCTTTCAGTAAAGGGTTGTAAGACATTGTAGGTATTTTTGGCATTGAAGGTGACGAATACATTTTTAGTTTTATTGTACTTCACAAATAAGGTTTGTACTGATAAGTGAGAACATTTGTCCAGTGTTTAAAAAATGTTGATTTGGATAGTTAACACTTCTCTGTTCTGGAATGAGTCTTTGTTATTATATAGTACATGTTAAAAGTCACTTAGGTGTTTGCACTAGGTAAACTTGTGTACAGGGAAGTTTAGGAAGTATTTTTTATATTCTTTTTAGTATTCAAGGCTAGAAAATTTATAGTTTCCTCAAGATTAATTATTTTTAATATTAATGTTTGAATTTTTGGTATTGGCAAAAAGTGAGATGAATGAAACAGCTAGATTTAGCAGAATGTAGGATTCTGTTTTGCTTGGTTCGTTTTTACCCTTTCCTTCTCCCTTTTAAATGTAGCTGTTTCTCAGCCAACAGTTTACATAAGTTTGATGTTTGGTATTTCTAAATAGCACTAATTTCTTATTGTTACGTTGTATTAGAAGACTGGTGACAAGTATTTGGAATGGAGAATATGCTTAGATTCTGCTTTATTTGAGCAGAGCATCAGATATATGGAGATGCCTATTAACTTTGGTTTAAATATTTATAAATTAATTTTCTGTGGTTAGAAAATGATCATAGGTTTTTATTTAGTTGTCATGTTGTATAAGGTGATTTATCTTACTCTGTAAATTCCTTTAGTAAACATCTTTTATTGTCACTGGCACTAATAAGAAAGGCCATTTTGTTTAGCTGTGATTATTATAAATGATCCTCCTATTAGGATGTTTTGAATAGTATCAATTTAAAAATCAGGGGGCATAGTTTACAAGATAAGCTTTGTAGATGCAAGATGGTAGTTATACAAAGGTGATCTGAAGGGTTTTCTGGAGGTAAAATATTCCTAGATAAGAGGTAGGTCTTGTTTTTAAATTAGAGATGAAGCAGTTTTTGCTTAGATCAACATTTTGAAGGATGAGAAGGAATAGAAAACTTAGGAGTGACAAAAGGCAGATTGTTAAATCCGTTTTTATCAAGAGTTTCTTTGTTGCTTTGTAGTACCAATTTGATCTTAAGGCTGATTGATATTTGTATTTGTAATGCTGATGTTTGTAAGGCGTAATTTCTTACTGAATCCTACATAGGTTAGAAATATTACTATCCAAATTAACTGGCATCCTTCAGATGAGTTTGTTGAAAAATACTTTGAATCAGAAGTAATTTGTGAAATCTAGCTTTTTAAAAAAAAATCTGTTTCAGATTCCTTTAAGTACTTCTGTTTTGCCTACAAGTGATTGGGTTCTGGTATAAAAGCAGGCTATTTTTAATTTGGGAGAATATTTGGAGTTGGAAATTACTTTTTTTTTTTTTAGAAAAGAATGATATTTAGGTTTGCCCACTATAATCTGTTTTGACTCATTTAATGTTTTATATTATTCAGTAAATGTTAATGGAAAATAATATTACAGCCAAACTCAGTGAAAGAAACACAAAAGCAATATCTTTAAGTGAGAAATATTTCTTTCATGGTTGAGTACAGATTTAATTAAAGGTGATAAAATGGCAGATGAATATTCACCTGTATTCTGAAGGAGAAATTAGATGCTTTAAGAATTTGAGAAGATTATTGCACGAATCTTCAAATCTGTTTTCAGTTTAAAGCATATAGCCCTTTTTTTTCTTGATATAGGTGTATCTTTGGCAAAGCTCCTACATTTATCAGCCATATTCAGGATTGTTTTTAAAATTTCCGAGTGAAAATGGGAAAGTAAAGGAAAGAGAGAGATTTTCCTAAAATAACTTGGTAAAGGTTTGAAGAAAGAGTGGAAGGATTTAGAGGGTGTATAATTCCATGAAAAAAGAATGAAGGAGAAATGCACTGAGGCAGAAGTAGAAAATAGGAATTGTGGAAAGTGTCCATCCCTGATCAAGGAGAAAAGGGATTCTGTGCCACATAGAATTTTCCCATGGTAGCCATGAGATGGGAGTAGCCAACTATGGGGGGTTGGATTGCTTTATCGAGCCAAGCAGTGGTGACAGGATGGCCTCAGTGGGTGGGTGAGAAGAGAATGAGTTGAGCGAGCTCTTAGTGTCCAGGGCCTTTTCAAGACAGGAGGTAGTATGATATGGCAAAATGTGCATTAAACCAAGTAAGTTTGTCTTCAAATCCCAGTTTACCTCCTAGCTATGTAACTTTGGGTGAGCTCCAGTTTCTGCATCTGTTAAATGGGCATATACTGTTAGTGTCTTAAGTGTTAAACTGTAAACATTAAGTGAAGTAACACACCAGTGTACCCAGCATATTGTCTTACTTATAGTAGATCCTCAGCACATGTTAGTTTTCTTTCTTCTCCAGGTTATGCTAATCTCTGAATTTTGTAATATAGCCTCAAACCTATTAATAAATTTGGAGAGACATTTTCTTCATTCATTGCATAGAATTCCCATAAAAAACCTCAGTAAGCATTTTAAGTGCCTTGTATAATTGATTAAAAATGATTAATAAGGCCCAACTTATTCATATATTATGCTTCTGTTAACTTTGTCCTCTGAAAACAAGCCCAGACTGAGAAAATACTTGTCTCAAATGCTTATATTAAAGCCTATGTGTTTGACTCCTTATTAAAAGCCCTGACTCAAAGCTTATTTACTCTATTTCAACTTATACAAATCGATTAATATAAAGCTTAGTTTCTATTTGGTTGCACACAGTTGATTAGAAAGAAGCATTAAATTAGAAGGTGACAAGAAGGGTCAACTGTCTCTTCTGGAAGACTGGAGAAAGTGATGGCTTATAATTTATATTCTCTTTTTAAGTACTGCAACTGCTGTTAGGCTTACATGTTTAGGATTACTTAATTGGCTGTAACTTGGATTAATTTTATACGACTGAATCAAACATTTTTCAATACTGAAGGATAGTGAGGGTGTGTGTGGGTGTGTGAATGGAGCAGAAAGCTGAATTGTGATCCCTTCAGTATCCCTGTTATTATGTATACCTTCTAGCTTCTCTGGCAGAGGGATGGAGATGGAAGGATTAAACTTGGAAGGAGGAAAAGAATGCAGCGTTTGAAGTAATCTGTTGGAGGGAGAAATTGGCCCGAGGTAGGCCCCTTCCTTCCTTCTGTCTTTCTAAGTTCTGGTTTTTAGTAATCTGTGTTCTGGGTAACTCCAGAAGGAGTGCCATTTCACCTTTAGCTGAGTTATTTCTAGAACATCATTGTCCATCCTGTCTTGGATCTTAATAGCTCTGCGATTTTATATTCTTTGTCAGCTACCCAAACTTCCTTCACATGGAAAATAATGGATCATTATAAGGAGCTCAGGGTGGCTTAGAGCTTATTCCTCCATCTAGTCATTCTTTCCCCCTGTTTGACAGAGGCTCCTGGGAATGTAGATTAGTTATTTATTTTTTTATTCCAGAGCAGCTTTTCATGTAAGAGACATGACTTAAGCATTTTTTTCTTTCTCTCTGCTGTGTAATATTCCATTAATTATATAGACACGTGGGTCAAAAAATAGTTGGCTTTTTGAAGATTTAGCAGAAAGAGACACTTAAATATTTGCATCTTAGTGTGAATTGATAACATCAGTTTCATTTCTTTGTACTTGACTGAATCTTCCTGAAAATACTGAAATTAGAGGGAAAGAAGCCTGTGTTAACTTTTGAGCAAGCGTGGAATCTTTTGCAGGGTTTGGGTTTTTGAATGTGCAGTGAAGTGAAGCACATGGGAGCTTTGACTGAGGTCACATAGGAGGTGTAAGGGAGAAATTTAAGGTTGGTGAGAGCTTCAAGGACAGTTAAAAACGTACTTTTCCTGATCATTTTTCTTAGGGTAACTTTGTCCTTTTCCCTTTTACCATGGGGCTTCCCTGGTGGCTCAGATGGTAAAGCATTCGCCCGCAATGAGGGAGACCCGGGTTCTATCCCTGGGTTGGGAAGATCCCTTGGAGAAGGAAATGGCAACTCACTCCAATATTCTTGCCTGGAGAATCCCATGGACAGAGGACCCTGATAGGCTACAGTCCATGGGGTCGCAAAGAGTCAGACAGGACTGAGCGACTTCACTTTCATTTCAGTTTAGTGAAATTAACTTTGAGAGCCTTGTTTATTTCCTGTCCAGCTTTCTCTGCCCCAACACTGGTTAAGATAATGTGATACGAGTATGGCTCACTTATTTGTCTATATATCTTCTTGATTTTTTCCCCCGTGATTTTTTCCCCCCATGTATCTTGGAGAACTTTTTACCCAGCACATATGGCTGTCTCATTTATTTTAATGGCTAATGTGTATTCCACTGTGTGGCTGAATCATAAGTAAAACAAGTTTTCCATTAGAGGATGCTTAGGCCGTTTCCAGTCTTTTTCCATTAAAAGGTCACATCCTTGTACATAAATCTTTGGTTAATTTTTATGACTAAGCACATAATATAGGATTATATATACTCCTAGCATATATATATATATATATACTCCTAGCATATATATATATATATATATACTCCTAGCATATATATATATATATATATATATATATATATATACTCCTAGTATATATATATATACTCCTAGCAATGAGATTGTTGGTTAGCAGTTTTCATTTTGATAGATATTTCCAAAGCTAACTTTAAAACTGTCAGAGCAGTGTTCCTTGATATTGAAGTCTGTATTGATATCTTAATATTTTCTGGTATTTCAGGGAAATTGTCTCAGAAACAGTTTCTAGGCCAGCCAGTAACTTGAAATATATAGGTTAATTTGGGGTTAGAGGAATAAGAAACCAAATGTGAAAAAGGAAGATCGATTCCTTTTTCTGTCTATATGGACTGTTTTCAAGAAAATTTTCATAGAGGTCAAGTTTGCCCTTTATTTACGGTGTTTCCACTTCCCATTCCATTTACTATTGAGTTGTGGAATGCTTCTGTTTCAGATGCCTCATTCTGGCACTTTTTTTTTTTTTTTGCGTACTTACCTTTCTTCCCCCAAATATTCTGTACCTCAAAAGTATTTTGACTTCCTCAATACCTACTGTTGCAAACTGATGTTAGGGATAAGATTAGTTTTTTAAAAATTAAATTTTTATGTTTGTTTTACTAGGTTTAGTATATGTTAACACACTGTTATAGGAGTATAGTTGTAAGCATTACGCATATATTAGGATAGGGCTTCCCTCATAGCTCAGTTGGTAAAAGAATCTGCCTGCAATGCAGGATACCCGGGTTTGATTCCTGGGTTGGGAATATCCCTTGGAAATGGGATGGAAATGGAAGGAAATGGCAGGCCACTCCAGTATTCTTGCCTGGAGAATCCCATGGACAGAGAAGCCTGGTGAGGGGTTGCAAGAGTCAGACATGACTTAGCAACTAAACCACCACCACTGTATATTAGGATATACTAATTTTTTTTTAAATTGATGAGGTACATTATAAAAAACATTGGAGATGAGGACCACTGCTTTAAGGAAATGTAGACCTTGCAGTGGGTTAGTAAGTCAGCTTTAACTTTTGGTAATCTTAAAAAAAAAAAAAAGTCTGTCCTAGGTTAGTTTGTCTAATGTCTTTTATTAATGTCTGCTTTTAATGATTACTTCTTTTTACTTCTCCCATATTCTTTAAAAGCTCCCAGGGTGTGTGTGTGTGTGTGTTTAATAATTATGTATGTGGCAATAGCAGATGTCACAGCAGTAAAGGGTGGCTTTGTGTATATATTGGTCCCTTTTGAGTCCTTTAGGAAAACAGTAAATAGATTAGAAGTATATAATTGATTTGGTAAGGATTTCCAAAGAAATAAGCAAATTTTAGCCCTAGGAGACTTAAGTTTATTAGTTGTAGGATAGTTTATTCTCTAAGAAATGTGATAAATAGAATATTTGAAGAGGATAGTTATTTGGTGATGTATTTTAAATATTTGTCATTTAGACTACTAAAATATTTCAAAAAGGGAAATTAAATTCTTGTTCCTTTGTCCAGTATGTCTTCTGGATTTATGATACTACCTGGTTCCAGGGAAGACACAGCAAGTATGAATTACATTTTTCTTTTGTTTATGTTACTGTTTATGTGAGCTGTTTTTAAGCTGTTGTATTTTTGTTGAGTTGCTAAGTCGTATCTGACTCTTTTGCAACCCCATGGACTGTAGCCCACCTGGCTCCTCTGTTCATGGGATTTCCCAGGCAAGAATTTTGGAGTGGGCTGCTGTTTCCCTCTCCAGAGGATCTTCCTGACCCAGGGATTGAACCCGAGTCTCCTGCTTGGCAAACAGATTCTTTACCACTGAGCCACCTGGAAAACCCCATTTTTTGAGCTGTACATTTAAAAAAGTTTTCTCCCTAGACGATGTTAGTAAATGAAAGATTATTTTAGATTTCAGTAGTGTATTTAAATTTAACATTTGAAAGCTGTGATTAAAGTAGTAACCATTACTACCTCATTGATTTATACTTAATACATTTACTAATTGTAGTCCTTTCATGTTGGGTGAGTGTGTGTTTATTTTATACAGCCTGGTAAAAAACAAGCCATACCAGTGCCTTGACAGGGCTTAAGGTAAAAATGTCTTTGGATTTCAAGATTATTATGCTAGTTCCTCGAGTAACACAATGGAGTATGAATTTATAGCAACCAAAGTTAGAAGAGCAGGCTTAATATTGCCTATTTTTCCTATAATAATGGGGGGAAAGGTAATGTAATTATTTAGTAGGGTCTAATTCTTATGACCTCTTAAATTTAATCATGGGCAACTATTTAAGAATATATTAGTAATGAAAATACTTTTTCCATTTTAACAAATTTAAAGCATTTAAAAGAAATAAAATTACTTTATAGAAAGTTCAAATTAGAGAGAAATACAAGTATGAAAAAAATTAGTAATTTCACTACCCAGTGGTAATATTAATGTTAGCATTTTCAGTAAAGCTGTGTACATTCAGACACGTATTTACATACACATTTCCTTTAATATATTGGGCTGTTTGCCAAAATTTTAAAATATTTTTCAAGAATATTTTTTGACTGTATTTTTTTTATAATTTAAACAGACTTAACTTTTTATTGGCATATAATAACTGACAGAAATGTGTGCATATCACAGATACACATCTTAAAATTTTACAAAGTGGGCACACCTGTATAGCCAGCATTCCACTCAAGAAAAAATGTCTGCTCCCAGATAGCCCACTTTTCCTACCTCCTATCAACAGTCTCCTCTCACAAGCATAGCCATTTTTCTGATTCTATTTTTAAGAAAAACTTTGAGATATAATTTGTATAAAATAAAATTTGCCCATTCTAAGAGTACAATTCAATAATTTTTGGTAAATTTATTGAGTGGGGCAACCGTTACTTTAGTTTTAAAATGCATATATGGATATAATTTAACCCAGTTTCTTTTTATTGAATACTTAGTGTAATTCCAGTTTTTCACTATTAAAGTACTGCCATAGTGATTTTTCATGCATATCTTTATATGCATTTCTGATTTCGTCAGGGTAGTTTCCTAAAAGTATTATTTATCACCAGTTCAAAGAACATATGCATTTTTCTGGGTTTTGATACAGTGTACCAGATTACCTTTGGAAAGAGTTGAACTAAAGTACTCCCACTGTCAGTAGATTTTTTTCCCTGTGAGCTCAACCTTGGATGTATTGTTTAAGAGTTGTTATCAATTTGGGGGATAAAATACAGTTTTAATGTTCATTTCTTTGATACTCCTGTGACTACTATTTTATATATTTAGTGACTGTTTCTAATTTTTCTTTATGATTTACCTGATAGTATTCTCCCAGTTTATTTCTTAATGTTATTTCTTATTTTAATTTTAAGATGTTTTAATATATTAAAGGATATGGAGCCATCTGGTGTTACAAATACTTTCTCCCAGTTTGCTTTATTTCATGCTCATTTTTCATAATGAAATAGATTAGTGCCTTAATGTCAGAAATAAAAATTTGTGTTTTCTACCAGCTTTTGGAAATTTACTGGTAATTTTTAAATTGGAGGCAATATTGAATTATGTGAATAAAACTTTTATTGAAGTATGGATACCTTTCATAATTTGAAATTTAAAAAATTCAAGTAGACATATAAAACTAATTTATTATGCTTTGTTGCCAAACTTGGTCTTTCCAGGCAGTTATACTTAAGCATGAACATTGACGACAAACTGGAAGGATTATTTCTTAAATGTGGCGGCATAGACGAAATGCAGTCTTCCAGGGCAATGGTTGTAATGGGTGGAGTGTCTGGCCAGTCTACCGTGTCTGGGGAACTGCAGGAATCGGTGCTTCAAGATCGGAGTATGCCTCACCAGGAAATCCTTGCTGCAGATGAAGTGTTACAAGAAAGTGAAATGAGACAACAGGATATGATATCACATGATGAACTCATGGTCCATGAGGAGACAGTGAAAAATGATGAAGAGCAGATGGAAACACATGAAAGACTTCCTCAAGGACTACAGTATGCACTTAATGTCCCTGTAAGTAATTCCTTTATAAAATATTAAACTTAGTTAGAAACATAATTAATTTTCTGTTAAGTGATACAGTCATTGAAGAAATTTCAAAAAATGTTTAAAATCTGAATATAAATAGTTCAAATGTGTGTTCTAAAATAGATATACCAAATATTGATAAAAATCATGATAAGGCAAAATTAAGTTTTTGTATTATATACATTTTAGAAACATATTTTCTGGATAACATTTGTCAGGATTACTGTGTGTTAAATTTTAAGTGCTTAATTTTGAAGGATACTTTGTTTTAACTTTCGGGTTCTCCTTAAAGAATAGAAGGATTGGAAGAAAAAAAAAGTATAAGGATTGAATCTGGAGCATAGCTAGAAAAAAATCATATACTTGAGAATTTTTCCTTCAAATTTTGTAACTTGGCAATTCCTGCCTTTTTTATTTTTTCATTATCTTTAAAAAGTATTTCACCCTTTCAGTCTTTCCTGTTTAACCTTGATGTCACAGGTCATCACCTAAGATACTCTTTTATAGATACCCATAAATTTTTTTTCAATTCAAAGGAGCATTTATTGAGCCCACATTAAATGGGACATGCTTACGATACTATGAGATGCCCTTCTTCTGTGTATAGTTTCTGCTTATCCCCAAGTGGATACATGCTGTGTCTCATAGTCTTTGTAGTTATTCAAGCTTCTATAATGGAATGGTAGGCTTGTTCAGAGACTCACAATCTTTTTAGAAAGTTGTACATTTTCTGGAAAAAAAAAAGAATAACAGTAACAAACAAAAACAGTGAGCTGGGCTTGTTGCTTCCCCTGAAGGTTCAGGGCTCATTTGGTGCTTCAGTCACAGGCTCTTTGGAACAAACAGCAATGACCTCTTTATAATCTTCACTCCAAAATTATCTGTGTGAAGTGAATTGTAATCAGCTCTGGTCTCAGTGATTTCTTTCTCAGTACTGAGGGTATTTAATTCCACATCAGTAAGCAATGCAAAAGTCTGTGTGTTCTTTAAGTACAAGTCAGTGATAGTTTCTGTATTTTGGTCACTGATCAAGTCTAGTGGTTCAGTGGTTGACTGACTGTAGGTCAGTGGTGAATTCTGCGAGTAGTGTGGGATAAGTCACAGCCAGGGCAAACCAGGCAGAGGAGCAAGGCCTTCCTGAGCATGGTGCTGATGCAGGCGGGGAGTCTGAGAAGCTGAGTGGTTTTTTTTGCTTTCTTGTGTCTTTATTTTTACCTGATGATCAGCAAAACTACTACTGTCATAAAATCATCTTCTATTCTTTATGTGATATTAAACCTGATCCTTTCAGTACTTCTAATATACTGTGCTTTTTCTTTTGCTTTAGGACCTTCATGTATCCTACTTGTAATATTCCCCTTAATCATAACCCATCTCTGTTTTTTAAACTGATTAGTGCTTCATCATCATCAGCCTGCCACTTCTGTCCAGTCTAGGTTTACTCCCTGCAGTAGGGACTTGTTCACTTTGTCTCTAATAGATAGTAGGCTCTTTGAGAGCATGAATTTTGTCTTATTTTTCATTATGGCCCATGTGTTAGCACATGATGTGAATGAGTGGATAACTACTTACAGTTGTGTTCTAATACATGTGCTCACCAACTTTTACCTAGTCTATTGCAGTAGCCTTTTCCTTTTTCTACCTGTTGATGATGAATTACATTAATTAATTTTTTAATGCTGAATCAGCTTTGCATACCTGGAAGAAATCCCACTTTGTTGTGGTGTATAATATTTTTATACATTTTTAAAATTCAATTTACTAGTACCTGTTGAGGATTGATAGATTGGTCTAGTTTTCTTTTCTTGCAGTATCTTTGTTTTGATGTTAGAGTAACCCTGGTTTCATAGAATGAGTTAGGAATATTCACTCTGCTTTGGTCTTCTGGGAGAGATTGTAGAGAGTTGGTACAGTTTCTTCCTTGAGTGTTTGATGGAATTCACAGTGGATCTGTAGGGCCTGGTACTTTGCTTTTTGGAAGGTTAGTAATTCAGTTTCTTTAATAGCTATAGATTTAGATTGTATGTTTCTTCTTATGTGAGTTTTGATGGATTGTGTCTTCTGAGGAATTGATTCAGTTCATCTAGGTTATCAAATTTGTGGGCATAGAGTTGTTCATAGTGTTCTTTTATTATCCTTTTAGTGTCCATGAGGTCTGTAATGATGTTCCCACCTTAATTTCTGGTATCAGTAATTTATGTCTTTATGTCTTAGCCTGACAAGAGGCTTGCTGCCTTTTTTTTTTTAAGTATGTCAACAGTTGCTTATTTATTTATTTTTGGTTGCACTGGGTCTTCCTTGCTGTGTGCGGGCTTTCTCTAGTTGCAGTGAGCAGAGGTTGCTCTTTGTCTTAACAGTTTTTAAGCATATAGTATTACATCCAGTGTCAGCGTACAGTTAATTGCACTCTCGTTGTACAGTAGATCTCTAGAACTGTTTTGTCTTGCAAAGCTGAATTTCTATACCCACTTAACACCAGTTCTCCATTGTTACCTCCCCCTAGTAAAAGCTTACTAATTTTATAGAGAATTAGCTTTTGATTTTTTCCTGTTGTTTTCCAGTTTTCAATTTCATTGATTTCTCCTCTAATTTTTTTGATATCTTTTCTTATATTATTTTGGATTTAATTTGCCACCCATGGTTTTTGGGCTTCTCAGGTGGCACTAGTGGTAAAGAACCTACCTGCCAATGCAGGAGACACAAGTTCAGTCCCTGTGTTGGAAAGATTCCCTGGCGGAGGGCATGGCCACCCACTCCAGTATTCTTGTCTGGAGAATCCATGGACAGAAGAGCCTGGTGGGCTGCAGTCCATAGGGTTGCAAAAGAGTTGGACATGACTTTGCTACTGAACACACACACACACACACACACACACAGCGTTCAGTAATACAAATTTCTCTCTAAGCGCTGCGTTCACAGTGTTCCACAAATTTTGATAAGTTGTATTTTTATTTTCATTTGGTTCATTTTATCTTTTTTTTCTGAGATGCGTTCTTTGATTCATGTGTTATTTGGAAGTGTGTTATTTAATCTCCCAAGTTTTGGGAATTTTTTCAGCTATTTTTTTGTTACTGATCTATAGTTTTAATTCAGTTATGGTCTAAGAGTGTATATTGTATGATTGTTTATTCTTTTACATTTATGAAGTTGTGTGTTTTGTGTGCCCTAAATGTTTGCCTTGGCAAATGCATGTGAGATTGAAAAGAATAAAATAGTCTGTTGATGGTAATAGCTTTCTTCTTGGACTGATTGTAACCTGAGCCATACCTGACTGTTTTTCAGATGATTTCTATAATGATCTTTTCAAAATGAGATTTATACTTATCATTTTCCTCCCAGAAATTTTTCAGAGGTTTCTTTTTGCTAAAAAGCTGAAATGCACTCTTTTGCTTGGGCTAAAAGAGCCTTTGAATCAGGTCTCCTCTTATCTTATCCAGCCCCTGCAAGCCCTACTGCCCACTTCATAGTTTAAGTACATTGAAATTAGATTAGTTGCCCAGGTCCAGTATGATTTTTTCTCTTCTGTACATGTTGGATATACCTGTAATATTCTTTGTTTGGCAGTCTACTGTTCTTCACTTATCAAAACTTTCCTTTGTGTAATTTTTCATTATAATAACTAACTTTTCATTTCTTTGCTTGTGAGACCATGAGGTCTATTTTCTGAAACTTGTATTTTAACTTTGTGTTCTCAGTAACTGGGCTGTGGTAGGCAGTCATATATATATATTTTTTTTAAATTTTATTTTATTTTTAAACTTTACAAGATGCTCAACATCACTCATTATCAGAGAAATATTTTTTGAGTGAAAGAAATCTTTTTTAATTGAGAAAAAGTTTGAAGTGAAATGTGGATCCTAAGTTACAATTCAGAATTTTGACAGCTGCATAAACTTGTATGTAACCCATAATGCATCAAGATATAGAATATTTTCATCATCCTGGAAAGCTGGAAAGTTTGTTTTCTTCTTGGTCAGTCCACTCCACAACAATTGTTCTGATTGCCCTCCCCGCGCCCCACCCTCCCCATCATAGATTAATGTTGTCTCTTGAAAAGTTTGGGCTTCCCTCTTGCCTCAGACGGTAAAGAATCTGCCTGCAGTGTGGGAGACATGGGTTCAGTCCCTGGGTTGAAAAGATTCTCTGGAGAAGGGAATGGATGTCCACTCCAGTATTCTTTCCTGGAGAATCCTGTGGACAGAGGAGCCTGGTGGGCTACCGAACATGGGGTTGCAAAGAGTCAGACACAGTTGAGTGACTAATGTGAGAATTCTGTATGAATGGAATCATGTGTAACTCTTCTCTCCAGCTTCTTTTGCTCAGCATAGTGTTTCTGTAGTTTTCCATGTTGGTTTAGTGTTATCAGTAAGTAGTTCATTCTTTTCATTATTGTTTAACATTCTGTTATACTATACTAAAATTTTATTTCCCTCTTTATGGTTATTTATTACCTCTAGTTTTCAACCTTTATGAATAAAGTCACTGTGAATGTTGTTAAAAACGTCTTTTTTAATTTCTTCTGGGTACAATTTTTTAGAAGTTAAGCTATTTCTCTTCTGTTTTCATTTTGTTTAATCTAGTTTCTATCTTTGCATCAGTATTACTCTTGATTGGTATATTTTCTATACAAAACCCTGAGATCAGGTAGTGTAGATCTTCCAGTTTTGTTATTCTTTGGCAGATTACTGTGACTGTTCTAGTTTGTTTGCATTTTCATGTAAAATGCTGGATCAGCCTTTCAGTTTCTGTAAAATGAACTATCTGGTTTTAGTTGGGATTGCATTGATTGTATATATTGACTTGATAAAAACCAGCAACTAAAAAATAGAGGCTTCCAGTCCATGAACTTGATGTATTGTATGTTTATTTTGCTTTTCTCTAACTTCTCTTGGCATAGTTTTTATCAGAGTTTCTGGACATATTTATTTGGTTAAGTTTATCCTTAAGTATTCCATGTTTAAGATGTTATTGTAAATGGTGTTTAAAAAAAAAAACTTCAGTGTCTAATTGTTCGTGACTAGTATATAGGAATGCAGTTGATTCTTTTTATGTTGACCATGTATCCTGTGATCTTGTTATATGTACCTGTTCTAGTAAGGTTCCTTCTGTTTTTTTCAGGGTCCCTATTTTCCATACATTTTAAATCTTCCTTTCCAATTTATATGGTTTTTACTTTTTTCTTCCTTATTGTATGGACTAGGCTTCCAGAATAGTGTTGAATAAAAGTGGTAAGAGTCGATATTTTTGCTTTTTTCCTAATCTTTAGGGGACTGTATTGAGTTTTTCACCATTAATAATTGTTTTAGCTATAAATTTTTCATAGGTTATGTTTATTTATGAGGTGGAAGATGTTTTCTTTGTAGTTTGCTGAGATTTCTTTTAAAGTTGTGAATGGATGTATAAGTTCATTGATATTTTTTCTGCATCTATTAGATGATCATATGATTTTCCTTCCTTTTCTTAAAGTGAACTTACTGATTTTCAAATGTTAAGCCAGTCCTACATTCCTGGGATAAATTGCACTTGGTCATGATACATTGTCCTTTTTATATGTTCTTGGATTCAGTTTACTGATTTTTTTTAAAAAGAATGTTTATGTATATGTTTATGAGGCATATTGTTTTCTTGCAGTCTTGTTTTAGGTATATTGGCCTCATAAAAAATAGTTCCTTCTTTATTTTCTGAAAGTTTATAGAAAATTCGTGTTATTTCTATCATAATATATATTTAGTGGACTTTACCAATAACTTAATCTAGGGTTGAGTTTCCTTTGTGAGAAAGTTTTTACTTCCATATTTAACTTTTAAAACATAAAAAACTAATCAGATTTAAATTTTTTCTTGATTTAGTTTTGACAAATTATATTTTTCATTAAAAAAATTTTTTTTTAATTGAAGGATAATTGCTTTACAGAATTTTGTGGTTTTCTGTCTTACATCAACAAGAATCAGCCATAGGTACACCCATGTCCCCTCCCTCCTGGACCTTCCTCCCATCTCCCTCCCCACCCCACCCTTCAGCCTTTCACAGAGCCCCTGTTTGAGTTCCCTGAGTCATACAACAAATTCCCATTGGGTGTCTGTTGTACATATGGCATTGTAGATTTCTGTGTTGCTCTCTCCATACAGCTCCCCTTCTCCCTCCTCTCCTCCCACTGTGTCCTCAGGTTTGTTCTCTATGTCTGTTTCTCCGTTGCTCCCCTGAAAATAAATTCATCAGTGTCCTCTCTTTAGATTCCATATATATGTGTCAGTACACAATACTTATATTTCTCTTTCTGACTTTCACTCTGTATAATAGTCTCTAGTTTTGTCCACATCATTAGAACAGATTCAGATGTGTTCTTTTTCATAGCTGAGTAGTATTCCATTGTATGTATGTACCACAGCTTCTTTATCCATTCATCTGTTGATGGACATCTAGGTTGCTTCCATGTTCTAGCTCTTGTAAATAGTGCTGCAGTGAACATTGGGGTACATGTGTCTTTTTCAGTTTTGATTTCCTCAGGGTATATGCCTAGGAGTTCATTTTTTAACTGAACAAAAATTTTCATAATATTTTCTCAATTCCTTTACTGTCTAAAGGACTTGTAATATTTCTTTTTTCACCTTGATAGTGCCAGTTGTCTTTTTCTTGATTAATCTGGGTAGAGATTTGTCAGTTTTTCTGGTCTCTTCAAAGAATAAGTTTTGGTTTTAGTGCCTCATTAGTAAAGAATGCACCTACCAATGCAGGAGATGCAGGAGACATGGTTCGATCCCTGGGAGGGAAGATTGTCTGGAGAAGGAAATTGCAATCATGGCCAGGAAAATTCCATGGACAGAGGAGCTTGGCAGGCTACAGTTCATGGGGTTACAAAGAATCAGACATGATTGAATGCACACACGCATTGTTCATTTCAAGTTTCATCTTTACTCTCAAGTTATTTCTTTCCTTCTGCTTACTTTATTTTAATTTGTTCTTATTTTCTTAGCTTTTTATAGTAGAAGGTTTGGTAGCTGTTTTAGATCTTTCTTTTTGATGTAAGCATTTTAAGCTCTAAACTTCTCAATTTCTTTTGTGATTTCTTTGTGACCCATGCTTAATTTCTGAATATTTGAAGTTTTCCAGGTATCTTTTTGTCATTGATATTTAGTCATTGTGGTCAGAGACTATACATGTACAACTTAAGTCCTTTTAAATGTGTTGAGTCTTACAAGGTCTACTGTATGGTTACCTGGTGAATGCTCTATATTCACTTGAGAAGAATGTGGAGTCTGACTGTTGTCGGGAGGGTTTTTTGTAAATGTCAATTAGGTCAAGTTGGCTAGTTGTATTCTTGTTTTTTTTTTAATTTATTTTTATTGGAGTATAGTTGCTTTATAATGTTGTGTTAGTTTCTATTGTATAGCAAAAATGAATCATCTATGCATATACATCCCCTCTTTTGGATTTCCTTCCCATTTAGGTTACCATAGAGGATCTAGTAGAGTTCCCTGTGCTATCTGGTAGGTTCTCATTAGTTATCTAATTTATACACAGAATCAGTAGTGCATATATGTCAGTTCCAGTCTCCCAATTTCTCCCACCCATTCCCTTTCCCTCTTGGTATCCATACATTTGTTCTTTACTTAACCCTTTTATACCCTTACTCATCTACTTATTCTCCAGGCATTAAAGTTTGTTTGCAGAAAGATCCAGTTCAGATTATACGTTTCATTAACTGTCATGTCTCTTTAGTTTTCTTTAGTCTGGGTTAGTTCCTCTCTTTAAAAATTTTATGATCATCATACGTAAAAATTGCCATTTATTTTGTAGAATGTCATTCAGTTCAGGTTTATATGATTTTTCCTCTTAGACTTAAGTTGTTACTTTGGCAGGTATATTGCAAAAAGTGGTGCTATGTTTGTTCCCCATTGGGTTTGAACAGGTGGCACATGATTTTTATTTTCCCCCTTCTGATGGTGGTTCACTTTGATCAGTTAATTGAGGTAGGGTCTGCCAGGTTTTGCCAGTGTAAAGTTAATCTTATCCCTCATCATACTTTGAAATTTGTTCATTTATTTATTTGTATCAATATTGATTTTGAAGTTTTATTCACTGGGTAAAATCTACTACTATGTTTAATGCTTAGTTGATGATTTGGCCAATCCGAGCCTCTTCAGCTTGGCTTCTGTGTTCTTTTGACCTGTCCCATCAGTCCTTGAGCACTTCCTTTAAGTCATGAGATGTTCTAGGCTTATATTGTATTTTACCTGCCCATCCCTGGAATCAGACATTTTTTCTAAGGAGTCCTAGTTCATTTTAGTGGAGAATGGTATTTAGAAGCCAAGATCTGAGTGCTCAGTGTGCTGCTCATTGCTGGTGGAGTATAACTGCTCCCAGGACTGTTAGTGGATAAAGCCAGAGAATATATATATATATATATATGTACATACTTACATACATTTATATGTATATATGTACATACATTTACATCTATAATTATCCATTTATCTATAAGTATTGAAAACCATGAGTTCACACTGATACCTCCAATTATAGTCCATTACCACAGAGTACATTTTAGTTTGCTTCCTCCCATATTTTATGAGTCCTTTCTCAGACAGTGATAAGCCTGATTCTGTTATTCTTAATGTATTTATTTACTTAATTGATCAGATCCTCCTCCCAACCCGTTTGTAACTATTTTCCCTTTAGCACTGTTGCCCTTCTCCCCTTCCTATACAGGTAGATGCTCTCTTCACCCAGCTCCTGTACTCCATGGCAGTGCAAGCCATCCCTTGTCTCCTGTATGGATGTCTTCCTCCCCCTGCATGTGCTTTGGCAATTGTGCTGGGCCTCAGTTACCACATGGATCCCTCCTCGTACACTGTGGTGGTCCATGCTCAGTCCTCACACCACTTAGTTCTGGTACCTTGCTCAAGGCTGCTCTTCACCCACAGCATAGACCCTTTTATGTTGCTTGGGCTCTGACACTTTCATGCTGAACTGCCCTTTTATCTGGAGAACTTCCTCTCTCTGCTTACACTCTGATGTCTTACTTTGGGCAGCCCTCCCATGCCAGTACCCTCTTCATTCTGTCTAGGACCTGAAACTGTGTTTTGCTCCACAGTATGGCCTTAGAGGTGAATGGTTCATGGAGCCTAAGTAGATAGGGAAAGTCAGGAAGGGGAAGGGATAAGATTTATCCTTTTGTTTTCTTTAAAAAAACCTTAATTTTGAAATTATATAGATTCATAGGTAGTTGCAAAAATAATACAGAGATGTTCCATGTACCCAGTCTGGCAGTTTCTCCCCAGTGATTGCATTTTATATAACTATAGTACAAAATCTCAAAATAAAGAAGTTGACATTGCTACAACATGTCCATTTTTGTATGCTTTATCCTACAAGTAGATACAGAACTAATCCTTCATACCAAAGATCTCCCTGGTGCTACCCCTCTGTAGTCACACTGCTTCTTGTTGCCCCCACCATTCCTAACCCCTGGCTATCCTACCCTACTCTGTTTTCTGTCTCTAAAACTTCATCATTTTGAGAATATTTTATTTGAGATATTGGACTCAATATATTAAGTGACCTTTTGAGATTGACTTTTTTCACTTAATGTAATGCTCTCGAGAGCCATCTGAGTTGTTATATATATAAATGCTTTGTTCTTTTTTTTTTTTAATATATAGTAGTATTCCATGGTATAGCTCAGCTGGTTAAGAATCCACTTGCAATGCAGGAGACCCTGGTTCGATTTCTGGGTCAGGAAGATCCCTTGAAGAGGGGATAGGCTACCCACTCCAGTATCCTTGGGCTTCCCTGGTGACTCAGATGGTAAAGAATCTGCCTGTGGTGTGGGAGGCCTGGGTTCTATCCCTGGGTTGGGAAGATCCCCTGTAGGAGGGCATGGCAACCCACTCTGGTATTCTTGCCTGGAGAACCCTCGTGGACAGAGGAGCCTGGTGGACTATAGTCCATGGGGTTGCAGAGTCGGACACGACTGAGTGACTAAGCACACACACACAATTCCATGGTATGGTTGTTAAGTCAGTCAGTTCAGTTGCTCAGTCATGTCTTATTCTTTGCGACCCCATGGACTGCAGCACGCCAGACATCCCTGTCCATCACCAACTCCTGGAGCTTGCTCAGATTCATGTCCATCGAGTCGGTGATGCCCTCCAACCATCTCACCCTCTGTTGTCACCTCCTCCTCCTGCCTTCAATCTTTCGCAACATCAGGGTCTTTTCCAAGGAGTCAGTTCTTTGCATCAGGTAGCCAAAGTTCTGGAGTTTCAGCGTCAACATCAGTCCTTCCAATGAATATTCAGTACTGATTTCCTTGAGGATTGACTGATTTGATCTCCTTGCAGTCCAAGAGACTCTCGAGAGTATTCTCCAACACCACAGTTCAGAAGTATCAATTCTTTGGTGCTCAGCTTGCTTTATGGTCCAACTCTCACATCCATACACGGCTACTGGAAAAACCATAGCTTTGACTAGATGGACTTTTGTAGGCAAATGAGGGACATTTTAGTTGTTTCCATGTTTTGGCTATTACAGATAAAGCTGCTGTGAACATTGATGTGTAGGTTTTTGGGTTAACATAGGTATACATAGCTCTAGGATAAATACTCTGTTATCCCCTTGTCACCGGATATAATCACTTCTAACATTTTGGTATATGTACTTCAGTGCTTCTTTGATATGCATACCAAGCATAGGAACATGTTGCTTTTTATCTCTTCATTTACCAGCATATTTTGAACTTTTCTCAACTCCTTGTTCTTCTAATGCTTCTTAAATATCTGCTTGATATTCCAAATTTTGGGTAATCCATAGTTGAGTCCTGTTACTCCTAATAGATAATGATACATCTGAGTCCATTCTGAGAATGAATCAATGGAAAGTTATCTCATACTGAATACCAAATGCCAGAATTTAGGATTTGTGTAATATTGCTTTATAGAAGAACTTAACAGAGATGAGAAATTATATCCCTTACTTATTACTTATGCATTCCTGCTGGTAAGGCAGAGTTGTGAAGGGCAGATCTTGGGATCATGAATATACATTTTTGAATTAAAGAGAGGGTGTTGATATAGAACAGTATGATCTAGGTTCCTCACAGTGTGAAAACTTAAGCTCCAAGGCCTTTCATCCTTTCTAGAGTGTATGCTAAAGTCTTTTTAAAAATAGATATTGAACATGTCGATTTTTTTGTCCTTTTATTTGTTAATTCACTTGGAAGTCACAGAACTTTACTTCATATTAACTTTTTAGTTAATTCAAAACAGAAACTTGAGGTTTGTGTTTCCTTAAACTGTTAATAACAGTTTAGGTTCTGTAGCCTGTATAAACTCCCTATTGTTCTGTGATAGTTGAAGTAAAGTTCTTCATTTGTGATAACTGCTGGCTTTCAGGATTTATCATGACCGTATTACTCTAAATCAGTCACCCAGCTTCAGCTATGTGGCTGTACATTTTCAACAGCAATCTGCAAGCCACCTTTCAGATGTCTGTAGTATGCTCATTAGAACTTAATTTTGTGTATGTTAGAAATTTGAATTAAAATGAACTAAAATTAGTATTTCAGTTCCTTAGTTGCATTAGCTACATTTCAAGTGCTCAATAGTCACATGTGGTTAATGACTTCTGTATTAGATAGCATAAAGAATATTTCCATTATTTCAGGAAGTTTTGGATAGCGTGGTGTTAGAAAGATTTTCAACTTAAAAATTAATTTCAGAAATTTGAAAAAAAAAGTATTTGGCTTGTCCTTTTAATTCTTTTTATAGAAAAGGGATTGGAAACTTTGTGGACTATATTTTTCCAACTGATATCAGATATGTTGAAGAGTAAAAGACATGTTTATATTGACAGAATGAAACAAATTGTTATTTGTAATGATATATGTCACATTTGTTTCCTAGAAAAGTACTGAATTGCACTTTTTTGAAAGAATTTTTTAAATAGTTTATAGTCAAGTTAAGTCCAACTCTTTTGCGACCCCATGGACTATGGCCTACAAGCTCTTCCGTCCATGGGATTTTCCAGGCAAGAATACTGGAGTGGGTTGCCATTTCCTTCTCCAGGGGATCTTCCCTACCCAAGGAAATTGGCTGGTAGCTGAGTTGGTAAAGAATCTGCCTGTAGTGCAGGAGACCCAGGTTCACTCCCTGGGTTGGGAAGATCCCATTTTATGTAAATTAGGAGCTATAAAAAAAAAAATCATGCTCCAGTCATATAGTGATATAATAAAGTGTAAAGTATTTCAAGTGTTTGTGATTCCTGAAAAAATATACTTTAGCAGTCATGAAGATTTATTTTAGTCATGAATTTCTGTTCTGAAAGTGATATGAATAGAATTGTAGACATCCTTTTATGCATTTTGTATTCATGATTATTTTAATGGCTTAGGAAACTCAAGACATATTTGGCCATTGCTATAAAACCTCTCTTTTGTTTTAGTTTTAAAAGTTGCCTTAAATCCTGTCATTAGTTTAAGAAGGATTGTATAGACATTTCCCCAAATACCTTTTGCTTCAGTGAATAAAACTTTAACATGCTGTTGCTAGGAATTTGAGTACATGTCCTGGAATAAGTGTCTTTTCCTTTCCTATTTAACAAAATGAGAAGAAAAAAGTATTATTTTATTTGTGTCAGTGATTTAAAAATACTAATTTTGCCATGTATTTTGTACTCTGTTTTAGTCACAGGATTGGATTACATTTATTGGTATCAATGATCTTTCACAGTCATCTTGAAAGGTGACAAATCTATTTGATTTTGTTTATTTGCTTAAATAGTCATTGGTAGGATATGTTTCTTCCTCTCTTTTTGGCTAAATCCAAACTTGTTATCTCTATTACACTGTATACTTTTCAATAAAATTATTTATTATAGCCAGTTCTTACTACTCTCTATTTCTTTTAAAGTTCATTTGAGGGATTCAGAAGTAATTTTATGTTTATTGGCTCTTGGATCCTTGTCTTTTGAGGCATTTGTGTTGACTTTTTTTGTGTCTGCATGCTTTAAGGAGTACCGCCCCCCCCCCCCCCCATTCAAATACTTTTCACTTCATCATACTCTTTGAATATTATTTTCAGAAACAGATTTATTAATTGAGCTTGTTTTAAAGAGAATAGATGGTAGTTTATATCAGTTCCCCAAGGTTATTTTTTTAAACAAGATTTTACTCTTTTATGTGGCTCTTAGAAAGTATCCTATTTGATAGGAATCCGTTTTAGCAGAAAACATAGAATAAGTAATCTTGCTTTATAGTTTTTCCTGATGAGAGTCATATTATTGCTTATTATTATTGATTTTGACTCACCTGGTAAGTAAATGAATCAAAGTATCTCTATTAGTAGGTTGTTTTAGGGAGCTAACCTAGAATGGTCTATTTTTCAGTATTCTCCAGTGCTCTTAAAGTTGTTAGACTCAACGTTTTTTTTCCCCTTGCTGCTAAGTCGCTTCAGTCATGTCCGACTCTGTGTGACCCCATAGACGGCAGCCCACCAGGCTCCCCCATCCCTGGGATTCTCCAGGCAAGAACACTGGAGTGGGTTGCCATTTCCTTCTCCAATGCATTCAAGTGAAAAGTGAAAGGGAAGTTGCTCAGTCGTGTCCGACCCTCAGCGACCCCATGGACTGCAGCCCACCAGGCTCCTCCATCCATGGGATTTTCCAGGCAAGAGTACTGGAGTGGGGTGCCATTGAGTTTTCTTTCTATATTCTTTAGTAACATAGCTAGTTTCCTAACACTTTTCATATAGTTCTGTGTGATATTTGATATCTAATTAATTGATCAGGAATTGTGAGATAGTGGTACTGAGTGAGAGTTATACTCTTTCTTAGATCAAGTAGTGCCCAAATTGGAAGTCATAGACAAGGCTCTGATAGCATCCATCTAGCTAGATCAGTCTCAGAGATGTGTACTTTGACTTTTTTCATACTTGTATAATGAAGTTTATTGTAAAAAGGACTACATAGTCATTATAAAAATTAGTATAGAGGAGAACAAAAAAGTAAAAGTTCCTTGTTTTCTACTCTAATTCCAAAGAGATAACTGCTAATACTGATAACCTGAAAATTTTTAATTTATAGAAAAACATTCAGAAATGTCTTTATTTCTATATGTGTTTTGTAAATATATATCTTATGAAAATATACATATATTTTATTTTATACAAATTAGATGTTATTTTTGTATATTTTTGAAGTCTGCATTATTCATTTAATAATATTTTGTAGAAATTTCCATGTTATTATACCTAAAGCTTGCTTTCATATTCTAATGAATGATAAAGTGATGTGCCTTGTTTTATTTAATCACTCCCCTATTGGTGAATATTTATGTTATTGCTAGATTTGTTTGAATGAAATAATGATGAAAGGATCATGCTTGTATATATAGATACCCATATGATACAAGCATGTTTCTTGTGTCTATCTATATATCTGCATATTTGTAATGTTTTTTCTCTAGGTGTATATCTTTCTATTGAAATAAAAGTGCACAAATTGTTAGTGATGAATTTCCTCAAAAGTGACATACATGTGTAATTACTGCCCTGATTAAGACATAGAACATTATCAGCATCCCAGAGGCCCTCCCCTGTGTCCTTTTTAGTCACAACACTCCTCTAATTCCTAAAGATAACTGCTTCCTATCAGAACACTTTTATCACAGTTAGTTAGCTTTCCCTGACTTTTGAATTCCGTATGTACTATCTAATATTTGATTTCTTTTGCATTTTTTGAGATAAATCCATCCATGTTATTGCATGTGCTGCTGCTGCTGCTAAGTCGCTTCAGTCGTGTCCGACTCTGTGCGACCCCATAGACGGCAGCCCACCAGGCTCTGCCGTCCCTGGGATTCTCCAGGCAAGAACACTGGAGTGGGTTGCCATTTCCTTCTCCAATGCATGAAAGTGGAAAGTGAAAGCAAAGTCGCTCAGTCGTGTCCGACTCTTAGCGACCCCATGGACTGCAGCTTACCAGGCTCCTCCATCCATGGGATTTTCTAGGCAAGGATACTGGAGTGGCTTGCCATTGCCTTCTCCGGTTATTGGATGTAGTAGTAGTTTATTCTCATTTCTGTGTAATTGTCAGTAGTGTGAATATATCAAAATTTATTCTCTGTAGCATAATAGGCATCTTGTTTCATGATGTTGATTGTTCTGAAAAGTGCTGCTGCAAGTAGGTTTTGGAGGGGATGGTCAGGTGACATGTTTCCTGGCTTGCAGGATCTTAGTTACCTGACCAGGGATCAAACCTGGGCCCTGGCAGTGAGAGCACTGAGTCCTAGCCGCTGGGTTGCCAAGGAACTTCCTGCTGCAGATATTCTTCGATGTGTCTTTGGTGCATGTGCACACTCATTTCTGTTGGTTATATCCTGGAGTTTGCTGGGTATGTGTATGTTCAGCTATAGGAGTTACTATCCAGAAGTTTTTCTCGTGGATTTGCCAGTTTATTCTAATTGTTCTCTATCCATGATATTTGGCATTGTCAGTACTTTAATTTTAACTATTTTGGTGGGATGGTAGTAGTATTTCAGTGTGGGTTTGTTTTTTTTTTCCCCCAGTTTGCATTTCACTGATAACTAATGTGAGTGCCTTTCATGTTTACTGACAATTTGGATATTATTTTTTTGTAAGGTGCATGTTCATATTTTGCTCTTTTTTCTATTAGGGTGTTCCTTTCTCTTACAGATTTGTGGTAATTCTTTTATATTTGTTGGATATATATGTATCAATTATCTTTTCTATGCTTCCACTATGACTTGCCTTTTTACTCTTTTGATGAACGGAAGTCAGTGTTAACGAAGTTCAGTTTATGTCTTTTCCTTCTGGTGTCTTGTTCTTTTAGTATCAGTCCTGTTTAAGAGTTCTTTGCCTGCCCCAAGGTTGTGATGATATTTTCCTTTGTTAACTTCTGGAAACTTTATAGTTTTCCTTTCCCATTTAGATCAGTAGTCTGTTTGGAATTGAATTTTGCTGATGATGTGAGATAGGGGGTCACGATTTACTTGATGACTTTTGCTTTTTTTCCCAACTCACCCATAGAAATTTTTTCACTTTCATTTTGCTGGCTTAATATTTCAATAAGTTAGTATATTAAGATAATAATAAATAGATTTTTCTTTAATTAATCCTAAGAATTTGTACTAATATTGGACTTAATGTCTTTTTAGGATTATAAAATAATACATTGTTTGTTAAGAAAAGGTACAAATTTGAAAGCTAAACTATCACAATGTTGTTAATCAGCTATACTCCAATACAAAATGCTTTTGGTATTAAAAAAATAAAAAATAAATTAAAAAAGCTATCAAGATAATAGAAATTGCTGCAATCTTACTACTCTAGGATAATCACTACTAACATTTCATTGTTAGTATTTTAGTGTTTCCTTTGTTTTTCTGCATATATATTTGTGTGTGTAAAATTTGCTGCATATGTATTTGTGTTTGTGTAAAATTGTATATTTATCCATATTTATTAATATCATTTAATCTTAAACCATGAGCATCTCAGTATTATTAAAATTATTCAAAAGTAAGATTTCTTGTTCGTGTATATCATATAGCTATCTTGTAATTTATCTCACTGTTTCTTTACTGTGTATTAGACTGCACTTTATTTACAGTTGTAAATGTTATTGTGATATTATATGTAGTGTTGTCATGTGAGATTATTTCTTCTGTCTAGATTTCCTAAGACTCTTGATATATATTGCCTAATTTATAGTCCACAAATGTTGATCATTTTATTCTTCCTCTTGTAGTATATGAGAGTCCCAACTTAATTTCTTTAAAAATGATCTAGAATAGGAAATATGGAATATAATTTCCAGATTTGTGTGTGATACTAAGAAAAAGAGAAATAACTGGACTTGGTCTTGGTTTGAGAGTGGAGAAGAAAATTAAAAGATGTCTATAGTCGAGAGACTGGGTTGTTGAAAGGCAGGGGGAAGAAGAAAGAAGCAGGGAATTTAGAAGGAGGTGCTGATGTGAAAAAAGAATTTATTTTTAGCAATATTGAGTTTTAGATAATAGGATGTATTAAGTTGAGATGCTCTATAGAAATTGATAACCTTCCATATATCTAAGCAATTACATATCTGCAGTTGTATAATAATAATTACTTAGAATTTATAGTTTTTGTATAATCTCATTGGATTTTCTGATGTGTATAAACTGGATATTATTACTGCCACTACTTAACAGGTGAGGAAATGATTATGATAGTGAAAGTGAAGTTGCTCAGTCGTGTCCAACTCTTTGCAACCCCATGGACCATAGCCTACTAGGGTCTTTCATCCTTGGATTTTCCAGGCAAGAGTACTGGAGTGGGTTGCCATTTCCTTTTCCAGGGGATCTTCCCCACCCAGGAATCGAACCTAGGTCTCCTGCATTGTAGGCAGACGCTTTACTGTCTGAGCCACCAGGGAAATCATGATAATGAATGGCATCAAAAATCAACTATAATGCTATATGCCATAGTTGATGATTTACATATATAATCCCTTGAACTCTGCAGAGATTCTGTGAGAATTATTCCCTCCATTTAAGGGTGAAGAAAGTTATGGATGACTGAAATTCTAGTTGCTTAGCTTGACACTGCTAGTATCACTCTTTGGGAGTAGATTGCATTTCTGACACTGCTAGTGTTACTCTTTGGGATTAGATTTTATTTCTTTTAACTCTCACCCTGTGCTTTTTTTGTTTTTCCATACTACTTTTGGAAGCCAAGTTCACCCAATAATAATTGGAAGAGGTAGGATTGAAATTCAGGTCTTATGCTTTATCTAAATATTGTTGACATTTTGTCCACTTTGTTATTTTTTAAATTATTTCCTTTCTCTAGAACCACTAGAAATTCTTTCTATATTCTGGAAGCAACCAAACTATAGTTTGTATAAGGGAAAATGAAGTATGTTTGTGCAAAAATCATTTTAAAATGTTTGAATGATTTATTAGATTTATAAAGAAGCTGTTATAGTAATGGAAATAGCACTGAACTAAAAGATATAAAATCCTGGTTTAAGTACTAGTGTTGAAATCTATCTAGTCCCACTGATAGCCTGGGTAAGACACTTGCCTCTGTGATATTTTAGTTTCTTCATTGGTAATGCGAGGATAAAAAATAATTCACAGATTACAGTAATTAGGGTCTCTGTTGCTGGATTTGGAAGACTTGGGTGTAAGTTTTTGTTTCCCTTCTTAGACAAATAACCTTTCTCAGCCTTAGATTTCTTATTTGTGAAATGGGATGAAAATGCTTACCTCATAGTCTTCCTGTAGGATTAAGTGCAATAGATTATACAGGATAGAGACCACATGCACCCCCTTCCTTCTCTGCATGCCTTTCAAACATTGTATCCATAGCACCTAGAAGAGTGTCTGGCACATAGTAATATTAGATAAATCTTAGTTACTAATGCTGAGGAGGAATCACAAATTTGTAGAACACTATATAGACGCTGTTTTTTGCTTAAATGTAGTAGATTTACAATGTGTTGATTTCTGGTTTACAGAAAAGTGACTCAGTTATACATGTGTGTGTATGTAGATGTACACCTATACACATATTCTTTTCCATTATGGTTTATAACAGGATTTTGAATATAATTCTCTGTGCTATACTGTAGGGTCTTGTTTATTTTATAGATAATAGTTTATATCTGCCAATCGGAAAGTCCTAATTTATCCCTTTTCCACAACCTTTTTCCTTTGGTAACCATAAATTTGTTTTCTGTGTCTGTGAGTCTGTTTCATAAATTCATTTGTGTTGTATTTTAGATTCCATGTTATCAGTGATATCATACGATACTTGTCTTCCTCTTTCTGACTTACTTCACTTAGTATGATATTCTCTATGTCCATCCATGTTGCTGCAGATAGCGTTGGTTTATTCTTTTTTATGACTGAGTAGTAGTCCATTGAGTCTCCACTGTTCCATGACAATTCAGTCTTTCCTTATCTTTTATGACCTTGATAGTTGATGGGTATTTTTTATTTTATAGAATGACTTTTAATTTGAGTCTTTCTGATATATTCTTATGATTAGATTGGTGCTTTTATTTTTTGACAAATCCCACAGAAGTATTGTGCTCATTTCAGAACATCATATCAGGGATTATAAAATGTGGAGATATGTCTTTATTATTGGTGTTACTACATTCTCTGTGCTTTGGTAAGGTGATAAATGCCAGTTTTCCCCATTTTAAAGTCACTTTTTTCTCTTTTGTAATTGGCAGATGTCTTGTAGGAAATATTGAATAGTTTGAGTCTGTTTAAATATCCTATTTCTACTCAAAATTTTACCTACCTATGTAAGCATCCATTGGTGGGTCCTGCCAACTGTAGTTATTAATGTGGTGTTTACCTAAATGTGAATTTGTATTTTCTTCATTCCTTCTATATTTACATTAATTGTAGCTGTTCCTTCCCTCCATTAAAAAAAAATTCCATTTATATCAGAATGGATATTTGTTTTATTCTTTGCATTATAATCTGGTACTACCATTTATTATTTTCTCACATTGTTTCAGCTTGCCCATTAGGAACTCTTTCAGACAAGCTCTTGTGTCCTTTTGACATGCACTCTAGTTTCTGGCACCACAAAATGTTCCAAGGTCATCTTATATATAGTTCTCCTTGCCTTTTGAAATTAGTCACTTCTCCAAGGAACTCCAGTTCCTTTTGTTTGGATAACGGTAGTTAGAAACTAAGTTTTAGATGCTAGGTGTGTTTCATTGCTTCTTAGTGATTTTAGCACACAGAGTTAGGCATTATGTGTGTGTCTGCTAATTGGCAAATGCACACACATCTATACTAATTTATGTTGGTTGGGCCAAGGCATCTATTTTGAACGAGATTGAATGGAGAAAAGGGAGGGAATGTAAAATATAGTTAAGATGTATCTAGATCAGTGGTTCTCAAAATTTCTGGCCTTGGAACCCCTTTGCTCTTAAAAATGTTGAAATCTCTTAAGAACTCTTGCTTCTGTTGGTTATGTATGTTGATATTTACCGTTTTATAAATTAAAACATTAAAATTTTTATTTTTATAAATAAATCGCATTACATGTTAACACATAGCATATTTTTTAGTGAAATATAACTTTTCTAAAATAAAAAATTTAGTGAAGTTTAAAAATTTTACAATCTGTTTATTGTCTAGCTTATCTCATATTTGCTAATATATTTAGTCTGTGGTGACATCACATGTTAGCTTCTGAATACTGCTGCTATATACTCTTAAGAGGAGAGTGAGGAAAAAAACAACCTGTGTATTATAGTGAAAGTGTTTTTTTCTCTCATGGACCACCCATGAGAAAGAGTGTCAGGGATCTTCTGGAGTCCCTGGACCATACCTTGAAAACTTTAATAGAGATTTACTAAAACTGTTACAAAATAAAGGTATGTATATAGTGGAAGGATGGATCGAGAAGAACTTCTGTGAGGAACAGGGAAGAACTTGAACCATGAAGATACAGAAGTTAATAGAATTTCTGGGTAAGATGGGGATTGTCAGCACTATTTCAGGTAAGATAACTTGATTTGATCACTTGTTCCAGTTCATCTTATAGTTACTAAATTGTAAAATGCTGATATAGCAACCAAAATATAAATTTTTAATGAGAAATATTACAGAGGAGTAGATTAGAATGTTTGTTGTGAACTGTGGGTCCCTGAACCTTTTCAAAATCAAAAGATAGTTATGGACTTTCTCAAGCCCTGACAAATGTAGCTTGTATCAGAAGTTGACATGCTGTCAGGTCAGGCAGAAAGGGAGGGTTGTGGTTTATGATTCACACCAAGGCCTGTCCATCAATGTGCTGCTTCTCCTTCCTGCCCTACTCTGTGGCTTGGTGAGCTTGGAATTAGAAATCTTCCTGTTGACTGGTTAAATCTGTTATTTCCAAAACCATCCTGGAAATAAACTCATGCATGCATATACATAGGGATATATTCTTGGTGTTAAATTTCTCTTTTCCTGGACTCCGTGAGTACTTTCAGATATTGCTAACATCATTTCAGTTCAGTTCAGTCACTCAGTCGTTCGACCGACTCTTTGCGACCCCATGAACTGCAGCACGCCAGGTGTCCCTGTCCATCACCAACTCCCAGAGTCCACCCAAACCCGTGTCCATTGAGTCGATGATGCCATCCAACCATCTCATCCTCTGTCATCCCCTTCTCCTCCTGCCCTCAATCTTTCCCAGCATCAGGGTCTTTTCCAATGAGTCAGCTCTTCGCATCAGGTGGTCTAAGATTGGAGTTTCAGCTTCAACATCAGTCCTACCAGTGAACACCCAAGACTGATCTCCTTTAACCCAAGACTGATCTCCTTTAGGATGGACTGGTTGGATTTCCTTGCAGTCCAAGGGATTCTCAAGAGTCTTCTCCAACACCACAGTTCAAAAGCAGCAATTCTTCGGTGCTCAGCTTTCTTTATAGTCCAACTCTCACATCCATACATGACTACTGGAAAAACCATAGCCTTGACTAGACAGACCTTTGTTGGCAAAGTAATGTCTGCGTTTTAATATGCTGTCTGGGTTGGTCATAACTTTTCTTCCAAGGAGTAAGCATCTTTTAATTTCATGGCTGCAATCACCATCTGCAGTGATTTTGGAGCCCAGAAAAATCAGTATATTTACAATAAAGCTAATTGTTTTATATCTTTCTCTTTACATTTAAACACTTTGTTGTACTTGTGGTCACTTTGATTCTATTTGTTTCCTAGGCAATATTTTGGAACAGTTTCTTTCTAGTGATAGTTAAACACATTCTTTTTATATGACTGTACTATTTTTACTCTCAGAATAACCATTTCTCTTAAGTTTGGTGGCAATTATTTATATACTTTAGATTGTTCTTTCAAAAAGTTCGGCTGTAAGAAAATGGAAGTTGGAAATATTTTGGTCCACAAGAAATTATTTTATGGGGTAAATTTAAGTGTACTTTTAGGCAGAGAAGTAGTTGATGAAGTAAGATTATTTTAGAGACAGGGAAGATGCAGAGCCTGAAAGATGGGTAGTAGTGGAATCAGCAGCACAGTATAGAGGAAAGCACAAAGATGCTTTCTTTTTTCTTCAGCAGGGGTGGGAAGATGATTGAGAATACCTAAAAGTGAAGTTGAAAATTGAAGGGAACATATGGCTTCAGAAATGGAGAGATGGTAAGGACAGATACTTCTGCCAAGTAACCTAGGTCTTTACTGTAAAGGAGATCATGCAGAATCATGAAAGCTGAGCTGGGGAAGAGTATAATTGATAGTAAGGGCAGTAAGGAGCTCTTGTATATTCCTCACTGGGGAAATGGCAAGAAAGCAGTCTTATGTTAATTTATTTGTGGAAGAGTACATTGGTAGATTATAATGCTGTAAAGCTTGAAATAGATATGGACGTAGGTTATTAAGAATAAAGAGTAAGAAGAGTTCAAATGATTGTAAGGGGTCACTTTGGGAGTTAGGGGTAGACCAAAATTTGCAAACCACATCAAATGTTCATCACATACTATGTCTGGCAGTGTTATTTTAGATATGCCTACATTTGTTAAATTGCTTATTAACATTATTGAGTGTGGAAGAAGGTAATTGGGAAGAGTAGCAGGTTTGGTGGAAGAAGAAAATAAAAAGAGGATAGAGTGAGAAATGTGCAGCTCTGATTGAGTTTCTTACTCAATCTAGAAAGCTTTTTGCAGTTATTTCAGATCTCATGAGTTTCTCCATTTGGTTCCTGCCTTGTGTCATTCATTTAGGTTGAGCCAAATATGTGCCATTTTATTAGTTTATTAGTGGTTTTTTTTTTCCTTTCTTTCTTTCCTTTTTTCTTTTTAAGGCATGAAAACTTACCGTCTGCATTTTAAGATCTTTGGAAAGATTTTAGAATGTGTTCTTTTTATCTAGTATTTTGCTCTGTACAATGTTAGAATCTCAGTAAATTTAAAGTTTTCATTGTATTATTTTAAACTGACTGAATTTAACACTTAGTAGCTATTGAATACGGAGAAGGCAATGGCACCCCACTCCAGTACTCTTGCATGGAAAATCCCATGGACGGAGGAGCCTGGTAGGCTGCAGTCCATGGGGTCGCTAAGAGTCAGACGCGACTGAGCGACTTCACTTTCACTTTTCACTTTCATGCACTGGAGAAGGAAATGGCAACCCACTCCAGTGTTCTTGCCTGGAGAATCCCAGGGACGGGGGAGCCTGGTGGGCTGCCGTCTATGGGGTCGCACAGAGTCGGACACGACTGAAGCGACTTAGCAGCAGCAGCAACTATTGAATAAGTGAGTGAAAGCTGTTATGAGAAATATCAAAGAAGAATATCTTCCTTTTAGATACCAAGATAAGATACAGGCACATGAAACAGAAAAACAGAAAAGTGAGATAGTTTATGTTTGGGCCAGACATGATATAAGTCTTGACAAAGACTTACATCATTCTGGATTCTGGGCATGAATTACTAGTGATTATAATCAAGAGAAAGACTTTTATTTTTTTCAGTATAGAAAGGCCTCCTATGTTTAAAGTTTAAAGTTGGGAGAATAAAGAGAGAACAATAAAAAATGAGGAATACTTCAGTATAATTAAGATATATGTATATATCTTATATATACATATACCTAATTATATGTGTGTATATATATATATAAAAACTTGCAAGAATGAACCAGCTTGGGAAGTGGCAAGGGGTGAGGAAGCATGGGCTCTGCCTCTTGAAAGGGTGTTGGGGTAGAAGTTAGATGAATGTATAAAATAAGTGTGACACAGTATGGTAATGCCCGATGGCCTCCTTTGTCTTGAAATTGGGAGGCCCATATGGAGCTTTGATTAGTGGATGAGCAGGAGTTTCAGGTGGAGAAATGTCTGGGTTTAGTAAAGTCTTAAGAAAGAAGTATGAATAGGGTGATTAACAGTGTTGATGACGTTTTCTGATTTGGTAGTGAGTAAAGCATTGACATTCACATTCTCAGATGTAGGCAGGAGGTTGCACATGGGACTAGGTGAAATGATAAAGATTAAGCCATGGGGGAGAAATGAGAGATTTGTTTTTTAACCTGACATATTTCCTAGCCTATTGATTTTCTTGATGTTCTAATGAGTACATTTCAAAAAATTCAGCAAATTAATAAGTTTTTCTTTCCCCCAAAATCACACATCTGCAGATACCTGATTTGATTAATTATACTTTGGTTTATTTTAGGTGAAAAGTAACACTGAGAACTTGATTTTTGTTTAAAGATATTTCTCAAGGAGGAAGTAGGAAACTTACAGATGAGTTTTGTCTCTTTTGCCATGCTTAAAAAGATTTTGTGTCTTTATGGATTATTGTAGTCTTCCTTGGGCCAGTGAAGATTTGTTTTCCCAGGCTTTTTGCACCTCATTCTTGCTAGCTGCCTTGTCATTTTCATACCTGTCTCTCTATGTTTGTGGATTTACCAATAACTTTTCTAAGTACCCTAGGCTGGACCATATACTTTAGTATGTGGTTGTATTATATGTGGAGATTACCTTATTTCATTCATGAGTGATAAGCCTGTTGGAGTATTCTAAAAATGTAGTGTTTGTGTGCTTACTAGCATTCACAGTGCTTTGATTCATTGATACTTCTAAGTTTGGTTCTATACTTTGATAATGTTAGAAGTGTACCTTACATTTGTCAGTGTTAGTACCAATATGATCACTCTCCATATATGTAGAAATAGCTAAAAGGTTCAGATGTATGTATTAATCTTTTTCACTATTTGCACATAAAGGCTCTTCCTTGGTTTAAATAGCTGCTAATGGCAGAACTTATTTGTGAATCTATCTTGCATTCTACCTGACACTTATGCTAAAAAATGTTATTCTTTCTTATTGCTGCATTCTGTATATTCGTGGTTTCTTTGTAATTTATCAGCCAGCAGAAATGTTTGGAACTACTTTATGGTGCCCTTGCAACATAAGAGAGAGCAGTTCAACAGCTGCTTAGTCTGTTGTCACTTCTCCTTGTCTCATACCCAGCCTCAGTAGCTGTGTTTCAGTAAATATCACTTCAGAGATGCTAACATGTGTATTCTGAAGCCTTGTTAGAGGTGACTTTACCATTCTGTTTTATATTTCAAATAATTACACTAAAAGAAGCCACAAGAATGGTCACTAGTACTATTCTCTAAGCTGATAGAATTATTAGCTAAATAATCATTTATAGGCATGTTTTTATGCCTGAGTTCTCCTTGATTTACAGTTCTGATGCTGCCCACATTTCAGAAATTTATGCTAACTTCCAGTTCTGTATTCTGTCAGTTTGAAATTTCCTAACTTATGTTGCATTTTCCTCATGAACCCTTCTACACAGCTATGTCTTCTGACTTTAAACTATAAGTCTGTAAGATGTTTATAACCTTTAGCACCCCCTTTTTAAGTGTATTTTTTGAAAATATAGCCATTAGCACATTGTACTTCCTGGAGTATTATCAATATATATTTTTTTAATCAAGATTTTTTTTTAAACGTTATAAACAACAGAAATTTATTTCTCACAGTTCTGAAGGCTGGAAATTCATGATCAGGGTGCGAGCATGGTTGGGTGAGCATCCCCTTCCAGGTTTCAGGCTTCTCATTGTGTTCTTCTGGTTGAAGGGTCAAGGGTTTTAAATGTATTTCAGAGCCTGTTAAGTTGAAAGTTTCTTAGTTTTAATATACTTGTGTTTTCATTTCAAGGATAGTTTGAAAATGTAGTGGTGAGGAGTGGGAGACTGTGTACCATCAGTTCTGATGATCACTCCACATGTTAGGACATATCTTCACATCTATGAGAATTGAGCTCTAAAGATGAGATAACGTTTTGACATCTTAATGCTTGTAGTATTTCTTTGCTTATTATGTAGTTAGAATTGTCTTGTACATAGCTGTGGCCTAAAACCATGTGTAATTCTGAAAACACACATTTGGTGATGGTTTTTTGTAGAGCCTGGGAAAATACTGGTTAAGATATTGCCAAAAACATTGAACTTAAAGATGAATGATAATTATTGTTAGATTATCATTCCTTTTTTTGATGAAATTACCTTTTAGAATTTTTTGTTGTTTGTGTGATGTTTTGCCAATTGACAAATTGACAAATTGAGACCCATCATGAAGTCTGGTCCCCTAGTATTTTACTGATTTTGGAGTTTCACCTTTTTTTATGCTTTTAACCTCAGTTTTCTTAAATATGGGAGTGAAATTGTATCCTCACTTCTACTTTATTCTCCTAGGTCTTATTATTTTTTCCCAGGACAGCTTTAGTCTTTTTTTTTTCAGATAAATTTTTATAAAATCCTAGTTTATGCCTTCAATTTATATACTGTTGATTCTTATATGTCAATTACCTATTGAATTCTTCAACATACTATTTACTTGCACACACAAGTAATCTTTCTGGGAACATCTGTATGTAGATTTAGCAAAGAATTAAGCATGCAATGGCTGTTTGTCACAGTGGACTTTTTGTTTATTTCTAAAATTGGCTTTTTTTTTTTTTTTAACAGATAAGTGTAAAGCAGGAAATTACTTTCACTGATGTATCTGAGCAACTGATGAGAGACAAAAAACAAATCAGAGAGCCAGTAGACTTACAGAAAAAGAAGAAACGGAAACAGCGCTCTCCTGCAAAAGTAAGAGAATATTTTAAGGTGGTGGTCCCAAACTATTGCTTAATCTTATAGGCAGGAACTTGGCTGGACTATAAGTCTCATGTGGCTTAATAAAGTTGGACTGGTGCATCAGGAGTAAGGAAGAGATGCATGTCTGCATGGAGGTGGTAGGCCATTGCTTTAAAATTTCCACTTCCCTTTCACATCTTTTTTTTTTTTTTAACAAACTTTTCTTACTCCATATCTCTCTTTTCTTTAAAAACTGATAATATGCAGTGCCCTTGCTTCTCATTCATATTAGTCTTACTTATTTTAGTATTCCTATTTCAGGAAAATTCAGTACCAATTGGTCATGAGGAAAAGGTTGTGCAATACCTGTGATACAGACTAGAATGTAAGCTCCATAAGAGCAGGGACTTCATTTTATTCACAGCTATATCCCAAGAGCATGGAATAGTAGGCCTAAGAGACTCTCAGTAAATACTATGGGTGAATGAATGGCTTAGTAAATAAACAAGTGACCCATAAATACTATTAGGAATTGCCTGCCTTTCTTTCCTTTCAATACAGTAGTAGCTGACTGTATGTATCATTTTGATATTCCTAGGACATCTTGGAACTCTGTATAATTTACAGTTATTTTTCATCTTTTGTTTTTCTAAAAAATTTTATAACATGATCTTTTTTATTTTGAGGGCTACTTTTGTATTTGTGATTTAAATCATCATCATTATTTATGCATTTTGTACACTTTTGGATATGTGGTATGCTGCGGTTTGTACTGGCTTGCCAGAGCTGATTAATAAGTTTTCAGGAATTTTGCAAGCTGACTCTGAAACCATTGGTAATTTGAAATTAGCCACGGTAAGAATATTTATACCGTGGAAATCAGCATCCCTACTCTCTAACCCCTTAAAATGTTAAACATTTACCAATATGCTGCTTTGGGGATATATATAAATATGGTTACTGCAAAAATTTTTGAAAAATACAGAGACGAAAATAACCCATTTATTCTTAGAGATAAATATTTCCGTTTTCTGCCATATTCCTTTTCTATTTTCAAATTTGTATAGGTTCATTGAATTTCCTGTTTGTAACTAGAGTATGTAAGCTATTTTTAAAGTTATTAAAGGTTTTTACAAATATTAGCTGCATATGTATTATTTTGATATGTCACATTATATTCAATGATTGCTATGTTGTTGGAAAGTTGTTTTCTCTTTGCCTTCATTTTAAATCATGTTGCACTTGAAATATTTGTGTATACATTTTCATGTACTGCTAAATCAAAAGGTGTGAACTTTTTAAAAGGTTTCTTTAAAAATTAAATAAGTAAAATAAGCAAATAAACAACCAAGCAAAATAAGTGAAGTTTCCTAATAATGTTACCCCTTCCAGCAATGTCCTATTAGTTACATTCCTGCCTGAAGTGGACCTAAGATGTCTGTCCATACCCTCTCATAACCTTGAGTATGAAACTTTGCTTCTTTTGTAACTTAAGATGAATGTCTCATTATAGTTTAAATTTTAATTTCTTTGGTTATTGGTCATACTAAAACTTGTGTGTTTTTCATAATTATTGACATTTTATGTTTCGTGTTTTGTGCAATCCCTTTATCTCCCTCCTCCCTGCTTCTTTCTTCCTTTTCTTTTCTTGGGGTTAATGTTTTTCTCAGTGATATATGATGCTTTAAAAAATTGACATTAATGAATAAATCAAGTTGTTTAAGGAAAATATTAATTTCTAAAATTATGATAGTGGTTATGTTACTTGTGTTCATTGCAAAATCTGTTTCAAATCTTTAAAAAAATTTTTATTTTGAGTATCTATAATCAGTTTATTTTTATTATCTTATTGGAGTATAATTGGTTTACGATGTTATGTTAGTTTCTGTTATGGAAAAAAGTGAATCAGTTATTTCAAGTCTTAAAAAAACAACATATGTAAGTTGTACATTTTCCTTGATACTTTATAGCCATGTTTTTCTGATACTATTTTTGATTGTAATTCTGAAATTCTGACTAAATCTTAGGTTATTATCTTCTTCAGGGGTGTTTGGAATTATATCCTAAGTAATACAGATCTTATTTTTACAGAGTTTAAGTTTAGTTTTTGCTTATCTGGTTTGAGATAAACTAATTTATAATGTATTATCATAATACTCCTAAAGGCATTTATTTAATTATATATATATATTTATGTTGTTGCTGGATGAAAGAAATTTGGCCTATTCTGAGTATATTGCATGTAAGAAGATGTTTTGGCCAGTCTTTTTAGACATTCTTAGGACAGTGAAATTACTGCAAATAATACATGGTAGACAGGGCTGTGAGAATAACAAAAACAAGAATTTTTACATTGTCCTGACCTATTACATGTGACAGGAGAGAGAATGGTTGTTGTCTGTTTTTAACCCTGGCCTTGCAGTGTCCAGATGAGTGGTTTGTGTCTGGATTCTCACAACTTTGAACTTGTGTTTAAAAATTCACACTTCAGATTTTTCATTAAAGTAATTCTCCCCTTTTTGTATGAAGATAAGGAAAAGCTTACCTCTTGCTTAGAAATCAGTGTTACTTGTTTTAAATTCCTTAAAAGCAACTGTAAGTTTCTCAAATAATTGTAGTGTATTATGCTTAGAGGCTTCCCAGTGGCTCAGCAATAAAGAATCTGCCTGTACCACAGGAACCACTGCAGGAGATGCAAGTTTGATCCCTGGGTCAGGAAGATCCCCTGGGGAAGGAAATGGCAATCCACGTCAGTGTTCTTCCCTGGATAATCCCATAGACAGAGGAGCCTGGTGGGCTATAGTCCACAGGTCGCAAGAGTTGGACATGACTTAGCGACCACAACAACAATGCTTAGAGGACTCTACTCTCCACCAACACTTTTCACAAATCTTGAATTTTTGCCCTTATGAATATTTTGAGTATGTGTCCCCATTATATCATGTTAGATTGGGGATCTGCATAGGAAATATAGATGAAGTTACCTTGCAGACATCTAGTAAAAATATTGGAGCTTATATAGCCATATAGACCTGGCTCCCTTCCATATAAGCTTTGTGGTGAGAAATACTGCAATATTATGTCATCTTTAGCTGCCATGAATTTTAAGCAATAATTGCTTTCTGATCCTTTATCATATGGCAAAGCTTAGTCATCCTAAGGTGGATTTGATACTTGAAAATTGCCAGAATATATTTGCTAGCATGTCTAAAGAAGAGGGTTATCTTGGTCAAGTAATTTGATACTGTCATGGAATAAGTTGTTTTATGAAAGTGAATTTTCTACATAATAAAAACTTGTCCCCTTTAAATGTTTAAATTTAGTTTTATTTCAACCACCTTGTTAGAAATCTTTAATATAATGTTTTCTTTTAAAACATAGTACATTTGAACATAATTCAGCTTTTAATGGTTTGGGGTTCATGTTGTAAACATTAAAAAAAAATCGTATGTATCATAGTGAAACCCTCTGGGAGGACTGAGATGTTAGGTCCCCCTACCCCCACCCCCAACCCAGACACACTAAGAAATCCTAACTGCTAAGCTTTTCAGTTTTAAGTTTTTTTTTTTTTTTTTTTGATTGCTTATAAGTGCTTCATCCTCTCATTCCTTAATGACATACTGTTCATTTTTACATTGCTAGATCTATGTGGCCACTTAACATCACCTTCCGTTGACACTTTGTTCTGTTTTCCCCTTGTGGATTAGGACTATAGAGAACTACAGTTATTAGAAATGTATGAAAAGTCTTAGTGTACTTAATTCAGTCTCGGTGCATTCATGTCAGTGGTTCTCGTGGCTCTGCATTAGATCATCTGTAGGGCTTTTCCAGTTATAAATACTCAGGCCTCATCACCAGAGATTCTTATTCAGAGGGTTTCCATTCATACTAAAAAGAGTCCAAGATAATTGTAATTTACATTTAAGTTTGAGAATCTCAAGTCTGGATTTTGAAAGTTTCTGGATAAGGTATTGCCACCTGACTTTGCTATTGACTTGTTTTGTGAATTAAATGAGAATGTTTTCCAGCACAGAAAAGTTTTATGAGGATTGTTGAGTTAACATCGATAAACTCTTAAGAATCCTTTCAGTAAAGATGTAACAATACTATCTTAACCCAGTATTATATACATCTTTTAGGTCTTTTCAAACTCCTTAATAGTGCTAGAGCAGAGTGCTTTTTGGTTACCTACTTCTTATTCTGAAATATATATCCTTTTCATTCTCTAAGCAGTTAATTTGAATGCCTATTAATGTACCAGGATCTCTTATAGGGTACTGAAGAAAGAAACTGGGTTCAGTTCTTTAAAAAAAAAAAAAATGTAAAATGAGGAAAATTTAATTGAAAGGCGAGAAATAGAAATACTAGCTATTTGTCAGACTCTCTCCTGCATGCTAACTTGATTGTTGAAGGAGTAGCTTTAAGGTAAATAACTGGTTGTAAGACTAGGGATGGAAGTATGAAATAGTACTTAAGAGAAAAACTGGAAAAGTATAAGTATTTTATTTATTTATCTAATTTCCCTAGGGAATTTTGAATTCTGGGTATATAATTTTTCCACAGAGCCAAACTATAAATTTTAAAACTATTTGGATGTACATCTTTCTTTTAAAAAGCATCATATACATCTTTGCCTGATATTTAGGAAATCTGAGAGAAAAAACCTTTTCTAAAGCTCTGGGTCATTTCTCCTGAACACGAGTTACATATACCAAGCTTATAATACAGTGAATTTCATGTTCTTGGACTGGCAAAAATTTGCCATTTAGAAATGAAATTTGGTAATAAGTAAAACCAGGTACTGAGAGACAGTAAAAATCAGGGAGAATGAAAGAAAGGGACAGTGTGAAGATGGAATGTTAGTGATGACTAGGATGGTAGAGATGTTGAGGGTAGGTATTGCTGTGGGCTACTTTGTTGTTTCGTTGTATGTCTTTGGGGTTGCACTGGTCTTCCATTTCTAGTTGGGTTTAGAGAGTAAAGGGAATTTTAGAAGATCTCATTTTCCAGTTGCAGTAAAATGTGATAGGTGAGAAATTTAGACTATTCTTCCAAATTGTTTTGCATTTTGGTGATTTATAAATCAGTTGATTAAGAATGTATGGTAAAACCTATACTTATTAGTTTAAAATATACTTTAATAATTCCAGTATAGAATGAGGGAAATCATGTCTGCCTTTTAAGAGAACAAAACTTGCTCACTGAGGGTGGTCAGGTTTTAGCTAATTGGTGGCAGTGACCCTTGAAGAGTCAAAAATCTCTGAATTGAATAGGCAGAGCTTAGTGCTTTGTTGGTTAAAAATTGGTTATTATTTAACATAGCAATTGCTACATATATGGATAGCTGGCAGGGAACAGATTTGTCTCAGAACAAAAAATGTATTTGCTAATGGACTGTGAGATTAAGAAAGCAGATTGAAGAATTCATTTGGTATTGAAATATTTTGCTGAAAAATTCTGTTTTAAATTTGTGAAGTGGTTAAGAAAACAAGTATTTAGAGTATTGTTTAGACTATTACCAATTTCTTTACTCTTGATAAAGCCTAGTTGCTTGATCTTTATAATTACCATATTTTTCCAAAAGTCGCAGTGACAGGAGTCAAGACAAATCATGTCTTGTCTTGCAGACACTTTAGGGTTTAAACTTGGAAATTTCACATGCTTCAGTTGTAATAGTGTTCATATGCTGAAGGAAAAAGAAAAGCAAAAACATTTTATGGTACTGTTAGCAAGTAAGAGGGCTAATCTCTAAGGCAAATACACTTAATTGGTAGATCACATTTTACTAAAAGATCTGGAAAGGGTGTGGGCAGGAAAAGAAACCAAGTCTATACCAAGGAAGATAATTTTACCTGTGTTAATGAGCCATTTCTCTTCCACCAAGAAACTTTGTTCTTTACATACCCATTCTTTACACACCTTTTTCTGTGGTGCTGCTTAGTGAATTTGCAGAAACTTACGAATAAAGTGGTAAGCTGTGAGCATGTTTGGCGTGGGTAATAGGTTGCCATTATCTATAGGCACTGAGTCTCACTATGTACAATTGGGTATTGGGGTTATAGTGGTGAATAAAACAGGCAAAATCTGTCGATTATACGTGAAAACAGATGACAAGTTAGAAGAGCCAGTGGTGTTCTTCTGTGGCAAGATAATTTTCTTCTGTGTCTTTTGTACAAAGATGTGTGTTCTCCTGGCCTAAGAAAAGAAGAAAATAATATAAAATTCAATGTAAAATGTCCACCAATTTGATTTTTTTGTCATTGAACTTATAAACATGCTAGATTTTTTTCAGTCTCCTTATTCACAAGAAAGTGTTTGCTCTTTCATCCATAAAATCCACCTTGAATTAAGGCTTGGAATCTACAGTGAAAGGCAATATTACCTCCAGTGAGAAAACAATGACCTAGAACTCCTTAACTCTTCATAAAAAGGCTTTGTACAGTCAAGGATTATATCCGTTTCACATTAAGTAACTTGGGCCAGATTTGTCCCTTGCAGAGCTTTTCCATGTAGTTGCTATGCCACAGAAAGCTATTGAGCTGCCTTTTTTTTTTTTTTTTTTTTTTTTGGGCACTTGGATCTTATTTGTTATCAACATATGAGAAAAAAATACCTGGTGCTATCCTGTTTTTATTCTGTTTCGTATAAAATGTTTAACATCTTTTTGATACTGGTTTTATGTTAGGAATATTTTAAGTCATGTTTTAAAAGATTTTGTTTTTTTGTTTGTTTGTTTTACACAGTGTTAACTTGAATATTATTTTGTGACTTGGAGGGATTGAAAAAATTTTAGACTGACCAGAGATGAAACTTTCCATTCTCACTGACTCTTCAGGAAGCTGTGACACCCACTTGCGTTCTCCTGCCAAATGTTTCCCTCTGTGACTTTGGTGCATAGACTTTGAAGCATTGTTGACCACTTTGGCAGTTTGCCCAGAACCCACATGCCCTGTATAATTAGCATAATAATTACCATGGATTTACATACAGTATAGTCTGAAATGTGTTCCTGAATTTAAACTAAAAAAATATTTTTTAAAAAACTAAAGCCCTTTTTCCTTACCTAGTCCCTCTGAGTTTTGGGATGGGGGTCATAGCTGTGTATCTACAGGCCCTAGTCGATTGCCATAGGCCTCTGTGTTTCTTAAGATGCCTGTTAGATTTCTGTATTCTGTGTGTGACGCAGTTTCTTGGCTTCTACTCTCTGTGCTCCCACCTCCACTACTGTTTCCTTCTTACTTGCTATATTTCTCCTGATCTTACCTCCTAGTTTTCTTTGTTTCTTATGTTCACATCATGTTTTGTCATCTTTCTTCTCTCCTCAATAATGAAAAAAGGGATTATTTGTTATTTTTACTCTGCCCCGTGGCTGGTGAGAGAGGCAGTTTAAATGTTGCATGTTGAGCAAATGGTTGTTAAACTGGAAGACATGAACCCCAAAAGTGAACTTCTCTCTGGCATTGCTTAGACCTTGCCCAAGATACTGTCAGCCTCAAGAAGCACAGGCAGATAAGGTTGATGTCTTTGTCACCTGCCTTCCTTCCCCCATAACCCTCTAATTTATTAAGGAATATGCTTAACCATAGTTCGGTAGTCCTAGAATAATCTTAGAGGTCCTTAACTGAACCATTCTGACTCCAGATCGTATGCTAGGATGACTTAAAAACAGTTTTCCTTTTTACTTCTTTAAGAAAAAAAGAAAAAGGAAAATGTAATAGGTAAGCATTTATATGGTTCAGAAAAATACTTTAAAGTATGTTTAGTGTAAAGTCTCTCTCCTACCATATCTTCTGCCAAGTTCCTCAGCCATGACGACCAAAGTTATATACATTTATGTACATCCTTCTCAAATAGCTTTTATGCATATGCAAACAAATATATATTGCTGTATGTATTATCTTATATTCAAACTTAACAAAATTATATACTAGATTCTAAACCCTGCTTTTTTTTTAACTTAAGAATAAATCCTGGAGCTCTTTCTATGTAAGTATATAAAGAGCTTTCTCATTTTATTTCACAGCCATGTAATATTAAGTTGTATTCATTTTTCATGATTTATTTAACCATTCCTATCTGATTGATATTTATACCATGTCTAGAACATAAGACTTGTACTGCATATGTGATATTTTAAAATTGAAAATAAAGCTATACTCATCCTAACAGAGAACACTTAGGGACTCTATCAGACATCAGCTTTGGAGAGGAGAGTACACAATGCTGAAATTTTACTTAACCAGCTTCCAAGGCTTTATTAGTAATTTTTACCCACTCTGAGTCACATTTTACTTTCTTCAAATAATGATAAAATTATTCCAATAGCCCTCTCAAGATTATCTAGGAAAAAAATACTTCATAATCTCTGGTGACCACTGTTTGCATTAAAAGGCATTATCTTTTTTATAATTAGTATTACATTTTAAAATTTTCTTTCTTTTGTTTTGCCTTTTTTTTTTTTTAAACCAGATCCTTACAATAAATGAGGATGGATCACTTGGTTTGAAAACCCCTAAATCTCACGTTTGTGAGCACTGCAATGCTGCCTTTAGAACGAACTATCACTTACAGAGACATGTCTTCATTCATACAGGTATTTCTTGAATTAAAGTGGGCTTATAGCCATTAAAATTATTATCTTTGTTATTTTCATCTTCTTGTAAATGTCATTCATTCCTAAGACTGTAGTTAACCTGGCATTTCAAATCAGAGATTTCATAGGCCAGGATGTCACAAGGAAACCAAGAAAAACTTTAAATGAGAAAACAATTAGCATGGATGTGCAAAATTAATTAGCTTAGTTGAACACTTTATTTGGCCTAATGTATTCTTTTTAACCAGAGAAACAGTGAAAGGATGAACTATTAAAAGCTGATCAGCATTTATTTTTCTGTATAAGATGTCCAGATGGAATTTGAAATGTGATTTTGGAATCAAATATAAATCAAAAGTTAGACCATAAATTTGTGGAGATCAGAGCAAAAGACTGATCACAGATCTTTGGGGAAATATTACTAGACATGTAAGTTGAGTTAAAGGGTGGAGAAGGAGACAAAGTAATAAATAATAAGGTAGATTTGGTGAACTGGTGAAATACACGCAGAAACCAAAAGAGGAGAGAATTCCAAGGAGGGTATGATCAATAACTGCACAACCTTCTGAGAGGAGAGCGAGAGAGAGAAAGAGCAAGAGCAAGAGAGAGAACTGAGAACAGATCACTAGAATAAACAGCAAGGAGATCATTAGTATCTTAAAGCAGAGTATAAGGGTTAAAGGACAAATGGGTGGTGAAGAATTTGAGACATAGGTTGGACTATGAAAGGAAAGGCTCCAACAGAGAAGGAATATTTGAAGAGACAGGATTATTTTTTTTTTAAAGGGGATGTTTAGAAAATTTTGAAGGTTCTAGAGAAAAAAGTGAAAAGGCATAAAGTGGTGGTTAGCCAGGGAGAAAAAGGTAGGTGGATCTTCCTCCACAGAGAAAGTAAAGCTGTTTAAGACACTTGGTAACCTGTGGAGGCCTTTCTAGCCTCATGAGTTTTAAATTCTATTGTAAATTGTTTTATTTATTTACTTTTTTTTTTTTCCCCTTGAAGGATATGAATCATATTCAGTCTCATTTTTGTGTGGTTGTGAGAATGTGAATTTTTAAATCTTGGGGGGCGGAATTGAGAGGAAATAAAATTCTATTAATAGTATAAAACCTTTGTATGCATAATTTGCAATTTTTCAGAATTTGGGCTTCTAAGATTTCTCTTTCCTCAGAAATAGTTAACTCTAAACTGTGTTTTATTCAGTAACTAATTTGTGGATGTGAAATTATTTTAAGGTGAAAAACCATTTCAATGTAGTCAATGTGACATGCGTTTCATACAGAAGTACCTGCTACAGAGACATGAGAAGATTCATACTGGTGAGTGTTGCCACCCTTACTAGGGTTGTTAAAATTACCATTTCAAATATAGGGAAGAATTTTTAATAAGTAGCAACAAATTGTTGCCTCTTTGGTAATTTTGTTTAAGAGTATTTATCATAGCTCATCTTTTTTTCTTTCTTCAGTAAATCAATGTTAACTGTTAAGACTTGGCTTACTGTTTTAGCCTAACAATTTACTTTGAAGTAAAGTTTCATAATAACTTAAGATATGTTTAAAGTGACAAAGGGAAGGAAGGAAGGAAGGAAGGAAGTTGTTGTGAAATAGTTGTTTCCGTAGATGTTTAACAGGTTTAGAGTAGGTAAAATGATCATTTGTGATAATTAGGGGGGAGGAAGCAAAATGCCTGAGTCTTAAATAGCAATAACACTCCCCCCACCCCATTTCATGTATACAGCTTACTATCTCAAGAGAGTTATAATCTTATAAATTGGAAACTTCCAATTTTTCATTCAGGTTGTTAAGGATTTAGAAACAAATATTTTGGAAGATTACTATAAAAGAACCCATACTTTTAAAAGTTGAGCCTCATTTTAGAGCAAATGTTTATTTGCATTTATTCTCTTTTTTTTTTAAGAAATGTAAAGCCAAATTTTATATGTGACCTTAATTTAGTATATTGTCAGCTTTTGACATCTGTAAGCACGATGGAAAGTGTTTCTTTATAATTTATTTCCAGCATTTTGCCTTTTTGTGATGGAGTGAAAGAGTTGGTGAATTTATATAACTTTTGTTCTTACGTTTAAGTAGAATTGAAAAATGACAGTGATAATATTTAAGTATTGAAAATACTGAAGTTCCTGGTATACCTCCCTTTGAAGTAGTCGAGCAGCCGCCTGCCCAGTGTTGTTACTTAGTTGTCTTCTCATGGAACCTGCAGTCCCTGTGAAAGGGGATCCTTGGACAGTGTATCATAGAGAAGCAGCAAGCTTTTCTGCCTAGTAACTTTCCTTAACTCTATTTGCCCCTAACAGACATGAATGTGGCTAGTTCCCTGTGCAGCACATTTTTATGCTTTGATGTTTACTTTTCAAAGATCATTATGCACACCACTCATTTCAGTTTCTTAAGTAAACATTATTCACCATTTCCAGATGGAAGGAAGTATACAAGGCACTTGGGAGGAAGAACAGCTTTATTGATTTTGTGTGTGTGTTTGTGTGTGTGTGACTTATATGGCTAAATTAAAATTTTATACAATAATAAAACCCAATCAGATAATGATAAATGAAAACAGTTAAGTATTTTTATATGTTTTTAATGCCTATTAGATTTTAATGATTTAATGATTCATTCAACAAACATTTATTGAGCTGGCAGTGTTTTTCAGATACTAGAAATAGAGGATAATAAAAGGTAGCTTCCATGGAGTTTGCATTCTTTTTTTAATTTCCACTAGAGTATAGTTGATTTACCATTTTGTGTTAGTTTCAAAGTGTACAGCAAAGTGAATCAGCTATGCGTATACGTACATCCACTGTTTTTTTAGATTCTTTTCCCATTATAGGCTATTACCAAGTATTGAGTAGAGTTCCCTGTGCTATACAGTAGATTGTTATTAGCTATGTATTTTATATATAGTAGTATGTTTATGTCATTCCCAGTCTCCCAATTTATCCTTGCCCTCCCTTATCCCCTGTTAACCATAAGATTGTTTTCTACATCTGTGACTCCTGTTTTGTAAATAAGTTCATTATGATATTTGTCTTTTTATCTGATTTCACTCGGTATGATAATCTCTAGGTCTATTCATGTTGCTGCAAATGACATTATTTTGTTCTTTTTTATGGCTGAGTAATATCCCATTGTCTATACGTGCCACATCTTTATCCATTCTTCTGTTGGTGGACATTTAGTATTGCTTCCATGTTCTGACTGTTGTAAATAGTGCTGCAGTGAACATTGGCTTGCATATATCCTTTTGAATTATAGTTTTTCTCTAGTTTTGGTTTATAAAAACTAAAATAAAAAAGTATGGTTTTTCTCTAGGAGTGGGATTGTTGGGTCATATGGTAGTTCTATTTTTAAAGGAACCTCCATACTGTTGTCCATAGTGGCAATACCATTTACATTCCCACCAGCAGTGTAGGAGGGTTCTCTTTTCTCCACACCCTCTCCAGCATTTATTGTTTGTAGATTTTTTTATGATGGCCATTTTGACGAGTGTGAGGCAATTCCTCATTGTAATTTTGATTTGCGTTTCTCTGATAGCAATGTTGGAGTTTACATTCTAATGTGCGAGATACACATGTAAAGCCCACTGTAGTAAGTGTTGTAGAGTTTTGTACAAAATACTGTTGTGCCCTGAAGAAGAGCCAGATATGCTGCTTTTGAAGACGACATAGTGAAGGCAATAAAGAAAAACTGGGAGGCTCAGTTGAGAGAATGTGTTTGAGTCTGAAAAAAAGATTTTCAAAACATTACCTACCCTTATTGCACCCTATTATTTTCTATTCTGTTCTAGTAGCCAATTCTTTTTTACAGTGCTGGTTACAATTTAGTGATACCAGTTTGGAAAAATAATTGTGCTGGGCCTCAGGCTGTCTTGAATTTCAACAGGTTATGTTGGATAGTTCGTGTTTATTGAGAATTTACTAAGACTAGACATTGAGCTAAATGTTTGTTAAATGTCTCATTTAGTCTTTATACTAATCTTGAAAGGGAGATGCTATTATTACCATTCCCGTTTTTTTAGATGAAGAAGCAGTAGGATGTTAAGAAGCTTTCCTAAATTTATATAATCTAGTATATGGTGGAGCCAAGATTACAGCTCAGGTTTCTGCAACTCCAGAGCACACATGTGAAATCACTAATTGTGAAGAATGACCAGAAGCAGAATGATGTTGTTTCGCCTTTGGGAATTTTTCTTGCTCTCCCACTAAGCCAGTTATGGCTTAGCCTTCCTGTGTGTTTAGTAACACCTAAAAGGGGTGGAAGCAAAGGCCAGAGTTCTCAAGGTACAAAAAAGAAGTGAAGTCGCTCAATCATGTCTGACTCTTTGTGACCCCGTGGACTGTAGCCTACCAGGCTCCCTTCGTCCATGGAATTTTCCAGGCAAGAGTACTGGAGTGGGTTGCCATTTCCTTTTCCAGGGGATCTTCCTAACCCAGGGATCGAACCCTTGTCTCTCACATTGCAGGCAGACACTTTACCATCTGAGCCACCTGGGAAGCATTCCAAGGTACAGAGACGACAGGGAATTGAGTGGAACCAGTCAAACCAGTCACTTTGGTTCTTTAACAGAGAAGTTTCTTTTGAAGAGAAATGCAATTTTGTTCATTATTACCACCCCTCACCCCCCAAGTGGAACTGATGAAATAAATTTTCCTTAATTTCATTGTTCTTGATTCTTTTTGTGTACACCATTTCTGAAGATAGTAAGATATTTTTGTCCTTTTACCAGGTTACTTATAAGCTGTACTGAGCTAGAAATACATGTGTAAAACAACATAGATATTCTCCATCATTTATTATTTTGTTCTTAGAGTTCTTTATTTCATCTTTTAAGGACTTGTATTTTTGGAGGGGATTGTGCCTAAAGTTTGCCAATGTCAAGACTTTCTCTGTAGGTCTTTATTTAGAAGAATGCATTGAAATAATTAGCAGTAAAAAAGCTTTTGCATATATTGTTTATCCATTTTTTAATTGTCAAGAAAGTAATGTCACCTATCTGCTGAACCTTAAAGGTTGTGTGGTGAGAAGAACTACCAGTTCTTACAGGCTTTGTTTTCCTTATAGCCTCCCTCATCCTTTTGGATCTCTTTATACTGTCACCTCAAGTCTCCCAGCCTCTGAGCCTATGTCTGTTCCATTTACAAGATGGTTAAAAATCAGTACCTGCTTGGCTGTGCTTGTTACCAATTAAGAAATCTTCTGTGGCTTTTAAAACCCAGAAACCTAGCTTGATTTGGTTTTCAAACTGAAAAAATTTAAACTCAGCCTGGACAGGTTATTATTACTTGATTGTTTGCTAAATTTGAACTGGCCTATGAAATAACTAGGGTAAAATACCAACGCTGATCCCTGAACATTTGATTAAAGCTCTGTTCTTTTAGCCTAAGGCACTGAAACTGTCAAAAGTCAGGTATTCTTGGGACTGCTAATTTTGGCAGTCATGGGAGATTTATATCTTTTGGGAGTGTATTATCGATTTTGTGGATATGGGAGATAAGGTGAGGATTTGAAGCCAAGGCTGAAGATAATAATCCTAATGATTGTTTTGGCTAGGGTCAGAATTACTGGTAAGGTATACACCAAAGGTAAATATTCATCACTGGAGGATTTACCTTGTGATCAGGTGCCTGTATCTAAGGTGCTTTTTCCTTTGCATTTTCTAATGCATGTGTTCTTTCTCTCATCACTTTGTCACCGTTTTAGCCTAAGGAAATTCCATCTTATTGCCATGAGTAGAGTCTGGGGGTTTGAAGAGTAAAGAACTTTAATTTTATATTAATTTTCTTAATTCCTTCAAGTAGTAAGCCACAGAATACTTACTACTCTAATATTCTGACTATTATAGCAAATTATGGCTATTTTCTATAGTTGTGGCAGTTTTCATAATGTTTTTTATTTTATTAGTAAAAATGTTATAAAATAATTTCTATATTTGGGTAAGTTTTTATAAAGTGATTTTCTTCCCAAAATAAAAGGGATTTTGAAAATAAACCAAATCATTTAGAATTATACATATTTATTAGGTTTCTTTTCTCACAAAATTCTTTTTCAAGGCTTTAGATCTTGAATGTATGCAGTTCTATAGATACAAATGTAGCAAGAATCACTAGAAAATCAGTCTTCTAAGTTGGCATTCTTAATATCTGAAAACATGCATTGATCTTCTTTTCCTCTTGACTATGACTTTTATTCACAACTATGTTAAATAGCTGAATGACAATATTATTATTATTACTATTTTTAAAACCAGTTGGGCTAGTGAGGTGGAGTCAGAGAGCGTGTTGATTCACCCTTGACTAAGTTTGTTCAACACTTTGTATTTCCTTCAGTATGGTTCAATTATTGACAAAAATTAATTTACCTCTCATTATTTTGAAGCCTTAAATTACTGTTTATTAGCATAATAGAGAAGTTTATTGAAAGAAAATGTTACAGACCTAGTTAAACTCGTTATTTGTGGCAAAGAAGGAACTGAATACTGTTTGGGATACTGAAAAGGTTGCATACAGTGTGAGCTCCTGGCATTGTGCTTGCTGAAGCCAGACAGCACTGGTGCAGACAGAGCTTGCCAAGAAAGATTAAGCAGGGAAGTACAGATTGCTGTTACTGACATTCTCTGGTCTAACGGTTTTCAGAAGCCAGATTTTTTTTTTCTTTGCAAAACTGTTAATAATCCATATTAAACAATATGATAATGTAAAACATAAGAGTTTTAAGACTGTTTATTTAATAAAATATCTCAGAATATAAAAAAATCATACACATGCACATATGCATGTATGTATAAAAACTATACCATAAGTTTTTTAAAGTATTTTGTTTGGGGGAAGTCATCCAGAAAGTTAACTCCATTTAAACATACCTTAGAACTGAAATATAAAGAATCAGAGGATTTATAATGAAAGTTGCATTGTTTTCAGTTAATTATATGCATTTTGTGTGTGTGAGTGTTCTTCCCCTCAAATCCATGTCAGTTTATAGTGTCTGTAGTTAAAAGAAAAATGTTTACCATTTGTTTTGATAGGTTTCTAGTTTAACAAATTGGGTATCTCTTGAAGTAGTCTCATTCTTATTTATGTGTAATTATTGAATGGATGAACATGTGAATCACATGACTCACAATTTGACATATGCTACAAATAGTACCCGCCTGCCAATGCAGGAGACCTAAGAGAAGCAGGTTTGATCCCTGGGTCGGGAAGATCCGCTGGAGGAGGTCATGGCAGCCCACTCCAGTATTCTTGCCTGGAGAAGATCATGGACAGAGGAGCCTGGGGTCGCACAGAGTCAGACACAACTGAAGCAACTTAGCACACAGGCATGCAAATAGCAGAGACAACATGTCCTTCAGGAGTTCGGTTAAAATAGACCAATGAGGGTTTAGATTGGTGGCCCTGTGAGTTAGATTTAGTTCATGTGTGACGTGTGAGTCAAGTGACATCACAGGAACTATGAAGCAGAAGCATGATGGTTCTAGGACTGGGGAAGAAAAATCGGGGATGTACTGAAGTTGGGACTCTTTGGGGAAGGATAGGTAGACAGATACACAGATAATTTGGAAACACAAAACAGCAGGTCAGAAATCACGCAGACAAGAAGCCACTAGGATCATTGCAGATGGTGGGTAACAGGAGAAGAAGTGTGTCAGATTTACTAGTTTAGAAGAACCAGGAGAAGGAGGTACTTTAAGATAGTTAAAATGCTAGAAATTCCTAAAAGTCACCATTATTATAAACCTAATAATACTGTCAGATTTATTGAATACCTATTTTCTGCCAAACACTGTATTAAACACAGTGCATAAATTATCTCGCTTCATCATCAGAGCAGTTCTGTGAAGAGGGTACTATTCCTTTTTTTAAAAAACAGATAAAGAAATATAGGTTAAGATGATTAAGAAATCTAACCCAGTGTATAAATAGTTCAGTTAATGACATATAGTTCAGTCTTAAGAGTTCTTGCTCTTAACTGCTATGCTATTGAAAGAGTAAAGCAAGCACCAGGAAGATTTTTAGTTCACAAAAACTTTGGTTTCAAACATGGAGGTTTTTATTTTGTTCAGGAAGGAGAAGAGCTATTCCTGGGCCTGGCCTTACAACTTGCAGCAAGGCAGTTGGGTATGTCTGAATGAGAAAAGTCTATGGATGTAGGAGTAAGAACAAAGGCAAGATGAACAACATGTAAAGGGCCATTCTGAGTAGAGCCGAGAGGGGTAGACTAGAAAGCGTGATTTTAGAATTATGTTGTTAAGCTTGGATGCCAAGCAGAGGGGTGTCAAATTTATCCTGTAAGCATTATAAAAAAGCAGTGCATTTAACTGCCATGTTGGAGGAACGTTATTGTTTTGTGAAGAAAACTAGAAATTTGACAAGTGTGTTACTTTTTTGTTAACTATGTATAACTAATATGAGAAATTATAGCTTAGATAATGTGCACATTTATTAATCAGGTTTACTTTTAGTATTAAAAAATCATTTTAAACATATAAAACAACATTGTTAAGCTTCATGAAATATAATATAACTTCAATTTTCACCAAGTTTATGAGAAATAGGCAAAATTTGGAGACCACTGAATATTACTATGAAACAAAGAAAATTAATTTTGCTGGGCTTTAGAGCCTCTTTTTCTTTGAACAGTTTAGGATGAGCTAATTTTTAGAAAAAGGGCTGAAAAAGGACCCCCAGAATTTAGCTTCACACATAGAACTTTCTAATTTTGTTACTTCTGACAGCAGTTTCTCATTTTTGATGTTTTGCTTTTTCTTTTTTAACCATTTTCAATGTGGTTAGTCTAGAACAAGAGAAGTTTCTCTACTCTTTCTCTTGTTCATTTGCCTTTCCTTAATATGGCTTTTTCTTTGCCTCCTCCCTGTTCTTCAAATTATTTTGCATTCTGTAGAAGATGAAGCTTTAAGACAGTTGAGTCTGGATCCGATGTTTTACAAATTCTTTGACATCATATTCTTTTGGAAGAATACTGAATTACTTCCTTTAAGTCAAACACCTGAAGACCTTCAGGATTCTCCAGTTTTGAAGCTGCCTTTTGGACAACTGCTTATTGTTCCAGAACCCAGTTGGGTAGATGTTAGATGACTGCATTCATGACTTTCAAATTTTGAATTTATTAAGTTTCAGATGTCTGGATAGGCTGACAACACATTTTAAAAATTTGTTGATGAAGTTTTTAATTTCACTGACTGAATGACACTTAGGCTTAAAATTCATATATTTTAGTATTATATTTTTTATTTGGCCCTTTTGGTGAAAGAGTGACTGACAAAATGTATTTGATATGGACTCAGTCATCGCAAAGAAATTGGGTTTAAAATATTTAGGGCAATCTAAATTTGCTTATCAAGGTGATTCATTTTTAATTTTTCTGGATACTTTTAAGATCTTTAGTTGTTGATCCGAAGAGTCTCTATTTTTTAAAACAATGCCTAAAGTGTCATCATTTTCAGCCCCCATCTGAACTGTATGAAAGTGTCTTGATAATAATAATAATAATAGCTTCTGCATATTTTGTTATTTGTTTTGCTCTTCTATAGATCTTTTAGGGAGATGATGCTGTTATGAAAAATGGAGTCATAGGACTGACATCCTAATGTAGTACTAGGTAGTTACTTACTGATACATCCAGCTTCTCCCAGGGCTGCCTTTATGTTGTTTGCTTTATTAGTTGTTGATAGAAGTACTTCTTGCTCTTTATTTCCTGCTTGGCTACATTAAAAAGCTGATAGACAAATTAAGCTTATTGACCCCCCCACCTGTCCTGGTATATTTTCATCCCTCTGTAAATTCTTTTACAAGGCCTAATTGATTCTTCTTTACCTACATTTCATTAACTATTTTGACTTTTACTTTCTAAAGATATTTCAAGAATTAATGCTTTCAGTGTGTTTTTTAAATTATTCCAGAAAATGTATCCATTCAGCTCTCAATTACCTTAGGGAATTGATCAGATTGTACATTATTTATTTAAAAATTAAAAAGACAAATGCAGCTGTGAAAAAATTATTATCAACACAAAAAGAGCAGGATATTTATTGCTCTTCTTTGAATGAAATGGTGTTCTATATAGGCTTGTTGTGCTTATAGAATTGAGATACTCTCTTCATCCTTAAAAATCAGTTGGATATATTCTTGCCTACTTCATCTAGCTTTTAGTTCTTTATAGTTGGATAGAGAGGAGAGGGACATGGAGTCTGATCAGCTGAAACTCGGGGGTCTTAAGGTCTAACTTTATTCCTAAAGAAAATATCCCTGTTCTTAAGGTGTTTTATTTTTTATATGAGAATTGGGGAAAAAGGACAATAGACTCATGGAACCTGGAACTGAAAGATACTTTAAAATGTTAGGGTTCAGTGACAAATGCAAGAGTTTTCCTTATGTCGAAGCCATGGACATAAATATTAGGGACTGGTCAGGAGACAGTTGAGGGGCTGCTGTTAATGGGATGAAAAGAGAATGATTATTGTGTGGAGTGGTGGTGATCATCTACCAAAAGTATTGCTTGATGCTCTGCTTAATCACTGAGAGTTCTAGATTATTATTTAGTGGGAGAATTTGCTCAGTGGCTCAGTAATGTTACCTAGGCTTTTTTTGATATTAAAAAGAAAAAGATTGCCTCTAAGAGATGGACAATAGCAAAAACTCTTAGCAGAATATCTTTGGGGGTCATTTCTCCCCTTGTATTTCATGCGGTATTTTCTATCTCTAAGCTATTGCATTTGTATTGTTTTATGTTTTGGATGACAGTTCTTGAGCTGTAAATAAGTCCCTGAATATTTTGTATAAAGTTTGCATTAAATCATTAACTGTGATGAATTGAGAGTTGAAACTGCTGCTCTCTAATAGTCCTGATTTATTTGCTTAGCAGTGTTCTGTTGTTGTTATTCAGTCGCTCAGTTGTCTCCGACTCTTTGGGATCCCTAGGACTGCAGCAGGCTAGGCTTCCCTGTCCTTCACCATCTCCCGAAGCTCGTTCAGACTCATGTCTATCGAGTTGGTGATGCCATCCTACCATCTCATCCTCTGTTATCCCCTTCTCCTCCTGCCTTCAGTCTTGCCCAGCATAAGGGTCTTTTCCAATGAGTCAGTTCTTCACATCAGGTGGCCAAAGTATTGGAGCTCCAGCCTCAGTCCTTCCAATGAATAGTCAGCACTGATTTCCTTTAGGATCGACTGGTTGGATCTCCTTGCAGTCCAAGGGACTCTCAAGAGTCTTCTGTAACACCACAGTTCAAAAGCAGCAATTCTTTGGCACTCCACCTTCTCCCCGCCCCCTTTTTTTAAAAATATTATTTTATTTTATTTTTTCAAGGTTAATTTCCTTTATTTATTTTATTTTTAAACTTTACATAATTGTATTAGTTTTGCCAAATATCAAAATGAATCCGCCACAGGTATACATGCGTTCCCCATCCTGAACCCTCCTCCCTCCTCCCTCCCCATACCATCCCTCTGGGTCCTCCCAGTGCACCAGCCCCAAGCATCCAGTATCATGCATCGAACCTGGACTGGCAACTCGTTTCATACCTGATATTTTACATGTTTCAATGCCATTCTCCCAAATCTTCCCACCCTTTCCCTCTTCCACAGAGTCCATAAGACTGTTCTATACATCAGTGTCTCTTTTGCTGTCTCGTACACAGGGTTATTGTTACCATCTTTCTAAATTCCATATATATGCGTTAGTATACTGTATTGGTGTTTTTCTTTCTGGCTTACTTCACTCTGTATAATAGGCTCCAGTTTCATCCACCTCATTAGAACTCATTCAAATCTATTCTTTTATACTCCATTGTGTATATGTACCACAGCTTTCTTATCCATTCATCTGCTGATGGACATCTAGGTTGCTTCCATGTCCTGGCTATTATAAACAGTGCTGCCATGAACATTGGGGTACACGTGTCTCTTTCCCTTCTGGTTTCCTCAGTGTGTATGCCCAGCAGTGGGATTGCTGGATCATAAGGCAGGTCTATTTCCAGTTTTTGAAGGAATCTCCACACTGTTCTCCATAGTGGCTGTACTAGTTTGCATTCCCACCAACAGTGGAAGAGGGTTCCCTTTTCTCCACACCCTCTCCAGCATTTATTACTTGTAGACTTTTGGATCGCAGCCATTCTGACTGGCGTGAAATGGTACCTCATAGTGGTTTTGATTTGCATTTCTCTGATAATGAGTGATGTTGAGCATCTTTTCATGTGTTTGTTAGCCATCTGTATGTCTTCTTTGGAGAAATGTCTATTTAGTTCTTTGGCCCATTTTTTGATTGGGTCATTTATTTTTCTGGAGTTGAGCTGTAGCAGTTGCTTGTATATTTTTGAGATTAGTTGTTTGTCAGTTGCTTCATTTGCTATTATTCTCTCCCATTTTGAAGGCTGTCTTTTCACCTTGCTAATAGTTTCCTTTGATGTGCAGAAGCTTTTAAGTTTAATTAGGTCCCATTTGTTTATTTTTGCTTTTATTTCCAATATTCTGGGAGGTGGATCATAGAGGATCCTGCTGTGATGTATGTCAGAGAGTGTTTTGCCTATGTTCTCCTCTAGGCACTCCACCTTCTTTATGGTTAACTCGCACATCCATACATGACCACTGGAAACACCATAGTTTTGACTGTACAGACCTTTGTTGACAAAGTAATGTCTCTGTTTTTTAGTGTCCTGTCTGGGTTTGTCATAGCTTTTCCTCCAAGGAGCAAGCATTTTTTAATTTCATGGCTGCTGTCGCCATCTGCAGTGATTTTGGAGCCCAAGAATATAGTCTGTCAGTTTCCATTGTTTCCCCATCTGTTTGCCATGAAGTGATGGGAACTGATGCTATAATCTGTTTTTTGAATGTTAAGTTTTAAGCCAACTTTTTCACTCTCCTCTTTCACTTTCATCAAGAGGCTCTTTGGTTCCTCTTTGCTTTCTGCCATAAGGGTGGTGTCATCTGTATAACTCAGGTTATTGATATTTCTCCTGGCAGTCTTGATTCCAGCTTGTGCTTCTTCCAACGCAGCGTTTCTCATGATGTACTCTGCAATTAAATAAGCAGGGTGACAATATGCAGGCCTGATATACTCCTTTCCCAGTTTGGAACCAGTCTGTTGTTCCATATCCGGTTCTAACTGCTGCTTCTTGACTTCCATACAGGTTTCTCAGGAGGCAGATAAAGTCGTCCGGTATTCTCATCTCTTGAAGAATTTCCCAGTTTGTTGTGATCCACACAGTCAAAGCCTTTAGTGTAGTCAGTAAAGCAGAAGTAGATGTTTTTCTGAAATTCTTTTGCTTTTTGTATGATCCAGTGGATGTTGGCCATTTGATCTCTTGCTCCTCTGCCTTTTCTAAATCCAGCTTGAACATCTGGAAGTTCATGTACTGTTGAAGCCTGGCTTGGAGAATTTTGAGCATTACTTTACTGCATGTGAGATGAGTGCAATTGTGCGGTACTCTGAGCATTCTTTGGCATTGCCTTTCTTTGGGATTGGAATGAAAACTGACCTTTTCCAGTTCTATGGCCACTGCTGAGTTTTCCAAATTTGCTGGCATGCTGAGTGCAGCACTTTCACAGCATCATCTTTTAGGATTTGAAAAAGCTCATCTGGAATTCCATTACCTCCACTAGCTTTGTTCATAGTGATGCTTCCTAAGGCCCACTTGGCTTTGCACTCCAGGATGTCTGGCTCTAGATGAGTGATCACACCATTGCAGTTATCTAGCTCATGAAGATCTTTTTTGTATAGTTCTTCTATGTATTCTTGCCACCTCTTCTTAATATCCTCTTCTCCTCTGTTAGGTCCATACTGTTTCCGTACTTTGAACCCATCTTTGCATGAAATTTTCCCTTGGTATCTCTAATATCCTTGAAGAGATCTCTGGTCTTTCCCATTCTATTGTTTTCTTCCATTTCTTTGCATTGATCACTGAGGAAGGCTCTCCTTGCTATTCTTTGAAACTCTGCATTCAGATGAGTATATCTTTCCTTTTCTCCTTTGCCTTTTGTTTCTCTTCTTTTCTCAACTGTTTGTAAGGCCTCGTCAGACAACCATTTTGCCTTTTTGCATTTCTTTTTCTTGGGGATGATTTTCATCACTACCTCCTGTATAGTGTTATGAACCTCGTCCATAGTTCTTCAGGCACTCTATATATTAGATCTAATCCCTTGAATCTATATGTCACTTCCACTGTATAATCATAAGGGATTTGATTTAGGTCATACCTGAATGGTCTAGTGGTGATATTGCCTGCTTTCTTCAATTTAAGTCGGAATTTTGCAATAAGGAGTTCATGATCTGAGCCACAGTCAGCTCCAGTCTTGTTTTTGCTGCCTGTGCAGAACTTCTCCGTCTTCGGCTGCAAAGAATATAATCAATCTGATTTCGGTATTGACCACGTGGTGATGTCCATGTGTAGAGTTGTCTCTTGTGTTGTTAGAAGAGGGTGTTTGCTATGAGCAGTGAGTTCTCTTGGCAAAACTCTGTTAGCCTTTGCCCTGCTTCATTTTGTATTCCCAAGACCAAACTTGCCTTTTATTCCAGCTATCTCTTGCAGTGCTTGGGTTTTAGATGAATTAATTAGCTATTGAAATTTTTTCCACTGCAGAAAAGTAACTTCTGAAACAAATTCCAGTCTTTCTTTTTTTCCTTAAATTAAAAAATTGCTTTTGTAATGAGATATGTTAGTGATCCCATTATGTTACTGTAGCAGATGATGAGCGTCTGAACTAACGAACAAAACATTAATACAGCAGGACGGTAGAAGTCTAATGAAATAACTTTGAAAGACATTTTAAAGGAAGAATAAATATAGATGAAGTTTAATAATTTAAATGGAAGGAACTAAAGGAGCAAGACTTTGTAAGCTTTTATTGTAGAAGCTTGGTTTTTAAATAAAATCTTGCATGAAGCAACGTCAGAGTCAAGGCAGATAATTTCACATGGTTTCCTTGACTCTTGATAAGTTGACAGATGTTTCCAGTACTACTTAGTTGTTATTTATTCAAGGAGACTATGCCAGATTTCAAACGACTAAAGTAGTAGCCTCTCTGGAACAACATAGTCAAGAATATTTTTTAAATGGAAGTATATACATTTGGCTGAATTGCATGGTATGTAAATTAAATTTCAAAGCTTTTTTAAAAAAGTACCTGAGAAAACATATTTCAATATAAGTGCAGTGTGAACTGCACCAAGATGTGTTGTTACAACTAATGGTGGGAGAAATAAGTATAGAGCAGAAAGAAGTTCAGTTGGCCTAATTTACAAAACTTGAGAAAATGTATAGCATTGAAAGCTTATGGCTGTTCATTGTATTATATGATCAGACTTTTGTGGAAAATATTTGAATATATTATGTGTCATTGAGCTGGTAGATCAACAGCAAACTTCATTTGCTCTGGTGGACTTCTGGTGGAAGTTTTGTTTCAAATAGAAACTGAATATCCTGACTCTTCTACTGTACAACTATTTAATATCTTAAAATTGGTAAAGTTTTATTGGAAGTGTTTGCATGTAGGGCCAAGGTTAGATTCTTTTTGTGGGGGCAGGGTGAGAACAACCACTCTCTACCACTATTATTTGAATATTGAAGAATGACTTTGGAAAATTAGCTTTCACTAAAGATATGAAAATTCAACCTACAAGGGGAAAACGGTACTTACAGTGAAGCTTCTACTGTGGTAAAGTCATTTTGACAGCTGTTAATGTTGACTCACAAAATGCTGCTTTATATACTTACAGTGTTGTTACAAATTACAGGAAGTGCAATCTCCTTTCCCACACAAGTATGGGGCAGATATTTTCCAAGTTCAAGCTACACTCTGATCAGTTTTGGGACCTTTTTACAAATGCAAAGGAAATTTCCATATTTCAAAACTAATTAAATTATAACTCTACCTAATCTTCAGTTGGAAATAATCTATGATGTAATAGTATGCTGAAAAGACAAATAATTAAGAAAAGAATCTAATAGAATTCTGTATATCTCTTCCAAGTGTTGAATAATTCTTGAAATTACGTTTTCATGGATATCAGTGCCTATCTTTGTGACAAGACAATTTCAAAGAATGCTTGTTAAGTTTCATTGCAAATTAACATTAGCAAATAAACACTTGCAATAGACTTTGATGACAGGGAGTACTAACTTTGAATCCCAATTCAGCAAAATGCAACCCTCTCATATAAAAAAGGTTTCCAGTCTTCTCATTAGTACATCTGCATGATGAAAAATTACATTCTGTCGTCATCATCATTCTGTTTTGAATTTCAGCAGTAAAATATGTGGACTTTTTTTGCCCTCTTGTTATATGAGTATGTATACACTGTCCTTGATTTTACCTTTCTGCTCACAAAGCTTAATACATTTACCATTTGCCCTTTTAGAGCAAGTTTCCTGATCTCTGTCAAAGTTTACTCCTTGACTGTCCTGCTCATTCTTAGACTTCTGCTTTGTTGGCCATCTTGTCATTCATTCTTCATTACTGTTAGTCATGTTTTAGACCGTTAGATACTAAACCTCAGTCTCCTCATGATTTCAGTTTCTCATTTTCGAAGCATTACTTCCTGCTAATGCTTTCTAGTACTTCAGTTTCAACAATTTCTTTGTCTCCACTAGCTCCTACAGTGGGGCTTCTGTGGCTCAGACAGTGAACAATCTGCCGTCAATACAGGAGACCCAAGTTCAATCCCTGTCGGGCATGGCTGAGCAATTAATACACAGCTTCTACAGTCCAGTCATTCTACCTCCTTTTTACTATCCCTAGTTTCACTCATATCTTCATTACTTTTTTTACACAGTGTAAATCCTGTCATCATTTTTTTAAATCACTCTTTTGCTTATGCTCGAACCTCTTGTGCTCTCTCGTACATAGTACTCGCTTTGCTGAATTACAGCTTTGGTGGGAAATTTATTATTTTTCAAGTAATTATATTTATAGAGTTCAGTAGATTGATCTTTTACTTCCAGCAGGGTATAATTGAGATATAATTGACATGTAATACTGTATAAGTTTAAGATGTACACCATAATGATTTGACATACATACGTCAGGAAACGATGAGGACAGTGTTTAGTGAGCATCTGTCATCTCATATAGATACAAAATAACAGGAAAAGAAAAAGTTTTTCCTTGTGAGGAGAACTTTTAGCATTTACTCTCCTAGCAACTTTCTTGTATAACGTATAGCAGTGTTAATTATATTAATCATGTTGTACCCCTATATCCCTAATATTTATGACTGAAAGGTTGTGACTTTTTACCACTTTCATTGGCATACAAAGATACTGCATTAGTATTGACTACACACATATACATTTCATCCCTATGACTCATTTATTTTGTAACTGGAAGTTTGTACCTGTTCATTTTCCTCACCTTTTAAATTCACTCTCCACCCCTGCCACCCTCTGGCAGCCACCTGTTTTTTCATTGTGTTTATGACTGTTTCTGTTGACTATGTTCATTTCTTCTGTTTTTTAGATTCCATGTATAAGTGAAATCATATAGTATTTGTCTTTCTCGGACATATTTCACTCTGGCAGGGTTTTTTTTTAATGGCTAAGTGATACTCCAGTGTATCTGTCTAGGAATCTTCTTTTAACAGTAACCTATGGATGGGCACTTAGGTTAGTTCACTGTTTTGGCTATTATGATTAATGTTGCAGTGAACGTAGGGTTGCATATATCTTTTAAAAATATTAGTGTTTTCCTTTCCTCTGGAAAGAGCCAGTAGTAGAATTTCTGGGTCATATTGTAGTTCTAATTTTAATTTTTTGAGGAACCTTCATACTCTTTCTCGTAGTTCGGTTCGGTTCAGTCGTGTCCGACTCTTTGCGACCCCATGAATCGCAGCACGCCAGGCCTCCCTGTCCATCACCAACTCCCGGAGTTCACTCAAACTTACATCCATTGAGTCGGTGATGCCATCCAGCCATCTCATCCTCTGTTGTCCCCTTCTCCTCCTGCCCCCATTCCCTCCCAGCATCAGGGTCTTTTTCAATGAGTCAACTCTTGGCATGAGGTGGCCAAAGTACTGGAGTTTCAGCTTTAGCATCATTCCTTCCAAAGAACACCCAGGACTGATCTCCTTCAGAATGGACTAGTTGGATCTCCTTGCAGTCCAAGGGACTCTCAAGAGTCTTCTCCAACACCACAGTTCAAAAGCATCAATTCTGCACTCAGCTTTCTTCACAGTCTAACTCTCACATCCGTACATGACCACTGGAAAAACCATAGCCTTGACTAGACGGACCTTTGTTGGCAAAGTAATGTCTCTACTTTTGAATATGCCATCTAGGTTGGTCATAACTTTCCTTCCAAGGAGTAAGCGTCTTTTAATTTCATGGCTGCAGTCACCATCTGCAGTGATTTTGGAGCCCCCAAAAATAAAGTCTGATACTGTTTCCACTGTTTCCCCATCTTTTATTTCCCATGAAGTGATGGGACCAGATGCCATGATCTTTGTTTTCTGAATGTTGAGCTTTAAGCCAACTGTTTCACTCTCCTCTTTCACTTTCATCAAGAGGCTTTTTAGTTCCTCTTCACTTTCTGTCATAAGGGTGGTGTCATCTGCGTATCCAAGGTTATTGATATTTCTCCCGGCAATCTTGATTCCAGCTTGTGCTTCCTCCAGCCCAGCGTTTCTCATGATGTACTCTGCATAGAAGTTAAATAAGCAGGGTGACAATATATATCCTTGACGTACTCCTTTTCCTATTTGGAACCAGTCTGTTGTTCCATGTCCAGTTCTAACTGTTGCTTCCTGATCTGCATATAGGTTTCTCAAGAGGCAGGTTCGGTGGTCTGGTATTCCCATCTCTTTCAGAATTTCCCACAGTTTATTGTGATCCACACAGTCAAAGGCTTTGGCTTAGTCAATAAAGCAGAAATAGATATTTTTCTGGAACTCTCTTGCTTTTTCAGTAATCCAGCGGATGTTGACAATTTGATTTCTGGTTCCTCTGCCTTTTCTAAAACCAGCTTGAACATCTGGAAGTTCACGGTTCACATATTGCTGAAGCCTGGCTTGGAGAATTTTGAGCATTACTTTACTAGCGTGTGAGATGAGTGCAATTGTGTGGTAGTTTGAGCATTCTTTGGCATTGCCTTTCTTTGGGATTGGAATGAAAACTGACCTTTTCCAGTCCTGTGGCCACTGCTGAGTTTTCCAAATTTGCTGGCATATTGAGTGCAGCACTTTCACAGCATCATCTTTCAGGATTTGAAATAGCTCAACTGGAATTCCATCACCTCCACTAGCTTTGTTTGTAGTGATGCTTCCTAAGGCCCACTTGACTTCACATTCCAGGATGTCTGGCCCTAGGTGAGTGATCACACCATCGTGATTATCTTGCTTGTGAAGATCTTTTTTATAACTGTACCAATTTACATTCTCACCAACAGTGCACAAAAATTCCCTTTTTGTCATATCCTCACCAATACTTACTAGCTCTTGTCCTTTTGATAATATGCATTCTGACAGGTGTGCCGTGATACCTCTTTGTGGTTTTAATTTGCATTTCTCTGATGATTAGTGATGATCAGTGGCCTTTTCACTTTGTTGATAGTTTCTTTTGTTGTACAGAAACTTTTAAATTTGATGTATTGTGTCTTTCCCAGTGGAAAAACACTGAAAGGGGGACCCAGGGCTTGGTTGAAACATACAGAGAAAATACCTATTATGGAAAGGCACTGGTGGTAGCAAATTTGGTTTTTACCGAGAAATACCCAGGGCTCAGTTGAAAGACACCATGGTGGCTCCTTTGTAGAAAGATGTAAGGAATGGAGCTCATACTTGCAAGTACCTAGTTAACTGGAGAAATTAAATCTTGCCCTAAATATTGAGGGGGCTCTTTAATGCATATGCAGTTAAATATTAATAGCTGGCTTGGTAAAATCTTAAGCAAGGCCTTCTAGGGGGAAGCTCAGATTTCTCTGTCTTTGGGTTGTAAAAGTCCTGTCTGATCTTCCTAGGTTGTTCTGTTGTGTTTGTTTGTTTATATTAGGACTTCCCAAGCGGTGCAGTGGTGAAGAATCTGCCTTCAGTGTGGGAGACCCAGTTTGATTCCTGGGTAGGGATCCCCTGGAGAAGGAATGCCAACTCACTCCAGTTTTCTTGACTGGAGAATTCCATGAACAGAGGAGCCTGGCAGGCTACAGTCCATGGGATCGCAGAGTCAGACACAACTGAGTGACTAACACTACTACTAGTCCCATTTGAAAAATGTAACTTTTTCCATCTCAAGAATAAAACAGAAAGCTGTGCTGAATTAGGTGCACTTTAAATTTTCAGTGGGCCCTTAATGCCTACTGAAATTTATTTCTTTAGTCTATTCATTCTATCACTCATCTAGTTGGGGTCCATTTTTCAGCTCATAGACCAGTTCCTGCTGCCTGTTAGTGTAATTAAAATTTTATTGGAATATAGCCATACCCATTCCTTTATCCAATGGCTATGGCTATTTTCTCTCTATAACAGCCAAGTTGAGTAATTGTGAAAAAGATTGTATGATCCTCAAAGTCTAAAATATTTATTGGTGAATTTCTTACGGGTGTATGCTTGCCAATCTTTCCCCAACATATTTTTACTCTCTCCTTTCTATAAATCTGCATTTTCTCCTACTTTCTCATGTTCAGCTGATTACTTGCTTTCTATTTCATTGAGAAAATTGAAATAATCAAAGAGAACTTTAATGAATTTCTAGTATTGTATCTATTGATTTATTAGAAAGTTTTGATCTTTTGGAGGAAGATAGATTGCTAGTGATTTATTTTATTTTGCAAAGTAGCTGAAGATTTTCCATTATTTTGTGTAGGGATACATATGAATAGTTTAAATTTTCATTATTTTTTTCATCTTCAAGGGATATACGTTTTGTTAACTTTAGACTTTTTTTCATTATTTTAAATTGAGACATAATGTACATACAATAAGCTTTACTATTTTTTGTGTATATACTTTTAGTATATACATACACTGTATATGTAAAAGGATAAGCATACACATTTTTGTAACCCACTACAACATATAGAACAGTTTTATCACTCCCCAAAATTTCTCTGTATTTTGTAGTCAGCCTCTCCCCTACCCCTGTCCTCTGGCAAATACTGATATATTTTTCTGTCTTCTTAGTTTTTCCTCTTCCAGAATATCGTATAAATTGAATCACACGGTATGTAGCCTTTTGAGTCTGGCTTCTTCCACTCATCCTAGTGCATTTGAGTCATTCCTATTGTTGATGCATGAGTAATTTTCTTTATTGTTGATCAGTATTCTGTTGTATGGATATGTATCACAGTTAGTTCATCCATCCCCCGGTTGAGATATATTTGGGTTTTTACCAGTTTTTGGTGATTATGAATAAAGTTTCCATAAACATTTGTTATAAAAATTCATGAACAGTTGTTTTTGCAAACATATTTTTATGTTGCTTGGGAAACTAAGAGTGGACTTGCTGGGTGATATGGTAAGTGAATGTTTAATTTTATAAGAAACCACTGAACTGTTTTGCAAAGTGATTGTACCATTTTGCATTCCCATAGTGACTTAGAGTTCCAGTAGATCTGTGTCATTGACTTCCCTTAACATTGTCAGATTTCTTTATTTTAGACATTGTAATAGGTGTGTACTAGTATCTCATTATGGTTTTAATTTGCATTTCCCTAAGGATCAAACATGTTGAGTATTGTATTTTTATGTTCAATATTAGCTTCTTATTTCAAACTTTTGTAAAATAAAGAATGAAATGGTAATGAGTTTACATTAATGTAAGTATTTTCTGAAATATGCAGAAATCCAAAAACAAAAATTTGCCCAAAATATTAGACTTTATTTTTCTGCCTTAAGTATTGAGCATAAGTTTTATTAATAGTATATATTTCAAAGAACAGTGTCAATATTTTTACATTTAGTAGATAATAAACTATTCATACCTAACATCTGTTATCTAAAAAAAATTGCTTAAACTATTTCACATAAATCAGTGTTAGTACCAACCTGAAGCACCAACATAATTTAAGTGGAAGATATGGAAGATAATTTATATGGAAGATAAATTACCTGTTTAGAAAATATTTTTAGTATGTGACTTACATTTAATTATATAGGGTGTAGTTTGTCAGATTTGTGCTCTGCTTGCAACAGTTAAAGAGTCGGACACGACTGAGCGACTGATCTGATCTGATCTGCAACAGTTAAGATGCTATTACCACATTATATATTAAGTTAATGATGCAGTCTCAATTAGCACTGACCCTCATTCATAATGCATAATCTAAAAGCACATAATGAACTTCATAGAGACCTGATACTATCAGAGAGAATGGGTTATATAAAAATTTAGAACTTATATTGTGAAAGTACATAGTTGTTGGCACTAAGTATTGAATTTTAGCTATAATTCTTTGTTTGATATTAAAAACCCAGGCTCAGGTTGGCTTAATCCATTTGGGGATTCAGGTTATCATCCTCCCCAGTATGTGTTCAGAAAGAGGATGAACCCTCTTTAAAAGAAGAAATCATCCAGAGTTTGTACAACTTTTTACATACAGTATTTTGCATTCAGTCAAAAATTACAGTGCATGCCAAGTGTTAGGATGGAATCACAGAAAGGCAAGAGGAAAAAAAGATAATGAAGAAGTATCATAGAAGGGCTTTAAAACTTAAACTGTGACTAATATGTTTTAAAAATAATAGAAAAGGCATAGGAAATAGAGAAAAAGAGGATTTTACTAAAGAATTGTAAACTGTGAAAAAGAAGCAAATGAAAATTCTAGAACTGAAAAATAGAGTAATTGATATAGAGAACATAGCACATAGGTTTAATGGAATAATAGAGGCAGTAAAAGAGGTTAGTGAAATAGAAGACATCAGCAGAAAATATCATAGAAAAAAATGAAAAAAAGACTTGTGGGATATAATCTTTCTTAACTGGGATATAGATAGTGTTAGTCATAATAGAAAATTTTAAAATGGGTTCATTAAGACCTTTTGTTCCTTATAGACAGCATTAAGTAAGTGAAAATAAGTCTGATAACTATGTATAGAATTCCTACTGACCTATTAAGAAAAACACAAACTAGTAGAAAAGAGTGCAGAGTGCTTGAATAGATACTTTATACACCAAAAAAGGATACCTAAGTGATCAAGGAACATATGAAAGGGTACTCAGTTTCATTAGCCACCAGCAAAATTACTTAAGATTACAATTTGATACCACTTGCATATACTTCAGAATGGTTAAAATGAAAAATACAGGTGGTATAGAGTACAGTAGACCCTCTATATCTGCAGTGCTGCATCCATGGATACAGCCAACCAGAGATCAGAAATACCACATGATCTGCTGTTGATTGAGGTTTGGCCTCTGGGGGATTTTGGTATCCATGGGGATTCCTGGGTCCAAGGGACTACTTGGTTACTGGATACTAAGGGATGACTGTACTTTAAAGGTTGTGGAGCTTTATACAATTGGAGCGCGAATATGCTGGTGGGTGTGTAACTTGACACATCCATTTTTAGTCAACAGTGTCTACCAAGGCTGCACATGCAGAACTCTTGATATGTCATTTTCACTTGTAGTTTAACGCCTATATAGTGTGTGTATATATATATATATATATGCATCAAGAGACATGTAACAGAATGTTAAGCCAGCATTGTTATGAATAGCCCTGAACTGGGAACAACCCAGATTTCCATCAAGAGTTAAATAAATAAATTGTAGTACATTCGTATGAGAGAATGCTAGACATAGCATAATAGATAAATCTTAAAACCATAACACTGACTGAAAGAAGCCAGACACAAAAGAATACGTGCTATATGACTCCCTTTGTGTGAAGTTCATAAACAAGGCAAAATGTGTTGTCTGTTAGAAATCAACATAGTAATTACTAATGGAGAAGGAGTAGGAGTGCCTCTTCAGTGCCTGTAACTCTTTTAAGTTCTCTTTGTTGTTTGGGATGCCTGTTACACAGGTGTGTTCGCTCTGAGAAAATTCATCAATCTGCATCTTTACTTGGTGTACTTTGTGTAGGTTATATTGCATTTCAAGAAATTTGTTTTTAAAATATGGTGAGAGTACCTTCTGTATATTTTTAAAATGCTTTAAAATTTCCATAATAGGCAGTTAAGGCAGAACTAATATTGATGTTGGAAGTTGGATAGTGGTTATTTTTGAGAGGTTAATGGCCAAGTGAGGTTTCATGAGGCACTTAGGAGATGCTGATAATGTTCTATTTCTTTATTATGAATGCTTGTTACAGGCATTAGTAGGTTTTGTGAAAATTCAATGAACTATGATTATGATTTCTTTGCTTTTCTGTATCACTGTTATTATATTCCAATAAAAAGTTCACTTGATAGTCAGAAGGGAGGAAAGAAAGAATTAGTTGAAACAAAATTTGCCTAGTGCTGATAATTATTTAAACTGAGTGATGAGTACATGAGGGCTCTTTAGTGTCTTCTCTCCTTTTAAAATTAAGATAAACTATAGGGACAGAGCAGATAATTGTTTGCCTGGAGAATGGGGAAGGAAATGACAAGGGGCAGGAGGAAGGGATTATGTATAACAACAGGAAACTGTGGTTTTAGGTAAATTCACGATGCTTATTGTAGTAATGTTTTCAGAGTTGTATTATTTTGTGAAAACTCATCAAATAATCAAATAGTGTAAAAAAGGAAGCAGACAGGTTTCAACTGATACACTACTATCATTTTCATGGACATTTCCCGACAGACACTTAGTACTTGCTAAATGAATTGATGAAAGCCCGGATTACTACCTGATGTATTTATTGATCCACAGTTTGGGATTGCTCTAACGAGGTACATGAATTTGATGCTAAATTTGAGCCACCAGGGTTCATTATTACCCTGACTTTGGGCAGAAGTTTCCTAGCCTTGCCAAATGAGGATAATTTACTTGACAAGAACAGAGTTGATTTAAATGTAAGAGTGCCCAGCATGTGTTTGGCACATAGTAGGTGCTCCATAACATTTTAAAATAATGACATAAATAAGACACATATTCTAGGTTGGAATGCGATTTCACCTGCAAGGTGACACTTTAAAAAATAGAGTGCTTGGAGCAGACCACTTCATACCATGTCCCTGGAACCTGTAGTGCTTATTCCTTCTCTTTAGCTATTTTAACTGACAACTGAATTCAGAAAAGGTAACTATTGAAATTGTCACTGATTGAGTCAGACTACCTGGATTCTTGGCGTGAAAGTTCTGTTGTGTTCCTTGTTCAGATTAAAGCATCTATTAATACACTGTACTTATCAAATACTTTTATATGTGAAGTAAAAGTGTTGGTTGCAGTTAATATAAAAAAGCAAATCACAGTATTGTGGCAGAACAATAGAGACAGTGTTAAGGGTGGGTAGACAGTTAAAGGATCTTGATTAGCTCTGCTGAGAAGGATTTTATTGATGAACAGACTATTTGTTGAGAGAATGGCCCTTCACTCTTTGATATCCTAGTTAATTAAAAAAAAACAAAGCAAGAATGAAAGCTAATATGTATTAGTGCAGTCTTATATGAAGACAGTGCCACAGATAAGAAAGAAAATAAACTGATGATGAGTTTCTTTCTTTTACGGGATGGGGTATAAGGGATTCAGTATAGAGTCTATTCTGTGTATTCTTGCCACCTCTTCATAATACCTTCTGCTTCTGTTAGGTCACTACCATTTCTGTCCTTTATTGAGGCCATCTTTGCATGAAATGTTCCCTTGGTATCTCTAATTTTCTGGAAGAGATCTCTAGTCATTCCCATTCTATTGTTTTCCTCTATTTCTTTGCATTGATCACTGAGGAAGGCTTTCTTATCTCTTCTTGCTATTCTTTGGAACTCTGCATTCAAATGGGTATATCTTTCCTTTTCTCCTTTGCTTTTCACTTCCCTTCTTTTCACAGCTATTTGTAAGGCCTACTCAGACAGCCATTTTGCTTTTTTGCATTTCTTTTTCTTGGGGATAGTCTTGATTCCTGTCTCCTGTACAATGTCACGAACGTCTGTCCATAGTTCATCAGGCACTCTGTCAGATCTAGTCCTTTAAATCTATTTCTCACTTCCACTGTATAGTCATAAGGGATTTGATTTAAGTCATACCTGAATGGTCTAGTGGTTTTCTCCACTTTCTTCAATTTCATTCTGAATTTGGCAATAAGTTCATGATCTGAGCCACAGTCAGCTCCCTGTCTTGTTTTTGTTGACTGTATAGAGCTTCTCCATTTTTGGCTGCAAAGAATATAATCAATCTGATTTTGGTGTTGACCATCTGGTGATGTCCATGTGTAGAATCTTCTTTTGTGTTGTAGGAAGAGCGTGTTTGCTATGACCAGTGTGTTCTCTTGGCAGAACTCTATTAGCCTTTGCCCTGCTTCGTTCTGTACTCCAGGCCAAATTTGCCTGTTACTCCAGGTGTTTCTTGACTTCCTACTTTTGCATTCCAGTCCCCTATAATGAAAAGGACATCTTTTTAGGGTGTTAGTTCTAGAAGGTCTTGTAGGTCTTCATAGAACTGTTCAACTTTAGCATCTTCAGTGTTACTGGTTGGGGCATAGACTTGGATTACTGTGATATTGAATGGTTTGCCTTGGAAACGAACAGAGATCATTCTGTCGTTTTTGAGATTACATCCGGGTACTGCATTTCAGACTCTTCTGTTGACTATTATGGCTACTCCATTTCTTCTAAGGGATTCCTGCCCACAGTAGTAGATATAATGGTCATCTGAGTTAAATTCATCCATTCCATTCCATCTTAGTTCACTGATTCCTAGAATGTTGATGTTCACTCTTGTCATCTCCTGTTTGACCACTTCCAATTTGCCTTGATTCATGGGCCTGACATTCCAGGTTCCTATGCAATATTGCTCTTTACACCATTGAACCTTGCTTAAACCAGTCCCATCCACAACTGGGTGTTGTTTTTGCTTTTGCTCCATCCCTTCATTCTTTCTGGAGTTATTTCTCCACTGATCTCCAGTAGCATATTGGGCACCTACCAACCTGGGGAGTTCATCTTTCAGTGTCCTATATTTTTGCCTTTTCATAGTGTTCATGGGGTTCTCAAGGCAAGAATACTGAAGTGGTTTGCCATTCCTTTCTCCAGTGTACCACATTCTGTCAGACATTGCATGCAAAGATGGGCTCGATAAAGGACAGAAATAGTATGGACCTAACAGAAGCAGAAATTAAGAAGAGGTGTACAGAAGAATTGTACAAAAAGATCTTCACAACCCAGATAATCACGATGGTGTGATCACTCATCTAAAGCCATACTCCTGGAATGTGAGGTCAATTGGGCCTTAAGAAGCATCACTATGAACAAAGCTAGTGGGAGTGATGGAATTCTAGTTGAGCTATTTCAAATCCTGAAAGATGATGCTGTGAATGTGCTGCACTCAATATGCCAGCAAATTTGGAAAACTCAGCAGTGGCCACAGGACTGGAAAAGGTCAGTTTTCATTCCAATCCCAAGAAAGGCAATGCCAAAGAATGCTCGAACTACCACACAATTGCACTCATCTCACACGCTAATAAAGTAATGCTCAAAATTCTCCAAGCCAGGCTTCAGCAATACATGAACCATGAACTCCAGATGTTGAAGCTGGTTTTAGAAAAGGCAGAGGAACCAGAGATCAAATTGCCAATATCCGCTGGATCATCGAAAAAGACAGTTCCAGAAAAACTTCTATTTCTGCTTTATTGACTATGCCAAAGCCTTTGACTATGTGGATCACAATAAACTGTTGAAAATTCTGAAAGAGATGGGAATACCAGACCACCTGACCTGCCTCTTGAGAAACCTGTGTGCAGGTTAGGAAGCAACAGTTAGAACTGGACATGGAACAACAGACTGGTTCCAAATAGGAAAAGGAGTACGTCAAGGATACATATTGTCAGCTTGCTAATTTAACGTATATGCAGAGTACATCATGAGAACCGCTGGGCTGGAAGAAGCAGAAGCTGGAATCAAGATGCTGGGAGAAATATCAATAACCCCAGATATGCAGATGACACCACCCTTATGACAGAAAGTGAAGAGGAACTAAAAAGCCTCTTGATGAAAGTGAAAGAGGAGAGTGAAAAAGTTGGCTTAAAGCTCAGCATTCAGAAAACTAAGATCATGGCAATGGGTCCCATCACTTCATGGCAAATAGATTGGGAAACAGTGTCAGACTTTATTTTTCTGGACTCCACAATCACTGCAGATGGTGACTGCAGCCATGAAATTATATAGATTTCTTGCTCCTTCAAAGTTATGACCAACCTAGACGGCATATTAAAAAGCAGAGACATTACTTTGTCAACAAAGATCCGTGTAGTCAAGGCTATGGTTTTTCCAGTGGTCATGTATGGATGTGAGAGTTGGACTATAAAGAAAGCCGAGCACCAAGGAATTGATGCTTTTGAACTGTGGTGTTGGAGAAGACTCTTGAGAGTCCCTTGGACTGCCAGGAGATCCAACCAGTCCATCCTAAAGGAGATCAGTCCTGGGTGTTCATTGGTAGGACTGATATTGAAGCTGAAACTCCGATACTTTGGCTGCCTGATGCGAAGAGCTGACTCATTTGAAATAAGACCCTGATGCTGGGAAAGATTGAGGGCAGGAGGAGAAGGAGACGACAGAGGATGAGATAGCTGGATGGCATCACCGACTCAATGGACATGGGTTTGGGTGAACTCCAGGAGTTGGTGATGTACAGGGAGTTCTGGCGTGCTGTGGTTTATGGGGTCACAAAGAGTCGGACACAACTGAGTGACTGAACTGAACTGATAGAGTCTATTGATTTGATAACCCCCTGTTGTTCTTAATGTAGTCTTAACTGTTGAACTTTTTTTCTAGAACACTTTTTTGAAGAAGTAGCTAGAAATTAGGGATTTATATTAAGTTCAAAAATAGATGGACTAATTTAAAATGTAAGTCAGGATAATGTTAGCTCACTGCTATTTTAAATCTGTTTTACATTTTGAGATTCTAACTTAAATTTCTTTTTATTGAAGATATATATCCCCCCATTTTACTAATTTAAAAAAGTTTTAACCACATCTGTGGAAGACAGACTTGTGTGATAGTCTGAATTAGTTTTTTAAATAAATAAAAAGTAGTTACATATGTTACATATACAAGCTCTGGAAGATGATGAAAGACAGGGAAGCCTGGCCTGCTGCAGTCCACACAGTCGCAAAGAGTTGGACACGACTGAGCGCCTGAACAACACAACATATGCCACATTTGGATGGTTCGGTTCAGTTCAGTTCAGCTCAGTCACTCAGTCGTGTCCGACTCTTTGCGACCCCATGAATCACAGCATACCAGGCTTCCCTGTCCATCACCAACTCCCAGAGTTTACCCAAACTCATGTCCTTCGAGTCGGTGATGCCATCCAGCCACTCATCCTCTGTCATCTCCTTCTCCTCCTGCCCACAGTCCCTCCCAGCATCAGGGTCTTTTCCAATGAGTCAGTCAACTCTTCGCATGAGGTGGCCAAAGTATTGGAGTTTCAGCTTCAGCATCAGTCCTTCCAATGAATACCCAGGACTGATCTCCTTTAGAATGGACTGGTTGGATCTCCTTGCAGTCCAAGGGACTCTCAAGAGTCTTCTCCAACACCACAGTTCAAAAGTATCAATTCCTTGGTGCTCAGCTCTCTTCACAGTCCAACTCTCATATCCATACGTGACCACTGGAAAAACGATAGCCTTGACTAGACAGACCTTTGTTGACAAAGTAATGTCTCTGCTTTTGAATATGCTATCTAGGTTGGTCATAACTTTCCTTCCAAGGAGTAAGCATCTTTTAATTCATGGCTGTAATCACCATCTGGAGTGATTTTGGAGCCCAGAAAAATAAAAGTCTGACACTGTTTCCACTGTTCCTCCATCTATTTCCCATGAAGTGATGGGACCAGATGCCATGATCTTAAGTTTTCTGAATGTTGAGCTTTAAGCCAACTGTTTCACTCTCCTCTTTCACTTTCATCAAGAGGCTTTTTAGTTCCTCTTCACTTTCTGCCATGAGGGTGGTGTCATCTGCATATCTAAGGTTATTGATATTTCTCCCGGCAATCTTGATTCCAGCTTGTACTTCTTCCAGCCCAGCGTTTCTCATGATGTACTCTGCATAGAAGTTAAATAAGCAGGGTGACAATATACAGCCTTGACGTACTCCTTTTCCTATTTGGAACCAGTCTGTTGTTCCGTGTCCAGTTCTAACTGTTGCTTCCTGACCTGTATTCAGGTTTCTCAAGAGGCGGGTCAGGTGGTCTGGTATTCCCATCTCTTTCAGAATTTTCCACAGTTTAGTGTGATCCACACAGTCAAAGGCTTTGGCATAGTCAATAAAGCAGAAATAGATCTTTTTCTGGAACTCTCTTGCTTTTTCCATGATCCAGCGGGTATTGGCAATTTGATCTCTGTTCCTCTGCCTTTTCTAAAACCAGCTTAAACATCTGGAAGTTCACAGTTCACATATTGCTGAAGCCTGGCTTGGAGAATTTTGAGCATTACTTTATTAGCGTGTGAGATGAGTGCAATTGTGTGGTAGTTTGAGCATTCTTTGGCATTGCCTTTCTTTGGGATTGGAATGAAAACTGACCTTTTCCAGTCCTGTGGCCACTGCTGAGTTTTCCAAATTTGCTGGCATATTGAGTGCAGCACTTTCACAGCATCATCTTTCAGGATTTGAAATAGCTCAACTAGAATTCCATCACCTCCACTAGCTTTGTTGGTAGTGATGCTTCCTAAGGCCCACTTGACTTCACATTCCAGGATGTCTGGCCCTAGGTGAGTGATCACACCATCGTGAATATCTGGGTCGTGAAGATCTTTTTTGTACAGTTCTTCTGTGTATTCTTGCCACCTCTTCTTAATATCTTCTGCTTCTGTTAGGTCCATACCATTTCTGTCCTTTATCAAGCCCATCTTTGCATGAAATGTTCCCTTGGTATCTCTAATTTTCATGAAGAGATCTCTGGTCTTTCCCATTCTGTTGTAATCCTCTATTTCCCTGCATTGATCAATGAGGAAGGCTTTCTTATCTCTTCTTGCTATTCTTTGGAACTCTGCATTTAGATGCCTATATCTTTCCTTTTCTTTATCATTAATTAATATTACTTTAAGTTTTTCTAGGTGCTGTCATTGGAACATCAGTTACTTAGTGTTAATATGCTTATATATTAGTACAAATTGTATATTGGCTGACAGAAAAATGAACTGTGGAAATTGCTGTATTTAAATGATGTTCACTTATTTTCAGAATTAGGACAGTGTTTGTTGTTTCAATTTTGTTTTCTTAAATGGTTCCTAGACCAACTTTGAAATTTAAAAAAATTTTTATAGCACATCAGGGATGTTGCTCTTAATAGATAGAGGTAATTGATAGTTTTTTAGTGTTGTTTGTCACAAAAAAGGAATCTAAAATCTAATCTATGGTAGCCTAAAACATAGTTTCCCACCTGTCATTTGCTATTTAATTCTAAGACAACTAGAGCATTAAAAAAATTTCGCTGTAAATGTATAATTTCATAGCTTTACCAAAGAAAAGAAGCCCAGAAAAAAATGAAACAATTCCTTCATTGTTTTCTTTTGTGGGGGGAAATGGTGACCCCAGTGTGTTATTTTAAAAAGGGCAAACATTGCCAAAGTTTCTTTCCAAAGTTGAAAACGCAGGCATTGAAATTGTTCTATACTTACTGAAAAGTGGGGTTTAAAAAATTTGCTGCCCAAAAAAAGTACTACTGTTACTAGTTAACTTAAGCCCTTTTGGGTGTTTACCAGTTTAACTGACATTGCTTCATTTTACTGTGGCAATTTCACAGTTTTTATTTAATAACATAATTTGTACTTCATTGGTTGTAGTTTTAGTCTCAGATGATTTCCTATCAATTATAGTTCCTGGGACTTCCCTGGCAGTCCAGTGGTTGACTCCATGCTTCTAATGCAGGGGGCATGGGTTCGGTCCCTAGTTGGAGAACTCAGATCCCATGTATGCCATGCAGCATAACCAAGAAAATAAATACGTACATATGTACATACACACACACACACACACACACACACACACACACATATATGTAGTTTCCTGCATAGTATATGGGTTCTTCTTAGACTGATAAATGAACTTTCTGACCTCCTATATGCCAGGGATATTCTTATTTCTGTTTGTTTGTTTGTGTGTTTATTTGTTTTTAAATTTTACTGGTACCTTCATCTTATTATAGAAAGTTTGCTTGTACTGTCTGTTTACAGTCATATGACTTCTTTCGCTCCCTCTCCTCCATAATTAACTCCTGACAAACACTAGTGTGTTTTCCATCTTTATAGTTGTATGCCATTTTGAGAATGTTAGATAAATTTAATTGTGCAGTAAGTGACCTTCTTATTTCTTATATGCTCTGAAGTTTTAAGCAAGTTACTGGGAGTGTGATTATGTTTCTATATAATTATTTCAGTAATCCTCCTTGTTTCCTGTTTTCCTGAATTGTCTGTCTAGCTTAAGGATATTTTCATTTGGGATATGTAGCCTAGTCACTGGGTTTTAACTGTAATCAATGTGTTAATATAGTGATAATCATTTACATCAGCCTCTTAAGTTGTATATTTAATAGCTCATGTTTATTGAGCTATTAAAATTTGCTAGATTTTTCTTAAGCAAAGACTAGTTACTCACACAGGTTATCTCATTTAACATTTGGCTCCAATATGTGTTTTATTAATGTTTTCTCTTTACAGATGAGAATATTAAGAAGAGTTTAAATAACATGCTCAATGTCGCACAGTTAAGAAATGCTGAGACTAGCACTAAAACCCAGCTAGTCTGGTTCTAGAATCTATAATCTTAAGTACTTATAGTGGTTCTCATAGTAATGAATAATCTTTTTTGATTAGTATAATTTGTGTTATACTTGTAAATTTTATTTTCTCTGCTTTTATGACTTATTAAAGATAGAAAATCCCTTCTGTTACCAATTATGTACCAAGTATGTACCAAGAGGCTGATGTAAATGATTATCACTATATTAACACATTGATTACAGTTAAAACCCAGTGACTAGGCCATGTGAATATAGTCATAGATATCATAATACCTAAATATTATAATATTTTATTATATATTATTATATTTGATGTCATAATATCTAAATAATACAAGTATTTTGACCTAGATTTTATGAAGACTTCATTATTAAAATGGTTGCCATTTTCATTCTGATTACTAAGAATACTAGGTACTATTTTTTGAGTGTAAAGCACTTTAGATTGACTATCATGATGAAGAATTGGTTTGCAGGAGGAGTTATAAGAGAAAATGATCCTGGGGTGAGAAAAAGCATGACAGTACTAGGAATTGAAAGAAGGCTTTGGTTAGAGCTCAGAAGGTGAAGAGGAGTATTGTAAAGAAAGATCAGAGAAAGATATAGGGACCAGATGGTAATGAATGGAATGCTGCGTGTTTGTGCGTGTATTGATCCTAGGAACTGTAGGCTTTATACATGATCACATGTACTTAATGTTAATAAAATCTAGCTGTGGTGTGGAATTGGAAATAGATGAGAGTGAATCACAAAGAGACTGCTATTAGGAGGATATTAGATAGTAGTCCAGGCCAGAAGATGAGAGTATCTTGGACTTGGGTAATGACAGTGGGAAGTAACGGAAAGAACTGGGCAGATTTGACAGGTACTTAGTAGGTAGAATCAGTAGATCAGTAATGTGTTAACCAGTTGAATATGGAGGGGTTGAAGAGAAAAGTTGTGTAAACTGCTGCTGCTGCTAAGTCACTTGAGTTGTATCTGACTCTGTGTGACCCCATAGACGGAAGCCCACTGGGCTCCCCTGTCCCTGGGATTCTCCAGGCAAGAACACTGGAGTGGGTTGCCATTTCCTTTTCCAATGCATGAAAGTGAAAAGTGAAAGTGAAGTCACTCAGTCGTATCCAACTCTTGGTGACCCCATGGACTGCAGCCTACCAGGCTTCTCTGTCCATGGGATTTTCCAGGCAAGTGTACTGGAGTAGGGTGCCATTGCCTCCTCCAGGTTTGCAAAACTAGGTGGATGAAATTCCCTAATACCCATATTTTGAGTAAGAATTCATACAAAGAGGGAGTCTGGATAAGAACTAAGCTGTGGGTTGAAGATCATTAGTGATACATTTGAGATACATATGATACATTTGAGATCCCTGAGTGTCATAGAAGTGTAGGCAGTTTGGATGCATGATCTGGAGCTCAGAGTTGTGAGTAAAGCTGTGGAAATAGATGAGTTTCCCTTCTTGCCAAAGATAAGTATATAGAAGGAGAAAAGCAGATAGTTTAGAAGGAAGCCATAAAGAACTAAAATATTTCATAGTTGGAGGGAGGAGAGTGAACTGGAAAGAGCCTTGATTGAGAAGGAGCCGTTAGAGAGGTTGAAAGAGCATGAACGTCACAGAAGTCAAGGAAAAAGAAAGGGATCACCTGAATCGAATCCTGCTGAGAGGTCTGCTATAATAACTGAAAAGATTTGGTTGTATTTAACCTGAAGGTGATCTACGACAACCATTTTGATAAAGTAAGTACAGAAGCCAGATTAGAATGATTGAAGAGGAAAAAGCAGATTCGTTGAAACTACCAAAAGTCCGATTAATATATTGTCATTGTGAGGTATTTTGTTCATAAAACTTATGTCCTTATCAGTTTATTGTATATAATTTTCCCTAATATTTACACATATTTTAAGTAAGAATTCTTGCCCTTAGACAACTCAGTGTCAAGTTACCAGGAAAAAACACTGCAGTGGGAAAAAAGAAAACACTGCAATGTCGTCTCATTGATAACTGGTAAAAATGAAACTCCAGGCTCCTTGGGTATTGGAAAATTATCATTAGTAGAACAGCTTGAGATTGTTTCTTCTTCACCATGTTATTGCTTTCCTGAATGGCAAACAGTATTTACAAAATTCTTAGTATTTTTCATGTAAACAAACCTTTCCTGTTCACCTTAAAGTCACTCAAGTGTTGTATAGATTGTCTTCCTTTTCCAGTAGAGAGGCTCTGGAAAGAAATTTAACTTAAGTGTTTTCATGTTTCTTAAGGAAATATTTACCAGTCATTTTATTTCCATTTCTAGTTAAGAGATATATGAAAGTACCAAAGTTGGGAAGAAGATACAGAGCACATTATTACCATTATTTTTAACATAATATATGAGAATAGTAGCCAGCAGAAGTAGCAAGAGAAAAATATTATAGGTTAAAAATAACTGTCTGCAAACAATATTATTGTAAACTTGGAAAATCCATGAGAGTCAACCGAAAATGACTGCATACCAGCAAATTCACTAAAACTGCCAAAAATCATATACTTTGTATGTAAATAACACACACAGTAGAAGATATAATGGAAGAAAATAACCCTTTATAATATCACAATAAGAAATGTGGAAAGTTCCATATTGGGAAATTATTAAAACTCTGTTGAGGACACAGAACAAAACTTTATCCCCTTTCCCTTTCTTTTTTTCAGTTAGAAGAGGCATCTTCATAAAGCTCATAAAATATATCAGTCTTCCATAAGTTAACATAAATATTTCAGGCAACTGTCCCTTTCTCTCACCCCAGATATTAGACAAGCTAATTCAGAAGTGTTTTGAAAAGTGGACAAATACGACAAACCAGACAAAAATAAAAGAAGAACAATGAGGGGGATTGTTGTTCACTAAGTCATGTCTGACTCTGCAACCCCATGGACTGAAGCATGTAGAGTGATTAGTCCTACCAAATGATAAAGTATATAAAGTCTTAAAAACTAAAATATGTTGGTTCTGGCTTATTAATAGTCTGATAGAATAGAATATAAAGTCTGGAAATAGACCCGTAGAACTTACTAGTGTATGATTATGATAAAAAAGTGATCAAGTAAAGCTGAACCTTGCAGTAAATTATGTGGGAAAACCAGGATAGCTGTCTGGAAAGACAGACTTTTATCCATCACATTCTACCTCAGGATGAGCTCCAAATCTATCAGATTTAATGTAAAAGATGAAACTACCTATGTGTCATTAAAAATATGGACAGATTGGAACGGGAAAATTCTGAAAGTACTCAAAATTTAATATCCATAAAACAAATGTTTGATAATTCATCTATGTAAAGATGGCACTAATAGTAAAGAACCTACCTGCCATTTTAGGGGACATGAGAGATGCGGGTTCAGTCCCTAGGTGGGGAAGATCCTCTGGAGGAGGGCATGGCAACCCACTCCAGTATATTCTTTCCTGGAGAGTCCCATGGACAGAGGAACCTGGTGGCCTCAGTCCATAGGGTCACAAAGAGTCACACACCAAAAAAAAACCATGAAAAATAGTTGTAGAACTCATACAATCAAAAGACCAGTCTCTTTAATAAAGCTCTTATAAATCATCACGAGAAAGATCAGCAACCTAGTTTAAAAAAATAAAAGGTGAAAGATAGATATAGACAGTTCATAGAAAAATGACATATAAAGATGGTCAACCTCATACTGAAATACTGTTTTTTCATGTATTAGATTTGAAGTCATCAAGATGTTTAACAACATAGTAGTATATGGCAGGGTTATAGGGAAACAGTCACTCATACATGGGTGGTGAAATATACATTAATATCTCCATGGAGACCAATTTGGCAGTGTATTTCACAGTCACAAATATTTTTATTATTTGATCAGGAATTCTGTTTCTGAGAATTTACCCTACAAATGTACCTGTAAATGTATGAATTAATATATTGACAGGATATCTATTATAATATCATTTATAATAGGAAATATTTGGAAATAATAGGGACTGGTTAAATGTGTGTCCACCAGTGAAAGATATATCAGTTGTCAGAACAAATGAGCTAATTCTTTTTCTACTGACAAGATCTCTAAACACAATAAAATATGCTATAGTCACATAGGAAAGAGAGAAAAATTATAAAAAGAATATGTACTTACTTTTCTTTATGCTTGGGTCAAGAAACTGGAAGGAAACAGAGCCCCAACAAGTAAATGTGGGTACCAATGGAGGGGCAAAGATAGGAAGAAAACTTTTTCTCATGTAATTCTCTGTATTGTTTTGTGTTTTTGTGTGGTTTTTTTTTGAACCATTTAAGTATGTGATCTAATCCATAAACAAAGAAGGATCCTTAAATGACAAAACTTAAATTTTAAAAAGTCTTATTTCTGGAATAGCTAGTTAAAAAGTGAGAGAAGAAGGGGGGGAATGGGAGAAAAAGATGTGAAGAAAGATGATATAGTGAAAAAGGAAAATATTAAAGGAGAAAACAGACAAAGGATTAGAAATAAGCATATCAAAAGTGAGTACTCAAAAAGTAAATGACTATGGAAGATAAATTTGTGTCTACATTAATCCTGGCTGACTTGGCCATTGTAATTATTCTGTTTAAGGGGCCATGAAAGTTGTTTGCTTTTTTAGTTTTATTTTGATTTTTGTTTTTTTTTTAAGCAACAAGGGAACATTTGTACAAATTTCTTTTAAGGTATTAATGTTTCTAATACCTTTTTGTTTAGGTTTGTTAATGTTGCTTCTAGTTAAATGAGCTTTTAATTCTTGATCATGTACTAATGTGTGTGTGTGTGTGTGTGTGTGTGTGTGTGAGTGAGTGTCACTCATTCAGTCATGTCTGACTGTTTGTAGCCACATGGACTGTAGCCTACTGGGGTTGCCATTTCCTACCCCACATGTACTAATACATAGTTAATAATTCAAGCATGATTTTTCTCCAGTTAATTTATTTTGAATTCAGTTGTTAGCACCTTGTGGGAAGAAATAATCTTACTCACTTTGTATGATGTCAGTTGTGTTAACATGCAGTATATAAATTTGCAACTTGATTGAAATATAATTCGCAGTGTCAAAAACCCCATCCCTTTAAAGTGTGCAGTTCAGTAGTTTATAGTATATTGACAGTTATACAACTGTCACAGGACTCTTAACAGTCTATTCTAAGTTACAATAACCTTCACCATTCTAAAATCCTGTACCCATACCTCCCAGCACTAGGTAATCTTTAATCTACTTTCTATTTCTATGGATTTCCCTGTTACGGACATTTCTTATGAATGGAATCACACAGTAGGTGGTTTGTTTGCCTAACTCCTTTCACTTAGCATACTGTTTTAAAAGTTCATTCATGTTGCGGCATGTACTTCTATTCCTTTTTATAGCTAAATGATGTTCCATGTTGAATATACCATGTTTTGTTCATTTATTCTATTAAGGGACATTTGGGTTGTTTTTACTTTCTGACTGTTATGAATAATGCTGTTATGAATATTTGTTTTTGTGTGGAAATAATGTTTTAGTACTCTTGGGTGTATGCTTTGGAGTGGAATTGCTGAGTTATATGGTATGGTAACTCTATGTTAAGGATCTGCAAAATTGTTTTCCAAAGATGCTGCACCACTTTACAATCCTACCACCCAAGCATGAGAATTCCAATTTCTCTGCATCCGTGCTAACACTTGTTATTATTGTCCTTTCTATTGTAATTGTCCTGTTGGGTATGAAGTGGTATCTCATTGTGATATTGATTTGCGTTTCCCTAATAAGTAAGGAAGGGACTTCCCTGGTGGCTCAGACGGAAAAGCGTCTGCCTACAATGCGGGAGACCTGGGTCGAGAGGATACCCTGGAGAAGGAAATGGCAACCCACTCCAGTACTCTTGCCTGCAGAATCCCATGGATGGAGGAGCCTGGTAGGCTACAGTCCATAGGGTCGCAAAGAGTTGGACACAACTGAGTGACTTCACTCAACACTCATAATAAGTAAGAATGTTGAGCATTTTTTATGTACTTATTGGTTATTTGTGTATTTTCTTTGGAGAAATGTCTGTTTAGATCCATTGCTTGTTATTAAATTAGATAATTTGTCTTTTTACTGTTGAGTTATAAGTGGTTTTTGGGTTGATTTTTACTAGATAGACATCCCTTTTCAGAAACATGATTTGAAAATATTTTATCCCATTCCTGGGTTGTCTTTTCACCTTATAAGAAAAAAAACCTGTAACTAAATTTACCATTTTAATCATTTTTAACTATGCAGTGTAGTGGCATGAAGTATATTTATGACATTGTGTAACAAAATTATACACAAACAAAAACCTGTAGCCATTAAGCAATAACCCTCCTTTCCTCTCTCTTCCAGTCCCTGGTAACCTTTATTCTACTTTCTATCCATGTGAATTTGCCTATTCTAGGTATTTCTTATAGATGGAATCACTCAGTATTTGTTCTTTTTATGTCTAGCTTCTTTCTCTTAGTATGATTTCTTCAAGGTTCATTCATGTTATATCATGTATCAGAAATTCATTTCTTTTTGTGGCTGAAAAATATTCCATCTTCTGTATGTATCACATTTTGTTTATCCGTTCATCTGTTGGTGGACCCTTGGGTTGTTCCCGTCTTTTGCTTGCTGTGCATAATGCTGTTATGTGTTTTGGTATACAAATCTCTGAATGAATACCTGTTTTCAGTTCTTTGGGGTGTGTACCTAGGAGTAAAACTGTTCGCTTATATGGTAATTCTAAGTTTAACATTTTGGCAGATTATTTCTCAAAGCAGCTACCATAGCATTTTGTCTGTTCACATTCTTGATAGTGTCCTTCGAAGAACAAAGGTTCATTTTGATGAGGTATATTTTATTTATTTTTTGTTTGGTTGCATATGCTTTTGGTGTGATATCTAAGAAGTCATTGCCCACATAATCTAAAGTCAAGATTTATTCATATATTAAAGAGTTTGATGGTTGTAGTTTTCACATTTAGGCCTATGATCTATTTTGAGTTAATTTTTGTATGCAATGCGAAGTTGAGGTCCAGTCCCATTCTTTTGCATATGGGTATCAAATTGTCCCAGTATTATTGTTGAAAAGACTTTTTCCCCACTGAAGTATCTTGGCGACTATAATGAAAGGTCGGTTAACTGTAAATGTAAAGATTATTTTTAGACTCTCAGTTCTGTTATTTAATATGTATGTCTCCTTATGCCTTTGGCTGTAAGTTTTGAAGTTGGGAAATCTGAGTTTTCTTTTTCAAAATCGCTTTAGCTGCTCTGAATCCCTTGCATTTCCATTTGAATCTTAGGATCAGTGTGTCACCTTCTGCTTTGACCAGTGTGAGGTGTTATATCATTATTAACAATATTATAGTCTTGTCATGGAGAATTAGTTGAATTCTAATTCATTCACTAATTTTCTCTTTATCCTCTCTCACTTTTGAAAAATGATCTAAATCAACTTCTGATCTTAATGTGCTCTATCATATACATCTTTTTACTTCAAAATATGCATCTATTCTTACTTTTTTAAAAATAATACTTGTACTCTCCCTTTTCATCCTAGTTTCTCTGAGATCTTGTTCTTTTGATTAGTCACCATAATAGTCCATTTCAGTTTTAGTTAAGTTCCCCACCCTTAACAATTCTTAATCTTGGATGGATTGTCTATTCTTACCTCCTTTTTCTCATTTCTTTCACTTTGAAATGTTCTAAGTAAGTGATCTTCTCTCCCAGAGTTTGTTGGACACCTTAACTTTTCTGGACTTTGTTTTTGTAATGATAAGTAAATTGGTAGAGGTTAGTTGTGTTAGGTTCTTCATTCTAGTCTCTAAACCCTTGGAGTCCTTACTCAGACCCCCTGTGTACAAGAGCTATTTTCTCCTGAATTCTGGGTGGAAGCTTAGAGCCATTTGCCATATTAGCCTTTGGGGGCCTCTGTGGAGCTCCCAAGAGCACAGTTTGAAGTCATTGCAAAGTCCCTTCAGCCCTAAAATTTAGTTAACTCCATAGCAATTACAGAAGTTGCATTCTTGAAAGTTTCAAATAGTTGACTTATTGCCAAGTTAAAGTCTCTTCTTAGGCACCATTTCTCCAGTAACAGTTCAGTCAATCAGTTGTGTCCAGTTCTTTGCAACCCCATGGACTGTAGCATGGCAGGCCTCCTTGTCCATCACCAGCTCCCAGAACTTGCTCAAACTCATGTCCATTGAGTCGGTGATGCCATCCAACCATCTCATCCTCTGTCGTCCCCTTCTCCTCCTGCCTTCGATCTTTCCAAGCATCAGGGTCTTTTTCAGTGAATCAGTTCTTTGCATCAGGCGGCCAAAGTGTTGGAGTTTCAGCTTCAGCATCAGTTCTTCCAGTGAATATTCAGGACTGATTTCCTTGAGGATTGACTGGTTTGATCTCCTTGCTGTCCAAGGGACTCTCAAGAGTCTTCTCCAACACCACAGTTCAAAAGCATCAATTCTTCTGCGCTCAGCTTTCTTCACAGTCCAACTCTCACATCCATACGGGACTACTGGAAAAAACCATAGCTTTGACTAGACGGACCTTTGTTGGCAAAGTAATGTCTCTGCCTTTTAATATGCTGTCTAGATTGGTCATAGCTTTTCTTCCAAGGAGCAAGCGTCTTTTAATTTCATGGCTGCAGTCAGCATCTGCAGTGATTTTGGAGCCCCAAAAAATAGTCTGTCACTGTTTCCATTGTTTCCCCATCTGTTTGCCATGAAGTGATGGGACCAGATTCCATGATCTTTTTTTGAATATTGAGTTTTAAGCCAAGTTTTTCACTCTCCTCTTTCACTTTCATCAAGAGACTCTCTAGTTCCTCTTCACTTTCTGCCATAAGGGTGGTGTCATCTTCATATCTCAGGTTACTGATATTTCTCCTGGCAATCTTGATTCCAGCTTGTGCTTCATCCAGCCTGGCATTTCACATAATGTACTCTGCATATAAGTTAAAAAAGCAGGGTGGCAATATACAGCCTTGACGTACTCCTTTCCCTATATTTGGAACCAGTCTGTTGTTCCATGTCCAGTTCTAATTGTTGCTTCTTGACCTGCATACAGATTTCTCAGGAGGCAGGTCAGGTGGTTTGGTATTCCCGTTTTTCACAGTTTGTTGTGATTCTCCAGTATATCTTATAATATCTAAACCCTTACTTGCTCTGTTATTCCCCACTAAATATTCTTTTCTTGGCTTTAATCACATATACACAGTCTATTTTAACGACCACTCAGCATAGATTCTGACACTTCCAAGAAACTTTTCCAAATCATACCAGTTCATGATAATGGTTTTTTCCACTAACAAGCCTCTGTAATAATCCTTTATACCATTCATGTGTCACTTAAAAAATTGCCCAAAGTAATTTGAGCTACATAAAGATAATTTGGGCCCTGATTCTGACCTAAAGAACTTTAGTAAAAGAGTAGAGTTGTAGACTAATTATTGACGTGAAAGTAATGAATGCCTTAGGAAAGGTACAGCTACAGTTCTGTGGAAAGTTAAAGAAGATAATTTGATGATAATTTAATGAAATGAAAAGATGTTCCTTGGAAGAAAAGCTGTGATACACCTAGACAGCAGAGACATCTCTTTGCTGACAAAGGTCCATCTAGTCAAAGCTATGGTTTTTCCAGTAGTCATGTACAGATATGAGAGCTGGACCATAAAGAAGGTTGAATGTCAAAGAATTTTGAACTGTGGTGTTGGAAAAGACCCTCGAGAGTCCCTTGGACTGCACGGAGATCAAACCAGTCAGTCCTCGTGGAAATCAACTCTGGATATCCATTGGAAGGACTGATGCAAAAGCTGAAGCTCCAATACTTTGGCCATGTGATGCGAAGAGGCAGCTCATTGGAAAAGACCCTGATGCTGGTCAAGATTGAAGGCAGGAAGAGAAGGGGACGACAGAAGATGAGATGGCTGGATAGCATCACTTGAGTTTGAGCAAATTCTGGGAGATAGTGAAGGACAGGGAAGCCTGGTGTGCTGCAGTCCCGGAGGTCACAGAGAGTCAGACAGGACTTAGCAACTGAACAACAGAGAAGATAAAGATACCTTTCCTCTGGGAGAATAGGGCAACGTATTCTAGAGCAGCTGGGTTGGTCCTTGAGGGGGGCGTAGTATCTGAACACACAGAAGTGGACTTAAGGAGCAGCATGAAACAGGCAGAAGTAGGAAAGCATGAGGATGGTAGGTTCTTCAATTTGACTGGAGGAAAAGGTCAAGAAGAGAGCTAGTGGGTTATAAAGTTGTGAAGGTAAACCAGAGCTGGATATAGTTTTGTTAGTTGTTCCTTTGTAATATTTGTATCATGTTTTCCCAATTATATTATAAACTGTTTGAGGACAAGTAACAAGTCTTTAATTTTTAACCTCTTACAGAGGGGTTATGGGTAGAGGAGAAGAATTTAGTAAAATTTTGTTGACTAATAAAGTAGAAACAGTGGTTTTCCAAATAGGTGAAGGGTGTGACTTCTCATCACACCCTTCTGTTTACTTAGGCTGTGGCTTTATCAGTACAAACTATTTTAGATCTTCATAAGATGGTTCCTTCAAGCTAAGAAGTCCTTTTGTCATTTTAAAAAAAATTGGAGGTGGTGTGGGGGTTCTGTGTCCAATTAACATTGCTCATTTTAATTCTTTCCCAGAAGGACTTGAAAAATGCTCATTTGAGTTGAGGAAAAGAGAATCAATATAAACAAACATTACTTTTAAAACCTAGCTCTGATTTAAACTTGTTTTATGTTTTAATAAATTAGATTTAAAATATATTTTCTTAGGATTTAGATTTTATTTAAGCACAAAAATCTTTGAAAAGACATGAATTTAAAAAAATATACTCAGAATTGTGTTGGTCTGTGTATGGGTAACCTTTTCTTTTTCAAAAATTTTTCTAAAATATTTTTTGTATGATTGAAAAAAAGATTAGACGTTAACCACTCTATTGAGACCTGTTCATAGTACTGTGAAGTTCTTGGTCATACTGGTCTCTATGGAAAGAGTATTTTATGTGTACATATAATAAAAGGCCGGGAGATTGAGCATATGTGCCTTCAGTCTTGTCTTCTCAATGGCATGTGCCGCTCTCTTTCATTTTTGTAAAGCAAGATATTCCTGACAAAATAAATTGGAAGATATATTTAGAATAAAGACTTATGTCACTTAAGAACAAAGTATGGCAACGTTCTTGTGGTAAAGTAATTTATTAGAGATTCTTGTGGTAAAGTAATTTACTAACTTATATTTCACAGTATTTGTTTTGTTTTAAACTTTATGTATCATATACTAGGTGAAAAACCATTTCGCTGTGATGAATGTGGTATGAGATTCATTCAAAAATACCATATGGAAAGGCATAAGAGAACTCATAGTGGAGAAAAACCTTACCAGTGTGAATACTGTTTACAGGTAAGATGTGGTTTGAATTTTTAAAAAAGTTACTTTATTGAGGCATGACTGACATTGAAAGTCTTCTGTCTGGAATTCAGTTGTAAAATAATTCTAATGAATTAAATTAGAAAATGTTAGTAACTACTAAAGCTATTTGAAGAATTTCCTAACTGTTGTTGATTCAATTTATAATAGACAGTTGGCTCAGGAAATTAGTTTGGAGTTGCTCATATTATTACACTTATATCTATCTTTATATTAATTGCTTTTTTTCTTTTCTTTTCTTGGTTGACCAAAACACAAAACTAAAACAAAAAACTCCCTTCCGAACTTTGAATTCGACAGTATTTTTCCAGAACAGATCGTGTTTTGAAACATAAACGTATGTGCCATGAAAATCATGATAAAAAACTAAACAGATGTGCCATCAAAGGTGGCCTTCTGACATCCGAGGAAGATTCTGGCTTTTCTACATCACCAAAAGATAACTCACTGCCAAAAAAGAAAAGGCAGAAAACTGAGAAAAAATCATCCGGGATGGACAAAGAGAGTTCTTTGGACAAATCTGACCTAAAGAAGGACAAAAATGATTACTTGCCTCTTTACTCGTCAAGTACGAAAGTGAAAGATGAGTATATGGTGGCAGAGTATGCTGTGGAAATGCCCCATTCCTCAGTTGGGGGATCACATTTAGAAGATGCATCAGGAGAAATACATCCACCTAAGTTGGTCCTCAAGAAAATTAATAGTAAGAGAAGTCTGAAACAGCCATTGGAGCAGAATCAAACGATTTCACCTTTATCCACATATGAAGAGAGCAAAGTTTCAAAATATGCTTTTGAACTTGTGGACAAACAAGCTTTACTGGACTCAGAAGGCAATGCTGATATTGACCAGGTTGACAATTTGCAAGAGGGGCCCAGTAAACCTGTGCACAGTAGCACTAACTATGATGATGCCATGCAGTTTTTGAAGAAGAAGCGGTATCTTCAGGCAGCGAGTAACAATAGTAGGGAGTATGCGCTGAATGTGGGCACTATAGCTTCTCAGCCGTCTGTAACACAAGCAGCTGTGGCAAGTGTCATTGATGAGAGTACCACAGCATCCATATTAGATTCACAGGCACTGAATGTGGAGATAAAGAGTAATCATGACAAAAATGTTATTCCAGATGAGGTACTACAGACTCTGTTGGATCATTATTCCCATAAGGCTAATGGACAGCATGAGATATCATTCAGTGTTGCGGACACTGAGGTGACTTCTAGCATATCAATAAATTCTTCAGAAGTACCTGAGGTTACCCAGTCGGAGAATGTTGGATCAAGCTCCCAAGCATCCTCATCAGATAAAGCCAACATGTTGCAGGAATACTCAAAGTTTCTGCAGCAGGCTTTGGACAGAACTAGCCAAAATGATGCCTATTTGAATAGCCCGAGCCTTAACTTTGTGACTGATAACCAGACCCTTCCAAATCAGCCAGCATTCTCTTCCATAGACAAGCAAGTCTATGCAGCCATGCCCATCAATAGCTTTCGATCAGGAATGAATTCTCCACTAAGAACAACTCCGGATAAATCCCACTTTGGACTCATAGTTGGTGATTCACAGCACTCATTTCCCTTTTCAGGTGATGAGACAAACCATGCTTCTGCCACATCAACACAGGACTTTTTGGATCAAGTGACTTCTCAGAAGAAAGCTGAGGCTCAGCCTGTCCACCAAGCTTACCAAATGAGCTCTTTTGAACAGCCCTTCCGTGCTCCATATCATGGATCCAGAGCTGGAATAGCTACTCAGTTTAGCACTGCCAATGGACAGGTGAACCTTCGGGGACCAGGGACAAGTGCTGAGTTTCCAGAATTTCCCTTGGTGAATGTAAATGATAATAGAGCTGGGATGACATCCTCACCTGATGCTACAACTGGCCAGACTTTTGGCTAAAAAAAAATGTGTAAATAATACTGGCACTTTAGAACAGATTAATCAAGAGTGGGGTTACTCTGTGTAAAATGGAGTGCTGTACAGATTTAAGAGCAATGCGTTAAAACAAGTTAAGCTGATATGAATAGCAAGATAATCCAATAACTGCGTTTTGTTTGGTTAGTCAGCATTCTTTGAACTGCCTTACATGTTGTCACCTTTACAGAAGCAATGCATTACTTGTTTTAGATCAGAAACTTGCTATTCCACCTACACCAAGTTTAAAAGGAAAAAAAAAAAAGAGACTTTCGCACAATTGTTTCCTAACTGATATCATTGTACATTCTTAGGAGATTAGTAATTGTGTGAAATTTACTCATACTGTTTCTAAGTTTTTCAGCATAGTCATGGCACTTCAGCAGGGAATCTGAGTATACTTTACAGACAGAGTGAACTTAAAAGTTTAAATGTCAAGAGATTATGGCTTAAATAAATTAGTGTGTCCTATGAGGGGAAAAAAGAAACCACCTTTTAAAGAATGATATGCCATATACCCTTGATTTTCATTTTGCATTATATCGACTTTTTCTTTTTGAGAAAAGTAATAAAAATCTGATAGTCTAAGACTCCACTATTTAAAAGCCTAATTACTTTAAAAAAATATGCATACTTTCAAAACTTTTACCAAAATACATAACTGTTGAATCATTCACTTCTATATGGAAGTATGCATATTGGTGTCAGTTTCTTTGTACAGTTGTACTTAGATATTTTTTATGATTTTTTCATGTGCAAGTATCAAGGTTTTGAAGTTTTAGTAAGAAGATACTCTGTAGATTACATTCCCAAGAACATAATGCTTATACAAAATGTATATTCCACGTTTTAAAGCTTAATTGTATTTTACTTTACATATACACTTCAGTTAACATAGAGCACTTAGAATCTATTTGGTATTTTTGATTTCTCAAAGTAAAAAAAATTTTAGATTTTTAGGTTTGATATGGTTGTGTCATAATCATCTCATAATTGAAAATTTTAATTTTTGGCAATAAAAGGAAATTGGGTATCTTTGGAACTGTAAAATCTGGTTTAATCCTTCTCTTTCTAGAATCTTGATAGATTGGATAATTAAACAGTATCCAGAGAAACTAAAGAAATGGGCATTTTAATTGCTTATTTTATCTTGAGTTACTTTTTAATGAACACGGCTCATTACAATTTTACAAACCAAAAGTGTTTACTAATTCTAGTAACTACAGTTTCTTTTTCAGCTAGATGAGTGATCGGAAACCTTTTGTTGCATTTCAAAATCTAAATAAACTACAGACTTTATCCTTATACCACGAATGTTTTTTTTAATATTTTGTCTTAATACAGCATGGTACAATAAATAATGCTTTTATATATATACATATTATATATATATATATACTTTTCTAAAGAATGATGGTTTGAGTTACACATTGGACAGTTTTAATTTTTGGAAAATAACAGTTATATTGATTTTATTATCCTCTTTAATTTGTTCCAACTTTTTTGTTTTTTATTTTAAATTTCCACCATATTTGTCACAATGCACACATCAGTAATCTAAAATTAATAACCCCTTGAAGATGCAGCTTTCTTGTTAATTTCCATTTTAGCTTTTATATTGGCCTTATAGACCTTCAGTCTTTGTTTCAGTATAGAATGTTCTACATTTTAAATTATTTTTTATTTTATTTAATGTTATCCCAAGACTGTTCTCATAAAGAAAGGGAACAAAGAAATATCTAACCTTAACATCTTTTACATTTATTTTGAATATATGGTGTTTTATGATAAGAAATATAAATTATGTTTAATGTGGTTTCCTCTATACCTTGGTTATTAAACTTTGCTTGAAACTTTCCCATTTGACAGCTTTCTTTGCTGCCAAATTTTTCAAGAATTCTAGACTTCTTTGAAGTATATATTTAAGTTTTGCCATTATTGACTCTTTAAGCATGGTGTGTCTTGAGTTGCACATCACAACCTCAAGAAGTCATCATTCAGGCAGATGTTAACAATGAAACTGTGCTCTCTGTAGGAATAGACATTTGTGTTTTTCTCATACTGCTTATTGGGTGATAGCAGGCATTGATGTCCTGAGTTGTTTGTTTTTGTTTTGAGCCTGATCAGAATTTCTGTTCTGTTGAGAACTTGGTACAGAATAAAGTGGGGTTTTGGTTTGTGTTAACATCACCAGCACAGTTTCTAGAATGTGGCTCTACTGCTGAGCAGTAAGCCTTTGAAAGTGGCAGTTAATGCAAGTAGAGAGAAGTTCAGGCGTTGCATTCCTGGGTTGGCCTCATTTCTGTACATCTACATAATGGCAGACTTTTCTACCACATTAGAAGCATATTTTGAGGTAAATGATACTTTGGCATAATTTACTGACTTACCACTTAAAGTATAGTCATTACTCTCTTTACTGTGAAATTTTACATGCCTACCAGAGTTACCGTGTATTAATATTATCATCATATGATAAACATCTCAACAGTTGGGTTTCCCCATTTTGCTTCAGAAAGTTACTTAATTTCTATCTGGGCATTAACAGAGAAAGCAAGTAGCCTTTTGTGCTGCTTTAAATCAGAATATTGAGGATATCCTTTTGCAATTTGGGTTTTGTTTTGTTTTTTAATTTCTCTTGGTGAGCAAATTGTTCTATGAAAACATACTCTTACATCCTTAAACTTGGTGAAATGTGAGCCAAGGTGTGCTTTCTTAGAACCTGTTCTCACATTTGAAGATTGGAAACAGATAACATTAGATGAAGTAATATCTCTTGAACATCTTCTAAAAGCGCGTTTGTTTTTTAACTTACTGTACACATATTTCATTTAGTTCAGAATATTTGAAGTGGCTCTTAAATTTTTTGGATCTACTTGCAGATTTTCTAGTTGATACCACAGAAATCCATCCTCTTAGCTCTGGCTGAGTGAGGACTGCCAGTGGTCGGGTAATTTTCTCGTTCTGAGAGGCAAAAGAGGCCTTGTGCTCAGGGTAGGCTTTCATTTCCACAGGCCAGAGAAGCTTGCAAAGTGCCAGCTAGGTTAGATCTTTTGCCACTTCTTTCATTTTATTAATTTGGGTTTTTAAAGGGCTGTTTAAAAAAAAAAGCCGGGAAACTTAAAAGTAGGCATTACTGTAAAACTATTTCTTAGACTTAGAACATTTTAAACTAGGACTCATTTTTTCACAGTATATTTACTTGAAGCACTATTATAATCGATGAGAAACTTTTTGACTCTGCAATTTAATTTAAACCTTTTCCGTTTCAAATTGCTTTATTTCAGGGAAATAATTTTCCAGTTGTTTTTGCTATATTCTGCAAATAAAAAACGGATGTTTCCTCTTTCACTTAAACTTTAGTAGGAAACAAACTACAGCAGACAAACATTTCTTGTTGTGTTTGTTGCTTTCTTTAATCCAATGGATAAAAAAGTAAAACCCTGTAAACATTATTTTATTTTTTTATGCAATACCATGCTGTAAATATGGTTCATCAAATAAGGATGTACCTATGATTGAATCTTTAATTCTGCACAGTTAGAGTTTATATATAAACGTGTCTTGACAATCAAGGACTTTTATGTGCGTCTTCCTTTATGATGTTTTATTAATGTTATGCATTCCATTTGTTTTGAAGTGAGTACCAATGTGCTAATTTGTATTGTCTGAAAGTATGTAATGTTTTTACAGCTTGTTTTTAAGAATCTGTAAATATGTACAAACAAATCACAGTACTGCTTTATGTTAGAAGGCATATGATGTTGTACTGTATGTAAGCAATAATACATAGCAGTGCTAACTTGACAAGTAGCATCAGGAAAGTTCTAAAAACATTTCAGAGTTATTATCTTTATTTCATTTAATAATGATTATCTTTAATCAGTTTTTATAAGCAAATTCCATTGTTCCTCCTATTGGAACGTAACACTGTTTACACAGCATAATTGAAGTTGCAGGGGAGACAGGCTAAATCTGACTTCATCTGTACTCACTCACTAAGCATTGAATGGCCTTACCACTCTTCTGCAAGATGGAGGAAGACTGCAAAACTTAGTGCCCATCACACTGAAGGAAGGGGGTGTGGTTTTTTTTCCTGCTTCTGTACTGCTACCTAACTTTGTGGTTTGCTTTGGATTTTAATATTTGTTTCTGTTTTAGATTCAAGCCCATAAGTTTTGAGGTGACTTCAGCTCCATTGTGAAATAGTTCTCTTCATATTTCATAGCTACATTTCAACAATTCTGAACTTTCTACTTTGATTTTTAGATACTTATTTTTCAACCTTGGTTTCTCAGCTGATCAGATGAATTTGTTCAACTTCAATACAAAGAAAGACAAACCTATTGTAGTTTGAATTGAGTAGATATTATACTGTACAGAACAGCTAACTATTTGAACACACACACATCACTGCTTTAGAAATAAACTCGCCAATTTATAAATGTATATGACCTACATTTTATAGGAAAATGTTTTTAAATGCTAGTCATTTATATAATGTGCTTTGAAGGATTTGCTAGTCCACTTCTGTCACTTTTTAGTACACTGGTATCTTTTATATGTAATGTATGCTTTTTATTATTGTAGCAGAGCATTTCAGTAGAAAGAATTTTGCAACAATATGGGGGAAATTTTTCATTGTTGGATTTGAATTATACTGGATTTTATCTGTGTAGTCTTACTTGTCTTTATTTTAATGCTGTCTGGAAGGGAACTTGGTATCCAAATAAAGCAGGTAACCTCATTTTACTTCAAGGGCATACTGTGTAGTGCTGAATTTAATCTGGAAATCTGATGACTTTGAAAAGAAAAACAAGTTTATAAAAATTGTACAGAAGAAATTAAATGTGTAATGGAAATCCTGATGGTGGAGCACGTTGAATTTTCTGATATATAGTGTTATTTTCCTGGGATCCCCTATGCCTTCTTTGTATTTCAACTAATAAAGGAAAAAACCTTGTCACTGAAACTGGTAGGATAATAGGATATTCTGATTATACAGTATTACTTTTCCTATCCCATTTTCTGACCCTTTCTCAATCACTGTAAATTTTATTTTCTATTTTCTCTTGATAATTAACCATGTACATAATATAGACACTGTTGTATAGAACTGAATGAATTTTGAGTTGCTGTGCTTAAAAGGGTAAACAGGAATATGGATATTGAGAATTTATAAAATGCCAGAACAAATTTATTGGAGAAAAGGGGGCATCATATATGTCCTGGAAGGTAAAATAGTTGATGTTTCTTCAGCCCTCTGGGAAATCATTGTGAAAGAACTACAAACTCAGTATCTGACACCAGTGGGTCTTTCTTTCCCCACTTCCCCTCCAAACATATGAGCACTAAATTTCAAACTCTACTCAGGTGAAAATTGCTTTGCAATGAAACTTATCACATTGAAATTTTCACTGTTAAAAGATGTCTGTGATATTTTTAAATACAAACTTTTACATCAGTGGTCAGCAGCTTGGCAACTGAAATTCGGTAAGTCAATATATTTTAAAATACATTTAACCCTCCAAAAAGAATTGTTTTTAAACAACTGGGAGGATTTTTGTTGTTGTTGAAATGTGTTTTTTATTGTCATTGTAAAAATAAAATTTTGCTTGACCCCATATTATGCCATGAATAAATTGCTGAGCCTTCATAATATAGTGAAAGCTTGTTTCATGCATAATCATGGAACAGAGAAATGTTCTTTAAACTGACCTATTCATTAAGAGGTTTAATGAGTTTCAAAGCTTCTTGACATTATTGTCATGTAGTAAACCTTGCCATTTGGAGTTTATAATACCATTTTATGTATTGTGATACTAAAGGAAATTGTTTTTGTTTTATTTTTAACTGAATTATTAGACTAATTTATATTTGCAAATTCTGCATTTAAAATGTGGACACTGGCTGTTTGAAAAATAAAATACAGAATACAGTTTTATGAATAATTTCTTAGCTGAATTTTTCACAATATTCTGATTCAAGTAACTTAGTGATAAATATTTTAAAATTGGTAAGGTTAATATTAAGAAGAGGAAAAGAATGTCTGTATAGAGCAAACAGTTTGGTACAAAAATTGGGTAACAAGAGGGCCTTTACTGTAGCTTTGTGTAGAACGTTACCAGGCAGTTCTAAAATGCAGGAGTCTGGTGTTAATGTTAGTCACCAGTATTTTAGACTTGAAATAAGTTTAACATAGAGCTAATAAAAAAAGTGTAAGAATGTATGTTTTTTCTTTATAGATAAGATTCAATTATCATACATGGCTTTTTTTCCCCCCCTGTTTGTGGAAATTTGTTTTCATCCATTTATCTCCTTACCAGTACTCCCTCCCTGTTTTGTGACCAGTGGGACACATTGTAAGAAAGCTGTCTGAAGCTTGGAGTGCAGCCTGGGTCCTTGAGACAAATAGAAACTAACTGGCTTTTGCAAAGATTAATCCTAAGACCGTGATGAGTTTATTAGTATGGTGCTTTAACCAGTTATACATAATACCACCGATAATCTACTAAACCTTGCTTAGATCACACTTTTTCTTGAATGATGAGGTATGGTAGGGAGAGGGCCAGTGAGATACATATCAGATATACATGATAGTTCTCCCACCTTCTGAAGATTGCAGAAAAAATTGAAGTCATTTGATTTAATGTTTGTTTGTTATTGAATCCTTGAAAATTTTATCAGGCACAAAGGAGTATGAAGATGTTGATGATCACATGTTTGGATAGAAGTTAATAATTCTTTTCAGAGTGCTGGCAATTTTTCCCCCACTTTGATGAAACTGGTATGGTATTGGAATAAATTATTTTCATTTTATGAATAAAGAATCAATGGAGCAGAAGTTTTAAGTGAACTAAAGGTAAATTTAGAGTCTCGTTATTTTAGTTCTTTTTGTCATTTTAAAGTGTCCTTAAAAGGACATTTCTAGTAAAAACATTTTACAAACACACTCATGCAGATGTATAGCCATGTGAATAAGAGCGGGAATGTGAAATGTGATACTGTAAATAAGTGACATTTTCAAAGGGGTTTTTCCAAACTACTGGAAAAATTCAAGTTTAGAAATGGATTTGAATTGTGAAATAGAGAACATTTGAGGCTTTGCATATTTATCCATATGAACTTTTAAAGTTGTTGCTTTCTTAATTTTTTCTAGCTTATACCATTCTTAATAAGATTCTGAAGCCATGATGCTTGTGTCAAGGTAATGAAAGGGGCCAAACAATGTATATTATCTGTGATAGTAACTGTATTTTGTTGATTTGAATTCTTACTTGTGAGGGTATAGTATTCAGCATTGATCACCTACTTAGTAACAGGCATTGTGCTAGATGGAAATAGATGGTTGAAGCTACTAGTATCTTTATATGAACATCTGAAAGGTGTTAACTGCAGGATGGTATCAATTTCAGGATGCAGGGTTGTACTTTAGATTATTAAAGCAAATATTCAGTGTTAGGATGTGTTGGGTAATTTATATGTCATTTCTCAACGAATGAGTAAGTAGTAGTCTTAGGATAGTTTTCTAGAGAGTTTGAGTAAGTTGGTTCCAGAAGATAGAAATATACAGATAAACACAGTGGAAATAAGAAACCATTGTTTAAAATCATCCCCTAATTAAAATACCAAGTAGGGTTGAATAGGATTATGGATAGGATTCAAACCTGGCCTGTGGAAATGAGACAGTAGGCTTTATTCAGAAGGAACTGACCTATTTCAAAAAAGGAAGATGAATACTCGGTTGGGATTCACCAACCTGAGGATGAAAACGGAGGAGAGAATCACCTCTCTCTCATTGGGGGTTTGGAAATGGATGTTGGAGGATGCTTTCCTGGCAGTAGGCAGGCCAGTGCTTTTAGTCATTCTATCAGTATCAGTCTTCATAGAATGGTACTAATATTTTTTGAGTACTCGGAAATAACACCCAACTGGCCATTACTCCCAGACTATTATTATAATACTCTTCATGTCAGATAACTTCCACTAGCGCCTGATCATTTGCTATCTTCTTTTCCTTAGCCGTTTCCTTCAATGTGTTTGGGTCACTGTAAAATTTATCTTTAAACCTCCAATATGGTAGTTTTCCTGTTTTCTTTGTGGGGACTGCAGCACTATCATGTAACTTTTTTCCATGGCAATAATGAAAGTTGAGTGATTGCTGGAGCACAAAAGTAAATGTTAGGAAGAGGACACAACTGAGTAAATGTGTTCAGAACACCTCAGGACTCCACAGGAGACTTTGGCTGAGAGTTGTCCGAGCAGCTTGTGGAGCTGGCCCTCAGGATCTGGGGGCAGGTGATGGCACGCCAGGACAGCATAACCGGTGCTGCATGGGACAGCTCTAAGTAAGCTGTGTGGGACTTTGCTGATTATAATTGTGAGACAGTGGGAGTACAGTTTGGTACTCTTCAGATAAAGAGCAGTGAACTAAACAAGGAATTTAGACCTTCCAAATTCTGGCTCCACCTGGATCTCTCTCTGTAACATCGTCCAAGTTGCTTGCTTTTCCTGAGTCTGTTTTCTTCATCTGTAAGATGGGCATCATAATTCCCATGAGAGTTGCTGTGACAAGTCATTTGAGGTAATTTGTAAACTATAAAAGCACAAATAGATACTCCCTAGTTTAGATTTTAGAACACAAAGGCAAGATGGAGCAGAGTTGGACAGATGTTGCAAGCTTAATTTTGTGTAAAGCAGCACATGGAATAAATTCCTGACTTGCTGACTATATCTTTCAAAAGATTAAAGTAGTTATGAGAGGATCTACCTGTCTGGATTTAATTGACCAGCAAAGAATAACTACTTAGTGAGGTGAAAGTGACAAAAATTTTGTGAAGTTATGATTTCATTGTCTGAGACCCCGGAAAGGATGGAACATTTGTGTTGCTGTGAGTGAAAACAAAATCAGTAGACTTTCAGGGAAAAGAAATCATCCTACAAAAGCAAGAATATATTGAACTTTTGAATCCTAAGCTATTGGTTAATCATGAGCAGGGACCTGGCTGCCCCTGAGGCCAAATCAGAGTCATGGACAAGAAGATTGGAGGAGCACAGTCAGCCTCACCTGTTGGGAGGGAGTGATGTGTGGATGCGGGAGGCCTGCCCAGTCACCTTTTTATTTTTCTTTGACCATTTCTGTTTATCTCCTTTATTTTCTTCCTCCTAAATGGCTGTATGTATGGGCCATAACAGGTATACATCAATCAGAAACAGCTAGACAGTGTGCAATGCCTGGCTTTTCATACAAGTTAGGTTTATTTATCATACATGTTTTTTAGTATTACTATTTCCAGAGAATTCAAAACTAATTGTTCATCAGGAAAAGACTCTGGACGCCTAGGTTAGTTTGTGGGCTGTTTGAAGGCATTTTGTTCACAGAATATAGATCCATGCCTCACACAAGCAGATACCAGTGAGTGAATGAACAATGTTATGGGATAAAAGAGGCATTAGCAGTGAAGGTACTAGAAGTGGTGGACATTTGATGGCATTAAGATGATGCTATGATCAGGGAGCCTGGAAATGCCAGATTCTGCATTCAACCACAAACTTAACAACAAGATCCCCAAAAGAAATCCACACAAGGACCAATGGCTAGTAAGATACAAGCTATCTTAAGTGCTGGACCTGTTTCCCATACCCTCATGTAGAAATGGGCCAGACAGTGTCACCAGGACCACAGGCCCCTAGAGCGTTCCCTTCCCCTTGGTGCATGTCAATATGTGAGAAGAGTAAGAAACAGTATAGCCAGGGCTTGATCAGTGAACAAGTAGGTCCCAGCCCTTTCCTTACCCCAGTTGCATAGGAACAAAGAACCATGTCTACATGTGTGGCCAGTAAATGGAAAATGACCTTACTCACTGCTGGGTGTGGCCCAGTAAATGTTCTATGATCTGATCAGATTGACAACTCATGGAGTCAGGGCTTGTGAAAATTTCTCAAATCCTTTTGAACCCCACCTCTCTCATTACCACAGCCCAAGCTAACCTCAATTCTTGCCCAGGCTGCAAGTTTCTGCACAAGGAGTCTTGATAGCCTCCAGTATTTTCTCCAGATGAGAATCATGGACAAGACCTTCAGAAGTGTCTCAGTTGCTACTTGAATAAACACTAAGCTCTTACCTTGACCCTTATGTTCTCTGCAGTGACCTTATGTTCACTTGTGTTCTCTGCAGCTAGTAGTCCCCACCTCCCCCACTGTGAGCCTCTCATCCTCGGCTCTTGCACTACTGAGCTGCTTCCAGTCTCTTACACTTGGTTATGACCCCTTTCTACCACTGGCACGGTTTTCTCTATTAATCTCCCCTCCCCAATTTCAACTACAGCATCACTTTCTCGGAAAAGCTTATCCTGATCTCCATGATCACGTCACACCCACCCTCCCCTCTGTGTCACACCCCCCCACCCCCCCACCCCCACCCCCCGTCTTGGACCACCCTGTACTCTTCTTTTCTAGCATAGGAAAGAACTGGCGTTGGCTGTTTGTAATGATGTACTTATTAGTGTGGGAATTTGATTTTCTGCCTGTCGCGAGCCATCTTGCTCCCCATTGTGTATCTGCATTGGGCACAGTGGTGATCAACAGATGTCTAGAGAATATGGTTGAAAGAGGGCATTCAGGCACTATGAGTTACACCTGAGGATGCAAAGAGAGCGTGCAGGTGGTATAGAAGCACTGCCAGAGCGTTTGAGGCTCTATGCATAGCAGCTGTGGGACCAGAAAATGGGTCATGTGAATTTCAAAATGGGAGGAAAGAGAGGGGATTTTGAAAACAACAGATAGCTGAGTTGGATTTCAATCTCCAGCAATTTCTAGAATGTTCGTAAAAACTCTGTCAGATAGTCTTTACAGGTCTTATCATTAACTCTGTTAAAAATGAGGACACTGAGGCTCAGACCCATTAAAGACTTCGGACAAAATTACACAGCGGAAAGGAAGATCTGGGACTCAAACTCTGGCCTAATTTTTGTCGTCTAGACTGTTGAAGGTCTGTGATGGGTCTTACATGATATCTGAGCAAAGGCTGAGTGCTAATGGCACTGTTGTCACATTTCAGTAAGACTGCCACCATCATCCGTGAAATAAACTGGACCCTGTTCATAGGCTTCTGTGTGCATCCCATGTTTTCTCACAGCCCCAGCAGGTCCTGGCTCACGGCAGATGCCAGATGGCTGAGGGAGAATGCCTTTCTCTTGACTGAGGGCAAACTCCTAGAGTCAACAAATAGCTTAGATCCTGGAGGAGAAACCAGCTCAACAGGAGCTGGGGACACCTGATGGCAGGACAGTGGCGGCCCCTCCCTCTCCACTCAGCCCAGCCCAGGAAGTCAGAGCAGGATGAGTCTCCTGGAGCCCCGTCCCCTCCTCTGGGCCTGCAGGGCACTCGGGCTGTGTGTGGTGCTGGCGCTGCCGTCAGGCTTGCAGCTCTTGATTCACCCCCTTCCAACTCCTAGTAGCATATAGTAGCATAGCCCTTCTGACAGACTTTTTTTGTATCTGGGGCTCTTGGGAAGGCATTTTAAAATCCAGGAAGAAGGAAAACTCTTTTACTGCCTCATCTCTTCACCTGGATTAGAGAAGCTGTGTATAGGAGAGGGTCTGGTATTGAAACCAAACCAAGTTTAGGTTCAAATTCTGACTCTCCCCTCAGAGCCAGCAAACAGAAGTTTGCTGAGCGTGTGCAGAATATCTAAGACTTTTTAAGACAGGTGTGATGTTGCAGGAGGTGCATCATGTCCAACTAAAAAGAAAAAATATACCTATATTTGTATATTTACAAATATATTTGTTTTACTTGTGTTCTCTGTCTGCACTCAGCTATATTTCACGCTTTCCCCTTGTCCTTGAAGATTATAATTGGAGTAACACACTATTGTGGACAGGATGTATGCTCCCTCTGATATTTTAGAGAAGGTAAAAACAAAAACCCTAGAATGACTGAGCTAGAAATTCCATAGTTTACAACTTGGCTGTCACTTAGAATCACCTGAGAAGTTTAAAGAAAATGCTGGTGCCAAGGCCCCACCCCAGCCATATTGTCTGAAACTATACCCAGGTGATTACAAAATGCAGACCTGGGGGAGAGAGTACCACCAGGCTAGCAGATCCATTATTTGTGGCCCTTCTGATGCTGGTTCTAGGGCACAGGCTGTGAGATATGTTTTTGTAATTATTATACATATTTACATTTTGATTTAATGTTTTCAACCTGTTTTCACATTTCTATTTTGGTTGAATTTGTCGAAGTTCTGATCCCTCCCCAGGGTTCAGACTTTCTGCTAAATGAGATCATTTTTGAAGACATGGTCTCTTCTCCAGCTTTTACACAGAAGGCAATTCCCAGCACTGACCACTGGAAAGGAACGAGATGAAGGATCTTCTGTCTGCAGCTGACCAGGGTAGGACCCATAGAGCAACAGCCTCACTACTGTGGGCTTCGACTCTAGCTGGAGTGGTTCCCAAATAGAAAAAAAGGTGAGTTTAAGAATAAAGTTTAAGAACATTTAAGAATATTATTATTATTTTTAAATATAACAGTACTACAACAAGGGTAAAGTCAAACAATTTGAGATGAATAAAAATACTGTGAAAGGAAATGAAATATTTTTTATCTTGGTTAGATGCATTATGTATTTGCTATCTGTTGCTGAATAACAAATTACCCCAAAATTTAGAGGCTTAAAACAATAATAATTCACTATCTATCATGGTTTCTGTGGTCAGGAATTCAGACAGAGCCCAGCAAGGGCAGCTTATCTTTGCTCTGCAGTGTCTGGGACCTCAGCTGGAAGAATCTAAGGCAGGGAACTTGAATCATCATCTGAAGGCTTGTTTCACTTACATGTCTGGAAATTGATGCTGGCTATTGGTAGGAACATGTGGCCTCCCCATGTGGCCTGGGCTTCCTCACAACATGGTGGCTGAGTTCCAAGGGTAAGTGCTCTGAGAGCAAGGAAGCCAGATGGACTCCCTATTGCCTTTATGACCTAACCTAGGAAGTCAAGCAGTGTCATTTCTTTCGCTTCTATTGGTTGAGGCACTTACAAAGGTCCATTTGGCTCAAGGGGAGGGGACATAGATTCCCATCTCTTTTTGAAGGAATGTCAATGTCATATTTCAAAAGAGCATATGGGACGGAATATGTTAATGCAGTTATCTTTGGAAAATGCAATCTGCCCCACATTGTCTTTTAATTTTCTTACTCATTTTTTCAGATCCCAAAAATAACATGCTCATTGTAAGAAAAAAATTCAATAAAAATCCAAAATTTGTGCACCAAACTTAGATTTCCTCTCCCATTTTACTATCTCAACCCCCCTCTCTAGAGATAACCACTGTTAACAAATGGATGTGTATTTTTCATACAAACTATACACATACATGCACTGCTTAAAAAAACTGTATATGTTATTCTACAATTTGCTGTTTTTACTTGTTGTTATGTGATGATCAAAGTTCTATATTAGTACATATAAAAATACCTAGTTCTTTCTAATGCTGGCTGTCATAGTATGGCTGTACCATAACTTATTTAATCAGTCTTCTATTAGTGGTCAGTTAGGATGTTAAATTTTAAAAACTATTACAAAGTAATGATGCAGTGAACATCTTTGTACTAGGTCATATAGGGTAGTATCTTAAAAATGGAATTGTTCTGTTCAGAGGTTATGCAGGATACTATTTTTCAATACAGTAAGAGTATTACTATTTTTTTTTTTACAGTTATATCATTGTTATAAATCTACATTAAGCAGGATACACTTTTTTTATTTGTAAATGGACAGGTTTCTCTAGCCTTAACATGAAGAAAAAGGACAAACATTTGTTCTTAGGTAGAGAAGACGCTCATAAGTTTTAAAGGAAACTTTTCATTTGTTTAGAAAATGATGAGTGACAAGAAGTAGGTGGTTATGAACAGAGGGCTGGATTTCCTTTTTTAATGTTTTTAGCTCAGGCTGACATGGAATTGAAGGTGGATTCTTCAAAGTTCACATGACACTTTGAGAGAGGCTCATCAGAAGGTGACAGCAAACAGGAAACCAGCTTGAGGCAAAAAAAACGAAGTGTCAGGTGTGACCCCCCCAAAAAGTGAAGTTGCTCAGTCATGTCTGACTCTTTGCGACCCCATGGACTGTAGCCTACCAGGCTCCTCCATCCTTGGGATTTTCCAGGCAAGAATACTGGAGTGGATTGCCATTGCCTTCTCCAGGGGATCTTCCCGACCCAGGGATCGAACCCAGGTCTCTCTCATTGCAGGCGGACGCTTTACCGTCTTAGCCACCAGGGAAGCCCCTGTGAAGCTGTTTCCATGCGGTTTCGAACCGGGGACCTTTTGCATGTTAGGCAAACGTGATAACCACTACACTACAGAAACCACACACGTGACCCCAAAATAAATAATAAAGATGGCAATACTCTCTGTACAGATGTCTGTACAAACATGAGATTCCAATAATATGCCCACCCAGCCATCCATTGCTCACAGGTGGCTAATCTGTAATTCATCCTGGGGTTCTTTCCTCTTACAGAGTGCATTGGTACAAACTTCTTTACTGGGAAAGAAGTTCTGACACATGCTACAACTTTGAGAACATGATGCTAAGTGAAAAATCAGACATAAAAAGGACAAATGTCATCTAATTTCACTTATATGAGAAAGGTTGGAGAAACAAATTTATAGAGCCAGAAAATAGAGGTTACCACTTGCTGGGACAAGAGGGCTGTGGGGAGTTACTGCTGAAGGGTACCGAGTCTCAGTTTGGGGGTGATGAAGTTTTGGAAATAGTTCAAGCTGCACCACGTGGTAAATATTATTAATGCCACTGAACTATACCCTTAAAAATCGTTTAAATGATACATTTTATATATATATTTCCACATCAAAACCCACACACCAAAAAACCCTTTGCTGGAGCAGAGGAGGTTGGGGCTCTCTCAGTGTTCCCATGGCTTTGCCTTCCCTTTTGTTTTTAAAAGAACAACCTCTATTTTTAGGGATTTTCACACAAAGGCTCCTGTGGGCGTGGGAAGTACTCCCAGCTGCCCTCCGGTTTCTCAGAAGCCCACAAGGAGGCCTAGCAAGTTATTTCAGGCTTAGGAAATATGCCGGATTGGAAATAGAGATAATTTAATCTCTCTGCATGATGATGACTTTTTTTTTTTTTTTTTCCCCTTCAAGGTGGGGTCCTGGAAACCTTACCTCATCCCTAATCCCTTCAAGCCGATTCTGGGAATCGCTGAAGGTGGCGAAGGTAATTACTTCCCACACCTCAGCATGCCCGAGGGCACTTTCTTGGCGATAGAATTCCACTTCCGGCAAGGCTGAGGGTCACCTGGGTCGCGTGGCCGCTGCACACTGGGGTCCCTGGAGCGCAGTCTTAGTCTCTTGCGCCAGTGCTTCTGCTCCCCAGCCTCTCATTCCTGCGTTCAGCAGTGTCAGAGAGCAGGTGCAGTGAGTAGGCTCGCGTCCTGTCACCCTAATCCGAGGGTCGTGCACCTCGGCGGGGTGCGGTGAACGAGCTATCCAGAGCGGTAGCTGGTCAAGTCTGAGAGTTTGCGGACTCTTCCCTTGTCCACTCCTGCACCCCCGCGCAGTCCCTTCCCACCCCTGTTAAGATTGCTGTTCCTTTTTCCCGGGAGCTCTCCCGGACGGCCGACGGTGCGCGGGCACCACCCTTGGGGAGGGGAAGTGCCCACGGCCCGTCTCTCTCAACCTGGATCCGAGAGTCGTGGCCGCGGTGCCCGAGCTCGGGCCGGACGCCTCGTCAGCGGGACAGCTGGGACCCGTGCCGCGCGCACCTGGTCAGCCACGTGGCGGCGGGGCGGGGCCTGGGCGGGGCGGGCCCAGCTCTAGAAGCCGGCGTCCCGGGAACAGGTGAGGGCGGACGCCGAGCGGCTGGTGGGTGGGGAGAGCGCAGGGTGGTCTTGGGCGGCTCCTCTTTCCCGGGAACTCTGTAAGCCGGAGCCCGGCTTGGGTCACCTTTGCCCTCTGCTCAGGTAGACCCCATTCCTGTCTGCACACGGCAACTGGGACCCGAGCCTCCCGCCGGGCCCAGGGCTTCCTGAGAACTTGGTTCGAGACCGGCGGAGGCTGGAGAGGGGGTGTACGCTGCGCTGTAGGAGTTCGCGTAAGTGGGGTTGCTGGAGGCACGCGAGTTCAGCGTTGACCGAAACACTAGGGGTCTGTGCTCTGTCTCCGGAGCTGGTCTCGGTAAGTCTCCGGTCCTTTGACCACTTGCAGCCAGTTCTAGTGGATCGATGGTGTCCTAGCCCTGGACAGAGGGGTTCACAAGGAAGGAGAGGAGTGTAAAACTGTGTCCTCAGGGGCTGGGCAGCTAGGCAGTCAGCTGCGACCCCTGTGTTGAAGGAGCTCAGGGCAAAAAAGAGCTGGGGGCAGCTGTGTATAAAAGAACAGCAACATTTGAGCAGAGGGAGTCTGTGAAGGATGAGTGGGATCAAATATTTGGGTACCAAAGAGGGAAGGAGATGTTTTCAGATGAGGCAAGACAAAGCTCCTTCCTCAGCCAGGGCCTGGTATAGGAAGGATGGGCAATAAGGATCCAGGGAAAGAGGAGCCAGACTGATCGGGAACACTGTTTACTTTCCAGAGGGGTCTCCCCACCCAGACCACCAGGACCCCCATTTCCAGAAGAATGGCCCAGATATCTCAAGTGCAGGAACTCTTCCACGAGGCAGCCCAGCAGGTAGGCCTGGGTGGTGTGGGGGTCTGTGAGAAAAGGTCACCAGGCAAGATGCTGAATGGAAATCTTACGGTGGACTATTTTAAAAGTAATGATCTCAGACATTTATTTTGGTATTCTAGCTTAATCGAGAAAATGTTACAGCCAACTCCTAGCCATCTGTGTGCAAAAAATATTCTTTGGTATCTAGCAGATTCCAAATCCTGGACACTCCTCCTCCTACCCTGCCCCACCCATGGAGGTTTTCCATGAACAGAGTGAGGACTGAGATAATACAGACTCCTTTTAATACTGTATCAAACCAATGTAAGAAGGTAAATTTATTTCTGACAAAGTCATACTGTATATACTGAAGTCAAATAGATTTCTGGATTCCCTGATATCTGCAGGTTTTTCTTTTTCTTTCTTTATCTGTTCATCATTACAGTAAGTATTCAGTGTAGGTATGGAATTAAAGTGACTCTCCCCTAAAAAACAAACCAACTGTGCTTAGGCATTTATCAAGGAGTTACTTGCACCAGGGTCTTTGCTGTATGATGGTCACTCAACTGTGAAGTTTTCAGTCTCTTAGATATCTCTCGTCTTTATAGAGAGGGTTAGAGGGGTTTTCTGGCATTATAACAGGGAGAATGAGCCCCCCCAAAAGAGAGAGAATCAACTCATGGCCTCACACAGTAACAAGAGAATAGGGTCCAAAGCCAGGGAGTCCTGAGCCAAAGGGCAGAGGCTGGAGAGGCAGATGGGATTCAGGATTGGTGGGGGAATCCAAGCTGGCTAGTTACCCCTCTTCATGTGCATGGGTACATATGAAAAATGCAGCGTGGTGGCTGGTAGCTGGTGAGTGCTCAGCAAAAGGTACTGCTCTCCTTCCCCCTGGCGGGCCCAGAACTGTATCCTGCATTCTCTACTGAGCTCCTTACACTCAGCCCCCCAAATATTCAAGGTGTTTAGAAAAAATGAGTGACTGGAGACCCAGAATAGCTCCTCAGAGAGATTTCAGAACTCTTTCCCAGAGGTCTTTGCTCCTAGGTGAACGAGCCAGTACCATATTTTTAATGTGGTTGAGTACCCTTATAGAAACCTTGACTTACTTATTTTATTTAACTTTAAGAATGTATTTAGCTCGACCAGTCTCTCGTCATACTTGCCATGCATTTTATTTGTGTTTGCAAGACTGTACATGAGTGTTTATGCACCTAATATATGTTCATGGTCTACTTCCTAAATAATGGGTACTGTTGAGCTTGAAAAATGTACCCAGATGGAAAACGTAAGGCCCTTGTTTCCAGGGATTCTGAAAGGAGAGCATTTGGTTCATTGCTGTGAGAGGGATCCATTAAGGCTCAGCTGTGATCCTCTCTCTCGTTTAAAACCTTTAGTGGCTCTCCTATCCACCACTCAAGAGTTCAAACTCCTTAGCCTAAGTCCTGCACAGTCTGACCCAGTCTGAGTTTCAAACCTGCTCCCCTGCATCTTACTCTCTGTACCCCACCTTCCAGACAAAGGTCCATTCCCTAGGCCCTGTACTTGTATCTTTCCCCTTGCTGGTCTTTGCTAATACTTCTCACTCAGCTGATTTGTCTCTGAACTCTCCAAGTATCTAAGGCTGCTGCTGCTGCTGCTGCTAAGTCACTTCAGTCGTGTCCGACTCGGTGTGACCCCATAGACGGCAGCCACTAGGCTCCCCCATCCCTGGGATTCTCCAGGCAAGAACACTGGAGTGGGTTGCCATTTCCTTCTCCAATGCGTGAAACTGAAAAGTGAAAGTGAAGTCGCTCAGTCATGTCCGACTCTTCGCAACCCCATGGACTGCAGCCTACCAGGCTCCTCCATCCATAGGATTTTCCAGGCAAGAGTACTGGAGTGGGGTGCCATTGCCTTCTCCAATCTAAGGCTATGCCTGGCATTTAAGTAGCAGTAAATGTTAATTGACTAACCAAATGAACAAGTAACAGATGACCACAGTGCAAGCTAAATTGCCATGAATGCCCTAAGAGAGAGTTGATTTTTATTTAAAAATTTTTTTGTAATTAATTAAAGCCACAACTACGTGGCATGCGGGATCTTAGTTCCCTGGCCAAGGATTGAACCCGTGCCCCCTGCAGTGGAAGCACAGAGTCTTAACTGCTGGACCACCAGGGAGGTCTCGAGTGTTGATTTTTAAAATGATGGATGTAAATGCCTATGTATCACCTTCCTCTCCATCTCCCTCAGTCTCTGAACATACAGGGATTAGACAGTGTTCAATGTCAAGGCCTTTGGTGTTCATTATCTAGACATCTTGGAAATCTTTCCCTTTGTCTTCATTGCCCTGTCTTGTCCAAGGTATCATTTTTTAACTGAATTGTTTCATATCTTCCTAACTTCTTTCTCCACATCTCATCTAAAGCGATCCCTTTTTAAAGCACAAGTCTGTGCATTTGACTCCTCTGCTTAAAGCCTTTCCATGGCTCCTTGCTGCCTTCAGAACTCAGTTCAGACTCCTTACCTTGGCCCCCACAGCCCCTGCCCACCCGCCCTCACCATGATCTGACTGGCTTCCCCTGCTCCCTCCCATAGTATGCTCTGTCAGTGTGCTTGCTCTGCAGTATTGAGGTGAGCTGTTTCTTTCCTGTCTTCCTGGGTGGTGGTGGTTTAGTTGTGAAGTCATGTCCGACTCTTGCGATCCCCACAGACTGTAGCCTGCCAGGCTCCTCTGTCCACGGGATTCTCCAAGCAAGAATTCTGGAGTGGGTTGCCACCCCTGTCTTCCTTAAGGCTGTGAATCCCTGAAGTTCAGGGCGTTGTCTTATTCATTTTTGAGTCCTCAGTACTTGTCGTTAGTGCTCGGCATATGGAAGATGCTCAGTCAGTGCCGGTTCTGCTTAACTGAACTCACCTGGCTAAGGATGGGGGGAGCTGCTATTTGCATTAGGTCTTGAAGGGTCAGTGGTAAAGTTGGGGCACACGTCCCCAGGCTGCGAGGGTAAGAAAATGATTATAACTACCAACTTATTATGTGCTGAACACTTAATGTGCATTGTCTCTTTTAATCTTCACAACATTCCGAAGTAGATATAATAATTATTTTGGTTGACAGATGAAAAACAGAGGCACTCTGAACCTGGGAATGGTTGTTGCCAAGGTCTAGGCTTTAATCTTTGCTTTATGCCTCCTGCCTCAATGGCCTGAGCGAAGCCTGTATGGGAACAGATAGCAGGCTGGACAGCTAACATGTTGAAGTGGTTGGCCTTCCAGAAGTTTCCCATGAACCTTTTTCTCCCTTTACTCCAGGTTTGGGAGTTAGGAATTCTGCTAAGAGCTTTGAGGCCTGAGGAGTATGGGACCAAGAAGGCCATGCCCAGTGGGAAGACAGGCTGGGGGATGTTACCCTAAACCCTTCTGTTCAGATCTGCTCTGCTCTTGGTCACTGTGTCATTTGGGAAGAGTGGGGATGCTTGCAAGTTAAGTGGAGGGGTTAATGAATGGATTCTTGGTTTGCTTTACTCATTTTGGGACCAGATTGGGTATGTGTGGGTGGGTGTGTGTGTGTTGAGATACTTCATGTAAATGTTTAGTATAGCACTCAGTTCATAGGAGGCATTTTGTAAATGTTGTCTAATAATAAAACTGAGATGGGCAGTATGTATTTGATCCAGGAGGTAGTGATATGACTGATCAGAGGGTTCAGTTGGCAAATGAATACATAACTCAGCACATCAAATTCAGGTAGAAGACCTAAGGTAGGAGTCCCAAATCCAGAATAATTTCCTTGGCCAAAACCAGAGACTGGGATAGTGTCTGGGACACTCTGGATGATGTGGGATGGGCAGTCCATTGAGGACTATTTTAGGCCTGGAGTGGTTTGGGAATGTGTGTGTGTACCTTGTGGAGGTACGAGTCATTTCAGGAACCTCTGTCCCCAGGCACTTCACTGATGTGCAGTGTGGTTTAAGGGTGGACTTGAACCTGGGAACCTGGGGTTCCCAATTCTGACTATGCCATCAGGCATGCCAAGCCCTTAGGCAAGTTACTCAAGGGCTTGCCCTCTGTTTCCACAACTGCAAAATGGGGTGAGTATACCTGATTTTCAGGGTTCTTACACCATCTGCAGAAGGTCTGGCCCCGTGCCTGTCACACGGTGCACACTGAATACAGTGCTTGTCCGGTGATTGGATGAAGCAGATTCCACACAGAAACCCAGTCGAGTAGTCTGCTTGTGAGATGCAGGGCTGGAAAGCTAAGGAGCAGCTGGTGCCAGAGGGAGGCGAATGGAAAGCTAATGGCCTTTGATAGCAGCCATCTCTCCATCAGTCACTGGACAGAGAGGACTGTGACAGACGCAGTGGTCAGGAATATGAAGCTGACAGGAGAAAGGAGTAGCTGGAGACAGGGAGAGATGGCAAGTGGACATCTGTGCAAGGTCTGGGGTCCAGCAGGATCCAGTGCTCTTAGTGTGGGAAATAGCGGGAAAAGTTGGCTCAGCTTAGCAGGCATTTATCGAGTGCCTGTTCTTGCCAGGATCTCCAGCGAGTGCTGCAGATAGTAAAACAGAAGTCTCTTAATCACGATGGAATAAGGGATGCCTCCCACTAGTCTGGTGTGCTGTTTTCCTTCTCTCAGGATTGGACAGTCTCCAGAAAAACTTAAAGGGAAGCTGTGTAATGCTGTGGTCTGAGAATGGGTGACCAAAAGCTGCAGATTAGCTAGTGTGAGTAACTCATTCTCTTCCTTCTTTATCCAGCTGGAGACTTGGGATCCAGCAGGAGTGAGTCTGTGAGGACCCTGTTCTAGGAAGTCTGTGGGGTAACTTCTGGCCGGCCTGAGCTAATCACTCTTGAAAAAAGCCCGATGCAGACTCAGGGAGTAAGTTGCCCATCAGAGCTATGGCATCTGGCCCATGCGTGAGCCAGGGTGCGAGCCCTTCATGATGCTGCACTCAGTGCTGCCAGACTCCCTGCCTCCCTTTCCCTCTCTGGCCTCTCCTGTGCTTGCTCCCTGTTCTCGCTTCCTCAGTTCAGTGGCTCACTGAGGTTAGCTCAATGTGGTAAGAGTAAGAAAGAATATGATCCAGTTGTGGGACCAGCAAGCGAGGCAAAAAGAGGCGAACATGTTAAGAGACAGAGGTGATACAAGTTATTGCAATGAATAAAGAGGAATTTTCTACTCTCAAACTCAAAGAAATGGAGGAGTTCTTAGAGATCCTCTGGTCCAGCCCTTGCTTAGCTTGTCAATAAACAAGCCCAGAGATGTGGAATGACTTGCCCAAAGATACATTAAGAGAGTGGCAGAGCCAGGTGAGAACTGAGCCCAAACACCCTCACCCTATATTACAACTCTGGGTTGATCTTAACGCAGCCAATCTTTAGGTTATAATTTTGAGCATTGGTATCAGGCTTCATCACAGAAGCTTTGCTGTGGTTTTCTGCACCCTTATTAGCCCATGTACAGTTAAGAACTGACTTTCTTTTTTTTTTTTTTGAAAAAAATTTTTTTAATTTTATTTTATTTTTAAACTTTACATAACTGTATTAGTTTTGCCAAATATCAAAATGAATCCGCCACAGGTATACATGTGTTCCCCATCCTGAACCCTCCTCCCTCCTCCCTCCTCCCTCCCCATTCCATCCATCTGGGTCGTCCCAGTGCACCAGCCCCAAGCATCCAGTATCGTGCATTGAACCTGGACTGGCAACTCATTTCATACATGATATTTTACATGATTCAATGCCATTCTCCCAAATCTTCCCACCCTCTCCCTCTCCCACAGAGTCCATAAGACTGTTCTATACATCAGTGTCTCTTTTGCTGTCTCGTACACAGGGTTATTGTTACCATCTTTCTAAATTCCATATATATGCGTTAGTATACTATATTGGTGTTTTTCTTTCTGGCTTACTTCACTCTGTATAATAGGCTCCAGTTTCATCCACCTCATTAGAACTGATTCAAATGTATTCTTTTTAATGGCTGAATAATACTCCATTGTGTATATGTACCACAGCTTTCTTATCCATTCATCTGCTGATGGACATCTAGGTTGCTTCCATGTCCTGGCTGTTATAAACAGTGCTGCGATGAACATTGGGGTACACGTGTCTCTTTCCCTTCTGGTTTCCTCAGTGTGTATGCCCAGCAGTGGGATTGCTGGATCATAAGGCAGGTCTATTTCCAGTTTTTGAAGGAATCTCCACACTGTTCTCCATAGTGGCTGTACTAGTTTGCATTCCCACCAACAGTGGAAGAGGGTTCCCTTTTCTCCACACCCTCTCCAGCATTTATTACTTGTAGACTTTTGGATCGCAGCCATTCTGAATGGCGTGAAATGGTACCTCATAGTGGTTTTGATTTGCATTTCTCTGATAATGAGTGATGTTGAGCATCTTTTCATGTGTTTGTTAGCCATCTGTATGTCTTCTTTGGAGAAATGTCTATTTAGTTCTTTGGCCCATTTTTTGATTGGGTCATTTATTTTTCTGGAGTTGAGCTGTAGGAGTTGCTTGTATATTCTCAAGATTAGTTGTTTGTCAGTTGCTTCATTTGCTATTATCTTCTCCCATTCTGAAGGCTGTCTTTTCACCTTGCTAATAGTTTCCTTTGATGTGCAGAAGCTTTTAAGTTTAATTAGGTCCCATTTGTTTATTTTTGCTTTTATTTCCAATATTCTGGGAGGTGGGTCATAGAGGATCCTGCTGTGATGTATGTCAGAGAGTGTTTTGCCTATGTTCTTCTCTAGAATTTTTGCATTTTTCAGGCCCGTTTTAGCATCTTTAAAAAGCCAATATGCAAAATGAGCCTTGGCAGCCACACGCTAGGTGATAGCTTATTGCTTTGTTAGAATATAAAGAAATGAATGCCCCTGCGGAGAAAAGGGAACCCAGGACAAGGCCGTCTTGTTATCCCCTCTTATACAGACAGGGAAGCTGGGGTCCAGAGGGGTTGGGTGGAAGAGAAGGGCTTACATCTGGGATCCTGGGAGTCATGACCCCTATCACCCTTCCAGTTTCTGTAGGGCATGAAGCTTATGCCATTTTCAGGGATTCTCTTCAGTCAAAAGGATACAAATTATAAATACAAGATTAGGTATAGTCTTTGGAGAGACTCAATGCAAGTGAAGGGTCTTGAGGCTTAGAAAGACCAAGGGTACCTGGACAGAACCACTTATGGGATATAACAGAAGAAACAGGCTTGGGCCCTGGAGCCTGGGAGAGAAGAAAGAGCAGCAATTACTCTCAGGGTTGAAATGAATCTGCAGCTTTCATATGAGCTCAGTTCGTCTTTCTGGCTCTCTCTCTGTTGTCTTCGGCCCCTTCCACTTTACAGGCCTACTTGTCACTTAGCCTAGGAGGTCAACCTCGAAAATGACAATGCTCTGAAAATGCTTCATATTTGTAAAAAGTTGGAGTGGAGACATTTTCTGGATGAACTAGAATAAAAGTGATTCTTCACTGAAATGAATGCGGTGGGGTTGTCTCATTTATATTCACAGGATCTTCATTTGTAGAGGTGACTGATGACACAGAGAGATCAGTGCCATTGGAAGAAGAATTTACTTTTCTTACATTTCTCAAGAGAAGGAGGAATGCCATGCAGGGCCACAGGGGAAGCACCAAGGTTCTGGTCAGGAGGCAGAAGCAGGAATGAAGGGAAAACCTGGGCCACAGCCTTTATTGTGCTTTTGGTGGGAAGGGCAGGGCAGGGCAGGGTAGAGCAGAGCAAACAGCTTAGGACTGGCTGGTTTTAATAGTTCTGGTAAACTTTGGCAGTAGAGATGGTCTCTAGTTTCCTAGAAACTGATCTGGGGGTGATTTAGAGCAGGAGAAATATTGGCTTGGTGTGTGAGAATTAGATAAACAGAGTGGCTTAAGGAATAAACTCAGAATTGGTAGGTTTGCATATGGAAGGCATGCTCCTGGCCAGCTGTGTGCTATCTATAAGAGCTGGTTAGCCCTGGGAAGGTTGATCTGTTCCCTGAACTGCAAGATTTTTAAGATATCATAATGTCATAAGCGGAGAAGGCAATGGCAACCCAGTCCAGTACTCTTGCCTGGAAAATCCCATGGACAGAGGAGCCTGGTGGGCTGCAGTCCATGGGGTTGCGAAGAGTCGGACACGACTGAGCGACTTCCCTTTCACTTTTCACTTTCATGCATTGGAGAAGAAAATGGCAACCCACTCCAGTGTTCTTGCCTGGAGAATCCCAGGGATGGGGGAACCTGGTGGGCTGCCGTCTATGGGGTCGCACAGAGTCGGACACGACTGAAGCAACTTAGCAGCAGCTATGAATAAATGAACTAGATGACTTAAGAATTTCTTAATTCTTAATTCTTAGGGTATATTTCATCCATGGTCAAATACAGAAAAAATGCAGTTCTTTATTTAATAGTTTGGGGTTTGGAAGGAGAATCCTAGAGGCTGTGTTAATGATTCTGAAGTATTTTTCTTATAATTTGTGTAAGGAGCTGCTAGGTGGTGCTTAGACTCTGGTCAGGCCTGAATGAACAACCTGGCTTCCTATAGGGGTGGATGACAGAATTTTAGCTTATTTTTCCATTCATTTTATTCTTTTGCTGACAAAATATCTCTCTTCAGGATAGAAGTTTAAATACTAGATATATCTGTATTCATAAAACAATATCAAATAAAAAACATTTAAAGAAATGTACATACCTTAGAGAGTGTAATTCAGTATCTCTTTTTGCTCTTTTCCTGGCAAGAATACTGGAACAGGTTGCCATTCCCTTCTCCAGGGGATCTTCCCAACCTAGGGATCGAACCCAGGTCTCCCACATTGCAGATGGATTCTTTACTGTCTGAGCCAGCAGGGAAGACTTGTTTGCTCTTTAATCATTATCAAGTAGCAATGTAGGGCTTCCCAGGTGGTGCTAGTGGTAAAGAACCCACCTGCCAGTGCAGGAGATGTAAAAGACGCGGGTTCAATCCCTGGGATCGGGAAGGTCCCCAGGAGTAGGAAATGGCAACCCACTCTAGTATTCTTGCCTGGGAAATCCCATGGACAGAGGAGCCTGGCTGGCTACAGCTCGTGGAGTCACAAGGCTTTGAGCACACCTGAGCGTGCATTTGTGCAAGTGCGTGTGCACACACACACACACACAGACATACACTCTCAAGTAGTAATGTAATATGATTCTTAAAGCTTGTTTTCTTTCTTTCTGAATTTGACAACTTGGTCAAAAGCCTGCAGAGGTTGTAGTGACGGTGGTGCGCTTCAGAATAGCTCAGCGTGAACAGTCTTCAGAGGTGGTACTGCTCTGGCGTGAACACCTGTCGAGCAGGGTATTGTCATTGTCACTTATAAGAAGAAAGCTACATTTCTTTTGTTTTTGTTTTGATGTGCAAGTATTCTCTTCTTTATATGAACAGGCATAAAGAAAGAGAAAAAGATAATGAAGTAAACACCACTGGTCTGTGTAAAAAAATTCGATGATATGCTTTTTCCAGTCTGCAGATAGCTTGTAAATCACATCCATAGCCTCTGTCATAAGTTGCAGGATTTAGGTGCTTCCTGATGAATTTGAAGCCATGGTAGCCTAGTGATCTTCATTTAGCCAAAAATAGTTATGTTTGATCCTGATGATAGATTTGCTCTAAAGTGTGTCTCAGTGTTCATAGAACTTAGAAAAGAGAAGGCCATGGCTCATTTTGAGTAGCTTTCCCTTTTTGTTTTAGGCAATTATCAGTTTAAAAAAAAAAAAAAAAAACCAAGGCACAGGCAAATTTTAATTTTAAACAAAGATATACACATGTATGGATAGATATTAATTTTATCAAAGAAATTTAAGCAGACTGTACATTTCAAATGTGATTCACACAGGTATCTTTTGGTGTATCCATCCATTGCATAAAGGGAAGTTGAGTTATAAATAAATTTCTAACTTGAGGTCAGCATTTTATTTTTCAAATATTTATAATATGTGGTAGATTTTTCTTCAAATAAAAATTGTTATTATTTATATTGTAGAAGTACTACGTGTATGCAGTAAAAACATTTTTTAAGCAAAAGAATGATACAAAATTAAAAGCCTTCTTCCTCTCTTCCTTTACTGCCATTCCCCAGAGACAGTCACTAATGGTTTATAACTTTAAATATTTTATTTATACCTCAGTTTCTTGACTACATTATCAATTTAATATCAGTTTACTTATTGCTTCCCAGTATGAAAAAGAGAACATTGGCACGTTTACCCTTCCTGCTGTTTCTCTCATTTGATTTCTAATTTTTTGTTGGATTGTTACTTTTACATTGTCATGGTTTATAAAATTTATATATATTTTAATTGTAATAAGTATTTCCATGTTTGTTATAGTTGGTTATAAAAACTTTACACCTGCAAATAGCATTTATTGTAGTAAGATATATAAATGTGTGTGTTTAACTGGAAAACCAAGTGATGTTATCAGACTCATGGAGGAGAAGACACAGGCCTAAGTTGTTAAAGCTTTGCTGCTTCTGACCAATAAAGTCTTAATTTTTTTTCAAGTATCCTTTAATTCTTCTGGTTCATATGTAGCTACTGCTGTTTCTTATATTCCCTGTCACTTTTTTTTTTTTAAATGTTCTTCTCTTCTCTTTGGGGTGACAGGAATTTTTTTCTTATATGGATTGGTGGTAGTAGATTACTCTTTCTAACTATAGAAGCGTGGGAGGCCAAATTGATTTCATGTACTTCAAAAATAACATCTCACAGCAGATTGGATGCAGGAGATATGAGAGTCCAGCTGTATTCTATCAAGCCAGAGATTAAAATGTTTTCATTGAGTATTTTTGCTTGGGAAAGTAGTTATTTTTCATGCAAACATGATACTTATTTTAACAGATAATAGGTTTGTTATTATTATGTTTAAGTGATTAATAAGTACTTTCAAATATCTCCCTTTAAGTTTCTAATATGATAAATATTGATAGAGCTCACATAAACAAAAACTCTTGGGGATCCTTAGTAATTTTTAAGAATGTAAAAGGATCTGGAGATCAAAAAGTTTGAGAATGGCTTCTCTAGAGATTAAACATACATTTTAAAATGTTCACAGTTTGTTTAGAGTTAATATTATACCACTTCAATATAAAATGTAGGAACTTGGCAATCACATAGGCCTGTTTCCCAGCTCCGCCCTTCAGCCTTTTATGCTATAAATGCCATATGTGTTACATCCATTACATGATGAAACCTCCAAGATGATCTTATTCCCAATGATTTCTGTGGCCTGTGTCTGCCCCTAGCATTTGCTGGCTCTGAGCCTGGAACTTCTCAGGGGCCTTGGAAGACAGCTCTTCTCTTGGCTGCCCCAGGCTGCTCCATCATGTGCCTTCTTTTGCCCATCCAAGTGCATATGCAGAAGTCTCTCCAAATATCTGATCTACTAGTTCAGTTTAGTCGCTCAGTCCTGTCCGACTCTTTGTGACCCCATGAATCACAGCACGCCAGGCCTCCCTGTCCATCACCAACTCCCGGAGTTCACTCAAACTCATGTCCATCGAGTTGGTGATGCCGTCCAGCCATCTCATCCTCTGTCGTCCCTTCTCCTGCCCCCAATCCCTCCCAGCATCAGAGTCTTTTCCAGTGAGTCAACTCTTCACGTGAGGTGGCCAAAGTATCTACTAGTAGCACTTGTTTTTTTCCCTTTCTAGTTATAACTATGGTTTCATACATTAAAAAAAGCCCACATCTTTTCTGTTATTGTCATGGTAATTTGGAAGGTGGGAAAGTGCATATTCTGATATCTTAAAAGAGATGTCTAATGTCACTTTCTAAAGCACAATTCATTCATTCATTCATTCCGCTAATACGTTTAGTAAGCACCTGTTCCGTGTTGAGTACTGGGGGTACAAGAGTGAACAAGCTATTTTTTCAACATATATGGGCTTCTTTTAAAAAATAAAAATTGTATGTATTATTTTTAAACTTTTGAAATTTTGATACCATTTTACACTTATAGGAAGTTGCAGTAATACAAGGAACTGCCATATACTCTTGACTCAGGTTTACCAGTTGTTAACATTTTGTCCTTTTGCTTTATTATTTGTGTGTTCTCTCTGGCTCTTGCTCTCTCTCTCTAAATTTATATTCCATATGTATGTTTTGATACCTATTATGTTCTATTATAGGCTTCCTAGGGGGCTCAGTGGCAAGGAATTCCCCTGCCAATGCCAGAGCCATAGGAGAGGCAGGTTCGATCCATGGGTCAGGAATATCCTCTGGAGGAGGAAATGGCAACCCCCTCCAATATTTTGCTGGGATAATCCCATGGACAGAGGAGCCTGGCAGGGTGCAGTCCATGGTGTTGAAAAGAGTCAGACACAGCTGAGCACATATTCTATTGTATGTATTTTTTCCTGAACCACTTGGAAGTAATTTGTAAACATCATATTCCCTTATCCGTAAATACTTCAGTGTCTATTTCCTAAGAATAGGACTTTTCTTTTACCTAACCACAGTATATTTATCAAGATCAAGACATTTAGAGAATTTCCTGGTGGTTCAGTGGTTGACACTCCATGCTTTCACTGCTGAGGGCCTGCATTCAAATCCCTGGCCAGGGAACTAGAATCCCACAAGCCGCTTGGTGTGGCCAAATAAAATAGCCATAGTGCATGCCTGGATGGCCAGACTATGGAATTTTTTTTTTTTTTTAAGATCAAGACATTTAACATTGATCAATCCTATTATCTAATCCACAGTTTCACAGTCCACTTTTGCCATTTATTCCACTGATATCCTGTCGCTTTTTCCCCCAGACCAGGAGTCAGTCCAGCATCACACAGGGCATTCAGTCATCATGCCTCACTCAGTCTCATTTAATCTGGAACAGTTCCTTAGCCTTTCTTTGTCTTTCATGACCTTGACTTTTTTTTTTTTTTTTTGCAAAACACAGGCTAGTTGTTTTGTAGAATGTTCCTCAGTTTGGGACATGATCTCTTATGATTAGATTTGGGGTTTGTATTTTGGGCAGGAACCCACAGAATGATATTGCATTCTTTTCCAGACATCATATCAGGAGAGAGGTACAGGGTTTCTGCTTGTTCCATTATTGGTAATGTTAACTTTGGTTAGCATTTCAGGTGGTGCCCACTAGGTTAATCCAGTCTGAAGTTACTAATGTCCCCTTTGTAGTTAATACATAATTTGTTAAGGATACTTTGAGACTATGGAAATATCCAGTTCCTCATATAGCTCCTACTCACTAGCTTTAGCATCAGTTGTTGATTCTTGGCAGAATCAGTTATCACTGTGATGGCTGCAGAATGATGATTTCTAACACCATCATTTCTTCTACATATATTAGTTGGTCTTCTACTAAAAAGGATTTTCCCTCTTTCTGCTTGTTTTAATTTATTCATTTACTTATATCTATATGGACTCAGATTCTTATTTTTCCTGTGAGTATTCTATTGCTATAATTATCGATTTTGATGCTCAAATGATTCCAGATTTGGCCAGGGGGTGCCCCTGCAGGCTGTTTTCTATTTCCTTTCAACACATCCTCATCATTTTTAGGGGCACTTCTTTACTTTCTGACAGAAAATATTCTAGGCTCATTTTGTATTTTCTCTGCCTTGGCCCTGAATCAGCTATTCCTCCAAAGAGCTCTGGCTCAGTAAGGTGAGAAATGGTATTTAAAGACCAAGATCTGGGTGTTCGATATGTTTGTTGCTACTGGGGTGTCTTACCTTGTAGACCCTTTAAGTAGACAGAGAGAAGGAATATATATTTATATCTTCCTCTGCATATTAAAAACTACGAATTCAAACTGATGCCTCTCATTCTAATTTATCACCCCAGGGTTCTCCTTCCTTAGTTTTAGCTGCCTTCTCCAACAGTGAGAAACTTGACTGTCAGTCAATATTGTTATTTCTTTGCTCAATCCTATAATTGATGGAAAGTAGATTAACTCCTACCCCTGCAAAAAACAAACTTTCTAGAATGTGTGTTGCACGTGTGCTCAGTTGCCAAGTCATGTCCGACTCTGTAGCACTGTGGACTATAGCCTGCCAAGCTCCTCTGTCCATGGGATCTCCCAGGCAAGAATACTGGAGTAGGGTCCAATTTCCTTCTCCAGGGGATCTTCCCAATCCAGAGATCAAACCCATGACTCCTGCATTGGCTTTACCTCTGAGCCACCAGGGAAGCCTAGAATTTGGATTAGTTTGTAGTTATTTGTCTTTAGACTGAAAGCATATAGTCAAAATAATATGTTCGGAAGTTACTCTGCTTTGCTTTTTTTCCACCTTCGGTGTGGTTATGTTTTTCCTTAGAAATAGTTAGGTTAATTTGTTTCTCTCTGCATTCTTAGAGTTTTTCTGTCTCATCCTCTTGATTTGATTTTGTTTAATTTTGAGTATGTAAAACATTATGTGATTCCAAAAGTCAAAAGTACTCAGCACATAGGAATTCTTAAATGAGTATAGTATTATCTGATTCACTGAGTCATCTAGAAGAATAAATCTTTTGCAGTTGATATTTAGCAAGTTTGCCTGTTACTGGTGAAGGGCATTAGGGCCTGTGTTTGTCCTCCTGATATTAAGCCGAGATAGATTGTCTAGTGACGGCCCGTGTCTTGCAGGAAGCTTCTGTCCTTTTGTCAAGGAGACTGGGAAGGGAAGGGGAAGCTCTTGTTTAGGTGACCACGGCATTGCTGCTGTAGGAATTTAGATTTGTGGGATGGTATTAGGTGTCCAGAGCATAGTGTCTTTGGGTTGTGCATTCTGAGTGCAGACGTGGCTGCATTGTAGGGAAGGAGCTGCTGCTGTGTGACTGTAAGGCAGAACCTCATTAGGAATTCCCACCAGCATCAACATTTTCACGGCATCTGAGGGTCTTGTCGCTTCTGTGCCTATATGGTTCTATGACCAGGTTGTGCCTTGAGAGATTCCTAGCCTTGGACCAGGATCAGCACACGCAGGATGGAAAAACCACAGATCAAGCATCTGGAGCTACTGTTATGGAGACGCTGGCTTTTGAACTCACTCCATGCAGATTTCCACACAGCCACAAAGATCTCACATTGCTAGGAATGACTAAATCAATATTGACCAAGGGTGCTGCCCAGATTCACATCCAAGGAAATCAGACTTTGACCACTCCCGATGGGTCCTTGCCACTTCCCCTCTGGAGTAGTTTCCACGACCAGCATCAATCTGATAGCAAAGTGCTGATCAGATGCCCATTCTCAAACTCCTAGTGCAACAGAGAAGGGGCCAGCTGCCCCAACCCTGGGACTGAGCAGGGCTGAGCTGTAGAGTGAGGATTCACCTGAAACATGAGGCCAGGTAGGCTGGGTTAATAGAAGAGGTACAGTCAATTAGACATCTTTCCTTTTCCTCTCAACTGCCCTGAAGAAATCCTCACCCACGTTTAAAACTGCCTGATGTGCTTCATGCTTACGAAAAAGCCTTTCACAATTATCATCTCATCTAAACTGTGCAGCCCCCCTCGAGGCAGGTATGTAGCTACCTCATCGGCCACAGGTGGCCATGGCCGTGAAGCCTGCTGCCCCCCTACCCAGCTCTGCCTGTGGTGCTTATTCAGAGTCAGAGGAGAGGAATGTGGCTGGTGCCCACGGGGTCACAGGCCAGCAGCAGCTTGGGATCTTCTCTGATGTGTGATTGATAATTAAATAACTAGCGTTAAGAGAGCAAGTTGCTGGTGTATGTGTGTGCTCTGGGGAGAACCAGTCTTTGGTAGGGAGGGCCAGGTCATGTCCTGCTCTGACCCGCTCCTGACCCAAGTGGGCAGAAGCCAGATTCTTTTTCTCCAGCTGCTGGCAGAAAGCAGAGGTGTCATCTCACATTTCAGGCCTGCTTGATGGCCTGCCGGAGGGAGGTGGCTGTCTGAGAGGAAGGCTCCTGGGCGGGAGCTCACATGGCCGCCTGTGGCAGAGCTTGTCTGTCTCAGCTCCGCTTGTTGCATGCTGGAAGCCATGTGTGTCCCACTCCAGACACATTTCAGGGTGCGATTTCCCTGCCTTCCCAGACGTTCTGCCGAAGAGTGAAGATTCTCTACTCACAAGAGAAAGGCTTCTACTTCAGAACTAAAACACCCACCCCGCAGCTGTGGTGTCTCCAGTGTGGTTTCAGCCCTCGGCTCAGAGGGACCAGGCCCTGGCTCCTTGTTCTGGGAGGTCAGGAAGGGAAGCCCTAGCAACAAGCATCACGCAGGTGTGATTACCCGGGGCCAGACTCCAACTTGCTGTACCCCAGAACCTGCCGAGTGTCCACCTGAGGGGCCTCAAGGAAGAGAGGAACCTGCCCCTTGAGCATGTCTGTGGGCCCTTTCTGAGGGATGCTTTGCTCCTCTTGCTTTGCTTTCTCTTTTTCCTTAGTTCCCCCTCTGTCTCCCAGAAGCCTCACTGCTGGGCACACACACTGTCTTACTGCCATCTGCCTTTCCCCACAGCCTGTTATGTCTGTGCCATAGAGCACGGAATGATACTCCTGTTATTTTGGAATAGATGTCTGGGACCCAAATCTGAAGACAGTGAGGTTCTGAGAGAGTTATCAACAGTTGGTGCTGATCACAAGATTGCCAGTACCTGGCCCAACTATCACCCCCCTCACCCAGTGATTCCACTGCCCTCCCCCGGGCACCAGAGATGACTGGCAGAGGCACAAAGGAGGTGTCTGTGGGCCACAGCCTCTGTGGGAGAGGGTACTGTAGATGAGCTGGGGTTCCTTAACCTCCCATAAAGGAGGGAGTTGGGTTTGAGACCCCCAAGAGTGGGGAAAAGCTGATACTCTGTCCTCTGGTTGGAGGTCTGCACATGCTGAGGGCATGGCTCTGTCTGCAACCTGTCTGAGCAAGACTTGGGGGGACTTAGAGAGCTGGCAGGACAGACAGAGGGCAGGGTTGGGATACTGTTATTTATGATAAATATGGGCTTCCATGGTCGCTCAGATGGTAAAGAGTTTGCCTGCAATGCAGGAGACCTGGGTTCTATCCCTGGGTTGGCAAGATCCCTGGGGAAGGAAATGGCAACCCACTCCAGTATTCTTGCCTGGAGATTTCCAAGGACAGAGGAGCCTGGCAGGCTACAGGCCATAGGGTCACAAAGAGCTGGACAGACTGAGCGACTAATACTTTCACTTTTTCACCTTCATGCTAATATGTATTTTGCACAGAGCTCCTAAAACCCTTGGAATTCCCTAAGTGATAAAAGTGTTAAGATGTCTTGATATTTATAACAAATGCATTTTAAGCACACCTGGGTTTATATTAATGAGGTGACTTTTAGAATCACCTAAGGGTGGGGGCTGTTTTTAGGGGAACCAACCATGTGATTAGAGGGTTGCAACTTTAAGGGGAGGGGAAAGAGTTGGAGGTTAAATCGGTCACCAGTGACCAGTGATTTAATCAATCATGCCTATGTGATGAAGCCTCCTCCTCCTCCTGCTGCTGCTGCTAAGTCGCTTCAGTCGTGTCCGACTCTGTGTGACCCTATAGACGGTAGCCCACCAGGCTTCCCTGTCCCTGGGATTCTCCAGGCAAGAACACTGGAGTGGGTTGCCATTTCCTTCTCCAATGCATGAAAGTGAGAAGTGAAAGTGAAGTCACTCAGTCGTGTCCGACTCTTAGCGACCCCATGGACTGCAGCCCACCAGGCTCCTCCATCCATGGGATTTTCCAGGCAAGAGTACTGGAGTGGGGTGGATGAAGCCTCCTAGGAAAACCCAAAAAGAGGGTTTAGAGAGCCTCGGGCTTGGTGAGCATATGGAGATGAAGGGACGGTGCTGCCCCGGGAGAAGGTGTGGGTGTCCCAGGCTCTTTCCCCAGCCTGGCCCTGGGCATCTCCTCCATCCCGTGGTTTCTGAGTTCTAGCCTTTCATAATAAGCTGGTGATCTCTGAGTTCTGTGAGCTACTCTAACAAATGAATTGAACCCAAGAAAGGGGTGGTGGGAACCTCCGTCAACAGCCCCTGGAAGCTGTTTACCTTCCCAGGTAAACACAGATTACAGCAGACTCAGTCTGCTGGCCTGAGCCCTTGATTGTGGGGTGACACTATCTTTGGGTAGATGGTGTCAGAACTGAGTTGAATTACAGGACACCTAGCTGGTATCAGAGACTTGCTTGATGAGGGGCAAACACATACACATTGGAACTGGTGTAAGAACTGTACCAGCCCTGGGGCCACGCTGTTATTATGCACGGGAGCTGGTTTGAGCTCTCTCTCTCTGGCTAGTACTCTCCTACAAGGTCAACAGTGGGGCCACCAAACTCATTTCAAACCACACATGCCTTTATGTACAGCTTTATTCTGAGGGTGAAGATCTCCTAAAGTTTCTGCCTCATTCATGTGTGCGGCACCTTTAAGGCTGGTTTAGTCCAGTGAGGTCTGGGGAGTGAAAGGCTTTTCATATCCTATTAGGTAACTAAACAAATAAACAAAACAGCCCTTCAGAGTGGAAATATGAAGACTGTGATGAATGATGAATAAAGTTTCTAGAATCACAACAGGAATTTTAAGGATAAAGCAGGTGTTGTTGTTGAGTCACTAAGTTGTGTCTGTCTCTTTTGTGACCCCATGGACTGTAGCCCACCAGGCTCTTCTGTCCATGGGATTTTTCAGGCGAGAATACTGAAGTGGGTTGCCATTTCCTTCTCCAGGAGATCTTCCCAACCCAGGGCTTTCCTGCATTGGCAGACAGATTCTTTACCACTGAGCCAGCAGTACTTAAGCAAAGTCCAGGTGTTAGAAATTGCATCATAAAGCGTGAAATTTAGGAGAGAAAAGAGCAAGTGAGCTGTGGTGCGGGTTTTGCAGTCTGGGTTGGGGAACTGCAATCCAGCTGTGGACCTGGGGCAGTTGTGTCTCTTCTCCCGGGCTCTCTTTCCTCAGCAGGCTGTAGACAGGGGCCCTCTCCCTGCCTGCCTCGGGGGGCGATATGAGCACCAGTGGAGGGAATTGATGTGGAAGCTGAAAGCACTCTCTAAGTTATTACACCTTGTTGCTATTGTTATGACTGTTTCTAATAAATAATAGACCTGCAACAAGCCATGGTAGGAAGTGAACATAAGCAGAGACAGGAAGTTGGGCCAGGTCCTGGGTTTTGAGATTAAGATCCTGGAAAGCAGTCTTATTATACTTACCCCAAGGTCCCTCGGTACCATTTGTTTGAAGACAAGCATAGGTTGGCAAGGTCTTCGCTCTGAACCATGATCACTGTTCTCATGTTTATTGACTTTCAGGAGATTGCTCATTAGTAGTTTGCTAAAGACAGATGAACAGAAATATACAGAGATGAAAGGCATTCCAGCTGGTGTCAGGGACTGTCAGAGACTCCAAGGAGTCCCCTGGCCCATCTGTCCCGTGTGGCTTCATTGATGTCCCTGATGATTATTCGAGGCCCTTTCTTCCTCTGTCGGCGCACAATACAAGGCAGGAAGCTGGTATCCTCTCCTTCCGTTTTAACTGAGTATAGCTGGATGCTGGGCTTGGTCCTAGATCATAGGCACACCCACTGTTCTCAAATGTTCGGGGGCCCTGCCCCCGACTCTGGACCTCCGATTTCCCTGTCGCTTGACTTTCCTGCCTTCTCTCTGAAGTTACAGCTCACATACATGCACCAGTCAGGCTTACTGCTCACAGTGGGTCTTAACTGGGTGCCTCTCTCCCCGGTCCCCAGGTGAGAATCACTCATCACTGTTGTGGCAATTGGAGGCCATTGGAGGACTCTAGTGATGTTTGAATTTAATTACCAAACCTATGCAGAAGCAGTTCCTAGTATGAGTGGCTACTGATTTTAAGATCATTTCCATAAGTTTTAGTCTTTCTAGTAAAGAGTTTCTGTTTGAGTGTTCTGTAAGTGCCTTTGTTATTTTTGAATTGGAAAAGTGAGCAAAGCGTCTATTTCACCAATTGTTAGCCTTCATTCCAGACAACTGCCAAACGATGCCGTGGGCTTCTGTGGTCTGGGGTGAAAGGGCACTTAGGGATCACTGTCTCAGCTCATGTTCAGTGAGGAACACAGACACTGCCCTAGGTTTTTTAAACAGAGGGAATTTAACATACAGAGTTCATTACAGAAGTGTTAGAAGGGCGGGAGCAACAAAAAGCTAAGTAAAGTAAGGTTCCCCAAAGACTAGTAACTGCTGGGAGCTGCTGTTCCCCCCCCAGGAACAGAGAACTGAGAGGGAGGGTGGCATCACCCAGAGCTCGAGACCACTGTGTGAACTGGAGCCCAGCATCCCAGGCTCACCCACATCCCAGTGGCTGGAACTCAGTCATGTGGCCACACCGCCCATAAAGAGGCTAGGAAACAGTCCCCAGAGTGGGCAGAAGGAGAGGGAACAAAGTTTGCTGAACAGCACGTCTGCGCTGCATGAGGGCATAGGAATCGCAGTGCGCAGAGGCCTGTGTGGTGTGGCGAAACGCAGAGCTTTAAAGCTGACTTCCCCCAGCATCCCCCCCTACCCCCACTGCTGTTGAGTTGACTGCTGTATGCCCTGTTTTCAGGAGGCCCTGGCCCAGCCCCAGCCCTGGTGGAAGATCCAGCTGTTCGTATGGGAGCCGGTGCTGTTCGGGACCTGGGACGGTGTGTTCACCTCCTGCATGATCAACATTTTTGGGGTTGTCCTTTTCTTAAGGACCGGCTGGCTGGTGGTGAGTGATGAGCTGGTGGCCCTGGAGCCTCTTCTGGGCCCGGGACCTGGAAAGCTCTGTCACCCTTGGGTATTCCACAGAGTGCTTGACAGATTCCTAAAGCACAGATGCTCCAGAGACAGGAAACAAGATCAAGCACATGGAGTAGCTAGCATTGCTTTTTAAGTGCAAATCCTGAGAACCTGGGCCTCAGACAGAGGTTCATGTGAAAGCCTCACCACGGATTTAACTACAAAAATGAGAGCACAGAAGTCAGGGTGCGTCTCGGGTGGGACTAGAGGTGGGTCAGGGAGAGCAGACTGATGGCAAGTTTGCCTCCAGTTTGTGACCCTCTCCAGCTGTCCTGGTGATCTGTGACTTGGCTGATGCCCCGCCTGGAGAGGCAGAGGGAATTGTAAAGGCCTACAGTCCTCTGTGCATTCTCTTTGCTTTCGCTTCACTTCTGACACTACTGGTCACCAGATATGTGTTTTTTTTCCCCTCACCAAGCAATTCTGTAACACCAGCTGAGTGTCCTACAATTTCACTCAATTCTAACACTGTCTGCCTGAAGAGAGCATCAAATTGCACAGGTTAAGGGCTCAGTCCCATGAAGCTGCCCCCACCCACTTCAGCTGCCAATCACAGGTCTAGGTTGCCCCTGTGCTTCGGGGGTTTCCCTGACACCTCCCCCAGATTCAGTTCACTTGTTAGAGCAGATCACAGAACTCAGGGAAGCACTTAGGTTTACTAGCTTATTAAAGGATATGATAAAAGATATAGATTGATAGACAGATGAAGAGATCCATAGGGCAAGGTGTGCAAGGGTCCTGGGAGCAGGAGCTTCTGTCACTGTGGAGTTGAAGTGTATTACCCCCCTGGTATGTGGATGTGTTCACCTACCTGGAAACTTTCTGAACCCCAAACCTTGGGGATTTTTATAACTTCAGCATACATGATCCATTATTGATTCCATTTCCAGCCTCTTTCCCCTCTCTAGAGGTGTATGTGCATGTTGAGGGTGGTGGTGGTGGAAACTCCAAGCTTCTAATCATGGCCTGGTCTTTCTGGTGACTAATCCCCACCCAGGAACGCACTCACAGCTGCCTTGTTAGAACAAGAGATGCTCCTAGGGCTCTTATCCCTTCGGAGTTTACAAGGGTTTTAGTAGCCCTGGGTCAGGGATAGAAAGTGAAAAACTGGTAGTCGCTCAGACGTGTCCGACTCTTTGGGACCCCATGGACTGTAGCTGCCAGGCTCCTCTGTCCGTGGGATTCTCCAGGCAAGAAAGCTGGAGTGGGGTGCCATTGCCTTCTCCAGGGGATCTTCCTGACCCAGGGATTGAACCCGGGTCTCCTGCACTGCAGACAGATTCTTTACCATCTGAGCCACCAGGCTCAGGGATGGGGTCAAACACTAATATTAGAATGACAGATGTTCCTAGTGCTCTTGTCACTGGAGAAATGACAAAGTTTCAGGGACTTTGTTTCAGAAACCAGGTGCAGAGACCAATATGCAGTTGACCCCTGAACCGTATGAGTTTGAACCACACACTCTCTTTATACTTGGATTTTTCTCAATAAATACTACAGTACTACATGGTCCACTGTTGGTTGAATCTGTGGATGTGAAATTAGTCAGGGAGGGCTGACTATGGAACCTGAGAGATTCACAGATTTTGGTATCTGAGAGCAGTCCCAGAATTAATCCCTTGGGGATACTGAGGGATGGCTGTATATATTTTCTGTCATCTCACAGAGGTAGAGAGAGAGGTGTGTGTATGTGTTTATTGTCAGAATTTGGCTCTTGTGATTATGGGGGCTGGCAAGTCCAAAATCTGTAGGCTAAGTGAGATGCAGGTAAGAATTGAGTTACAGGTTTTTTAGTTGAAAACTTAGAAACTTATATGTTGCAGTCTGGAGACCAAATTCCTTCTTTTTTGGGAAACCTCAGTCTTTGCTCTTAAGGCCTTCTGATTGTGTGAGAACTACACATGTAATTTCTTTTACTTAAAGTCAACTGATTGTACATGTTAAACACATCTTAAAAATACATTTATAGCAACTTCTAGACTAGCGTTTGACTAAAAAACTGGTCATTATAATCTAGCCAAGCTGGCACATAAAATTAACAGTCACATCTGTAAATTCTAGGGGATGAGAGCTTCACTGTAGTGGGGTATATGGGATTCTTAGCCCTCTTAGGAGGCTGGTTGAGGCCAGCCCTTCCTCAGCTCTTGCTCTCCTCCATACCCAGGCCCGTAGCTTCAGGTTCTACCTTTAACCAGAGCCTGAAAGTGGGTCTGAAAGTTTTCTTTATTAATGTGTGGAAAGCTTAGAGCAGATTTAGCAACCTCTCTAATGTGGATGGTGTGAATCCCTGCCTCTCATACTCCTCCGTAACTTACAGGGGAGCCCTTACAAAACACAAAGCCTCCAGCTCAGATGCCTTGTGCCGGCAGGCATTGTCCGGCTTCTGGGATTGAGCTCTGGCTTTTCCCCTTCCTGGGTACCACCCCTCTCCCCAGCACCTCCAGCCTGTGTCCCAGGGAGGCCCGGCCATCTGCCTGCTGTGGCAGAAGGCGGCCTGGCAGTGACAGCCTGGGCCCCTGGGCTCTGAAGGGGCTCAGAAGGGGCTCATCCCCTTCTGCAGGGGATGATTATAGAATAGTGGAAGGAGGAAAGGATAGGCTATCTCTATCTCGATTCTTAAATCTTAGGGCCTCCTCTTAACTTTTCTGCTGGATGATTATTTTTTGAGAAGTGGCTATCTAGAAGGTTGGCCCCATCCCCCAAGTGAAGTAAACTTGTATAAATTCTCATCTATTGCTGCATAAAAAATTACTCCAGTACTTAGCAGCTTGAAGTCACAAATTTGTATTTATCTGGTTACTGTGGTTCAGGGATCCGTGAGCAACTTAGCTGGCTGCCTCTGGCTCAGGCTTTCTTATGGGATTGCAGCTGAGCCGTCAGTCAGGGCTACAGTTTCACCTGAAGGCTCCACTGGCAGAGGGTCTGTTGCTAAGATCGCAATGAGGTTGTCGTCAGGCCTTGTCATGTTGGCCTCTTCACAGTGTTGTCTCAGTACCTGCAGCTGGCCTCCCCCAGGGCCAACAACCTAGAGAGAGTGAGGAAGCAGGTGCCCAAGGTGAAAGGCGTGGTCTTCTCATACCCTCATCTCAGAAGTGACATTTCATCCCTTCTGCGGGGCTCTGCTTACTAAGAGTGAGTCACACCATCCAGCCTCCACTCGGAAACAGGCTACACAAGGGCGTGAATGCCTTCGGGTGGGGACCACCAGGACCATCTTTGAGGCTGCTACCACACAAACACATCCTTTTGCCCTAAAGCGATCTCTCCTTTTCAATTCTGGCATTAGTTTTGCCTGAAAAATCATATTTGAACATGGAAATAAAGGTACATGTGAAATGCCAAAAATAAAGTAGAGCTTTTAGGGGATAACATAAAGTAGAGGTCATACCCAAGTGATTTTTAAATAGAAAATATTCTAAAGAATAATTTGGCAACATGTTTGTAATTTGAAAAATGTTATAGTGGCAGTTTTGGTATGAAAACTGAAAGATTGATACAGACTTTTAAAAAAGTATCCCATGTAGACAAGAACACAAAAACAAAGGAAGATCATAGTATAAGTTCATTAAAAATATAAAATCAACAAAATAAGTAACTTCCTGAATAAAACATAACAGAATGAAACCTAATCCCTTAGGTACCCTGTAGTTTACTGTGACAAACTTTAAATCCATTTTTTCCCCTTCTCTATTAATAGAATCAATTTTGCTTGGTATGGCATTACTCTCAGCTGAAAATCCACCCCCACACTGCTTTTGTTGTGGTTCAGTCGCTCAGTTGTATCCAACCCTTTGCGACCCCGTGGATTGCACACACCAGGCTTCCTTGTCATTCACCATCTCCCAGTGTTTGCTCAAACTCTTGTCCACTGAGTCGGTGATGTTATCCAACCATCTCGGCCTCTGTCATCCCCTTCTCCGCCTGCCTTCAATCTTTCCCAGCATCAGGGTCTTTTCTAATGAGTTGGCTCTTTGCATCAGGTGGCCAAAGTATTGGAGCTTCACCATCAGTCCTTCCAAGGAATATTCAGGGTTGATTTCCTTTAAGATTGACTGGTTTGATCTCCTTGCAGTCCAAGGGACTCTCAAGAGTCTTCTCCAACAATGCTTCTTTACTCATTTATAAAAGGTATTTCATATAAATTAACCAATTTTTCAATGCATTGAACTTCTAAACACACAAGTAACTTTCAGAAGAGTGAGAAGAGAGTAGATATAGTAGATGTGCACTGTGCACACAAATGAAAGAGAAATGGAGAAGGTGAAGAAACCGCCCCCTCCCCAAACCTAATCCTGCTCTCCTGGAGTACACAGCCCAGAGGTAAGATGGGCTTGGAAACAGACTCAGTAAGACAAGTGCTGGGATGGGCACTAAGCCCTGAGTACTGCTGGAGTCCAGAGGAAGCGGTCTGGGGACAGCTTCTTGGAGAAGGAAATGGACCCTGTCTTGAAGGATGCATTGGAGTCAACTTGTGAGGGAAGAGGAGTGGGCAGGAAGGCATTCCAGGCGGGAGCCTCATGGGTGGGAGGGTGGAGGTGAGGGAGCAGTGAGATCACCACTGGGGCACCCAGTGTGTCTGTGGGGGAGTTGTCGGCTGAGGGATGGGAGGGTGGGGAGGGGGAGAGGACAGGCCAGGAGGGGCCTTGTGGGGGTAGGAAGTGGCTTTGACTTGACTTGTCAGGGCTTGGAAGTCTATTAGTGTTTGCTGTCAGAACACCCGGCTCATCTGGAATCTCTCCCAGGCTTCACCCCTGTGGTGCCGCCTCTGCCTTTTCCCAGCGGGCTCACCTGTGAGGACATGGGGGTGGTGGTCAGTGCTCCCCGCTGTGCCCTGACTCTGAACTGACTCCTTGCTTTCCCCCCTGCAGGGAAACACAGGCGTGCTTATGGGTGTGTTTCTGGTGTCCTTCGTCGCCCTGGTGGCCCTGGTCACTGTGCTATCCGGCATCGGGGTTGGGAAGCACTGCGGCGTGGGCAGCGGCGGCGTGTACTCCATGATTGCTGCGGTCCTTGGTGGGCAGACGGGAGGCACCATCGGGCTGCTGTATGTGTTTGGACAGGTGAGGCTGCCGACCTGTGGAATGGCTTCTCTTGACTTGCCATCTGCCGCCACCTTCTCATCCACGTTCCACTTGCCCCCTTCCCCCCACTGCTGACCTGAGACGCAAGTGGGTGGTTGAGGGAGCTCAGGGCAGAGCTGGGCTCTGGTCCAGGGCCCTGATCCTTGGTCTCCAAGCCTCCTCCTCCTCCACCACCTCTGCCTCTGGAGTCCTGCTGTTGCCAGGGAGCAGGGAGGTGTGGGCTAGGACCATCCTTACAGCCTGTTCTGGGGAGGGGGTGCACAGCAGTGGCTGGAGCCCAAATGGCAGCTGGGTGGCCTAGTCCCTGGGGCACTTTTACACTGAAAAGGGGACATTTCGCCTGTGCCAGGGACTTCCCTAGAAGCAGACAGTTCTCAAATGAACCGGAGCTCTAGGCTCATTGATGGTTTGACGGCCTCAAGAGGGAGGCTGAAAGCCCCTGTGTGGACGCCCTGTCCGAGAAGGAGAATACTAATGAGGGGGCCCCTCACCAGAGTGGATGGAGGCCCTCAGAAAACCACTGAGGAGAGGGAAGTACTGAAGCGTATTTAGCTAAAACACAGAGATGGTGACCTAGCGCTGAGGAAACAAGTGCAGACATTAAGAAGCAGGTCTTTGTGAGGACTTCTTGGACTGAAAAAGGCTTTAATGATGGTGCAAAGGGTGGTGGGTGGCTGAAAAAATAGTTTAAAGAAAAGAATCTGTCTAAGTAAGAGTACAAGAGTCTCCTCAAAGAAAGCATCGGTCCATTCCTTTTATTTGTAAGCAGCAGGGGCAGGATATTGTAGCAAAAATACATCTGATTCTCCAACAGCACAAAGCTCTGTGTGTGTGTGTGTGTGTGTAGGACAGATGCGTGGAAGGCAGACACATGGTCAGTGCACTCTTAAAAACCCCTTGCCTTTATGGAGAAAGATCTTTAAGCAGGGTAGTTTGGGAGGTGAGCAATAAACAGTCAGTTTACTTTATTATCCTGGGGATTTATATACTGATTTTCTTTTTACTTTGTTTTATAGTCAGGCAGGCTGCAAGAGGAACAAACAGAAGTCCCCTGCTTCCTGGGGTAGACAGAAAGCTCAGCTCTCGAAGCAGACACCACAGACAGGGGACCAGTGCTGGTGGACGGGAAGCCCTCCCTGCTCATGTCCCCCACCCTGCCCCCCACCCCCAAAGAGAGGAAGTCTCCTGAATGTGAACTGACTTGGGAGGAAAAGTGATCACAAAGATGTTTTCCGAGGGCAGGCAGCCCCTCTTGAAAAGCCATCGCACTGACAGCCTTGCTTGCTTGCTTTCTGTTGGTTTGGGGCCCAGCCAGAAACATCTGTGCCCCTCTGGTCCGCGTCCTCACCACGCCCCTGCTGCTTCTCTGCCTGACCTGGGCTGGGCTCTCTGATCAGGATGCGGCTGTTTTCATATGCTGCTAGATACAGTGTGCTAGCATTTTGCTGAGGATTTTTGCCTCTGTATTATGAAGGATATTGATCTGTAGTTTTCTTGTGACACTGTTGTCTAGTTTGGGTGTCCTGATCATACTGGCCTCACAGAATGAGTTGGGAAGTGTTCCCACCTCTTCTATCTCTGGGAAGAGTTTATGAAGGATTGGTGTTAATTCTTCTTTAAACATTTGGGAGAGTTTGGTGGTGAAACCTTCTAGACCTGGGCTTTTCTTTGTAGGAAGTTTTTGATTGCTGATTCAGTCTCTTTACTTACATAGGCATATTCTGACCTTCTGTTTCTTCTTGAGTTTTGGTAGTTTATATCTTTCTAGGAATTTGTCCTTTTTATAGGTTATCTAATGTTTTGGCATATAATCGCTCATGGGTTCCCTTATAATCTTTTGTTTTTGTAAGATAGCAGTGGTCTCCCTTTCATTCCTGATTTTAATCATTCGAGTCTTCCTCTTTTGTTGGTCAGTCTAGTTGAAGGTTTGTCTGCAAAGAAGCAATTTTTGGTTTTGTTGCTTTTTTTCTATTCTTTTTCTGACCTCTGTTTCATTTATTTCTGCTCCAATTTCTATTAGTTCTTTCCTTTTGTTTGCTCTGGGTTTAATTCACTCTTCTTTTTCTAGTTTCTTAAGGTGGAAGTTTAGGTCATTGATTTGAGATCTTTTTCTTCCAGAGAGTGATTAGGGTTTCTGAGGGTCCTCATTCCTGGTTCTTCATTTCAGTTGCTAAGTCATGTCTAACTCTTTGTGGCACCCATGGACTGCAGCACACCAGGCCTCCCTGTCCATCACCAACTCCCAGAGTTTACTCAAACTCATGTCCATTGATTCGATGATGCCATCCAACCATTTCATCCTCTGTCGGCCCCTTCTCCTCCTGTCTTCAATCTTGCCCAGCATCAGGGTGATTGACTTTTCCAGTGAGTCGGTTCTTCACATCAGGTGCCCAAAGTATTAGAGCTTTAGCTTCAACATCAGTCCTTCCAATGAATATTCAGGATTGATTTCCTTTAGGATTGACTGGTTTGATGTTCTTTCAGTCCAAGGTACTCTCAAGGGTCTTCTCCAACACCACAATTCAAAAGCATCAATTCTTTGGTGCTCAGTTTTCTTTATGGTCCAACTCTCACATCCATACATGACTACTGAAAAAACCATAGCTTTGGTTCTTATTAACCCCTAATCCTCTCATCCCAGGGCATGCATGCCCTTATGTATTTTTAGTAATTGCCAGAGGAGATGGCAATTACTTCTGCTTTATTTACTATGCCAAAGCCTTTGACTGTGTGGATCACAACAAACTGGAAAATTCTTCAAGAGATAGGAATACCAGACCACCTTACCTGCCTCCTGAGAAATCTGTATGCAGGTCAAGAAGCAACAGTTAGAGCTGGGCATGGAACAACAGACTGGTTCCAAATAGAGAAAGGAGTATGTCAAGGTTGTATATTGTCACCCTGCTTATTTAACTTATATGCAGAGTACATCATGGGAAATGCCAGGCTGGATGAAGCACAAGCTGGAATCAAGATTGCCAGGAGAAATATCAATAACCTCAGATATGCAGATGATTCCACCCACTAAAGAGCCTCTTGATGAAAGTAAAAGAGCAGAGCAAAAAAGTTGGCTTAAAACTCAAACTAAGATCATGGCATCCAGTCCCATCACTTCATGGCAAATAGATGGGGAAACAATGGGAATAGTGAGAGACTTTATTTTCTTGGGCTCTAAAATCACTGTACATGGTGACTGCAGCCATGAAATTAAAAGACACTTGCTCCTTGGAAGAAAAGCTATGACCAACCTAGACAGCATATTAAAAAGCAGAGACATTACTTTGCCAACAAAAGTCCATCTAGTCAAAGCTATGGTTTTTCCAGTAGTCATGTATGGATGTGAGAGTTGGATTATAAGGAAAGCTGAGCGCCGAAGAACTGATGGGTTTGAATTGTGGTGTTGGAGAAGAGTCTTGAGGGTCCCTTGGACTGCAAGGAGATCAAACCAATCAATCCTAAAGGAAATCAATCCTGAATATTCATTGGAAAGACTGATGTTGAAGTTGAAACTCCAATACTTTGGCCACCTGATGCAAAGAACTGACTCATTGGGAAAGACCCTGATGCTGGGAAAGATTGAGAACAGGAGGAGAAGGGGACGACAGAGGATGAGATGGTTCGATGGCATCACAGACTTGATAGACATGAGTTTGAGCAAGCTCTGGGAGTTGATGATGAACAGGGAGGCCTGGCATGCAGCAGTGGGATCGCAAAGAGTTGGACATGACTGAGTGACTGAACTGAACTGAGGAGATGGCCTGTTGTGCCCTGGAGCAGGATCATCAAACTTCTTCTAAAACGGGCCAGATAGTAAATATTTTAGTTTTTTGTGAGAGTGTCCTAGGTTCCTTTCACAGTGACTCAGATCTGCTATATAAGTGTGAAAGAAGCCATAGACAGTTTGAAGTGGGTATGGCTGTGTGCCAGTTAAGCTTTATTCCCCAAACAGGCGGCAGCAGGATTTGGCCAGAGTGCCAGAGTTTGCTGGCCCTTGCCCCAGAGCATCAACATTAAGAAGATACAGACACTTAAAGTAATGATTTTTTTTTAAGCTTACAAAACTTTCTATTGCTTTGCATCCTTCCAGACCCTTCCCCGTTCATCTGTCTGAGACACTGGTGCCAGGCCTGTTGTGTGTAGAGGGTGATGAACTGGGGTCCCTCCTTGCTCCCTGTCCTACTCACCTGAGTGCTTCCTCAGGACCGCTTGCCCTGGACACAGAATATCCCCCTTCAGCTTGCACTGTCCTGTCTAAAAACATTTATTCATGGCTTACCTGCTGCTCACTAGACTCTGTAAAAACAATGGAGGACAGGAAACTTTCCCGGACCCAGTACAGGCCTGGGGTTTGTGATGTGGGGGCAAACACATCTGTAGGACATATAGCCTACCAACTCAGACCTTAAACTAAGGCTTTCATGTGAGAAGAGGAGGGCTGTGGAAGGACAGCTCTATCTTCTAGGTAGATTTTCTTTCTGGAAAGGAAAATGCCTATGATTGTGAAAATGTAATTTTTTTAAAAAAAAAACAAATGCTTTCAAAGGGAGGTGTTACACCCTGAAAATATAGTGGGTGACACCGTCTGGTTCCTGTGTCAGAGGGTTAGGAGTTCTCCGTAGAGGACCAAAGAGAAAAAGGAATGCTTGTGATTCTAAACTTTAAGAGGAGATAAAAAATTTTTTTTAATATAGTAAATTCTGGGGAGATTTACACATTAAATAAATCGAAAGGGATATTTTCTAGTGAAGAGGAGCTTCACGGTTGGAAGGTAGACCATGTCTGAGGTGGTTGGATTGACCTGGGCAAGGGCTGGCAGCCGCCGTTGTCCATACCTCTCCCTAGGGGAGCCCAGGCCAGGCCTGAGCTCGCTGGCAGGGGTCGGGCCATGGGGGAGGCTTGTGTCCTAGAGACACTGTGCCCAGATGCAGTTTTTGCATAAACAGAATAAAACTCTAAATATGTTTGTTCTTATTTTCCTTGATAAAATTTCTTTAAAAGTGCAAAATGATGTGCATTGTAACAGTTAGCATATCAGAGATAATGGAGATGAAAAGGTCATTTCCTTCCCCTCCTGTGGTAACCAGTGTGAACACCAAGTGTCCTGTTCAGCGCCTTCCCTTGTGTCCACTGACATGAATTTATGGATGTTTGAAGCACTTGCTTGATTTTACAAAGATGGGGACAAATTTCATAACCTATTCTATGACTTGTATTGATCGCTGAACAAGAAGTCATTGACATTCTGCTAGGTCAATGCCTTGAAGTCATGCTTTTAAGCTAGTTGCTTAGTATTGTATGATATGGGTGTACTGTAACTCATGGTACATTCATTCTCTATTCATTGTTTTACTGTCTTATGTAAGAGTAGTTTTATTCCTTTTGTCACTTCTAAAAGTCTATATTTTGTACTTTCTCTTCTTAATCAGGCTGTCAGGTGTTTATGTATTTTATTGATCTCAAGAAAGAAAAAAATCAGCTTTGTTCTTTGTATACCTTCTTTTGTTTTTTCCTTTCATTTTATAACTTCACATATCCTTTTATTAAATATTTCTTCTATCTTTGTATTTATATTGATTTTTAAAATCACTTCTTAATACTTTGTTAATGTATTTTTAAACTATTAAAGAAAATAGGAGTTATAGTTTTCCCCCTTCTGAATGCAGCATTAATGTGCTTCTCAAGTTTTAGAATAAATCTGTTTTATTGCTTTCTAGATAATTTGAAATTTAAAAAATTTCTCCTTATTTTGCCAACATGGCTTAAATTTATTTCTGTTCTATTTTCCTCCTTGTTGATTTGGAAGTTCTACTATGCTTTTCATTCTTTGGGTAGTTACTATCTGCTTTTAGAAGCTGTAATTATACTTTTTCTATACTTCCCAAACAAAAACATTACTTATCAGCTCCTCCACATACCAAATATGAAATCTCTGATTCTTTTACCTACATTCCATAGTTACTTTTACCTCTTACCCTCAAATCCTTAGGTTTTTGAGAAGATGATTTAATTTTGAGCTGTCAAAACTTTCCCCTAAAAGTAAATCTCTTCAGTTTCAAGAATCTTTATTTATAACTTGTGTTGCAAATTTCCAGTGACAGTACCATCATCTATTTAGCACTCAGTTCAGTTCAATTCAGTTCAGTCGCTCAGTCATGTCCGACTCTTTGCGACCCCATGAATCACAGCACGCCAGGCCTCCCTGTCCATCACCAACTCCCTGTGTTCGCTCAAACTCATGTCCATCGAGTCGGTGATGCCATCCAGCCATCTCATCCTCAGTCGTCCCCTTCTCCTCCTGCCCCCAATCCCTCCCAGCATCAGGGTCTTTTCCAACGAGTCAACTCTTCGCATGAGATGGCTGAAGTATTGGAGTTTCAGCTTTAGCATCAGTCCCTCCAATGAACACCTAGGACTGATCTCCTTTAGGATGGACTGGTTGGATCTCCTTGCAGTCCAAAGGACTCTCAAGAATCTTCAACATCACAGTTCAAAAGCATCAATTCTTCGGCACTCAGCTTTCTTCACAGTCCAACTCTCACATCCATACATGACCACTGGAAAAACCATAGCCTTGACTAGACGGACCTTTGTTGGCAAAGTAATGTCTCTGCTTTTGAATATGCTATCTATGTTGGTCATAACCTTCCTTCCAAGGAGTAAGCGTCTTTTAATTTCATGGCTGCAGTCACCATATGCAGTGACTCTGGAGCACCCCAAAATAAAGTTTGACACTGTTTCCCCATCTATTTCCCATGAAGTGATGGGACCGGATGCCATGATCTTCGTTTTCTGAATTTTGAGCTTTAAGCCAACTTTTTCACTTTCCACTTTCACTTTCATCAAGAGGCTTTTTAGTTCCTCTTCACTTTCTGCCATAAGGGTGGTGTCATCTGCATATCTGAGGTTATTGATATTTCTCCTGGCAATCTTGATTCCAGCTTGTGCTTCTTCCAGCCCACCGTTTCTCATGATGTATTCTGAATATAAGTTAAACAAGCAGGGTGACAATATACAGCCTTGACGAACTCCTTTTCCTATTTGGAACCAGTCTGTTGTTCCATGTCCAGTTCTAACTGTTGCTTCCTGACCTGCATATAGGTTTCTCAAGAGGCAGGTCAGGTGGTCTGGTATTCCCATCTCTTTCAGAAATTTCCACAGTTTAGTGTGATCCACACAGTCAAAGGGTTTGACATAGTCAATAAAGCAGAAATAGATGTTTTTCTGGGACTCTCTTTTTCGATGATCCAGCAGATGTTGGCAATTTGATTTCTGGTTCCTCTGCCTTTTCTAAAACCAGCTTGAACATCTGGAAGTTCATGGTTCATGTATTGCTGAAGCCTGGCTTGGAGAATTTTGAGCATTACTTTACTAGCGTGTGAGATGAGTGCAACTGTGCGATAGTCTGAGCATTCTTTGGCATTGCCTTTCTTTGGGACTGGAATGAAAACTGACTTTTCCAGTCCTGTGACCACTGCTGAGTTTTCCAAATTTGCTGGCATATTGAGTACAGCACTTTCACAGCATCATCTCTGAGGATTTGAAAGAGCTCAACTGGAATTCCATCACCTCCACTAGCTTTGTTTGTAGTGATGCTTTCTAAGGCCCACTTGACTTCACATTCCAGGATGTCTGGCTCTAGGTGAGTGATCACACCATCGTGATTATCTGGGTTGCGAAGATCTTTTTTGTGCAGTTCTTCTGTGTATTCTTGCCACCTCTTCTTAATATCTTCTGCTTCTGTTAGGTCCGTGCCATTTCTGTCCTTTATTGAGCCCATTTTTGCATGAAATGTTCCATATGACATTGGAAGAATGTGCTGCTCATTTTTTTCTCATTTCTAAATTTTAGGTAATTTAAAAAATAATAGTAACACATTCAAAGAAACAGAGAAAACACTGCGGTTTGCTTCAGTGGCCTCTAAGGCTCTGAGATAGGACCCCAGCCCACCCTGTGTTTGTGTTCTCTATTTAGTTCTTCACAAGGGAGTCTCAAGGTCTCTTTGGCCCAAAGCCCCATCTTCTTCCTCCCATAGTCTTTCCATGTTAGTTACCACTGATAGTCATTCTCCCCTGTGGATGGTGGGAGAGATGTAGGCAGGAAGGAAGGGGGCCCCAGGAAGGGCTCCTGGGGGAGAAGGGCTCGTTTGACCCCCTTGCTGCTTTCTGGGTGTTGAATTCTGAAGGTGAGCAGGGTCCTCAGTGCTGGGCAGCCCTGAGGCTTTTTTTTTCTTGGTGACTCTTCCTACCTGGAGCTGCCTGTCAGTGTGTTGCAGGTGCCATGTACATCACCGGCTTCGCTGAATCCGTCTCAGATCTTCTGAGTCTCAGGAATATCTGGGCCGTGCGAGGAATTTCAGTCGCCGTGCTTCTGGCCTTGCTGGGGATTAACCTGGCAGGTGTCAAATGGATAATCCGCCTCCAGCTGCTGCTGCTGCTCCTGCTCGCCGTGTCCACCCTGGACTTTGTGGTGGGCTCTTTCACGCACCTGGACCCAGGTAAGCCTTTGGGTGTTCAGTCGCAGGCTTTAGGGGTGTCTGCACTGCTTCCTAGATGCTGGTAGGTCTGAGTATGCAGAGTGACCCTGATACCCTTTGCCTGCAGTGAGTGTGTGCTATGCCTGGAGCAGGTGAGAGTGTGTCCTGGTGCAGCTTCTCTTCACATAGACATCTTCCCTTGTACATTGTTGTTTTTTTTTTAATTTGCTTTCTGTTAGAAAAAAAGAAATTTCAATAAGGGAAAGAATAAAGTAGAACTGGATTAGACAAAGATAAATTATTGATAGGAATTGTAGATAAACAGATTTGGGAGTAGGGAAGGTAATAGATTTTAATTTTATCTGTCCTATTATTTTTTTTAAAAAAAGGACTTGATGCGAACATAACAAATGTTAACAATTGTCATTTCTGGGAAATGCAGACAGATGTATGTTTGATTATCTATAGTTTTCAATATTGATTTTTTAAAAACAAAAATATGAATCCACTAAGCTTAAAGAAAGAAAGCAAACAGCTGGATATTCTTTTGCACCATTTGGAAATGGTATCATATGTTGGTAACCAATCAACCACTGTTTACTCTAATCCTGGGTTTTCTGCAGCCTTGATGATGCCTGGCAACTCTAATCCTAGCTCCTATGTTTGAGTTAGAGTCTGTTACCCAAAATGTCCATAACTGTATCAGTAGCTTTGTGATTTGGGATGGTTTGGCATCAAAAGTCTTTGTTTCTCTCCAGAATACAGAACCATTCCTGGGATGCTGTAGGAAAAAGATAACTGCCTGATATGTCACACTTTGGGGACTTTGTATTTTACGGTGATAGTGACTGGACATCTGTGTTGAAATATGGACAGAGAGAGGGCGATGGAGCCCCCAGCTATGTTAACAAAGAAACAGGAAAGAAATCAGGAGCACAGACCAGCCGTCTCTAATCGTGGCGGCGGCGACGGCACTATATCGTATGAGCACTTCTGTGCCAGGCATTTTGGCTAGCACCTCCCAGGGCTTATCTCATTATCATAAACTCATGGAGGAGAAGCCATTACACTCCTTTTACAGATGAGGAAAGTGGGGATTATATAGTTTATAGTAACACTTGGCAGAGCTGAGTATGAAATGGATCTGTTTGATGGTAAAGCTGTGCTCTTCCCCGAGATGGGCACAGTACCACCGTCTGTCTGTGGTATCGGCTCTGCTTTTTCCCTTCAAGGCTGCCCTGGGGTATTCTAAACAGTCTTGTCTTTCATAAAAGTGTTGGTTGTGGGCAGGTGAGAAATCAGTTGGAACACCCTGATCTAGCCTTTTGCTTTTTCATATGTTAAGATTCATTTGTGGGAAAATAGTCACTCGCCTGAGCTCCTGGAATGCCCCCTACCCTCTGGCCTCCTGGTCCATCCCCCAGAACCTCCAGACTGCCCCATGATCCAGCATCTAAAGTGTTAACCCCTGTACAGTGCAGGACACGCAGGGCCCACTCCAGTGCTGAGGGCCAATGCAGTGTCCAGACTGATCACCTCTAGCTTTGCAGCTTCCTGCACATTTGCAGCATCTCCTTTGGAGAGAAGGAGTGATTTTTTTTTTTTTTTCCTGGCTTTGCACCACGCTGCTAAGACAGCCCACATCCTGAGAGAGACGTGCTGGCTCTTTGGCCATCAAACTGTCAGTGAAGAAGAGAGAGAATGTATTCCAGCCGCTTTGCCTGGGTCCCTTCCCCACATTGACATGGTTGCTGAAAGAGCATAAGTAGTTAAATTGCAAAGTGATGTTACTGGCTTCTTTGAAATTTCAGTAGGCTGAAGTATTTGCCTTCCTGATTAGAAGTTTTCTTGGCTACCCTTCTGACTTACTCCCGATATTTCTCTTTCCTTCTGGTCAGTACATTACCAGGGTGTAGTGTGAAATGAAATTTATTTTCAATCATTCCCATAGCAACTGGCCCCTCTAGAATCTGTTTTCGGTATCACTAGTGTTTTATATGGGCTACTTTCTTTGCAGTTAAAAATCTAAACTGAAACTATACCATAAACCTTCAGAATGGATTTCGCAAAATGATTTCAACTCTTTTAAAAAAAGAAAAAATGATGTACGCATAAACATAAAAAAAAAAACAACAAAACCCAAAACTGGAAAAGCGACTGGAGGGAACTAAGCCCAGGTGTTAACAGTGGTCATCTTTCTGCTGAGGTTGTAGGCGGCTGTATTATCTTATTTCAACTTTCCCTTCAATTAGTTAGTGCTACTTAAAAAAAAAATAGACTTTAGTTTTTAGAGCAGTTTTAGGTTCATAGAAAATTAGCACATGGTTCAGAAGTCCCTGGATTACCAAGTGGCTCAGGGGTAAAGAATCTACCTGCCAATGCAAGAGCCGCAGTAGACATGGGTTTGATCCGTGGGTTGGGAAGATCCCCTGGAGAAGGAAATGGCAACCCACTCTAGTATTCTTGTCTGGAAAATTCCATGGACAGAGAAGCTGAGCAGGCTTCTGTCCATGGGATTACAGGGTCGGACACAACTGAGCATGCGTACTACGCAATGCAGCAGAAGTCCCCATATCCTTTCTGTCTCCTTTCCCTACCGGTTTCCCCTATGACACCCTGCACCAGTATGTTTGTTACCACTGGTGAACCAATAGTGAGATGAGGGTTCATCCTTTGTGCTTATAGTTCTATAGGTTTTGACAAATATATATTGATATGTATTCCTCATTATGAGGAGGGCATGGCAACTCACCCAGTATTCTTACCTGGAGAATCTCATGGACAGAGTAGCCTGGAGGTCTGTAGTCCACTGGGTCACAAAGAGCTGGACACAACTGAAGTGACTTTGCACACATGCATGCATGCATCATTACAGTATCATATAGAATAGTTTTAATGCCTGAAATTTTCCCTCTATTTCATTTCCTTCCTATCTCTACTCCTGAATTCCTGGCAACCTGATGAACTCACTGATCTTTTCAGTACCTCTGTATTTTGCCTCTCCCAGAGTACCATACAGTTGAAATCATACAGGATGCAGCTTTTTCAGCCTGCCTTTTTACACTAAGCATTCAAGGTTTCTCCATGTATTTTCGTGCCTTGATAGCTCATATCTTTATATTACTGAATAATATTCCATTGAATAGGTATACTACAGATTTGTTTGTTTGTTTTGAGGTTTCTTTCTTTCTTTTTTTTTTTTTTTTTGGGTCCATTAACCTATTGAAGGACATTTTTGTCACTCCCAATTTTGGCAGTTATGAATAAGACTTCTATGGACACTTGTATGAAGGTTTTTATGAGGATATAATGTTTAAACCCATTTGAATAAATACCTAGGAGCATGGTTGCTAGATCATATAGTAAGACTATATTTACCTTTGTAAGACGTTGCCAGACTGTCTTCCAAAGTGGCTGTACCATTTTGCATTCACATTAGCAACAAATGAGAGTTCTTATTGTTCCACATCCTCATCAGCATTTGGTGGTGTCAGTTTCTTGGATTTTAGCTATTCTGGGAGGGGCATATTGATATCTATTGTTGTTTTAATTTGCAGCTCCCTAAGAATATGATCAGAGAAGGCAGTGGCACCCCACTCCAGTACTCTTGCCTGGAAAATCCCATGGATGGAGGAGCCTGGTGGGCTGCAGTCCATGGGGTTGCTAAGAGTCGAACACGACTGAGCGACTTCACTTTCACTTTTCACTTTCATGCATTGGAGAAGGAAATGGCAACCCACTCCAGTGTTCTTGCCTGGAGAATCCCAGGGACCAGGGAGCCTGGTGGGCTGCCGTCTATGGGGTCGCACAAAGTCGGACACGACTGAAGCGACTTAGCAGCAGCAGCAGCAAGAATATGATATTGAACCTGTTTTCATATGCTCATTTGACATCTGTATATGATCTTCAGTGAGGTGTCTTTTGCCTGTTTTTTGGGTTGTTTTCTTATCATTGAGTTTTAAGACATCTTTGTATATTTTGGATCCTTTATCAGATATATATTTTGCAAATATTTTTCCCAGTCTGTGGCTTGTCTTTTCATTCTTTTAACAGAGCCTTTTCTAGAGCAGATGTTTTTAATTGTAATGAAGTCTAATGTTAGTTTTTCCCTTTCTCAGATCATGCTCTGGGTGGTGTATTTAAAAACTCACTATTAAACCCAAGGTCACCTAGATTTTCTATGTTATCTTCTAGAAGGTTTATAATTTTGTGTTTTACATTTAGGTCTGTGATCCATTTTGAGTTAATTTTTGCGGAATGTATAAGCTGAGCATCTAAATTTTTTTGGCATGTGGATGTCCAGTCGTTCTAGCACCATTTGTTAAAAAGACTATCCTATCTTCACTGAACTGTGTTTGATCCTTTGCGAAAGATCAGTTGACTGTATTTGCATGGATCTGTTTCTGGGCTCTTTATTCTGTTTTCTTGCTCTATTTATCTGTTTTCTAGTATCACTCTTTTTGGATTATTATAGCTGTATAGTGAGTCTTGAAGATGGGCAGTGTCAGTCCTCCAACTTTGTCCTTTTTCACTAATGTTATTTTTAACGCCAGGAAAAACAGTTTTTTTGAATATGCTTAAAAGTCTAAATTTCTTTCTCTTTCTTTCAATATAAATGATTTTAAAAAGCCAAACAATCATAAATGTATAAAGAAAAAAGGTAAAACTTAAAAAAATAAAACAACAACAACAACCAAAAAACCATCCATTTCCCCACTCTGCTTTCCAGAGGGAGATTGGTAGGTATTTGTTATTTATTGTTGCTGAACAGATTACCCTCAGATTTAGTGGCACAAAGCAACAATAAGCATTTATTATTTCTTGCCTTTTCTGTGGGCCAGGAATTTGGGTATGGTTTGGTTGATGGTTCTGGCTCAGGTTTTCTCATGAGGTTCAGAGACTGCAGACTTATTAAAGCTTAGCTGGAGCTGGAGGATCTGGCTGGCAAGTTGGTATTGGTTGCTGGCAGGAGGCCTCAGTTCCTCTCCATGTGGTCCTTTCCAAAGAGCAGTTTGAGTGTCCTCAAGTCATGAGGTAACTGGATTCCCCAAGGACAGACAAGAGAGAGAATGAGCAAGAGAGAGCACACGCGTGAGAGCGTGCGCGTGCGAGAGAGCCATCCTTTTTATGATCTAGCCTCAGAAATCCCATAGCAGCACTTTTACCACAAAGTGTTAGAAGTGAGTGACTTAGTCTGGCCCTCATTCAAAGGGAGGGGATTTAGTTTCTACCTTTTGAATGGAGAAGTGTCAAAGGATTTGCGGACACATTTAAAAACCACAGTAGTTAATTTTAAAATCAGAAAACAAATACACTTGTCAAATTTTATTTTTCCTTTTATTTCATAGACAAAGTTAATGTTTTTATGTTGTAAATTTTTAAAATTTTTGAAATATAAAGTAAAAAGTGAAAATATTTTCCCTTTACTCCATTCTCCCACTACCATTCCCAGAGGGAGACTGTGAATATCTTTCCAGTCTATTTTCTATACGTGTACAAGCGTGTATGCACATGTTTGCATACAGAAACATGTAAATGTAGTTCTTTGTAAAAATGTAATTCTATATTGCTTTGCTGCACTTCCTTTCCCACCCAATAATATATCACAGACACCCTGCAATGGCAGCACATTTAGGGTTCCCTTGTTCTTTTAGAACACCTGCAGAGTGTTCCATATCCATATAAAACATTGATTTATTGATATTTAGGTTTTCACAGTTTGTTGTTATTACATGTTGCCAACATGAATATCCTTGTACAAAATTTGAAGGATTATTTCTGGAGGATCAAGTCTTATCAATAGAACTCATAGGACAAAGATGAAACACATTGAATATTTTGTTAGGTTCTACCGAATGGCCTTGTAATAATTTTGTTCCTTTCTGAACACCTGGTAACAGTATATAAGAGTCCTTCCCTATACCCTTGACAGTATTGGATATGTTCAGTCTTTTAAATTTCTGCCATGTGTTGGGCAAAAATTGTGATCTTTTTAAAATTTTTCTTAAGTCATTACTGAGGATAATTTTATTCGTTTTTTTAATTGCCACTTGTATGTCTTTATCTTTGCATTGTCTGTACTCTTATTTTTCCTTTAGATTGTCTTACCTTTTAACGTATTGGGTTGGCCAAAAAGTTCATTTGGGATTTTCGGTAAGATGTTATGGAAAAACTCAAAGGAACTTTTTTACTAACCCAATATTATAGCTCTTCTACTTTAACAATTAATTCAACATAAAGCAAATATTTATTTAGCTTTATGTTAGTGCTAGACAATGTTTGTTATATGCTGAAAAAATTTTCCTGTCATTTTTTATTTTAGTATTTTTATATGTAATAAAATATATTAATTTTGAGTCACATTCTGTATTCTGATTGCTTTTTGTATATTTTTCAAGTTTTCCTAAAATTAAATTTACTCCATATATTAGTTTCCTAGAATTGCTTTAATAAATTACAACTTGGTGACTTAAAATAGCAGGATTGTATTCACCTCCAGCTCTGGAGGCTGAGCATCTGAAATTGAGCAGGGCTGCATACCCTTCAAAGGCTATGGAGGAGAACGTGTCCTGCCTCCACCCACTCCTGATGGCTGCAGGAGTTCCTTGGCTTGTGGTCATATCACTCTCATCTTGCCTCTGTCTTCACATGGCCTTCTCCTCCTCTTGTCTGTGCTCGATATGTGTCTTGTAAGGCCAACTTGTCATTGGAAATAGGTCCAACATGGCTAATCCAAGATGATCTCATCTCAAGAGCCTTAATTATATCTGAAAAGATCTTTTGTCTTTCCAAATAAGGGCACATTCACAGGTTTCCAGCAGTAAGATGTGGACATCTTTTGGCAGGCCACCAGTCAACCCAATACCTTCCTTTTTTTTTTTCATTTGCTTGGTTTTCTAGGTGATTATCACTATTTTAAAAAGTTCTCCACATAGCACTTTCAAATACTTAACAGGCATTTTCTTCTGTGCTCCCTTTGTTATATTTTCTCGTGGAGACTCCTCTTCATCATCCTTCTGGATGGACACTCTCAGGCCTGGATCATGGCTGTTGTACTGTACTTGCATTCCCTGTTCCCAGGTGTTGGTTCCTGTTGTCTGTATCCCAAGTCATCCTCTTTTATCTATGATGGAATATGTTACTTTTCCACTTTCACATGTGATTGATATGAGATGTAAAACTCTAGGCTGAAAATAATTTTCCCTTTTGTAATACTGTGATCTATAATTAGATAGATATATAGGTAGATAGATGTGGTCTTCATTCATTCCTGGCATGGAGCCCCTAAAAACCTTAGAATTTCCAGTGATGAGAACTCTAAGGTGTCTTTGTGTTAATTAGATGACTTATAGAAGGCATCTCAGGATGGGGGCTGGTTGCCAATGGAGCCAACCTTGTGATTTCGGGGTTGGAACTTTCAGTCACCCTCTTTCCCCCACCTCAGGGAAGAAAAGAGTGGCTGGAGATTGAGCTCAAACACCAATGACCAAGGATCTAATCAACCATGCCTGGGTAGTGAAACCGTCGCAAAAACCTTAAATGGCTAGGTGTGGAGAGCTCCTGGGTTGGTGAACACATGAAGATGAAGAGAGAGTGGCTTCCAGAGAGCATGGATGCTCCATACCTGCCCTGTGCTTCTCTTCCATTTGACTGTTGTTGAATTATATCCCTTTGTAATAAACCGGTGATCTAGTAAGAAACCTGTTTCTCTGAGTCCTGTGAGTCACTCTAGCAAATTAACTGAACCCAAGGAGGGGATATTTGGAACCTCCAATCTATACGCTGTAGCTCAGAAGTACAGGGGACAGCCTGGACTTGGGAGGGCCATCGTAGGACGGAGCCCTGAGTTGTGGGATATGATACTCTCTCTGGGTAGACAGTGTCAGAAGCAAATTGCATTGTATGACACAGAGCTGAGTTGCCAGAGAATTGCTTCATATGGGGACGTAAATGTGAATCACAGTCTTAGAATTTTGCAGTCGTTGCTCTACCTTCTGTCCTTCAGTGACATCTCGGAGGTTGGTGCTATTCTGATTTCTGCTCTTGGTAACTTGTTTCTTCTCCTCAGAGTGCTTAGGATCTTCCCTTTACCCTGAGTTTTACAATTAATATAATGAAATTTTTTATTAATTGGACACTCAAAGAGTTGAATATGACTCAGCACGAAGACAGGCAAGCAGGGGCCCTTTCCATCTGGAATTTTCAGCAATTTCTGTGACAGTGTCTTCTCCTTTGTTTTCTCGGTCTTTTTTGGTTTGCTTTATTTTTTAAATTTTCTTGATTTCTGGCTAGTGTGATGGTGGGGTGCCTGGTTTGAATCTCCTCTTGTATTTTTAATCTTCCTTACAATTTATTCCTTTTTTCCTTCCTACTTTATGGGAGAGTTCCTCACTTTTATTTACAACCTTTTAACTGAATTTTTTTGTTTTGTCCATTAATTTCCAAGAGCTTTTTGTTGTTCTCTGTTAATTTTAAAAGCATATCTTGTTCTTGTTTTATGGATATCATATCTCCTTTTGACTCCTTCAACCTGTAAATTATAGAGGTTTTATTTTCTTTTGACGTTTTCCTTTGCTGTCTACATCATCTGGTTTTCCAGGCTTCTTTATTCTGTTGTATCCTGTTTTGTTCTCTGTGATCATTGCTGCAAGCGTCCTTCAGTGCTGTCTTATAGTCCTTGGTCATTCCTTAGTGTTTAGTAATGAGGCTCTGAAATGCTGGTTGGAAGTTCTATGTGCAGAGTGGCGGTTGGCAGGAGGGCATCACTGTCGGGTGACCCTGTGGCAGACTGGGCTGTTTCATCAGAGGTCTCCCAAATGTCAGTTTCTGTAGGTCTTTCCTCCGGTGCAGTTCGTATTTTCTAGAAAGTTCTCCAGTGTCCTGCCAGGGGCATGCCTGGCTGCCACAGTCCTGGGAGCAGGGTAGAGAGGAGGAGTGGCGCTGGAGGCCTCATGGTCAGGATGTAGACTTGCCCTCAGTCTGATGTTTTTCACCTGGTGCGTCCTTCTCTCCACCCAGGTCACTATGTCTATCTCAGCCTTCCATCTCAAGCCGCTGCGTTATAGCTCTCATTTCATGTCTAAACTTCCCCTGACAGTGCATCTTCTCGTTGCCTCCCTTTCCTCACCTCCTAACTCCCTAGCCTGCAGGCAGGCAGCACGAACCCCTCTTCCTTTCCCACCTCCCAGTCTGTCTCTTCCAAAACATGCATCATTGCACAATGCAGAGCTCCATTACTATACAAAACTAAATAGCATGACAACTTAATTTAAACAAGGTACTCTCAAGCATTTGTTTGGCTTAAAGCTTCTACAGTGCCATTTTCTTGAATTATATTTTCATTTGTGTGAGATGAGTGTTGTGCCAAAATGATTTTATTGCTGGAGAAGTCAGGCAGATAGAAATACATTTTGGAAAATAAAGTGACATGTGGCACATTTTAATTCTTTGTTCTGCATTTAAAACTGAAATGATGCATCTCCAAGCCTAACTGTTTGGTAATCTAGGAAGACTGTTGCCTGGCCTGGCAGTGTGGTGCCTTCCACTCGTGGGCCCACATTGCAAACGCTGGTCTGCTTTGGCCACCTCCACCAGGGTGGCTCACTGGATGGAGCACAGCAGCGGCCAGCGGGTGCCTTGAGCTGAGCTGGCAGGTGGGAGCTGGTACTGCTTGGTGAGAGAGGGGTTTGTGCTTGCCTACAGGGAAGGCCACAGCCACTTCTCAGGAGCTATAAAGGGAGTGGGTCCAACACGCCTGACTCTGCTGTCTGTGAAATTCTTCTATCTGAGGTCCCACTGACTTCTCAATCCCTAAATCCAGAACCATTACTCATTTCTTATTCTTGACCCCCGTTGGGCCACTGACCACTGTCCCAGCCTATTCAGGCTGCTGTATCAAAATGCCATAGACTGGGTGACTTCTAAACAGCAGGTGTTTATTTCTCTAGGTCCAGAGGCTGGAAGTCCAAGGTACTAAGGTGCAGGCCTGCTTCCTGCTTCAGAGACTGCTGTCTTCTCACTGTGTCCTCACATGGAGGAAGAGTAAGCAAGCTCTTTGGGGTCTCAGATCTTAATGGCACAGATCCCATTCCTGAGGATTCCTGCTTCATGAGCTGGAACTCCAGCTTGAATCACTTCCCAAAGGCCTCGCCTCCTAACACCATCACATTGAGGGTTAGGTTTCAGCACATGGATTTGGGGGCGGGGGACACACACCTTCAGTCTGTAGCAACCAGACTGTGCTGATTGGAAATGGTCTCTTCCCACTTCTTCTAGGACACAGCACTGTCTTGACTCTCCTCTTAGTCTTCCTGTCCCCTGCTGTGGGCAGAGGGCCCAGGGTCCATTCTGTGCAGCCAGTGCTTCTCTTTGTGCTCTTCCTCAGGGAGCCTTCCCACATCACTGAAGCTTGGGTGGCTCTTACCTGCTTCTCCAACTTCCTTGAACTCAGCTCCACAGTGCCAACTCCCTGGATGTCTGAGCATCACCTTGACTTAGACAGAAGCAGGGCTGAACTACTCAGTTTCTTTCTCCTCTTTTCATTTACCTTCTCCTCCTTACTCTATCTCCCCAAAACAACAAACAAATAATTAGCTAATCTTCTGAATTTCCCCAAGCCTGGAAAGTTAGTGTTAACATTTATTTCTGTGTCTAGCTTAAATCCTTCTATCTTTTTCAGTCTCACAGCTCTCACCTTAGATCAGCAGATGTCATTTCTTATGTGGGCTGCTTAGACTATTTCTGAATCTTAGTGTATCCCTCCAAAACCTTCTCATCCATCGCCTATAGGCAGCCGACATCTCCTGTGTGCTGAAGCCAGGTTATCTTTCCTAAAACAGTGCTTTGCTTGTGTCATTCCCCAGGTTAAACATCTTCAGTAGCTGTCTGTTGCCTATAGGACAAAATCCAAACCTGTTTGGTTTTCAGTCAATAAGCTTCATTATTTCATTCAGTAAAGCCCTAAGTTACTCATTTGGTTGTACCTCCAGCTTTGCACCTCTCTGAACCCTCTTCTTCCCCTTGATATATACTGGTTTATAAATACAGATGAATGCAACTGTTTCTAGAATTCTCTTTACCATTTTCCATTTAACCTAAGTTCTTGCTCTTGGGTGAAATAGGGGAGAGAGTATAAGCAGATGATGTGGTCCAGAACCTGGGAGCCTATGTGGTCTGAGCAAGGTCAGATGTTCTGAGCCTGGTTTTCTCATTGGTAAAAATTAGGATAAAAGTAATATTTACATATCCAGGTCACCTTCCTGCCCAGCTCAGTGGGGCAGGCAGGCTGAGGGAGTTGGGTTGAGGTTAGAGGCTGCAGCAGTCTGCTCAGACCCTGAGGGATATTCATGAGGGCATTTGAGACTCTGGTTCCTCATTAAAAATTTTAAAATGTACTGATGAAATACTTCAAATATACAGGAAATAATATAACAGATGCTCATCTATTCACACCCCAAATTTCATGGATAATATTTTGCCAGGTTTGCTTCAGATCTTTATTAAAAATAAAAATAAATGAAGTGTTACAGACATAGTTTAAGCTGCACTTTTACACACTCCCTCTTCTCCCCTGGGCAACCACGTGCCTGAGGCTGATGCATGTCCTGCCTGTACGTTTTAATTTTTCTACTGTCTGTAGACAGCCACAATTGATTTCTGTGGTTGTTTAGTGTTTGAAAATTCTACGTACCTTAATCTACTGCATGGATCCTTCTACCTGCTAAATAACTGTGGATGAATGAATTATTTTGCAGTTGGCCTTTGTCACCCAAGGTATTTTTGAGATTTATCTGTGTTATGACATTTACCATTTCATTCATTTTAATTGCTCACAGTGTCACCAGAGACTCAGACAAGTAAGCTGTTACTAAGTTGTGGAAAGTACCATGACAGGGGTTTACATAGGGAACCTGGGGTTCTGGTGGGCTCTCAACCCAGCCTGAGAGTCAGGAAAAGAGATTCCCCCTGAGCTGATTGTTGCAGGAATACAGGGTTTAGAAGAAGAGAAGGAAAGAAATCTTACAGGGAGGGAAGCTTATACAAAGACCCAAGAGAGTATACAGTGAGGAGAGAGTATACAGTGAGGGTGCCTGGGGTGGGGGGTGGTGGGGAGCAGGCAGAGCCAGCTAACCAAAGGCCTTGTCTGCTGCATCAAGGGACCTGGGCTTTCCTTGAGACTGTGGGAAATGTGATAGCACTGCTATGTTTTAGAAGACCAATGGCTTGAGACAGGGGTGCAGAATGGAGGCAGAAACGTGATTTGACAGGCTGTTGTTGGTAACCCAGAAAAGTAAGGGCGATGCAGTGCCTCTGCAGGTGGGGGAGGGGCAGGTGAAGGTGAGATGGTGAGAGGCGGTGCAGGCAGAAGAGACAAGGCTGACCCCCGGGATCTGGAAGGAACACGTGGCAGGAACAGGGTGGGGGGAAGGGGGGCAGTGGGGGTGGGGGGGTGGGGCGGGGAATGTAAGAGATGAGTGAAGATCTGGCGATCAAGTCATAAGCAGTGAGGACACGTAGGTGAAGTGCTGGGATGGGTGGAAGTTTGGGGAGGGTGTGCTGATTTTTAAGCCAACAGGGCTGTATTTGTTAAGATGGAAATTAATTTCACCAGAAGAGACAATTTTCACTGTTTGGGATTAAAAAAAAAACAAAAACTCTCTGACAAAATTCCAAACATACAAAGTGAGTAGGCTAAAGATGTATATTCTTTACTTAAGAATTCACCCCAGAAACTCTTCAGGTGACTGTTCCCTGTTCCACTCAGGGTGTAATGAGCACACCCACGCTACTACCGTTCTCTGGAACTCACTGTTGGCTTGTACTTGTGGCTACTGAAGAGAAGCTTGGGGTCTTCCTGGATGGTCTTCTTAAGGTCCTGGAGGGTAGTAGACTGAGTGAGTGTGCAGGAACAAGCACGTTGAGTGTGAGATAGTGACACCATACCGCAGCCTCTTAGCCCCCCTACAGTGATGATAGCCCGTCTGGGGACACCCTTACTCTGGAACTTCTGCCCAGAGCCCCCCTTTCCCTGGGCCCCCATTCTCCTCCTGAGATGAAGACAGTGGCCCAGCTGCCCCCATGACCCTGTTGCATCGTCCTCCCCTCCCGGCAGCTTCCCCAGCCTTCCTGGCCGACTCCTCTCCCTCCGCAGGGCTTCGTGCCCTTGCTGGAAAGGGGAAGGGTTTTCCAGCCCTGGGGAGGAAGGGCTGCCTGGAAGGGCCTTGCAGTACCCAGGATGGCCTCTGTGTGGAGTCGTGATTCTGGCTGTCCGCTCTCGAGCCTCTCAGGGCTGGGGAGCCCTGTCCCAGGGCCGCTCCCTCAGCCTTTACTCTCTGCTCAGGGAGGGACCAGGAGGAAACCTGAACTCCCCCATGCCAAGTGGTTTGTGAGGTCCTGGTGTCTCTCTTATGAGGTGGTGCAGTACACACACCATCTCGCGTGACCCTCACAGGTAACCCTGTTGGGGAGGCTGGGCAGGGTTGTTTTCTCCTCTCACAGATGCAGGGACAGTGGCCCAGAGAGGTGAAACAATTTCCAAGAACTCAGGCCTCAGTACCCAGCCCCCTTCCTGGTCCAGCGGAGAGAACAATGTCTTCTCGGCCCTGCTGATGAGTTCTTTAAATGATTATCCCAGGCTCTGTCCCTGGAGTTCTCCACCCTGCCTGCACATTAGAAACACTGGGAGATTCTCATGGGGGAAAAAAAAAGAATCCCTGGCCCCACGCCTGACCAAGTGGATCAGCACAGCTGGGACGGGGCCCATTGATCTGTATTTTCAAGTGTTCCAGATGATCCCACATGTAACCAGGGTTGAGAACCCTGCTCATGTAGGCTCAGCTCTGCTCTCAGGCTCTGTGAAATAAAAACCAAACGTGATAGGCCAAGACCTCAGTTGCTCAGGGTGACAGAATCCTGGAGACCGGTCTGAAGAACTCACTGCTCTGGGAATGGGCTCAGGGCAGGGACAGGAGCTCTTAGCCCCAGAACAAGGACTTGTCCCTCTTTCCTCTGTGTGTCTCACTTGACCAGCACTCATGTGGCAGAACCTGCTTGTTTGTGTGTATGGATGTAATGAGCACCAGCTCTGGGTCAGACACTTCACATATATTTTATTTTATTCTTGAAACAGCCTAGTGCTTTGGGTCAGATGGTGATCCCCATTTTATGGTGTTTTGGTTTTTTTTTAATCCCAAACAGTGAAAATTGTCCCATTTTATAGATGAGGAAGTTAAAGTCCCGAGAGGTTATGCTACTTTCCTGAAATTGCAAAGTCAGTGGCTCAGCTAAGCTATGAACTCAGAGCTTGGGCTCCAAAGTGCTGTTCCATGGTGCTTCTCTGGGCATAGCCTGGGAGGAAAGTGGTGGAATTGTTCTCTTCCACCAAGAATTCTCTACCGCTCCCCTTCTCCTGTGGATCAAGGGGTTCTGAGGCCCTGCCAGCCTCTGTGGGCCCACTTGGGCCTGCTCAGAACTATGAGGGCTCAGAGCTTGCTGGGGAAGCAGGAGATGAAGTGGAGGACTGTGAGGCAAGATCAGATGCTAGAACCAGGTGCTGCAGTGGCTAAAACGTGGTTCCCAAAGGCCACCAGGGACAGAGACAGTAGACAAGCTAGCTGACCAGGACCAAATTCAAGGCAGGCCTGGTGTGGGTCAGGGCTGGGGGTTGCTCCCTGCATAGCTGGACACTCCCCTCTGGTCCTCAGGCACCGCCCCTCTTCCTGGAGAGCACGGGGTGAGGCCAGTCTGGGAGCCAGGATGTTCATTCCTCTGCCCTCCACATTGTCAGCCTCAGACAGCCTGACCCGAGCGTGGGTGGGGACTTCGGTCACTTTCTTAGGTGATTTCTTGGGAAGTTGTGTTAATTCAGAAATGTATGAGGTCCACAGGACCCCAGGTGGGAGCATCAAACCATCTACTGGAATTGGTGGACATTAAGAGAATGTGAAACAGCGAGTAGCATTTTAAGCCTCTCTAGATTTCTCCTGCTATCTCCCCCCTCCCCCACCCCCATCACACCACCATCTCTTTCTGACTCCTTTTTTCCCTCCCTCATTTTCTTGTTTCCTCCTCTAATCCCCTTTCCTCCTCCCCTCTACCTCTATTCATGGCTGGATTTTGGAATGAATTACTATATGGGGGTTTCCTGGCCCAGTCTGCGGTCCTTTTTACTGCCCTAATCCCCCTCTGTAAAACACAAGATTCTGCCATTGTAGATAGAAGCCAGTTACTGTCTAGTTAAAGACATGCTTCATTGCAGACTGGTAATGAGCAGGCTTTTGGAGGATCCAGAATTGGGCGGTGTTTAGTCTTGAAAAGTTTATTTATGATTTAGTCTTGAAAAGTTTATTCACCACAGTCAGCCTGCCATTAGTCTGTGACAAGATGTGTTCTTGGGACTGGAAGGTGGACCTGTATCTGCAAGCCCTCTCTGTGCTAAGGGAGAGGTGAGACCCAGGAGAGGGCTGGGCAGGTGATCATCTGCCCACTCCCCTACTCAAGCCCTCCATTACCTCAGGGACCCTGCTGTGGGATCTACACTGGGATTGCAGAGGCTTCCCAGGGGGCCCCAGAGGCATGCAAGTTGCCGGACACCTCAGTGGCTGTCACAGTATGGGGGCCCCTGAGATAGGGGTTCATTTCAACCATCTTTGTGCCCAAGCCCCAGCTCAGGGCTTTAAACCAGTGGTACTCAATTCGTGTGTTGAGTGAATGAATGAACAATTAATCAGATGGGTTGACTGGGTCAGATGGGTTGATTGGGACATAACCGGAGGTGTGGCAAGCCCGGCCCCCTCATCTCTTATCTGCAGTCGCCTGGGAGATGGATACTCCCCAGGCCTCCCTTCAGAGAGGCGCCGGCCTTCCTGTTTTGGCCGAGGTTCTCAGGTATTCTGTCTGCACAGGCTGCAGCTGGCGGGAGGAACCACAGTGCCTGCGTGGAGAGCCCAGCCCAGGGTGGGGTCAGGTTCAAGTTCAGTCAGACTGTCTTGGGAAGGAGGAAGGAAGGAAGGGTTGCAGCCGAGGAGAAACTATGGCTTTGAAAGTTTTCCTCTTGGATTTTTTTGTTTGCAGTGAGTGGAGATGCTTGCTTAGGTCAACATTAAATACTTGATGAAAATGTGTGGACGAATTACTGGTAAAATCAAAGTGCAGGTCTTATCTGCCGTGAATCCACAGGGCTAGTTGTGTCTGCGAATGCCTGCCTGCCTGCCTGCTGGAAGGACACCTCAGACTCTGGTAATAAGATTTCTGTGTCCCTTAAAAAAATTTTTTTTTGGAAAAGCACACAGGTTTCATGTTACGCATATCCCCTGAGTGTGTGTGTCCAGATGGCTGGGGCAAGAGTCTTCTGACTCTTTTTTTTCCAACTGTGCAGGTTTGAGAGAAAGACCAGGGATCTAGCGATGTTGGCCAGAAATTTCAGCAGGTCAGCTGGAATCTGGTTGGGGATTTGCTGATGTGAAACATGCATGGACAATCAGACGAGTCAAAGAGCAAAGCCAACTTGACCTTGAACATGATCTTCCTTTGCTCCCGAACCACACACCAAGCAAGGCAAACTTAGGGGGATCAGAATATGGATTCCTATTTGTTACAAAATAGACAATTGTTTCTCATCAGGCTTTTCCAGTTATAGCACATAGGATTGCAATGACCTCATTTTTGACCGATGGCCAATGCATTCAACTGTCTGGTGGAATAATCTATTAACTGAGCACCTGCCAATTTTCTGCAATAGGAACTAGTTTAGGCATATGTTTTAAAAAGTGATAACATTGTTACAGGCCCTGCCTAGACCTGAGGATGGCAGCCCACAGCAAGTCAGCACCAGCTCTGAAGTCAGGTGTAGAGGATGGAGTATGTTTTCAGAAGACTCTCTGCCCCATGACTGACCTCCCTTCCCCCCACCCTGCACTGATTGTATCACATTTAAGGATAAACCAACCCACACTGAGAATTCCAGAACTTGGGAATGCTGAATGATGTGTTTGATTCTGTGGGTGAGAAAACAGGCAGAGAGAAGTGGAGTGGCCTTAGGTGAGTCACACGGAGCCACAGTTGGAACGCAGTGCTCCCCATTCCCAGTCCAGTGCTCTTTGCCTCAGACCCTGCTGTGGCCCTGGGTGTTGGCAGGGAGTCATCGCTCACATCTAAGTGTTGGCTCTGCCGAGAGGAATCCCGTGATGATGCTGGTTGGTGCAGGGGGCAGCGGTGCTGTTTGACAGCCCACCTGCAAGTTACGTCTGCCACTGACAGGGAACCACGTCTCAGTCCTGAGTGTGAGAAGGCTTTGACAAGTTGTTATAAACACCACCTGCTTCCTCCAAACTTAATCTGTAAGTAGGAGCGGGTTAGAAGATAGTGATAGCTGTGGAACACCAGGAGTCCATGGAGAGAGGGACTGACCACAGCAAGGGCCAGCACTCATGGACCTTTTGATGGAAATAGCTTCTTTTGTAGAAAGATGGTTGGTTGCCACATATAGTAAAACACTTGCTTATCTTTATGAAAATAATAATAATAGCAACTAGTCTTTGCTGCTGCTGCTAAGTCGCTTCAGTCGTGTCCAACTCTGTGCGACCCCAGAGACGGCAGCCCACAGGGTCCCCCGTCCCTGGGATTCTCCAGGCAAGAACACTGGAGTGGGTTGCCATTTCCTTCTCCAGTGCATGAAAGTGAAAAGTGAAAGTGAAGTCGCTCAGTCGTGTCCGACTCTTAGCGACCCCATGGACTGCAGCCCACCAGGCTCCTCCATCCATGGGATTTTCCAGGCAAGAGTACTGGAGTGGGGTACCATTGCCTTCTCTGAACTAGTCTTTCAGTTCAGTTCAGTTCAGTCGCTCAGTTGTGTCCGACTCTTTGCGACCCCATGAATCGCAGCACGCCAGGCCTTCCTGTCCATCACCAACTCCCAGAGTTCACCCAGACTCACGTCCATTGAGTCAGTGATGCCATCCAGCCATCTCATCCTCTGTCGTCCCCTTCTCCTCCTGCCCCCAATCCCTCCCAGCATCAGAGTCTTTGCCAATGAGTCAACTATTTGCATGAGGTGGCCAAAGTACTGGAGTTTCAGCTTTAGCATCATTCCTTCCAAAGAAATCCCAGGGCTGATCTCCTTCAGAATGGACTGGTTGGATCTCCTTGCAGTCCAAGGGACTCTCAAGAGTCTTCTCCAACACCACAGTTCAAAAGCTTCAATTCTTCGGCGCTCAACCTTCTTCACAGTCCAACTCTCACATCCATACATGACCACAGGAAAAACCATAGCCTTGACTAGACGAACCTTTGTTGGCAAAGTAATGTCTCAGCTTTTCAATATGCTATCTAGGTTGGTCATAACTTTCCTTCCAAGGAGTAAGCGCCTTTTAATTTCATGGCTGCAGTCACCATCTGCAGTGATTTTGGAGCCCAGCAAAATAAAGTCTGACACTGTTTCCCCATCTATTTCCATGAAGTGATGGGACCGGATGCCATGATATTCGTTTTCTGAATGTTGAGCTTTAAGCCAACTTTTTCACTCTCCACTTTCACTTTCATCAAGAGGCTTTTTAGTTCCTCTTCACTTTCGGAATGAAGTAGGGCAAAGACTAATAGAGTTTTGCCAAGAAAATGCACTGGTCATAACAAACACCCTCTTCCAACAACACAAGAGAAGACTCTATACATGGACATCACCAGATGGTCAACACTGAAATCAGATTGATTATATTCTTTACAGCCACATATGGAGAAGCTCTATACAGTCAGCAAAAACAAGACCAGGAGCTGACTGTGGCTCAGACCATGAACTCCTTATTGCCAAATTCAGACTTAAATTGAAGAAAGTAGGGAAAACCACTAGACCATTCAAGTATGACCTAAATCAAATCCCTTATGATTATACAGTGGAAGTGAGAAATAGATTTAAGGGCCTAGATCTGATAGAGTGCCTGATGAACTATGGAATGAGGTTCATGACATTGTAAAGGAGACAGGGATCAAGACCATCCCCATGGAAAATAAATGCAAAAAAGCAGAATGGCTGTCTGGGGAGGCCTTACAAATAGCTGTGAAAAGAAGAGAAGCAAAAGGCAAAGGAGAAAAGGAAAGATATAAACATCTGAATGCAGAGTTCCAAAGAATAGCAAGAAGACATAAGAAAGCCTTCTTCAGTGATAAATGCAAAGAAATAGAGGAAAACAACAGAATGGGAAAGACTAGGGATCTCTTCAAGAAAATCAGAGATACCAAAGGAACATTTCATGCAAAGATGGGCTCGATAAAGGACAGAAATGGTATGGACCTAACAGAAGCAGAAGATATTAAGAAGAGATGGCAAGAATACACAGAAGAACTGTACAAAAAAGATCTTCACGACCCAGATAATCATGATGGTGTGATCACTGACCTAGAGCCAGACATCCTGGAATGTGAAGTCAAGTGGGCCTTAGAAAGCATCACTACGAACAAAGCTAGTGGAGGTGATGGAATTCCAGTTGAGCTATTCCAAATCCTGAAACATGATGCCGTGAAAGTGCTGCACTCAATATGCCAGCAAATTTGGAAAACTCAGCAGTGGCCACAGGACTGGAAAAGGTCAGTTTTCATTCCAATCCCAAAGAAAGGCAATGCCAAAGAATGCTCAAACTACCGCACAATTGCATTCATCTCACACGCTAGTAAAGTAATGCTGAAAATTCTCCAAGCCAGGCTTCAGCAATATGTGAACCGTGAACTTCCAGATGTTCAAGCAAGCTGGTTTTAGAAAAGGCAGAGGAACCAGAGATCAAATTGCCAACATCCGCTGGATCATGGAAAAAGCAAGGGAGTTCCAGAAAAGCATCGAAATGCTTTATTGACTATGCCAAAGCCTTTGACTGTGTGGATCACAATAAACTGGAAAATTCTGAAAGAGATGGAAATACCAGACCACCTGATCTGCCTCTTGAGAAATCTGTATGCAGGTCAGGAAGCAACAGTTAGAACTGGACATAGAACAACAGACTGGTTCCAAATAGGAAAAGGAGTACGTCAAGGCTGTATATTGTCACCCTGCTTATTTAACTTATATGCAGAGTACATCATGAGAAACGCTGGACTGGAAGAAACACAAGCTGGAATCAAGATTGCTGGGAGAAATATCAATAACCTCAGATATGCAGATGACACCACCCTTATGGCAGAAAGTGAAGAGGAACTCAAAAGCCTCTTGATGAAAGTGAAAGAGGAGAGTGAAAAAGTGGGCTTAAAGCTCAACATTCAGAAAACGAATATCATGGCATCCGGTCCCATCACTTCATGGGAAATAGATGGGGAAACAGTGGAAAGAGTGTCAGACTTTATTTTGCTGGGCTCCAAAATCACTGCAGATGGTGACTGCAGCCATGAAATTAAAAGACACTTACTCCTTGGAAGGAAGGTTATGACCAACCTAGATAGCATATTGAAAAGCAGAGACATTACTTTGCCAACAAAGGTTCGTCTAGTCAAGGCTATGGTTTTTCCTGTGGTCATGTGTGGATGTGAGAGTTGGACTGTGAAGAAAGCTGAGCGCCGAAGAATTGATGCTTTTGAACTGTGGTGTTGGAGAAGACTCTTGAGAGTCCCTTGGACTGCAAGGAGATCCAACCAGTCCATTCTGAAGGAGATCAGCCCTGGGATTTCTTTGGAAGGAATGATGCTAAAGCTGAAACTCCAGTACTTTGGCCACCTCATGCGAATAGTTGACTCATTGGCAAAGACTCTGATGCTGGGAGGGATTGGGGGCAAGAGGAGAAGGGGATGGCAGAGGATGAGATGGCTGGATGGCATCACTGACTCGATGGACATGAGTCTGAGTGAACTCCGGGAGTTGGTGATGGACAGGGAGGCCTGGCGTGCTGCGATTCATGGGGTTGCAAAGAGTCGGACACGACTGAGCAACTGATCTGATCTGATCACTTTCTGCCATAAGGGTGGTATCATCTGCATATCTGAGGTTATTGATATTTCTCCCGGCAATCTTTTTTCCAGCTTGTGTTTCTTCCAGTCCAGTGTTTCTCATGATGTACTCTGCATATAGGTTAAATGAGCACTTAAAATATATGTCAGGCATTGTTTCATGTACTTCACATGTGTTAATTCATTTATTTCTTCCAATGAGATGTAGGTAGTATTATTTCTGTTTTACTATGGGGAAACGGAGGTTGTGAGAGAGATCTTGCTTAAGGTTACAGCATTAGTAGAGTTGACAGTCACCCCAGATAGTCTAGTTCCAGAACGCAAACTGTTTTTGTTTTTTTTTTTTAATGTCTGTTTTTGTATTTTGGCCATGCTACATGGCATGCAGGATGGTTCCCTGACCAGGGATTGAACTCTAGCCTTAGACCTTAAGCCAGAGATGGGAACTTCTGGCCTTTAATTTAATCTGGTCTTCACATCAGTTTTTTTGTCAAAATGCAAGGAGATTCTCAAAGTCTTTACAAAAATATACTCAGATCTCACAAATGGAGGTATTACTTCATAAGGTAAACAGTTATGTTTTTCTCTGTGAATAAAGTGCAGGACTTTACAGAGAAAGAACATGGAGGGGGTAGTTTACCCCTAAACAGGTGGCAAAGTATTCCTGCTTCTAACATTTACATTAGAATTGATTTCTTAATTTATTATAAAACATATCTTGCATATAGAAGAATGTATGAAAAAACATGTGTCCTTGTTAAAGAATAGCAAAATGTCATCTAGTCCTAGGTTAAGAATCAGAAGATTGCTAGTCCTGGAAGGAAGCAATCAGAAAGCTCCCTGTTGCTTCCTCCCCAAGTGCATCCCCCTCCTTCCCCATTGCCTACCTCTAGACTTCAGGAGTAAGTAAAAACAGAGCACTTCTGGGAGTTGAAGCAGCAGTATGAAGAAAAAAGACCAGCAACTTCATGGCCAAATTTGTGGTCAAAATGAGCCAAACACAGCTAAGGCTCTGAGATAGGTTCATGCCGATGTTCTGACCTCAGGTTAAAAACTAGGTGTGGCAGCTGTGGGGATCTTGGAGATGATGCTTTCAACATGTCCTTAGTCACATTGCTTCAGTCTGGGTGGTCACCCTCTCCTCCTGCCCATAGCTGTCATCCCAGGATCTCTATTCACCTACTTTATATCTCTCTCCTTTGTTGGATCTTCTGTTTCTAATACCACGCCATCCTAGTCTGCTCTCTCATTTTAATAGAGGTCATTTTCTAGTAATTTCTTGTGAAAGAGCACATGGGAGATCAATTGTTTGAGATTTTCTGTGTCTCAAAATTCTTTTTCCTGTGCTTATACTTGACTGATCATTTGGCTGGGTATCAAATTCTAGGTTGGAAATTATTTTATCTTAGATTTCTGACTGTTTTCTCATTGCTTCTACTATTGCCAGGGAGAAGTCTAAAGTTATTTCTGATTCATAATCCTTTATATGTAACCATGAGTTAGAAGGAAGTTCTTCTTGCCCCCGGTTTTCTGAAATTTCAAAATGATATGTTACCATGAGGTTCTATTTATGTTACACTGGGCACTTGGTGGATCCTTTCTGATAGCTTATATCTTTTAGTTCTAAGAAATCTTCTTGAATTATTTCAGTGATGATTTTTTTCCCCCTCTACTTTCTGTTTTCTCTTTCCGGTACTTCTGCTATTTGGATATTGGGTTTTCTTACTTTTTTCTCACCTATTTTTGTCTTCACTTCTTGAGAATTTCCCTCAGCTTGATTCTCCATTCTTTCTATCATCTTTCTCCTTTGTTACCATGTTCTTCCTAATCAAGATTTTTTTTTATTTTAGTTTTCTGAATGTTACTTTTTATTGCCTTAATAATATCTTTTTTGTTGTTGTTATTTCATGGATACAGTATTTACTCTTAACTCTTGAAAGATTTATTAAAATATTTAAAAGAAAATCTCTGCCTAGTTTCTGCTTCCCCTAAGTGGCCCTTTCCTTCTTTGTTTGGGTTTTATCTTCTATAATAAAGGAATTTATGATCTATGTGGTAATTCTTGGCATTTTGTTTATGATTAAAAGCTGGGGATAAAAGCTGATTGGAAATACTGAACACACAGTTTAGTCCTGTCAGTTCTGAACTGCATGGGACAGTTTGGGTAGACTGGTTGTTGAGGTTACTCTCCTGGGTTCATACCTTTATGCACTTCTGGAATTACTTCACTTTCTCCAGAGAGGCATCTTCCGATGTGGCTGAAGGATGTTTCTGTCTGCCCTTATTGTGAGAGCTGAATTACGGAAAAGAATTGGGGGTCTCTGCTTCCAGTATTCACATTGACTTGATTTCCCTCAGCTGGACCCCTTGTCAAAGCTCTTGGCTTATCCTCTCCAGAGAACAAGCCTTCAGATTTCTGTGGGTTGGGGAGCATCAGGTGCCTGGTAGCATGAGTGACTTCTCAGAATTCCCACCTTGGTCTTCCTTGTTTCAACCTACCACCTCTCATTCCTATGTCCAGGCACCTGGTACTGCTCATCCTGGGACCTTTGAGAATTGTGTGGGGTCAGTCAGGTGGGTTCTTGCTTTTCCCTCTGCAGACTTGAGATTCTGTTTTCTCAGGTCTGATCCTAGTTCTACTGGACCATCCACTTTTTAGCTTCTAAAGTTTGTTGTTCTTTTCTCCATTCTTGATTTACATAATTCATTTTTTTTAAAAAGCCCTCTTTGCTGTCTATAAGTGGGATTTGGGGAGAGGACAAATTTAGGAACATGCATTCAGTCTACCGTCTTACCCCAGATTTCTGGTGCTAATATTTTTAAATGATAAACTGACTATGTTAAAAAATGTTAATTAGAAAATCTTATTTACTGTTTCCCTTCTATAAATTAGAATTTTTCATGTATAAAGAAATATTAGTATATCTTTTCATGAGAGATCATTGTCTCTCTTGCCCCAGCAAACTAAAATATTGTACTCAGGACTGTAGTCAGTGTGTGGATTATACCTGTAATTCAGGGGATCACTTGTGAAAACCTGAATAATACTTTTTAAACAGAAAGGTTTTTTTTGCAGTTCCTAAGGATGATACTGTAGAAGAGATATGAAGAAGGCACTTTCTCTTGGTGGATTGCTGCAATATTATTTGTGACCTGGTGTTATAATAAATATTTGAGAATACTTGTTATCTCCAGTACACGTGACCTTATGGGTTGCTACTTCATCATAGCAGTCAGAAACTGTGACTTAGCACTGTGAAAACTCTCCCAAGTGACTGTCAGAACTTTTCTCCCCGACTTCTGAGAGATGGCAGGCTATCGAGAAACAAGTTTTAGGTATTGCTCTAAGGAAGAAGGTGACACCATGCTTGAAATACGTGAAATTAGTATCTAAGAAAAAGCTTGAGTTGTCTAAAGAGGATCCTATAGGGGGCATCAGGGCTCACTAGGATAGAAAATAAGCAGAAAAATAATTTACTAAAAATGAAACATAAGGTTGAAATGGGAAAATGCTCTTATTCCTAAAGATTTTTCACTGTGCATTTTGTTTTTTAAAAAATTTTTATGGAAGTGTAGTTGATTTACAATGTTGTGTTAATTTCTACTGTACAGAAAAGTGATTCAGTTATATATATATATGTGTATATATATACACACAGACAGACACACACACACACACACATTCTTTTTCATATTCTTTTCCATTTTGGTTTATCACAGGGTACTGAATATGCTTCCCTGTACCATGCAGGAGGACCTTGTTGTTTATCCATCATAATAGTTTGCATCTGCTAATCCCAAATTCACAATCCTGCCCTCTCCCACCCACCCACTGCCTTGGCAACCAGGAATCTGTTCTCTATGTCTATGTGCCTATTTCTATTTAATAGATAAGTTCATTTGTAACATCATATGGTATTTGCCTTTCTCTGACTGACTTTTCTTAGTATGGTAATCTCTAGGTCCATCCATATTGCTGCAAATGGCATTAATTCATTTATTTTTATGGCTGAGTAATATTCTATCTGTATATGGACCACATCTTCTTTATCCAGTCCTCTGTTGATGGACATTTAGGTTGTTCCCATGTCTTGGCTATTGGGATACATGTATGTTCTCAAATTAAAATTTTGTCTGGATATATATCCAGGAGAGGGATTGCTAGATCATATGATAGTTCTATTTTTAGGTTTTTGAGGAACCTTCACAGTGACTCTACCTACTTACATACCCTCCAACAGTGTAGGAGGGTTCCCTTTTCTCCACACCCCTTCCAGCACTTGTTATCTGTAGACTTTTTGATGATGGGCTTTCTGACTGGTATGAGGTGGTACCTCATTGTAGTTTTTATTTGCATTTCTCTAATAATTGTCAATGATGAGCATCATTTTATGTGTCTAGTGGCCATCTGTCACTGTGCATTTTAAAGTTTTGTTAATCTTTCTGTGATTCCTTCATTGCCGCTTTGTCCTTCATTGCCCCTTTGCCTCTTTGTCTCTCATTGTCCCCTCTCCACTTTTATTTCCCTCTCTCTCCCACTCTAATCAATTAACCAAAAAACTTTTCCTGAGTGTCACTGTGTACAGACCCAATGCTAGAAGTTTAAAATACATGTAAGAATACTGTACAGTCTCTCCCCTAGCCAAATAATCACCATATGTTGGTTAAATGTTATAAAAGAAAATATATATGTAACTGGTAGAGAATAGTGGAAAGGTTACCTCCAGATGTTGTATTAGGTCTTCAAGGAGAAGGTGACATTTGAGTAGACCTTGGAGGTTATTCAGGGGTTCACCTGGCGGTAAATTGGGGAGGGTGATCCCAAGGAAAGGGAACAGCATAAGTGAAGACACAGAGATGAAATGTGCCTGGAAAATTTTACAAAGTTCAGGAAATTTTAGAAGGTTCAGGTGTGTTGGAGCTTAGGGCACTGGGGTAGTGCTGGGGAGAGAGGGCCAGAAGGGAATAAGACTCTTTCAGGTTCAAGGAAGAGTGATGCCCTGGGGTGTTGGTGGTTGAATGTGAGGAGGCAGAGGAAAACTCAGGAGACTCTCAGCAGTGGGGATGTAGCCCATGTGCATCTCAGTGCTTCCAAGATCAGCTTGTGCTGCAGGCCTTGGTGGCTAATGAATGTTAGCTTGTCTCTGTTGGGATTACAGCCGCATTGACAGGTGCTGTCCCCCACGCCGCTTCTGAGGATCTCCCCTTCCATCCTCTCCAAGAGAACCCCAGTTGGGCAGGTCTTATGGGAAATCTCTTGGCTGTCTCTTTCATAACCAGCCTCTGTGTGGTCACTTATGGCTCAGGCTCCCAGTTCTGGTTTGGAGATTGTGTTTGGGAAACTAGAAGCATAGAGTACAGGGAGATCTTGGGACAGAAATCAGTCTCATGGTCCGTATCCATGAAAGATGTAAGCATGGAGGCATCAAGGGTTTCCTAGATTGTCCAGTTCAGAGAGGCTGGGTTTATCCCTTGAGGCAGGAGGAGCTTGCCAATTTGAAAACTGTTCCTTAAACAACAGTAATTAGTATTCTGACAGTTCTAAAGGCTGAGAGTCCAGGATAAAAATTCCAGCTGATTCGGCTCCTGATGAGGGACTCTGCCTGGCTTGCAGATGGTCACCTTCTCTTTATGTCCTCATGTGGCCTTTCCTCAGTTTGTGTGTGTGTGTGTGTGTGTGTGTGCACGCACACAGTGTACACGTGCTTGCACTTATGTGGGTTGGGTAGTGCACACTGCCTCCCTGGTGTCTCTTCTGATAAGGACACTAATCCCATTTTAAGGCCTCCCTTAACCTTAATTACTTCTTGGAAACCCCATCTCCAAATGTCGCCACACTAGGGGTTAAGGGTAGGGTAAGGATATAAACATTCAGTCCATAATAGCTGGTGTACTCTAAATTATAATTCTAATTTATTCTAATTGAGAATAATACATTTCATTTTTAAATATGAAGTATAAAGGCTATTTCTTTATAGACTTTTTTCTTTTTAAAACATAATTGAACTCACACAATGTACAGTATTTTTAAAGTTAAAATTAATGTAGCAACATTCAGAAGTCCCAGATGGAATATAAAATAAACATAGGCTTCATGACACATCTTGAGGATGTTCTTAGCCTTTTTAGTTAGGAAAGCAAACAAACAAAAAGAAACACAGAATAACCAGGGATAACTTAAAACTCCACATACATTTTAAAGATGCAGAAAATATAAAAGCCAAGCAAGGTCAATAGGTTTTTCTTTTAAGTGGGGAGGTTGCAAATCAGATTCGCTCTTGGGGAATCCTGCCTGGGGTTGATGTGGGTGTAGACAGAGAAGAACTGAAGCCAGAGGGGCCAGTCCGTGGAGCTGCAGTCATCCAGACAGGAGAAAACCCAGCCTGGATGGGCAGTGGAGGTGGGGTAGAGATGAGGACCAGATGCAATTTAGGAAACTATTTTATGATCTCATTCCCTTGACTTGTTCCTAAATACCTCTTTATTTTTCCATTTCCTCTCTCCCCACCCCACCTCCTACCCTGTCCTTACACTATCACCCCCCGAGGGACATGCACACACTCCTTAAATGCAAACAAACGAAATTTAGTTTAACCAATGAGAGCCCTGATTGATTTTTCTCATGTTAGTTTATGATCCAAAATAATAAAGATCCTGCTGTAAATATTTTTCTAACCCCCACCACCACCAGCTGTGTGAATGGACATACACATAAACCTACACAGGGCCACATGCACTGCTGGACTGCCCACCTGAAATACTCTATACAAAGTGCCCATCACAGGGCCTGGCATACCAACCCAAACATTTCACTTCTGCTCATAAGCCTTGGCCAACCCCAGCCATGATCCTGTGACTAAAGCCTGTTTACTCCAAGCTAAACTCATTTGCATGGTTTCGAGCACACTTTGTATTTTCAGTCTTTCTCACACATACCCTCTCTCATTGGACAGTAGGCTCCCTAATTAGCTCAGCCACATGCACCATGAGAGCATGACTAGACAGCCCAGGCTGAGGTCTCTGCCTGCCCCAGGCCTGGATTATCACTCTATGTGGCCATCATTTGCATGTGAAAATAGCCGTCTGCCTCACGAGTCTGTGGCCCAAACAACAGTCCCTTTCACCCTGAACAGTTGGTCTAGAGATGTGAAGGGGAAAATTTGTGTCCCTTTCCTGAAAAATTGAAAATATTGGGTTATGAAGACTTGGATTTTTTCTTGCAAGAGGAAGCTTAATGATTAAGAAAAGCGTTCATAAACTGTTATCCAGGTCTTAACACTTTCACACTTATTTCTAATAGTTCATCAGATTTTTATGTCCATATCAGTTAGTGCACCAGAAATCTTGCCATGCCTTTGTTCAGAAATTGTTTATCAAAGGGCCCAGATACAGTTAATACTTTTTGAAACACTAAGTATATCTCTGCTTGTAAGTAGAGAGAAAAAATTAAATGAAATAGTTTATTAAGAAGAGAAAGGAGTTGTGGGTCAGTTCCCATTGCTGCAAATTGCTTGAATTGAAGATCTGAGGACAGCATAGTGACCCAGGAAGGTAACAATGGCTAATGTTTATTGAGCGCCCTCTATGTGCCAGGCACTGTACTGAGCATTTTACATCAGTTCAGTTCAGTACAGTTCAGTTCAGTCACTCAGTTGTGTCAGACTCTTTGCAACCCCATGGACTGTGGCAAGCCAGGCTTCTCTGTCCATCACCAACTCCCGGAGCTTGCTCAGACTTATGTCCTTTGAGTCAATGATGCCATCCAACCATTTCATTCTGTCATCCCCTTCTTCTCCTGCCTTAAATCTTCCCCAGCATCAGGGTCTTTTCTAATGAGTCAGTTCAACATATTAGGTGGCCAAAGTATTGGAGCTTAGCTTCAGAATCAGTCCTTCCAATGAATATTCAGGGCTGATTTCCTTTAGGATTGACTAGTTTGATCTCCTTGCAGTCCAAGGGACTCTCAAGAGTCCAAGTCTCCAACACCACAGTTCAAAAGCATCCATTTTTTGGTGCTCAGAGTTCTTTATGGTCCAACACTCACATCCATACATGACTACTGGAAAAAACATAGCTTTGACTAGACGGACCTTTGTCAGCAAAGTAATGTCTCTACTTTTTAATTTTCTGTCTAGGTTTGTCATAGTTTTTCTTCCAGTTAGCAAGCATCTTTATTGTCATGGCTGCAGTCGCCATCTGCAGTGTTTTGGAGCCCCCCAAAATCAAGCCTGTCACTGTTTCCATTGTTTTCCCATCTATTTGCCATGAAGTGATGGGACTGGATGCCATGATCTTCGTTTTTTGAATGTTGAGTTTTAAGCCAACTTTTTCACTCCCCTTTTTCATTTTCATCAAGAGACTCTTTAGTTCCTCTTCACTTTCTGCCATAAGAGTGCTGTCATTTGCATATCTGAGGTTATTGATATTTCTCCTCAGCAATCTTGATTCCAACTTGTGTTTCATCCAGTCAAGGTAATTCGCATGATGTACTTGCATATAAGTTAAATAAGCAGGGTGACAATATACAGCCTTGACGTACTCCTTTTGCAATTTGGAACCAGTCCATGTCTGGTTCTAACTGTTGCTTCTTGACCTACATACAGATTGCTCAGAAGGCAGGTAAGGTGGTCTGGTATTCCCATCTCTTGAAGAATTTTCCATAGTTTGTTGTGATCCACATAGTCAAAGGCTTTAGCATAGTTAATGAAGCAGAAGTAGATGTTTTACTGAAATTCTCTTGCTTTTTTCTATGATCCAACAAATGTTGGCAATTTGATCTCTGGTTCCTCTGCCTTTTCTGAATCCAGCTTGAACATCTGTAAGCTCTTGGTTCATGTAGTATTGAAGCCTAGCTTGGAGAATTTTGAGCATTACTTTGCTAGCATGTGAGATGAGTGCAATTGTGTGGTAGTTTGAACATTCTTGGCATTGTCTTTCTTTGGGATTGGAATGAAAAGTGACCTTTTCCAGTCCTGTGGCCACTGCTGAATTTTCCAAATTTGCTGGCATATTGAGTGCAACACTTTCACAGCATCATCTTTTAGGATTTGAAAAAGCTCAGCTGGAATTTCATCACCTCTACTAGTTTTGTTTGTACTGATGCTTCCTAAGGCCCACTTGACTTCGCATTCCAGGATACCTGGCTTTAGGTAAGTTATCACACCATTGTGGTTACCTGAGTCATTAAGACTTTTTTTTGTAGAGTTCTTCTGTGTATTCTTGCCACCTCTTCTTAATATCTTTTTCGTTAGGTCCATACCGTTTCTGTCCTTTATCGTGCCCATCTTTGCGTGAAATGTTCCCTTGGTATCTCTAATTTTCTTGAAGAGATGTCTAGGCTTTCCCATTCTGTTGTTTTTCTCTATTTCTTATCATTGATCACTGAGGAAGGCTTTCTTATCTCTCCTTGCTATTGTTTGGAACTCTGCATTCAAATGGGTATATCTTTCCTTTTCTCCTTTGCCTTTCATTTCTTTTCTAAGCTATTTGTAAGGCCTCCTCAGACAACCATTTTGCCTTTCTTTGGGGATGGTTTTGATCACTGCCTCCTGTACAATGTTAGGAACCTGCATCAATAGTTCTTCAGGCACTCTGTCTATCAGATGCAGTCTCTTGAATCTATTTGTCACTTCCAGTGTATAATCATAAGGGATTTGATTTAGGTCATACCTGAATGGCCTAGTGGTTTTCCCTACTTTCTTCAATTTAAGTCTGAATTTTGCAATAAGGAGTTCATGATCTGAGCCACAGTTAGCTCCCAGTCTTGTTTTTGCTGACTGTACAGAACTTCTCATCTTTGACTGCAAAGAATATAATCAATCTGATTTTGGTATTGACCATCTGGTGATGTCCATGTGGAGTCGTCTCTTGTGTTGTTGGAAGATGGTGTTTGCTATGACCAGTGAGTTCTCTTGGTGAAGATTTTTTAGCTTTTTCCCTGCTTCATTGTGTACTCCAAGGCCAAACTTGACTGTTACTCTAGGTATGTCTTGGCTTCCTACTTTTGCATTCCAGTCCCCTATGATGAAAAGGACATCTTTTTTGGGTGTTAGTTCTAGAAGGTCTTGTAGGTCATCATAGATCCATTCAACTTCACTTCTTTGGCATTAGTGGTTGGGGCATAGACTTGGATTACTGTGATATTGAATGGTTTGCCTTGGAAACGAACAGAGATCATTCTGTCATTTTTGAGACTGCATCCAAGTACTGCATTTCAGACTCTTTTGTTGACTATGATGGCTACTCCATTTCTTCTAAAGGATTCTTGCTCACAGTAGTAGATATAATGGTCATCTCAATTAAATTCACCCATTCTGCTCCATTTTAGTTCACTGATTCCTAAATTGTTGATCTTCACTTTGACCATCTCCTGTTTGACCTATTCCAATTTACCTTGATTCTAGGGCCTAACATTTCAGGTTCCTATGCAATGTTGTTCTCTACAGCATTGGACTTTACTTCAGCACCAGTTACATCCACAACTGGGTATTTTTGCTTTGGTTCCATCTATTCATTTTTTCTGGAGTTATTTCTCCATTATTCTCCATCTTATTGTCCCTACCATAAAGATGAGAAAACTGAGGTTCAGAGAGATTATCATGTCCAAGGTCAAACAGCTAGTAAGCCGTGGAGCCAGGATTGGCACCCTGGCAGCTGATCTCAGGTTCTTTGACCTTTGTATCCATCAAGCTCACACTGCTCCTAGCCACGCTAATTACTGAATAAAGGAACAAGTAGTACACTCAGGGTGTGATATTTAACATGCATTTTGAGAAGGTGCTAAATAGGAAAGTGAAAGAATTACTGCAGTCGTAGTGTTTTGCATTGAGAGAGATGAAGCCGGGGCCTCTCAATGGCTGTCTCTGGGACTCTGGGCCAGGGCCCTGCCATCTGTGGGTCTCAGTTGCCTCGTAATAAGGCATGGTTTTAGAGTCATCATTTGTTGGAAGTCAATGGGCTATGGTTCCCTTCTGACCCAACTCTTCATCTGTTGGTGTGCAGAGTAGGTGCCATGAAAGGATGCTGGCCGAGAGCAGCCGACTCCGCCAGGAGTAGGGGCAGGAGGGCTTTTACCTATGTTTCCTCACCTGTAAGAGGCTTCTAGCTCCTGAGGCTGGTGCTTCCAGGCACATCCGTCTCACAGCTCAGGCCAGAACTTGGTGTGACATCACCAGCCTAACTCCTATCTCTTAGGCCTCCCAATGTGCGGAATGTACCCTGATGAGAAAAGTGTGAGAATATGCTAAAAGGTAGAGAGGAGAATCTCACTGCAGCTGTCCTTTGACATCTCTGAAAATAAGCAGACAAAACTTCAGAAACAGCAGACGTGTTGGTGGAAAGTAAGAGAGTTTATAGGCAGCTTCAGGAAACCCTGTCTTCATTGGGTTCTGAAGGTATCCAGAGCTGATAGGAAATACAGAGATCATTGCCTTAAGCTGTGGGAGCCTCCAGGATGGGCATCGAATCTTACTGCTTTCCCCCAGCATCTTAGAAAGTACCTGGCATGCTGCTGGCTCTCAATTACACTTTGCTGAGTGATGGACTGGGAAAGGAATCAGAGTGAGCAGGTGCCAGCAGGCAGAGGGATACAGTCCTAGAAAACATGGTCAGAAATGCAGTAGGAGTTGTGGGAGCACAGTCGCCATAGAAGTGCAGATGGGGGGTGGAAGAGCAGCTGCTTGAGGGGCCGGCCCACGGTGCATATATCTCTTCCTGCCTCCCTTCTATCCACCAACCCAACCAGCAGTTGCCAAAGCCCATTTTGGGCTCCAGGATATAGTGGAGAATAAAATGGACATGGCTTCTGTCCTCATTCAACATGGCGACGACTAGGAAAGATCGTGGCTGATGACAATTGTGTGTGCTTAATATTAGTGCCACTGGAACACAGGCTGCCTACTAGCTGTGTAACTGTAGGCAACTCACTGATACTCTCTGAGTTTCTCATCTGTAACATGGGATGGGCGTTTTTAAGAATTATAAATAATAATACCTGTCAATAGTGGTTCCTTTTCTTTGCATTTATGTGTGTGTGTGTGTTGGGTGTGGGGTGGAAGATGGGGTTCTCTTTCTGTCCTCGGCCACTTTCCAGAAGATGAACACTTATTGAATACTGTAACGAACAATTTTTTGGTTTTATTATTTTGACAATGATTTCTTCTGTTAAACGACTTCCTACTCCTCTTAAACTGGCAGAAACCAAATGTGAGATTTCTTAAGGTATTCAACACTAAATCCCAATTACAAGAAATCAGGAGAAACATTCAAAAACAAATAAAATAAATTCAGACAGTGAATCTGTAATTACGGTCCAAATGCACACCATTTTAAACTAAACCTCCAAAATGTGATCATTATATAGTAGTTATAGCACATCCTTAAGTTCCTGCAATCAGAGAGGAGGTAGAGTTATGGCCTAAAATAGACAAATAATAGCAACCAAACAAACTCTATATATATTTTTATTTTTTCTCAAGTTTGTATTTGAGGTAAAATGACCATCACTTTTTACTTTCTTGCACTGCAGTGACTCGGGTAGAAGTTACTTTTCGGAGCACTTTCCCCTCGGGAGTTACTCCATGACCCCATCTCCTACTGTGTGGGCAGGTGTGCTGACACAGGTGTGCTCACGCAGGTGTACTCACGCAGTGCACAGGGTGTGCCAGGAGAGGGGTGGGGTTTGGGGGAGGCCTGGGAGACGCCTCCAGCCCTGGCTCTGTGGCTTCCTCACTCTGTGACCCTGGGCAAGACACCAGTCTGTGTTCCAGTTGCCTCATCTGGAGCACAGAAACAGTGCCTGACTCATGGGTCATTTTGAGATTAAATTAGGTGACATGCCCTATTTCCTCAATTCTAAGATACCATTAGTTTTACAGTACACCAAATTTTCAGGTGGAAAAAACCATTATATTAAGTCTACATGTTGAATGTAAGACAGCCAAAGTTCAAGAAATCAAATATAAAAGGAAAAAAAACCTCACTAAATTGAGGGTAAGGCAGTCTTATTTTTATGGATTATTATCTTATTATCCTCTCTGTATTGGTGGAGCTGTGGTCTGTGCCCAGATGTCCCTGTTACCGCCTCTCTGCCAAGCAGTCTGAGATGGGCTGCCTTTTTAGCATTTCTCTCAATATCTTGCCCCCACCGATAGAATGCCAGGCCCTGTGTGGACAAGCTTGGGCATGTTGTTGCTTCCTGTTTGTGTGGATTCCACCTCATAGAGATTCAGAAAAACAATCACTTCTGGGCCAAACAGTCCCTCCTTTTCCACAAGTTTCTTTTACACCTGACCTAGTGGCTCCCAACTGTTTTCATGTCACTGCACAGCCAGAAAATGATAATATTTGTACAAGACTCCAGGGTAAAGGGAGGATCACTCAGGCCAAGAGGTCCAGATGCTCACCATCTGGAATCATTCAGGCCATTCCAGTGTAGCCCACCTTCTCTAGTTAGCATCTACAGTGAGCAAGGAGGAGGAGAAGGAAGAGAAAAGCCAGCAGAAACCCTGCTAATGTTCATTGGTTTTTGCTGGAGAATTTTAAGAGCATCTTATTTTTTCAGAGCATTTTTACAGTAGTGGTCTGATACCTTGATTGAAATACCCTCTGGCCTTTGGGTACCATCAACAAACAAGCTCCATGTGTCAGAACCACTGGGAAACCATTAGTATCAATAGTGTCATATATATTCCCTACTGGCCTGAGGCCTGGGAGACTGAGTCATAAAAGCACTCCAGGTGATTCTTTCTGTGCTGACAGATTTGAGAACCACTGAGCCACAAAGGCCCTTTGAGGGTTTCACTTGGCTCTATATGGTTTACCTGCCTTTTATACCCTGTAAAGATAGCCTTTCTGATGCAGTGGTCCAAACCTAGTCACAGACCACCCCTCCATACATGCCCAGTGACACCCCTGGTGTACGAGGAGGACCACCACAATGAGCAGGGAATCGGCACATCTTCTGGGCCAGAAGCTTGCAATCTTCTACAAGAAGAGCATGTCTCAGAGTGTGGTCTGGAGACTGCCTGCGTCAGAATCACCTAGAAAGAAGCTCATTAAAAAAGTCTGAATAAGATTCTCAAGTTTTGGCCTAGTAATCTACATTTTAAATCAGTACCTTGCTAATGCTTATACACATTCTGATTGGGGAACTACTGCATATGTGTAATTTAATAATCCTATCAATCTGCAAAGGGTTAATTTCAAGGTAAGCACAGACACTGTGGCCTGGGTCAAAGGCAGACCTTTTACTGCATAATAACCATCCATACACACAGCTAGCTCCTTGAATAAGAAACCTTGCTTTTAGTACCACCAATGGGGTAGTAACAAAAGAAGGGTGTTTAGGCCCCAAAATTCTATCAGTGAAGTAAATGGTATAATTAAAAGCCTGATATGATGGCTTGAATACACATAAGATTCAACACATCCTCCCATATCTTAGTTTAATTTGGCAGTGGGAGTGTTTTTGCTTTGGTCATTACGTGTCTCTCAATCATAGTAGAACTTCTAGAATAAATAGTTTTTAACAGGATCCATGAACCCCTGAAATTGCAGGTAAACTTTTATGTGAATATGTATATTTTTCTAGGAGAGGGTTCAGACTACTGCCAGGTTCTCAAAGGAATCTCTGACCCTGAAAAGGGAAAGATTAAGGATTTGAACGGAGGGATTTTTAAGGATTAGAACAGTGAAGAATTGTAAACAAAGGCTCAGATCTGGATAAGGATTTCCAAACTTTTGTAAACCAACAGAACTGAGATCTCCAGCATTCCTTAAAAGCAGACCTGCTTTCTCTCCTCTCTTCTTCCTGCATCATTCTTTCTTCCTTTAGCTTTGTCTCTTTTTCTGTGTTTTTCCTCCTCAATCTTTTCCCCTCTTTTTTCTCTGTGTCCGTCTGGTCATCCCTCCTTGCCATCCACTCCATCTCCCTTCTGCTCACTGACTGGCCTCGTTCAGTTCAGTCCCTCAGTCATGTCCAGCTCTTTGCGACCCACAGACTGCAGCATGCCAGGCCTCCCTGTCCATCACCAACTCCCAGAGCTTGCTCAAACTCATGTCCATTTGAGTTGGTGATGCCATCCAACAATCTCATCCTCTGTCGTCCCTTTCTCCTCCTGCCTTCAGTCTTTCCCAGCATCAGGGTCTTTTCCAGTGAGTCAGTTCTTCGCATCAGGTGGCCAAAGTATTGGAGTTTCATCTTCAGCATCAATCTTTTCAATGAATATTCAGGACTAATTTCCTTTAGGATTGACTGGTTTGATCTCCTTGCAGTCCAAGTAGAAAGCAAAGCACATTTCTCTATTTGTTCTACCTGTGGAATAACTTTTTAAAAAAATAGTGCTTTATGTTGGTGACTCTTGTTTTTAAATCACCTGAGTTGAACATTTACCATTTCTCTGGTAGAGAGAGGTCATAAAACTCTAGGTGCCCTGCCTTCCTGGCTTTTGGGGTTCAGCCCTCAGGAGGAAGTTTTCTGGGGCTGTGATCCTGACTTCTGCCTGGCTGGAGGAGGGCAGGGACAGGCACCTTCAGGCCTTCCTCTTGTTCTGAGTCTGCCTCTGATGAAGAGAGTGACTGACTGCCCAGAATTCCAGGTCCCCAGCTCCAAAACTCTCCCACCCTCTCCGTTGCATTATTTTTCATTTTCTGGCTTTGCCTGTGGAAAGCAGAGAAAGGAACCCCTAGGCTGAGGAGGCCGTGGGGACCCAGTCATGGCTGCAGAAGGAAACCCGAGCTAATGCTGCCCGGCTCTGTCCTTGTGTTGGCTCCGGTTCCGTGAGCAGGAGGGGGCTTGGCCCGCCAGGCTCCCCAGACAGCTCCCTGGGATGGATGCCTGAAGTATGAAGTCACTGGCTTGGGAGGGCCCTCGCCTTGCTGGGCCGCCTGCCTCAGCCCTGAGCAGCGGGGAGTTTCAAGGAGGTGGAGGGTGACACCCTGAGGGGTGGGTTAGCACATCCTGCCTATACCCCGGGTTCTGCCCTGCCAGGCCTGGTACTCCCCTCACTGCAGGAGGGAGTCCTCTGGCTGTGGAGGGTGAGCCAGATGCCCTCAGCGTGGCTGTGGAGGGCAAATGATGGCATTTTCAGACTCAAGCATCTGGGGGGCACCTACTTGGCTTCCCTGGTGGCTTAGACAGTAAAGAATCTGCCTGCAATGAGGGAGGCTGGCTTTGATCCCTGGGTTGGGAAGATCCCCTGGAGAAGGGAATGACTGCTCACTCCTGTGTTTTTGCCTGGAAAAGTCCATGGGTAAGGGAGCCTAGCAGACTACAGTGCATGGGGCCACAAAAAGTCAGACACAGCTGAGCAACTAGCACTGACTGGATTGAGACGCGTTTTAGTGGGTCTGAGAGGGACACAGAGGCAAGACACAGGCCCTCAGGCCACTCATGTTTGGGTGGGGAATGACGGCCATCTACAGACAGTGAGTCTCAGGCTGACTGTGGGTGGTGCAGAGAGGACTGGCTGGGCTGGGCCATGTTCTGCGACCTGAGGAGCCTGTGGGTGCTGGCTGGAAGGGAGAGTGGAGTTTGCTATGGGGGCCTTTAGCAGGAGAGTGCTGCCTCCTTGGGGCTGGCAGGAGATGAAGCCCCAAGTCATAAACTCCAGGGCTCAGATGGGGTTAGGGCCAGAGGTTTCTGAGCCTGTGGCACAGGTGCCCTAAGCCTGCTCACCATCTAATTTATTTGTCTCTCCAGTCCCAGACTTAATGCTTGCTGGGAGCTGGGCCATGCAAGTTCATCTTCAGGGACGTATCCTGAAGAAATAGTGAGCCCTCTGCCGTGAGGTAGTCCAATCCCAGCACACAAGCGCCCAGAGCCCAGCCAGCACCAAGCACCATGGCAGCCCCTAGAACACCTCCCTGGGCACTGCATTGGCCAGTGCATTTCTGGGCCCCATAGAGAACGGACAAGTGGCTGAAACTGTTGGCCCCGTTTGAAGGATTGCATCACACTTACATAGTTGTCAGAGCTGTAGCTTTGGACTCAGACCTCTGTGTTCAGATTCCAGGACAGCTGTAACTCATTGCATGGACTTGGTCAAGTTAGTTAACCTTTCTGACCACTCTAATTTCTGAAAATCAGGTAATAATGCCTACTTTACTGGGTTGCCAGAGCATAAAATAATATATATAAGAGGCCTACTGTCATAGCCTGAACGAAGTGGGTGCTTAATAATTATTAACATTGTTTATCCTGGATGACTGTGTCTCTGGAGGCCCCGGGATTATGCTCCAAGGCAGTGCTTCTCAAGCTTCAAGATTGGGGGATCTTGTAATGGTGAAGGTGCCAGTTGCAGGGTCGGGGCAGGGGGAGATGCTGCAGTTCTAACAAGCTCTCTGGTGGTGCTGATACTGACACCCCTAGCCCAAGACCAGGTAGGGACACATTATCCAAGTGCCCCAGAGGAGCATCCCTGGCCTCCTTTTTCTTCGCACTTGCCCAGGACAGCCCAGGTTAAAGGCATATTCATTCCAGGCCAGCTCTTATTAAGTGGGACCTGTGTTAGACACTGCTCCCAGGCCGAGGTTGCCAGTGACCAGCAGGATATTGAAAGCAAGAACATGTGTCAAAAACAAGACTGAGACAATAGCGTCCTTGACTTTGCGGAAGTTTTCCATGGGGTCTGGGCATGGTGGATATTGAGAAACCACAGTCTGTGCTTCTGGACAGCGCTTCCTCCAAGTCCCACAGCCCAGCCCATGATGCCTGAATAAAACCTTGTAAGGTCTAGATGTCAGCAAAAGGAGCTGGGGTTTCTGCCTGAACTCCTGAGAGGATGGAACTTTCTGCCCAGTCCCTCCAGGGAGGGGTTGTGCACGGGCAGATGGCTCACTGCGGGGTGGGGGGTGGGGCGGTGCTCGCCTTGCAGTGGCTGAGAGCTGAGGCTTTCACTCATCTGCTTCCATCTGAGGAGGCAACTTGCTTTGGTGGGAGAATTGGAGTCTGCATCTGGGACTAGTCTGCATCTGTGGCTTTGCTCCTCCCTCTCCGCTCTGCCTTGGCTGGGAAGCTCCCTTCATCCTCTATTCCACATCTGCAAAGCAGAGACTCGGCCTGGCTGAAACAAGGATGCTGCAGGTGGTCCCTGCAGGGGGCGCTTTTTTTTTTTTTAAATTGTGGCAAAATATATATGACAAAAAATTTGCCATTTTAACCATTTTAAAGTGTGCAATTCAGTGGTACTTACTCCATCAACCGTGGTGTGCATCCATCACAACTGTCTTCTTCTAAAACATTTTTTATCACCCCCAAACAAAAGCTGTGTCTACGGAAAAATAACTCTCCATTCCCCTGCCAGTCCCTGATAACCTCTGTTCTATTTTCTGTTTCTGTGAATACGCCTATTCCAGATGTTTCATATGAATGGATCATATAGTATTTGTCTTTTTGTGTGTTTTTTTTTTTTCCCACTTAATGTGTTTTTGAAATTCATCCATGTTATATCAAGTGTCCGTACTTCACTCCTTTCCGTGGCTGAATAGCACTCTATGGATAGACCATGTGCTGTTTCTCCACTCATCTGCTGATGGACACCTGGGTAGTTTCCATTGTTTATTTTTTATTTTAAACAATATTTATTTATTTGACTTAGTTGTGGCGCATGGGGTCTTTCGTCTTCCTTGGGGCATGTGGGATCTTTAGTTGCAGCAAGTGGGATCTAGTTCCCTGACCCGGAATTGAAGCTAGGCCCTCTGCATTGGGAGTGGAGTCTTAGCTACCGGACACCCAGGGAGGTCCCTCTATTGTTATTAATAAACTATAATTTTTTTGCTTGCCCCCGGTTCTAGGCAATGAGATATATCATGACATGAAACAGCATAGTTCCTGCCCTGACCCGGCAGGCAGCAGGCAGTGACAACAGAGAGATGAGTGCCTAGCAGGGCACACGTTGGAGGGGGCTTGGCTGCACTGGGTTCTTCTGGTCTTGCCTGACCAGCTGCTGACTGTGTGGCATGGTGTCTCCTTTTTTGGGCCTTGGCATTCCCATTTGTACAATGGACTTGCAGTGTAAGGACTATAGTCCTTGTTGGACCCCTGTGGTGTTGGCATGCTATAGTCCTGTGATACGAATCTTCTGCCGTGGGGTTCTAAGAGAATATCCCCTGCGTTTCTTTCTTGGGTAGGGCTTGCGGTAAGCGAGAACTGCACTGGCTGCAGAGCTGGGGCGTGTGGAGTCCGGGTATTTCCAGCATGGTGCTAGGCAGGAGGGCGACCCTGCTTGCATAACCACGGGGATACTGACTGCGCCCTGCAGGGGGGCCCCTTGTCCCCCCACCCCCTTCTCAGTGCCTGCCAGAGACAGTGTCCAGGCAACAGCGGGGCTGAGGACTGACTCCCAGGTCAGAACTCTGGACCCGCCGCAGAGGCCGGGGCTATGTGGAGACAGTCAATGTGGGGGACCCCAAGTGGGGTTGGATTATTTAGGGGGCTGTGTGGGAGTGTGTGGGGTTTAGGTAGGATGGGAATTAGGATGCCCGAGGCAGGGACAGCCAGAAGGAATAAGTGGTGGCTGGGAGGAACCCACAGCCTGGGTGGAGACTTCCTGTCAAAACAGCCACTTATCCTGGCTGGAGAGTGCATTCCTTTCCCCCAGGAGATAAGAAGGCCAGATTTTCCTTTCTCAGTGCTCCTTTGAGCTGAGAGCAGAGTTGGGTAAGCCAGTGGGGGCTTTGCAGGCTGGAGGCTGGGGGCTTTGCAGTCCTTTCCATCTGGCCCCAGCCTGCCCAGCTGGGCTCCTGGCCCCCCTCTCAGACTCCCTGCAGCCTTGGGTGAGCTCTGACCCCATCAACCAAGGGTTGATTCAAATCTTGTCTCCTCTCTGTGCTTCAGCTTCCTTACCTGAAAAATGCACCTATCTCGTTGAGCGAAAGTATGTAATGCACTTGGAACAGTGCCTGGCACAAACCTTTGCTCAGCAATTTGTGGCAATCCTGGTTGTTATCCAAAGACTCCACTTTGTTTCTTGGGTCCAAGTGAGTTGCGGATTCCTAAATTTCCTAGGGCATCTGACAATCCTCTGCTCTGTAGACTTTTCCAGGTGAAAAATCTCTTCTCATCTCAACTTGACCCCAAGGCCATTATAAAAAAAGTCTTGCTAAGCATGTAAAATAGAGCCAGTGTCAGAGGATGGAACAATTTCTCGGATATTAGAAATGCCCTCTTTCACAAGTGAGAGCTCCTTTTCTCAGGAGGAACTCCAGGACTGCTGTCCTAGATTGTAGGGGTTGGCAGGAGCTTCTCTTCTTACTGGAAACTAAGCCACTGCCTCCCAAGGGGGCTGCCCTGACATCCCCCCAACCCAGGCCCTTCATGCCCTGGGTTGCCTGGCCCTGGGGGCTTTTCCAGCTGTTCCTGCCAGTCAGTTGTCCTGAGGGTGGAGGCCTTCCCCCAGGGGCCTGGAGGCTCCAGGCTGCTCCTCCCCACGCCCTCTGGGCAGGCCCAGCTCCACTTCAGACTTCCCTTCTGGCTACTGCTAGAATGCCCAGCCTTCCCTCTGTGTATTTTCTCTCTGGGTGGGGGCCCGGGAGCTGGAAACCCTGTTCACATCCTCTCTCCACCCTCCCTTTGGAGGACCAAACTCACCAGGGCTGAAGCCAGAGAGGCGGTTGTGGTCTGGGGAAGGCTTCTAGCTCATGGAACAGAAGTCCTATGGAGAAGGAAATCCATGCTGTGGGCGGGGGCTTTGGGGGGATCTCTTCCTAACCCATCATTATTGCTCCTTCCAGTCAATACACCCTGATCTGGTTCAGTTTCAGAGTATTTCTGATGGCACACCTGTCGTGGACTAGAATTTTTATGACCCAGATCAATGGGAGAATCCAGCAAATGAGTATTTTGGGGACTCCAAATGGGACTCCAACCCAGGGTTCCTTTCCCACTTTCAACTCTCATGCCTTTCGAGTAGCTGGCTTCTAGCCAGTTCCCTCATTTATAAAAACAGACCAGTGAATTAGACCAGGAAGCTTTTAGTATCTGCATTAATGGAGGGTATACGTGACTGTCATACTCTAAGACCTAGTGGCGGGACTTGTAATTCATAATTGCTCTGTTTCATTAGTGGATGAAAAATGTGGTAGTGACCTTGTCTCACAGTCTGGAGCACACTTGGTATCCACAGCCACAGAGATGGTGAAGGGTAACAGGGAGGTTACCCTTTGCTACTTGGAAGAAAAACTATGACAAACCTAGACAGAAAATTAAAAAGCAGAGACATTACTTTGCTGACAAAGGTCCATCTAGTCAAAGCTATGGTTTTTCCAGTAGTCATGTATGGATGTGAGAGTTGTACTATAAAGAAGGCTGAGCGCTGAAGAATTGATGATTTTGAACTGTGATGTTGGAGAAGACTCTTGAGAGTCCCTTGGACTGCAAGGAGATCAAACCAGTCAATCCTAAAGGAAATCAATCCTGAATATTCATTGGAAGAACTGATTCTGAAGCTTCAATACTTTGACCATCTGATGTGAAGAACTGACTCATTAGAAAAGACCCTGATGCTGGGAAAGATTGAAGGCAGGAGGAGAAGCGGACAACAGAGGACTAGATGGTTGGATGGCATCACCGACTCAATGGTCATGAGTTTGAGCAAGCTCTGGGAGATGGTGATGGACAGGGAAGCCTGGCTTGCTGCAGTCCATGGGGTCGCAAAGAATTGGACACGACTGAGTGACGGAACAACAACAGAGAGGTAGAGGGCAGCACTGACAGCTCTGGAAGCTAGTTTGGGATTTTATATCCGCCTCTGGAGATCAGTGGTGCATTTGGATGATGTGCCCTGAGTCTTGAGAATGGACTTCTAACTGGCGGCTTTCAGAATTAGAAGGGTTCTGAAAAAGAATTTAGTTTACCTGTTACTGAGAGTGTGATCTACATCACCTGGGCTCATTTAGACTGCAGACTCTCATCCCTGGTGGACATCCCCACCTGGACATCCCAGGTGCCCATCCCAGGTGGACAGAGTTATCATTTGCATTTCGAAGAAGGGCTCACTTACAGTCCCACAGTGAGCCTGTGGCAAAACCAGAGCGTGAGCCCAGGTGTCCTGTTTCTTGGTCCTGTCACGGTTCTTCCCTTCCTCCCAGAGATCCCCAGGGCCTCATGCTCCACCCCAGGGAGGAGAAGAATAGCCTGGGCTTCTCCCAGATCTACCCTCTTTGAGCTCAGTTTGGGCACATTTTGCTGTCTCATGACTGAGGCTGCCTCACCCATTGCAGCTCCCAGACCTGACACCAAAGCCCTGAGGCAGAAAACTCCACTGAGCAGCCCAGGCCCCTGGGGGCTTGCTGGGCCGGACTGCCCATCTGTGTCCACTTTGGACCTTCTGGGATTGGGCCATATCTGAGTAAGTGCAGGGGCTGCGTGGCAGGAGCTCTGTGAGAGCCTCAGTGATAGGATGCGGCCTGGACATGCCTCTTTTCTCCTTGGCACTGACCTGTCTTTGTCAGGCCATTTTAGGCTTTCTGTCCCTCCCCCCAAATGCAGGTCTCTGTCCCCATGAGACAGAGTCCCAGAACCATCAAGGCAATGCCAGGCAACAGGCAGACCATCCCGGGTTGCAGGTGGGCTCTGCTGCGGAGGAGGCTCCTGGGAGGGGCGAGTGTCCAGGGTGAGGCGGGGCCCTTGGTCAAGGCACCCGGTTCACCTTTCCCTTCCTGCACACCCTACTGTACTTCCGGCTCCTCTGGGATCCTCGGAGGCCCGTGGCCTTCTCGCGCCCTCCCCGCCCCCAGGCCTTGTTTTGGTGTGTGTGTGTCCCTTCCCAGAAGCTCGGCCTCTCCTTTCCTTTTCCTTGCAGCGCTGCTCTTCCTGTGATGTCCTAGGATCCGGGCAGCCTGCCCCTCCCGCCTTCCTCTCCCTGGGCCCTTCCTCTGCTCTTTCTATTCCTGGTTGGACCGGCCTCTCCCATTGTCGTTCCCAGGAAAGGGCTGTCTTGCTGGTCAAGGGGTAGGGGACCTGAGCCAAGAAGAAAACCGGGTGGGAAGCCCCCGGCCCCACCCGGGCTTATCAGAGGGATGGCAGGGCCCCCGGTGCCAGTGTCGTTTTTAGATATCTCACTTTCCAAGTTAGTCAGTGGTGGCCATCTGACACCCACGGTAGAGGCGGGGGATGACTTCCCGCTGCCTCCTCTGATTTCAGCGGACCCCAGGGGCGGTGAGGGCGGGTGACACAGAGTTTCCCGGAAGCCACCTTCCCAGAGGGTGCAGCCCAGCCTGAGGGAGCTGCCGTTTGTAGCAGTGCTTGACTCCTTTGGCCCAGATGAGGTAGGCAGGGTCCTGTGATAGTCCTTGGGAGCAGATCCTTGACCCTGCAGGGGGCTTCCTATGGTGACAGGAAGCTGTGATACCTGAGTGCCAAGGGGGAAGGCCAGCCTTCAAGTGTCTTCCCTCCTCCTGCTCTTGCCTGGTTTTCGTCATGTTTTCTCTTTCCTCACTCTGTTCTATCTTTGTTCTTCCTAAAAGCTCATAACTCACGTGGGGCCAAAGAATTTTTTTCTGTGGATACAGAAGCAGATGTTCAGGTCAAACCCAGATATAGTTACATGCAGCAGCTGCAGGCACTGGGCATTCTGGGCCTCGCAGAGCTGGAAGACACCAGCTGAGAGCGCCGGAACCCCTCTTGCTACCAGCAGAGTCTCTGAAGGGCCCACAGAGGTGAAGACACTCACCTTAGAAATCTCTGGGGAAACAACTCAGGATAAATTGCAGGGAGTTGCTATGGTAGATGGAAACCGTTGACTTCAGACAGACCTGGGGTGGAGGCTGGGCTCTGCCTCTTCCCAGCTGTGCACACACCCCTCAGTGCATGTGGCATTCCACAGGGAGACCCCCGTGGGCCCCACAGAGGTGGAGAAGGGGAGATGCCATGACCTTGGGGGCGTTCCTCTCGGAGTTGCAGGAAACCTCAGCCGTATGCATCCCTCTGTGTGGGAGGGTGGTGTTGGGGACCTGGAGACCGGCCTCCCAGAGGAGAGGCCAGGGCTGTCATACAGGCAGGTCTGCTGTGTGACCTTGGACAAGACTCTTCTCCTTCATGAACCTGGTTTGCTCACCTCTGATCTTGCAGGGTAGTTGTAAGGATCAAGGATGATGTTGTAAAGGACTTGGTGCCCAGTGACTGGCACAGAGGAGGTGCTTAATAACTGATGACTTGTCACTGTGTTCAGAAGGGAGTGTCCCGGGATGTCGCTGGGGGACCTGCCCTGTCCCCATGCATGCAGACGCCTTGCCTGGCAGAGATGACAGCAGGAGATGTTGGCCTCTGTTCACCCCAAGGCACGGCATGGTGGGACTTGAGACGTCATAGGTTAGGTGGGGCCTGCCGGAAGTCTCAGGTACAGAGGCAGCCCCTAGCATAGAGGTCCTGAACCTTGGGGAGGCTTCAGGGAACCCCCCCACCCATGGAATGCAAAATGTGCTTTCATCAGATTCTCAAATGGGGCCATGACTAGAAGAATTAGCAAATCAGGCAGCAAGACCCACTGTGAGAGGCCGTGGCAGGTGGTGTCTACTCAGCCCTGCAATGCTGGATGTGGCCAGCGGACCTCAGGCCACGCCTTAAGTACAAATTCTTCTGAGACATCAGTGCCTGACCTGGGTCCAGCTGGACCAGAGGTTAGTGTTGTGGGCAAGAGACTGGGGCCCCAGAAGTCAGGATGAAGGCCAGGTCTTCTGTGGGGCTAGCTCAGGACTGGGGAGCATGATGTGGGGGGCTGTCAAGTGGGTGGAAGTCATAAGGGCCCCGGGAAGGTAAGGACAGAGGCAGTGAGATAGGTCCACCATGCGAGCCTAGGCCTCCTTCTCGTCCACTAGAATGCGGCATGTGTGAATGGTGGCCGTAAGGTCCACCCCTGCTGGACTGGGCTGTGTCAGAAATGATCTCTCTAGGCCTTGAATTCCAGCTTGAGGAAAGTCACTGCAGGGTCTTACCTCAGACACCTGAGGCTGTAGGTGTTTCCTCCCTATCTTTTGCTCAATTTCATTTTTTTTTCCTTCTGTTTCTTTTTTGCCCCTTATTTTACTTGCCCTATCTTACTTATGTTTTTCTCATAAGCTACTTATTTTGAAAAATGGGGCAAGTATCATTTTGAAAAACAGGGAGAGTATAAATGGAAAGGAAAAAAAAGAATTAAATTTGTTTATAGAAAAGCTTTCTGGAGAAAGTAGGCTTTCAGTTGTGGGATGTTTGTTTGTTTTTACAAAAGGCATTACCTTTTGATGATAAGTGGATTATGCTCATGACAGACAACATGGAAAGTTTTTAAACATTAAAAAAAAAATTGCCCATGATTGCGTTATACAGACAACAACAATTAGTTTTTGGTATATTTGCTTTTTTTACATATATACATTAAAACTTTTTTTTGTATTTATTCTATAAATGGTATCCAATTTCTTACTTAATATATGTCATATGTAACATGGATAGGTTTCTTTGGCACTAGTAAGTCTTTATAAGGATTTAAAATACCTCAACCTTTCAGTTGGACATTTAGACACTCCCCACTTACACGATTATAAATAACTCATTGACAAGCATCTCTGTTCATAAAGTTCTTGTCGAAGTTAAGATTTCCTTGAGAACAATTCAGGACTGGACTTGGGGGGAAAGCGCTGGGGTCAGTGGCAGTTGTCAGTGTGAGCGTGTGCTTGTGAGCATGTGAGAGCTGCATTTGTGATCATCCTGCAGAGGAGGGACCCCGCCCCCACCCCTGCTGCCTCGAATAAGCCAAGTGACTCATCCTCTCAATCTGTGGATCTCGTTGGTGGGATGATGGAGAAAGAGAAGAGGCTTCCCAGTGACTCATCTACAGCGCCTGAGATCCCTCTGGTCCTTCAGGCTGACCGGGGCCAGGCCCTTCAGGCCTGGTGACCAAAGGCCTGCCTGTGTCAGGGTGGCTTCGGGGACAGCCAGGATCCGTGGAGCCTGATGAAGTGTTCTTGATCCTCACGGCCGGCCTGCCCAGCGCACAGCCCTGTGCTCAGATGTGCTCAGACCTGTGTGTCATCCAGCTTGGCCGAGCTCCCTTCCAAGGCAGGCTGGGCTGGTTTTCTCCTCAGAAAGTCTAGTCAGCAGGGTCAGCCAGCGGATAAACTAAAGTTAACTTAGCTATTATTGCTTTTCTGTTAACAAGGGGAGGACCAGCTGTGAAGATGCCAAACCATTCGGAAATGCTGCACAGTCGTTGGGATCTAAGGTTCAGGAGAAAGAGAGCAATTGACAATGATTTTAAGTCCTGACCGGACTCCCCAGGGTTCCTTGTGCTTCACTGAGCTTTCATTTTACTTTTTTTTTTGAAAAATATTTTTCCTATGAAGATATGAGTCTTGGAAGCCATGAGAAGTGCCCGTGATCTCGGACTCATCAGCAAGCCAGCACTCTTTACTGGCTGGAAGCTCGGGGTGAAGTTCAGCCCCGAGGGTGGTGGAGGACAGGCTGGCAGGGGATTATCACCACAGCCCTGGGGGTCAGCTATGGAGAGACTAATGGCTAAGTGCTCGTCTTGCATGTCATAGGGGATAGAGGGAAAAAGATCAAGACCGAGTTGTGGACTAGAGCGAGCAGGAACAAACCAACTCATTCTCTAAAAACCGACACTGGATATCCTGCATGTTCCTGAGCCCAAGGACACCGGACTTGTATCTTAAAATTCCACAGCCCACTAACACATCCACAGATACTGTTCAAGGTGACCCCCTTTGACAAAAAAGCAGTATCTGTAGGAGTGAAACCTCTTAACTGCATTTAAGGCAATGTAAAAAATGTTTAAAATGCTTTGAAGAAATCAGATCTGAGATGTTTCTGCTATCAAGTAGTCGCTGAACCATCAGACTGAAAGCACGGAAGCAAAAGATCCAAGAGCAAGGTTCTTTCAGCATGACCCATATTTGCACCCTGCCTGCTGTGTGGCAGGCACAGTGGCTGGGCCTGGGGGACAGAGGTGTTTAAGAGCAGATCTCTAGCCCCAAGGAATCTGGTCATGGAGGGCACTTAGGAGGAGGATTCTGATCAGGGAGTTAATGTAAAGCCTGAAGAGAGCAGCGTTTGGGTTGGGCTTGAAGAGTGAGCACCATATTGATGTTCAGAGATGTGGGGAAGAGTCTGGAAGCAGGGGACACAGGAATGGGTACTAGTGGGCTTCTTGGGCAGGGTGGTCTGTGTGACTGCTGGGAAGAGGAAAAGGCAAAGCACGGATAGGGAACGGTGGGCCATTGCCAGGTTGTGCAGAGCTTCCACACTCATCTTAAGGAGTTTGGACTTTATTCTGTAGCTAATAGGAATCTATGGGAAGGTTTTTGAGCAGGGAGTTAATGTAATTTTTTAAATGGAAAGCAAACACATCAGTGCATGCTCATCAAAAGATTTCAGCTGTACTGAAGTCTACAAGCAAAAAAAAAAAAAGCTCCCCTTGCTAGAGGTGACTACTCTCTTCTTCATGTCATTTTATTTACCTACATCCGTAGATATATATATATATATATATATATATATATATATACACACACACACACACACACAAAAGTCAAGCCCTAGATGTGGGAAGGAAGATGTTTCTATCATCTTCTGTATTCTCTCCCTGACTCCCCACATCATACCTACCTTTTACTATTTAAAGTTACTATTTAAAGCTAGGACTATTTACTATTTAAAGCTGGGACTGTAATCTAGGGAACTTGTGCTATGTCTTGTCACTCGGCTCATTTTGCTTTCTTGGATTATTTCAGAACATGGTTTTATTGGATATTCACCAGAACTGCTACAGAACAACACTCTGCCAGATTACAGCCCTGGAGAGTCCTTTTTCACTGTCTTCGGGGTGTTCTTCCCTGCAGCTACAGGTACTGGCATTCTTTTTCATTATCATGTTAGGGATATAAGTAAATGCTTGGTTCCCAAAATGCAGTATCATAATGGACCTGTATGTGCTTTTAGGGTATATACCTGACTTTATAGATGGCCTTAGCTTTAACTACACATCTATTATTTTGACAGAGGCTTTACTTGTTCATAATTCCTGAAGGCTCCCAACATGATTTGATCCTCCTTACCCCTTATACTTACATATTGACACCTCTTGGCTAAGTTAGAAGAGGGGACATATTCTCTTAGGGCTAAGCAGGCTGGATTCCTCAACAGGACAGCTGCCCTTTCCACCTTGTAGCGAGTACAGACTGGTCTCTAATCTCCCCCTCCCCTACCCCAACCCACATGTCTTCTCCCAGGGGCAGAGAAATGCTCTTATCCTCTTACCACTTTGGCCGTGGGTGGAATCAGGATCCCACGGGCAAGGACTGCGTCCTCTCCCCCACTTTCCCGTTCCATGGTGCCTGCAGAGGAGCCTTGCACAGCTGAGGTCCTGGTAGAACTCCTGTTGCATGCTCGGGTCCCAGGCCCAGAAGGTAGTAAGCTAACGTATTGACCAAGTGCTCCACAAGAAATAACCATTTACTAGGGACTGGGCTTGTTCCAAGAACACAGACTCAAAAAAACGTTTCTTTCTCCGTCCAGGCAGTGTTGATGCCCTGGAGCTGATTTTGTCTCCTTTTCCTCTTCCCTCTGCCTTCCTCCAGAGAGAAGGGAGGAAAAGCTACTAGATTGTTGAAAATTTAAGAGACTGTCCCTATCAGATGTGGACAAGGATTTGGAGGAACTGGAACTTGCATACATTGCTGATGGGAACGTAAAATGGGACAAAAACCAAACATACCCAGCCATTCCAATCCTGGTTATCTACTATTGAGGGGAAAAAAAAAAAAAAAAAAGCATGTATCCATATAAAGACTTGTATATGAAAGTTCAAAGCAACTTAGTTTGGTATAGTCCCAAACTGGAAGCAACTCAAATACTCATCAACGGGTGAATAGAGAGACAAATTATGGTGTCACCACACAATATAAAACTAATCAGCCATTAGAAAAAGTGAACTATTGATAACTTGTGACGATGTAGATGACTCTCAAAATAAGGCTGCTGTGTGAAAAAAGTCAGGCAAAAAGAGAGTTCCTTTTTAAAAAGATAAAATTATTTAAAAATCCATTTATATAAAATTCCAGAAAATGCAAACTACAGTGACAGAAAGCAGGTCAGTTAATACCTAGGAGTGGAGGTGAAGGGAGCAGGAGGGAGGCCAAAGAAATTTGAGGGGATGAAAAAATGTGTTTCTCACTGTGGTGATGGACTCGCAAGTATGTTCTTGTCAAATTTTACAGACTGTTACACTGTAAACTTGCAGCTTATTGTATGTTAGTTATACCTCAGTAAAGCTGTTAAAACGTGGGGGGAAATTACTGACTGTAGTCATATTTAACAACTCCCCTGAATCCCATTTCTCCCTCTGGCCACCGCCCCTTTCTCTCCCCTGCACAGCCACAGTCTCTGCTCTCCCAACCACTTTCCTGCCTCCTGCTCTACTCGTCCACTCACTCCTTTTGGAATTCCAGGCCTCTCTCTCCAGTGAAATGGTTCTTTCTAAAGTCATCAGTGGCTTCCACTTAGTTCAGTGGGTACTTAAAATTTCTCAGTGTGTTTGACCTCTCAGCCGCGTTCCACTTTCTCCTCATTTCTCGTACCTTCTATGATGTAGCATCCTCATCTGACCCTCTTGATAGGGGCATCCTCTTCTGCCTGCCCATTCAATGCTGGGGTTCTTCAGGCTGTGCCTACTGTTTCCCTTGGGATCTCGTTCATGCCCATTGTTCAGGGACCACCCACAATGCTGGCCATTCCCAGATTTATGCCTCTAGCCCCGACTTCTCTAAGCTTCACATCATGTATTTAAGTGCCTACCCGACACCTTCTCTTGGTATCCTAGACTCAGCATGTTCAGAATCCATCCCTCCCATCAGCCCCAACTGGTTCTCCTCCACTCCTGATCTCAGGGATGGCACCCTCATCCCCGCAATTGCTTGAGCTAGTAATGGGGAGTTACTTCTGACACCTTCCTCTTGCCAGGCTCCTCTGTCCATGGGCTTCGCCAGGCAAGAATACTGAAGTAGGTTGCTATTTCCTCCTCCAGGGGATCTTCCCAACGGGATTGAACCCATGTCTCCTGTGTCTCCTGCATTGCAGGCAGATTTTTTTTACCCACTGAGCCATCGAGGAAGCCTCTTCCTTACCAGTCTCCTCCAAGTCCTGTGAATTTTACCTCCTAAATTTACCTGCCTTTACTCTCGCTTCCCTCTGTCTCTACCACCTGACCACTCTGCCCCAAGCTTCATTTCTCAGTTGAGTAACTAAGGCAACTCCGAGTTGACACCCCTCCTCCCCCCTCCCTCTTTGAGGCTTAGTCACAGGAAGGAGGCTGGAGCTAGGTCTCGGTGATGGCAGGTAGCATGCTGTTCTACAATCCAGGTGTGCCAGAAACAATGCGTTTCTTTCATCTTAATGAAGTGGAAAGAGTTGGTCTCTGAGCCTAAGCCTTCAGGCTGCCAGGGTGGCTGGGAACTGATGTCAGTCACTCCTCATGCCTCTGCCTTGCCTGTCAGGTCTCAGGGTCTCACTAAGTACAGGGCGTGTCAGGGGCTCTGGCTGTTCATCATCTGTGCTCTGAGCCAGGCCCTCCCACAGCCCTGTCTGCAGCTCCCTTTAGGTTTATGGTCTCTGCTGCTTCCGAGCCACTTTGGGGGATGGAAAGTTTGCGGAACCTGGGAACCGTGTGCCTAGAGTCTGTGTACCTCTCAGACCCTCTTTCCTGAGGTCTTGCTGGATCCCACTGGTGCTGCCAGGGAGTAGGCCTCAGGTCCCCGTTGTTCAAATCCTGTGGGCCTTTCTCTTCCTGCCCAAGCGTGAGGGGCAATCTTCTGTTCTAATACGGGTGACACTGCTGTCCAGGGCCAGCTTAGTGAGCATGAATTTATGCATTCACACTTGGTCATAAGCTCAGAAGGACCCCACACTTGGTTTAATGCTTTGCTGTTGCTAAAATTCTTTTTTTTTTTTTTTTGCTAAAATTCTTAATAATTTTTGAACAAAGGGTCCTACATTTTTTTTGCACTGGGCCCTACAAACAATGTAGCAAATAGGTTTTGTTCCCGCCATGCTCTCCCCAGTCACTCTGCAGCTTCTTTTCTACCTCCTGCTGCTGCTGCTGCTGCTAAGTCGCTTCAGTCGTGTCCGATTCTGTGTGACCCCATAGACGGCAGCCCACCAGGCTCCCCCGTCCCTGGGATTCTGCAGGCAAGAACACTGGAGTGGGTTTCCATTTCCTTCTCCAATGCATGAAAGTGAAGTCACTCAGTTGTGTCCGACCCTCAGCGACCCCATGGACTGCAGCCTTCCAGGCTCCTCCATCCATGGGATTTTCCAGGCAAGAGTACTGGAGTGGGGTGCCATTGCCTTCTCCTAGATCCTCTAAAATCTCCTAAGGGCCCAGCCTTTTGAGAAACAGAAACCAAAACAATGTGAAAAGTCTGCTTCTTCCCTGCCACGTATTTCCACCAAGACAATAAAATAAAGGTCACGTTCCTCTTGAATGGACAGAAAAGGAAAGGGGGAGGGGATGAAATACACGAAGAAGAAAATTTTTGAAAATTTTTAACATTAACATCTGAAAATATTTTCTAGCCCCTTCTGCTCCCCATTCCCCTACACCTTGCCCCTCCCCAACACATTCAAGAGGCTTCCCACCTGAGCCTGGCCTGTTTCCCACCTGAGCCTGTTTCCTTGGGCCTGGCAGGGAGTCCTGATGCCAGGTCAGATCCTTGCTTGCAGGTGCCAGGTTAGCAGCTCCAGCTGAAGCAGGGCCGTGGTCCTTTGAGGCAGGCAGTATCACCAGGATGTTGCCTTATGTGCGTGACCCTGTCAGGTCCCCTCCAAGCTTCTCCCATGGCTTCTGTCCTTTTTATTTGCAGGCCTTGCATCTTGTAAGAGAGGGAATGCCTGGCCTGAGTGAAGGGCCCAGGGTGACAAGCCTTCCCTCTGGTGCTTCACCCTTCAGTAGGGAATCAGCAGTGCCCTGAGGTTGGAAGATGCCACCCAGGAGCCCAGAATTTGAGCTGGACTACCATTTGAGATCAGCCAGTCCAGCAAGTGACTCTCAACTTTTTATCTTTTAATCCATGTTCGTTTTTGTTAATCATACTGAAAACCTTACTACACTGGAAATTCTGTGTCTCCCTGGACCAGAAGGAGTATCTTGGTCCTTTCTTTGAGAAAGATTCTACCTAAGAAGATTAGCCAAGCTTCTTTATTTTCTGTGGCTTAAATTATGAAGGTATTGTTTGGTAATATTCCAAATATAAAATTATAATATTGAACAAACTGTCTACACAGGCCTCTTTTACCCCACCCCTCTCAAGGGATGTGCTTTTCTGCCTCCCTGACACCCCCGGCCCCATCCCCACCCTCCACACCCCCATCTGGGCCCAACCAGGTTGAGAATCACTGATCTGGGAAATGAGCACAGAGGAGTTTATGAAGGATTGCGGAAGGTCACCCAGCTAAGGTGCGGAAGGTGACCAGAGTTGTTAGGAGAAACACACTGAAACTGCCTGCTCTCATCAGGCACCATAGTAACCATTCCTGTGAGTTATTTTACGACAGGAGGTCCTGGTAAGGAATACAGAACTAAAAAGCCACCAACAACCGGTAGAATTTGGGAAAGGTCAAAAGGAGATACTCATGTCCCATTGACCTCCCAGAATCCTCCTTGTTAGAATCCATCTTGACTGAGCAATGTGTGCACCACCAGGAAGGGCCCTGAGTCAGAATGATTGGCCAGAGACAGCCTGGAAACTAATCCCATCACCATAAAACCCGAGACTGCAAGCCACAGGGCAGAGCAGGTCTCCTTGGTTCCCTGACCCTCTTGCTCTCCACCCAGGCGCCCCTTCCCAGTGAAGTCCCTTGCTTTGTCAGTACGTGTCGCCTCTGACAATACTTTTCTGAGTGTTAGACAAGAGCCCACTTTCGAGCCCTGGAAGGGGTCCCCCCTGCAACAGAGTTGGGCCACCATCCCTCTGTAAAGGGTTGCCTCTCCTGGCTATCTCTGTTTTCCAGGGGCTCCAGTGTAAACACAGTAGGCAGGACAGGCAATTTGTATCCCTTGGCTTTCCCCTGGCAGATGTTCCATTAAGCTATGAAAAGCATGGATGATTGGCAGTTTCCATGGTGACGGATTTGCCAAGGATTAGCTCTGAGTGAGTCATGGCTGGGGCTCCCTCCAAAGCCATCCTCTCCTGGAACAAGAGAACCTCCAGGCTGTGAGAGGGGAGAGGAGTTTGGAAGAACAGACACTTCCAGTCCCCTGACCCTGCATCCTCATCTCTGACCAGTGATGTTATTTAGGTTACTCTAGAGATTTTATCCCCGGGGGCGGGAGACTTCTGGGGAGAATAGCTGAAGCCTAGGTTTCAGTGGCTCCTCTGGAGTTAGGAAGCAAGGTCTTCTGTCAGTGCTCCTCGCTGCACTCCACCACACCCTGTGGTGGTGGCTGCAGGGTGGGGCTGGGACCTTGGAATAGACTCTGCATTTAGTTTCCCAAAGCACTTTCCTTCTCTGAGCTATACCACCAAACTTTCTCTGAAAAACAAACACCTCTCCCTGTAGTTATTCATACACACACATAGGCACTCTGGGAATCTGGGACCACAGTACATGTAGGAACTAGAAAATGGAAATTCACTGGGATAAATACCATTGTGTGAAGTTGTGTAACCCTTGTCCCCAAATTTCAGACTCCTGCTGGAAAGGATAAGGGCCTCTTGTGGTTGACCACACCCAGCATCAAAATGTATGGGGGAAACCAGCAGCCTTTACCAGAATGTCCACGCTTACCTTTGTGGTCAGGTGCCCTGCTATTTCTGTGACATCCTTTGGCCTCCCTGGACCTGATCCTATCTCTCCCCACCCCGCACACATACACACACTCTGAGAAGTTCTGGAATCTACTGGGCTCTTCCAGATTGGCTGGCTGTCTCTGGGACCCTCAGCTCTAGGCATCCATGCTGGCTTTGCCTTCAGCCTATCCGTACATTCCTTCTCTCCCAGTGTATCCCCAGGCCTCCTCCTAAATTATGTGTTCTTGTGGGTGAGAGAACGAGGACCTGCTGGGGCAGAATGAGGTCTTGTTTTAAGGAGCAGAGAGCCTGAGGAAGGACAGTCTGAGGGCGGGACTCACCTCTCTGCATTCTGATGGACTTGTGAGCAGGAACAGGAGAAAGGGAGGGAGCTTTATAATTATTATATATGTTTATTTTTGTAATCTAACTTATAGAATTTATGATTTTATCAAATTATCACAGTATCTATAATAATTATCATTACAGTAGCCTACAACATCAGGCACTGTGCTGAACACTTTATAGTCTTTCATTTAAACCTCATCATGACCCCAGTGCTTCTATCAGATGCAGATTTACCATTAAGCTAATGCAGCCTGGGTTTCAGGGTCCCTTGGTTGCATGACCTCCTTCTAAAGTTCCATTTCATATTCATAACTTTGTATTTTTAAAAAGTTTTAGGCCCCATGGAACCTGTATCCTTCCCTGGGTTCTATTATTAATCCATCTTACATATGAGGAAACAATGACATAGAGAGGTGATTTCCCAAGGTCACCCGACAAAAAATGGTGAACCCCATCGCTTCCCATGTGCTTTGGCAAGGATGCTGGAAAAGAGGACACACGTTTGTCTGGAGCTGTACTCTACCCGGAAGTCAACAAATCCTGCTGGAATCCTAGTGTTTGAATGTCCCATTATTCGACACAGTCTGTCTCAGCAGCATCTCTAAGGCATTGTGAGGGTGGAGCACTGACTAGTTCTGCCTCTAAGAATAGAGCAAAGAGGGGAGGAAAGATTCCCACCTTAACAGCTAGACAAACCAATCAGCCAGGTGTGGGCAAGGAGTGGGGTTTGGCAATCAGGTGGAAGGTAAGGAGGGGCAGCCAGAGTGCTTAGGAACCCAGGGGAGTTCTGAGAGCAGAAGGGAGCCCATCTTCCCCAAATGGACATTCAAAAAAAATGTTTTTTTATTGTGGTATAGTTGATTTACAATGTTATGTGAGTTACAGGTATACAGCAAAGTGGACCAGTTATACATATACATATATACATATATCCACTCTTCTTGTTTTTTTTTTAAGATTCTTTCCCCATATAGACCATTGAGTAGAGTTCCCTGTGCTATGCAGCAGGTTCTTATTAGTCATCTATTTTATAGATAATAATGTGTATATGTCAGTCCTAATCTCCCAGTTTATCCCATGCCCCCACCCCCAGGTGGACATTTATTTAGCACCTACTAGGTGCCAGGCACTGTGCTAGGTGCCTTATAGATGTTCTTTCTAGCTTTACAACAACCCTGCAAGGTACATGATCTTATCCTCATTTGCAAATGGGGAGACCGAGGCTCAGAGCCACACTGCCTCCAAACAACAAAAGGTGGCAGATAAGGTTAAGTCACTTTAGTGCATGGATATTCTACTTTAATGAAAAAGAAAAATAATAAATTTATGAACTTAAAAAAAGGAACAAAAAAGGCAACAGAGAAACAGTCTCTAAATGGAAAGGGAAAATTGAAGGCTTCTAAAGTAAGAGTAAGTAGTTCTTTAATGACCAACCAACAGAAACCAGGAAAGTCTAGAAAATGATTAGGTATTTCTCTTTATAAAAAGTATTTATTTATTTATTTTTGGCCGTGCTGGGTCTTTGTTGCTGTGTGCGGGCTTTCTCTGGTTGTGACATGTGGGGGCTATCCTTCATTGTGGTACACAGGCTTCTGTCTGTGGTGGCTTCTCTCGTTGTAGACCATGGACTCGAGGACATGTGGGCTCAATAGCTGCAGCTCGAGGGCTCTACTAGAGTGTGGGCTCAGTAGCTGTGGTACACAGGCTTCCATACCCTGTGGCATGTGGGATCTTCCTGGACTGGGGATCGAACCCAAGTCCCATGCATTGGCAGGCAGATTCTTAATCACTGGACCACAAGGGAAAAGTGAAGTCGCTCAGTCATGTCTGACTCTTTGCGACCCCAGGGACTGTAGCCTACCAGGCTCATCTGTCCATGGGATTTTCCAGGCAAGAGTGCTGGAGTGGGTTGCCATTTCCTTCTCCAGGGGATCTTCCCAACCCAGGGATTGAGCCCTGGCCTCCCACATTGCAGGCAAATGCTTTATCCAGAAAGCCCAGGCTTTTTTTTTTTTTTTTTCCCATTGTTTCCTTGTCGTTCAGTCACTGTGTCGTGTCTGACTGTGACACCATGGACTGCAGCACTCCAGGCTTCCTTGTCCTTCCTGGAGTTTGCTCAAACTCGTGTCCATTGAGTCAGTGATACCATCCAACCTTCTCGTTCTCTGTTGCTCCCTTCTCCTCCTGCCTTCAATCTTTCCCAGCATCAGGGTCTTTCCCAGTGTGTCAGCTCTTCACATCAGGTGGCCAAAGTATTGGAGCTCCAATATCAGGCCCCTTCAGCGTTGACTTCCTTTAGGACTGATTGGTTTGATCTCCTTGCTGTCCAAGGGACTCTCAAGAGGCTTCTCCAGCACTACAATTTGAAAGCATAAATTCTTCAGGACTCAGTGTTCTTTATGGTCCAACTTGCATGTCCACACATGACTACTAGACAAACCATAACTTTGACTATTCCAATCCCAGGATCAAACCTGCACCTCCTGTGTCCCTGCATCGCAGGTGAATTATTTACCCATTGAGCCACTGGGGAAGCCTTTTTTTTTTTTCTTAAGAATTCTCATTTTCAGGATCAAAAAAGAAAATAGGGTGGGAGTGGGATTAAAATAACAGGCAAGAGGTGAAGACTTTGATCTCTGTGCACTATGGTTGATGAAGGGGGCAGCAAGAAAAGGCAGAGGACCACTATCTTGCAGATGCTGGTAAGTGGTTAATGGACATTTATCCTGGTTATTTTTATCAATAGCTGATCCTAGAGATGTTTAAGGGATCAGTTCCTCTCCTGACCATCCACGTCTGTTGTCACAGATATTTGAGCCAGGGTGCCAAGCCAAACCCCCCAGTTCACCTGGTGCCACACAACCAGACTGTGAGGTTAATGGCAGTGCCCAGAGAGGTCTGGATGATGCTGGAGGTTTAACCTCCTCAACTCAAGCTGGTAAAGTGATGGCCAACACCACCACCCTCACATGTGAAAGCTGAGTTGGTGAGGAGATGTAAAAGGCCTTAGGACTAGGACGGAAGACCAAGTCAGAAGGCTTTACCTGTGTGAAGAAACCTGTTGCCTAAGTCATATGGTCACAAGATGCAGCCCATATCATCATCCTGATATAGGGTGAGGACGTGGTTTAGGGTAAAGCAATTAACTGCTTCCTGGAACTGGCAGCTCAAGACCAACGAGGAGGGGAAATGCCCTGGACCAGGACAGACTAGTGATTCAGAACTGGTGACGGAAATTGCTGTAGGAAAACCAATGTGTGGTGCTGATTATAACTGATTATAAGTAGGGCTGATTATAACTAAGTTCAGCACTCTTGTGGGGGCGGTAGCCCCAAATTAATCATGCCGTTACTCTGGTTTAAAAAGAAAAATCCAAAAAGGGCATGGGTGTTAGGAGGAAATGGAGAGACTGTATGATGTGGAAGAAATAACATGACTTGAATTAAGGAACCTTCAACATGAGTTCTGCTGGTTTTGTAAGCAGCTAGCTTGAAAACATGATCAAAATTGCTTCCTCTTTTGGGGTCTCAGTTTCCTCATCTGTGAAATAAAAGGCCAGAGTCAATGATCTCTAAGATACCTTCCAGCTTTAAGAATTGATGATTCTAAATAGCCACTTTAAAGATTTTTAGGAAGCCTGCCAAAAAGAGGATAAAGATCAAATAGGAATTACAAAATGGACACTTGGTGTTTTCCAATGATTAAAGTGTTTCTTTTTTTTAAAAAAGTGTTGAATGTCAAATAAGTTTTGGGAAATAGTATGTGCTACATTTCTCTTCTTAGAAATGGACAATGAAAATTAGAATGTTGTATGGTAAGGCAATGGCACCCCACTCCAGTACTCTTGCCTGGAAAATTCTATGGACGGAGGAGCCTGGTAGGCTGGTAGTCCATGGGGTCGCTAAGAGTCGGATATGACTGAACGACTTCACTTTCACGCATTGGAGAAGGAAATTGCAACCCACTCCAGTATTCTTGCCTGGAGAATCCCAGGGACGGGGGAGCCTGGTGGGCTGCCGTCTATGGGGTCGCACAGAGTTGGACACAACTGAAGTGACTTAGCATGGTAAGTCCAGCAGTAAGAATCTCTCTGATCTTGTTTAATCAAGGTTTTCCCCACTGTTACATTTTTTAACTGTGGAACCTTTTTTTAGGGGGGCATTATTTGTAAATATTGCTGTGAAATAATACTTATTCTACTATTCCTCCACTAAATCTAGCTCTAACATTAAGAATATTTTTAAATTGTAGCAGAAGTAGAAAGATAACTAGGAAATCTCTATAATACCTGATAAGCATGGGTGAAAAAATATGAAATCAAAATAACTCTTCTAGATCTAACTGGTAAGCAAGACATTTATAGTCCACCAGAACTAGAGATCATCTGCTCAAGAATTGTGTAGTCGTGCAAGGGCAAAATTCTGGGAGTAACAGTGTGCAAACCAATCTAACAGGTGTGCCCGGAACACCCACGGGAGTCACCCCGAGGCTTCCTGTCTGGAGTGCAAGTTACTGCCATTTCCTTGTCTTGGGAGTTTTGTGTTCACGGTACTGACTGCCTATTTTCTGGCTTGCCTGTTTTGTCTCACAAGCCCACTTCCTGGCTGTCTGGGTCTGGCCCATTCCTGAGGGTGGCCTATGTCAGTGTCAGCTGTTTCTGCTCCCACTGAGCAGGATTCCCACGTGCCCCATACCAGGCCAGCTAGTAGGACCTCTAATTAAAGGCAGGGTCATCACTGTGCAAGGGATTGTGGAGAGAGAAGAAAAGGGCGTTTGTTTGTTATGAATACAGAACCTTTTTGGAAGCAGGAAGCCATTACGATTATCAATCACTTTCCTAGACAGAAGCGCCTATGGCAATGGAGTTCTTGTGGCTCCTTATTTCTAGAGTTTTGTAAATGATCTGAAGGAAGGCGTACAGAAAGACATGACAAACTAGAGGAGGTACGAAAATGGCAAAGAATACATAGCAGTATGTAACTTTACAAAGCTGAATGAATGGGCATAGAACTGCCAGGAGCTTGGGGGCAGAATGAAGTCATTGCTGAAAGTAGGAAGCCAGGCAGGTAAGACACTGGTAAACCTGGTGACAGGTGGGAACCTTGGCAGAGGTTCAGCAATTGGGAGGTTCAGAAAGAGGAGGTGTTAATGGACGAAGTTAGCGGGGCCTGAGTATCAGGTAGACATGGGGATCTGGCCAGGGCTGGCCTTGGCCATCAGACTGTTCTAGCAACAAAGGACATGGTCCCGTGAGCTGTGGTCAGAGTAAGGCAGGTCCTCAGCCTTGCTCTCTTGATCTAAATAAAACCTGTATGTGATTTAAAAAATAAAAAAAAATAGTGCAGAGGTGCTTGTAACATAAAGCAGTAGTCTCTCAGCCTGCCCTCCCTCCTCCACCAACCTGACCACCCAAAGAACCCCTCTACAGGGGCAACCATTTGTAGTCATTTTAGTACTTCAGGAGCTAACTGCATTACCAAGCAACATGCCTACATCTGAGCTTCCCTGGTGGCTCGTTGGTAAAGAATCCGCCTGCAGTGAGGGATCCGCAGCTGGTGTGGGTTGGATCCCTGAGCTGGGGAGATCACCTGGAGGAGGGCATGGCAACCTGCTCCCATATTCTTGCCTGAAGAATCCCATCAACAGAGGAGCCTGCTGGGTTATGGCCCAGAGGGTCGCAAAGAGTTGGATACAGGTGAAGCAACTTAGCCTGCATGTATAAGCTTATATCTATAACTTGATAGTCAAAATCACATGTAATTTATTGACTCCATGGTAAGAAATGTAGAGGGTTTAGCTTCCTTACATGTTCCTTTATCCACTTCCCAATTTTTAATAGTCATATTTTAATTTTTAGTTCTTTTTTGATTATCTTTATAACTTTAAATAATATGCTTAAGTCTGTTATCCATCCTAGGCTATATCTCTTCACTGCTTATTGTTGGTGTGGAAAATTAATATTCTGTGTTGTGTTGTAAGATTAATGTATTAGGGTCATATTTATTTCATGTGTAAAGTATTTTGACAAGGAATGCATTAGTTATCTTAAAGGAATCCCTGATTTTAAGGGATTCTGAATAATCCTTTTATATTTATGTTTTAGAGCAATATCAGGGAAGCTATGACAAGTTGATGACTAGCAGGTAAAGAGGAAAATCTCATGAAAGCTGTAGTTTACAACTTGCAGTGAACAAACACAGTTTCACACACCCCCACACCCACACCCTCTCTCTCTCTACTAAAAAAGTTTTTTTTTCTTTTTTCTTTTGCCTTTAGGTTACAAGTCAACAGGTTTTGGAACTTCAAAAACAAGCTGTTCAATATTCTTGGAAATTTCTTTGCTCCTCTTAGCAAACATTTAGAAACTCCCCTTTATGATGACAAAATACAGAATAAATTCTAGCATTAACTTTAAATTTATTGCAGCTGGTATATAAATATTTCCTGGCCATTTCCTTATTGCCCTAACAAACTTAATGGCTAACTCACATTTCAGGTTTTCTTATTAAACTAACTGAAGCTTGTAACATTCAGCCAGTCCTGAGTGAAGATCCTGGGACTTTTGTTTCCCACACTACTACAACAAAAATATGAGTGCCTTTCCTCTTTCTAGTTTTCTTTTCTCTTTTCATTTCGTATTAGCTGTTAGCTATAGCTTTATGTTACTTTGTCAAGGTAGATAATATTTGTATTCTACTTTGCAGCTAAAGTTAAGTCCTCTGGGCTGTGTCTATGACTATGTAGTCGTGGTTCACTGAAGAGCAAAGTGGTGGGCTACAATTCCACTTCCTTGGCTGCATCTGACGTGGCCCTTGGGTCATTTAGGGGAGAATGTTCCTAATATAATGGCCAAATGGATTAACTTTAAGACTTTTTTTTATTAGTTGTTTAAAGTCATGTCCTATTTTAGTTTCCTTCATATTTACATGTTGGCTTTCTTATTTACTTCTCCTCGAGTTTCAGTAAGCATTTTCTCTTGTTGCCAAAATATGCAGTCAGCAAATCTTTAAAATAATTCATAGAGTCCTTTGTGTTGAATCCAGTTCCTATCCAGAGGCATCCCTACTGGGGTCTCCGTTCTTCTGCTTCCATCCCTGCTGGTCTCTCCACCGCAGAACTATTATTCTGGGGCTTTGTTAGCTCCTGACTTGCCACCACTGCTTGGTGAATCTTCTCTTTTTCTCTTTCATAGGTTATATCCTCATTTTACTGGAGTCCTTGCTTTAGTGTCTTCCTCAGAAATGATGTGTGGGAGGTAAATTTTCTGAGCCCTTCTTTGCTTAACTTTACTTTCACTTAATTGGTAATTGGGCTAAAACTCTAGTTTCAAAATAGCTTTTCCACAGAATTTAAAAATCAGTGCTCTGTTGTTTTCTAGAACTCACTGTTGCTGTTGAGAAGTCCGATGCCAGTCTAATTTTTGTTCCTTTGTAACTGTTCGGTTTTTATCTTTGAAAATATTTAGGATTTCTCCTAAAATTGCACAATGATGCGTTTAGGTGTGGGCCTTTGTGTTGTTTACTTGATGGGATATTTCAATCTGAAGACTTCAACCTGTGTCTTCTTCAGGTTGAAGACATTTATTTCTGTTGTTTACCTGCTTAATTTATTTTCTCTGTTCTCTCTTTCTGGACCTCCTCTTAGTTGGATATTGTAACTCCAAGATTTCTTCTCTGTTTCTCCTATTCTTTGCTCAAAATTTTTGCTCCTTTGTCTTTCTATTCTAAATTGTGGGATATTTACTTAACTTTATCTTCTAGATATTCCACTGCATTTTTAGTTTAAGTGATCATGTTTTTAATTTTAGTGATCATGTTTTTAATTTCCAAAAGTCTTTTTCTTGTTCTTATTTTTTGTTTTTCATAGCATCTTGCTTTATAGGTAGAATATTCTTCTTGGATGTTTATGGAGCTACTAATTAGTATTTTCTTCAAAATTTTCTTCTGTGTCCTGAGTTTTATGTTTCTTCCAGCCCAGGTGGTCCTGTTTTTACCATGCACGTGTCTGTGTGTTTGCTGCTGGGTTTTGTTCTACACGTGACCACCTTTGGTTGCTGGCGTGGATCTCCTGCTGTAGTGTGGGGGGTCTGTCTCCTGACGGGGTTCTTCATGGAAGGGTGCCAGCAGCACATTTGTGGGTGTGTCTGGCTCTTGAGGAGAGCTTCACCTGCGGTGTGAACATCCATACTAGTAGTCCTGGTTTTCCTTGGGCAGTTTATTTAGGTCCTCTAGATAAGCATTCTAAGGTTTTCTTTTCCTTTCGTTTTAGTACTCTGTATCATTTTATCCATTTTCTATGTTCCAGACATTGTGGAAACTTTTCATCTACTTATGGCTCCCCCTCCTAATCCTCTTTTTTTTTCAGGCATGCATCCATTTTCCCCTTTTACTCTCCTTTTAATAGGGTCTTGGGAGGGAGAGGACTGACAATAAAGAAAATGTGCCCGACATGCCATTTTAAACAAACAAAAAACATTTAAGAATTACTTCTCCCTTATTTCACAATGATCACTTTAGAAAATTGAGGAAGTAGAGATAAACAACAAAATAAAAAATGATCTGTTTTTCCATCACCCGGAAATAACATTAACATTTTGAACATGTTCTAGTTCCTTTTTCATTTTTCTACACATCTATTTATCTGTTTTTTTTTTTTTTCCACAATAAGATCATACTGTATGTTCTGCTTTCAGATATGCCTCTGAAAGTGAAAGTTAAGTCGCTCAGTTGTGTCAGACTCTTTGCGACCCCATGGTGTAGCCCACCAGGCTCCTCTGTCCATGGGATTCTCCAGGCAAGAATACTGGAGTGGGTTGCCATTTCCTTCTCCAGGTGATCTTCCCGACCCAGGGATTAAACCCGGGTCTCCCACATTCCAGGCAGTTGCTTTAACCTCTGAGCCACCAGGGAAGCCCAGATATGCCTCTGAAATGGAAACAATTGCTCTTTTCATGTCACAACATATCCTTGATGTTATCGGAGGGCTGGTATATATTGAAAGATGTATCATCACTTATTTAGCCAGTCCTCTACGTGTCTCAGATAGTAAAGAATTTGCCTGCAATGCGAGAGACCCAGGGTTTGAACTCTGGATAGGGAAGATCCCCTGGGGAAGGAAATGGCAACCCACTCCAGTGTTCTTGCCTGGAGAATTCCATGGACAGAGGAGCCTTGTGGGCCACAGTCCATGGGGTTGTAAAGAGTCGGACACGACTAAACGACTAACACACACACACTACCTTTAGACATTAGATTGCTTATGATTTTCACCACTCTATATATACAAGCTTTAATAAACATTTTTGGATAAATCTTTACTTATGTCCTTGACTGTTTACTTAGGATACAACTGTAGTAGTGGAATTGCTCAGTCAAAATGTATACAGTTCCCTGCCTTAGTTCAGCATTCACGGTAGTCTTTGAAATAGTTCCCCTTTAACTTTCTGGGCCCAAACTTTCACTTTACTCCACTGCACTTGAGTTCCCTCAAGCATTATAGCAGAGGCATTAAGAGAGCAATTTTCCAAATCACACAGACCAGGGTTGAATCTTAGCTTTGCTACTTACTACATGTGTGACCTTAAGCTATTTTAATTTACCTCTTTTAGCACTAGTTTCCTTGTCTATAAAATGGGGGAAATAATTCTACTTTTCTGATGTGGTTGTTGTGAGGATTAAATGAGATTAAAAAAAAAAAAGCATGAAAAGCACTTAACATAGGCCCTGTCAGGTTCAAAGGGTTCATAAATCCATATTGATGGAGTTGGACCCATTCCTCTCCCCAAACCCATGCAAAATGTCCTTCAAGACCACATTCACAATGCACCCATCCCCGTGGGCTTGCAGGGCACGTGTGGGCTGGATCCACACGATGTTCAGCACACGCTGTCTTGTTGGTTTCCTGCCTGTGTGTGTTTGGACCACAGCGATGACCTTCCACCATGACTACATGCTTTCATGAGTGCTCATGAGGAATAGAGTCCACGGTGAAGAGGAGCTTGCCACTTAGTGTTGGTAGCATCAAGATGGTTCGTTGCAATCTGTTTAGAGCCCTTTGGCAGCTCAGGAGCTTTGAACATGGCTGCTGACTCTGAATATTGGATGAAACGTGTCCCTGGGGTCCCTGAACCCCAGTGTAGTCTGGGGGTAGCAGAGGAAAAGAACTGTGCTGAGCAGACAGGGGTGGGTTCTTTGCTAAGGCTGAGTCTCTCCTGGGTGTTGTCCGGCTGGAAGGCAGAGCTCAGAGCTCAGCATGTGGCCTTGGGACCTTTGTGTGGCCTGCCAGCCGCCTCCCTGGCCCTCATTACTTTGCACTGGGCCATAAGATGCTTTTGTCGCTAGTCGAGCTCTCCTCCTGAGCATCAGCCAACCCACAAAAGTCCCTTTCACGCCTTGAGGATGCCTCCCTAGTTGCCAGGGGAGACTGAGAAGTGCACTTTGCAGAGCCACAGATGGGAGGGCATGCCCGAGGATCCCTTCCAGGAGAGGCCCCGAGGAGGGGAAGGTGATGTGTGGAGGATGCTGCTCACCCTTCTCTCCTGTCTGGGTGTCTTTCAGGAGTCATGGCCGGCTTCAACATGGGGGGCGACCTCAGGGAGCCTGCTGCCAGCATCCCCCTGGGCTCCCTAGTAGCCATTGGCATCTCGTAAGTTCCCCTTGTGGCAATCAGCTGGAGAGAGGGAGAGAAAACCCAAGGCAAAAGAGGGGATTGCTCCTTTTGTTCTAAGAGTGCCCTGTATGTGACCAATCTATTCTATATTCCAATCCTCCTTTTAACACTCAGCCAGCTGGAAAATTCACGTCTGGTGGGTTTAGATGCTCGCCCTTTCATCCCCCCTGCCTGGGAATCCAGCAAGGAAGGGGGTCATTAAAGAAGGTGGACTCCTTTCTTTCCTTTTCCCTCAGCCTCCTGCCCCTCCCCTTCCCCACCCCCATTTTGAACTTGGGCATTTTGTAACCATTGAGTTTCCAGGACCATTGCAGGGAATATAAAAAGGAAGAGTTCTGCAGACAAAATAAGATTTGCATACTACACCCCTTCGCTGATTGTCTGCGGGACTTCAGACAATTAACCTTCTGAGCCTCCATTTTCATCTCTGTAAAATGGAGTTAATGAGAACACATGTGTCCTGTAGACTGTGGAGGAGATGCTGTGTGTAATGGTGCACAGTAGGAACTCAGAGGCTGATTCTCCTCTTCTCCCAGCTTGCTTCCCCAAGGCTGCCAGACTTCCCTGTGTTAGTTCACACTGTGCCACCCATGTGAGCAGGCTGGGTGCCTTGGGTCTGGTTCTGACCTAGAATCTTCTGTTTTCTCTCTGCACTACGGGAAGAAGCTCCTTTGCCTTCACTGGGTAGGTGTGAAAGGTAATGAAATCCCAGACATGACAAGGATTAAAGTACCTGCATTATTTTAACCATGATGTTTAAAAAATATGAATACACCTCTTCATCATTGCTGAGTTTGCTTTAGCTTGTTGTAATGGCACTGTGGCTCCTAGCCAGGCATACAGCACCTGTCTATTTTGTGCTAAATAAGGTGATCTCTCTGGGAAGAAAATGAGGCTGACAAAGATAAGGGTGGGTGTCCAGAAGGAAAGGAAAGAGCCCACCTCATTTTTGGTCACAGCTGGGAGGTCCCAGGAGGAGCCTTTGGCCCATCGTCCTACTGTCCAGATGGGAATGAGGCCACTGGGTTCATGTGAGTTCATCGAGGTCACAGGGCTTCTGAGGGCAGAGCCAGGTCACTGCTGGCCTTTCACATTCGGCTTGGCTCTCTGTCACCTGGGGGCCAAGGAACAGCGGGACTCCGAGGCCTGACAGCTCATTGGCTTGTTCTGCTGCAGGAGGATGGGGTACAGACCTGCCCGTCGACCGTGGCCTGCATCCCAGCATCCTGGCCAGCTGGGCTGCTCCCCACCCCAGAAAACCTCTGTGTGTTTTCCTCCATAAGAGGCAAATGATGCATTTCTATACGTTTATATGAAACGATATGTTTATATATATTTATATGAAATATGCTAGAGGAGAAAAGAGTACCGGCAGTGCCCCCAGATAATCTGGGGAGCCTTCGTGATGGCCATTCTCTGTCCTTGGGGACAGTTCCCTGGGGGAGCCCTCAGGCTGAGGAGGGTGGAGTGGGATGGGGTTGAGTGATGTCAGGTGGCAGCCCTGTTCTGCTCTTGGGTTTCTTGCAGGTGGTTTCTGTACATCGTCTTTGTCTTCCTGCTCGGCGCCATCTGCACCCGAGAGGCCCTTCGCTATGACTTCCTGATAGCAGAAAAGGTGGGTGAGTCCTGCAGCCTGGTGGGCTCAGGCTGCAGGTCGTTGATCAGCTCTGAGCAGCAATGGCTGCCTCCCCTTTCCGTCCTGGCTGGGGAATCTGTGTAGTTGTGGGCCCAGGACTGCAGTACAGCAGCCCAAACCATGGGAAAGATACAGGTCCTTCATATGTATCCCTAGACCTGGGTAACCATATCAGAGAAGACACATGCATGCAGGTGCTAAATAATGGGGACACAGGCAACCCTGCATGTCAAAAATCAGAGCAGAAACAAAGAATCTGGTCACCTGAGATCCCCAGCTCCAACAATCCTTCATTATTGCCAATAGCCTCCCTTCCACTATGAGCAGAAAGCTACTCACAAGAAACTGGTAAGAAGGAGGAGGCTGATGAACAGAAAAGAGGGCAGGAAGCCCAGCGCCAAGGTGAGGGGTGGTGGGAGGCAGGGTCGGAGGCCCCTTGTCCTCTTGGGCTCCCCGGGGGACGGCCCGATGGATTTGGATACTGCAGCTTTGTTTTCCTGAGCACTACACTGGCCTGAAGATGATTAGCCAAGTCCTCATGTTCCACAGCCTCTGAACAGGCTGGAGGTCATGTGACAGTCAAGGACACTCACTTGGCATCTCTAGAACCCAGGAGATTAAGACTTCCAGACATTTTGCTGGAAATCCCCCAAAACTCCTGTCTTCCCTCTGTCTTCCCTTAAGTTCCCTGGGGAAAGTGGACCCTGAGATTCCCGTCATGTATCAGAAAGATGCGCCAGGCCAGGGAGGTGTCCTTACTCAGTTAACTCCTGAGTATCACTGCTCTTATTGAGGAAAAACACACCTTTTTCTCTGGTGTGAGGCTTTGCAAAGCTGCCTTGCAGGTACATAGAGGGCTGCTGCTTGGGGCAGGCTGGGGCTGGAAGCGCTGAACTTACATTTTAGAGCAGTGTTTGGGCTTGCTTTTCACATTAGTGCAGGTTTCTTTTTCAGGTGTGTAGACGCCAGTGTCAAGGTGATGTTTATTTTCAGGGGTGGGAAGGTGTTTTGGCCTTACCTCGCATGAAGGTTTGCAAGTGGGAGCAGTTCAGGGAGTGAGAGCGCTGACATCCACCTCCCAGGTCTCAGACCCCCCAGGTGAGCAGGGTTTACTCTCAGGGAAGAAGTCAGTGTCCCTCATTTATATGTCTGTGCTTTCTGGTGCCGTCTCACGTCTCATCTCCCAGGGGCCTCTTCTCTAACTGTGGAATGAAAAGCTGGGCTCCATTAGAGCGACTAAAGGCCTCCAGGAGTAGCTGGGCCTGGACTGAGGGAGCACCCAGCTGCTGTCCACACCATGCCAGCAAGCTCTGCTCCTTCTTGAGCCGGTTCTTTCTTGTGGATTCCCCCACAGAGGCCCTTTCAACCATCAGAGACTCTGATCTGGATGAAAAGAGTCAAATGATCCCCTGGGCGGGGCCCCTCTCTCCACTCCTTCCCTTGTTTAGCAGGGAAGGTAAGAATAGGTGTGCGTGAGGGGGCAGCCCGTGTCCCAGGAAGGCCACAAGTAAGAGTGTAAGAACAGCTTTCACCAGCAGCCCGGGGGAGACTTTGTGGGTGGAGATTCCACCTCTAATAATAGACTTCTGCATGGAGGTTGGGGGTGGGCGGACTTGTTTGAAAGGCCACCTGTCCCCAGCAGTGAAACAGACAGGCCGGCCAGCGCTTCGCTGGTGGCTGGGGCACCTGCTAAACCCTGCCTGGCGACAGCACGTGGGCAGGTCACTATGCACACAGCAGGTGAGAGGTGGAAAATGGGTTTTTGGAGAGGACACAAGACTGTTTTCCGGAACAGGCAGTTGTAAAGCCTGTGCTAGAAAGAAAAGATAGTATCCTTGGTTGTTAGTAGCAATCAGAGGTCAAAGCCACAAGTGTGGGAACAGGGACGAAACGGCTCAGGGCAGCTCCGCAATAGCGGCTCCCTGGTGTGCTGCCTACCCCACCCCACCCTCAGGTCCCACAATAAGAGGACCAAGTGAGATTCTTCTGAAAGCCACGAACCCTGGCTTTTCTTTCTTGCCCTCCTTGGCTGGGCTGCAGCAGTGGGGACTGTACTTAGGGAGTAAGCTGGGCCACAGGCAGCTGCGCTCTCGGCACCTGGAGGACGGAAGGGTGCGGCACCCTGCCCCCTGATGTGGTGTATAATAACTGTTCATCCCCCCTCTCCGCCCCCTGTCTTAGCTGTGGCCTGGTCCTGAGCCGGCCCATCTCTGAGCTCTCCTGGGCTCCAAGAAAGCAAGACCTCTTCCTCCTGGTCTGTGTGCCCTGAGGGTCTCGCCTGGGCCCAGACCTGTGGCCTCCACCCCTTGACTCTCCTCCTAATGAAGCAAGCGCCTCTGAGCATTTCCTTCTCTTTCTCTCAGGCCTTTTCTGCCAGAACAATTATCCTCAGCGGCTGCCGGCTGCCCTGGATTCCTTTCCATTGACCTGCAGCTGGTCAGTTCATCTGTTTCTTTCTGGGTTTCCTGCCGTTCCTCTGATCTATTTCTAATTATTTGGCTTCCCAGACCATGGTTTCTCTCAGAAATTTCTTTTCACTTTATATCCCTACCCCAGAGGAACTTTTCCCTGGCTGTCGGGTGTTAAGCTTTCTAAAAAATCTTGACTATGTCACAATGACTGAGGTCATCTGTGTGAGGCACAATCCCTGGTGCGCGGTTGATGCTTACTACATTTTGATTCCCCTACACACTCCTATGGACTTCCCAGGTGGCGCTAGTGGTAAAGAATCGACTTCCTAATGCAGGAGCAAGAGATGTGGGCTTGATCCCTGGGTTGGAAAGATCCCCTGGAGTAGGGAATGGCAGGCCACTCCAGTATTCTTGCCTGGAAAATTCCATGGACAGAGGAGCTTAGTGGGCTACAGTCCATGGGGTTGCAAAGAGGTGGTCAGAACTGAGCGACTGGACACAGACACACTCCTATGGGGATACCTTTACAGACAGTGCGCATTTTCAGGTGGGGACATTTTTTTCCCCTATTAATCCACATGTTAAACGGAATAGGAAAAAACCCCCAAAGTGTCAATCTCAATATTATTATAGAAAAAGGAATTGTATAAAGAGCAGGTATTAGTAGGGCTAAAATGAAATAGACTGATTGTTTCACAATAAACTTATATGAAGCCCAAGAAGAAGTGTTTATAACACATCAAAAAGACCAAATATTTTAGGAGCCCTGGAGCTTGCTAACTAGCAGAATAAGAACAGATTAGTAGGAGGAGTATCTTCAAAGCATGCCTGTAAAAAATGAGCCATGGCGCAGGGAAAACTCTCATCACTCTTGGATTTGACAGTCACGATTTCCCATGTTCATGAGCTGCACATGGAGTGAGGCAGGGCTCGTAGCTGGGGGCGAGCCTGGCCCAGCTCAGCCACCCAGCCGCGCCTGCCTGTCCTCTGCTCTCTGTCCCGGACACAGCGCTGCCTCTCAGGAAATGAAGTCAACCATGTTTCCTTGTGGTGGTGGTTTAGTCACTAAGTTGTGTCCGACTCTTGCGATTCCATGGACAGAGGAGCCTGGCAGGCTACAGTCCATGAGATTCTCCAGGCAAGAATACTGGAGTCGGTTGCCATTTCCTTCTCCAGGGGATCTTCCCATCCCAGGGATTGAACCCGGGTCTCCTGCATTGTAGGCGGATTCTTTACCAACTGAGCTACAAGGAAAGCCCACATGTTTCCTTGTGGAAAGTGGCTATCAAGTGAGAGAAAAACTTTGGTTGAAAGTGGAGATGTTGATCACCTTGTGGAATGAGGACAGTATTAGAAAACTCATGTCTGCAGAAAGAGGGAACTGCTTGGGATTATAAAGGGGTAAATGTGTCAGGATGTACTCCTCAGTAATGTCAAAGGGCCACAGGAATTGGATGAGGCAGAATGAGTACGTTGGAAATGACCCTATTAAACCCAGTTCTTCAAGAAAAGGGACTGCCCATTGGGTTGGTAGGATCTTTCAGTGGCTGGAGTTCCCGTGGGAGCTGGGATCAAGTACCAGGAACAGAGAGATGAGTTAATGCTTTTCATCAGTAGTTACTGAAAAAGAAATTAGGGTAGTTCACATCCCAGGTAATATATTAGAAAGACAGCATTTTGTGATGACTCACACAGGTAGATGATAGAAGGGCACCTTTGGGGTTTTCCTAAAGAACTGTTGACACATATCTGCACAAATACTCACTTCCACCTTCACTGGCACAGGTAGTTAAGTTTACAGTCCCAGATAAATAGAGGAAATGATTAAATTCTACAAGGCTTGGGGCAGAGCCACGGAGCTTACTGCTGTACCTGGAGAGCTCTGCTCTCTGCCAGGTATCTAAGCTGTCCTCAGTGCTCCCTACAAGGGCAGATGGGTGACAAGGAAGGGGCAGGACTCAGATGGGGGAGAGAGAGAATGGAGTTATTACATTCAACCACAAGGACCAACGTTCCGTTTCTTTTTCAGAAAACTGGTTGAATAACAGTTTTACATAAAAGAGTGGCAAGTGGACAGTCCATTTAAATGCAGTTGACAAACTGGACAAAGCTTCCTACACCTAGATGGTCATCCCTCTGGCCTTTGGCCCCAGGGCTCTGCAGCGGTCCTGGGGAGTGTTTGTGGGAAGGCTGGCCGGGATGGAGGTCACCGTATCCGGCCACATGTTGCCAGAGACTCATTAAATTCCTGAGGTTAGTTCCAACACTGAAGCACACCAGCCTGGGCCATCTCCTTCCCACTCACGTTCACTGTAAATGGATAGGCTATATATACATGGAAAAGAACTTTTTACACTCAAATGTATGTAACCTTTTGGATAAGAGGCAGTAAACTTTCTGCAAGGAGATACCATGCCTGCCTGTGATGGAGAATTCTCTGAGGGGAGTATGCATTGAAGATAGGGAACCATGCCCAGTGGCTTTCACCCTGACTGCACCTTAGAATCACCTGGAGGGCTTTTGGAAAAATCAACCATGTCTGAGTCCCACTCTGTAACAATTATAGCAGAATCTTGGGGTGACTTGTGTGTATAATCAGAGTGGAGGACTACTGGGTCAGATTTTCAAAAAGCTTTTGATAAAATTTTATTACAGAGTCCTTTTTTAAAAAAAAAAAGTCAACAGAAGGTGGAAACAAAGGCTATAGATGAATGATTGCTGCTCAGAATGAGTCAGGGGTTTGATACTGGGATGAGTGTATCTAACAATTTTGTGAGACATCCAGGACACCAATTATAGTGGAGTTGTGAAGCCTTATTACTCCAGCCAACAGTACTTGCTGAACGCTGTGTGCCAGAGGGCCAAGGTGCGGGAGACTTAGAAGCTTATGGCATGCTGGCAAGAGGGGCCATGAGTGTAATTAACCACAGGGTAGATGACCTGCCATTAGAGTACACAAATAAAGCGAGGGAATATTATATGACATTAATTTCTTCTAGTAATAAAGTGGTAAATAGAGTAGGGTGGGATAGGCATAAATTCATGACACTGAAGAAAAGAAGGGAGATTCATTGGGGATAAAGATGAAGTAATGCATTTAAGGAGAACTAATCCACACTGAATTAAGGAAAAAGTAGGCTATTTAGTGGACCTTAGGCTTATCCACAAAACTTCTGACCTCCCTGACTGTTTGAGGGTTATTCACCTATGTGAAGTCTTGAAGGGAGTGATCCCCATTTATTATTATAGGACCCCAAATGACCAGACTCATGCTTGCATGTCCCTTTGTGCCCCTGGTAGGGCATGTGACTGAGGCTGGGCCCACCAGATGCTTCAAATGTCATGAATGATGCAAAGGTAAGGCGATGGTGAGAATTCATCTTTGGGGCAGCAGGTGCTGGTAGCATCTTGGTCAGACTGCTCCTGTTCAGGAATCTGAATGTGCTGCTAGCTTTGGGTCTTGCCTTTTTCCAAGCCTCATCTTTCAGCCTTCTGATGATTCTGTGACCCTCTAGTATCCTATAAACACATGCTTAAAAAATATTTCCTGTCAAGAATCCTGGCTGATACAGATTTCTGGTGCTAGTTTATGGCCAGTGTTCAGTATAGCTTGATGCATTGTTAAAGCAAGGAAGTAAAAACTGGGGTGAGGAACGTCTTCATGGAGAAGGGTATAAGGGACAAAATGGAAAATGAAATCTAATGCAGCTGTAACAGCTGGACAAATGAGTGCTAAAAATACACGGTTCAGGCCATTTGCCTGAAGTAAAATATCAATAGAAAGGAAATGGCACCTCAAATACTTAAGAAAAGGGAGAGACTTTCCTGTGGGTGTAGATGAAGTTCAGCTCAGGAGGGGGCTATGGACTCATGGACTCATGACAGACAGTGTGGAACACAGCTGCACACCAGCAGCACTGATCTTTGCAAGGGGACACCAAGCAGAGCAACTCTGCCCTCTCTCCTATCTGCTGGTACCTTGTGGGCTATGTGGATCTCACTCTCTCATTTTACACTTACATTTCTGTATTGGCACCAAGTGGACCAGGATGAACTAAACAGGAGCCCCATGGAAGTGAAGCCAGTGGAGGAAATAGTGTGTCTGGTGCTCCCCAACCTCACATTGAGGTGCAGCAGAGCCCTGAGGAGCACCCACTCATGTCAGGGGCTGGAGGGTGGGCTCATGGAGGAAGAGAGGTTTATGCTGAGTCTTGAAGCACAATTGGGAGTTTAAGAGACAGACAGTGAGTGGCTTAGGGATGTGGACAGAGGGTTCCAGCAAGCAGAGAAATCATGCTGATGGATTCTGAGTGTGCAGAGTGTGGGACTGGAAGTGTCACAGACCAGAAAGGGCCAGGCATGTCAGGGCATTGGGGAGCCATGGATATGTTTATGGCAGGGGCATTCATTATGACCAGTGTGCATGTAGGTCATGCTGGCAGAGGCCTGGGGACAGAGCTTAGCCCTTAGCATTCTTGCTGGCAGTGGTTCGCAAAGGATAGTCCCCAGGCCATCAGCATCAGTATCACCTGGGCGCTTGTTAGACCATGGAGAAGGGAATGGCTCCCCACTCCAGTATTCTTGCCTGGAAGATCCCATGGACAGAGGAGCCTGGTGGGCTACAGTCCAGAGGGTGGCACAGGGTTAGACATGACTGAAGCAGCTGAGCATGCACACACTTGTTAGATATCCAGATTTGGGGCCGTATACCAGACCTACTGAATCAAGAAACTGTGGGGTGAGACCCAGAAAATCTGTGTTTTAATAAGCACTCTGGATGAATCTGTGATTCATGGGGTTGCAGAGTTGGACACGACTGAGCAACTGAACTGAACTGGATGAATCAGACACAGTCAATTTGAGAAGCTCTGTGTAGGCCGTACAAGAAGTGATGGCGGGTCAAACTGAAATGGTGGCAGTGCCAAGGAGGTGGGTGGGCCTGAGGTGATTGGAATGTATCTAAGATGTCGAATCTGGAGGATTTATGATCAGATGGGGTGTGGGTGGGTGGGTACCAGGGGAACAGAAGGGAGCAGAAGCAGATTCTGCTGTTGAGTAATGAAACTGCTTCCTCATACAGGTGTCCCTAGTGGGTTTCCTATTCCTTTTGGGCTTGTACATCTCATCTTTGGCCTCCTGTATGGGAGGCCTCTATGGAGCCCCCCGGATCCTGCAGTGCATCGCCCAGGAGAAAGTGATCCCCGCGCTGGCCTGCTTGGGGCAAGGGGTGAGTGACCTTTTCTTTGAGAAATGTACGTTTTTGCTGCTCAACTGACTGTTGGCCAATAAATTGCTTAAATCTTTCTGATAAGAGCCACTGGTCTGGTTCTGGTAGGGAGAAACAAGCCTGCACCCCTGTCCTCTGGATTCTTTGGTCTGGGGCTACGGGACAAAGCATCTGCCAATGTCATAACCACCCAGAGCACCTCGGCACTGGGTGCCCAAGTCACAGTAGCACCATGGACCCTGCCACAGCAGAGAGAAGTGGTGCCACAACCTTTAGTAAAAATAAATTCCGGATCCTCCAAGTTTAGCCTAGAGGGGAGAACCTCTTGGTGAGGAGAGGACCTGGTCCTTGCAGCTCTAACTCTGTCCTGGAGATTCATCTCCCCTTTGGGGTCGCTTTATGCTGAACTCTCACACTTCTGGTCTCTGGGCTCCCTGTTAATCCTCATAGCCCTAACCCTAACTGATACAACTTGGTCGAGTCAAATCAAATGAGACATTCCTAAAACTGAAGGGGTGACAAGAGAAGGAAGCCGAGAGAACCCCACTTCCCGATAATGTGTTTTGCAAGCTGTCAGTCAGTTCAGTTCAGTCGCTCAGTCGTGTCTAACTCTTTGCGACCCGCAAAGCACCCCAGGCCTCCCTGTCCATCCCCAACTCCCGGAGTCCACCCAAACCCATGTTGCAAGCTGTAGTTGATTTCTATGTTGTGGAAACACGACAGGGTTTCTCCCCACCCCAGTCCCATCCCCAGCCCCACTCTTGTTTGATGCCACGTAGGTACAAGTCATCTTTAATCCCTCCCTCTGCCTTCCTCTGCTTCTTATCCACCAGTCAGTGTGGATGGGTAGGACAAATGACTATCATCTCTAGTAATTTCCCTGTGGTATGTGCCTTTTATTTTATTTTAATTTATTTTTATTAGGTAACAGGTGTAGTTGTGTGGTTCAGTCGCTCAGTTGTATCCAACTGTTTGTGAGCCCCTGGACTGTAGCCGGCCAGGCTCCTCTGTCCATGGAATTCTCCAGGCAAGAATACTGGGAGGGGTTGCCATTTCCTTCTCCAAGATAATGTGTGTACAGGACTCAAAACTAAAAATAATAGATACCCTGAGAATTTTTGCTCCCTCATGAGTTGTTCTACTTTTTCGTCACCCGTAGCCACGTCCTATCATAGCTGGTTTTATTAGTTTTTCATGAATCCTTCTCTCTCTTTACAGAGGTGGTGGTCTGTGTACATTGTTCTTTGCCTTGCTTTTCTTCATTTAATATAGCTTGAAAATCTGTCTTTTCATATGAATATAGAAAGAACTTTCTCATTGTTTTTCCATCATGTGGATATACCGTAGTTTATTAACCAGTTCCCTATAGATAGTATAGCTTCCAGTAAACAGTGCTACAAAGGATACTCTGTGTGTGTGTGTGTGTGTGTGTGTGTGTGTGTGTATGTGTGTACAATTTTACACATATGCAGATAGATATATCTATAGGATCAATTTTCCTAAGTGAGTTTGCTGGTCAAAGGGTCAGTGCATTTTAATATTAATAGATATTGCCAAAACACCTTCCATGGGAGCTGTATCATTTTGTATTTCTACCAGTAATGTATGAAAGTTCCTGTCTTCCAGCAGCTAGCATGACTGTTAGACCTGGGCCAAGGACCTTGCTTTATAGGACTCTGTTCTGATCTCTAGGAGACTCCTGAGGTCAAGGGGACATGCCCTTAGCCTGTGGGCTTACATAAACAGATGGTGACCACATCTGGCCCAGGGACCATGGTTTGCCAGCTCTGGATTACCTCCTCCATATGTATCTCTAAACAAAATAGTTCAGTTTTGCCTGCTTTTTAAACTTTATATAAATATGGCATGCTTTTCAGGCATCATTATGTGACTCACCCATGTTTTTGCTGATAGCAGCGGCTTGTTTATTATCATCTCTATATAGCATTTCCTCATTTGCTGCAGTTTCTCACTAATCCTGCTGTCGTGGTATGCCCCTGTTTGGGACTGTTACGGACAGTGCAGTGAACAGCCTTGTAGTAGACTGGTTCACGTGTGGAGTTCTTCCAGACCCGTTAGTGGAATTGCTCAGTTGTAAGTTGTATATATCTTTGCTTTGTAGATAACTCTGAACTCTTTCTCAAAAGCAGTTGTGTTAATTTAAACTCCTGTCAGCAGTTGGTAAGTGTTCCTATTCTTCTGTGTTCTTGCCAATACCTGATATTATCAGATGTTTTAATTTTTGCCAATCTGGTAAGTGTTTAATGGTATCTCACTACAGCCTTAATTTGCATTTCCCTGATTGCTAATGAGGTTGGACATCTTTCATATGTTTAATAGACATCCTTTTGCACATTGTCTTTAGTGGGTTATCTGTCTTCTAATTATTTTGTAGGGATTCTTGTACATTCTGAATTGGTCTTTGTCAGTTACATGTGTTAACAAATATCTTTCCCCATTCTGCAACTTGACTTTTCTTTGTGCTGTCTTTTGATAACAGAAGTCCACGTGTGACTGTTTTATCACTTTACAACCCACCCTTATAAAAGTCCTTCCTGGATCACTTGCATATCCTACAGTTTACCTAAGACCTCCTTCCACTTATTTCAGACCCTCCTTTTATTTCATTAGTTTTTGACTAAATAATACTTTACTTTATTCTTTATAGTTCTATTGTTAGAGTATGCTAAATAGCTAACCCACTCCAGTGCTCTTGCCTGGAGAATCCCACGGACAGAGGAGCCTGGTGGGCTGCAGTCCATGGGGTCACTAGGAGTCAGACACAATTGAGCATCTTCACTTTCACTTTTCACTTTCACGCATTGGAGAAGGAAATGGCAACCCACTCCAGTGTTCTTGCCTGGAGAATCCCAGAGACGGGGGAGCCTGGTGGGCTGCCGTCTATGGAGTCGCACAGAGTCGGACACAACTGAAACGACTTAGCAGCAGCAGTTCAGCAGCATGCTAAATAGCTGTAGTAAGTATATCCAAAATGTAATTTTCAAAAACAGTGGAATGTATCTTTACTCCTTTAAAAAAAATTTATTTTGGGTTCTAGGAAGGTGTTTCAGATCAATAGGGCCTCTGATCCTCAGAGACTCGGGCCAATGATGACTTTGCTACCTCCATCCTGTGAAGGTTGAACTCTGTTTCAATCCTCAGTAAGGGGGATGCACTTGGAGGAACATACCTGGGAGATTCACAGATCAGGTCTGGATGTAGCTGACATGCCTGTCCCTCCCATCACAGTGCTGGCATAAAGGAGGTGGGTGCAGTGGTTAGGTCCTGTGTCTATCCTGAGAATAAGGCTGACAGTATTTCCTGAAGAAGAATGAGGGAATGAGAGGAGTCATCAAGAATTTTGCTTACTGAGTAACTAGAAGGATGAAATGGACACTTTCTTAAGTGGAGAAGATGCAGAGTAGATTTGAGAGGCAGGACATCGAGGGATTAGCAGTTTTGTTTTGGAAATATTTGGTTTGAGGTCCTATTAGACATCAGCTGGAAATGTTGAGTAGACAGTTGACTAAGTCTAGATTTCAGGGGAACATTTCAAGCTGCAGTTTCAAATTTGGGAGCTACAAGCATTAAACTGGTTTTCAAGGCCATGAGCCTGATTGAGGTCCTAGAGAAGGAAGATAGGTAGAGAAGAGAAGGGGTCTGAGGATGGAGATGGAGAGTGCTCTGAATGCAGAATTCAGAAATGTGGAGTGGCCAGTGACAGAGACTAAGGAGCAGCCAGTGACAAGGGGACCAGCAAGAGAAGCAAGGAGACCAGGGAGTAACCAGCTGGGTCAGATGTAATGCTCAGGTCAAGGAAGGCGAGGACTTAGAAGCACTGTTACTTTTGGCCCAAGAACCGTGTCAGGGACTGTGAGGAATAGCTTCTATGGAGCAACAGGTCACAGTACATGGAGTTAGCACATTTTCTCCACTTCTGTCTTCCTGAAGGTCACCCATACTCACCCCCATTAGTAACAGATGTGCATAAATGTGTGTGGGAGAGTTTGTTCATGTTTTTGGAATCTCCCCACCTTAGTCACCAACGAATGTGCTGTGTTTTCTGGAGTCTGCCACTCCCCTTGAGGTTGTTTTCTCCATTAAAGCTTGGGAAGAATCAATTTTGTACCTCTTCGATTTCCAAAGCTGACTTTAAAACCCAGTGAAAGACAAAAAGAAAAATATTTGTGAAGTTCATGTTCTATAGTATTGTCCCATATTAATAGTTACTCTGGATTGGACATCATTATCCCAAGCTTGTAGATGAACTTATTAACACACCAAGAAGCACATGGGAGAAGTGACTGAGCCAATTTGAGTTGTGTTTCTATCATGCAATGTGATTTTCTTCCATGAAATTTCATGGTCCTGCATGTTCCTTTTGTTTCTGCAGAAAGGGCCAAATAAAACGCCTGTAGCTGCCATCTGCCTGACCAGCTTGGTGACCATGGCCTTTGTCCTCGTGGGCCAGGTGAACGTCCTGGCCCCCATCGTCACCATCAACTTCATGCTGACATACATCACGGTGGACTACTCTTACTTCTCCCTGTCCATGGGTGGCTGTAGCCTCTCGGAGAGGCCTGAGTTGGTGCCCGGGGAGGGCCTGGGTGCTCTCCACTGCTCTGAGCCCCTGCTTCTGGAGAAGGCTCCCAGTTATGGCTCTGAGGGCATTGTCCAGGGCCCCTCTGAGGGCACTCTGCTAGAATTCACCAAGGACATGGATCAGCTCCTCCAGCTAACCAGGAAGCTTGAGAGTACCCAGCCCAGGGGAGGAGAGAGCCATGGGATCCTAGAGAATCAGAAGGAGAAGACCAAGAAGGCCAGCAAGCAAACCCTCCAAGAGAGCTTCCTCTTGGACCTCAGGTCCCCTGCTTCCTTCTCTCCTGGGGACACTGATGGATGGCCTACTGCCTCCTGGGAAGGGCAGGGGCCCCACGGGAATGCACAGAGTACCAGAAGTGAAGGGGATCAGCCTAGGGGAGCCTATGGAGCAAAACTCATCCCTGAGCCAAGTAACCAGCCTAGGCCAAGCAGAGAAGGTGGGTGCTTTGCAATCACACCAGGGCCTCCTAATTTGGGAGTTATCACAAGCCTCTTTCAAATCCTTAGGTTATTTTATAGCTGGGTTTAAAATCCTTATTAATTTCATTTGATATTTACTTTAAAATATTATGGTCAGTTATCAGCTGAATTTATAATTCTAATCTGGTATAGAGTTAATTTTAAGCATAAATTTTATCTACTCTTGTATGTTAGGGCTGGGAGCCATGACTAGTAACTAAATATTAATTTCATTTTACTCAAAAATCAGCCAACATGAATGAAACCAGTTCCTCCTTTCAAGGGAAGTGGAAGCGTGTTGTGACCACCTGCCTGGCAAGGGCTCAGTCTATTTTGTCTTTGGAGGATGAATCTCCCAAACCAGGCAGGAGGGGGATGGAGAGACAGGAGATGTGATAAAGAGCACAGCTTTTCTTTGCTTCCTCGTATCTGCAGACAGAGACAGAGGGAGATGCTCAAGGGAGACTTCTGGGGCATGAAAAATTCCAAGAGAAAGAGAACTCAGAATTGTTTAGTCTTCCATATTCTAGGTGCTTGCTTGTGCTCACTCAGTTGTGTCTGATTCTTTGTGACCCCATGGACTGTGTAGCCTGCGAGGCTCCTCTGTCCGTGGGATTTCCCAGGCAAGAACACTGGAGTGGGTTGCCATTTCCTTCTCCAGGGGATCTTCCTGACCCAGGGATCAAACCTGTGTCTCTTGTTGGCAGGCAGATTTTTTTTTACCACTGCAGCACCTGGGAAGCCCCGTATTCTAGGTATTTGGCATACATGATTGCATGTCATATAATCGCACTTCCTATTTTACCACTGAAGACCCCATATCCCAGTGAGATTACAAAGACTCCTCAGAGCTGGTATTCTGCATGGCTGGATATCACACCCCGGTCTCTCTGTATCTGAAGCCCAGTACCTTCCTCTCCATTAACCTGTTTCCTGAGGTCTGTGCAGACAAGTGTGGGTAAAGAGGAGGAGACAGGGGACATAGAGGAGATGTCCAAAAATAATTGCTTTGGGTTCTTTTGTACACCTGCTTTTCCTTCTATACCTCCAGATAGGTGGATGGTTCTTAATGGTAGAAGCATAATTAAAAATTTTTAATCATATCATTTTTGTCAAAATAACAAGTACAGTTTAATAAGCCAAGTGGAATTAAAAGTCACATAGCCAGTAATAGTATTCTTCTACACCATCTACTATTCTTCTACACCATCCCTCTTCTCCATCCTGTAGTTCCACTCCCATAAAATCCCACTTTCAACCAAATAGTGTTAACCTTCATGTTACTAAATAATATATTTGTATTGCTACTTCTTGATATATCAGTTTTAGACATCATTTTTTGATTTACTATTATGATAAATGAATACTAGCTCATTTATGCCACTCTGATTTCTCACCCAATGTCCCCCATGTAATTACATCATAGTTTAAAAAATTAATTTCAGTAGCTAGTATTCATATTATCATGATTAAGTAAATGTTGCTTAACTATGAGCCATATATTATACTATGATTACATTGCCTTTTTTTGTCCAACTTTTTCTGTTTCCTGGGGTTAATAATTGCCATGGTTTTTTCATTTGCTTGGTTTTTCTGTCATCATTTTTCTCTCTGTACTCCGGTGAATATGGCAAATGGCTCTCAATGTTAAGTTCCGAATGCTCAAATTCTTAAGACATTCATCATATCCATTTGCTTTTTCTTGTCTGTCCTATGGCTCCTACCTGATCCCCTCTAGTCTGTCAGTTCTTTAGGCCTGCTACAAAGCTGTTGTCTTGGAATTCCTCTTTGTCTTTTTTTTTTCCTACTTGGCATTGACTGACCTCCCTATGTTTGAAGAATTTCCAGTGCTATGAGTGTTGGTGGGAGGCAAAGCAAGCCTTTCACACTTAAAACTGAAAATGTCAGATGCTCAGTTTTCCAGTCCCTCCTACAGCCAGAGTTCAGGCACAGGAATAAACCTCAGTGAATCAGATAAGCCGAGTCCAAGTGAATCAGATACTTGGAACTGGAAACCTGAAGAGATGAGGGCTTTGAGGAACTCTCTGGAAGCATGATACTGGCTGCAGGGTGACTACATTCCTGGTCCACCATCCAGGGCTTTTCAAGGTCAATGGTGTCGGAACCTTGGTCGCTGCAGCAGTGATATCCCCTCTAGACTGCTTTGACATATAATTTTGACTGTTGTCCTTGGCTGTTTACCTCTGAGATTGATTCACTAGCCTTTCCAGCTATTCTCAGAGACCGGGAAATATCTTTTTAGCTGGACATATTACCCTGTTCTTGATTTCCAAGAGCTCTTGGTTGTAATCTGATTTGTCTTTATCTTTTAAAAAAATTTGAAAATCATCTCATTCTTGTTTTATGGGTACAATATTTTCCAGGTAATATTAGTTTTTCTCCTTTTAAAGTCTTTTTCTGCCCTATGATCTTTAGATTCTTGTCTCTTTGGCTGAGTCTCATGCTCCCTTTTATATTGGAGGCTTTACTAAAATATCTGTTGATCTTTTGATTTCCTTTTCTACTTAGAAGTGAGTCCTGAAAAGCTGTTGAGAAGACCTATGTCCTGGGCAGAGCTTATTGGTTAGGGCACCTCATTGTAGAGTGATCAAGAAGCTGGCTTTTTCATGAGAGGACCCCCAAGTGTGATTAGCTAGAGATTTCCTCTGTGGCTCTTCAGTTCCTCCGGAGAAGAGTCCTTTAATCTCTTGCCTGGGAGTCCCCCAGAGAGCCCGGTGATATAAGGGAGTTGAGGTATCCCACTGCTTAGGATACAGACGTCATTGAATCCCGCAGTTTCTAGCTCCATCCCCTCTCTCTTTGTTATGCCTGGTGTCCCAAGTTCAGGCCCTCTCTGGTTTGATTCCTTCAGAGGAACCCCCTTGCCCTCCACCAACACACACACACCTTGGGGAGGGGTCAGGCAAAGAGGAGTTATTCCCCAGCTGCATGAACAGAGGAAAGGAACTTGATGCCCAGCTGTTTCATATACAGTCTTGCGAACGGTCGGCTGCACCGTCCCACTTCCTGGTCCTGAACTTTGTGTGGCCCACCAGGGCACCTCAGGTTGTTCCTTGCCAGCACCCTCTCTGGGGCCTAGAGTTCATCCTCGGCTCTGCTCAGTTTGTTACTACTCTTCTGTTACCTCTCCACCTTCCAAGACTTGTTTTTATCTTGTTTCTCTGATTCTTCTTGTGTTTGTGGGGTTATGGCTATTTAGTTTCTGTTCTGTTTTCTTAGTGGGTTATCAGGAAAGAAGTGTGGTCATTTTGCAACATTTAATCAGTGATGTTGCCAGATCTTAGAAATGTCCTGAGATCTTGTTGACCCCTCCCTCTCCTCCATTCTTGCTGCCTGTACCTTGGTGCAGGCCCTCATCATCCAGCACCCAGGTTCTTGTTTATCTCCACGCTCATCTCCAGACTCCAGATTCTCCCATACATATCCTCTTTATCCTTTTCACTGTCCTCTGAATGATCTTTCTAGAGTAAAATTCTCATCCTGTCTCGTTTACTTAAAAACCTTCCTTGGAATATAATACCTTCCATCTTGGTGTGATTTGCAAGGTTCTTGGCAATCTTGCCCTACCGTACCTTCCTGGGCACTTTTCTCATGACAACCCATATACGTATGTTCAGCCACACCCAGATGTGGGCCCCAAACACATCGTGTTTTTTATTCCTTCCTGCCTTTGCAGTGCTATTCTGCCAGCTGCAATTGCATCACTCCTCCTCTTCCATCTGAAATGCGGACTTGCAGTTTAAAATCCATTTGACTTTTCAGACCCACTCTGAGAAGGATTCCTTCATCTCCTCTCCTATGCAAGCATAACATTTGAGCCTCACTAATGGTATGAACACTTATCACATTGTTTTATACATTTGCTTACACATTTGTCTTCAGGCTTACTCATCTATCTAAGGAAAAGAAATGTTCGTTTTATTCCTTTGCCCCTAGTCTATGAGCTACCTTTAGTTACAAACCATGTCTTTCTACCTTGTCTTCATCAACAATATTCCCACACAATACATGACACTGACACTCAGTAAAGGCTAATAAATTGATTAACAATTATATAGACATTGGCTAAAAATTTTAAACATTGATAGGTCGAGTAGAAAGAGTTAAACTGTAAGAACCTAATGTGTGACAAACCAGATGCCATAAAAAATGAGTCAAATCACTAGTGAATATATATTGTTGAGAGTAAGTGGATCAAAAAATTAACTTGGGACTGTATTTGATACCTTATTTAGCCACAAATTCCTTATTTATAACAGCTGCCCAAGAAAGATTTGTGACTATTGAAGATATCATCAAAGACAAAAAGGGTCTGATTAAACAGAAATAAAAAACGTTTGCACAACGCAGTGTCACAGAAGGAAACAATTATTCTGACAAACACAACTGATAAAAGCATACCTCCCAAAGCATATTATTTTTAAAAACAGGAAGGTCAAAATCCAGATTCCACTAAAGAGAGGTCAGAAGAAATGAACACTCAATTTACATTTGAAAAAACAGTGCCCAGACTCACTCACTGTCCATTCAACAAACTAACTTTTATCATTAAGTGTTGAATGTTGTTAGTAGCTAAAAATAGGCAGCATTTACTGAGTCTGTCCCACGTGCCTGGTGTGGAGATACTCTTTTAAATACGGATGATCTTAGCTCAGATCTACGCATTATTACTAGCTTTTTCCAGATGGCAAAGGTGAGGCTTAGGGAAGTTATACACTTACTCAGGATATACGGCAACTGGAATTTGAACCCAGGTCTATCTCATTGTAGAATCTGTGTTCTAAACTACTATCAGTTCAGTTCAGTTCAGTCGCTCAGTCGTGTCCGGCTCTTTGCAACCCCATGAATTGCAGCACGCCAGGCCTCCCTGTCCATCACCAACTCCCGGAGTTCACTCAAACTCACGTCCATCGAGTTGGTGATGCCATCCAGCCATCTCATCCTCTGTCGTCCCCTTCTCCTCCTGCCCCCAATCCCTCCCAGCATCAGAGTCTTTTCCAATGAGTGAACTCTTCGCATGAGGTTGCCAAAGTACTGGAGTTTCACCTTTAGCATCATTCTTTCCAAAGAATACCCAGGACTGATCTCCTTCAGAATGGACTGGTTGGATCTCCTTGCAGTCCAAGGGACTCTCAAGAGTCTTCTCCAACACCACAGTTCAAAAGCATCAATTCTCCGGCACTCAGCTTTCTTCACAGTCCAACTCACACATCCATACATGACCACAGGAAAAACCATAGCCTTGACTAGACAGACCTTTGTTGGCAAAGTAATGTCTCTGCTTTTCAATATGCTATCTAGGTTGGTCATAACTTTCCTTCCAAGGAGTAAGCGTCTTTTAATTTCATGGCTGCAGTCACCATCTGCGGTGATTTTGGAGCCCCCCAAAATGAATTCTGACACTGTTTCCCCATCTATTTCCCATGAAGTGATGGGACCAGATGCCATGATCTTAGTTTTCTGAATGCTGAGCTTTAAGCCACCTTTTTCACTCTCCTCTTTCACCTTCATCAAGAGGCTTTTTAGTTCCTCTTCACTTTCTGCCATAAGGGTGGTGTCATCTGCATATCTGAGGTTATTGATATTTCTCCAGGCAATCTTGATTCCAGCTTGTGCTTCTTCCAGCCCAGCGTTTCTCATGATGTACTCTGCATATAAGTTAAACAAGCAGGGTGATAATATACAGTCTTGACGTATCCTTTTCCTATTTGGAACCAGTCTGTTGTTCCATGTCCAGTTCTAACTGTTGCTTCCTGACCTGCATACAGTTTTCTCAAGAGGCAGGTCAGGTGGTCTGGTATTCCCATCTCTTTCAGAATTTTCCACAGTTTATTGTGATCCACACAGTCAAAGGCTTTGGCATAGTCAATAAAGCAGAAATAGATGTTTTTCTGGACCTCTCTTGCTTTTTCGATGATCCAGCAGATGTTGTCAATTTGATCTCTGGTTCCTCTGACTTTTCTAAAACCAGCTTGAACATCAGGAAGTTCATGGTTCACGTATTGCTGCAGCCTGGCTTGGAGAATTTTGAGCATTACTTTACTAGCATGTGAGATGAGTGCAATTGTGCGGTAGTTTGAACATTTTTTGCATTGCCTTTCTTTGGGATAGTATGTATATGCTGCTTGGGTCAGTGTCTATTATGAACTAGGCCGTGGTACTGAAAATGTTAGTTGCTCAGTTGTGTTCGACTCTTTGCAACCCTAAGGACTGTAGCCTGCCAGGCTCCACTGTCCATGGGACTTTTCAGGCAAGAATACTGGAGTGGGTAGCCATTCCTTTCTCCAGGGAATCTTCCCAATCCAGGGATCGAACCTGGGTTGAATGAATCCAATTTAAACCACCATTAAGATATCATTGCATATCTATTAAGCTATCAAATTTTTCAATAAAAAGTATTTAGGTCGGTGGAAATCAGGTATTATACGTAAGCATTGTTGGAAGCAAGGTCAATGGAGTCATTCCTTTTGGATCAATTGATTAGTTTTTTCATCAAACTTAGGAGTTTGGGGGTCATGATTTCTTCGGAAAGCAGTAGTTTTGTTGCCAGAGGGAGCAAATTTGTGGCCTGTCCCTTTATAAGCTCAATGTGGTGAGCCAAGTAGAAATGGAATGGGGAAATTTTTAGCTTTGCTAGCCTAAGGGAGTGGAACCAGTGAGGGTGAGCAGTGTACTAGCCAGAAATTTAATAGGGAGATTCTAGAAATGAGAGAGCCATAGAAAGACTGTAGCTCCCCACACCGCTGATCTGGGCAGCCTGAGAGAGACTAGGAAAAGTCAGTCAGCTTCAACTGTGGTTCCCAACCCACACACAGATCTGCTGGCAGAGGGGGAAGCCTCCTAGGCCACATAGACACAGGGGCAAGCTCCTTGCGACTAAAAACTGGAGTGGGGATACGAGTAGCCCAGGAGGAAGACTGTAAGCTCTCACTGTTCTTACCCTCAGCTCCAGAAATTTTAGAAAAATAAACACTTCTTAGTTTGTCTCCATTTGGTAAGTTTCTAGAGCCCCAAGGGATTGTTTCTGATAATTTCATCTAGTTATATACCTATCTCTTACAGAGAGGATTTACTACCCTCTTCACATTGTAGTAGCTGGAAGTCCCTCTGGTTCATCCTCTCTGGAGAATGAGCTTTTAGGATGTAACAAGAAATATAAAACTGTCTAATCACTCTGACTTAGTAAATCTAGTTGGGAGAACTGTATCTCAAGAAAACCGTCAACTGAACAGCAAACCATAAGTATTTACCGGATTCTCATATCTGCACTGTTGGTGCTGATGACAACCTAGAAATAAATGTGCAGTATTTGATAAGTGGTTAAAAGATGGCAGAATCAACATGATCAGATACCACATGAACTTGAAACATGCTTGAAACATGATCACTTGTGGACCATATCAGTGCCCATTCTTATTTTGTACCTGCTACTCAGAACTATGTGTTTGTTTATCCTGATGAAAATATGGAGTGTATTTCCAGAGATGGCTTCATAATAATTTTAAATAATTTCTATAAAATTATTTAAATTTGTGGTTTAAAAAATTGACATAATTGTTTTCCCCTTCAGGTCTAAAGTCTTCTTATCTGCATGGGTTTTGTGAATACAGAACTTGTTAGACATACTGCTACATTTTAAAAGACAATTTAGCATTATACATTATGTTTATTATATTTCATATTTTTAACATGCCTAATACATGCTTCCCTGGTAGCTCAGCTGGTAAAGAATCTGCCTGCAATGAAGGAGACCCTGGTTCAATTCCTGGATCAGGAAGTTTCCCTGGAGAAGGGATAGGCTGCCCACTCTAGTATTCTAGGGTTTCCCTGGTGGCTCAGATGGTAAAGAATCCCCCTGCAGTTGCAGGAGATCTGGGTTCGATCCCTGGGTTGGAAGATCCCCTGGAGGAGGGCATGACAACCCACTCCAGTATTCTAGCCTGGAGAATCCCCATGGACAGAGGAGCCTGGCGGGTTACAGTCCATGGGGTTGCAAACAGTCAGACACGACTGAGCGACTAAACACACAGTGCTTACCTGTTCGTTTTGTGACTAAAGCTTGATAAAATTGCCTTCCCAGTTGTTATTCTAGTATTTCTAACATGAAAAACTGTCTCCTTCTGCCACTAGTCTGTAAGACTTATTTCTTTCAGCATAATCCTTGAAAAGGGGGGCAGAAATCCTTCACTCATTTTGGAAGGGTTTTGAAACCATAGCTGCTCAGAATTCTAATAATTGTCTGCTTATATTGTCATACCTATTCAGAGTCATTGAGCATCCTTGACTGAATTCTCCCTTGCATTGCTGATGTGTAAAACTGCACTGTGCTTGCGTAGAAGACACACCCCTTCCTATCACTGTCCCTGTAGTTCCTCAAGAAAAGACACACATACACTCATAGCTCCGTTGGGTACAGTGTAATTGAGTTGGTGTAAGATCAAGTGTGAAAAAGTAAGTTTAACACTTGGCAAACATCTTGTTTCAGTTAGGCAAAAATCTAAGTTCTTCACCAGTCATGTTTCTTCTTAATAACCAATGGAACAACTATATTTCAGTAAGTTTATGATTGAAAAAATGAATCATGCCTTGGGCATGTTGTAAGTATACAATGTAATCAAAGACAATCTTAACAGTGCTTCATCTTTAAAAAAAAATTTAATAGAGCTGTCAATTCAAATCAATTATAAACCTTGGCAGAGTTTTCCAAAATTTATTTTATTGTAGTTGATTTATAATGTATTAACTTCTGTATAGCAAAGTGATTCACCTATACATATATATATATATATATTCTTTTTCCTATTCTTTTCTATTATGGCTTATCCCAGGATATTGAATATAGTCCCTGTGCTGGACAGTAGGACTTTGTTGTTTATCCATTCTATGTGTAACAGTTTGTATTTGCTAATCCCAAACTATCAGTCCATCCTTATCACCTCCTCCTTGGCAACCATGTCTGTGAGTCTATTTCTGTTTTGTAGATCAGTTCATTTGTGTCACATTTAGAGTCCACATATAGGTGATATCATTTGGTACTTGTGTTTCTCTGTCTGACTTAGTTCACTTGGTATGATAATCTCTAGGTCCATACATATTGCTGCAAATGGCATTATTTCATTCATTTTTAATGGCTGAGTAGTATTCCATTGTATGTATGTACCACATATTCTTTATCCATTCATCTGTCAGTGGACGTGTAGGTTGTTCCCATGTCCTGGCTACTGTAAATAGTGCTGCAATTAACACTGGGGTGCATGTATCTTTTCAAATTATAGTTTTGTCTGGATACATGCCCAGGAGTGGGATTGCTGGATCATATGCAGCTCTGTTTCTAGATTCTTAAGGAACCTCCATACGTTTCTCCATTGTGGCTGCACCGATTTACGTTCCCACAACAGTGTAGGAGGGTTTCCTTTTCTCTACACCCTCTCCAGCATTTGTTATTTGTAGAGTTTTTAATGATGGCCATTGTCTCGTATGAGGTGATACATCATTGTTGTTTTGATTTGCATTTCCCTAATAATTAGTGACGATGAGAATTTTTTCATGTGCTTCTTGGCCATCTGTATGTCTTCTTTTGGAGAAGGCAATGGCACCCCACTCCAGTACTCTTGCCTGGCAAATCAGGTCTATCTAGGTTTTCTGGAATAGTTTCTTTTAATCCACAATTAAAAAGGAGACATTTGTTGAGCACTTCCTATGCACAAACTGCCTAGGTTTGCCATTTAGAACTACAAAAGACAATCTTTGCCTTCAAGATAGGGAGGGGTAAAAAATAAGTATAGTGGGTTGGAAGTATATGATAAAGGCAGACAGGCTGAGAGGATGCAGACTTCTCTGGGGCCTGGGTGGGTTTGTCATTCATGTACCCTCATGCATGGGATATTTACTACTTTCCAAGCACTATTCTAGACTAGGGATGGAGAACATGCTGAATAGATATAGAAGGTCTCTGCTGTCATTGACGTTGCCTTCTATCAGGAAAGACACGTAATAAACAAGCAAACACACATATGGGATGTCAGTAAGTGATAAGTCATATGATGAATCATAAAGTGGGGTAACAGGATAGAAACTAGGGTGGGAATAGTGGTTCTGTTTCAGATAGGTTTGTCAGAAAAGATCTTTTTAAGAAGAGGATATTTTTGTGGAAAACTGAAGTGTATAAAATAGTGAGCCAGGCAGAGATGTGAGGGAAGAGTTCCAGGTAGAGGAAATGGCATGTGTAAAGGTACAGATGGGAATTGGATTGGCAAATTGCAAGAATGGCAGAATCCCAGGAGTGACTGGAGAGGAATGGGTCACAGGAGATGGATAGGAGATGAGCACAGTAAGGAACGCAGAGGTCAGTCCTCTGTAGAGTGACACATGCCATGGTGATCACAACAGAAGGTCACTGAAAGTTCTAGCTAGGGGAGTGATATGATAAGATCCAGCCTTAAAGAAGATCACTGGCTTTGTGAGGAATAGATTGTATAGAAGTAGCAGAAGGACCTAAAGCCTGTTTGGAGGTATATTAATTCAGGGAGGTTAAACTGCTGTAACAAATAAGTAAAAACTTAGTGGCTCAAACACAAGGGAAATTTATTTCTCACTTGCACTAATAGTCCAGGAAGGGTGTTCCAAATCAGTGGGAGGCTCTCCTCCATGCATTATTCAGGGACCCAGCCTCCTTCCATTTTTATGATTCCACTATCCAACCAGTCCATCCTAAAGGAAATCAGTCCTGAATATTCATTGGAAAGACTGATGCTGAAGCTGAAACTCCAATACTTTGGCCACCTGATGCGAAGAGCCGACTCATTTGAAAAGACCCCGATGCTGGGAAAGATTGAGGGCAGTAGGAGAAGGGGACGACAGAGGATGAGATGGTTGGATGGCATCACCGACTCAATGGACGTGGGTTTGTGTGAACTTCGGGAGTTGGTGATGGACAGGGAGGCCTGGCATGCTGTGGTTCATGGTGTCGCAAAGAGTCGGACACGACTGGGCAACCAAACTGAACTGATCCCCTAGGACCTTGTTGTGAACAAAATCAAGACTGAGTTCCCATATTCAGATTTCAGGCACAGAGAAGAGGTATACCTACTCTCTCAAAGGCGTTGGTGCAGAACTGGCACTCACCACTTGTGTTCACATTCTGTTGGTGAGAACTTAGTCACATGACCACACCTAACTGAAGTAAGAAAGAGTGCTGAAGACTGAATGAAGTATTTGGGGGTTAGAAGGAAGAGACAAGCCAATGAAGGAGACTGAGTAGTGGACAGTGAGATAGGAGGAAAAGTAGGAGACCAAGGCATCTTAGAAACCAGGAGACAAATATATTTCAGTCAGGAAAAAGTGATCACATGTGTCAGATGCTACCAGAAAGGGCAAATGAGATGAGGAGCTGACCATTGAATTTGAAAAGATTCAAGTCACTGACAGCCTGAGGAAGAGCAGTTTTAGTTGAGTGATGTGTACTATCCTAAAAGTAGGTTGAGGAAACAATAGGAGGTAGAAACCACATAGGCGATTCTTTTAGAACTTTTGCTATAAGGGAGACAAAAAACAATAGGACAGTAGCTAGGGGATGACCAGAAACTTTCTTTAGTTGAAAGAAATTACCGTGTATTTGTATTTGATGAGGATGATTTGGTAGAAGATGGAAAACTTGATGACGCAGAGGTGAAATGAGCAGAGCACAAATATAGGGATGGGCCTTAGGTAGGAGCCAGCATTGTTCATCTGCTTCCTCAATGGAAAGGCAGAAGAGAGGGCACAGGTGAAAGCAGGTTGGCAGATTTGCTGATGAGAGGATATGAAAGCTCTCTTTTGAGAGGACAGGTTGTAAATTTATTACATCAGAGCATAGGAGAATGAGTTAACTTAAGGTATAAGACTTGTGAGTGATGCTGAAGTGAGGAGGTAGATGATCTGTCCAAGGGAGTGCTTGCTAATAGTCTTGGGCATGGACTTTAAGTTAGGTGAGAAGGTAATGAAAAGAGAAAGTAGGTGGTAGGAAGCAAAAACATATTAGGGCAAGTTGACTGAAGGTCCCCCTGCAGGCTATGAATAGTTGGGGTGGGAGACAGCAGAGTAAATGAGAAAAAAAAAAAACAGAGGTGATGGACTGAGGGCAGATTTATTGAAATCATGATTTAGGAGGTGAACTTTCTGGTAAAGACAAGCCTCAGGTGTGGCCCAGGAAACTAATGGTTGAGGTGAGTGGACATTGTCTTTTAGACTGAATTACAAAATTGGAGAAGAGGAGCACATAGGTGTTTGCTAATAGAAACATTGGAAGCTTTGATAACAAAATAGTAACCAAGGATTTTGGCTCATTTATTTTTTAGATTTCTTCCTGAAGTCCAGGCTACAGGAACAAGATATCCAGAGGAGACCAACTTCTTTCTACACTCACATATGCAATCCCTGGGTCTCCCTGTTGGGGGTGAGTACCTTCATTTTGATCTCAACTGTTCTTGAGACTTAATTCAGGTGGATACATGTGTGATCTTGGGGTGGGGGTTGAGGGGAGGACAGAGGAAAGTCTCTATTAGGAGAAATGTGTTTTAATTGCCTGATGTATTAGAATTTAGATGAGGCTACACATGGCAAGATTACATTTAATGAACCATTTATTTTAATCAATGGTTTACTTTTTAAATAATCATCTCTGATAAATTCCGGATCACTGAATTTCCAGGTGTACCATATTAGCATAATTTAATTTGCTTCTCTTAGAGAGGAGTAGGACAAGGAGCTAGAATAGAATATCTATTTATTGATTGTTTTGATTAGAAGATACTTTCAGCAGGACATCTTCTCAAATATCTTCTGTAAAGAGGTTTTTTGCATTACAAGTAAACTTCAATTATTCAGACTTCTATAGGATTCAGAGGTTGATGAGAGGACCATTGTTTCTAAACGCCCTAGTCTTATCAAGGGTTTTTGTTTGTTTTTTGAGGGGACCACACCACGTGGCTTGCAGAATCTTAGTTCCCAGACCAGGAAGCAAACCCTGGTTCCCTGCAGTAGAAGAGTGGAGTCCTAAACACTGGAGCACCAGGGAATTCCTCCACTTAAGGCCCTTGTCTTGTGGCTTGCTTAGTGCGTGTTTCAACCATGAGCTGACTTGTTCTTCCTTCTCTTTCCACAGGCTGTTGTGTCCCTTCTCATCATGTTTGTCATCCAGTGGGTCTATACCCTGGTTAACATAGGTGTTGCTGCCATTGTATATTTCTACATCGGTCGGACGAATCCCGGACTTCACCTTGGTGAGCAATACACCCATCTTGCCACCACCTCCTAGCTTCTCTTTCAGCATTTATTGAAAAGCACAGGTTTTGAACACCTATTAAATGCCAACACTGACTCAGATACAAATCCCACTTTCAAGCTGACAGTCTAGGAGAAAAAAATATGGCATGTGCATAAATGATAACAAATGAAAAATAATAATAAATTGTGAGGTTTATAAGACACGTAGAAGTAAAATGGATGGCAACAATAGCTTAAGAGCCAGGAGGGAAGAAATAGGAATATACTATTGAAAGTTTCTTATACTGTATGTGAAGTACTAAAATATCACTTAAAGATAGACTGTGGTAAGTTAAAAAGGTGTATTACAAACCCTAAGCAACTACTAAAAGACAAGTATACCTTGAAAATATTGTGAGTTCAGTTCTAGATCACTGCACTAAAATGAATATCACAATAACACAAGTCACACACTTTTTTTTGTTCCCTAGTGCATATAAAAGTCATATTTATACTATACAGCAGTCTTTTAAGTGTGTGCATTATGTCTAAAAAACATTGTACATATCTTAATATTAAAATACTTTATTGCTAAAAAATGCTAACCATCGTCTAAGCCTTCAAGTCATAGTACTAACATCAAAGATCACTGATCACAAATCACCATAAGAAATGTAATATTAATAGTAGTGAAAAGGTTTGAAATATTATAACAATTACCATAATGTGACTCAGAACGTGAGCCAGTACTGTGGGGGAAATGGCCCTGGTAGACTTGCTCGATGCATGGTTGCCACAAAGCTTCAACATGTAAAAGATGCAGGACTCAGAAGCACAGTAAAATATAGTACAATAAAATGAGTTATGCCTATAACACAACAAAGACTTACAGCTAATCAGCCAATAAAGAAGATAAAATTGAATTTAAAACACTCAAATCAGAAAAAAGAGAAAAAGATAATAGACCAAAAACAAATAGCAAGGTGGTTTATGTAAACCTAGCCATATCGATAGCCACACTAATTTTAAATGGTCTAAACACTCCTGATTAAATGGTCTAAACCATTGTCAGATTGAATTTGTCAGTTCTCAGTTTGAATTGAGATTATCAGATTGAATAAAAAGCATGATCTAGTTGTTGCTCTCTACAAAAAACCTACTTTCAACGTAGAGAAGCAAATAAGTTACAAGTAAAAGAATGGGACAAGCTATATCGTGATAAATCAGACAAAGCTGGAGTGACTATATTAACATAAGACAAAGTAGATTTCAGAGAAAAGAATATTACCAGGGATAAAGAGGGTCATAAAGACAAAGAAAATTAACCAAGAGGACATAATAAATCTTATTATTGATGCACTTAAAAACAGCTTTGAAATACGGAAAACAAAGCCTGATACATCTGCAATAATAAGTAGAAAAGTTCTCAATTATATTCAGATTTCAACACCTCTATCTCAATAATTGATAAAACAAGTAGGAAAAAAGTCGGTAGGGCTTTAGAAGACTTGACTAACATTATCAACAAATGTGGCCAATTGATGGTGTAGAATATTCTATATAACAACAGCAGGATATATATTCTTTTCAAGTGAAAAGAATGAAACATTTACCAGAATAAACTGTATTTTAGGACATTTTTAAAAGTTTCAGTAAATTTAAAGTATTTAAGTCAATACAAGAACAAAGAGGAAGTGAATTAGAAATAAATACCAGAAAGATGTCTGGAAAATCCCCAAATATTTAGAAACTCAAGAACACTGAATAACACTAAATGACTAAGAATACTAAAGAGCACTAAATATACTAAAGAAACTAATTAACTCATGGTTCAAAGAAGAAATAAGTAAAATTTAAAAGTATTTTTAACTGAATGAAAATGAAAATATAACATCAAAATTGTGGGCTGCAGCTAATTCAGCGCTCAGAGGGAAGTTTACTCCATCAAATGCTTATATTAGAAAAGAAAAATGTCTCAAATCAGTAACCACTGTTTCCCACTTAAGAATAATTTTTTAAAAATGCAAACTAATCTATAATGACAGCATTATCAGTGGTTGCCTTTGGATGGGGTGGAGGTGTGGATATGTGGGAGGGAAGTCTTAGGAAGTGGCTTGAGGGGACTTGGAGGTGATAGATACGTTCAGGATCCTGCTTTTAGTGGTGATTTCACAATATATACATGCATTAACACCAAATGGTACACTACAAATGCATATCGTTGTTGTTGTTCAGTCGCTCAGCTGTGTCTGACTCTGCGTCCCCATCGACTACAGCACGCCTGGCTTCCCTGTCCTTCATTATTTCCTGAAGTTTGCACAAACTCATGTCCACTGAGTTGGAGATGTCATCCAACCATTCATCCTCTTTTGTCCCCTTATCCTCCTGCCTTCAATCTTTCCCAGCATCAGAGTCTTTTCCAGTGAGTCAGCTCTTTGCCTTAGGTGGCCAAAGTGTTGCAGCTTCTGCTTCAGCATCAATCCTTCCAATGAATATTGAGGGTTGATTTCCTTTAGGATTGACTAATTTGATCTCCTTGCTGTCCAAGGGACTCTCAAGAGTCTTCTCCAGCACCACAGTTCTAAGGCATCAATTCTTAGGCACTTACTGTCTGGCTCTCACATCTGTACATGACTACTGGAAAAACCATAGTTTTGACCATATGGACCTTTGTTGACAGAATAACATTTCTGCTTTTTAATACACTCTCTGGGTTTCTCATAGCTCTTCTTCCAAGGAGCAAGCGTCTTTTAATTTCATGGCTGCAGTCACTCCATAGTGATTTTAGAGCCCAAGAAAATAAAGTCTGTCACTGTTTCCATTGTTTCCCCATCTGTTTGCCATGAAGTGATGGGACCAGATGCCATGATCTTTGTTGTTTGAATGTTGAGCTTTAAACCAACTTTTCCACTCTCACTTTTTCACTCTTTTCACTTTTTCACTCTTACCTTCATGAAGAGGCTCTTTAGTTCCTCTTGGCTTTCTGCTATTAGGGTGGTATCATCTACATATCTGAGTTTATTGATATTTCTCCTGGCAATCTTGATTCCAGCTTGTGCTTTATCCAGCCTGGCATTTTGCATAATGTACTCTGCATCATAAGTTAAATAAGCAAGGTGACAATATACAGCCTTGACGTACTCCTTTTCCAGTTTTGAACCAGTCTGTTGTTCCATGTCCGGTTCTAACTGTTGCTTCTTGACCTACCTTCAGGTTTCTCAGGAGGCAGATAAGGTGGTCTGTATTCCCATCTCTTTCAGAATTTTCCACAGTTTGCTGTGATCCACACAATCAAAGGCTTTAGTGTAGTCAATGAAGCAGAAGTAGATATTTTTCTGGAATTCTCTTGCTTTTTCTATGATCCAGCAGATGTTGGCAATTTGATCTCTGGTTCCTCTGCCTTTTCTAAATCCAGCTTGTACATCTGGAAGTTCTTAGCTTGTGTACTTTTGAAGCCTAGTTTGAAGGGCCTTGAGCATAATCTTACTAGCATGTAAAATGAGTACAATTGTGTGGTAGTTTGAACATTCTTTAGCGTTGCTCTTCTTTGGGATTGGAATGAAAACTAACCTTTTCCCGTCCTATGGCCACTGCTGAGTTTTCCAAATTTGCTGGCATATTAAGTGCAATACTTTAATAGCATCATCTTTTAGGATTTGAAATAGCTCAGCTGGAATTCCATCACCTCCATTAGCTTTGTTCATAGTACTTCCTGAAGCCCACTTGACTTCACACTCCAAGATGTCTGGCTCTAGGTGAGTGATCACACCATCATGGTTATCTGGGTCAGTAAGACCTTTTTTTGTGTAGTTCTTCTATGTATTCTTATCACTGCTTCTTCTTATCTTTTACTTCTGTTAGGTCCATACTGTTTCTGTTCCTTATTGTGCCCATCTTTGCATGAAATGTTCCCTTGGTATCTCTAATTTTCTTGAAGAGATCTCTAGTCTTTCCATTCTATTGTTTTCCTCTATTTCTTTGCATTGTTCACTTAGGAAGGCTTTTTTCTCTCTCCTTGATATTCTTTAGAACTCTGCATTCAGATGGGTATATCTTTCCTTTCCTCCTTTGCCTTTTGCTTCTCTTCTTTTCTCAGATATTTTTAAAGCCTTCTCAGACAACCATTTTACCTTTTTGGATTTCCTTTCCTTGGGGATGGTTTTGGTCACTGCCTCCTGCACAATGTTATGCACTTCCATCCATAGTTTTTCAGGCACCCTTTCTATCAGATCTAATCCCTTGAATCTATTTGTCACTTCCACAGTAGAATCACAGTTCAGTTCAGTTCAGTTCAGTTCAGCCAGTCAGTCGTGTCCGACTCTTTGCGACCCCATGAATCGCAGCACACCAGGCCTCGCTGTCCATCACCAACTCCCGGAGTTCACTCAGACTCACATCCATCAAGCTAGTGATGCCATCCAGCCATCTCATCCTCTGCCGTCCCCTTATCCTCCTGCCCCCAATCCCTCCCAGCATCAGGGTCTTTTCCAATGAGTCAACTCTTCGCATGAGGTGGCCAAAGTAATGGAGTTTCAGCTTCAGCATCATTCCTTCCCATGAACACCCAGGGCTGATCTCCTTCAGAATGGACTGGTTGGATCTCCTTGCAGTCCAAGGGACTCTCAAGAGTCTTCTCCAACACCACAGTTCAAAAGCATCAATTCTTCGGTGCTCAGCCTTCTTCACAGTCCAACTCTCACATCCATACATGACCACAGGAAAAACCATACATAGCCTTGACTAGACGAGCCTTTGTTGGCAAAGTACTGTCTCTGCTTTTGAATATGCTATCTAGGTTGGTCATAACTTTCCTTCCAAGGAGTAAGCTTCTTTTAATTTCATGGCTGCAGTCACCATCTGCACTGATTTTGGAGCCCCAAAAAATAAAGTTTGACACTGTTTCCACTGTTTCCCCATCTATTTCCCATGAAGTGATGGGACCGGATGCCATGATCTTTGTTTTCTGAATGTTGAGCTTTAAGCCAACTTTTTCACTCTCCTCTTTCACTTTCATCAAGAGGCTTTTTAGTTCCTCTTCACTTTCTGCCATAAGGGTGGTGTCATCTGCATATCTGAGGTTATTGATATTTCTCCAGGCAATCTTGATTCCAGCTTGTGTTTCTTCCAGTCCAGAGTTTCTCATGATGTACTCTGCATATAAGTTAAATAAGCAGGGTGACAATATACAGCCTTGACGTATCCTTTTCCTCTTTGGAACCAGTCTGTTGTTCCATGTCCAGTTCTAACTGTTGCTTCCTGACCTGCATACAGATTTCTCAAGAGGCAGATCAGGTGGTCTGGTATTCCCATCTCTTTCAGAATTTTCCGCAGTTTATTGTGATCCACACAGTCAAAGGCTTTGGCATAGTCAATAAAGCAGAAATAGATGTTTTTCTGGACCTCTCTTGCTTTTTCCATGATCCAGCGGATGTTGGCAATTTGATCACTGGTTCCTCTGTCTTTTCTAAAACCAGCTTGAACATCAGGAAGTTCATGGTTCATGTATTGCTGAAGTCTGGCTTGGAGAATTTTGAGCATTACTTTACTAGCATGTGAGATGAGTGCAATTGTGCGGTAGTTTGAGCATTCTTTGGCATTACCTTTCTTTGGGATTGGAATGAAAACTGACTTTTCCAGTCCTGTGGCCACTGCTGAGTTTTCCAAATTTGCTGGCATATTGAGTGCAGCACTTTCACAGCATCATCTTTCAGGATTTGAAAGAGCTCAACTGGAATGCCATCACCTCCACTAGCTTTGTTCATAGTGATGCTTTCTAAGGCCCACTTGACTTCACATTCCAGGATGTCTGGCTCTAGGTCAGTGATCGCACCATCGTGATTATCTGGGTCATGACAATCTTTTTTTGTACAGTTCTTCTGTGTATTCTTGCCACCTCTTCTTAATATCTTCTGCTTCTGTTAGGTCCATACCATTTCTGTCCTTTATCAAGCCCATCTTTGCATGAAATGTTCCCTTGGTATCTCTAATTTTCTTGAAGAGATCTCTAGTCTTTCCCATTCTGTTGTTTTCCTCTATTTCTTTGCATTGATCCCTGAAGAAGTCTTTCTTATCTCTTCTTGCTATTCTTTGGAACTCTGCATTCAGATGCTTATATCTTTCCTTTTCTCCTTTGCTATTCACTTCTCTTCTTTTCACAGCTATTTGTAAGGCCTCCCCAGACAGCCATTTTGCTTTTTTGTATTTCTTTTCCATGGGGATGGTCTTGATCCCTGTCTCCTGTACAATGTCACGAACCTCATTCCATAGTTCATCAGGCACTCTATCTATCAGATCTAGGCCCTGGAAGTAGAATCATAAGGGATTTTATTTAGGTCATATCTGAATGGCCTAGTGGTTTTCCGTACTTTCTTCAGTTTAAGTCTGTTGCAATAAGGAGTTCATATCTGAGCCACAGTCAGTTCCTGGTCATGTTTTTGCTGACTGTATATATATTCTCCATCTCTGGCTACAAAGAATCAATCTTATTCTAAATACACGTAGTTTATTCTAAAAATGTACCTGAAAGTGAAAGTGAAGTCGCTCAGTCGTGTCTGATTCTTTGTGACCCCATGGACTGTACCCTACCAGGCTCCTCTGTCCATGGGATTTTCCAGGCAATAGTCCTGAAGTGGATTGCCATTTCTTTCTCCAGGGGATCTTCTCAACCCAGGGATCAAACCCGGGTCTCCCACATTGTAGACAGACGGTTTACCATTTGAGCCACCATGTACCTGGGACTTGTTTTAATCAGATAGAATAAGACACAGACACAGAAATGAAGAAACAAGTTTATACTCACAGACCCCTAGGAACAGAAGGGCCATGTAGGGCCACAGGGGAAGGACCAGAGTTGGTCATGAGGCAAAAGAGGTCAAGGGGAGAGCATGGCCCCTTATGACCACCAGATATCAAAAGTGTGCTCTTAGGGGAAAGAATGGGCAAGGCAGGTACATAGTTGAGTGAGTTTAGGATTGGATAGTTTGAATAATTGCAGGGGCTCGGGGCTGTAGGGGTCATCTCCAGTTGTCTAGTATTTGGCCCTGGGGCGAGTTAAGGCAGGGGGATATTGGCTTGATGTATAAGAGCTTGATAAAATAAGTGGTTGGGAGTGTGGGCTCTGGATTAATTGGTTTGGGTATCAAAGGTGGGGCTTCCCTGGTGGCTCAGTTCAGTTCAGTCACTCAGTCGTGTCTGACTCTTTGTGACCCCATGGACTACAGCACACCAGACCTCGCTGTCCATCACCAACTCCCGGAGTTCACTCAAACTCATGTCCATCGAGTCAGTGATGCCATCCAGCCATCTCATCCTCTGTCGTCCCCTTCTCCTCCTGCCCTCAATCCCTCCCAGCATCAGGGTCTTTTCCAATGAGTCAACTCTTCGCATGAGGTAGCCAAAGTATTGGAGTTTCAGCTTCAGCATCAGTCCTTCCAATGAACACCCAGGACTGATTTCCTTTAGGATGGACTGGTTGGATCTCCTTGCAGTCCAAGGGACTCTCAAGAGTCTTCTCCAACACCACAGTTCAAAAGCATCAATTCTTCAGTTCTCAGCTGTCTTTACAGACCAACTCTCACATCCAAACATGACTACGGGAAAAACTATAGCCTTGACTAGACAGACCTTTGTTGGCAAAGTAATGTTGGCTCAGTGGTAAAGAAACTTCCTGCCAATGCAGGAGATGTAGGTTCAATCCCTGGGTGGGGAAGATCCCCTGGAGAAGGAAATGGCAGCCCACTCTAGTTCTCTTGCCTGGGAAATCCCATGGACAGAGGAGGCTGGGTGGGCTACAGTACATGGAGTTGCAAGAGTCAGATATGACTTAGCAACTAAACCACCACCATATATCAAAAGTGTGCTCATAGGGGAGTCGTTTGTTCTTTCTAGGAGTCAAGACCCCCAAGTGCCAGAGCACAAAGAATAAAGAAAGGAAGAAAATATTCTCAATACTTTGTGTATTGTGTGTTATTTATTCCTCAATAATAAAGCTGTTTGGAAGATACATTCTAGAGACCTTTTCATCAAAATTCTAGTGTCTCAATTTTTAAAATAAATAATGTAGTTTTAAGTCCTAACTAAATCAGAAGGACCGTAACAATCCAGGCCAACTGAAAAAGAAATTCTTTGAAATTAGAGTAGTTTGACATATATTTTTGAAAGAAATGCACTTCAAACACTTGAATCATGTATACATTAAAAATAATGTTTTAGAAAAAGACATGCTAAATGTCCTTATATCAGCTAATTTAACAGATACATGCATTGCATGCTAAGTTGCTTCAGTCATGTCCAATTGTCCGTAACCCTATGGACTGTAGCCTACCAGGCTTCCCTGTCCATGGGATTCTCTAGGCAAGAATACTGTAGTGGGTTGACATTTCCTTCTCCAGGGGGTCTTCCTAACTCAGGGATTAAACCGTGGCCCCTTAAATCTCCTGCAGTGGCAGGTGGGTTCTTTACCACTAGCGCCACTCAGGAAGCCGAATTTAATGGATAGATATATTTTAATTAACATTGTGATTACATCAGTGATTGCTCCTGAATTTCTTAGAAGCTAGTTAAATCCAAGAAATTTAAATATTTTGCAGAAATTTGTTAACAGGAAAGTATGAAATCAAATTTCAGGCAAACCTACATCTAAAATGTAGATAATTTAGAATTAAAATGGTCATATATCAGATCAGATCAGTCGCTCAGTCGTGTCCGACTCTTTGCGACCCCATGAATCGCAGCATGCCAGGTCTCCCTGTTCATCACCAACTCCCAGAGTTCACCCAAACTCATGTCCATTGAGTCAGTGATGCCATCCAACCATCCCATCCTCTGTCATTTATCTCATTTACTCATGTAATATTTTCATTTTACTGTTATAGGCACATTTTTTTAGCATTTATAAGCTTTGCCTAAGACTCCTTTTTTTAAAAAAACTTTTTGTTTTGTGTTGGGGTATAGCCATTTAACCAGAGAAGGCAATGGCACCCCACTCCAGTACTCTTGCCTGGAAAATCCCATGGATGGAGGAACCTGGTAGGCTGCAGTCCATGGGGTCGCAAAAAGTCGGACACAACTGAGCAACTTCACTTTCACTTTTCACTTTCCTGCATTGGAGAAGGAAATGGCAACCCGCTCCAGTATTCTTGCCTGGAGAATCCCAGGGATGGGGGAGCGTGGTGGGCTACCATCTACAGGGTCGCACAGAGTCGGACACGACTGAAGTGACTTAGTAGTAATAGTAGTATAGCCATTTAACAAACAACGTTGTGATAGTTTCAGGTGAACAGCGGAGGCATTCAGCCATATGTATACATGTATCCATCCCTCTCCCAAACCCCTCCTTTCCAGGCTGCCACAGAGTAGAGTTCCCTATGCTATACAGCAGGTCCTTGGGTATCTGTTTTAAATATAGTAGTATGTATGGGCCCATCCCAGACTCTCTAACTATCCGTTCCTCCCATCCTTCCCACCCGCAACCATAAGCTCATTCTCAAAGTCAGTGAGTCTGTTTCTGTTTTGTAAGTAAGTTCATTTGTATCATTTCTTTTTAGATTCCACACTTAAGGGATGTCATAGGATATTTCTCCTTCTCTGTCTGACTTACTTCATTGAGTATGACACTCTCTAGATCTATCCATGTTGCTGCAAATGGCATTATTTTGTTCTTTTTTATGTCTGAATAATATATCTGGTAGAGTGAATATGTGTAAATGTGTAATTTGGAAAAGATTTTATAAAATTACATTTCATTCGGTTTCCTAAAGTTATATATAATTCATTTTGTGTGATCACACAAAAGGAGAAATGGATTAAAAAAAAACTTTTTAAAAAATTTGATAAACCCTATTCTAAACAGTGTATCTGATGGCAGGCTATTTGGTCAGTATCAACAACAATCTCATCTTGAGCTTCAGCTCTAACATTTCTACCTGTGGAGCTATTCGAGTCACTTAGCACCTGTAGGAAACTTCCTAAGGGCCAGATGCTGTGACTGTTGTCCTGTGAGTCTTACTGGGTGAAAAAGATGTGCTTCTTGTCCTCACGGAGGGTATGGTCTAGTGGCGGATTTTATAGCATGTATTTAACACATATCAGTTTGAATCTAAAAATAAAACTATCAAAAATTTAAAAAATTAATAATTCCTAAGACTGAAATTAGCAAGTCATCTGCTTCTTTCTCTCTAACACATTCATTTTCTTTCTTGGGATTTTGGAGTTTAGAAATAAACTTTTGGAAACTACTTATAAGTATGAAGTCCTTAGCTGGTTACTGTCAGAGAGTATTATAATGAAAGTAGTTTGATTAGACTGAAAAAGAGGGGAAAATTGTGCTCTTCCTTGTATCAGGGGAGATATTTACCCTGTTAAAACCTGGGATTGTAGATGCTTCCTAGAGTCTTCATAAAGTTTTATGTCTATGTCTTCCTCGCAGGTTTAGCCTCCAACTTCAGCCTTTTAAGATGGATGAGATCCCTTCTGATCCCCTCCTACAGGTCTGTGCCAACCTGGGGCCAGGATGAGGGCAGATGCATGGTCTGGGAGGTGCTAAAGGTGCTTCATGGGCTTGGGTGAATTGTGGTGTGAATACCTGACATTTGAGAACCTCAAGGAAACTCAGACTGCTCCTCACTGCCCTCCACCACCCAGGCCCTCTGCCTCAGCTCATCAGAAGCTTACTCTGGCTCCATCTTCTCTTCTTATCCTCAGGAATCAAGAACAGAGGCTTTCTTTACAATCTGGTTGCTGAGAGGTCTAAGTCAAGCGAGTTACTTTTAGTGAGTTCACAATCTAAGACACATTAGCATCAGTCCTGACTCACACACACACTCAAGGCCCAGAACTTGCATTCTTCCATCTCAAGTCAGGGGTAGTTGACATGACTGCGTTGGTGAAAGTGCAGAGACCACGTACAGAAACAGAGTAGTGACCCTGCAGGATTTCTGTGGGACTTCAATGTTCAAATACCCAAGGAGAGGGAAGAACAAACTTTCCTGAGAAACAGCAGAAAGCCTTTCAGGGAAGGTAAGATTTCATGAGTGCCCCAGTTTCTTTCCTCCTCCTCTATGCTTCCAGTGCCAATGCTTGCTCACCTTTGGAAGCCTCAAGACTCTGGGAATTTTTATTTATTTATATTGTTTTCGGCAGTACTGGGTCTTTGTTGCTGCACGTGGCTTTCTCTACTTCTGGCAAGCGGAGGTTGCTGTCTAGCTGTGGTGCTCAGGCTTCTCATTGCGGCAGCTTCTCTTGTTGCTGAGCATGGGCTCCAGATATGCCAGCTTAAGTAGCCGCAGCGTGGGCACTCAGTGGCTACAGTTCCTGAGCTCTAGAGTACAGGCGTAGTAGTTGAGGTGCACGGGCTTAGCTGCCCCACAGCGTGTGGAACCTCCCTGGACTGGAAATTAAGCCTGTGTTCCCTGCATCAGCAGGCAGATTCTCAACCACTGGACTACCAGGGAAGTGCCCAAGAATTTAAGACAATATAAGCACTGCCAGTCTGTTCCAGTCAGCCCAAGAATGACCTGGATGCTAAACCAGGATGCTAAACCCTGGATGCTAGAGAAATGACGATGACAGGAGCAGGGGTCATGGAAACCAACAGGGAGGGGGCTGGCAGGGAGAGTGGTGTGGAGAGGGGCAGTTCCCTGCCATCTGCTTGGAAGCTGAACTGAATGTCCTGTGTGAAGCTGTAGGAGGCGTGGGGCCACTCTCTGCCTCTCTTTCAGGCTGAGGCACCAGCTTGGTGACTCAGGTCACAATACACCTGCACTGATCCTAGTCCTGAGGCAAGTAGAGGTTAAGCAGAAATAGATTCTGTGTGGAAGCTGCCTTCAGATTCTGGAGCTGCAACTGGTGTGTGGCTGAGTGTCTTTGGCCTTATCCAATTTACATGAATATTTTTAGATATTGTAGGTTTGAAAGCCTACAAATGACTATGGGAGGTCAGCATTCCTTTTTGATCTCTGAATTTCTGGGATTTCACCTCAGAGGTCACTGTTGTGCTATGTAGAAAGAAGAATGCGGTAGGAGGAGATTATTCTTAGAAAATGACAGTGCTTTGTTTGGAAGAGAACCTAGTTCACACTATCCATATCTCCGTGGACTTGTCGAGTGGGTGGTAGAGGCCTCAGCTAAGAGTCAGCATCAAGCTTACTGGCCTCCTCATGGCTACTGAGTGATATCTTGGGGTGACTGTTCAGGGGAAAGGACCTAGAAATCGTGACCATTTAAAAGTAGGAATTGGTTGCTGTGTTTTCTTTTTTGTAATTTTGAATTTTTTTCACAACTGTCACCCCAGATGCTCTTCAAAACCAAAGAAGAAGAATACTGTAGGGTGTTTTGGGCAAAGAAGTTTGGGTATATTACTTCCTGTTACACCTACAATTCCCAGAATTATGTAAAATTAAGCCTGACCTTAGAGAAGCTTTCTTTCCTGAAGTCTCAGCAACTGCCCAGGTGAGAACTCTTAGGCCGTTCTAGACTAGAAAGTGAAGTGTATTATTTCCCTGAACTCAGAAAAATATTATGGTTTGACCTTAAACACATGTTGACTGGTATGGCATTTCTGTCACTTCCTAACCTTACTTCTTGCACATTCAACCTTTATAGAAGTTAGTTCATTTCTCAGAAAGCCCAACCCGTCTAATTTAGATATGTTCTCATCAAGTGGCTGCAAAGCCTTAGTCATGTGATCTGAACTCCTATAACAGCATGTTTTTCTAGTCAGTGAAGCTTTCTGCTTAAGTTCCACAGATTTATAACAAGGTTTCTACCATTTTTTAAAAACAACTATCAAATATACTCCCTATTTAGACAATTCAACGTAACTACCCACAAAGTAAAGATTTAAGAGGAAATCTATGCCTAAGGTGATTTCAGGACCTGACATACTGCAGCAGCTAGAAGAGGGTTGAGAAGGTGAGGAAATAGAAGCAGAAGGAGGTGAGGAGGTTCGCCTGAGGCCGCCAGGCTGGCTGGTGACAGAGCTGTGACTGTCTTCTTTGGATATCCTGTCTGTCAGGCTCGTCTTTCTGCTGCCAGCACTTTCCTCACGTATCCCTAACATTTTTCTCTACCAGTTTCTCCCAACTCCAACTCTATGTGGACCTTTCTGTGATACTGGAGCTCACTTTTTGCCTGCAGGCCAGCTTGGTGCCAAAGCTTTTACGCTTTACCGCGTAACTGCTTACTCTGTAAACCTTGGCTGTTCCTCATTCATCTTTCTTTCCGGTGAACTAAAGAGAAGGTTTTTCTTTTTATTCGCTTCCACTCTCCAGCCTCACCATTCCATTATTTCATTCGACAAAAAGGCAAAGTAGAGCTATAGAGCCCCAACACCACAACATTTGGAAGATTATTTTTATAGTTTTATACATTTCTGCTAAGGAAGGTAAATATCATTCTTTATTTGATACTTATTTCTAATACTTTGGATTCAAGAAGCGTTGTACATAGAGCTTTCAACAGTTCTGTTGTTTAATACATATTAAGTAATAGGCACAATGGTGTTTTTGCAAATCCTTTCTCTCTCCTAGCGAAGACTGACTGCCAGCGGTTAGTACTATGGTCTTTCCTTCTGACTGCCCTCCATGTTTCTCTTACCAAAGGAGCTTGCGATCCCCCCAAGAGCAGATCATTTTGGCACCGTCCCTGACTAGGGTTGACATGGAGATGACTCAGCTCACCCAGGAGAACGCAGACTTCGCCACTCGGGATCGCTACCACCACTCCTCCCTAGTGAGCCGGGAAGAGCTGATGCCTCAGTACTAGGCACCAAGTCCTCAGTACTAGGCACCGAGTCCTCAGTACTAGGCAGCCCAGAACCCTCCCCTTTTGGAGCTGTCCAGGGTGCAGTGGACCCAAATCCCAGAACCTCTGTGGAGCTGGTTCTCCTCGGTAAGAAACTCAAAGACCTGTCCTCCCCCTGCCGTTTTGGACAATGGAAATGAGCATTCTGGTCTGGAGCACCACGTCGACCAGGTACCCACTGCAGTGGCCGTGGCCCCTGCAACATGCGTCCAGTCTGAAGAGCGCCACATGGACACCAAGACTTGCAGGTGTGGAGAACCAGGCCAGATTGCTTGTTCTAAGGGCCACAATAAATGATTATTTTAAGCTTTATTATTTATTCCTTGAATAAATGATATGTTTACATGGTTCCAAACCCCAAAGTGAAATCATATATACAGTGAAAAGTCTCCCTCCCATTCTTGTTTCTCATCTGCTCAGTTCCCAACTCCTGCATTAGAGATAACCACTGTTCTCAGGTACACGACCTGCGTTTCGTTATGAAGAGAGGAGCAAATAGGAGTGTGGCGTTTTATTGCTCCCTTTTCATCCACAAAAGGTAGCATATTATACATGTGCTCTGCACCTTGCCTTTCCCCTAACAATCTATCTTGGAGACATTTCCATATCAATACACACGCAGTTTCCTCATTATTTTTCATTGTATGAATGTGCTATAATTTGTTTCATCAGTTCTACAGTGATGGCATTTGGATTGTTTCCAGTCTTTTGCTGTTACAGTCAGTTCTGCAGGAAATAATCGTGTTCATATGTACAAGCATAATGAATATCTGTAGGATAAACTCCCAAAAGTGGAATTGCAAGATCAAAGGGGATATGCATTTGTAAGCTATTATTGTTTAGTGAAGGTCTTTTTAATTAAAAAGTTAAATTACCAAGAATTACTTAATGGTGATTCACGTTCTCAAAAGCATGTGTGGCGCCCCACACTCCAGACACCTCTGCAGCTGTTTTGCAGGATGAACACACGAGGGGACAGGACTATTTTGGTTCCTTAGTGTGGCATTCCTGGTGGCTCAGATGATAAAGAATCTGCCTGCAATGCAGGAGACCCGGGTTTGATCCCTGGGTTGGGAAGATCCCCTGGAGAAGGAAATGGCTACCCATTCTGGTATTCTTGCCTGGAGAATTCTATGGCCAGAGGAGCTTGGTGGGCTACAGCCCATGAAGTTGCAAAGAGTCGGACACGACTGAGTGACTAATGCTTTCACAACTCACTTTTTCTAGTGTGGCGTTCATCAGAGGCATCCAGTCTAGGGGCCCTGGCAGGGGCTGTTCCTGCATGAAGTCAGTCCTGGCCCAGAATTGGTGGTGTCACCACTGAGCTATGAAGGGATGTACTGTTGGGTCATTCTGACTTCTTTCTTCTGTAGTGCGTGCATGGGTGCTAAGTCACTTCAATTGTGTCCAACTCTTTGCGACCTCATGGACTGTAGCCCACCAGGCTCCTCTGTCCATGGGATTCTCCAGGCAAGATTACTGGAGTGGGTTGCCATACAATCCTCCAGGGGATCTTCCCAACCCAGGGATTGAACCTGTATCTCTTAGGTCTCCTGCATTGGCTGGTAGGTTCTTTATCATTAGCACCACCTGGGAAGCCCTTCTTCTGTAGTAGAGTTTCTCGAAGTCAGTGCACTAAGAAACCAGGGAGGTTTGTTAAAAGTGCAGATTTCTGCAGCTCAGTCCTAGAGGTGAGCTTTGGGGTCAGTACTGGACTTTATATTTTTAATGAGTGCCTCAGGTGATTCAACGCAGGTGACCCTTGGACCCCATTTTGAGAAACACTGACCAGTTGGATGAAATAGGCTTAAAGCAAGTGAGAGCAGGGATGTCATGATGAGGGGCCGTTAGGTCTCAACATTCTCCCCTAAAAAGTGAGGTCTAGTTTATGGTAACTTCACAGTGACATCTAGTTTATAATTACCGTTTTTGCACCTTTGGGGTTAAATACCAGACTTCCAAACATCATTAGAAACAATGGAAAGAAAATAAATGCTGAGTTGACTGAGTGACTGAACTGAACTGAACTGAACTGTAGGTATATGGGAAAGCATGGAAGACAATGTATTCATAAAGGGCTGAATTGGTGTCTCTGAGGGCCCTTTTAAAGATGAAGCTGCACTAGATTCCTATGGCTGCTGTAACAAATTACACAAACTGAGTTGCTTAAATCAACAGAAATGTATTCTGTCCCTGTTCTGGAGACCAGATGTCCCAAATCAGCATTGCTGAGCTGAAAACAGGGCAGCCGCAAGACTGCGCTCCCCCAGAGGCTCTCAGGGAGAGTCTGGTCCCAGCCCATCCAGCTTCTGGAGGCCGCTGGCATTCTTTGACTCATGGTCACATCATTCCCATGTTTAAGACAGTATCTTCTAATCTCTTTCCATGTGACCACTTTGCCTTCCCCTGTGTGCACACAACTTGGGCTTCTGCCTCCCTCTTATAAGGAAACACGTGATTGCATTTAGTGGGTTGATCTCCTCATCTCGAGCCTTAACTTCATCACGCCTGCAAAGGCCTTGGCAAATGAGGACACAGTCACAGTAACAGGGGTGGGGATGGGGGTGCCCACTTTGGGGGCACTGTTTTTCAGCCGGTCACAGAAGGCTTTAGTGATTCTGCCCTTGGCTTTTTTGAATTCTGCATAACAAGCCAGAAGAGTATCCCCTCTGATAGAGATGGTCCTGGGTTTGGAAACCATACACAGCAGAAGATTCAGGTATCCAAGATGAGAACTTCCCCAGATGATTGATTTTATGGAAAAGAGTGAAAGAAGAATGGGTGTGCTAGAGAATTCCAGCATTCTGCTCGGTGTTGGGGTTACTGAAAGGAGTCGCTCACACAGTCTAGTATGGGAGTCAGACACTCAACACTGGAATCTCTAATTAGATCCAGATATCTTGTATTTAAACAAAACTATATTGTATAAATAGTAATCAGTAAAGCAGTAATGGAGTGATGGATTCTTAGGCTGAACTCCCCAGAAAGCAGAACTCTATGTGTTATTGCTTTATTGGCGGGGGTGGGGGGTGGGGGTGAGGGGGTACATCCAGGGAAGGAATGAGAGAAAAGAGGGTGGACCAGGTGAGAAGACATGACGTTGGGTCATGTGCTAAAGGGCCACTAATGCAACGTCTTGCCTTCTCACCAGGTCCACCCTCTTCTTTTCTCTCATTCCTTCAGCATCATGTGCCAGAGAAGGCAATGGCACCCCACTCGAGTACTCTTGCTTGGAAAATCCCATGGATGGAGGAGCCTGGTGGGCTTCAGTCCATGGGGTCACTGAGAGTCGGACGCAACTGAGCGACTTCACTTTCACCTTTCACTTTCATGCATTGGAGAAGGAAATGGCAACCCACTCCAGTGTTCTTGCCTGGAGAATCCCAGGGACGGGGGAGCCTGGTGGGCTTCCGTCTATGGGGTCGCACAGAGTCGGACATGACTGAAGCGACTTAGCAGCAGCAGCAGCATCATGTGCAGTGGAGCACTTAGTCTCTGAGGACTCTTCTGAGAGACGGTAGGAACACCTGTCTTGTGACCACCTTGCAGAGGGAGGAAAGGATGAGAATTTCCACTGGTTCCTGTTCCCCACAAAGGGTAGCTGGGAGGGGCATTAACCCCGCCTCCTGCACTTGTGATTTCAACTTGTTTGAGTATCTAGTTTCTGCAGCAAGAGGCTACCCCATGGGCATGAGGCGCTGTTGGGTTTGTGCACACGAACTTGACTGGAGTCCAGCATAACTTCTTGCTGTGGCGGTGGCTAAGATGGACCAGCTGCAGCCCCAGAATCAGGTGGGGCAGAGAGAATCTGAGGTGGCATATAAGAGGTACCATGTACTATCTGTGTATGACAGAGGTCAGCAGTAAGTTCAAGTTGTCAGAGAGGTGAGGCAAATGACATTGGATCCTTTAGAAGAGTTTGCTTGTATAAAGAATGCTAAAAATGGCAGCACAGTCAGGATATATGGCAGTGAGACTAGCAACATTTTCTTAAAAAGGCAAAGGGTCAGATTCCTAGACTCAAGGTCTTAATCAAGGAGTGCCAAGTTGTAGGGGAAAACATCTGAATGAATGAGGATCGTATTAGATCTTCTGGGACCATAAATGCCTCCCTTCAGGCCACACTTTCTTTCAGTTTATCCCTCTAATGATCCATCTATCCACCCATCCATTTAACCATCTACTCATTCATCCACTGATCCCTCCATTCACTCAACCATCCTCCCACCCACTGACCCACCCATTGGTCTACCCATCTACTCACCCCTGCATGACTGAAGCAGTTGTACACATGCCTGAGACCACCTCACCTGAGTTGAGTAACCAATCTTGGAGCTTTATAATGTAAAAATATGATCACAGGCCATTTAGGCAGAAATGAACTAACTCCTCAGTCACCACTGTCAAACTTTCAAGGTGAATACTGCTCAGCTCTAGAAGATTCTTGAACTCAGGACTGGGAACCAGGACAGGGGTCATTTTCTCAGATATCTCTGGGAATCATGCTAATAAGTTCTCTGACTTACATAATCAATAGAGACCATCATGCACGAGTGATTCTAAGTCAGTGCAGAGGTCTGAGGTTCAGGATTTCATCACCCTGCCTTCCCTCCAGGTTTCTGATTGAGGGAGTATATTAAGAATGGAAAACACCGTGCTGGTATGGTGTAGCTGATACCAGAAGGCTGAAGCAAGACCTGTAATGTGTAACTTTCTTCCTCTTGAATCTAAGAATCTGTTTCTCCCAGACCCTTGGATGAGGGGCTGGAATCAAGGCAGAGAATGACCAGCTGGCCCCATTCCCAATAACACATGGACAGAGGTCATAAAGTGATCACCTACTACTTTTCAACTCCAGGGCTTGCCTGCTCATGAACTGTGCCCCAGCTTGGACCAATCAGACTGGTGTTCCCCCTCCCATGGGGAGGAGCTAAGACTGACTGATGGGCTGGTAAGGGGCGAGGGGCAGAGTGTTCCTTCTGCTTCTGCTGGTGGGAGCTTGGCTGGTAGCTTCATCTTCCCCCATGGAGAAGGAAAGAGAGGAAAGCTAAAGGGATCCCAGTAGTAGTGAGAGCAGTGATAGAGGCAGAGACAGGATCTGTGAGTAGACCGAGGAGCTCTCAGCCACTCTGACAGTAGTCAGGGAGGTCTCCCTGGAGGAGGAGATATCTGACCTCATTCAAGCACTTCATGGGCAGAGAGGAGGGGCAGGGCATTTTCAAGAGAGAGGTCAGCGTGATCAAAGGCGTATGGGACTGAAGGGTAATTGAGGGCTTCCAGAATGGTGGGGTGAGGCAGTGCACGGCAGGGGGAGTCCTGAAAAGGCAAGCAAAGGCCGGGGCAAGAAGGGGTTTGTACCACTCTTTGCTGAGGAATGAGGAGGGAAGTCTAAGAGTGATGATAAAAATCCACCCTCAGCATTGCTCGGGCTTTTCCAGAAGATCCTTGTGAGAATCCAGTGAGCGTGCTCCAGGCTCTGGAGCCACCTGGCTTCAGACATGGTTTCTGTTTCTGCTCTCCTATGGGGGAGGGAAGAAAGGGCCAGTGGGGGGCATCCGCCCTGAGATCAGAGCGTGTGGGAGGAGGGGCTGAGGAACCAGTCCTGAACTTTGCAGGGGCAGGACCGGTCACTGGAGGTTCACGAGCCCCTCACCCCTCCCGCCATGCTGAGGACCCGTTGTCCCAGTGCCTCGTGGGTGTGGGTAGTGGGGGTGGAGGGGCCCAGTGGAGATAGGAGCAAAATGATTAGAGCACTCAGTCCTGATGTGTTACTTTCCTGTTGCCGCTGTAACAAATCACCATGAACAGTGGCTTACTGCAGCACAGAAGGACTCTCCTCAGTTCTAGAGGTCAGAAGTGTGAAACGGGTCCCGGGCCTCAGATTAAGACATCAGCAGGGCTGGGTTCCTTCTGCAGGATGTAGGGGAGAATTTCTTTCCTCACTTTTTCCAGCCTCTGGAGGCTTCAAAGCCAGCAGTCGGCAAGCCCATTTACCTCCTCCTCTGCTTCTGCCATCACATCTTCTCTAACTCTCCTGCCTGCCTCTTCTGCTTTTAAGGACCCGTTTAATTAGATAGGCCCACCCAGATAATCTAGCATTACCTCCCCATCTCGAGATCATTAATTTAATTGTGTCTATACAGTTCCTTTGGCCATTTGTTGTTGTGATTCAGTTGTTAAGCCATGTCTGACTCTTTGGGACCCTATGGACTGCAGCATGTCAGGCTCCCCGGTCCTTCACTGCCTCCTGGAGTTTGCTCATACCCATGTCCATTGAGTTAGTAATGTTATCTAGGGCTTCCCTGGTGGTTTAGATGGTAAAGAGTCTGCCTGTAGTGCGAAGACCCAGGTTTGAACCCTGGGTTGGGAAGATCCCTTGGAGAAGGAAACGGTAACCCACTCCAGTATTCTTGCCTGGAAAATCCCATGGACAGAGGAGCCTGGCAGGCTACAGTCCATGGGTTCGTAAAGAGTCAGACACAACTGAGCAACTTCACTTTCTTTTCTTTCTAATGCTATCTAACCATCTGCCACGCCTTACTCCTTTTGCTTTCAAGCTTTTGCCTTTGGCCGTATAAGTAACTATTACATAGGATCTGAGGATTAAGACCTGACCCTCTTTGGGAGTCTGGAGAGTGGGGAGATGCTGGAGGGGCACAGGGAAAGGGCTGGAGTGTAACCTCAACGTGTCCGGCATCCAGTCAAATGACTACTGCAAGTTGAATTCACGAATGCTGAGAAGACACCAAGTGAGGAAGAAACCCAGGCGACTTCTTGAAGGAAGTGGTTGGTCAGAGTATATGGAAAGGCTCATCAGCCAAGGGAATGAGGTGAGTGAAGGCAAATAACACAGAAGGACCAAAACAAGAGAATGTAGATCATCCCTTCTTCCATCCTTTGACCTTTAAGTGGATTCCTTTGAGAGCGAGTTTGGCAAGGTTGCCAATTCATGGGATTTGGGGCGAAGATCTCTGCTTATCCTGGCTCCACCATTTACTAGTTCTGTGACCTTGGGTAGGCTTCTTAACCTCTCTGTGCCTTGATTTCCTTCTCTGTAAAGTGGGAATTATAACCCCTGCCTTCCTCCAAGTGCCTTTGTGAGTATCTGGGGACGAAATCACTGTGAAGGAGGTGCCATAGAAGTGTTCTCCCACCAGTGCTGCTGATTCTGTGTCACTCACTGTGGGCGATATTGAAAGAAAACAAAGCCACGGGAGCTGCAGTGGTTCTTGGCATCTGCTAGCTCAAAGGCTCAGCTTGAGCTGAGGTGGAGTCCACTTGCTTCAGGAGGCCCCGCTGTATCTTGTCAGCGGCAGACAAGGTGGGCCCGCTTCTCCAGACACCAGCAGGGGCTCTGTGGCAGGTGCAGTCAGGGTGTGGGGAGGCGGCAGTCACCACTTGCTGATTTCAGTTCTGCCTCCCCTCACCCCCCTCAGCGAATCAGAGTCATCTGGCCATGACCCTATACCACTGCTCTCAGCCTTCCTTCCCTTCCCAGAGCCTTGGGGAATTTTCTTAAACATCAAAATATCTATCCCACTCTCAAGTTAAACAAGGGTTGAGGTAAAGTGGAATTCACTCAGTCATGTCCAACTCTTTGCAACCTCATGGACTGCAGCCTGCCAGGCTCCTCTGTCCATGGAATTCTCCAGGCAAGAATACTGGAGTGGGTAGCCATTCCCTTCTCCAGGGGATCTTCCCAACCCAAGGATCAAACTCAATTCTCCCGCATTGCAGGCAGATTCTTTACCATCTGAACTACCAGGGAAACCTTCTAGAGCAAATAATCCTTTTCTTGCTATATCTTATCTCCTACATATCCACGTGGATGCCCAGGAAGAGAAGATCAGAAGCAGTGGTTACATGGGCTTGGTTAGCCCATACTGTATGCACTTCTCTGCAGACAAAAATGCAGAAGTCTGTATTTACCACACACTGTTCAGCATCTCTGCATCTGGGAGGTGTGCCTGAGCTGCTATGAGGAGGCTCACAAGCAGAGATAGAGGTCAGTTTGTCGGTTTGATGGAAGAAGTAGAGGTGTAAGTCCTTGACTCTTGACAAGGCACTCTTCTTAGGTGGTGAGGGGAAGGTCACATTCAAGTAAAGGGGGAAGCAGATGGCAGGAAAGGCCCACCAGCATCATGGGGTCCCCAGTTGGCTCTGCTCCTGGGCATGCAGCCCATCTCACAGCATCAGGGCTGGTGCCCTTACCTGTTCCCTGGGCTGCTGGGCCGGGGTGAATGGAGGGCAGAAGAATAGATGACTGCTCACCACCGTTTATTGACGTGAGGTGGCCACAGCTTCCTTCTAAAAGAGGCAGAGCACTTCTCTAATGGGAGTCTCTTAAAACAATGGAGAGCCTGGGGTTTTCTCTTTTTTTAAATTGTTTCTTTTTTTCTCCAAGTTTTATTCCAAGAAAGAAAAAAGTGGGGGGAAAGCGGGTAAATTGTGTTTCTTTGAAAACACACACATGTGTGTGTATGTGTGTGTGCACGCCTGTGCACTTTCCTGATTGTTTGTGTCAGTTAGGGATGCCTCTCTGTAAAAAGAAGCTGAACTCACCACATGTGAAGACGGGGTTGAAATATGGGCCATGTGGTCTCTATCAGATTCACTCCGGGCAGCCCTGAGGGTGAGTGGCGTTTCAAAGGATTAGCAATCATCCCCCAGCAGCCAGCAAGAGGGCTCGATGAATGCTGATCTGTGCAATGTGACATACACCATATGTGTTAAGAAGCTAAGGTTCAAATATGAATCCCAAGCTGAAAGTCACAAGGACAGACACAATGGCAGTGTCCATTTTTTTTTGACTGAATTGTTTGGCAAGTGGGCAACTCTGTGTAATTCTGTGTGTCTCTATGGGTCAGGATGGGCTTGCTGCTGCAAGAAACAGCCCTCAAGTCTAAAGATGAGATCCCACTACAACACACTTTGAGGATTGACAGCATCACTGGAATAATTTTATAAGGCCTTTCAAGATGCTGATTTGAAGGAACAGCACGGTTTATTTAGGAAAATTATGTGTGTGTGTGTATGTGTGTAGTGAGCGACTGTAGTTTTGGTTCTGTGCATCTTTTATTCATGATCTGTGTAGCTCTTTTTTTGCTCAACCAGATTGAAAGACCTTCAGTAGTAGAGGTGTGTCTTTAGTTATAAATCATCCCAATTCATGGCTTTAAGTATTTTTTATTTGCCCTGTCAACCCATCCGTCTCATCATGGATTCATTCAGTCACTCACTTAGCAAGTATTTAATGAATGTGTACAAGCCGCTTATTTTGATTCAGAAACTGTGAAGCCAGATGACAGCACTTGCCCCCTCAGTAGCCCGCAGCTTGGTTTGCAGGAGTGCTCTAGGATGAAGAAGCAGGAAAGGGGCGCAGTCTTCTGAGCTGGCCAGGAGGAGAGGAAACAGGATTTGGAATAGACTGCTCTTGGATGGTTCAACCAAAAAGTTCTGAGACTCATAATCATTCACCATATTTTCTTGTGGACTGAGGACACAGCATCACCTCTTCTTTCAGTTCAGTTCAGTTCAGTTCAGTCGCTCAGTCATGTCTGACTCTTTATGACGCCATGAATCGCAGCACTCCAGGCCTCCCTGTCCATCACCAACTCCTGGAGTTTACCCAAACTCATGTCCATCAAATTGGTGATGCCATTCAGCCATCTCATCCTCTGTCGTCCCCTTCTCCTCCTGCCAGGAATGTTTTACCATCACCTCTTCTCTTGAGTTGGAGAAGGCAATGGCACCCCACTCCAGTACTCTTGCCTGGAAAATCCCATGGATGGAGGAGCCTGGTAGGCTGCAGTCCATGGGTTCACTAAGAATCGGACACGACTGAGTGACTTCACTTTTACTTTTCACTTCCCTGCATTGGAGAAGGAAATGGCAACCCACTCCAGTGTTCTTGCCTGGAGATTCCCAGGGACGGGGGAGCCTGGTGGGCTGCCGTCTATGGGGTCGCACAGAGTCGGACATGACTGAAGTGACTTAGCAGCTTCTCTTGAGTATTCCTACTGCACTAAGGATAAGGAAGTGGTTATCAACTGTGGCTGTAAATTAGAGTCACCTGGAAAGTGATTCTAAAATTTAAAAATTTTATTTTTTTATTTATTTGGTTGAGCTAGGTCTTAGTTGCAGCATGTGGGATCTAGTTCCCTGACCAGGAGTTGAACCCAGGCCCTCTGCTTTGGGAGCTTGGAGTCTTAGCCATTGGAACACCAGGGAAGTCCCAAAAATCACCTAGAAAACTTAAAAAAAGTATTGATGCCCCACCTAATAGCCAATGGTTCTGATTACGTAGGTGGGTTCCAGGCACCAGCATTTTGTAAAAATTCCCTCAGCAATTCTCATATTCAACCTGGGCTGAGAAACTCTAGGGCAATGCCTGGTTTTTAAGGCTCTCATTCACTTCTCCATCTCCTCAGGAGTTCCTGCTCAGAACCCCTCTTGCACAGTGGCCTCCTTCCCAGACCCCTCTCTTTCATTTGGGCCACAGTTCCCTTCCCCCCCAGACAAGGGCAGGGACCGTGAAGGTTCGCATCCCTGGACAGCAAGCACAGGACAGCCAGCGTTGTGGGAGCTCCCTGCAGGGTGGGGTTCAGCACAGGGTTTGTTTGGGTTGGGCGGGGAGGAAGAACAGGGTGGGATGGCCATGCCTAGCCTGCATTTGCACTAGCGTGTGGACAGCCCCAGTGCCCTCCACTGACAAATGACCCCATGCTGGCCGAGAGCTTGGAGCCTCAGATATGCATGCTCTGCTGGTCAGCAGCCATGCAACCCTGTTTCCAGTCTGGTACTGTTGTCTGAGTCTCTCCTTATGAGGGACCAATACAGGGGATGGGACAGGGCGCTGGTTTGGATCTGAAGATACGTCCAGTCCTGGCCTTCTGTGTGTCCTCTGTGGGCACATTCCTCCTCTTGCGAGTCCTGGGTCCATCCCCCAGGTTCCTACAGCTCAGTCAGTGAGGAGCTTGTCTAGACCTGGGGCCCCATCTACTCAGAGACAAGGCCACTTGAAAGGGATAAGAGACATCACAGGCCACCTGTTCTCAGTCACTCATGTGAAACACTTTTGGAGACAGGATATTTTGAGACATTTATTGTCTTTATTTGTTATCTTTGAGATATGTGTGTATCTTGTATTGCCTACAGTGGGTCACGATTGGGGAGATCTTTTGTCTAAGGCCCCAGGTTCAATTTTGTTTTCTCAAATTTTAAAAACAGGTGAATCAAGATGTAACTATTATTTATTTTTTCCTTAATGTGTTTCATTTTTGTATGACACTTAACCCCTCATATCCATCATCCGTCTTGATTGTGAGGTAGGCATGCCTACCAATGGCAGATATTACTGTCCATCTTTTGCAGATGAGAAAACTGAGATTAATTGATTGGCTCAAAGTTGTAGAAATAGAGAACACAGAGGCCAGAACAAAGGCTCATGTGTTCTTATGTGTTCTACTTCCTACTCCAGAGCCCTTTTCTAAACACATCGCACTGGTCTGCCTCCATCTTTTAAAATGGAAATAGTTTGCTTTTTTCCCCCCTTAGTATAAAAGTAATAGATGCCATCAAAAGACACATGCACAAATGTTAATAGCAACATTATTTGTAAGAGCTGCTCATGGAAGCCACTCAAATGCCCATTAACCATAGAAGGGAAAATAAATTGTGGGTTGGCCCCACCTTGGGTGCTGTGAAGCAAGGAGAATGAAAGGTTTATAGCTGCATGTGAGTGAATCGACCATCATATGCTGAGCAATAAAATCCAGGCACAAAAGGGTGCATCCTACAGCACTCCACCGATAGAAAATTTAAAAAACAGGTATTTTGTATTTTATCAAAAGCTACTAATCTGTGCTGAAAGAATTCAGGGTGGTGGTGACGATGTGGGAGGATGGGCAGAGGAGAATGTGACATCTCTGCACGCGGGTGCTCCCTGTGCTTACGCTCTGGTAGTGAGCTCGGAGTGGCACACTCACAGCCACTACATGTGCACTTGTAGAACGCTACACATATTCTGTGTACGTCATATTTTAATAAGAAGTCGTAAATAGTGACTCATGGTCCTGTAAGAAATGCAGATGACACAGAGAAGGACACATATTCAACCAATTTTAAGAATAAAACCCAGAGAATGTAAAGGTTTATTCCACAAATACTTTTTAAATGTATTTAGTTCTGTGTAACAGGAGGCCTGGTGTGCTGCGATTCATAGGGTCACAAAGAGTTGGACACGACTGAGCGACTGAACTGAACTGAACAGTTTGTTAGAGAAAAGAAACAGAAAAAAAGGAGAATTTGATTAGAGGAAAGGCAGGAAAAGAGAGTCTGATGGAGACACAGAGAAATGGACAAACCGGGAGGCACTCAGTGATGCAAAGTGAGACTTGAGGAGTGCCCACGGAGGAGACCCATGGAGGTGAAGCCACAGACTTGCTCCTGATTTCTAACCTGGGCTTTGTGTGGGGAGCAAGTTATTGCTGCTCTTTGAAAGACAGGGATGCTGAGCTGTCACATGAAGATACCACCTTCCCAGTGACAATGGATCAGGGCCTGACACTTGGAGAGTCCTCGTCAACCATGTGTTGACTGGTGAATGAGATGATGCCTGCAAACGCAGGCCTCCCTGCCCATGGCAGAAATGTCATTCTGGGTTTTCTGCTCCTTCCTTAGGGCCCAGGCCACTCTGCCCTGTGTCCTGGCATCCCAGGAATTTCTCGGCCTGCTCTGGGGAGGATTTTTCATGCTAGAAGGCCTTGCAAAATCAAACCACTTTATCAGAGTCCCATTGCCCTGGAGAATGTTCCTGGCTCCTTGATGTTTCCAGTATGTAACCAATTTTATCGGAGGAATGTTGTTTGGAAAGGAACGGTCCTCTCAGATGGGCAGACAAGAAACGGAAAGTCATTCGAGGACCCGCCCCGAGCTGTCGAAGTTGGAACTCAGGGTTGCTGTACATGATGCTTGGGAGCTGGGCCAAGTCGTGAACAAGCCTTCCTCCCTGGAGGAGGTCCCAGCCCGTTTGCAGTGCGTTTGCCTTGCCGTGTTTACATTCTCACCTTGGCCATCCAAGGCAAATGCCTCTGGAGCCCTGCACCAGCAGGCGGAGAGCAGCCCAGCTTGGCCTGGACAAAACGAAACCATTCCTGACATACCAGAAAAGGACAGTGAGGCATCTCCTGGGGGGTCAAAAATAAGGAGATGTGTTTATTCCTTCAGTTCTTTTGTCAAAATCCCAAGGCATTCTGCTTCCTGGAACTCTGAACAAAGTAGTGCAGGTGTAGCAAGTGCTGCCCTGGGGCCTGCACCCTCTCCCTTCTGTTACAGCCCCAGTGCTGTCAGGGCTGGCTCAGCAGCTTCTGTCTGCAGTGGTTCTTGATGCATCACTGGCAGAGGAAAGGATGGGGTGGAAGCAGAGATGAGACGGAGACGGGAGAGGAGGAGGGGTCAAGGGAGGGCAGGAGTATTTGTTCCTGGTGGGAAGGAATCTACCCTGAAATGGGAGAGAGCTGACATGCCCCAGCTCAGGCTAGGGATGCTGGGTGTAGATCAGCAGAGAGGAGCACCCTGGAAAGAGCTGGGAATGCTGGACACTGTCCACTAAGCTCTGGGAGCCCTGAACAGGGTGGGTCTACCCGCAGATTGGTCTCACACTGTACAGCTTTCTAAACTTCTTCATTCTGGTGGGTAGAACTGTGTCTCCAGAAAGATATGTTCAAACCCTAACCACTAGTACTTGTGAATGTGACATTATTTGAAAAGATCTTTGCAGATGTAATCAAGTTAAAATGAGATCAGACTGCATTAGGTTGGGCTGTAAATCCAGTGACTGGTGTCCTTATAAGAAGGCCAGGTGAAGATACAGAAGGAGGAAGGCCATGTGGTGACAGAGGCAGAGACTGGAGTGATATGTCCACAAGCCAAGGAACACCACTGATGGCTGGCAGCCACCAGGAATTAGGAAGTGGCAGGGGAGAATTCTCTTCTGGAACTTTCACAGGGCGCACGGCCCTACTGGCACCTTGACTTTGGACTTGCAGCCTTCGGATCTGTGAGAGGATAAACTGTTGTTTTAAGCCACCGAGTCTGTAGGCACTTTGTTTCACAGCAAGCCTAGGAGATGAATGTATTGATGTTCCCCCAAATTTCAAATTCAGAGGCCCCACCCCTTCAGTCCCCCAACTCTTAACAAATAGCCTTGTATTTGCTATTTTACAAAAAAATTTCAAGTCCTCAGAGAGAAATCCAAACCCCATCAGCCCTCTCCTCTCTCCCTTCTCCCAAGGCTGGTCCTTCCACCTGTGCTGTGGATTCTCTTTTCCTGCTTCTCAGAAGCCCTATTCTGTCAACTCATCTTTTTTCTTTTTTAACCTTCAATTTTTCTGCCTAGCAGACCCTTTCTATGACCACATTCTCCCACTAAAATCAAAAAACTCACGGCCCCCTCCACTCCCCTGTAGTCACTCTCCTAATACATTTTTCCCTTCAAAGCCAAGCTCCTTTTTTTAAAAAAAAAGATTTATTTATTTATTTATTTTGGCTGTGCTGGGTCTTCGTTGCTGCATGTGGGCTTTTTCTAGTTGCGGCGAGCAGGGGCTACTCGTTGCCGTGTGTGGGCTTCCTATTGCGGTGCCTTCTCTTGTTGTGGAGCAGGAGTTCTTGAAGAGTGGGCTTCAGAAATTGTGGCACATGGGCTCTAGAGCACTGGTTCAGTAGTTGTGGCCCACAGGCTCAGTTCTTCCCAGGCATGTGGCATCTTTCTGGACAGAGATCGAACCCGTGTCCCCTGCATTGACAGGCGAATTCTTAACTACTCGACCACCAGGGAAGCCCAAAGCCAAACTCTTGAAGTTATATCGACCAGCTTGGTTTCATCACTCCCATCCTTCCCGACTCGCTCCACTGTCCCTTCAGCTCCCTTGATACCTTTCTTACTATGGTCGCTGGTTACTTCCATGTTGGTAGAACCAGTGGATTTTCAGGTCTTTACCTTACTTGACCGTTCAGCGGAGTTACATGCTGTTGACCATGATCTCCTTCCCTTGCTCCAGTGACACAGCTTTTCCTGGGTTTCCTCCCACATCTCCATGGCTCCTTCCCAGTCTCCTTTCTGGCACAGTCCCTCTCCCCAGCCATTTCATGATGTGTCCTCTGGGCTCATTTTTAGGCTTCCTTCACTTACTACAGCCCTCTCCAGATGATCTCATTCCCTGTTACGCAGATCTAGACCTCAAACTTGGACCTCTCCTCTCAGTTCCAGGTCTGCAGAAGCACACTTGGCATGGCCACGTGGGCATCTCAAAAGCTTCCCAAGTCCAAGACAAACTTAATGATCTTGACCGCAGTGATCTGGTTCTCACCCACTGTTCCCCTTCTTTGTGCGATACCACTATCCATCCAATCATGAAAACCAGAAACTCGGGAAATCTTTGACCTCTTTTCCTTACCCTCTGTATCTATCTGTGTATCTCATGGATTTTACCTCCTGCAGTCTCAAGTCTGTTTTCTCCTCTGAACCCATTTCTATCATCCTTGTCCAAGAATTTTCATTTCTCACATGGGCTCCAAGAGTTCAGGCATCAGCGCTTGTCTCTTTCTAAATCATTCCCCTTGTCACAGCTGAAATGATACTTTCCATCTCCACCTCACTAACCTAAAACCTTAAAATGACTTCTCTAAATTATTAAGATAAAGCAAAAAATCTTAAAAATGGGCTGTCAGGATCTGCTCTGAAAGTCTCCAGCCCCACTTCCCTACATGTTCTTCCTCACTCTCTGTGTTCTAACCAGGTTGGCTTGCTTTGGTCCTTTCCATTTATCTCAATCCTTCCTGCCTCAGGGCTTTTGCTCCTCATTCTCCTTTGCCTGATTAGGAGCCTACATGTTAATTGCTTCCAGAGTTCCAGATAGTAGCTCAGTATCACGTTCACAGGGAAACCTCACACCATGTCTCTTCCTCCAGGGCACTTTCCACAATGACAAGTTTACATTGCACTCTTTTGATTGCTATCTGTCTTCTCCAAACCTTTAAGCTCTGTGAGGTCTGAGAGACTCACCCAACAGATAGTGCCAGGCACAGTGCCAGCACAACACAGCACCCAGCATAGCGCCAGGCACGGAGGAGTTACTTAGTAAATATTTGTTGAATGGCTAAATGAAAGAAAGAAGGCACTATGCTGGGTTCAGGACTTCCCAGAAAGCAATTCACAGATGAGGGGCGAAAGGGACAAGCAGATGAGAGGATGAGTAAACACTCCCAGGGTGTAAAAATGTGATGAACACACAGCAGAGGAGCAGGCCAGAGGAGACAGTGAGGACCAGGCCCAGTATCCCACCCCCAGATGAAGCTCAATCCACGAGTCTGTTGACTGGCTTCTCAGCCCTCAGGGTCTCTCGTGCCCTGATGTTACTGATATGCAGTCACCACTGTGTCTACCGCCACAGACCCTACCGGGGCACTATCCTCAGGAACGGGCACACTCTGGGCCGGTTCTGAAGGCAGTGTTATTAAAGGCTCTGGTTAAAATCAGAGCATCATGTGCAGCACTTTAAGTCCAATGGGCTCCTGATGCCTTCCGGACAGTGATCTCATCATATCCTCAGATCAACCCCAAGAGGCAGCAAAGGGTAATGATTTTTTTCTCCCCACTGTACAGTTGGGGAGACTGAGGTCAGTAGAGATCACTTTTCTTGGCCAAGGAGTGAGAACAGTATCAGGAACAGAACTTGGAGAGAACCCAAGGCCCTCTCTGCAGGGTCCACCCTCCAGATGATTGGCAGAGGAGGAGTCCACAGGCCGCACACAGGCTGCCGCAGGAGCCTGCAGGCTTGTTTACTTTGGTGCAGAAGGACATTTCATCACCTCTTGGAACCACAGAATGTTAAAACAGATGGGCCCTGACAGATCATCTGATTCAACACCCTTGTTTTATGAAGGAGGAAACTGAGGCCAGAGATATGAATCTCCTTTCTCCTCCCTTTCCTTTCCCTGCCCTACTGATAGCAAGTGGTAGGGTAGAGACTGCCAGCTGTTTACCCAAATCCCTTCTCCCCTTCTAGCCTGTATGGCTAGACTATATTTTCCAGACTCCTTTGCAGTTTGGTGAGCCATGTGATTATGTTCTCTCTAGTGGGATATAAGAGGAAGTGAAGCCTGGCGCATCCAAACCTCCCATCCTCACATCTTCATGTTCTTTTTCACCTCTGGCTGATTGGGATGTCAATTCCAAGGGCAACTTTGGAAGCTATGCATTAGAGAATGGCAGAGATGCCATAGTGTGGAGCCCGAAAAACAAGTGGAGGAGAGCCACCCCTCTGACCTGAACATCAGTGCTTCAGTCTGTTAAGTGAACAGGGAAAAGCTGCTGCCTTTGGGGAACCTATCTGTTACTGCAGCCTAGCCAAAAGCTAATCCAACTCCTACAAGTAGAGCAGGAAAACCCCTACAAAAGCTCTGACTATATACTGTACTGGAGATGCCAGGCTCACTGCTGATTTCACAGTCAACCACTCTGGAGTGGCCCCACTCCCACCCTTAGAGAGGTTAGGAATGTCTGACTCTTAACCTACTCAGTCCAGGAGTTTGGTCTGAATGGGTTTCCAACCTGTTTAATTCTAGATCTGGAATGGACCTAGGAATGTCATCTGATTTATTTCCTTGGCTCTGGACAGGCCTCTTCTAAGCCATCTGAGATGACCAAAAATCTTGTCTGGATTTTTATATCCCTAGGAAGGAAACACTCCAAATTCCTTAGACACCTGTTTTATACTTCCTTGCTACTGTGTCAGAGGTTTTTTTGTTTTTGTTTTTTTTTTTTACTGAACACTAAAATAGCAGAGCAGGAGTAGTCTTAGCAATCATCTGGACAATCTTTGTTTCACAGATGAGGAAACAGGCCCAGATCATACAAACAGTGGTGAAGTCAGGACGGAAGGCAAGGGCCCTAAAACCAATATGATTACTCTCTCCAGGGTTCTCTTTGCCTCCATCTCTCTCTTGCTTTTTTCTCTTGTTCTGTCCTGGGAGGAGAAGAAATAATGCTGGGATCCATCTTCATTGTGATCAGTCTTTCCAGGTTCTCCTGTGTTTCCCACCCTGCCCCTCACCCACAGTTTAAGCCTTACCCAGCTGACCTGAAATAGGTCCTTCTCCTAGAAAGTGGAGAGAAGATCAGAGATGGTGAATCTGTGCCTAAAGGGGAGGCATGTGTGACAGGAGCATGTTTGGTCCCCAGGCCTTGATGGCGAAGACCTCTCTGAATCCACCAGAAGCCTGAGAGTCATTAAGTCCTTACATGTCACTGGTGGTCCAGGAGGGCAACTGGGTTATGTGGAATGTTCTCTGAGGAAAGAAGGGAATGGCAGCCCAGAACCTCTGAACCTCACAGTGTCTCGGCTTGTTGGGGTTTGTCTGGCTGCCTCTGGGCAACTGGTTATATCAGAACTCTGGGCAGCCTGTTACTATGAGAGCAGGATCCAAGAAGTTGAACTGGGGCCAGGAGGGCAAACCAAGTTTCCTACAGGGGTGTGATGGTATGACACTTTCTTGGAAAGGCCTGGTAATTCCACACGAGAGCCCTGGAAAGCTGGGTTTGTTTTGTGGTTCTTTAAAAACAAAATAAAACCAAGTCGTTAACTTCTCACTCCACAGTTTAAGGTGAGCTTGTATATACAGAGCATCCTTTATGTTTTCTACCAAGTGACTCACTTTGACTGAATCACCAGAGAGTGGGTCTGGGTTCCTCTGGAGCTGTCCTGGACACCATGATCTGCTCATTACCCTCAAGGTGGGTCATGGGGCTCAGAGACGGCCACTGAGAGGAGCAGAGAATCAGGGCGGAGACAGGCCTGAAAGGGAAGTCCACCCTCATAGCTTCCCAAGCATCTGGTGGTCAGACAGGGTCCCCAGTAGAACTGATGAGCCTCCCAAGGAGCGCCAGCATTCATTTCAGTTGAGACATTGTCTGGATTATTGCAAATTCAAAATTGTGGGACCAGAATTAATGATGCCACATGGTCATTCACAGATAAATCACTTCATCTTTGGGTCTAGCTTCAGAATTTTGAGCAAATTATTCTCTTATTTTGAGCCTTTCTTTCTTCACCTAGAAATACAGAGGCTTAGTCTTACAATTTTACAGACATTTTATCTTTTATTTACCAAGAAAGTCTGTTTACATGAAATCTTTGACTCTTTCCCCTGAAGGTATCCATTTAAAATTTAGGGATCCCTGTGCATTATTCTGTTTAATATGCGATCTACATCCCTTTTCCGGATAGAGTTTGCCCTAGGCCTGTCTGAATTCACGGTTTTCTTTTCCCTGCAGCCTGTTTGGGTGTCCTGACCATGACATTTCTGCAGAACTCTGATGTGAGCCAAAGGCAGTGGTGGGGTGGAGATGGAATCCAGGCTTGAGAGGGCGCGGGGAGCTGGGTAGGATGACTCTCCAGTTGGCTGAAGGGTGAGGTGTTAAGGCTTGGCCACCGCCAACTCAGCCCCAGCCCTGGGGGCCTGGAGGAGAAATGGTGGTGGGTGGTGGGGACACTTCAGATTAATAAGGGTGGGAACAGGGCCACAGGTTCCACTGCTTTGCATATCAAAGCACTTTGTAGGATCTAGTTAGTGCTAATCACAGTACCCAGTACCTGCTTCTCACCGATCGTGCATTTAAGGAGTTGGGAAATTCTGGTTCCGGATTTGGAAGACTCGGGTTTTCTAAATTTTCTGCACATGGCAAGGCAATTCTAATTGGGAAGGGAGGGCGTGTGTGCATGTGTGTGTCTGTGTGTGCGTGTCCGTGTCCGTGTGTGTACGCGCGCCCAAGGTTGCCCTCTCCGAGGACCTCCCCCCGTGGTCCCAGGCCGGCGCTCGCGGCCCGGCCCCCGCCCCCTTCCTGCCCTCTCCCCGCCCCGGCCGGCCCGGCCGCGCTCGGTCGGTGATGTCAACCCGAGGAGGAGCCGCCCGCCCCGCGACCCGCCCGGGCTAATCAGCATGGAGCGGCGCCGAGGCCGCCTCCGCCGCGCCCGCCCGGCCCCCGGCCTCCCTCCCCCGGCTCCCCACAACTTTTGAGGCGGGGACCGCGCTCGCAGCCTCACTTCGCTCACTTCCCCGGCCCCGCGCGGCACCCGCCGCCCGCGTCCCTCGCACCCGCGGCCGCCCCGCGCCCGCCCCGCGCGCCGGGCATGTGAGCGCGGGCGGGCGCCGCCACCATGGCCTCGCCGCCGCTCCTGCTACTGCTGCTGCCGCTGCTGCTGCCGCCGCCGGCCGCCCCCGGGACGCGGGGCCAGCCGCCCTCCCCGGCAGGCGCGGGGCCGGCGTGGCCGACCGAGTCCAGCCCGGGTCGCAAGCTGCCGCCGTCGCCCACGCCGCCCCCGGAGCGCCGCGGGCCCGCATCCCCAGGCCACCGCCAGACCGCCCCTGCGCCGGGCGCCGCGAGGCGGCCGGGACCCTCGAGCCGGGACCCCCGAGGCGGGAGCGCGGGTGAGTGAGAGCAGGGGACGGGCGCCGCGCGAGCCTCGGGCTGGGGGCGTGGGCGCGCCCGGGGCCGCATCCCGCCGCCCTAGGCCCGGGCGACGCTCACCCCCGTGGGGGCTCCGCTTGGCCGGGCGCGCCGGGACTCTGCGGGTGGACCCGGAGGGAGGGCAGCGAGCCAGGAAGAGTGGTTTCCTAGACGCTTTCGCGGGAGGCTGGTCTGGGGGGTGTGGCCATCCTGTTGTCCCCCCACCCCCTTGGAGGAAAACTTATCTCCCATGGTGGACCCCGGATCCTGTATACACCCACCTTAAAAATAAAAGGAAAAACCCAAACCTCACAAAAAGCACTTCTCCCACTTCGGAGGTGGTAACATCCGGCCAGCCCATTCCCCAATTCCATTTTTTTTCCTATGGATGCAGAAATAGGCCTCTGTCGGTACAGAGCCTGACTTTCAAAATTAAATAACTGATTTTTTTTTAAGGGTTCTAGCCCTAAGGATATTTGTAAAAGACAAAGGATGTAGTTGGAAACCAAACACTCCACTGGCTCTCTGTAGAGCAGAGAGATCCAGGGACTGTGTGGAGGTGGGGAGGTTCCAGGGTGAAGCCCTGTACGGCAGACCCAAACACAGGACTGTCCCCCAGCCTTTCCTCCCTTTTCTTTTCCTGATGAGCTGCGGCTCCATACACAGCCACCGCCGGTCCACTCAGAGAGGGATCTGCCTGCTCTCCTCCAGACCTTTGTATCCAGTTCCTTCTTTGGGTCTGGAAGAAATGCTAAGGACCAAGTGGAATTCCAACCATAATACCATTGTGACCCCGGGAATGTCACCTCTTTTGATCCCGGTCTCTCCATCTGTGAAATGAAAGTTATGACCCTCGCTCTTCCCAGCCTCCTGGTGATGATGGGACAAAATGAAAGTAAAAATAAGTGGAAAGTTCTTTGAACAAAGTCAGCAATGCGGTGGTGTTAAAGCACTGCCTTCCCATGAGTGACACAAGGCATCTGTTCTCCTGGGTTACCCAGAGAAGCCAGGTCACTTGGAGCACTAGGTATTGTCTTAGAGTTTAGGTGAAGGCTGAAGACAGGTTTCATCTTCCTAGTGGATACTTCATTTAAGTCTCTCATATCACACAGACTTCCTGGGATAGGACTTAGCTTATTTCATTGCACCTAGGGATGCTTCCTCTAATTAAATAAGCAAAAAGCTTTAAAAAAAAAATCAGATCCTCAAGTAAAAACTCAATTTCACATTCATTAGTACTCTCATCATTTCAAATGCCTTGCCCTTGTGAACTTCTCCATCACGGGCACAAGATTGGGAAACTGAGAATCTGTAAAGGAAAGAGAGAGGGGAAAGAAGCTTCCAGAGACCCAAGAGACACACTCACCGGGACCCCAACTCTAGGTGACTTACAGCGCACATTGTTTTAAGTTCCACAGAAAGGAATCAAGAACATAAAAGAGAACATTTCCTGCTTTTCTCACACAAGGAGAGTAACCAAGAATACTGTGCAGAAACATATCAGTCTTCTAAATCAAAGTGGAGTACAGGAACTGAAAAGCAGCTTTCTATGGCTGGAAGTCAGGCTTTCTTGGCTATAGGGTCCCGTCTTGTTCATGGATGGGTGGGAGGGATGCTGATTTGCCAGGGAACTGAATGGATGAGACTGGTATAGAAGTCTCCTTCCTTCTCTTGTGGCTGAGAATCCTCACATATCACATAGAGCTCAGTGTTACAGGAGAGGGACAGTGGAGGCAGCTGGCTTAGGGGACTCAGCAGATGAGAGCTGGGGCTGATCTCCCTTGCTGGTCAGGGACCCCTGGCACCATAGATGATCCACGCTTCCTCACAGGCGTGGCGGGTAACTCTGCTAGTCTTGACTTTGCAACCTTTCCAGTTGCAAAGATTCCTTTGGGGAGGTGAGAGCAAAGGAGGTTTCAGGTGTGTGGTGGCTCTAGAGGCACGCACATGAGAGCCACAGAGAGCAGCTAGGCAGGAGCTGGGGGCATCCCAAACTTCTCTGACCTGAGAGGATCTCCCCTGTTCCTCCCACCCCTCCACAGAGACTACCCGAGGAGTGTCTGTACTTCAGTTGAGCTCAGGCTGGCTCTCAGGTGGAATGTAAGGAAGGTGAAAGTAGAAGAGAGGAAATTAATTACCTATTGAAAACTAATAGAAGCTACTGATACAGCTGAGGATTCAGGCGGGACTTGTACTTCTTTTCTGGTGGTGGCTCAGACAATGTCACTTAGAGGGAAAAAAGAAACAATGAACAAGAAACTTGCATCAAGTGATGTTCAGTGAGTTTGAGTTTCCTAGTAACCTCTGAGATTTTCTTTGGACCTTTTTTGATCGGCCACTGTGTATCACAAGGTACAATCAGTTATTTCCAAGGCAGGCAAGTCTCAACCCTGGAAGGGCCTCTGGAGGCCCTGTGGTCCACACAGTATCCCATTTGGATGTCTGCCCTCTCTGCACCCCTGACAGATGGACAGCCAGTATCTGCACCAGTGCTCTTGTGTTTGGGGAGATGCTTGCTGCTGCTGGTTATGAGCCCTGAGTCTTACAAATAAGGTGCTTCATTGGATTGTTGGGGAAACTGCCTGCAGCCCCTTGTGTTGTGGGGATGTTGGTGGTCAGTGCCTGGTCCTTGTGGCCTGGGCTTCCAAATACGGTGTCAACAGAGGGACCAGAGATGTCCTTTTCTTCTCCGGGGCCATTTCTAGCCCCTTTCCTCTTGGCAGAGTTCAAGGTTCTCACTGTTGAGTGATTGGGCTTGCATTCTGTGGGTTGTTAGCCTGCCTTAGACCACAAGTCCCTGGCCGGCAGCTCTGCCCTGCTTCCCGTTTGTGTGGCCTTTGTTAAACTTTGCGCCCACCTGTCACCCGCAGGCTGTTCAGCTCAACTTGTTGCTGGTGTTTCATGCCGCGGAGATAGGATGCCAAGTCCTCGAGGTTTCCTTTCTCTTGCTTTTCTTTTCTTTTTTTTTTTTTTTTTAACAACTTGGGGTTTCCAAGCCACAGTTTTAAGCAGAGTGCTTAAGTTTATACACTGACTTTTGCAGTCCGTATGCCAGACTTTAATTGTGAGATCCGCAAATGAGAGTGGGGGTTGGGAGAGGAGGCTTAAGTCATAATGAAAATCAATGCAGAAGGAAAGAACTTTCCCACCCAAAGGGGAAATGACGCTGAGGAGCTGAGCAGCCAGCCCAAGGAATAATAATCGTAGAAAAATGCAGTTCCCTAGAGTAAAGGAAGCACAGTGAGCCCAGCCCCTTCTGGGCTGTTAACATAGCTGTCCCCTGAGTGGCTGTAACTTTGCAGGCCAGCTGGTCATTCAGCTTTAGCTGGGGGGAACCCTTACACAGTGCAGTGAAGACCCAAGCTGGGCAGGAGGCAGCCCCCAGGGAAGAGAGAGTGGCTTCCCTTCAGAACCGTCCTGGCTGGGATGGGTGGTGGTGGTGGGGATTCCTGAGCAGCCCTACTGCTTTGATGGGGAGTACCCCAAATAGGAGAGGTGTGGGGAAAGGGACTCACCCTGGCCCGCGTGTGTTTAAAAGCCACATCCTTTTAACCTCATGCGTGCAAACGCTAAACTGCTGTTTCCTGCCCCAGTGGTGTGGGCAGGGTGAGAATGAGAGGTGTTTGCTGCCCAGCTGGGCAGTTACTGCACCCCTGGTCCTGGAGCGGGGGCGGGGAGGAGCCTGTGCCCTCCCAGTGATTCCCCTCTGCCTACCAGCAGCCCTGCCCAGCTGGCTGAAAACGGCCTTCTCGGAACTGGCGTGTTGTCTCAGCCGCTCAGAAGGAAAGCAAAGCCCCTATGGCAGTTGCAGTTTCTGAGTCCTTGGTGTCTCCTTCAGCGGCTGCCCTCTGCCCCACCCACTTTTGTGTGAACAGAGGTTTCAGCTGCAGTAAATGTCCCTCCTTTCAAGAATCCTGGGGAAGGAAGCAACAGGAAAGACCGTTTCACTCCCTCTTTGACTTCTAGTCTTTGAGCACCTGTGTGGTGGGAACTTTCGCATTCATCATCCCATTTAATTCTCAAAATAACCCCCACGAGGGATATTATTGCCCTTTTACAATTGTGGAAACTGAAACCTGGTGATGTTAGATAAGACATATAAAGGGAGGAGGAAGAATTGAAATCGATTTGACCAGATCCATTTGCTCTTTCCACAATTATCATGTAGCCTGAGTTTTCTCATCAGTAAAATGGGGTGAGAGTTGTCGCGATCACTAAGATCCTCTCCAGCGTATCATCCTTCTTCCTTGGTCCTTTGCTCTCACCCTTTTTTAGAGAATAGGGAGTAGGATTGGGATGAGGAGATGGCAGGGGTAATGGGGACAACCTGCAGAGTAGAGATTCTAATGAAAGAAGGTGGGATCATGAGCCTTTCTACACATATAAGATGGTATTTTATATACAGATTGTGAGTTACACCCTGCTTATATGCCAGTCCATAGGTTATTGGTGCTAGAGGTAGCTACATTCGATAGCAACCAAACTGAAATGAATTGGTGATGTTCTTAACGGGCTCTCCAGGAACAAGGCTGCTACTCTGAGGCCGTGTTATGAATACCCATTCAGTAGGAGGAGACATCAAATGGTACCCCATTCAGAGGCTATAGAATTGTTTCTTTTTTCACATCTGTGCCCTCTTCTACCCACTTACCATACATCTTGCTTAGACCAAAACAAAGATGTTTCTGTCCTATCTTCTCCCTCTTCTTTTGTTGGAGTGTGGTATGTGACTGTGTGCGTCACATTGGATTGATCTGTAGATCAGAAAATATGTACAGAGCCCTTTCTCTGTTTGAGGAGCTGCGGCAGGTTATAGGGAGGGTGTGAGCACCTGGGGTACATGCAGTCTTGCTGGAGTGCAAATACCAATGTCTAAAAAGCAAAATGATGGTGCAAGAGTGATTCATCGCTGACGCAGTGTCACGGGGCAGTCATACTGACCCTTAGGTATGCTGTGGATGGAGACAGCCTGCAACGTGCAGAGGTGGAGGGACAGCTGATGCGGGCAGTCCAGGGGGACACGATAGAGAGGAGGAAGGAGTTGCCTGAATATGGATAGACAGACGGGGAGGCTATTGACATCAGCAAAATCCCAAATACTGAAACCCTGAAGATTTTTTTTTTTTTTAATGCAGCTTCTTAACAGCCAAGAAGATGGGAGAGAGGACCTGGGGAGACTAGTTAGACTCTAGTATAACTGGAGTCATTGAAGACAGGACTGGAAAGGAGGACTGGGTCATGTTGGGAAGGCTTTTGAGGCCTCTTGAAGGCGTCTGTGTTTGTCTCATCCACAGTGAGGAGCCCCCTGAGGGCTTGCGAGGAAGGAGCAGTATTGTTTTCTTGATGAGTGTTCACACATGCTTGGTGCTGGGGCCCATGAGTGAATCACATACACATCTGCCCATACTACAGCCCGGCAGTCATGTCAGAGATACTGGAATGTTGATGGGCAGTATATCACAGATGCTGGGAGGAAAAGGCTGAGCAGGGCTAGAATGGAGTGAGCGGAAATTGAAAGGGAGCGATGCAAGAACCCACGCAGGAGAAGGTGGTGACCACCTGCCTGCAGGGATGATGGGCGCACAGTGGACAGAGGAGCTGGTTTCCATCAGCTGAAGTGCCTTTGCTGTAAAGACTGTAGCCTGCCCCAGTGGGTGTCTTCCGCGGACAGCTGAGAATGCAGAACTGAGCTCAGATGAGTTCAGGGCTGATTCAGCCTGGCGGGTGAGCCTGAGCAGCAGTGAACACCCCGGAAGAAGAGAAAGCCAGCTCTGACCTGATGGAGAACGTCCAGCGTAGATGGCGAGAAAACAGCAGCGCCTGGCAAGGGGCCAGGCAGGCCTGAGGGCAGCATGAGAGCTGAGCAGCTTGGGGCTGGCTGTGGAAGGGCAGGTGATTTGAGTCAGTGCCCACTGTGGGCATACAAAGCTGTGAAGGAACACGTAAGCTGACATTAGTTGCTGAGTCTTGTCTCATCTGTACACTGTCTCAGTTGGAAGGAAAGGGGGGATGGGGAGAATGAGGCCTGAAGGAAGAAGGCAGATGTTGGCCTCCCTGGGCAAAGTTCAACAGGGACGTCAAAGAGGAAGGTCAGAGACCTGGGGCCTTTGATTCCCACCCCAAATCATCATTGACTGCCCCATCCTCCCGAGGCAGGAGTTGGTGATACCGTCCACCTAGTTACTTAAAGGAGAAGCTGAGAAGCTACCCTCCATCCTCTTTGTCCTGACCCTCTACATTTTGGTGTGCGTGTGCAGTGATGGGGGGCAACTCCAGTTGCTTTTGTTTCAGAACTAAATCCCAAAACCGCCTTCTTCATCTCTGCTGTTCTTTTGTCCTCCCTGTATCTACTCAGGCTCTCCCTCTACTCTGTGCTCCCGGGAGCCAGTGATTTTCTTAAATGTACTTCTGGTAACCTCACTCTTGGGCTGAACCCCTCACTCTCAACCCTCCATGGGCTTTCTGTTGTGCTGAGAATAAATCTACTCCCCCTGGTAGAACCCAAGATCCGCAGGTCTGACCCCACCAGCTCTCCGGCTTCTTCTCACACCACTCCCCATCCTAACCCCCAGATCACTGTTTGTACACACCCAGCCCCGTCCTGTCCTGGAGACGAGGCGCAGGTGTCTCCAGCTGTAATGGCGCTCACCTTGCAGGCAGAGGGAGCAGCCTGTGCGAAGGCCCCAAGGCCAGAAGGAGCTTGCTGCCCGTTTCAGGATGGAGAGACGGGAGGCCACAGCGGCCCGGGTCACATGGGGCCATGGGAGGGTGGTGAGGAGGGCAGACTGTCTTCTAGGCGCCAGGAGGGGTGTTAAGCAGGGGAGTGATGTGGAGAATAGACTGCGGGGAGCCAGTGGCTCTGAATGCGCACTTGTGAGCCCACGTGAGCTACTGCTCTGTGGGAGGAAGTGCAGATTTTATTCATGTTTGTTCCCTAGTGCCCAGCGTGGGCCCTGGCATAGGGAGCATCTGCCTGGCCTCAGGCCACCCTCTGCCCCAGTGCCACCGTGGCAGCACCCGCACCACCGCATGCTCTAGGGCTGCTCTTGTAAGATCTCTTCAGGAGCCGGCAGGTCCCCAGAGGCTGCTCAAGAGGGACATGCGCCTTTGAGCTGTATTTTGGTTTGGGGTACTTGAATGTCATGTTGTTATTGTGTCACATAAGCGTGTCTGAGGAAAGCTTAAGGTCAGATGGTGTAGGCAGCAGGTAAGGCTCTGTGTTCTCAGTTCCTGGGGTTGTTGGGGGTGGGGGCTGGAGAGGAGGCTCTGAATTCATTGGAAACCCTGAATAAGAGCCACCCCCAGTCTCTGGGCAGGGAAGGAGCTGGGCTGCTGGAGGCAAGGAGATGGATTTGTTAAGTTTGACAAGTTTCTGCTTAATGTCTTTGATAAGTTGGGAGATGAAGACCAGGGAGGAAGATGGGTGACGAGAGGAGGGCAGAGGCCGAGGTCAAGCTCTCCAGCTGGCCCTGCGCCATCCTGGGCGTCTGAACAGAGGCTCACACAGGAGGAAGGAGCAGCAAGAATCTGGAGGAGAGACACCCAGTTGTAATCTGGTGGGATGTTGTTCTTTGGGTGAGGTCCTGACTCGTGATTACCGAGTGTCAGGCCAGTATTGACAACCACTGCTTCCCGTCCCCAGCTTCAACGTGGGAATGAGTTTTTACTTCTGGCCTCTGGGGCCACCGTTCCCTCCGGGTGAGACTTTTTCTGGGATCATCTTTTGCCAGGGTGTGGATGAGAGCCTTGCCGGCTTTGCAGTCCTGGACCTGGGGAGGTCCTGGCTTGGAGGTCAGACAGACTCATTCCAAACCCTAACAGCACATCTGGCCAGCTGTGCAGCCTTGCTGTGGTATTCAGCCTCTGTGTGCCTTCAGCTTCTCATCTGTCAGAGGGGCTATTAATAGGCCCTTGCTCAGGGAATAGAGTGTCATGATCCCCTAGAGGGCAGATGCGAGTGCCTGGGCAGGAGAGCTCTATAAATATCGGCCATGATGACACTCCCTAACCCAGGCCTGTTCACACTGGCCGTTGTAACGGTGGCAAGGCCACCTTCACCTCCAGGTTCAAGGTACCTTCCAAGAACCCCTATTACCTGATTCTCTCTCACCCTGGACCCCTGCCACTCTCACCTGTGGTCTTCTAGAACTCTCTCTCTCCATCCTTAGCTTCAGATGCAGAGAGGAAAGAGCAGGATTTGAAGTTGGAAAAACTCAGTGTGACAGTCCTTGCTTACAGTCATCTGAGGAGACCAGGTTAACACACATGAAGCGATTAGGATTCAACAAAAACAGCATGTAAGGTGTACGTGACTCCAAAACATTAGGCCTTTGAAAGTCAGTCGTAGTTGGGCCTCTGTGGCCAATGAGCGTTCTTCTTCAGGTCAGAACCTTTGGACGTTACTGACACACACCTCCAAAGTGTTTGAAGGAGTTGGGAGCCACTTCAGAGCTGGTTTGCGGGGCGCAAGCAACTGGCTGCTGGTTTTATTTTTGCAGTTATACCTTCTCCCAGATCCAAAATGGGTTCAACTTATCTCCATCTCTTATATTAGAATGGGCCTTGAATTTGTGTCTGTTTCCAAAATAATCCAACCCCTTTATCAAGGGATGAAAAATTGCTGTTATCTAGGAAACGCCAGAGAATATTCTGCAGGCTCTGTTGAAAATTAGGGAATTTTAGAAAAGAGCTCGAGCCGTGACAGCACTGTTGAAGCAAGTGTGGTCTCGATGGGACCTCCTTGAAGGGGATCCGCCTCTGGGGAGGTGAATTCTTGTGGTTTGCTAGGAATTATTTATAGTATCGTCACGCCTTGCGGTGATAGAGTGCCGCTGTCTCTAGCCGCTGGGAGGGCTGGAAAGACAGATACCAGGGGTCGCTCAAGTGCTCTGACAGGGTCAGAGAACTTCTGCTCTTAACCCCTTCACTTTCTAGGTCTTTCTAGGTATGGGGCACTGGGCAGACACCTAATGTCTCTGCGTCTTACTGTCCTTAGGTTAAAAATGAAGATCATAATGTCTATTAATGCTTCCCTAACAAGGCTTTTGAGGAGAAGCAAATATAATTATGACTGTGAAAGCATGTTTAAATGTAGACATATCAAGTAATGAGTCATAATATAATGAACTGATGGGAACCTTGGGCAAGGCTTTTTGTCTCTGAGCCGGTGTCCGTATCTGTACAACGGAGGTGATAACACCAGTTGTGTCTGCCGCACAGTGTGGTTGTAGGGGGTGAAGTGGATCCATGCACATGGATGAGCTTTGTAAATGTGTGTGCTGCGTGTGAGTTAGTCATTGATGCTTCAGGGGAACACATCGGACGTTGTTACTACTCTTAAGTGAGGTGGGGCTCCATGGAGAAGGTAGATGTGGGAGGATAAGGGAAAGGAGGAGAGTAGGTAGAGGAAGGAAGAACATTCTAGAAAATCTTGGTGGCCTTTTTCAAGCCTCTGTCTATCCTCTAAGCTAGCACTGGCTGAATAGCTTCTCCCCGTCTCTGCCTCTCTCACCAAATGGGATATCCCTCACAGCCCCACTCTCGGCCTTTTCCCTCCAACTCAGTGCAGTGAACGTTTATCGAGCATCTCCTGTGAGCCACAGTCTCTCACAGGGGACACAGAAATGGGATCATGTAAGTTATAATTGTATAAAAGAGTAAAACAGTAGTGTTGAGGGAGAGAGTTGTCTCTGGGAAGGCTTCCTGGAGGTAGCAGTCTCTGGGCTGGGCATGAGAAATGAGTCAGATTTTGCCAGAAAGCCAAGGGCAAGAGAGCAGGGTATTCTAGGTAGGAGGATGGCAGGAAGGAAGGCTTGGAGAGGAGATAGCAGGGCTTCACCTATTTTCACTGAGGGGGTGGTTCCCATACAACCTGTCTTCTCTGCAGAAACCCAGTTCCATGCCTTCAGCCAGCAGTCAGATATTCACACATTCATACACATTTATCCTGCTTCACTTCCAACACCTCAGATAGCAGTCATAAACGCAGACAGGTCGCCCTTTCGCTCCCCTAGACCTGGCCTCCCTTCGCCTGATAATGGTCCTGTTAATGTCTCCAGTGCACGTTGAAAACCCCCGTCATCTTTGTTTCGCTGCCTTTTCTCACTCACGGGTAATCATTGTGGACTCTTCCCTCCCTTCTTTCCTCCCATCCTCCCTTCCTCCCTTTCTTCCTTCCTCCTCCTGAATCCCATCACTTGTTAATCAGATGGAATTAAGTTCACATAACTCCATTCTGATGGTGGGTGACCCGAGCTGTCGTGGTGTGTCATCCCACTTGGGCAGTGAAGCTGCAGTGTGGAGCCCCGGTCCCTTGGAGGGCGTCCTGGAAGCAGGAGGTCTGCCTCAGCCCTTTCCGGCTTTCCCATTCACAGGTGTCTTTGTTTCGCTTCTTCCTTTTCTAACCTTCATTCTTTATTTCCATAGTTTTGATCAGTCTTTCTTTGGAGTTGGACAGACCTGGGTTGATGTCCAGGGCTTCTACTTGCCATGAACCTTAGCCAGTTTACTTATCTCACTGCACCTCAGTGTCTTTATCAGAAAACAGGGATATTAACGGTGCCTACCTCCCAGGGCTGCCGAGAGGATTAACTGGGACGGTCCCTGTGAAGTGCTGGCACGTGCTTGCTGGAAGCCGGCGCTCCCCTCATCTGGGCTGCTGTAATAATAACCAATAATTACGCTACTCCGGTGGGCTTCTTTAAAAAAAATTCTCCCTAGCTTTATCTCTCCCTCCCTCTGTAAGTTTCTCCCCTTTGTCTTATTTCTCTTTTCAGCCCCATTCCTTTCTTCTCCCTCTATTTTCTTTTGTTTTTCACTGGCTATGGCAGATGATTTTTCAAGTGTTGGTTATATTTGAACCGAGTGTCAGGTTTCTCAATCTTAATTTTAAAAGGCTGCTAGTAAACTTTTAATTTATCTCCCAAAATAGATTTTCCTTTGCCCCTGCGGGCTCCCAGCGGGCCCACGGTGAGCCCCCTACCCTGGTCCCATGAGAGGCAGTGACCACGGCGACCACTTCTTCTCTTCTGCAGTCCAGGCCTCAACGTGGGTCTGATGTGTACATTTTCTAACCTGTAAACTTTCCAGACAAATGATGCTTCTCTGGTTTCCTTGGAGGCCTGACCACCTCTCGTAGGCCGGTGGAGTAACGGGACTGTAGACTGTGTAAAGGCACCGGCGTCTGGTTCAGTCCGCCCGCCGCCCCGGTAGCGCCCAGGCTTCCTGCCCCCTCCCCATGCCTCTCCCCCTTCCTCCTCGGAACCAGGATGTTTTCCTTGCCTCTTTATTGTTTCGCTAACCTGGCAGGCCTCCTTTGGTGGAGCTCTGCCACCAGGCTTCCTCTCTGGGTGTGAGCGAATGTCAGAGTGAACACACGGGAGGCAAGGAGGCCGGCTCCCCACCCCGAACCTTCACCTCCAGGCGCCGCTTGCTTATCCCTCTTTCTCAAAACGGCATCTTTGCTAAGGAGCCTCCATTTCAGCTCCTCTGTGCATGTTTATTTTTCAGAGGGTGAAGCGGGACAAAGAACACCAAGGCACAAGGTATACAGGCTCCCTGCAGAGAGCCTTTTGTTTACTTATATAATCAATGGGAATCTTCTGACCTTTGTCCTTCTAAAGGTCTTGTTCCCCCCTTAAACCTATAGAATTATTTTTAAAGCAAGAGCATGAGGTCACACCAAGGTCCTTCATCTTTCATTCCTGTCTGGATAGGCAGCCTCTTTCCTTAGCACCCCCGAGGCCACCTCAGGGGCGATTCCCTCTCTGGAATCCTGATCCCAGTCCCGGGTGGGCTCCAAGTCAGGCGGACTCCCGGTCAGTCCCACAGGCCTGCCTTTGTCCCCGGAGGATGGTCAGCTGGACAAAAGCCGACTCTTTCACTGGGAGGGGAGGATAATGTGCCTTGTAAAGTTCATGCTTCTCATGACAGGAGGCCTTTCCAGGGGAATCTTTTTAAAAAATCACATCATCGGATCTTGAGTCCAAACACTTCTCAATGTGTATGGTTTTTCTTGGGACTGCTCCTTTCAGGGTAAGAACAAGGAAGGAAACGAAACTCCCCGAGAGCCCTGGACAGTCCAGATTGAGAGCTGAGTCTTTTGTTCACACAAACTCATTTGGCTCCTAAACGTCCTCCACCCAGAATCATTACATCCGCAGCAGCATTTCAAAACACTGCCCAGAGTGGCCCAGCTGAGCAGGCGGCTGCCTTGCTGGTGAGATTGCAGCCACCCTCCCCCCATGCCCCCAAGGTTCCTGCCGGCTCCAGAGTATCCCGCCACTGGCCATCCGGCCTGAAATCCCCCTCATCTGGATGATTCCTGGGGTGCAGGCCATGAGGCCACCAGGGCCCTGCTGTGGAAGGCCTGGGATTGGAGGAGGGGGCAGCAGCCAGGGAGGGAGGGTGGGGTTCTGGCCTTAGCTCCACACCTTCCAAACTCCCCCAGCACCCGCTCTGCCTCACTGGGCCACCATCTCAGCAGCACCAGAGGGATTTATTTCCATGGTTCAGCTTCCTTGAAGCTCCTTGACGCAAGATTCCAGTGTCTTGTGTGTGATTGACGCTCAGTAAACATATGTACTTTTTTATTGTGAAAAAATATGTCATGTGACTTCCCAGTGGCTCAGTGGTAAAGAATTCACCTGCCAGTGCAGGAGACGCAGGAGACGTGGGTTCGATCCCTAGGCCAGGAAGATCCCCTGGAAGAAGAAATGGCTCTTCACTCCAGCATTCTTGCCTGGAGAATCCCATGGACAGAGGAGCCTGGTGGGCTACAGTCCATGGGGTTGCAGAGTTGGACACGACTGAGTGAGCACGCGCACCATATGTAGTATAAAATTTAGCATGTTAAGTGTACCATTCGTTGGCATTCATCACATTCACAGTGGTATACAACCATCACCACCACTCATTCCCAGAACTTTTTCATTTTCTAAACAGAAACTCATCCTATTCCTCCCTCCCTCCAGCCCCTACTAACCTCTATTCTGCTTTCTGTCTGTATGACTTTATCTGTTCTAGGTACCACAAAGAAGCAGAATTATGTAGTATTTGTCATTTTGAGTTTGGCTCATTTCACTTACCATAATGTTTTCAGGTTTCACCACGGTGTACCATGTGTCAGAGTTTCCGTCCTTTGTGAGGCTGAGTAATATACTATCGTATGCATGCACCACATTCGTTTATCCATCTACCTGATGATGGGCACTTGGTCTGCTTCCACATTCTGGCTACTGTGAATAACGCTGCTGGGAACATGGGTGTACACGTATCTGGCATCTTGATTCCCTGCTTTCCGTTCTTTTGTATAGGTGCCTAGCAGTAGAATTGCCGGATCGTATGATAATTATATGTCTCTGTTTTTGAGGAATCACCAAACCATTTTCCACAGTAGCTACACCCTTTTCTAGTCCCTCCAGCAAAGCACCAAGGGTCCCAGTGTCTCCATATCCTTGCTAACACTTCTTGTTTTTCATTTTGTTTGGATAATCTCTATCCTATTGAGTGTGAAAGTAAACATATTTTTAAAACTCATAAATGCCACTGAGTGAATTGTGGATTTGGAACTGTCAAATCCCGTCATGTGAGGGCCAGAGTAGTTGGTTGCTGGGGTCCCTGAGGACAGAGATCACCTCTGAAGAGGGATGAGGGCACCAAAGACCACACAGCCAAATTTCCAACTTCCCAGAACAACTAACAGCCCTTGGGTGCTAGCTAGGGAAACAGGTCACGCACCATACATTACATAATCTGGGAAGAGCTGGCTGAGCTTCTCTCAGTCCTGACTGGTGTTCATGTAGGTGCGTTCATTAGGAAAGACGCTGGAATGAAAGAGCTGGCCTCTAGTCTCCACTCTGCCACTTATTGTCTGGGTTATTCTGGGCAAGTGACCCCAATACTGAGCCTCAGTCTTTTCTTCTGTAAAATGGGGTAAGAATTCCTATGCTACTGCACTCTGAGTGTCGGGATCTAATAGGATAATTTAGTCCCCTGCCGCAAAGTTATCCCATAAAAAGTACTTTGCAGATTGTGAATGTGTGAGATTTCTTGATAACATCTCTGAGAATAGGAGCCTAGTTTCCTTCCCCCTTAAAGTTCTTGTGAACAATGTCCTCCTCCTCTTGTGGTTTCCAGCCCAAGGAATTAAAAAGAGAAGCGGCTCACAGTCTCTCTCTTTTAAAGTCTCATTTCTTCCCTCCCTGTGTGAGCAATTGAGTTTTAGGAAAGTCTTTGAAAATTACAAAGAAACTGCTGTCAGAGTTTTAAGAAGCCACGTCGGCACATACGACCGTGCAGATCCAGGCACCCAGCTCCGCAGCACTCTGAAGAGCGTTCCCCAGGTTGAGGATCCCAGAAAAGGGGGCAGGAACGGGGAATCCCACAGCTGACTGTGGTCAGGGCTCAGTGTCTTATTGACCTCCCAGAGCCTCTCCCTGGGGAGCTTTAACCCCTAGCCATCTGACCTTCACCTTCCATCTTCCAAGCATCACTCAGCAAAGTCCTGGGAACTTCGGTTTACTCTCGCTGGGCTTTGTGCAGCCCTGCTGACTGTGGCCTCTGTCTGCTGTATCTCTGCACACACTGCCTTCCTGACTCCTGCTTTCAATGTCATCCTGTCCTTCCCTTGTCATCTGTGTCTCTTTCACTGGCTCTTCTCCTCCCACCCAGTTCTAGTTCTCCCCTCAGTTCAGTCCTTGCCCTGCCTTCCCCTTCACCTGCCGCCCCTCTGCCCTTCCTCCTGATCGCCCATCCCACATCTTAACTGCCTGTCATACTTTTCTACCTGGAAGTCATAACATCATCCCAGACTTCATATTTTGAAAAAGGGCTTTTCTTCTCCCATAAATTCATCCTCCATCTCACCACTACTCCTTCTGTGTTACCATCCTTTTCATTACCCATGAAGTTCATCTCTGAGTTAGAAGTTAATTTAGATGTCCTCTTGTTCAGTCTTCCAGCTAATAACACGCAGCTGCTGCCAGGCCAAGTCTGTCGGATGCCAGAGCCCACGTGATAGGCACTGTCTTGCTGCTCTTAGAAGCAGGGAGTGCAGCTGGGCTTAAGGCTACAGGTTGGAGGCCGGTGAGACTTCATCTGGCCCTGCTCGTTGGTTAGTGCCTCGAAGGCCCAGTGTCACCGAATAGGCTGAGGTGTGATGGAAGGAGACCTGCGTTGACTGTTTTCTCTCTGCTGTTGAGCTGTGACCGTGGACAGTCAATCTTTACCCCTTAGTCTCCCCATGTGCCATGACACCCGCTTGACCAGCTGTCACGTGTGTTGAGTGAGATAACACAGGTGAAAACACTTAGCACCGTGGCATGAGATCTGAATCTAAATGGTGGGAAACGAACATAAAGCGCTTGTGCTTCAACTCTGTGCCCCAGAAGCAGAGGGTGTAGCTGGCAACACTTGACTTGGGGCGGCCGCAGCGGTAGGTGGTGCCTCGGGGGCGGGGGTGGCCGGGCCGCCTGGAGGAAATTGCCTCTGTGGATGACACGGCAGGCTCTCCACACACAGCCACTCTGCTGCTCAGGAACAGTGCGAGCCAAAAACCCTCAAATCAGGGGGCTGGGGGGCAAGGAGTTGACTCTGTAGCAGCTGCTAATTAGGAAATGCTACTCCCAGGCAGTGCTAGAACCCCTGATGATCCTGGTTCACAAACAGATGTTTTGGAACATTAAGACATTACAGAAGTGGAAGTTGTCAACTTGGAAAAAAATAAAACAGGCAAAGCAGTAAAGCTCTCTTGTTAATGTAATCTCCATTCATGGTACAAGGGAAAGTGATTGCCCGACACCAGGAGCTGAGCACAGAGGGAAGGATGCTAATTTCCAGTTCCAGAGACAGCTGGGAAATGGCCATCTAAACTCGACTATGAGGCTGGTCATGTGGCTCAGTTGCCACAGGATGTGAGTGGGGTTTGAGTAATCACCTCTGACCCCGCCATGGAGAGGGATGGGTAAGGTGAGGAGTGCCAGCCTCCTGCACCTCGGGGCACCCCTTCCCACCCGGAGGCTGCGCCCGTGCATCTGGTGGGGCAAGCCTCTTCTGCTCACTGTCTGGCTGGCCCAGGCTCCGTGGCCTGAGGCATACCTTCTTTCTTTCTCGGATTCCTCTTCTCCACCAAGAAGAGCAGCTTTCCGGATACCTGCCCCTGCCTGTGGTGGGTTCCTGTAGAGTCCTGTTCACTTTACTCTGAATCGCTCTCCCACTGAGGTTTTTACACCTGCGCTAAATAAGGAGCACACCTCAGGCAAAATTTAGCCACAGGAACCCTGAACAACCCAGGGCTTCTGTAAGGAGTTGTCCTTGGACTTCAGTAAATATTTTAGCACTTGACTCATTACTTTTCCTGAGATAGAGCCTGGAATGGTGCAAAGCACTTAACGATCACAATCAAGACCTTGAATAGCAGAGAGGGCAGGCTGGGCTCTGCCTGCCCCCCACCACGTGGTTAGTGAATCCCTTTTCTGAGAAATAGTTCATCTGCAATAACAGGAGTAGAGATACCTCCAGAGTTAAGCGGGGGGCAGTGGGATACTGTTTTTTGGGAATCCCAGGCCAGGGACATCAGGGGCTTGTTTTATAAAATTTTATTTTTATTTTTATCAAACTTCTGCGTGGTTTAAAGATTGAGTACGTTTTATATGGCTATTATAAAAAACACTGACCACTCCTACCATTATCATTTTCTGCTTCCCACTTTCAGTCCTTTTAACTGATTTTTTAAGGAATGATGTCCATATCTCTAAGTAGCATGCTTATGTCCCTGTTTATTGATTTTTTTTTTTTTTTTTGGTTTTGGTTTTAGGCTACAATCATTGATTTCTCTTGGTGGAAATTTTATATCATTCCAAGCTCTACCAGTTTTACTCTTTAGGGTCAGCTTTAAAATGCATTTTGACACAGCTTAGTTACCTTTCTCCTGCACAACATGATTCTGATCGTCCCCCCTGACTTATGTTATGTTTACTCTGTCTTGTCTTCTTAATCCGACAAATGAGAAATTGCTGTTTTATAAATTCAGTGCTTCATAGGTTTTACGCACATATTTACCATTTGCTTTGCTCATTATTTCTTCTTGCATCTTATAGCTTTCACCTAAAATTGCCTTTTTTGCTACTTGAAATAAATTCTCCATCATTTCGTTTAGTGGACGTAGTTGATTAACCCAAATCTGACTGAAAATGTTTCTGTTTTGAAAGATAGTTTCAAGACAGTTTTCAAATATAATGCTGTCGAGTATACAATTCTAGTTTTTTCTCTCTCAGCACGTTAAAAATATTTATCCACAATGGCTTCCATTGTTGCTATTGAGAAATCAACTATTATTTGAATTATCATCTTCTGTAGCTGCTTTGTCATTTTTTCCTCCTGGTTGTTTTTAAGACCTAGTGTTTGTGATTTTTCTGCCCTTTCTCTGTGATATGGGCTTATATTTCTTTTTATTTAGCTTCCTAAGGATTCATTTGACTTCCTTAGTCTGAAGACATATACTTTTTATCAGTTCTGGAAAATTCTTGGCCATTACCTTTTTGAATATTACTATTTTTCTTTTTTCTCATTTCCCCTCCTAGAACTCCAGTTAGATATATGTTGTACTTTCTCACTGTATCTTCTTGTTTCTTCATCTCTTTTTCATATTTTCTGTCTCTTCATGTCATCTCAGCATTCTCTTGTCATCTGTCTTGTAATTCTTAATTCTCTTTTCAGCTGTATCTAATCTGCTGTTGAGTTTCCTAATTTTAATTATTATTTTTTCATTTCTAGAGTTTCCATGCAGATGTCTTTCAATTTTAAGCCATTATTTATAGTCTTTTTCTCTCATTTTCAATTTTTTCTTATTTATCTTCATGGAGTTTTATATACTTACATTCTTTGTCTGATAATTCCAGTAGTTGAAGTCTTTCTTGTCTAGTTTGCTGACTTTTGCCCACAAATGCCTTTTTCTTGTTTATTTTGTGATTTTTTTTTTTACTGTGATTTCTTATTCCTTAGGATTTTATCCAATTTTATATAATAGGATTTTATCCAATTTTAAATAATAAAAATAAGGGGAAGGTATGTTCACCTAAAGATCATTCACATTTGTTCCTCCCAGGTACTCAGAGACACTGTGTATCAGCACCACTTTTTCCTCCCCATTAACAATGTGTGTGTGTGTGGTTTGTGATATAATTTACATACCATAGAATTCAGCATTTTAAAGTACAGGCATACCTCCGAGATATTGTGGGTTTAATTCCAGACCACTGCAATAAAGTGAATATCACAATAAAGCAAGTCACATGGAATTTTTGGTTTCCCAGTGAATTTAAAAGTTGTGTTTAAAATATACTGTAGTCTGTTAAGTGTACAATAGCATTATGTCTAAAAAGCACAATGTACATATTTTAGTTAAAAATAATGCTTTTGGTACCAATAGACTTGATTGACACAGGATTACCACAGACTTTGAATTTGTAAAAAAAATGCAGTATCTGTGAGTTACAATAAAATGAGGTATGCCTATATATAATTCAGTGGTTTCTAGTATATTCACAAGGTTCAGGACCACTTTTAAAAACATATTTGTAATAATTTTCTTTGGTGTATAGTTGATTTACAATGTTGTTAGTTTCAGGTATAGAGCAAAGTGATTCAGTTACGCAAATATTCATTCTTTATTGCATTATTTTCTCCTATAGGTTATCACAGAATATTGAGTTCCCTGTACTATACAATGTGTTCTTGTCAGTTGCCTGTCTTATTTGTAGTAGTGTGATTTATCCCTTCCCACTATATTTCCCCTTTGGTAACTGTAAGTTTGCTTCTGATATCTGTAAGGCTGTTTTGTGAATAAGTTCATTTGTATCATTTTTAAAAATTGGAATTCAGAGAGGTGAGCTAACTCCAAAGCTGGCAGCTGCTCTGGGGCACCTGCTCATCATTTGTGACCTTGAACTTCTGTCCTGATGGCCACAGGGATGCAGGAGATAGGAGGGAGCCTGAGAGAAAACTCAGGCTATGAGTGATATCATATGATATTTGTCTTTCTCTGCCTGACTTACTTCACTTAGCATCATAATCTCTGTAGGATCACTTTTAAGTATACCCGTGGCTTGAGGTTTAGAGCACACAGGTGTTGTATGTGCTGCACACCCACATAAGGGCTAGCTTTATGGTTATCAATTCTTGGGTGAGTTGTTGTTTTTCTTTCACCTGAAACCAAGATTGAGCGGCCAGATTTAGTGCTGTCCTCTTCGGCAGGGCAGGTTTGTTTCTACTTGCCTTACACCCAAGGTATAGCCCTGGTCCCGACTTCATATAGGAGTTTTCTCTCAGGCTCCCTCCGATCTCCTGCATCCCTGTGGCCGCCAGGACAGAAGATCAAGGTCACAAATGATGAGCAGGTTCCCCAGAGCAGCTGCCAGCTTTGGAGTTTAGCTCACCTCTCTGAATTTCAGCTCTCGGTTCATTTTTGACCTCACTAGATTTGCTTGCTAACTCAGCAATGCGTTTATAAGTATTCTTTAAAAAACTTTTTATTCAGCGTTTTTAGTTGTTGTTAGTGGCAGGGTTATTCAGGATACTGCAGGACAACAGTCTACCTTTTAGTTTTGTTTATAGTGTGCATTTTTCCTGCCTTCTGTTTTTAGTCAACCCTCCAGGGAGACAGCATGGTTCAGTGATAGCCATGTCCTGTCTTCACATGGCCATTCTTTTCCGTTTGAAGACTGGAATTCCTTGAGCTGATTGGATCTTAGGGCACCCATCTCTTGCTCCCTAAAGGAGACGTTGCTGCTTCCAGAGGCTCAGCCATTCTGACCATTGGCCAAGCCTCACACTCATCTTCAGGCTGTAAATAGAACTAACTTCATTTCCTTCTCTTTGCTCATGGCTTACCAGTTTTGGAGCAGGGGTTTTAAAGTCCCTTCTGCCTCCTGACAATCACTTTTTTCTGGCTTCTTTTGAGAATAACTTATCTCATTGTGCCAAGTTGACCAAGAGGGTAGGGAAGGCATCTTCAGATCCTTTCCCTCCTCTTGGGAGGTCAGCTGGCCTTTGCAGCTCAGAGAGGAAGAACAAAGGTTACATGCTGTGTGGGTTGCTCACTGCTGTCCATAACCCAAGGGTCCCACGTTGAACTTATGTACTTGGTGGCTGCCCTGGAAACACCACTCCACATCCCATTTCTAGCTGAGTGTGGACCTTGACTGTCTGGGGCTGGGCCCCAGGGGAGCTCAGATGCCTAGGAAACGCCCTCGTCCTTAGGAAGCTTCTGTTAATTATCACTTACAGGAAACAGAATAGGAAGCATGGAAAAAGTAATTCTCAAGGGGGTTGGGGAGGAAATGATTCCCTTGGGAAAGGTCATCAGAATCTCTTTATGGAAGGATTTATAGTCAGCACCCTCCAGCTCCAGTCTGTGCATCATTGCTTCAGGTGGGAGTGGATCAGAGTGGGGACAATGCCGAAAACCTCTGCTCTAGAATTGCACTGTCTATATGGCCTCATGTGGCTATTGTGCCCTAGAAGTGTGGCTGGCAAATTACTCTCTGGACTTTAAAGATTTAATTCCAAAAAAAGAATGCAAAATATCTCAATAGTTTTATATCAGTTACGTATTGAAGTATTATTTTGAATATGTTGGAGTAAATAAAATATTTGTTAAAATTATTTTCACCCATTTCTTTTAAAAATGTGGCTACTATAAGTTTTAAAGTTATTTATGTGGCTTGCATTTGTGGCTTACTTTATATACCTCTTGGACAGGGCTGATCTAGAAGATGACTTGCTCCTTTGGGGGTGTGTGTGTGTGTGATATTTTGAGTTGAACTGTAGGTTCTGCCTGCAACATTTGCTGGTCCAGTGGTTGGCCCTTTTTGTAAATAGAACTAACTTCATTTCCTTCTCTTTGCTCATGGCTTGGCCCTGAGTGGTTGGCCCTGACTCATATGGATAGAAGTGACTTCATTCATCCCTGCAAAGCTTTCTCAACACCAACCTCAATCCTAAGCAGAAAGAAAAATATCATTCCCAAATGGGAACATAAAAATGGGTTTTTCAAGGAGCCATGTGGTCAGCAATAACTTCAAATTGGTCTCTTTCTATCGATTTTCATCACTTATTCTGCTTATTGTAAAATTTAATCCTGTATAATATTGTTGCTTTCTAATTTCTTCCCCTGGATTGCAAGAATAATTACTGTTGGAGAAAAAGAAAGGTGAAGTTATTCTCCTTGAACCCACTTCTCCATTGATGTATGTGCTTACGTATGTTTTCTGAAGGTTTAGTGCTCTTTTTAGAAGGCAATAAGCTCTCACTGATTTGTTTTCCTCTTGTTTCAGCTGTTGTAAAAAACCACTGGCTAGAAAGCAGCACTGAACCCCAAATAGAAAACATCACCTTTGATCAGAATCAAGTGGACTTTTCAACAGTGGTCTCCAAAGAGGGCGTCATGGTGCAGACCCCCAGGAAGAGCCATCCTTCTTTGGATGCTCCAGAAAACATCACCTTACAAACTGAAACAGCAGCTGCTAGAGGAATAAATGACTCTTCAGGGAGAACAGATTTCACCATTCCCCACTATGGGCCTGAAAGAACAATGACTCTGACTTCTCAGAGCAGCACCTTAGGTGAGTTTATGCTAATGACACTATTTCGTGCATGAATATCCAGTCCTGGGAAACCAAATCTCTGATGGTCTCTGCCTTCCCCCATCCTGAGTCATGATGCTCAGCCAAGGGTCCTGGGACAGAGAGGACCACACTGTTCCTTAGGCTCCACCTGTGGCTCATTGTGGTTAATTGAGTTGTAAGTATAGACCAGGGGAGGGTGCAGATTTGCTGAGTGGCCTGACCAATCCTGTGGAATCTACATTCCACGGCCATACCAAATCCACACCACGTTGGCGGTCCTGTCACACTCAGCCGTCTCCTAGGTACCAGGTCTGGTAGACTGCTGGGCTGTGTTGTTTGTGTTGACGTAGCTCAGATGGTTGTTCTTGTGCCAGTCTGCACAGCACAAACTGTTTTGCCATTTTTAGCAAAGGATTTCAATAAGGGGCTCAGGCTGGGTGAGCAAGATTTGATTGAAGAAGCGAAGACAAAGAAAGCTAGCACCGACTAGATACCCACTCAGCACCAACATATCTCATCTCTCTATTCTCACAGCAAGTGATAAGGTCACATTGCTCTCATTTTAGGAATTTGGAAACTGAAGCTAGAGAAATCCATCAGTCCAATGTGTGCAGGTCAGACAGTTAATGGGTTTCAGAGCTGAGATTTGAGCCTAAGCCTGTGTATCTGAGCAAGGTGGGAGGGGTGGCTGAGGAGTGCAATGCCTGGATCATGTGAACGAAGATACAGAGGAAGGAAGAGAATGTGGCCTCTTTGTGGATGGGGAGGATGTAAGTCACACACACAGGAGAGGAGCAGCGGGTAGGACAGTCGTGTGGGTGGGGTTAGGCACAATTAGCCAACACTTTGAAAACCAAGCAGTTTTGATTTGGCGTGATGGGGAATGTCACTGAAGATTTTTGAACAAGGCAGTCACATGATTAAAGTGAATTTGGGCAGGTGCATCTGGCAGATGGGTAGACGATGTCTGGGGTGGGAGATGGAGCAGAAGTAACCTGGAGTCCCGGAGAGCACCCAAGCAGACACAGAAAGCCAGATACCAGGTGCTAACGTATAGCCTGGTGTTAACGTATGGTCTGGTGGCTTTGGGGATGGAGAGGAAAGAATCAGTAAAGACTCTTCACAAAGGAAAACTGATACACTTTGGTGATGACCTAAAGGAAGAGGCTGAAACCATCAAAGGTGACCCCATCCCACCCCAGTGATGGGAGGTCTGGTTGGGGGACTCAATTCTGTAAAGGGTATGTAGGGCAGAATTTTACATTCCATTTGTGAATGGTGGATATAGAGCTTAGAAACTGTATGTGATGCTGCCTGGGTTTGTTGGTCATTCAGATCGTGGAAATTTTATGTTAAATTTAAGTAAATTCTGGGACCAGCTTTGTGGAATGTGAGTGATGTGTCATGATCCAAAACTGACCTCTGGTTCCATGTCGTCTGATATTTAGCTTCTTTGTGCTCCTTTGTTGATAATTTTACCATAAAATGCAGAGTCTTTGTTTGCGAGATCTGAAAACAGCCTTTGTGTGAGTCTGTGGTCTCTGCTTCAGGAGGAAATTTTTCAAAGAATGAACAGTTGCTCCTAATTTCTTCTCATGTCTGTTTTATAGAGGTCAGAGGTGAGCTCACTCAAAGATGGTTCAGACATTTGGAAGTCTGCTGGTGGAATGTTAATTGTCTCTGTCTACTTTCAGCCTTGGGAAAGCGTCACCCGCCATCCAGCAGTTCAGGGTCAGAAGCAAGAACTGACCCTCTTTACATGGAGAGTGGAACATCCTGGGGTTCCCCGGCAGGGGCACAGGGGCTCCCCGAAGAAGTGACTGTGCACACCCAAATGGCTGCCACTTCGGTTTTGAGCCAGTCCTCTCTCCCTGCTGTGGAGCGGGGAGAAGAGACCGCACTCCCCGGGCAGAGAAATTCCTCGGGACCAGAGCCCTCCTGGCTGCCTCTCTCCAGGACATCGGCTTACTCCCCTCCTTCTGACCATCCCTCATGTGAGTGCTTCTGTCCCAGCTTCACCCTCTGAAGTCATGCAGAATAGAAATAAATGGCCCTGAATGTCCAGCCAGTTACATACTCATCACAGGGGCTAAGGAAAAAGACTTTAAGCACCAGGGCAAAGTATTGGGGGTTAAAAGTACAACCTGCACAATTTATCTCAGTGCTGAAGTTCATATTTAAAATGTGTTTTCTTTACTTGTATAAGGAAGAAAATAATAGTTGGTCCGGTAGCTGCTCTAGACCTTTCTTTCCGCCAGGCCCTGCTTTTTCCCCTTTCCCCCACATACACACAAACACACACAACCAAGACTGAGTGTGGCGGTGTGTGTTCTTGCCTAAGAGACCAGTTCCAGGGTGAATAAAATGGTGCACATTGTGCCATTCGATAGAGAGTTATATTTGTATTTCCTCATTATTGCAAAAATGTTTCTTTCAATGGCAAAGATAACAGACAGTTTTCTCTGGGCATCATTTCAAGAAAACCCATACAGGCAGGTGTTTGCAAGGTTGCAGTGGTGGATCCCTGGGCCCTTTGTGTTCCAACCCCTGGCCATCAGTTAAGTCTCCATGTAGGTGTCCCACCTCCACTGAGCCTTTCATGAACCCTCTGAGCCATGCACCAGGTCACACTAGCTTATCCTTATCCATCTTCACCTTCTACCTAGCTGCATTGTAATCCTCTGAGGACACAGATTGTGTCTGTTACTTCTCTTAGGTTCCTCTGCCCCACAGCGAGGTGCAGTTGACGAGGAAGGGGATGAGCATGTGCCAAATGTTACAGGGTTCATCCGGCCACAGGCCAGTGCTGGAAACTTTGCCCAGCGTTTCTCTTCTGCGAGGTTTCATTCGGAGCCTGTGTGCACTACGTGTGTTTCCATCTGTGTGCTGTGGGGAGCAGGGCCGAGAGGGCGGGAAGTATCCTTGGGAGCTTCAGAAGTTGCCATTTCAGAGGATATTAGAAATACTTTACAGGACTAGGGATTCCGGTTTATGTGATCAAAGTGAAAACAGAGATCCTCTCTGGAATACCTATTGAAAGCAGCCCATTCCCATTTCATATACTCTATATAGTTTCCTGCCAACTGGGTATGTGTATAATTTATGATTCATATTTTTAGGGGATTGCTTTTAAAATTATTCTTAAACGTTGGTTAGATTGGATAAAAGCTACGATCCTTTCCAGCTTCAAAGTCCTGTGGTTCGGTGGTTTAAGAACCACTTTACGAAATGATGGAAAGGAAGCATTTTCTAGGAGGCTAAACTTGACTCTGGTCAGGGTCATTTAATATTTATACTTTAAATCCAACCCACTGCTGTGGTATATTTGAAAGTCAGTCTATGTTTCCAACAACTGGCTTTGACTGTAATCATCTATACTTTCAGAAAAATATTTAGCCCTCCAATTCCTTCATCCTTTTAGAACCTTATACTTTTGATTTTTGAAGTGGTCTACCATATCGTTCCTTTTCCTTAAATCCTTTGCTGAGCATTGCTCTTCCTTCTTAGTGAACCAGTTGTTCTGTGCCAGGTAGAGTCCCACCTCGCTCTTAGATACTGGAGGGAACTTGGGGTGCTGTTCAATGCAGGGAGACCCAGGCGTTCAGGATGTGACTGCCAGCCATCTGGATCTAGCCTGCTAGCCCCATCCTGCTGCAGGGATGTACAGGGGACATGAACAAGGGCCTGAAGCCATGTGGAGATGAAACTCTGCTGTATTATTTTTGTTTATTTTGTGTTTTGGCTGTGCTGGGTCTGCATTGTAGTGTGTGGGCTTCTCTAGTTGTGGCACATGGGCTTAGTTGCCCCTCGGCATGTGGGATCTCTGTGCCCTGACCAGGGACTGAACCTGCGTCCCCTGCGTTGCAAGGCAGACTCCTAACCACTGGACTACCAGGGAAGTCTCAAAGCTCTGCTTTATTCTGAGTGCTGGGCTGGTCCCTGCTAACCTGCTAACCAGAGCTCTAGTGTATCTTCTGCCTCCCCTGAAACCTGAATTTTGAGATGTAGATTTCCTGACTGTGGGATCTAGGAGTTCTAGGCATGCAGGCAAGAGTGCTGAGAAAGCCAGCAGGACTTGGCAGACACAGACTGGGAGTCACCCAACCCAGCTGGCCTCTCCGAGGGGAATCGAAGCCAAGAGGGAGTGTGGCGGGGGCGTGTACTTTGTGACACTTGGCTGCTTTGTCACTAGTGAATGTGACCCTGTGAAAGTCCTGGCACTTGGATCAGTCAGAGGACTGATGCTGCTCACTAGGTGAGCGCTAGGATGGCCAGCCAGTAACAGGGCTTGGGGAGGATGGGGTCCTTATTCGAAACATGAAGGGATTAGACCAGCTGATCCTGAAGATCCTTCTAGTTCCAGCATCTGTTATTCCAGACACATCAGCCTTTGTATTCTGTGACTCCTTCACTTCTCATTCTGCTGCACACAGATGTACACACAACATAGCCTTTCTGAGTCTTGGGTAGCCAGGAGCTGCCTGCTTCCAAAAATAAATTACATGTAATAAATATATGCATTAAATCAAGTATAGGCCTAGACAGCTAACTCAGATTTTAAAAAAAGAGATCGGAAGCCATTTGAAATGTTTTGCTTCCTGCTTTTTTTTTCCTTCTCTACTTTTTATATTTTCTCGAATGACCATGTGCTATTTGATAATTAGGGGGAAGAGTAAGCAAAGCAGCTAATAGGGAAAAAAGTTCTCTTTTAAAGGTGAAAAGAGATATGTGTATGTTGAACTATGTGAGAGTGGCTACAGTTGAGCACTAAATTTAGTACTGAGCTTCCTGGAAACCAGGGCACAGAGGGAAACTGGGTTGGGTATGATATATTGTCAGATAAAGTGAGTAATACAATTTCATCCATAGGCTTCAGTGTTTTGGGGGCAGTACCTTCTAAGAGGAATTTTATGTAACGAATATTGAGGATCATAGTAGAAAATGCCTTCAATTGCTGTTTTGTGGAAATTGTGCTAATGTTCTTTAAAAGGTGATGTTTTCTATATATACTCAATAGGAGCGGAGGGTGTAGTAATGGATCTCAACTCATGAAAGGTTTCTGTGGGCAGCTGAGCTGATATGGTCCAGGTAAATTGCTCTGTGGTGATTTCACTTTGTAGAGGAAGAGAATATAAATAACTCAGAAGGTTGTAGATTTAGCAATACCTTTCCCAAATATCAGCTGCTTCAGTAAGATTTTTGGCAAGTTCTGGGTCACAGCCAAGTCGAGGGCAAGCATCGTAACATGTGCCCGAGGCTCCAGTATGCTGTGTTGTAATGGGAGAGGGACCCGTGTTCTTTCCCCAGAAGAGCAGGCGTTCTTTTCACCCCTTATCATAAATATTAGGGAATTTAGCTTGTTTCTGCTCCCAAATGGATGGTCTTCTCATTTTTGAATGGCTGCTTCAAGGGTAGAAAATGAGCAAGGAAGGGCAATTATTAAATAATCAGCAGTGCTGGTCTGCTGATTAGAAACGTGGTACATTTCCCCCTAGATGTATTCAGCAGGTGCTCATCGGTAACATAAGTGGTGATCGTAGGTTAGTTTGACCAAGCCTTTTCTCCTTTTATTAAGAAGCACCAACTCTGCAGAAGTATTCACACTGCTTAGTAGCTTTACTGTGAGGACTGAATGGGATTATACAAATAAAGTCTTAGGTAGCACAATCTGTGGAGGTCTACGTAAAGTAGTGGCACATTGTTATTGGTTGAAAAGGCAGCTTGTAATACTGATGATAATGAAATGGTGGAACAGCGTTCCATGGAGCCTCAGGGTCAGGGAAAACCTAGCCATTTTCCTTTTGTGACTTTCTGTGGTTGTGATGTTTATGGTTGTATTTCTGAGGCCATTTGCCTTGCTGGACAGGTATTCAGGCTGAGTCCAATAAAACCATCACTGTGCACTGAGTCGATGAAATAATGCAATTTACTGGGAGTAAAAGTGTTTTGAAAGAGCACTCAACAGTCCGATGGGGCTGTAATTGGTGGATATGGATGGTGACTCTAATGAAGTTAGGCCCAAGAAGCGAAGTCCGTGAGTGAGGATTTGGGACATGTCTGTGTTGTGCCTTTTTTTTTTAAATACTGAAGCTTTTTTGTTAGTTTGTAGCAGAGAAGGGCTTATTTTAGGGTTAAGCAAGGAGACTGGATGGCTTGTGCTCAAAAACCCCAGGTCCATTTGTTTTTGGTCTTAAGTAGGGATGGCTATAGGCTGCAACGGTTTTGTTTCCAGGTCTCTCTATTGCTTTGATTTAGTTACTGGTTTTATGGATTGCCTGCGTCTTCCTTGTCTCCCTGAAGGTCCAGCGGCCAGAGCCACAGCCTGTGTTCTAGGTATACCTGGTTCTGTGTTTTGGTACGCAAGTAGAAGGAGCCTTTTTGTTTCCTGTGCTCGCTCTCTATGTGTATGTTTAACTTTTATCTGGGCTTTTGTTAGGACTGCATATTGGACTGGTCTTCAAAGAAACGTTTATAATGAGGACTTTATTTTTTCCTTTCCTGGGTCATAATTAACAATTTGAAGCCTTTCATTTTATAGGTATAGAGAGTACTTTTTAAAAAAATTGGCTTAAAAAGAGAAAAAACATGCTCTTCCTTCTTGCCTCTGGGTCTTCTTGCCCACTCACCAAGCTTCCCTGCAGTTTATTCCTGTTTGGCATGAGGCTTTCAGTGCACCCTTCTGGAGGTCATTTCTCAGGGTGTCCTTTGGAAAGTTCTTTGTGGAAGGGAACCACCAGCAAGCCACTGTACTTCTGTAGAGCAGACTGTCCACTTTGACCAATGGTGTGTTATTCAGCTCTTGAGGCTCTTGACAACGGATCCAGTGTCTGCCATCCATTTCATCAGAAACACTGTTCCCAACCTGGAGTCCTTGGGACCCGCTGGAGTCCTGTGTGAGCCAGTCTCCAGAGCTTCATGAGGCTAACTCCAGGGATGGAGCCTGTTGCTTTTGGGTGGAATTAAATCAAATCAGTGGGGTAATGATGAGTATCTCCTGCTGATTGGAAGCTCTGCTACTTAATAAATGCAGCTTGGTTAATAGTCTTTCGAAATGTCAGTTTTACAATGGCCCTGAGCTGGCAAGTAATAAAGAACTGTCGCTGGCGGCAAGGCTGGGAATGACTGTTCTAGGCCACCGTTGTCCCGACTGTGGATGCAAAGCCCAAGGCCTCCTTGCTGGGGACAGGGTCCCCTGTAATGCACCCACTTTTATGCATTTTTAGGTATAGGCTTTAATCTATAATAGCATTTGAACAAAAGGCTTACGTGGCTAAAACAAAACAAAACACAGACTGTGTGATGGTGGTCTGTCCTATATAGGTTATAAGGTGGACTCAAGAACAGAAGTTTTTAGCTTCTTCTATATAGACTGACCAAATTGGGTCTAGAGGCTTTCTGCTGTCTTCTTCTTAGCTTGATCTGAAGCTTTCTCTGTGCTCAGTGAAGGATCTCATGCTTTTCCACTTAGCTCTGTGAAAAGAGGGAGAATGAGTTAGGTGTGTTTATCTATTAGATCCACATTACATATATTCACCTACCAAAATGTAATTACCATCATTTGTATCCAGATATACCCTGGCTAGTCTTAAAGCATATTTTCTTCCGTTCTAGCTTCTGGAAGTACAGAGGATTTAAACAACTCTACTGCTGTCCACAGCTCCTCGGTGAGTGGGACAAAGAGTGTCCATGTTGCCACCACGTTCCCCAACAGTGTCCAAAGGACACCCCAGTCTTCAGCCACCAGTCTGCGACCTCTGAATGAGACAGAACATTTCCCCGAGGACTCTGAAATTGCCATAACTTCATCATCAGTCCATTCTTCCCCCTCGGAGGCAGAGTTGAGAAGAAGCAATGGAGTATTCGGGAGCCCAGGGGATGGGGCATTCACAGAGCTGTCCACAGAAATTGCATTTGGTCCTACATCTTCCAACGTCTCAAGGGAATTTTGGCAAAATGATTCTCCAAGTAAGTCTTCAATCTCTATTTGATCTATTATGGACATTTAAAAATTGTTGAATTTTCTCAAGGGGTCACTTCAAGACCATTTGTAATCTTTAAAAAAAAAAAAGAAAAGAAAACAGCTGTGTTCTTGGATAACACTATCTCCTTTATCTGGTAGACCACATTATCACATTTTGATTTTCAGCCTCATGACAATGTTGTGAAATTAGTCAAACAGGCATCATTCCTCCTGCTTTCTTGTAGGTGAGGAAACTGAGGCTCAGCTGGTTTAAGTAGTGAGTGCGTGATCTTTATCTCACTTACCGCAGAGCTGAGACTCCCACCTCCGAGCTCCCGGTGCTGATGCATCTTGTGGCTCTGCAGCTTCAACTTCAGACTGAGAGTTGGCCGCTCTTTAAAGCCAGCTTCAGTTATCTTATGTACAGATCATCTTCACAAATAAATGTGCAGAGTATGTAAATATACTCCTCAAGTTCATGGTTTTAGTGAGCCCCCATAGTTGATTTTTTTTTTTTTTGCTGTATTTCAGAATTAGAATAACCTTTATTAATAATAGAACTGCCTTAGGAAAATACTGACTAAGCATAATATTTGGGCACATTGTATTTGATGGACGTAGCAGCATACTCACTGGCTCATACTACCCCATGTTTTAGGGGAAAGAATAAAACACTCAGGCCTGTAAGTTACTCTGAGACTTTGCACATACTGTTTAAAAGCTACGCTTTTCACCAGTTTTTGGTATTGCTCTCTTATTGACACTGAATAGTTTTGAAATAATTGTTTAGAACATGAAAGTGTACGTCAGGTCACATATAGTAAACACTGTACAAGGTCCTTGCAGAGGGCACCCTTCTCTTAGGGAGCTCATGTCTTGGTTGTGGAGGGATCTCTCTTACATCCACTTAATGGCCTTTTGTGTCTGACACCTTTCAGCCTCCGGAGGACCCCAGCTGGCCAGTGGCTCTGGCGCAGGGAATGGCAGCCCTGTGCCTCAGACAGAAACCTCCTCTCGGTCCATCCCGCCAGTCAGAGGTGAAGAGAGCACCGCTCTCTGGTTTTCCACCGGCAGCGAGCCCTTTGCAGGTGCAGCAGGAAGCTCCACTTCCCATCCTGAGGTTGTGAATGCTTCGGTTCTGACCCGCTTCTCAGCCTCCGCCCCACAGTCTCGAGGAAGTGACCCAGCGCTATATGAAATGAGCTACTCTGAGCTGGCCACCGAGTCCTTGTCTTCATCCTCCTCAGAAAGTCTGGGCTTCTTGGCACCTCGCGGGGAACGCTCGAGTGAGTCTCCATCCACGGAACCGCACCCCCGAGGAGGGTGGGGGGCTGCCTGAGCTTGATCTTCAGCGATAATGAAATAGTTCTGCAGGCCTCTCAATATCTCCAGGCCATCCTTCTAGCTGGTTGATACCCATATACCTGTATATCCCCCAATTCTTCTGTAATGTCTCCAAGATGCTGCTGCTATCACTTGCCACACACAGCTCGGGGACTTCTCTGCAGTGTCCTTCCAGCCCTTAGAGCTCACCCCACACCCCCATGCCGCCGCCATCACACAGCTTCTGGAAGGTGAGAGTATCACCTCCTCGTGAGTGGTTGTTCACGCCAGGTCTGGGCTTTCATCAAGAGACATTCTCCTTTTCCCCTTTTAAACAGCCTTATTGTACTGTATTTCACATTCTGTGCAGTCCGCCCAACTGTACACGGAACAGTGTACAGTTCCGTGGGTTTTAGCCACAGAGTCGGGCCACCATCACTACCGTCTGATTCCAGAACGTTTCCATCATCCCAAAAAGAAACTGTGCTCATTGTGCTCTCTTCTCCATTCTCTGCTCTTCTGGGCCTCTGACAGCCGTGAATTTACTTTCTGCCTCTATAGACTTGCCTACTCGAGACGTTGCTTATAAAGGGAACCATAAAACGTGTGGTCTTTTGTGTTTTTCACCTAGCATCAGGTTTTCAAGGCTCATCCGTGTTGTGGCGTGTGTCCGTGCTTCATCCCTTGGTACTGCCAAATACTGTTCCACTGTATGGATGTGCCACATTGTAATGTATACCTGTATCAGTTATTGGATATGTGGGTTGTTCCCACCTTTTGGTTATTATGAATAGTACTCTTGTGAACATTCAAGTACATGTTTTTGTGTGCACATATGTTTTCTTGGAATTGCCTTGGAATTGCCAGGTTAGATGGTAGCTCCGTTTCTGACCTTTAAGGAACTACCAAACTGTTTTCCAGAGTGGCTGCACCATTTTGTATTCCCACCAGCAAAGTAGGAGGCTTTTAGTTTCTTAGCACCTTTAACACCGTTTGTTGTTGTCGAGCTCTTTTGATTAGTGAGCTGACTCATTGGAAAAGACCCTGATGCTGGGAAAGATTGAGGGCAGAAGAAGAAGGGGGCAGCAGACGATGAGGTGGTTAGATGACATCACCGACTCGATGGGTGTGAATTTGAGGAAACTCCAGGAGACAGTGAAGCACAAGGGTGCCTGGTATGCTGCAGTTCGTGGGGTCGCAAAGAGTTGAACATGACTTAGCAGTGGAGCAACAGTAACAGCAATCCTAGTGGAGGTTAGGTGGTGTCTTAAATGGTATTGGATTGCAGTTTTCCCAGCTGACTAGTGACGGTGAGCATCTTTTCATGTGCTTATTGACCATTTGTATATATTCTTCAGAAACGTCTGTTTAGATCTTTTGACCCTTTTTAAATCGGTTGTTTATCTTTCTTTAATTGAGTTGTCAGAGTTCTTTATATATTCTGGATACTTGTCCTTCATTGGAAAGATGATTTGCAGTCATTTTCTGTTATTCTGTGGGTTGTCTTTTAACTTTCTTGCTGTTATCCCATGAACAGCACGAATTTTTTAATTTTGATGAATTCTAGTCTGTCACTTTGAGAAAACTTTTCCTTTGATGTTCCTTTTTAAGAATGTTTTGGGAAAATATTATGAAAACAATTCTTATCAGCCTTATCAATGTAAATTGTATGTTGATAAGCCAAAAATGCAGTAACTTATCATTTAAGCTTATAATAGGTTTGAATTCTTACCTCTCTACCACTAACAGTGGAAGCTCTTTTCCCTGCTATTGAGTTCTCTAATTAATGAGGAAAATTAGCATTTATTATTTACTACTGGTGTGATATGGAAAAGCATATGCTTTCTTGTAAAGAATACCACACATGTGGGTGGAGACTGTTTGTGCTGTTCTATGTCCAGGCATGGAAAACACACTCTTTCTGTCACTTAAACACAAGGTATCCTTTTCTGCCCTGCCCCGGTGGTCTCAGAAGTTTCGCCTTCGCAGTTCTGGAGTTTACATCCCATAGAATTTCCCTCTTCCATCTCTTCAGTACCCTACACTCTGCAGTCAGGGTGCAACTGGTGTGTGTGGACAATGTGACCTCAGTGTGAGTGGCACGTGGGGTTCTGAGGCACCAGATAAGGAAGAGCCATGATCCTGAAACCACCTGCTCTGGGTTAATGTTAACGCTTTCTCTTTTCTCCTTGGAATCACCCACAGCTCACAGCTTCTGCCATACAGCTTTCAGATTTCTTCATCCCTTCCTCTGAGTTCAGATGCAGCCCCTCTGTTTCAGGGCATGACTTCCCCCTGTGTTAAGTCTATCAGCCTGAGAGGGGTGGTTGGCCTGCATTTTGTGTAACATCATCGCAGGCCTGTCCTCCTTGTCAAGGAAATTGTGGTCAGGTACGCTCAGCTCTCCAGCTTCTCTTGGTGGACTTTGCATGGGTCTCTTTTAAGTCCCCCCGTGAGGGTCAGATCACATCTGCAACCAGGTCCTGGCTTTCCTGGTGCTGCCCCAGCTCCCTGTGTGTGCCTGTGCCGTGTTCATCCCTGCCGATCAGTTCACACGAACCTGTCATGAAGTGAGGGCTTCCCAGGTGGCACTAGTGGTAAAGAACCCACCTACCTTTGCAGGAGGTGTAAGAGATGTGGATTCAATCTCTGGGTTGGAAAGAGCCCCTGGAGGAGGGCACTGCAACCCACTCCAGTATTCTTGCCTAGAGAATCCCATGGACAGAGGAGCCTGGGGGGGCCACAGTCCATGGGGTTGCAAAGAGTTGGATATGACCGAAGCCACTTAACCCTAAGCATCATGAAGTGAACTGACCTTATACTCAGCTTTACATCCATTTTCCACCAAGGTAGGTCTCTCAAGGACTAGACTGACTTAGGAATTGGAATAAGAATCAGAAAAGAGCCGTTTTTCTCATTAGATCCAGATTATGAAGCAGTTAGGCCAAGAAGAATTGGTCCTCATTTCCCTCATTTCTGAAAAGAAGGATTTATTTGATAATAATCTAAGGTTTTTAAAGTTTATAGCATAAAATATATACCCAAGAAAAAAGGAAAAGGATATTTATTCATGTGTCACCTATTCCTATTCAGTCCCACCAAGAAAAAAAAAAAAAAAAAACCAAGCCCACCTGTAACCTCTAACCATGATGCCATTTCTCACTGAGGTGCTAGGGTGAGGAGCTGCACTGTAGAATAACGACACCATAGCGTCCATCAGCTATCACTGGTCCCACCGGGAGGTAGAAGCCTTGAGGGTAGTACCAGCCTCCCTCCCCAGTCTTGTCAGGTGGGAAGCTCCAGCAGGGTTAGTTTTTTGACCACTTAGGTCTTCACTGGTGGCTCAGCTGGTAAAGAATCTGCCTGCAATATGGGAGACTTGGGTTCTATCCCTGGGTTGGGAAGATCCCCTGGAGAAGGGAAAGGCTACCCACTCCAGTATTTTGGCCTGGAGAAGTCCGTAGACCGTGTCGTCCATGGGGTCGCAAAGGGTGGGACATGGCTGAGCGACTTTCACTGTCACTTCCCCCCCACCACTGCCACCAATTTCCCTGACATAAACACTATTTATTATGTATCACCAAGAAGAAATATTGTATCGACCCTGTTCACTGGAGTAAGGAGACTTATCGTAAATCCAAGTCCCCTGAACAGCAGCACTGATCCCGCACTGCCTCCGGAGGTTTCAGTCACTGCTATGTTAGCAGGAAAAACACACAAGTTGGGTTTTCACCTTGTCAGTTTCAGACAAAGACCCTGAGAAGGCGGAGGACAGCGTTGTGGCTCACACAGCCCCGCTGTACACCACGCTGACCAGCCCTCCCCTTTCCTGTCCTCTTGTAGCCACCGAAGACAGTCCTGAGCTGGGTGTTGGTACCAAAGCTGAGGAGGGGGCTTCCTGGGGAGTGCCTGGAGTCCGCACCCACAGCCCACACACTTTGGCTACGTTCGCTGGAGTTGGGGAGCGCACACTGCGATCTCTCACCAACCGTAGCACAACTCCCGGGGATGTGGAGCGATTGACGGCAACAACTGGAGAAATGGAGAGTGCCACACAGCAGGGAAACACGACGGTGACTGGGGATGCCCGCCCGGTCTCGGGTTCACTGGCGGCCACAAGGACCTTCGGAGGGCATGGAGGTGATGGGCAGGATCTCTTTGCATGTTACCTCAGCATATCTGTCAATTTGCTTGTGGTGCTAGGATGATTTTGGCTTACCCGGGTGGCTCAGATGGTAAAGAATCTGCCTGCAATGCAGGAGGCCTGGATTCCATCCCTGGGTTGGGAAGATCCCTGGGAGAAGGAAATGGCAACCCACTCCAGTATTCTTGCCTGGAGAATTCCACGGACAGAGGAGCCCAGTGGGCTATAGTTCATGGAGTGACAAAGTGTCAGACATGACTGAGTGACTTGTCTGATATGACATTTTCACCTTCACTTTCTAGAATGAGTTTGCTGTCAACCCGGAACGTGTCTTACCAGCTCCCTGTGAAGAGCACTGTCTGGGTTCTCCCACCTCCCCCACCCCCTCCTCCCCCACGCTTACCCGAGACATTGGCACTGTTTGTCCGCCAGGATGCTTGCAATCAAGGAGCCCGGCCGGGTTGTGGCTGAGGCCAATCTCCTGGGAAAGAAATATCTCATTATACAGAATGGAAAGTTGGGAGGGTTTTCCTTTTTCCATTTAGGCACAACAATTGTTCTATTTGGGGTCTTAAGAGCTTTTCAGATACTAATTTGCTTTTATCAAAAAAAAAGGTCTGTGGAAGGAATTTGGACCTGTTCCCTATTATTTGGGGCCCCACTTCTCTTTTATTGCCGTTTCCAATGCTGCCACTATGCTCTTCACAGGAGGGCAGGTCCATTCAGACCCTGGCTGCCTCCCTGTACAGTGTCTCCAGAGAAAGTGTCTCTCCCCCGGGGGGCAGTTCACGGGCCAGACACTGAAAATCTGTCTCAGAGTGCAGGTTCACAGATGCCTGTCTGATTGGCCTAACTGCAGTTTTCCCTTGGCAGTTACTGGGATTAACTACGATGGAGCGAGCAGCACAGATCCTGATTGCGGGACCTCCAGTGAACACACGAACTACACCTGTGCTTCATCTCCTTTCACCAAAGGGGAACGGACACTACTGTCCATTACAGACAACAGTTCATCCTCGGATGGAAGGGAGACTTCCACCTCTTCTGTTAAGATCTCCAGCTCTTTGAGTTCAGACTCTTCTCCCTCTTCTCAGGCTCAGACCGAGAGGAGTAACGTCTCATCCCACCAAGGAGAACATGCTCAGCCTTCCACCGGGGCGCTGGTTCTGTCCACGGCCAGCTCTCCGTCTCACACACCCACCCTTAATACGCTGACCACTCTGGTTCCTCGGGACACCGATGCTAAATCTGTTGGTGGTGCATTATCATCTTCTTCCTCGGAGCCACCCTTGCCCCTGCCCTCAGTGTCACAGTCCTACCAGTTCTCATCAACCTTGCCATCTGCTGGGGCCTCCACTCACCCCCTGCAGTCCAGCCCTGATGCACCCACTCCTTTGTCCTCCTCGCCTCCACCCTTGTCAGTGTCTCCGACAGCGTCTGCCCCTGCTTCGCTGTCTGACTCACAGACAGCCCTCCCACATGCACCTTTTACCCCAGTCCTGCCCAGGACAAGGGATGCTCCCGTGACTTCAGTTCGCATGTCAGCAGTCGCATCGTCTATTCCTAGCAGTCAAACAGCAGATCCTCCTAAGAACCAGAGTAGCCCATACCTCGAGAACACTGTTACAGAATCGAAGCCACCAAGCCTGCAGACTCTGCCTGCAGAGGCCACGAAAGCTGTAACAGTGATGTCTACTCTGGGGATCCCTTCACCCCGGGCCTTCACAGACTACTCCACTTCTACAGACACTGAGCAAGCCCTTCCAGCCACGAGCACCGACTTAGCCCACACGTCTCCAGCTTTGGCAGCCACCACTCCTGAGACCTCTCATTCTCCCATGGCCAGCCCTGGCCTCCCGTCAAGCACAGCAGCTCTGACGGGTGGCCCCACCACAGGACAGACAGTGGCCGGAGAAACAGAACAAACAGTGGTTCAGCTCTCGCCAACCAGTCCTGAAATTCTCGTGGTCCAAGTCACAACAGGAGATGCTGTTGCCACAGAAGAGAGCCCAGTGGATAGAGATGCTGCCACCAGATTGTTCCCCCTGACCAAAGAATCAACAACAGGGCCTGGCCCTGCAGAAGACGACAGCCTGGCTTCACCTTTCCTCAAAACATCTCCTTCCCCCAGAACCACGCCTGTCTCTACAGCTAAGGTGTTAACTCCTCCATCGACCACCTCCACTGCGCGGAGCAGCACCCTGTCACCCACAGCACCGTCGTCTCCCGCTGCAGGTAGGGCACGGCTGTGGACATGCCAAGGACTGCACCTGTGCTCTCAGTGCTCTCTGTTGAATCACTCAAAGCAGGAAAGAATGCCCCAGTGACCATTTTCTCACCCTTTTCTCACCCCTGAGTGACAGAGGGCAGACAGGAGAAGATGCCGTTGGCTGTGTTGACACCAGTAGTGAGTAGCTTGTAGTGCCCTGTAATTGCATGACCTTTTCAAGCATGCCTTTACCAAGGCCAGAGTGGGCTAGTGAAGTGAGATTGAAGGGTGGGAAACTGGAGTCAAGAAGCTTTATGTGACCTGTCTGAGACACAGAGCGAGCAAGTGCCTGCTTCCAGATCAGAATCCCAAGCTTCTGGGTTAGTCAGCTGGTGCTCCAGTCACCAGGGAAGCGTCTCTGGATCCCCTGAGATTTCCCTAAGACTATGGCGCTGGCTGATAAATGCGGGTGAAGGGACATGTTCAATGAGAAGACGATGAACTGACCTTTCCCATAGTGACTGTGTGACACTGTGCTTGAGGTTATGTATCTCTCTATCCATGTTCAAGTTGCTGGGACAAGAGAAGTAAAACCATCCACGTGATTCTTTGTCACTTAAGGACAGGGAGTAGGGAGTAGGAAGGTACCTCCTTTGATATCAGGGCCAAAATTTGCTGGATATTTAGTTTGTCTAGACTCAGGCAAGGAAAACTCTATTGATAAAAATGTGAAATGGAGACTGAAGGAAAGAGGGAAGAAGGGGAGGGCATTGGAGGCAGGTCCAACTAGGCAGCCGTCGTCCAGCTTGTGGTCCAGCCATAGAGCCCACGCAGCCCCGAGAGCCCTGACGCATCAGTGCCCGCTTCATGCCGGTGGTCTGAGTGCCGCTAGGAGATGAAGCGGGCTGCTGCTTCTGGCAAGTTTGCAGTCCTGCTTCAGGACTCACAGGCTTCATTTCCAGATGCCAAGTATATTCCAATATGAGATAGAACATAATTCACAGGTGTCCCTTAAAGCCGATTACAGCCCCTGCAGTGATAACTGTAGACCAGTAGGAGGAGGATTGATACTGGCTGTTGCTATGTCTTTTGTGACAGAGCCCGTGGGCGCAGCGTTTGGATATAGAGGTGCTGTGCACACGTTTAGGTATATCTGACGTAGCCATGAGGAGCAAGGACACCATCCTCAGGTTTGGCCTATTTGTCTTCAGGGAAATTCTGGAGCTAGAACTCTTGATTTTTGTCTTCTTTTTCTCACTCTACCACGGACTTTTCTCCTTGGAGATGACTTTTCTCCTGTTATGAGTTTGGATTTTTCTCAGTGTATGTCAGAAACCTTTATTAGGCACTTATGGTATAACTGGCGTGTGACAAGGCCAGTTATAGAGACCAAAACAGAGAGTGTGGTCACTGCCCCAGGAGCCGGCAGTCCAAGAGGACAGTGGGGCCTGGGCCTCGCCAGGGCCTATTGGAGTCAGATGGGCTCATGGTCACACCGTGTGAAGAGAGTGCTCATTTGCAGGCTTTTTTCTGAATGACTACACAGTTATTTGGAGACCCATTTACAGTGTGAGATCTTTGGAAAAGAGAAAACTTGGAGCAGGGAGGATAGTTGATCAGGTGTTATTTCCCCCTTCACGTGTGTTTTAACTAGGCATTGTTTCAAGTAGAATTTAAGTATCCCAAGGCAATGTCATCGTTTCCAGGCTCAGGAATCTGTAAGCAGCATTAGGATTTGAACCAGCGCCTGTATTCAGGGATCCAGCTGTTTAATATGCCTGTGTGTACACAGCCAGTGCTGGCAGCCAGTCCCCACGCTTCTCTTCTGCACCTCCGGGAACCCATTCTATTTCGTAGTACGGCCTTTTCAGGGCAAGTACACAGAAATAAGCAAGAATCAAATATTAGCTGGGAGAGTTAAATATTTACCTAGAGCTGCCTTTTTACCTTTGCTGTGTGATTAACTGCTCTATTCTGGAAATGTGTTTTCAGTTAACAGCTGCACCACTCACCCTTGTCTTCATGATGGGAAGTGCGTTGTGGATCCCAGCACACATCCTGGGTACCGATGTGTGTGCTCACCTGCCTGGCAAGGGGACAACTGCAGTGTGGGTAAGAAGAAAAGTCACCCGCGATGGTCTATACTGTCGTGCCACACTGAGCCAGGCAGTAGGCTCCTTTTTCCTCCAAACATAGGGCAGTGAGACTTTTAAATTCATGCCGTGCTTACTTGAGGGTTAGCATGCTTATGCATTGTCTGCAGAGTAATGTCAGACAGTGACACGGACAGGCCGCCACGATCCGGCTGCCTTCTGTGGACTCGGCATTCCTGGACCACCCACGGCTCCCTGAAAACTCCCACGATTTACTGCTCTGACCTTCGCTGTGCTGGTGCTTCAGCCTAGAATCCCCCTACCCACATCTGCTTATTAAAGTCCTTCCAGTCTTTGTCCAGATGTTATCTGAAACAGTCCTTAATTCTCTCTCCCATCAAAATAATTACCTTCTTTACCTTCTCTGTACTTTCAAATCCTGCCTTATATTTATATTTATTTGTACCCCTGGCTGCCCCCACCCTCAGTAGACTGGTAGCCCCTTGAGAACAGTGTGGTGTCCACTTGTTTCTGGTCCTCTCCACACCCGGTGCCGTTTGGCCCTTAGAAGTGCTCCTTATACCAGATGATGAGTGTGCTGCCTGCTGCAGATTCACTGTGGTCCTGTGTTCCCTCCTCCACAGATGTGAACGAATGCTTCTCGAACCCCTGCCCACCCCTAGCCACGTGCAACAATACTCAGGGATCCTTCACCTGCAGATGCCCAGTGGGGTACCAGCTGGAAAAGGGGATATGCAATTTGGGTGAGAGAGCTCGTCTGTCTTCGAATTTTCTCTGCACTACAATGTATTTTGCGAAATAACATTTACTGTTTTTCTCCCTAATCAAAATCAATATTTGCCCAAGGTATAAACTGAAGGAATATAGGAGTAGAAGATACTATTATTCCACCACTCAGAGACGTAGCACTCTGTTTGCAGTCTTTTTTTAGTGTACATTATATTTTTATACAGTTGGAAGTCATATGGTATTTGTACAAACTTTATGTCTTAAACATTTTTAATGTTATTAAAAATATTATACAGACTTTGTAGTGACTGCATAAATATGCCATCATTTATGCAAACACTATTTGCTTAATGTTCTTACCCTACAGTTAGGGGGAAAAAAAGATCAAAAGGATAGTTCAACCAAAGAGTAAAAAAAAAAAAGAAAAAAATTAGGGAGAGGAAAAAAGAGAATAAAACCCTGATTATCCTACCATATTCGCACATACTTTTCATTTTTAAAAACTATCTTCATGTTCTTGTCCACAGGTAGATAACATTTTTACAAAGCTACTGCCAAAATTGTATCATCCAATTTGCCACATTTTGACCTTGAATTTAATAGAGTCCAGGAAGCTGGTTGGTTTTAGATATAATCTCCATTTTACAGGTTAAAAAGGAAACAACCCAAGTGAAAACTAAGGCCCTGCAAAGTAACCAGTGGCCCAGCTTCTATAACTGCTTTGTGAGAGGCCAGGTTTGCAGCCCACAGTTCTTGCGTCACACAAGGCTGTGTTTGTCCTAAGAACTTTCTTGCACCCAGGGTGTGTAACCTGCGTTAGAATGCCAAGTTCAGTGAAGAACTAGAAGAAATTAGAAGTGAGGAAGGGGTTATCTAAGATGGATAAGGGAACTGTCAGGTACAGTGACACAACTTGGAATCATCTTAAATCTCTTACTCTTGTATTTAACACAGAAAAAGTTCTTAGTAAATGCTTTTTTGAGAGAACAAATATCTGTATCCTTTGAAATTGTTATTTGCGTGATTTCTACTGCCCATGAGCTGAGGAGGATCATCAAGACTTTTTAAGAAGGTGGTGTCAAATGACAAAACTAAAACAATTTGGTAACGAGTTTGATGTCCTTTATTAAAGGGAAAGTAATTCATGGACTGGGGAAGTACAGGGCCTCACAAACCATGTGAGGAACACTCTTTCGGAGCCATTTTGGGCAAGAGTGAGTTTTACTGAGTGTTAAAGTGCTGCACTCAATATGCCAGCAAATTTGGAAAACTCAGCAGTGGCCACAGGACTGGAAAAGGTCAGTTTTCATTCCAGTCCCAAAGAAAGGCAATGCCAAAGAATGCTCAAACTACCACACAATTGCACTCATCTCACACGCTAGTAAAGTAATGCTCAAAATTCTCCAAGCCAGGCTTCAACAGTACATGAACCATGAACTTCCAGATTTTCAAGCTGGATTTAGAAAAGGCAGCGAAACCAGAGATCAAATTGCCAACATCCGTTGGATCATTGAAAAAGGAAGAGAGTTCCAGAAAAACATCTTCTGCTTTATTGACTACGCTAAAGCCTTTTACTGTGTGGATCACAACAAACTGTGGAAAATTCTGAAAGAGATAGGAATACCAGACCACCTTACCTGCCTCCTAAGAAATCTGTATGCAGGTCAAGAAGTAACAGTTAGAACTGGACATGGAACAACAGACTGGTTTCAAATAGGAAAAGGAGTACATCAAGGCTGTATATTGTCACTCTGCTTATTTAATTTATATGCAGAGTACATCATGGGAAATGCTGGGCTGGATGAAGCACAAGCTGGAATCAAGATTGCTGGGAGAAATATCAATAACCTCACATATGCAGATGGCACCACCCTTATGGCAGAAAGTGAAGAGGAACCAAAAAGCCTCTTGATGAAAGTGAAAGAGGAGAGTGAAAAAGTTGGCTTAAAGTTCAACATTCAGAAAACTAAGATCATGGCATCTGGTCCCATCAGTTCATGGCATAAGTAGATAGGGAAAAAATGGAAACAATGACAGACTTTATTTTTCTGGGCTCCAAAATCACTGTAGATGGTGATTGCAGCCATGAAATTAAAAGATGGCTTGCTCCTTGGAAGGAAAGTTATGACCAACCTAGACAGCATATTAAAAAGCAGAGACATTACTTTGCTAACCAAGGTCCATCTAGTCAAAGCTATGGTTTTTCCAGTAGTCATGTATGGATGTGAGAATTGGACCAAAAGAAAGCTGAGTGCCGAAGAATTGATGTTTTTGAACTGTGGTGTTGGAGAAGACTCTTGAGTGTCCCTTGGACTGCAAGGAGATCCAACCAGTCAATCCTAAAGAAATCAGTCATGAATATTCTTTGGAAGGACTGATGCTGAAGCTGAAGCTCCAGTACTTTGGCCACCTGATGTGAAGAGCTGACTCATTTGAAAAGACCCTGATGCTGAGAAAGATTGAAGGCAGGAGGAGAAGACGATGACGAAGGATGAGATGGCTGGATGGCATTACCTACTCAATGGACATGAGTTTGAGCAAGCTCCGGGAGTTGGTGATGGACAGGGAAGCCTGTGATGCTGCAGTCCATGGGGTTGCAAAGAGTTGGACATGACTGAGCAACTGAACTGAACTGAGTTTTATAGAACATAGAAGCAGCAATGAGGAAACAGGGCATGATTGTCTGGGGTTGCATATCTGACCTTATTTAGAAAGAAGTATAGAGCCCAGAGTTGGCTTCACTATTGAGGATGGGCTGACTGATGCGCTGCATTACTAATCAAGGGGAGCATTTTAGGAACTTGAAAGTTGGACTTGCTGATGTGGCACCCCAGGCAGGTATAGCTCCATCTTGGGGCTAGAAATGTATTTCAATAACTTGTACCCTACTAAAATAAGGGTCGAATTTGAAAATTGTTTAAAATACAGGGATCAAGTCAAAGTGTTATTTTTTAAGGAAGAAAATTCTGAGAATGTAGACATCAGTCAAAGTCAAGACATGCTCGTAACCTATTCCTAGCTGCACCCTGTAAGAAATAAGCGAGGAGTTTTCCGTTTAAGAATGGAGACGGAAATGATTTTATTTTGAAACAGTATGGAAAAGTATACTTGCCCAGAGACTCAAATGCCAGGTTTCCAGTTCCAGGGTCAGCATGTACAGCACAATGACTCCCTGAGCCTCAATTTCCTCATCTGTAAAATCAGATTACCACCTGCTCTGCTTCCCACTCAAGGATATTATGAAGATCAAATAAAATAATGTGTTTGAGCAAGCTTGGAAAGTGGTAGGATTCTTCAGATGGGAGGTATCCTTTGACATTAGGTTTCTAATCTCTTGGACCAGAACTGAAAGCAATGAAAGTGATAAACTACTCTGAATACAGAGCAATAATTGTGGATCTTTTAAGAGTAAATCACCAGTGAAAAAATTGCCCTAGAGCCAGATGATGTAACTGCAGTGTGAAGATGTGACTATGCCTGGGGGACACTGTGGACCCTTATTCACATTCACACAGATGCAGAGGCCATGTTTACTGTGCTGATTCAGAAGAGATCTGTACTTGCCGGCTACCACATGTGTGTTTCTGCACAGAGTCTGGGTGCAGACCTAGACCTGAGGATGGAGTGGGGGGACTGTTCTGGAAGCCTATGTGTGGAGTGTCCCACAGGCACCGTGGATCAGGAGGAGAGCCGCTTACTGTGTTAACAATCATCTTTCCCTTTTCAAGTCATTTAGCTTCATTGTTCATAAACATCAGAGGAACATGCAAATTAGAGTGTGCTGAAACGCTTTCATTTGGCCAAGAATGTTTTCAAAGAGCTCCCTGCTGCTCAGAAAGAGTCCTAAGCAGCTGGCTTCACTGAACTGTAGAACAAGCAAAAAGATGTTAAATAAGGATTAAGGGCTTTAGACAGTAAGTATACGATGTTAAATGTTTTCCCTGGCTCATTTGTGGGCCTTTTTCTTAATTCAGCAGGCAAGCTTTCTGTGAAAGAGCAGCTTCATGGGTTTCTGTGTTGAGATTTTTTTTTTTTCTTGTCCAGAGGGAGAGATAAGAATTTAATCTAAAGGAAGATAAGAACCAGATATAAGGCAGGCTACCCTAATTTTTGATTGCCTATCCATCTGTAAGTTCCATTCCCCTCAGGCCCAATCAGCACAAATTGATGTTAACTAGAATTTTATTTTAGGAGTGAAATGGACCTTGGAAAATGGGGCTACATGCTTTTGTGTCTGAACCCAACGGTATCTTGAATATGGGTTGTTTTCATATACAGCTTATCATCATGGAGTCTGACAGCTCCCTGGAATGGGGTCCTTCTGCAGATGTTTGACACCTTTCTCTGCAGCCACTTAGTTGCCCTTAGACTGTCAGATTCCTCAGGGGTCTGCGGGTTTAGGGGGTAGAAGACCTTGGAACATGGACGCATGAAATGATATGATGTTAAATGTTAATTTTGGCCCTTGGGAGCTGGGTGATCCTGGGAAGTAACCCAGCTTCTGGAAGCCTCTTTTATCAATGATAGAACAGACATTTCCTCTGAGCAAGAGGAATAGGGATTGGATAGAGGTGACTAATGAGAAGAGGAAATCAGAGCACACCCTTGAAGTTAGGGCTTGCTAACTAACTTGATAAAAGACCTAGAAAGTAAGAACTTTCCTTCATCCAAAGCTTTATAGATGTTGACAAGTCTTTCCAGCCCCAGGTCTCCCTCCCCTCCTCCTTGAACTGTGTCCTTAGCTCACCTCTCTTCTCTGTCGCAGCTTCACTGAGCATCCAAGATGTGAGAGCCCATTGGAGAGGTGAGGAAGGCTCATGCTCACATAGGCTAAAGGCTTCTTGGAGCCTCTCACCCAAAGGTCTGCTCAGTCTGAGCCTTCAGCTCAACTGAGTAGGTGCTCACGTTGCTAGAGGAGCCCTGAGGAGGGAGAGGTGGTCTCCACCCTCCAGGAGAAAGAAATGTTTAGAGAGCATCCTGGGAGGTGGAGGAAAGCTGGGTGCCCTGAGATTTATAGATGCTCACACTTGTGCAGGTTGACCTTGTGAGGTCTGACAGGTTATGTTTTCATTTTCAGTTAGAACCTTCGTGACAGAGTTTAAACTAAAGAAAACATTTCTTAATACCACTGTGGAAAAACATTCAGACCTCCATGAAGTTGAAAATGAGATCACCAAAATGGTAAGTTTCCCAAGAGGCATCTCCCTGTTACTCTTTTGTTTTCTAGAACAGATTTTATTCAGAGTAGGAACTTCCTGAGGATCACCTGTATCTTCATTTCTATCATACTTGAAAGGCAAATATCAGGGTAAAATTAAAGGCCTCTCAGAAATAGTAGGGAGGTGTTGAGAACTAGTGATTTTGGTAGAAGCATTTCTTCTAATGTGTCTTCCTGAACTGCTTTTATCAATGCCTTGGCATTTATTTCTTTTCCATGTCACACACTTAGATGACATGCACTAGTAAGAGCTGTTGGTAAAGAGGAAAGACCTAGAGAATCCTGCCATCCCATCTGCTGTTGACCTGCTATGTGACTTTTTTGTGTGTGTCTCAGAACTTGGGGCGGAGAAGGCAATGGCACCCCACTCCAGTACTCATGCCTGGAAAATCCCATGGATGGAGGAGCCTGGTAGGCTGCAGTCCATGGGGTCGCTAAGGGTTGAACACGACCAAGCGACTTCACTTTCACTTTTCACTTTCATGCATTGGAGAAGGAAATGGCGTCCCACTCCAGTGTTCATGACTGGAGAATCCCAGGGACAGGGGAGCCTGGTGGGCTGCCATCTATGGGGTCGCACAGAGTCGGACACAACTGAAGCGACTTAGCAGCAGCAGCAGAACTTGGGGAGAATGATGCTTTTTTCTCAAGGGAATGAAAAAGGTGGACGTTAATCCCATTATCCAGGGTTGAGAATTCACTGAATGGATTATCTGGGGGCCTTTGATTCTTCTACTTTCCTTCCTCTCCTCCTTTTTGTCAGGAAAAAAGTAAAAATGGAGAGGAAGGAAGAAGAGTCAGAAATGAAGCTCAGACAGTATTTTGCTTCTCAGCTGCTACCAGAGTCTAAGAGTTAATGCTCAGAAACTTGAAATTTGCCATTAAAATAAGTTTTAGAGATTGATTTCTGATTTTAATTTTACTTGTTCTTTATGGGTAAGAGAATATTAGCCAAAACCTATAAGATTTTAGAAGACCATGGGTTTGATTTGTGTAAAAATTAGATTCCAGTTGCCTTTCTGTATGAGCATCTACTCTGTAGCAGGCACTTTGCCTCCTGTAAGAGGTATTGCCAACACCTTTACAGATGAAAACCTGGAGGGCTCTGGAAGTTAATGACATTGTCTGAGATTACGCAGAGCAGGTACAAAGTTAGGACACAATCCGCTAGACCACTGTCACTTCTGATACCAATTGTGAGTTCAGGAATCTCCAAGAGACAGTTTTGATAATGCACTAGAAGTACTCAGAAATCTCACTGAAAGTTGTTAAATTCAAGATTAGGGTTTATTACAGTGGAAAGAGCCAGGTAACAGCCAAGGGAAGAGATGCATGGGGCAGAGTCCAGAAGGGTTTCAAATTCATTCCAGTCATCCTCTCTCTGTGAGGTCATACACAGGGTTAACTCCTCTCGGCAATGATGTATACAGTATTCATAGAGCATCGCCAACCAGGCAGACTCACCGAGCCTTGGTGTCTGAAGCCAAAACACAGATAGTTGCCTGTAATCCTGACCTGAGTCTCTAGCCCCTCTGGAGGTCCAGCTGGTACCTTGTAACTCAAAACCCCCAGCATAAATCATACTATTAGACTATCTGGAATGGCCAGGGCTTCCAGGTCTACGAAGGCAGGACATTCCAAAGGATTAGAGATTACCTTCCAGGAGTCAAGGGCTGGACCTCTCTTTGGTTAAGGTCAAATTCTTTACTAAATGGCAGGGTTTTATGTCTACTAACCCTATAGTGAGTGTTCTTGGCACCCCACTGCAGCTGCCTCTTTGCTGGGCTGTAGGTCAGTATTTCCTTCTAAGATAGTATAGGGGCTGAGAACCTCCTGCAGAGATATAGTCCTTCCCATTACACAGTCCTCAATGACCCATCTGCTTTGCTCAATTTTACCCAATATCAACCGGCTTCCCTGGTGGCTCAGTGGTGAAGAATCCGCCTGTCAATGCAGGAGATGCAGGAGACACAGATTTGATTCCTGGGCAACCCAGGCATGGCAACCCACTCCAGTATTCTTGCCTGGAAAATCCCACGGGCAGAGGAACCTGATGGGCTGCATGCAGTCCATAGGGTCACAAAGAGTGGGACATGACTGAAGCAACACACTCACACACACCCAGTATCAACATATAATTTATTAGTGATGTGACATCCCTACCCCCAAGAAATAGCAAAGATTTAGGGAATGACTAGAGAGGATTTAGGCTGTGACTCAAATGGCCTTTCCCAAGATGCTGCTCTGTTCTGAAATATGCTATTTCTGTTTTTTCCTGGGGAAAAAGAAAATTTAATAATAATACATCATTGCCTTATGAATATGAAGCAATGTTAATACAAAGACAAAAAGGGTTTGATAGCATCCTGTGTCTGAATCCATCTTGTGAAGGATGAGATATGTCTGACACACGCTTTGAAGACAGGTAGACTGCATTGGTCAAGGTATTGAGACCCTCAGCTGCCTGGAAGGGAGCCCCAAGCCCCAGTTCATGCTATGGGCGGAGTGGGGAGGCAGGCATGGTACATCATGCCCCACAGGGGTTTTCTGCTCTTTCCAAGGGCACAAGGCAAACACAGGGAGTCACTCTTAATTTGCTCTCAACAAAAGGGCTCTTGACCCATGTAATGTAATTTCCCACGGAGAGCCTTTTTGAAGAGGATCTATCTGTGAGTTAGGTCAACTCATTGTAGATTACGAAGGGTCTATGTAAGGCCTGCCAGACCTGAGGGAGCTGAAAGGAACCCAGCCTTTTCAGGAAGTCTTGTTCACTGTGCAAAGTCCAAATAAACAGTTGCCTCTGAGGTTTTTTGAAACCCTGGGTCTTAGATGAGATCTGCTCGTTTGAAGATGTTTTGCATCCAAGGGTGCTATTCTGAACATCATTTCCTGCCAAGATTTTCCCTCACTGATTTACTATCTGCCTCTCTCCCTTTGTGCTCATGGAACAACAGAATAAGAGCAGAAAGGCATTTAAGAAAGGAACAAAAAAAAGGACACCACTCCTGTGTGAGGCTGCCTGCTGATAACTCCATGACTGGAAAATGCCTGTTTGATCTTGAAAATAGGAAATTGGTTCTAGGTTCAAGGCTTTTTTTGTCTGACTCACAGTTGATGATAAACTTCTTCCTTTCAGTTAAATGTGTGTTTCTCAACATTACCTGGTTATACCAGATCCACAGCTCATGTTTCTAGGTAAGTAGCAGGATTATATGTACTTGTTTGTGGACCAGTCCTATAGAAAGGGGAGGGTATTCTAACAAGTGTGATGGCAACAAAACTGGCCCCTGTGTTGACTGTAATGTAATTTCTCATGGAGAACCTTTTGGAAGAGGACCTATCTGTGAGTTAGGTCAGTTCATTGTAGACTACGAGGGGTGATCCCAGGCCAAGGTCACAGAACCTTCATGCTCTGCCAGGCCCTCACTGGAGAATGGGGAGGACACTCATTTTCCAAAAATCCTGGGACCCATATATCAGTTTAGGACGATTAAAACATGCATACTTTGCCTGTAGGGAGTCCAGTGTTGTGGTGATGTCACTGCAAGCCACCTTTTCCCTGGCCTCCAACGTGACGCTGTTCGACCTGGCCGACAGGATGCAGAAATGCGTCAACTCCTGCTGGGCCTCTGCGGAGGTCTGCCAGCTTTTGGGGTCTCAGAGGCGGATCTTTAGAGGTAAGAGAGGGGCCCTCTGGGAGGACCCCCCATCCAGTTAGGCACAGACCTAGGGTAGAAGTGTAAGGCCTTCTGGGTGCAGGTCCAAGAAACTTGTCATAGAGCTGGCCTGTCTTTGAAATGGGCATCAAGCACAAGGGCTTTGTGTGTGTATATCTTTGTGTAATATGTGCCCCCCCCCCCACACACACACACAATCCTGTACACACAGCCTTGAAGTCTCCCAGTCCTTGGCATGCTGTTTCTGTTTCTCCTCTACAGCGTTGGTATTGGAAGGGATATAGGAGCAGATGTAATGAAGCAGAAATCACTCTTCTTTCCCTTGAAAGGCTCCCTCCCTCTGGGGAGGTAGAATTCACACACAGAATGTACAACACTTGTCAATGGCCCGAAACCGTCATCATGACCTGCCGTTAGGTAAATACAGCACGTGCAGTGTCTCCCATCCTCCTGTGTATTTGTTTGCAGATTCTAAATGCACAGACACAAGATGAAGATTAGAGGCCAGACAGCTCATGGTGCTGTCCGAGATTTCTCTTTTCTTGTTCTTTATCTGTTAGCTTCTACAGAGCATCTGGTGTGAAACAGATGAATAAAGGGATTAGGAACAAGTTTGGAAGGCAAATTTGGGTCTTGGAAGGGAGGTTTTGCCTCTGGGATGGGAAAATTCTGCTGGAATCAAAAGTGCTTCCTCATGCAGGGGGGCCTGCCCCCGCTGCGTCTCGTAAGTGGTCTGAGCTGGCTCTGGTTGGCTCATTTTACTACACACAGGACTGGTGAGGGACGCAGAGTCAGAGTCAGCCTCCCCATCTGGTGCCCAGATGCTCAACTGTAGGTAGCAGGTTTGGCGCTCTGTCTGTGAGCAGATCCCAGACCTTCCCGGTGGGCCAGAGCTTTGTAAGAGCTGGTCCTAAAAGCCCTCCTTGTGGACTGCGCTCTGTAGAGCTGGGAGCTCACCTTTTGTTCTGGGATAAATGCTAGAGCTTTGGCCCATTTCAGGGCTAGTTATTCACTTGAAGGAAAAAGGAAAGAGCCCAACATTCTGGAGTTGAAGTTGCTATCATTCAGCTTCATTGGGGAATTAGCTAAAAAGTTCCTGCCCTCTCATACTGTGCTCTACCTTTTGAGGCAGGAACTCTTTGATTGGGCTTTCTTTTTTTTGCCAGTGATGCAAAGGTCCTGCTTTTTCCTTCCCAGAAAGGGGAAAGGGCACCTTTCAGTTCATAAAACACATATGCTGTGTGTTCTGCATGGTCAACATTGTATCAGGTTACTGCTTTGTCCTTAGTGAACACATTTCATGTCTTGCCAATCAAGTGGCCAGATATTTGGGTTTGTAAGGCCCTGCCGGTGGCTGCCCTGCTCATGCTGTGGCCCTCCTTCTTCCAGCTGCTCATGGGAAAGCTCCTGTCTTCCCTTGCTTCCTTGCCAAAGTCCCATGCTTTTTATTTTTTAAAGACTTTAAAAAATATTTAGAGCAGTGTTAGTTTCATAGAAAAATTGAGAGGAAGATATAGAGATTTCCCATATATTTCTGCCCACACAGGGGCTGGTGCCTGTTCTTTGACTCTGCTTTCCGAGCCCCTGAGATCAAAGACAGCCGTGCCTCCTGGCTGAACCCGGCCTCCCTTCTCTGTTTGCCCTCCCAGGGCTTCTCCAGGTTTTGCCAGCCTGTGTTTGGTGTCTCATTCACCTCTCTGAGTGCTAGAGAGTCGGGCTGGATGAGCAGAAGCAGTCAGGTTTTGACATCTGGTTGTTCCCAGCATATGAGAGGCCGTGGGCTACCCTGGATGCTGCCATTGGACGGGTGGGATTTTCCCTTTCAATTCACAAAACATCTACTTCCTCGCCTTTCAAAGAACTGTAGCTCTCATCTCTCCAGAGGTTTCGAGTCCTTGGAAACCCCCCAGAGGAGTGCCCCAGCCTTAGATTTACATCAGTTCTCATTGTCTGTTTGGCGGATGTTATGCCCAGGAAGGACCATGGGAATTGTGGATGCAGAAAAATCACATCGCCAGGCTAAAATGAAAACTTCATTATATGTGGTTCTATTTGATGGATTGATGACAAAATATTAAAAATCTGGAGGACAGCAACCCCTCTGTCACAAAGCCAGGGCCAGCTTCCCCTGCCTTCGAGGGAATCTGCTTCGATTGAGGGCAGAGTCGCTTCAGCAAGGCAAGTGGTATTTGCCTGCAGGCGGGCTTTGCGGGCAGGGCAGAGGGAAAACATGACATTGGCTTCCAGAAAATATCTAATCAGCCCAGGCAGCTCAGACTGGCTGCTGCACAAACTAGTACCGGCCTGGACGGCCTTTTGTGCTGGAGGTATTTCTTTATGTTAAGACTTCAAAAAGTTTAGATGAGAGATTGTGGCCTTTTCGTACGCCCTCTGTGCCAGCTTCACAGTTTGCTTGGTGAGATTTTCCATTTTTCATTTTTCTGCCTTAAATACAAACCTTTTACAATAAACAAAGGAAATTCTATCACACACACAAATAGGGTTCTGATTTAGCACACCAGCTTCCACTGATAAAGACAGGAAATTCAGCACCGAGAGCTGAAGCTGTGTCCTAAGCTAACCTCCCTGTGAGCAAGCCACCCATAGGCCCCCAGCTCTCAGGACTCAGACAAGGGGGTGGATGCCGGGGTCCCTGGGGGGTGTCCAGGGTCACACGAGCCTGCCTGAGGTTGGGAGGGGGCGCAGTTTTGCCGCATGAAGAGCAGGCACCTGGTTTGGGTTTTTGCATCAGGTGGTGGTGTCCTTCAGGTGGGAGAAGGGGACCCAAACCTCACTGCCCGGTGTGCACCCGTGGCCCTTGCTCAGCTCTGTCCCCACCCTGAACTTGTTCACACCCACCAAAAATGGCGGTGTACGTCAGTCTGTAAATGGTGTAAATAAGATACTCTCCACTATCCCTTGATTTATGTTTCTGTTCTGTTGTCTGTAAATCCCAATTATGTGTGTTTTTTTGTTCAGACCTATCTTAGATGGTAAAAGCACCCTCACTGTGTCCACTGTGTACAACCTCAGAAAGGGCCTGCTGGTTAGTGCCTCGTGAGGGCCTGCTGTATACAACCCATTCAACCCGAGAGAGGGTTCACTGTGCACAGCCTCACAGAGGGCCTGCTGTGTACAGCCTCTCAGAGGGCCTGCTGTGTACAGCCTCTGAGAGGGCCTGCTGTTTACACCTCTGAGAGGGCCTGCTGTGTACAGCCTCTGAGAGGGCCTGCTGTGTACAGCCTCTGAGAGGGCCTGCTGTATACAGCCTCACAGAGGGCCTGCTGTTTACAGCCTCTGAGAGGGCCTGCTGTTTACAGCCTCACAGAGGGCCTGCTGTTTATAGCCTCTGAGAGGGTCTGATGTTTACAGCCTCTGAGAGGGCCTGCTGTATACAGCCTCACAGAGGGCCTGCTGTTTACACCTCTGAGAGGGCCTGCTGTATACAGCCTCACAGAGGGCCTGCTATTTACAGCCTCTGAGAGGGCCTGCTGTATACAGCCTCTGAGAGGGCCTGCTGTTTACACCTCTGAGAGAGCCTGCTGTTTACAACCTCTGAGAGGGCCTGCTGTATACAGCCTCTGAGAGGGCCTGCTGTTTACACCTCTGAGAGAGCCTGCTGTTTACAACCTCTGAGAGGGCCTGCTGTATACAGCCTCACAGAGGGCCTGCTGTTTACACCTCTGAGAGGGCCTGCTGTTTACAGCCTCACAGAGAGCTTGCTGTTTACAGCCTCACAGAGGGCCTGCTGTATACAGCCTCTGAGAGGGCCTGCTGTTTACAGCCTCACAGAGGGCCTGCTGTTTACACCTCTGAGAGGGCCTGCTGTTTACAGCCTCACAGAGAGCTTGCTGTTTACAGCCTCACAGAGGGCCTGCCATATACAGCCCAAGCGAGGATTCACTGTGTGCAATCTCAGAGGGCCACACGCGCCTCAGTGAATGCTCTTTGATGATCATGAAAGAGTTCTTTGTCATCCTTGAAATGAGCATGGCCCACATGCCCAGGGCTGGACAAAGCCAGGTGGATATGCACACATGGAAGAACTGAGGCTGAAGTGAGGGAGGCAGAGCAGGGAAGGGTGAGCGCCCTCTCGGCCCGGTAACCGGTTGGTTGTCGAGTGCCACCTTCAGCATGTGTGTGTCAAGCCTGAGTGTGGACCAGTCCCACCAGGCGCTGGCCACCCAGAGCCAAGCCAGCCCCAGGCACAGGGGAGGCGGACAGTGACGGAGCACAGATACCCAGATTACATTCCACTCCTCTTCTCGAGTCTGCTCGGCAGCAGTGGGCTGAGACAGGTCTTCTTCCCTGAGAGGACAGGGGCATGCTTTCTGGGTTTGGGTTGGTTCTCCAGTGCAGCCCTTGAGTGAGAAGGTGCAGAGGACCCCACCTTTTGGGGGCTGTGTTTGCAGGGGACGCTGGAGTTGGGGATGCCACCCCCTTTCTTCTGGGTTTGCTTTCTCCCTGTGGCATGCTGTGTAAACTTTTAGTAACAGGCTGGGCCAGCCTCGGGGAAGGAGTGGAAGAAGTGCAGAAGGGCCCCCTGAGAGGAGTGCACTTCACGCAGGCTCTTTTGGAAACTGTTCTCTGAGCCCCTTGAAATAGAAAGTTCATGCATCTAAGTGTTTGACATGGAGGAGGTTTTGTTTTGCTTCACTGTCTTGTTTTTCCATTTCAGCGGGCAGCTTGTGCAAGCGGAAGACTCCAGAGTGTGACAAGGAGACCTCCATCTGCACCGATTTGGACGGGGTCGCACTGTGCCAGTGCAAGTCTGGTTACTTCCAGTTCAACAAGATGGACCACTCCTGTCGAGGTAGCGGCAGGTCTGGGGCCCTGGGGCCCGAGGGATGGTGGGGAGGGGCTTCTCTCTGCTCTGGGGGTGACTGTTCTAATCTGGGGGTAACTGGTCCTGGTTGTTTGGCTCCCAGCAAGGTTGAATTTGTTATCTCCTTGGAATAATAGCATTATCTCTGACTGGTGCGCACTAGTCTGGCCAATCAGATTCAAAGGAAAAGAAAAGAGAATGGAATGCCTGGGGTGGCCAGGCCTTTTCTTTTTTTTCCTACTTAAAGGAAGTTAGAAAAATTACTGTTTTAATTCCTAAAGCTTTATTCTATTGTCTGCTAATCTTTTAAAATGGAAATACCAGCATGAAGGCAGGGGTGTACCCTTTAGCAGTAGCTGGCAGCTTGGGAGACCTGAGTCAGAACCCTCTTCTGCCTGCCCGTCCTCTCTTGGGCAAGTCACTTTGCTTCGCTGAGCCCGAGTTCCCTCTTCTGTGCAGTGGGTGCAGTGAGACTTCATCAGATATTCTAGGAACTGAAAAGGCAGTGGTTATGGAAGTACTTTGTAAGCCATCAGCATTTGCTCTTGTGTTTTACCCAGGTTATTATTGAACCAGTGGGTTCTGGTTTAAAAGATTTTATGTCAGAAACCTGATTCTGCTAACCTTTGGGTGAGGATTAAATTCATCCAGTTTCATACATGGGCTGTTCAGTGAATACAGTGCACGAATACTGCTTTAAAATAAAATGAATTAAAATCCAGAGCACTGGATACTCTGACTTATAAAAGCCTGCTGCAGTTCACAGTCACAGGAAGACTGGCAACATAAAGGTGTCATGTAGCCTTGGGCCTCGCATCACATGAGAACGTGTGTGGCCCAGTTTTCCTGCTCAGTCAACACCTGCCAGTGACAGATGTACTGGAATCTGAGTGAAAACGGTGTCCTAGGGAAAGGTGGCATGCCACTTTTTTCCGTCAGGACCTCCTGTTAGAGGAGAGGATAAAAATGCATCTCAGGGCAGTGCTGCATCCTGAGCTTCGGACCCTCTGACTTAGGCACTTGAAAAGTGCAGCTTCTCGGCTCTGCATGCAGCCCTGAGCGGGGTTCGGAGAGGGGGCCCACGCTGGGGCAGCGGGCCTGATGCTGCCGCTCACGGCACTGCTCAGCACCCCGCCAGTCTACCACTCTGATGTGGAGATGCTGCTTCCTAGTTCCTTCTTACCTGGTTTCATGCAGAGTGCTCCTGGCCTGTCTTAACTGGGGCACTGAGCCCACTTCGGGCGGGCAGGGGACCTCTGCTGACATCCACGTGTGCTGGGGCCGAGGAGTGGTGGCTTCTGTACACAGGGCCTGTGCAATTTCAGGTGGTCTCAAGAGTAGCCCCGCCACCTCTGCTTCTGACTGGCCTAAGTGATTTATCTCTCTTGGCAAGTCCACAATTTCCTAATTGTGTCGCTTACAGACTAGCGTTAGCAATAGCAGAGCTGCCGAAGATTTACCATTCGCAGGGACACAGGCACCAGCAACATTATGTGTATTAAGTAGTGACCCAAGAATCGGAATAAGGAAGCCGTGGTTAACTTTTGGGCTTACGGCCAAGGCCCTACTTAGCCTGGTTTCTGCGGCATCCTGTTGGTTAGATTTTCATTCGTGACAATCAGGGCTCCATGAATGGATCCTGGAGCTCCTTGGGCCGCAGACCTGTGGCTGGGTTCTGAGGGGTTACAGTGACATCTTCTGGCCACTGGTGCTGGAGCACAGGGATGGTTAAAAGGAGTACTCGTTAGGACACCTCAAATGTGGGTAAATCCCTGGTGTAAACCGAGGATAAAGGCATGTGGGTGTGTGTTTTCTAAATCTCTACAATTAACAGTTGCATATTAGCAACTGCATATTGTTTTTTGTTGTACACACATACACACACTTCCTACTATCTCACATAAAATGTCTTTACCAGACTTTCAAAGCCTCATGTAAAATTAAAGTAGGTGTCCTTCCGATAGATGTCTTGTAGCTTCCTTCCATCATGCAGACGTCCTGATGGATCCCAACCACCCATTAGCAAGTCTCTTCCTCTGACTAGACTGCAGATACTTGGACAGAGGAGCCTGGCAGGCTACAGTCCATGGGGTCTCAAAGAGTCGAACACTGCTAAGTTACTGATACTTCACAGTGAGGTCTAGGCTGATGTGTGAAGTTCACAGCGCTGCTCAGCACGCCTCCATGGGATTCTCCAGGCAAGAATACTGGAGTGAGCAGCCTTTCCCTTCTCCAGGGGATCTTCCCAACCCAGGGATCGAACCCAGATCTCTTGCATTGCAGACAGATTCATTCCTGTCTGAGCCACCAAGGAAGTGGGTGGCTGTCTGTAGAATGTGTTTGTACATTGTGGGGTTCCACAAACATCTGTTGAAGAAACAAATGGATGATAGGCAGCAAATACGATAGGACAAGGTTGGCAGGTCTTGATTTGGTTTCCTGCAAGGGAGCAAAAGAGCCTAAAGACTCTACCATGTACTGATTTTATGTTAAAAGGCCAGAAGGCCTGAATGTGCTTATGTTCATATCAATAGGGGGAGCCCACTTCGGGCATATATGAATACTGCCACATTGATTTCATCTTCAGTGCTGTGTGGGTCAGGGTCACTCTAGGGTATGGAGATGAGGACCTGGGTCCTCAGGCCCATCGGAGTGCCCTGTGACAAGGCTTCCCTCCCAGAGCCTGAGAGCAGCCCATGGTAACCCATGGTACCAGGCCCATGGTAGCAGTCGGTCTTTGATGAATGACTGAATGGGCCCATCTGAACTAAGGAAATATCATTATACCAGGAAGCCAGGCCACTTCTGAAGCTACGTGAAAACAGCCCAGCCCATCAGCTCACAGACAGGACAACACAAGGCCCTTACATCTGGGTGGATGACAGCCACGGTGTGGAAAGCTCCTACCCAGCAAATGAGGGTTGGGTGGGTAGAGCTGATGTAAAAACTTTTCCAGGAAGAAATGTTCAGAACAGAACAAACTAGTGTGACATCAACCTGCCTTGGGGCTGAGATGGGTGGGGATGAGTCACGGGCACCTCCAGTCCCTGTGTGGCTGCCCTGCAGTCAGAGCCAAGGGTCACCCAAGGGCAGCTTTCCCTGCTCCCATGACCCAGCTGTAGTGTGGGGACTGCCAGGCACGGCACTTCTACTCCAGGGAGACAGGAGTGCTCTGCTTGTTCCTTAGAGAAGGTCCACCTGAGTAAGGGCTTCCCTGGTGGCTCAGATGGTAAAGAATCTGCCTGAAATCCAGAAGACATAAGAGACTCGGGTTTGATCCCTGGGTGGGGAAGATGCTCTAGAAAAGAGAATGGCTGCCCACTCCAGTATTCCTGCCTGAAGAATTCCTTGGACTGAGGAGTCTGGTGGGCTGTAGTCTATGGGGTTGCAAAGAGTCAGACACAACTGAGCAACACACCCACAGCCACACCCACCCACCCCTACGTGAGGCCTACTCAAAGTCATCAAAGATTTGGGAGCGGGGCCTGGTTCCTCCTTCCTGAAATGGGGTATGATCATACCCTGCTGCTGCTGCTGCTAAGTCACTTCAGTCGTGTCTAACTCTGTGTGACCCCACAGACAGCAGCCCACCAGGCTCCCCGTCCCTGGGACCTCCAGGCAAGAACACTGGAGTGGGTTGCCATTTTCTTCTCCAGTGTAGGAAAGTGAAAAGGGAAAGGGAAGTCGCTCAGTCATGTCCGACCCTCAGCGACCCCATGGACTGCAGCCTACCAGGCTCCTCCATCCATGGGATTTTCCAGGCAAGAGCATTGGAGTGGGGTGCCATTGCCTTCTCCAATGATCATACTCTACCTTGTTGCAAAAATGATTTGAAGCACCTAATGAAAATTCACTGTAATAAAATGAGATTAATTTAAAAGGTATATAAGGTTGAAGGAGAAATATAATGACTACTTTGTTGAGGCTAGAAGGAACGTGAACATACAAAAAGATATACCCTAAGTTCTCACTTGTTTGGTGAAGATAGGCACTCACTCAAGTTCTGAGCATCCAGGACGCTAAGGCAAAGAGAGAAACATGATTTGGGGGGGGGGGGGGGGGGCAGGGCGGGAAATAGTAACCATAAAATAAAGAATAGTTCTTTAGGACCATCCCCATTTTTCTAGATCCTGGGACCCAAGAGAAGTTTCTATGGAAGTCCACATCACGAGGTTACTGAGTGGTATTGTGGCAATATGATCCATGATAGCCTGTGATAAATACCCTAGGCCATGCCTGGGGCTGCTGCTACTAATAGATTGCCTTTAATAAAGCAAGTGTAGCTCAGGAGAAGTGAATCCAGGGGAGCTGAAACAGTGCAGTGCAGGCTCACAGCTCTCATGATCTGCTGTGAGAGAATTTAGGTTATTTAGAACAATATTTCCCACACCATTCTGTAAGACTCTAGTGATATGTCAATAGTCTATGACAATAAAATAGATGCTAGAATCATTTAGTGGAGAACACAATGGCACCCCACTCCAGTACACTTGCCTGGAAAATCCCATGGATGGAGGAGCCTGGTAGGCTGCAGTCCATGGGGTTGCTAGGAGTCGGACATGACTGAGCGACTTCACTTTCACTTTTCACTTCATGCATTGGAGAAGGAAATGGCAACCCACTCCAGTGTTCTTGCCTGGAGAATCCCAGGGACAGGGGAGCCTGGTGGGCTGCCGTCTCTGGGGTTGCACAGAGTTGGACATGACTGACGCGATTTAGCAGCAGCAGCAGCAGAATCATTTAGTGTCTAACAGTGAAAAATAGAACAACATCAAGCACGTCTACATGTGTGCGTGCCAAGTCGCTTCAGTCATGTCCGACTCTTTGGGACCCTGTGGACTGTAGCCCCACCAAGTTCCTCTGTCCATGGGATTCTCCAGGCAAGAATACTGGAGTGGGTTGCCTTGTACTTCTCCAGGGGATCTTCCCGATCCAGGAGTCGAACCCTAGTCTTTTATGTCTCCTGCATTGGCAGGCAGGTTCTTTACCACTAGCACCACCTGGGAAGCCCATGTAGTTAAATGTTAGGATGCACCGATTCTTGAAGGGAAGTCTGTGAGCGATCTCGCAATCTGTGGGGCCTGCAGCCTTTGAGCCACGTGCTGCTGGCACTCAAACGTTGCCATCAGTGTGTGCGCTGTCTGTCTAGAGATTACTGCTCTGTGCTATGCACCTTTACTTAACTGTGATTCTTGTGTGCAGCGTATATCATACATCAACCATGAGTCAAATTCTGTCATTCCTTGCAGCAGTGAATTTATCTGAGAGGCTATTTTTTATTATCTACTTTCATCCAAGCACACGTTACAGCTCGTGATGTTCTATCAGCTTATTGTAGTGCTGAAAATGTTCCGTGATCAGATCAGTGCAGGAACTGCTGATGCAGGGGAATGGCTAGCCCACAGCCTTCAGTGAAGCAGTGGTCTATAAGCCGCAGTGCCAGAGGGTTCAAAGCTATAGTCTTGTGTGATGTGCTGATTAGGGCTCAGCTAGGTATGTCCAGAATCCACTACACAGACCACAGGGTGAGCATTCTCTTAGGAAACTGACAATGGACCATGGCTTTCTCACTTCCTGATGGAAGGGCGCTAACGGAGCCAACGGCAGGTTAAAGGAGGTTTGACTTAAAGACGGTGAGGCATTTATCTTTGTGTTTATGGAAGGAAGTTACTCAGGGACCACAGAGAACTTCCAAAAATAATTGCAATGTTAGATAATAATTACAATTACAGTTAGTGGTTACTGCATGCTAGGTCCTGTGGTAAGTCATTTGCATGCCTTATTTTCCTTAACCCCTCCAAGACACTATAAAAAAATTATTATTATCCCTTTTTTTTTATAGCTGAGAAGCTAGAATCACTAAGAGGTTAAGTTTTGGGGGTCTTTTTGATGAAATTAAAGATTGAGCTGGCAACAGTATTTAGGCCAGGTTTTAGATAATTCTAAAGTTATTTGTGGGCTTCCCAGGTGGCTGTGTGGTGAAGAATCCACCTGCCAATGCAGGAGACACAGGTTCAGTCCCTGGGTCAGGAAGATCCTCTGGATAAGGAAATGGCAACCCACTCCAGTATTATTGCCTGTGAAAATCTCATGGACAGAGGAGCCTGGCATACAGTCCATAGGGTTGTAGTCAGACATGACTCAGCAACTAAATAACCTACAACAAAGCTATTTTGTAGCCTTTTGGTTCTAGAATATTCTTGTGAACTTTAGGGTGGCTGGTTTTATTAACCATTAGTTGGGCCAAGATAAGCAGACACGATCATGGATTTTCGTTTTCTATTTCAGCCTGTGAAGATGGATATAGGCTTGAAAATGAAACCTGTATGAGGTAGGCAGCATGTTCATTTATTCTGACGAATTTGTTCCAAACCTTATTTAGAAGTTATGTAGGTAAATTGCCTCAGTAATTTCTTCTGATATTTGAAACTAATTCTTGTTCTTTTTTTTCCTGTCAACTCGCAGTTGCCCATTCGGCCTTGGTGGTCTCAACTGTGGAAACCGTAAGTATGCGGGCGTCCTGAGCTCCATGTGGGCAGGGCTGGTGACATATGTCTGTCCCCTGCCCTCACCCTGGAGAGCAGAGTGCTCACCAGGGTGGGGGTTTGTAGGGGAGGTAAACATTTATTTATTTACCTAGATAAATTTCCTAGATAGCCGGACAGAGGAGTATCAGTCAATAAATGAGGCTGGGAGGGAGGGACCACCCCCAGGAGAATAGAAGAGCCTCCTGGGTACTTCTTAGAGGGGCTGGAACTGGAAGAAGCCCGGCAGTGACTGGTATGGAGGGAGAAGGAATCCAGGCAGAGGGGACAACCTGAACAAAGGTCTCAGGCCAGCCTGGGCCTGTGATTCTGGGGCGCAGTGTGTAAGTAGCTGTGGCTGGGACAGAGGAAGGTAGAGAGTGAAGGATTAGGTTGGCAGAGTATGTGAGGATCAGATTCTTGGGGGTTTTGATAGAGCCTGAGAATTTAGACTCTAGTCAGTAGCCTCTGTAGAACTAGCAAGTCTTAGAGCAGGAAGGCATTTTTGATCAAGAAACTCAAGTCGGGAGACAGTGAGGACAGAGAGCGTGGGGCCATTTAGACCAGTGTCGTCAGGACGGGGGTCATGGCTGGACGCAGACTGGGGAGGCCCCTGATCTTAGCTGACGTCTGTGCCCCTGGAGTACAATGGTCGAGGGGCACTGACCATGCATGTGGCATGTTTTACACTCAATTTACTTCTCTAAGAAGAGCAGTCGGGATTCATTTCAGATTGCTTTCACTGACATTTTCTTATCCTGAGACCTAAGAAGTTAAAGTGACCCTCAAAACTACTGAAAGAAATTCTAGGATATAGGATGAAGAAGGAATGATAACAGTCAGCATTTTAGGATAGCTTTGTCCCTCATTCTATAGAATCTTCCAGCAGTCCATAGTCTTAAGTTTACTCTCCCACAAGTAGACATGACTTTATTTAACAAGAGATGCTACTCTTACCCCATCAGTCATAAATTCCGAGTGTTTTTAAAGCTCTCATGCAAGAAACAGGGGAGGAGGGTGAAGACTAGGCAGATCTTTCTTATAGCTCGATATCATAGACCTACTCAGTTTAATAAGAGTGTGAGTGAGACACGACCATGCGTGGGGAGATGTAGCCAGCTGGGGCTGAGCCAGGAGCAGGAACCCCCTGCCTGTCCTCCTGGGGCTCCTCAGCCCCTCGTAGGATAAGCCAGTACTTCTCACTCGCTTGTAGTCAAACAGCTCCCTGACTACGTTTCACTAGAAAATGCTTCCTATTTCTCTGTGACTGGAAGAGCAAAAATGGATCAGTGAAAAACCCTCAAAAGCGTTGAAAGAGAAGGGAGCAGCATGTTGCTCTTGATGGCAGTTAGTGATTTGCTCTTCAGAGATCATTAAACACCACGTATGTGGAGATGATGTACGCTACATCCACTGACCGTTCTGTGAGTTCCTATGTCTCCGCATGATGTGGGTGGGGTCTTGGAAGTAGCAGGATCTCTCTGTTCCTGAGATTTCCTTTTCCTCCCTTTTATCCGAGTCATCACAGTCATTTCCAGCAGAGGGCAGACTCTGGCCTGGATGGCTAGCTCTCTGCCACGTTTTGTCGGAGACTCTGGTAAACTCTGATGGCGTGAATACCACTTTATGACTTTGACATCTATTTGCATGTCAGTGTCACAAAGCAATTAATAGTCACTGATAATAAATGGCACATGCCATCTCCGATCAGCCCTGGTGTGGGTTAAGGAATCGGAGCACCTGAATTTCATCCCCACCTATGCTGATAGCTAATGCCTTGTGAGGTCTGTGACTTGTCACCTGGTGTTTTGTGCCAAATAGCAGAGATAACCACCCACCCCTGTCACTTCTGCTGTCACCACCAAAGACAGTTTAAATGCCTTCTTGGCGGTCTGACTCAGCCTGGACCTTTTGTAGAAAAGAAACGCTGCTCTCTGCAGCCTTCTGGGGACACGTGCTCTGCTGCCCAAGCCCTGTGAGATAGGGCGCCCTGCTCTGTCCAACCACGCAGGTGGCCCTGTGGCTCCCTCACACCTCGTTCCTGGGAATCACCCAGCTCTACTGTATTCTGGCTTTAGGCATAGCCTCTGACCTGCCTTTCTGCAGCCTATTAGCTTTCTAGTTGCGCCCAGATTTCACTTGTCGCTCCTCATAGAGAACATCCTTCAGACCGGAGAGGGCAGAGCAAGCTCTCCTCTCACATCCCTTAGTCCCCGTGTGCACCTGCCCGGTGCGGCAAGGCCTCCCGCGCCGGGCAGGGCAGGGCTGCACCTGTCTAATCACTGCTCACCTTTTAGTTTCCTTTCCATGTAAAGTATGTGTTTCTACCACAGATCCCAGCAATTCTGTTTTCTTGAACCGCTGTCCTGTGGCTCTAGAATTCTTACAGAGCTGATGTCAGAGTGTCCTCACTTCCCCTTGTCCCCCTCCCAGCCTTCCTCAGGCATGCACATTTCCTTCTTTGCATGAATTTTATAGAGGCTCCTCTCGCAATTTTATTCTCTCTCTCATGACCACATAGTTTGCTTCACCTGTTTTTCTCTTTTTAAAGTAGGTGAATTTTTTCTTTTCATAACATAAAAAAAATACTTGTACATTAATTTTCCTTCTGTAATCCAAATGAATTAGCAGACAGATACAAGGGAAGAAGAAAACTAAAGTCTCATCACCGATTAAACCTCACTGCTAATACCCGGCTGTATATCCCTGCTATGACGAGTGGTGGATAGGACCACCAACAGCACCCAGGACCTTGTTAGAAATGCAGGATTTCAAACCTCTTCACTTTGGACCTACTGAATTAGAATCAGAATTTTAACCAGACTCCTGGATTCAGTGAATAGGCAGATTTGCATACATCTCACAGTTTAGGAAGCAGTATACCAGAGGTTTGTATGTGTGTCTTTTTAACAGAGATTGGATCTCACAGAAGATACTGTTTTGTAACCTGCCTTTGAACTTAGTAAACTGTGCAGTGTTTTCCTTGGCATAAATTTATAAGGTGACTTTAGATAGTTCTGTTAAATTCTACTCTGTATATATCATAATTTACTTAACCATCCCCTCTTATTTTCAACTTAAAATCTTTTTTTTTCTCTGTATTGCCATTCTTCTGTTTGTGGTCTCTGTCACTTGGTAAGGATAGAACATCATCAGATAATTTTCCTAGATTACCTTTTTCTGGCTGCAGACATTTTAATCCATCCCTCCTCCTTATCTGCGACACATCCTTTCGTAAGGCACCCTTTCCATTCCAATACCCCTCATCTCTCCAGTGGAGACTCCTTCCCTGCCAGGCTCCCTGAGCAGCCAGGAGGATGTGGAGTCTGTTTCCCACATGTCTTGGCATCTTCTTCCTCTTCCATTGAAACCAAACATTCAGCTTAAAGATCTTTCTGCCTTGTCTTTCCACCTCAACCCACAGTCTGGTGGCAGGTGTATGAAGTCTTCACCTTGTAGTTACATTGGGCTCAGAGCTCAAACCAGTGGAAACACTACGTGTCAGCAGGAGTCACTTGTAACACACTGCTCAGAAGGAGGAAGAGCTCATTAGTTATCCAGCAGGCAGCTGGAAGTCTCATGCGGCTAACAGTAAACCTCTCACTTGGTGTCAGAGCTGCAAGGAAGCAGCCCTGGAAGAGGGGATTGCAACTCTCCCGACTCTTGTGTGTTATGGCCACACTTACAGTCTGCAGATGCGAGAAAGGGAAATTTCAAAAGGAAAAAAAAAGAACATTGTGAATAGAGTTCTAAAGGAGAGATGGTGTAAGAGGAGTGGAAAGATTTAAATGGCAGAACTCTAACCACACATCACTAATGAACACAGTGGGGGGGCAAGTGGGAGAACTAAATGAATTTTAAGATGAAACGAATGTGGCCGCCTAGAAAGGTCTGTAATGAAGCCTAATTTTAAAGGAAGGCATATAGGTTGGTACAGTTCTGACATCAATTCAGATGTATTTTTTTCCACATCACTAAGCCAGTTATCTCAGTTCTGACACTGTTTCCAGGTACGTCCCACAGCTTAAGGGCTGGGTATGCTGACTTTCCCACCCCACGCCCCTCCCCAGCAGACCCCAGTCCCTCATCCAGGTTGTCACCTGTGCTTCTGACCAACTGGCTGTAGATCAGAGGTTCCAGTGACCTCCTCCCTAGGGCCCATTGATTTTCTGTACTGGCTCACAGAACTCAGGAAACATTTTACTAGATGCCAGCTTATTAAGAGATGCACGAGACTTCAAGCTTTCTGCTGGATAACTAATGATCTCTTCCTCCTCCTGAGCAGTGTGTTATGAGTGACTCCTGCCACACGTAGCATTTCCACTGGTTTGAGTTCTGAGCTGTTGGCTTCCCTGATAGCTCAGTTGGTAAAGAAGCCGGCTGCAATGCAGGAGACCCCAGTTCGATTCCCGGGTTGGGAAGATCTGCTGGAGAAGCGATAGGCTCCCCACTCAAGTATTCTTGGGCTTCCCTTGTGGCTCAGCTGGTAAACAATCCACCTGCAATGTAGGAGACCTGGGTTCGATCCCTGGGTTGGGAAGATTCCCCTAGAAAAAGGAAAGGCTACCCACTCCAGTATTCTGGCAAATACCGGAGAATTCCATGGACAGTCCATGGGGTCGCAAAGAGTCAGACATGACTGAGTGACTTTCACTTTTCAGCTTATTATAAAAGGAGAGAATTCCTGAACAGCTGGATGGAAGAGATGTACAGGGCCAAGTTAGGGGAAGGGCCGGGAATGTTGTGCCCTCTCCCGGCCCTCCCATCCTCCCCTCATTTCCCAACCTTCACCAACCTGAAGTTCTCTGAACCCTGTCCTTTTGGGATTTTATGGGAGGCTTCATTACACAGACACAGTTGATTAAATCACTGGCCATTAGTGACTGAATTCAGTCTCTAGCCCCTCTTCCTTCCCAGGAGTTTGGGGATAGGATTGAAAGTTCTAATGGGCTAATCACAAATTGGTTTCCCTGGTAGCAAACATCCATCCAAGGGTTACCTAAGGGCTATCCAGATGTCACTAATGTAAGAAAAGACACCATTGCTCTGCAAGCTTAGGAAATTCCTAGAGTTTTAGGAGCTATGCCTGGAACAAGGATGGGGAACAGATAAAAATTATTTCTTATAAATCAGTATCACAATTGACTAAGATTCTTCTGGGGTAAATAAATGTAGCTAGCTTGAACAATGAAGATGGATTATTGGAAATCATGAAATTCCAGCTTCAGGAGTGGCAAGAATCAGGAAGTTGTGGGGAGTCTCAGCAGAGGAGGTTGGCACCTTCTTTCCAGAGCACATGTTAACATGGAGCCACCTTCATCTCTGTCTTGGCTCTTACTGTGGGTCTGTGCGCAAACTTGCTGCCTCACGATGGAAAATAGGCTCAGCAGACAGCTTCAAGTGTGTGTCAGTACCTTGGTCATTTTTTTTTTTTTTTTTCCCTTGGTCATTTTTAAATAAAAGGTTCTGTCTTCCAAAATGAGATTCCTGGGAGGAACTAATTGATCCAGTTGGGATCTTGTGTTTACTCCCAGACCAAACTTTTGTGGCTTGGGATGGTGTTAAAGTACAAGCATGACTGCCCCACTGAACCCTGCATGTGGAAGGGAGTAGATAGTTCCCAGTAGGGGGTTGGCTAAGCAGGCAGTCCCATAGATTCCAAATAACCATATAAGCAAGGACAAATATGGCTTATAGGAAAGACTAAGGCCCAGAGTGGGTTGGTTTAATGAAAAATGGCAACAGCAATGACAAAAACAGCAACCTATGATCAAGCCATAAGAAGAATAAAGAAATGTCAACAAATGTGGAAGACAAAGGAAAACAAAGAATTCCAGGGTCATCATTCTGCAGGATCTCTTCAAAGGAGGAAGGATAGAACAGACCACCCTAAGACAATACCCATGACCTTCACTCTGACCTGAACATTCAGGGAACCTACAGGATTAGTGAACATTATAGTAGGCATTGATATAAATCCCATGCACTGTAATCATTGTGTGACCTCATCGTAAATCTAAATCAGTCCTTAAATGTGAAAGATAAGTTGTAGTTCATGAGCTGACTTGACTGCAGGTATGAAAAAAAAGTACTAGAGAAGATTCTTGAGAGTTCCTTGGACAGCAAGGAGATCAAACTAGTCAATCCTAAAGGAAACAAACCCTAAATATTAATTGGAAGGACTGATGCTGAAGCTCCAATACTTTGGCCACCTGATGTGAAGAGCCGACTCATTAGAAAAGACCCTGATGCTGGTAAAAATTGAAGGCAAAAAGAAGAGGGCAGCAAAGGATGAGATGGCTAGATAGCGTCACCAACTCAATAGACATGAGTTTGAGTAAGCTCCGGGAGATAGTGGATGGAGGACAGGGAAGCCTGGCATGCTGCAGTCCATGGGGTCACAAAGAATTGGACATGACTTAGCGACCGAACAACAGCAACATGAGAAAAAAGATCTGTGACTACATTGTCTACAAGCTTATTACAAGCTTCCAGCGAAATAGCTGCCAGAGAACATCAAATGACTTTTTAAAAAATGTATAAAGTAAATTATATATGTACACATATACACATATAATTTCTAGATTTAGAGAAGGTTGTGTGTGTCTACATGTATATATAAAGACATGAATAAAGTTTGGGAAGCAGAAAAACATGAAGGAAGTACCAGTCCATCAGTACCCAAGGTGGCACTGATGTCTGAACATTTTTGTGAGTCCTCCCAGATGCTTTCTCTGAGCTCGCATGCACAGAGGTCTTCTGGCTTTCAGTCCTGTGTTCTTTCCTCTCCTGCATAATTTAAGCCAGTGCCACCCAAGGTCTGGCCTGCAGGTTGATGGCATCTCCATCCCCAAGAAGCTTACCAGAGATACAACTTCTTGGACCTTGCCCAGACCTGCTGAATCCAATCTCTTGGGGTGGGGACCAGGCATCTGAGATTTAACATATCCTCTGGGTGATTCAGATGGACAGGAAGAGTTAGAGAAGCACTGGCCTATAGCATACAGGATAATGTTTCTTAGTCAATAAGGAAATAACAGTCCAAACTAATGACATATTTATTAATTACACTGTTGTTCCAGGAAAGGGGAGATGAAAGGAGTAAAGTCTAAATTTAACTGCGGTTTCCTTTCAACAAGTGGGTTCTCAGGAGAGACGGTTCAGCTATCTCCAGTTGTCAGCACAAAAGCCAGAGTTCTTGTTTCCAGAGCAGATTTCTAGGGAACCAAGACACTTGTGTTGACAAGCAAGATGATCTTCATGGGACTAAACTGCTGCACGACTTCCAGCATTGCTGGTAGAAGAGTCTCCTTTACCTTGGGAGGTGGGAGGAACTGGTGTCCCGGGGTCTTCAGAAAGCTGTTTAGATCAGCAAGGGATAGCCTCCTCCAGACTGGATGCTCTTAGAGAGTCCTCACAAACTCTTGAGTGTGTAGAATTTATGTTCCCTCACTCGTGGTGCTCCTTCATAGGTTCCTATTGATAAGCTCCCAGCTGTGCCATTAAGTGCTGTGGGCAGCCATAGATGTGGGTGATGACATCCTGAAGCATGTTTTCACTTTTATAGCAAAACAATAACTTCATTCTTTTGTTGTTTTGTTTTGGCATGCCGCATGCCTTGCAGGGTCTTAGTTCCCCAACCAGAGATTGAACTTGGGCCCTGGCAGTCAGAGCACAGAGTGCTAACCACTGGACCTCCAGGGAGCTCCCCAATAGCTTCATTCTTAAAAGCAACTTCATTTTTGTCACAATCAAGGGGACCTGAAGTCATATAAAACCACCTCATAACACAGCACCCCTCAACGTGTGGGGGGCTGTGAATGGAGACAAGACAGTAACATGACGGTACAGAAACAGAAAGTAAGCACTTAGAATCCTTTACAGGAGCGTGGCTGTGACACCCAAGCATGGGATCCTTTGTAAAGTGAAGAGCCTCGTTGTATTTTAGTATTGGTCTGCAGGAGAAGGAGATGGCACCCCACTCCAGCACTCTTGCCTGGAAAATCCCATGGACGGAGGAGCCTGGTAGGCTGCAGTCCATGGGGTCACTAAGAGTCAGACACGACTGAGCGACTTCACTTTCACTCTTCACTTTCATGCATTGGAGAAGGAAATGGCAACCCACTCCAGTGTTCTTGCCTGGAGAATCCCAGGGATGGCGGGGCCTGGTGGGCTGCCGTCTATGGGGTCGCACAGAGTCGGACACAACTGAAGTGACTTAGCAGCAGCAGCAGCAGCAGACTCTTTAAAAAAAAAAAAGGAGAGAAAGAAGTTCATGATAGCCGGTGCCCAGGGGAAAAGACAAAGGAACAAATGAGACTTTATTTTCTTCATTTAAAAATAATATCCAAAAGCATGAGCCAAAAAAACTGGCCCTTGACCATGGATGGTTTGGGAAGCACTGGTCTCCACTGTCTTTGTCTCTTTTCAGACACAAAGGGGGCTTTTAGGGTGCTTGTTTCAGAGGGGAACCTGCCACAATCGCAGCCACCTGCAAGGGTCACTGCCAAGACAAATGCGTGTTTGTTTTGCCGGAAGTGAGAAAACATGAACTTGGTGTGGAGGGATAAGCAGAGCAGGAACTAGCCTTGGGTCTCTGCTTGGAAACAAAGAGTGCCACTCTAGGTGTTTTGAGGCGGGGAAATGCCGTGGTTAGGTTTGGTTTTTTACTTGAGTGGGCAACACTGGGCACAGAAACATGAGTTGGGAGGTGTTTACATTTGTCTGGTCAAGGGCCAGGGGGGCCTAGGCTTGTGTTGGTGGGGATAAAGAGAAGTCGACACATGCGTGAGGTTTGTCTTTTGTCCTCACTTTTAAAAAATGAAGCTTGACTACATGTGTCAGGAGGTGAGGGAGAGAATTAACTCATTTCTTGGTTTGACTTTGTTTCCTGGGTATCTTAATACTGATGATTTTTCATAGTAATCAGGTTTCTGTGCTAGTTATTTCAGGAAAAGACAGGTGAATGGTTGGGGGTATTTGTGTTGCTCTTGTATTTGCTCCTCTCTCACAATCTGCCCATTGTCACCTCTATGCATTATCCTTTGACTTTAGGTATTACCTAAATACCTAGAGAGCATGGTTTCATCCTAATTTACTATAGAAAATCTGGTTATTGGCTCTTTTTTTTCATACTGGACCTTACAGCCTGAAAGCACAATTATATTTCCACAGCAAAAAACAACCTGAATATTTAATAGATTATATTGAAAATATTATTTTCCCAGAAATACACAGGTATGAAATCAATTAATTAAAATTTATATTGTTTATTATACATGATAAGTGCTTATTTATATGACTGCTAATTTCTGATAATTAAATTCAGTGTGTGTGTGTGCATATGTGTGTGTTGAGACTATCTAGTTCCTATCCAGGGTTATGCAGTGATGCTTATAAAATTGTGGAATCAAAAAAATTGTCTTCTTTTTATTTTACCAAGTAAGAGCCTAAAACCGTATTTAAAATTTTTTATATCACCATCAATTCAAAACTTCAAAAAACTCCAAAGAATGGGAAGTAACCAAGAAAATATTATCTTTTTTCCCCAATTACTTTTTAGAAACCAGCTTTACTGGAGGCATAATTTACACATTAAAAAATGCATCTAAATTAAGTGAGGGAAAAAAGTAAGAAGGACCAAATTTTAGGAAGTATTAAAACTAAGAAAAAAAACCAAAGAAGTTTAGGTTTTGAAAAATACATGCATACATCTCTAATTTTTCTCATCTGATTGTGGATTGGTAATAATGTCATCAGGCTGGTCTGCAGGTAGAATCTGGGAGCCCCTGTTCTAGGAGGGGCTAAGAATGGGGAACTCTTCTCAAAATAGTTTAGGGGAGGAAAAGTCATTTTCCCTCTACCCTTCCAGATTCTTGGCTGAGACATCCCTACCCCCATTAAAAGCCAGAGTAACAGGAGAAAAAACTATTTTAATTCTGTGAATACACATGGGGATCCCACAAAGATGTGAAACTCAAAAGGCAACCAGATGATTGAGGCTCACATACCCTCCTGAGCTGAAGAAAAGGCCAGGTGTCTAGGGTTTCAAAGGGGAAAGTGCAGTTTATAGGAAAGTGAGAAGAGGAAATGTTTGGGAAACAAAGGTTGTTTGTCAAGCAGATAAGTCACTCAGGTGAAAAAGTTCTCTCTGATACTAGCTTTCTTCCTGGTACAAGTCTCTTTCTAATGTACATTTCCCTTACAAAAGGGTAACTATTAATAATACTCAGTTTTAGACCTTCTCCAGTGCTGCAAAATATCAGCTCAAAATAATAAATATACCAAAGAGACATATTTTGGGTTGGCTCATTCTGCTCCCTCTTCGATGGAGAAATTGCAGAACTGGCCCAAGTAGGTTTTGCTGGGGGCCCAGAAAATGAAAAATGGTCACCAGCTGAGGCATGGGGTAGCCGTGGGGTGGGGAACGGGACCATTTGGGGGCATTCCTTTGTTCATTCTTTGTCTGCTCCCAATCCACTTTTCTCCTTTTTAAACCTGTTTAGCCTATCAGCTTATCACTGTGGTGATCGCGGCTGCAGGAGGTGGGCTTCTACTCATCCTGGGCATCGCACTGATTGTTACCTGTTGCAGGTGAGTGCCAAGAGTCCACAGTCTAATTCTCTTTGCCTGTGCTAAGCCAGGGTCAATTTTTTACCCTTTTAAAAGAATGTGTGGGGTGGTTTACAGTATTAAATCCTATTGTGTGACTGAACCATTAAAAAAAGGGAAAAGGGAAACTCATGATAGATAGTGCCACTGGGGAAAGAAAAGGACAGCAAATGGGATTTTCACTTAAAAAAAAAAAAAGAATATTCTGAAGCACAAGCAAAAGAAGAAAAGGGATTGGACTTCATCAAAATTAAAACTTCTTCGCTTCAAAGAACACTGTTAAGAAAGTGAAAAAAGACAACATACAGAAGAGGAGAAAATATTTGCAAATCATATGCCTAATAAAAGACTTGTATCTAGAATATATAAGGAATCCTTACAACGGTAATAAAAAGATGGAACCACAGAACACATTTTGGGACTTAGTAGAGTGTAGGTTCTTCTGTCTTGGTGCAGAAAGAATTCAGCAAAGTGATGGATGAAAAGTGATTTATGAGAACAGGATGCTTTTGAGGTTTACAAGCAGGTGGGCAGGAGGGTGCTGCACTAAGAACTTAGTGGGCCATAGTTTTATAATCAAAAGAAGAATGGGGCAGGGGAGACAGCCATTGTTGAGCAGATGTCAAGCTTCCATCATCAGCTCCTTCTCCCTGTCACGCGGGGAGTTTTCTTATTCCTGCTTGATCAAGCCAGGACTATCATGGCACTGTTTAAGTTAGCAGAAGGGTGGTAACCTCTGCTAAAAATGGTAAACCATCTCAGGTTTGAGCATAATGTTTTCTTTTCCCTGTATTTTTGTTTTTAGTGTGCACAGGGGAACACGTCTTGGGAATCATTAACTTACTGACCTTACTGGGCAGGATGTGGGTCTTGTTTTACCATTGTTTTATTGTTTTGGGGCATGTCTTGTGCTTGTGTGGCATGGTTTTGTTTCAAAGCAAGGCAGCTTGGTTTTGTGGTTAAGCAAACCTGCTTTCTGGAGTGATCATTAACTTATAGGGGGTCTCCCATACTTTTTTCTTTACTCATGATCCCTTAGTGGGATTAACTATTTCATCACCTATTTTGTTCCTTTACTCTGTCCCTATCAAAGGCAACCAAGTTAAAAATGGGCAGAGAACTTGAATTGTCATTTCTGTAAAGAAGATATGCAAATACCCAATAAACCTACGGAAGCATGCTCAATGTCTTTAGCAGGGAAATGCAATCAAAACCGACGGCATCAGATACAACTTCACAAACACTGAGATGGTTACTAAAACAAACAGAAACCAGAAAATAACAAGTGTTGGTGAGAACGTGGGGAAAGTAGAACACTCATACACCTCTGGTGAAAACGTACAGTGGTGTAGCCGCTTTGAAAAAGTCGCAGTTCCTCAGAACGTCAAGCAGAGTTGTCGTTCCACCCAGCATGTCCACTCTTGTATCAAAAGAGATAAAAACAGGTATTCACACAGAAACGTGTGCATAAGTTTTCATAGCGGAGTTGTTCATGATAGCCAAAAGGTGAAAGTAACCCAGTGTCTATCTATCTGATGGATAGATAAACGTGATATATCCATACATTGGAGTGTTGTTTGCCATAAAAAGGAATGAAATACTGAATCACACTAGAACACGGATAAACCTTGAGAATAGTGTGCTGTGTGAATTAAGCCAGTCACAAAAGACCACACCTGTATGATTCCATTTATTTGAATGTCCAGAATAGGCAAATCCAAGAGAGGCAAAGTAGAGTGGCAGTTGCCTAGGGCTGGATGGGCAGGGGAAGAATTGGGGAGGAACGGCTTAAGAGTGTGGGGTATATTTCTGGGGTGATGAAATTGTTCTAAACTTGCACAACCGATGGCTGCGTAACCCTGAGGATACCAACAGCCATTGACTTTTACACTTTAAGTGGGAAAATTAAGAAGTGAACAAAGATGAAAGGGGTTGCCTGAATATTTAGCAATGGAGAAGTGGCAGGCATGTAGATAAGCAGACAGTAGTAAGCTTGACTCTAGGCTTCGTGGATAGCAGTGGGACTGGGTTTTGAATGGAAAAGGAAGAAAAAGGAGTCAGTTCCCTTCTCTGTGGTTATTCATTTAAAGGAAAACTCAAATCTTTGGTTTAGATGGTAATAAATGGCAGGAATTACCCTGACATGTCTGATGGAGGGGACCTACAAAAGTAGCAAATTATCTTTTTGACCATTGACCCAAAGGGCATTTTAAGATAATCTCTATCTCCAGGAAGGCTGCAGAGGGCCAACTGCTCCCATCCAGGGACGCAGGCTTCAGGGTTCAGTCTTGACCTGTCGTTTACAAAGTTGCCATCAAAGCATCCAAGAGAAACCGCATGAGTAGAAATAAAGTTCTGGGTGTGAGACTAGGAGATAGAGAGACAGACCTTGAGTTCTGCAGGGCATAGAAGCCACCTGTCTACTAAGCACCCTGTCAGGTAATACAGCCATCTGGGGAAAGTTTGTGACTGTTGGTCCCTGGGAGAAGGTCGTTGTGAATCATTGAGGCATTGTTTGAGACCGGATGCTCCACCCCTCAGGGAGCAGCACAAAGGCACATCAGTTCTCAGCTTGTAAAAAGAGACAGCACCTAAGGCCCATGCTGGACATTTTAAGATTCTGAATGATGTGGTGTCTTCCCTAGAAAGTTCGTTTACAGCAAAGTGAGGTGGAGGGAGGAAACTCCAGGTTATCTTACTGTCTGATCTGAGGCCCGTTACAGAAGGTGAATAATACATTCTCCAACAGTTTGCAGTCAGAGGACTGTCAATGGTAGGAACTTGTGCTAGGGTTTCCCTGCCCTGCTGACATGAGGATTTATATGGGTATATATATAGGCGGGCATTTCTGCCAACAAAACATACTATTTTCATGGTTTGTGAAGTAGCTCTATTGTAGGAAGGGAGACCCCTTCCAGGGCTTGAGAGTGGGCTCTTGCTAACATGTGGAAATGAACTGTCTGAGGAGACATACATGCTGATAAAGCAAGAGACTTTTTTGGGAAGGGGTGCCCGGGCAGAGAAGGGCAGGGTAAGGGAACCCAGGAGAACGGCTCTACCACGTGGCTCGAGTCTCAGATTTTATGGTGATGGGTTAGTTTCCGGGTTGTCTCTGGCCAGTCATTCTGACTCAGTGTCCTTCCTGGTGGTGCACACATTACTCAACCAAGATGGACTCCAGCAAGGAGGATTCTGGGAGGTCGGTAGGACATACGGACTGGGGTCTCCTCTCTCCTTTTGACCTCTCCCAAGTTCTTCTGGTTGGGTAGCTCATTAGTTCTGAGTTCCTTACCAGGACCTCCTGTTGTAAGGTAGCTCACGCAAATGGCTACTATTTTGCCTGGCCAGGTGGCGGTTTCTGTCATTGTTTCCCCTAACAGCTTCATGAAGTGGAAGAGCACTGGCCAAGGAGTTGGGAGGCCTGAATTCTAGTCCCAGCTTTGCTAGAGGCAAACTGTTATCCCAAGAGAAGTCATATCCTTCACAAAGCCCCATCCCCAGAGCCCCTGGAGCAGGTTGGGAACCCCTGGACTAAAGAACCATCAAGCCCTTCTAGCTCCAACACCTTGTGAATTTATGACTCTTGTTTCCCTGGCCACCCCAACAGTACAGTGATCTCTGTCCCCCAGTAGCGTCTAAATCTGCTCCACTGCAGCTATCTTTGTCCTCTCTCCCCCCAGTAACCTGACCATTTGGGTTGGAAGCTTTTTGCATATAATATATTTACATCCAGTTGCATTTTTATAGGTAAATACTAAAAATAAGAACAATAACAACATTTCTCAGTGGGCAATTACAAAAAAAATACAGTGGTATCTTTAGGTCTGTTTTTCCTTGTTGAAAAGCTAGATGGTATTTTCACAAATATCATTTCCTCACAGAACTTTCGATTCTTTTTTTTACCATGCAGAAAGAATAAAAATGACATAAGCAAACTTATCTTCAAAAGTGGGGATTTCCAGATGTCCCCATATGCTGAGTACCCCAAGAACCCTCGCTCACAAGAATGGGGCCGAGAAGCTATTGAAATGCATGAGAATGGAAGTACCAAAAACCTCCTCCAGATGACAGACGTGTATTACTCGGTGTGTATTCCCATGCCCAAGTGACCTCCCAGCTCCAACTTCCTTGGAGAATTAAAGGGATTCTGTTTTTTTGTTTTGGGATTTTTCTCTTTGTTTTGGTTTGGTTTTTTGGTCACTACGCACAACTTGCAGGATCTTAGTTTCCAACCTCCAGAATCTTAGTTTCCTGACCAGGGATTAAATGTGAGCCCTGGAAGTGAAAGCGCTGAGTCCTGACCAGCAGGCTACCAGGGAACTCCCAAGGGATTCTGTTTTGTTGTAGTAAAAACACTCCAGCTTATTAAGGGTAAAAGAGAATGGTGGCCTATACCTTTGTCTCATACAATTTAATATTCAATTTACTTACTATCTCTTTGCATAGTATTTATTAGTTTCGACATTGAGATATGATGAGTACTTCTAAAGAGCACAGTATGTACTTTATGAGGTTGTAGCAATAAACGTCTTGTCACTGAACTTGCTTTTAAGTTATAGAACTGGAAGTTAAAAGATAGAGAAAGAATCTAATGGTATTTGGTCTTTGACCCTTTCATTTTTGTCTCTTGTGTGCCATGCTTTATGTCATGTGGTTCGGTAGTTGAAACTGAGGGACTGGGAAAAAGTGTAAAGAGAATAATTCAATGTCATCCTCAACCAGCACTTGTCAAAAGGTTTAGAAGATTCAATAGGTTTTTAATAATTTGCTATGTCTGGCCCTGGACTGGGTCGTTTGGAAAGATGGGAGACCACCTTGAACCCTTGCTTCTTCTGTCCCACATTGAATAACCCATGTCATATTCCCATGCCTGCTCGGTTCTTTTGTGTTATGCTGCATCAGCCATAAAGCAAACACAGGCAGGGATACCTGAGCTGGAAAATAAACAGTCATCAGGTGATGCAAAGCTGTGCAAAGCTGTTAGAGGTACAGCAATGAAACCTTGCCTGTGAGGACTTAATCACTTTAGGCGATCCTGTTAAAAGCACAGCCCCTCTGGTTGCTATAGAGACTAACCTGTGGGTTTAGACTTTGGATGGGAGAGGCGGTTCAAGCTAAGGAAGCTGTAGTTTCAACAGACTGTGAAAATTTTGAACCTGGCGTAGAAGAAAAACAAAAAGAACTAAGGGGAAAGATAACTGAGTTACGAAGATGGACCTAGTTCAGATGTTCCTGTTGGAATCTCCCCATAGTGTTAGTCGCTCAGTTGTGTCCGACTCTTTGCGACCCCATGGACTGTGTCCCGGCAGGCTCCTCTGTCTGTGAAATTCTCCAGGCAAGAATATCGGAGTGGGTTGCCATTTCCCTTCTCTAGGGGATCTTCCAGACCCAGGGATTGAACCCTGGGTCTCCTGCATTGTGGGCAAATTCTTTACCATCTGAGCCACCAGGGAAGCCCTATTTCCACATAAGGGCTTTGCTTTCCCTTTGGCTTGTCAGGCAAGTTCTTTTCCTCTGATAACTGCAGCTAAAACTAAGCCTGTATCTCTGCTGGATTGCCCGCATCCTCACACCCTCCTCTAGAGGCTCCTCAGAGCAGCGCCAGGACAGAGCAGCTGACAGGCCTGCAGCGTCACAAGACCCACCTTTGCTGCATGTTCCCAGGCCATTAGCTAAAGAGTTGTCTTACAGAGATGCAGTCATGAACTTAAATGAGCCCCGTCTTCATTTCAGACAGTAGGCTGAGCAGTCTGTAGAGGCAGAGTCTAAGTTTAGGGGCTCCTTTTGCGTTAGGTAGGTAGTCACGACCCACTAAGCTGGGATTTGATCAGAGAGACACCTGAGAATCAGCTCACCTCCTGCTTTGGGGTCCTAACTCCCTCTGATGGGTGGCCAGACAACCTTGCAAAGGCCAGGCCCCTGTCTCAGCTGGGATGGTAATGTACCACTAAATGCCATAGAGGATCTAAAGCCATTGTGTTGGGGCTTCCCTGGTGGCTCAGTGGTAAAGAATCCACCTGCCAATGCAGGAGACTTGGGTTCAATCCCTGACCAGGGAACATCCCACAAGCTGAGAAACAGCTAAGCTTGCAGGCCGCAACTGTTCAGCCTGTTGTGCTCTAGAGCCTGGGAGTTGCAACTCCTGAAGCCCAAGTGCCCCAGAGCCTGTGCTCTTCAATAAGATAAGCTACAGTAATAAGAAGCCTGCACAGCAACGAAGACCTCAGTACAGCCATAAATAAATAAAGAAAATTACTTTAAAAAAGTAAAGCCTTTGAGCTCCAGAGAGAAACGCCTTTTTGAAAGTCAAAATAGTAATCAGATAATCGTTACTTTTGATAATAATCAAGAGAATAATTAACCCAGGTCTGGGTCACTGGGCTGCTCTTGATTGTATAATGTTTCTAAAACTCTGCCCTTAAAATATGGGCAAAGGGTCCCAGGTTCCATAAAGAGACAATCTGGGAGGTCCTGACTTGTAGGTGAGACCTTGCTCTGCAAAGTATCAGTTCAGTTCAGTTCAGTCCAGTTGCTCAGTCGTGTCCAACTCTTTGTGACCCCATGAATTGCAGCACGCTAGGCCTCCCTGTCCATCACCAACTCCAGGAGTTCCCTCAAACTCATGTCCATCGAGTCAGTGATGCCATCCAGCCATCTTATCCTCTGTCGTCCCCTTCTCCTCCTGCCCCCAATCCCTCCCAGGATCAGGGTCTTTTCCAATGAGTCAACTCTTCGCATGAGGTGGCCAAAGTATTGGAGTTTCAGCTTCAGCATCAGTCCTTCCAAAGAACACCCAGGACTGATCTCCTTTAGGATGGACTGGTTGGATGTCCTTGCAGCCCAAGGGACTCTCAAGAGTCTTCTCCAACACCACACTTCAAAAGCATCAATTCTTTGGCGCTCAGCCTTCTTCACAGTCCAACTCTCACATCCATACATGACCACAGGAAAAACCATAGCCTTGACTAGGCAGACCTTTGTTGGCAAAAGTAATGTCCCTGCCTTTGAATATGCTATCTAGGTTGGTCATAACTTTCTTTCCAAGGAGTAAGTGTCTTTTAATTTCATGGCTGCAGTCACCATCTGCAGTGATTTTGGAGCCCAAAAAAACAAAGGCTGACACTGTTTCCACTGTTTCCCATCTATTTGCCATGAAGTGATGGGACCAGATGCCATGATCTTAGTTTTCTGAATGTTGAGCTTTAAGCCAACTTTTTCACTCTCCTCTTTCACTTTCATCAAGAGGCTTTTTAGTTCCTCTTCACTTTCTGCCATAAGGGTGGTGTCATCTGCATATCTGAGGTTATTGATATTTCTCCCGGCAATCTTGATTCCAGCTTGTGCTTCTTCCAGCCCAGCGTTTCTATACTAAGTATAGCTGCCTCCATTTTAAATTCATCAAAATGTAGCATTCGTTGTTTCTTTTTTTGTTATCTATTAGATTTAAACCTAAGATTAAATTGATTTTTCTTCTTTTCTCTTTGGCCACCAGCCCTCAAGTGTAAGGAATCCTGAACTTGAACGAAATGGACTCTACCCGGCCTACACTGGATTGCCAGGATCACGGCACTCTTGCATTTTCCCCGGACAGTATAACCCATCTTTCATCAGTGATGAGAGCAGGAGAAGAGACTACTTCTAAATGCAGAAGAGAGAGGGGCCCCTTGCTCTGACTGCACCAGGGGAGCACCGTGCTGGGGCCGCTCCCAGGACTAGTGGAGCCAGCCCTGAGCAGCCAGCAGAAAGGGGATGGGCAGGGGGGATGTGACCACAGTGGGGGGGACAGCTGGAGCCCCTGGATGTGGAACTGCAGGCTGCTCACCCGGCACCTTCATTGCTACTGTGAACGTGAACACGGGCCAATCCAGTCAAGTCCCCGCGTGACCGCAGCATGGCCACAGCTCTGGAGTGGCTCTTAGTTAGGGCTGATCACTAGGCATCCGTGCAGGAACCCAGGTTTTCCTCAGTTTGCACTTTAGTAAATGCAGAAGGAGGGAGGGAGGCCTCCTTTCGGATTCTTTCCAAGACTGCTCTAGAAAGAAGGCCTCTTCTCCTCAGACACTTCCATAGGACTCTAGTCGGTGGTTCATTTACAGTGAAATGCTCTTTCGTTGTCTTCCTGCCCAGTAGCTACATGCTGAACAGTAGACGCTGAAGGACGTGCCACTAGTGTTGGAATTGCTGCAGGTTAACATGCGTGCAGCATTTTCACACGCCCCCAAGTCTTCTTGTGCAACGTTCTCCAAACAACCCCTAGAGGGAGGAACTGAAACTTGTGAGGCGTAGCACACAGCTCCAGTTTGTTTTCTTCAGTCAAAGGGACACATTTATCTAGGATTATTCCTTTGCGGTTACTTCTCATGTTACCATTCATGTCTGGATCAGAGCAAAACAAGTTTCGTTTGATTCTAGTTTGAGGCATCCAGCCGCCCCATGGTGAGCCCTATGGGCACTGGGCAAGGACCCTGGGGGAAGGTGCTGGCCCTAAGGGCACTGCACGGGGTGTGGGCTCAGACCTCCACCCTTGAGGCCAAGGCCGCTGTGTGTGGAGCAGAAGTCTGAATGCAGGTTGGGTCCAAGCTGGTAGGTACTTCACCACTAATGGAAAAGCAGCTGAATGTGCTTCAGGAAATGGGCTGAACAGGTGTGTCCATTTTCTGAGACGCCAGTGCTTTGGGAAGCCAGGTATGCGATTCCCAAGGAAGAAAGGGGAGCTGGGCTGGAACCACATGTGCGTCTGTTTATCCACCAGTGCGGCATCTTTGCTAGGAGCCCTGATCTCGTCCACAAACTCAGTGTTGGTTGGTTGGTTCAGCCAACCACTCAAAGCTATTTATTCATTGAAGAAATAACTTATTTTCTCTCAAACAGTAATTTGTAACTCTCTCTACTACTACAGAATTCCCTCCTGAAACAGGGGTGTAATTCAAGTTAGCATCTGAGAACTAAAGACTGCTGGCTGTTTAGGGAATGGAGCATCTGCTTGTGGGGAGGCGGCTCCACACATTTGTATGAGGCTGTGGCATGGGTCCTGCCAGGAGGGCATATCCAATGCTGTGCCTTTTGCTGCTGTGGACCCATGATCTTTGTCATCTGCTTTTGAACATCCTGGTTTGGGATGAAGTGAACACAGAAGTAAAATAACTGTTCTCACCCTAAAGCTTGGAGTGCAGTGACACCCACACTCCTGGAAATGGTGCAGCCTTTGGAGACCGTTCTAGCCCAGGCATGGTTGTTCCTTCAGGGTTCTCTAATCTCTTCACAATGAATCTAATCCTAGTGTAATCCTCGTCCTAACGGTTTTGAGTGCAAATTCCTGAGTCCCGTGGTCTGCACAAGTCACCGTTGCCCCACCGCAGCCAGGTTACTCTTCAGGTGTGATCACTTAGTGCTTAAATTGCATTCATCTCATGAGACACATGGAAAGAACCCTGCTTTTTGTCAGTGGGTGCGAACTTAACATAGCATCACCTGTTAGAGATCTTGGGTCTTGCCTCTCTCCGTGCAACCAGACATGCCTTTCTGTGCCTCGTGGGTTCTCATCTAACTGGAGAGCTTGAGCTCCTAGCCTCAGCTCACCTGAGCCAGCAAGCCAGGCCGTGAGGAGGCTGCTGCTTCTGGGCTCCTGCTGCAGAGCCTTGCTGGCCCCCGGGACCCAGGGCCGCAGTGGGGGCCGTCCCCAGGCATACAAGCCCACCACCTGCAGCTGACATCACAGCTGGCAGGTCATCTCCTGTGCCCGGGGCCAGAAGCTATACTCTTCACCGAATGAAGCGTTCTGTCCCCAGAGTGTTGTGGAGCAGAATCCCAACGTCCAGGACAGAGTGTGCTGTGAGTTTCAAAGAGGCTTTCCTGGGAGTGGTTTTGTGCATGTGAAGTGGATTGAGAGTGTTGTTTTTTCTTTTACTGTGAAAAACGGAGGCCCCCTGCAAGGCTGAGGTCACATCACATATGCAATTCCTAGGCGGCTTGCGGGGCTGGGGGCTTAGGGTGCCAGTGCTGGTGCCTACCTGGGTGAGGAAGGGAGAGGCCGGCTTCATTCCTGATTGGGGTTAAAATACTTTCAGAAGGGTCCTCCCTGAGCTGAGAAACAGCTGGTGGGGCAACAGCCCCGGGACTGAGGGGACAGGCTGGATGCTCCCCTGGTGACCAGAAGCCCAGGCACAGGTTCAGGTTAGTCCACGCACCTGGAGTGATTCCTGCTCACAGAAATGCCATGGTCCTGTGTGGGGCCCCACTTGAGGAAGCTGCCCATAAGATGCTCAGACCTCAGTAGGAAAGTGTGGGGCTACATGGAGCCACCGTGTCATGCAGCATGCCAGAGCGTGGTGACTCTCAGAGCAGGGCAGTGCTCACTGGGGCCTACCATCATCTGTGGAGTCTGCCGAAGCTCCAGAGGGTCTGAAATCTGGTGTCTTTTATTTTTTGCCCCATGACCCAGCCTTGCTAAAGACATTTTAGAAAGCCTAAATAGTCCCAATGAGCATCTCACGTGTTCCCAGCAGAGCCAGGCTCTGTGCAGAGTACTTGGCCTCACCACACCCTTGTGAGGTGGGCATGAGAGGGCCCATTTCTCGGACAAGGGAACGTTCAGAGGGGATCAATACCTTGGCTTAGAGAGCCAGGACCCATACCTTCTGCCTGGCTCCCTCTTCCCACTGTACCTCTTGCCTCACCTCCCTGGCAGATGCCTCACCATCCAGTATCAAAGAGAGCTTGAGAGAGTGGGCGTAAAAGTTGTGTTTAATATTGGTAAGCAGTAGCTAAACTAATGCCATAAAGTACAAAAACAAAATGTTGAAAAGTCCTTTCAGGTCCTTACATGTATTGCTTGGATGCTTGTGGTCATTGTTAATAGTGGCTGGCTCATGCTTATTAGCAAGGAGCATATTGGTACGTGGCTTTGGATGAAGGAAGTGTATGGTGATGACCTGAGTTTTTGACAGACGTGGCCAGACTTAGTCATCCTTCTGAGTGCTGCCTTGCCCTGTTCCTGTGGTGAGGCTGTGTTTCCCACATATTGGAAGCATGTTTCTGTGAACATTATCAGAGTCTGGAACCTATTCAGTTGAATGTCTTAGATGCTGACAAATCTTCCTCCTTTGACAAAAATTTGTTTTCAGAAGCAGCTGAGTCATTTAGAGCCTAAATTGCTGAGTGGAGACTGTAATCAAGCTGGGTTATCAGCATTTGAGGTCAAGAACTAAGATGTAACTGTTAAGTTCTTGAAGAGGTCGTTCTTAATGTTGGCCCAAATGAGAGGGCAGCGTCTTTGCAAAGATAAGACGGGACGGCTGCCCATGAAAATGTCTTTGAAGGATGATGTTCATTCAGATATATAAGTTCCCAGAGTAGACACATCAGGGTCAGTCCTCACAGGTGACTTTTTGGAGCCCCCATTAAGCCATCTTGCCCACTGTCGGGGCATCCTGTTGCTGTAACTGTGAGTGCTGCTGGCAGAAGCGAGAGTGGTGTCCAGGCCAACTGTTCCTGGCTTAGTTTAGTTGAAGGAAAAAAAGTGAAGTGAAATACACCCCAAATTAGGGTTTTGACCCATGGTTCTAAGATACACTGATTTCAAAACTAGAGCACTTCTTTAGAGAGAGGAAGAATGCAAAGTTCAGTATCTAAGTATTTTGTATCTTATTGAACACCACCCTTAATATCAGAGAGATTATTTTCTGTCTGAAACTGTGGGGATTAGAAGGGACATTCCATTCCTTCCTTCTTGACAAAGCGTCATTCAGAGGTTCTCCTGTGCATTCTTGGAAACAGATACAGTTTTGTAGAGTTGGCTGTTGAGTATGTATTCTTTTTCTTTTCTTGAATCCCCAGAGAAAGGAACTGCTTAAACTACTAGAAAGATTAAGGTATTAAATGTCAGTTAATTTGTTGTGCTAAAGTATCTTTTCAAGTGTGTTATAATCCATCCTATTTGGTTTAAAGTGCTCACAGAAAACCCTGTGCAACTCAAGGGGACAATTGAGGTCTAAAAAGAGACATATCTTGTACTGGCTCTGTCTTCTGGGCATTGTAAAGAGCACATTTAAAAGGGATCGTATGTTAGATTCTGGCTTTATCCTTTTTCTCTCTCTTGGATACATAATAGTGCACTTCAGGTGCAGAGTTTGTGGGTAGGAAGGATGGGACTAGACAGGGATGGCATGGAACCAGTCTACCTGGGAAACTAACCCAGGTTTCTGTATTATTTTGCCTGTTTCTTAAAAGACCTCTCATCAGGGGTTGCTGTGAGTTTTGTTAATGTTTGTGTTGTTGGATTTTTGGTTAAATGAAGCCTGTAGCTGGAATATTAACTTTTTGAGTTTTCACATTGTCCCAAATTTCTCTTTGCAGACCTTTAAACCTTAGCCCCTGGTTGATTGTGTTAAATCCATTATAAGAATGTTATTTAAAGTTGTATTATAATTGCAACCTTCACTAATTATTCAGTACTGTAGCAGCAAAATATTATTTGTAAGAATTCGATTATTTTTATACTTATACCCACTATTAAGTCTGGCGTTCTAGTCAGTAAAATAATGCAATAAAATCAATATCATTTTCACTGTGTTTTTCTGGTGATAACGAACACACCACCTCAGAGTACAACAGGTTCGTTTTCATGAGGGCATCATTTAAACGCTGGAGCTGCACCATGAACTCTAATGGCAGAGCAGGGGTTGAGCCATTTCATATGCTCAGTGCTATGGGTGAGGAAATATGCTCTTGATGATGGATGGATGGGCAGATGGATTGACCTAAATGATGAAAAGCCTACTTCAGGATAACACCTGCTTTGCTTGCTGTTCTTTCTGTGTGTTGGAGAGAGCCGGTAACCAATCTTCAGACACAGAAAATTTCCTCCTGAATGCCTCCCACCACCGGGTGCCCACTCTTCAGGTTTCAGAGGAGAAGGTAAAGTAAGCGTATCTGTGGTCTGTGGTGGAGAGACGTTGGAGCTTGAAGATGATGCGCTGTGGGCCTCATATTTACATGGCCAATGAGTGTGGCAGCTTGGCTGATCGTTTGTTCATTAATTACTTAGGGCCTTTCATGACAGGGATGGATGAGCCTTTCAGATGCTTTGTGACAGTGACCTTGGCATTAGGAGACACCAGTAATAGCAGCTTGGGACGTGAAGGTGACCTTTTGGCAGATTAGATCAGGGTTGCAGCCCACCAAATATCTCTGAATGGAAATGAGCAGCACACTGCTTTCTGTCCCATCATTTAATCCCCCATGAGACCTTGGCAGAATCTGCTGACTCTGACCCTGTTTACGTTCCAGACCGGCTCAGCCAGACTGTAAACATCACAGCATGTCCACACCCACTCTCCCCTGGGAGCTGTTTAGGTGCTGTCCACCCTCACGCTAGCCTGAGTGCTTGTCCTACCTATACCTCTGACCTGGCCATGTTGAGCCTTCACCTCAGGACTTGATTTGCCAGTAAGTAACAATCTAGAAAATATTTTTAGACCCTTGGACCTAAATGACTCCAGCAGGGCACACTCATTTCCCAATTGTTTGGGAGGTAATGAAAGGTAAGGGGCATATATAGAGATTATATAGGCCAGAGTCCTCCTGTCTTGATATCAGCCAGGACAAATTTTAAACCCTCATAACTGAATGGTGTTGACCTGAAGCCACCTGACAAAACAAACATGAACTTCAGGTTAGATACAAGAGAGATGCCAGGAAAAAGAAATGCAGGTAGATATTTATAGACCTCATAAAAACTTACAGCATCATCAGAAGGCCCAGGCTCTAACAAGCTGGTGTGAGACACTCCCTAATAGTTTCCTGGATGTTTTTTTCCAGATCGTGATGTCAGGCCTAAGAGTCTGCTCATTTCTCTGAGCCTCAATTACCTGACCTGATCAAGGAAGTGGGGATAATAAGTATTGCCTCTCCCAGAGTTGTTGTGAGGATGAAAAGGGAGAATTCATATGAAAACACTGTAAACTACAAAGAAATATACACAGATGGGTTCTCTTCAGTAGGGCCATCTTGTCACCAAAAAGACAGACAATTACAAGATTAATGTGTCATTTCAAACTGCCTAGTAACTAGACCCAAAGACCTTGGACTTGCCATCAAAGAGTTCTTGTCATTTCCCCTTCCCTCCTCCAGCCTGCTTCACCTATCATGAAGGGATTAATGGGCTAAAAAGTATAAGTTCTATACAAGTAGGAACCCAGACTGACCTTTCCACATGATACGCTCAATGCCTCGCACCTAGCAGATATTCAGTAAAACAAAGAACAGGTGAGTGGGTGGATGAATCATCCAATAGAAGACGTATATGGAAGTTAAAGTTCCTGGAGACCTACCCCCTCTAGTAGCTGCAGGTTGATGACCAGCTGATGTTAGGTAAATATGCAGCCATTACATGTAACTGAACAGGAACTTGTAACAAAAATCTCTGGTAGCAAACAAGGCCCAAGCAGGCATTTGTGGACTAAACACTAAAGATCCGCTAGAAAGCCCTTCACCTGATGAATTATGGAACAACTGGACAATGAAATGTCACTCGCCAAATAGAAGGAACAAACTACCTCAACAGGCAGCACCACGGATGGGTCTCACAAATATCCTGCTGAGCGAAAAGAGCCAGCTGTAAATGGCTACCCACTGTATGCTTCCATTTATGTTCCATTCTGGAAAAAGACAAGATCAAAGGGGCTGAAAACAGGTGAGTGGTTCCCTAGAGGTCAGAAGGGGCTTTCCGCTGTTCACCAGATACTTCCTCTTTCTTCCTTCCAGGAACATGGTAACTGTACTTTCCCACCCGCTTTGAAATATGGCTGTGTGACTGGTTTTGGCCAAAGAAATGTGAAGGGAAGTGACATGTGTCACTTCTGGGAAAACACTTTCAGAGCTGGTGTGGTGTTCATTTCTCTAGCCTCAGCAGTCATGGAAATAACGTGTTGTGATGCAGCCAGCCACTGTTGGCCTGGGACCCTGAGTGACTAAGAGGAACATAGCCTCTTGCTTACTGGGCTTGGACATTAATGAGGATGAAAGGAACACTAGTTACTACCCTTCGTGTGAATTCCTTGACTCTTTGTTCAATGCCATGGAACATTTATATCATTACAGTTCTTCAACTAAGTTGTTTTAGGTTTGTTTTATAAAAATTCAAATCAGAAACACTTACTGAGTGGCTCATATTTTCCAAGTCCGTCAATTGAGACTTTGTGATATGAGTGAGATTTTGAACCAGAATAACCTAGATTTGAAACTCATCACTACTGCTTATTAGCTGTGTGCCCTTGATGGATTTCCTAACTAATCTGATTCTGAGTTTACTCCTCTATAAATAGCAATAGAGATCATTCCAAATTCAGAGGTGTGTTGAGAGATTAAATGGTAGGATATCTCCAAAGTGTATCTCTGTGATGGGATACATCATTTAGCTCTGACCGTGGGATTAAGCAGGCATTGATGTGTGTGTGTTATGGGCATGATAGGCATGCTTGAAGCATGTGTCTGTGATGGGCATGCTTGAAGCAGGTGTCTTGTTCAGATGTGCTGTGCTGTGCTAAGGAGCTTCAGTCATGTTCAACTCTTTGCGACACTATGGACGGTAGCCCGCCAGGTTCCTCTGGACATGGGATTCTCCAGGCAAGAATACTGGAGTGGATTGCCATTCCCTTCTCCAGGAAATTTTCCCCACCCAGGGATCGAACCTAAGGTTATGTTTCCTGCATTGGCAGGCCGGTTCTTTACCCCTAGTGCCACCTGGGAAACCCTATTGTTCACATAGAACTAGAATATTTATTCCTCCGCCCTTTCCTCCTGCATACTTCACAGTAGTTGTTAAATTTTATTGTAAGTCATTATCATAGTGATACTAGTACCATCAAGAAGACAAAACTTGTTTGGGGAAATATGCTATAATTTTATAATCTGCGTAGAACCTGATCTATATTTAGCTCAGTGATAACTAGATTAACTGAGGAACAAGGTTCAGCTTTCCTGACTCTCCACACCTGTCACCCTCACCGTGGACAATCTTGTCTCTCACTTCCTCATCAATTGTCCCCATTTCACAATGAGGTTGATTCCTTTCTAAAGACCAAGGAACTGGGATATAGTCATCTTACCTGGGGAAATAAGGACAGTATTCACTGGTTTTCATAGTATCATAGGGGCTTCCCAGGTGACTCAAGTGGTAAAGAATCCACCTGCCAATGCAGGAGACACAAGTTTGGTCCAGGGTCGTCGGGAAGATCCCCTGGAGGAGGAAATGGCAACCCACTCCAGTATTCTTACCTGGAAAATTCCATGGGCAGAGGAGCCCAGTGGGCTGCAGTCCATGTGTTGTAAAGAGTCAGACACAACTGAGCAGCTGAGTGCACATACATAGTATCATAGACTGTGAGGCCTGGGAAACTTGTCAGTGGCTTCATCTTGGCAGTGGTTTACAAATCCTGTTCATGGAGGGATGGTGGGTTTTTTTTTTGTTTTTTGGTTTTTTTTTCCATTTTTAAGACCAGATTAATGTTTGGTATGTAAAGGAAGTCTTCTTCAAAAGGGTTGAATCTGACTGGTTCCACACTTCTTCACAGTAACACAAAACTTGAAGGCATGAAGCAGTATCTACAAGTTTATCCTCTTAATAATGAAAGCAACAGAGATCATCCAAAAGGAAAGATTTCAGGGAACCCAGTGCCCAAGAAAAAGCACTCCATAGTGAAGTGCTGCTAACCAAGTGAGAAACCAAAACACTGAATTTGGAAATGGATCAACTATGAGGGATACATACTGGATCTGGTTAGAGAATAAAGACATGGAATTAAGAAAATGAAAGAATGGGCGGAGGAGCCTGGTAGGCTGCAGTCCATGGGGTCGCTAAGAGTCGGACACGACTGAGTGACTTCCCTTTCACTTTTCACTTTCATGCATTGGAGAAGGAAATGGCAACCCACTCCAGTGTTCTTGCCTGGAGAATCCCAGGAATGGGGGAGCCTGGTAGGCTGCTGTCTATGGGGTCTCACAGAGTCGGACACGACTAAAGCGACTTAGCAGTAGCAGCATAAAGGTTACAGAAAGTAAAAATAATGGAAATAACAAAAACAGGAGGTATAGGAGAATAAGATGCTCTTTTCCATATTTTTCATAGCAGATAGATCAAAAACTATTTAAAGTTAAATAAGTTTATAAAATAACATATCTAATTATGAGTTTTCATGATTTTTTTCCCTAATCTTGGAGGAGTATCCTTGGAACTAATATTGCTTATGGTAAAGACACATTTTTTTCTAAGTTGAATAATTATTTCATTTTCACATCTGCTGGTTCTTCTGTTAATTCAAATAAAAAACTAAATGTCTTGTTCCAATTGAAAAAAGAGTTTCTATGTTATAACGTCATGCTTATAAAATTATACCTACTCAACTATCTATCTCCAGCTATTCTCTCTTCCCCACTATCAGTCTCCATGCACAGAGAGAGGTGTCTCACATGTTGTCCTCTAAATATTAATGCTGGTTATGGATCATCTTCTTTATACTTTTCCATGTTGCTTGAATTTATCTTAACAAACATGAGTCATTTTAATAAGAAAATAAAATTATTCATTTAAAAAGGAAAATGAGGGGCTTTCCTGGGAACTCAGTGGTAAGAATCCACCTACCAATGCAGGAGACACAGGTTCGATTCCTAATCTGGGAAGATCCCACGTGCCGTGGAACAACTAAGCCTTGCACCACAACTACTGAGCCTGTGCTCTAGAGCCCAGAGCCTCTACTGTGGGAGCTTCTGCATCATAGCCACAGCAGTGAGAAGCCTGCGCACTGCAGCTAGAGAGTGGCACCTGCTCACCGCATCTAGGGAAAAGCCCATGCAGCAACAAAGGCCCAGCACAGCCAAAAATAAATCAAATTATTATAAAAGGAAAATGAGACAAGAATATGTAACTTTTAGAACTATCAAAAAAATGTTTATGTGTGTATGTATAAGTGTGGATCTAAATATAGCTATCCTAACAGTTCCTGGCATATTGTAGACACTCAGTATGTGCCAGGTACTATTATTATTGTTTTCTTGGGAAGAGAAAAACCTTAAATCCTGACTGTAGTAATTTTCAGTGTTAGTTGGGGTTCTTGGTTGCAGAGATGAGCATTCACTCCGTTTGGGTTTATTAAAGAACTTTAGGTGTCTCTCAGAATCTCCAGGAGGGCTTTGGAAGAACAGTAGCAGATCATGCTGCAGGAGTGAGAACTCCAGCAGAGACAACCCCCTGCTGCCACTGCTCCATCCAGAGCCACAGCTTACATCACCGCCCCCTGGTAGAGTGCTGGTGCCTCAGGTTTCTGCCTCCATCTGGTGCTGGTACCTTTTATTTCCTCTTCTAAATATATGTCATGTGAGGAAGCCTCTGATTTGTGGTGCTAAGTCATAGGCCTGCACCCCAAAGACAAGAAAGGCTCTGAAAGTGAGATCTTGGCATCTATCTTGGAGCAGCAAGACTTGATAGAGGAGATCTGCAAATACAGGCAGTGGGGATCAAAGATGCTGAACAGCCTCAGATAGAGTAAATTCTATCAACGATACCTCCCAAGTACCCCTTATGAAGCTTGGCGAGCCAAAGACTAAAAGGATTCCAAGAGCACTTGAAAATTATTGTATATTCCTTACTTGTTCAAAGGTTCTGCTAATGTATTAAAATATATGTATGTACAGTAGCCCCTCCATATCCATAGGTTTCATATCCAGAAATTAAACCAACCATGGACTGAAATTTTATTTTTTATTTCCAGAAAGTTCCAAAGAGCAAAACTTGAATTTGCTGTTCACTGACAAATGTGTGTATGTGTGTATGCATGAAGGAGTATGCTATTCACAGCTATTTTCATAGCATTTACATTGTATTAGGTATTATAAGTAATCTAGACATGATTTGAAGTATATGAGAGGGGGAAATTCACTGACGGTCCAGAGATTTGGACTTGGTGCATTTACTGTTAGGGACCTTGGTTCATTCCCTGGTTGGAGAATTAAGATCTCACAAGCCATGCAGTGCAGCCAAAAGAAAAAAAAAAATTAAGTATATGGGAGGGTGCTTATAGGTTACATGAAAATTCTGTTATATAAGAAACTTGAGCATTCTCAGATTTTGGTATCTGTAGAGGGTAGGGTCTTTAAAACAATCCCCTACAGATACCAAGAGACCACTCTAAAATTCTAAAACCTCAGAGAAGGCTCCCCTTATGCAATGTAAACAGTGTTATCAGAGACCTCTCAGTTCTTAGCTGAAAAAGGAATAGAGTTTTTTCTTTTTTTTCGTGGGGGGCAAGGGTTGCTTTCTGGAACTCTCTTGCTTTTTTGATGTTCCAGTGGATGTTGGCAATTTGATCTCTGGTTCCTCTACCTTTTCTAAAACCAGCTTGAACACCTGGAAGTTCATGGTTCATGTATTGCTGAAGCCTGGCTTGGAGAATTTTGAGCATTACTTTACTAGTGTGTGAGATGAGTGCAATTGTGCGGTAGTTTGAGCATGATTTGCATTGCCTTTCTTTGGGATTGGAATGAAAACTGCCCTTTTCCAGTCCTGTGGCCACTGCTGAGTTTTCCAAATTTGCTGGCATATTGAGTGCAGCACTTTCACAGCATCAGCTTTCAGGATTTGAAATACCTCAACTGGAATTCCATCACCTCCACTAGCTTTGTTCATAGTGATGCTTTCTAAGGCCCACTTGACTTCACATTCCAGGATGTCTGGCTCTAGGTGAGTGATCACACCATTGTGATTATCTGGGTTGTGAAGATTTTTCTTGTATAGTTCTTCTGTGTATTCTTGCCACCTCTTCTTAATAGAAAAACATCTATTTCTGCTTTATTGACTATGCCAAAGCCTTTGACTGTGTGGATCACAATAAACTGTGGAAAATTCTGAAAGAGATGGGAATACCAGACCACCTGACCTGCCTCTTGAGAAACCTGTATGCAGGTCAGGAAGCAATAGTTAGAACTGGACATGGAACAACAGACTGGTTCCAAATAGGAAAAGGAGTATGTCAAGGCTGTATATTGTCACCCTGCTTATTTAACATTTGCAGAGTACATCATCAGAAACGCTGGGCTGGAAGAAGCACAAGCTGGAATCAAAATTGCTGGGAGAAATACCAATCACCTCAGATATGCAGATGACACCACCCTTATGGTAGAAAATGAAGAGGAACTAAAAAAGCCTCTTGATGAAAGTGAAAGAGGAGAGTGAAAAAGTTGGCTTAAAGCTCAACATTCAGAACACTAAGATCATGGCATCTGGTTTCATCACTTCATGGGAAACAGTGGAAACAGTGTCAGACTTTATTTTTCTGGGCTCCAAAATCACTGCAGATGGTGACTGCAGCCATGAAATTCAAAGACGCTTACTCCTTGGAAGGAAAGTTATGACCAACCTGGATAGCATATTCAAAAGCAGAGACATTACTTTGCCAACAAAGGTCCGTCTAGTCAAGGCTATATTTTTTCCAGTGGTCATGTATGGATGTGAGAGTTGGACTGTGAAGAAAGCTGAGCACTGAAGAATTGATGCTTTTGAAGTGTGGTGTTGGAGAAGACTCTTGAGAGTCCCTTGGACTGCAAGGACATCCAACCAGTCCATTCTAAAGGAGATCAGTCCTGGGTGTTCATTGGAAGGACTGATGCTGAAGCTGAAACTCCAGTACTTTGGCCACCTCATGCAAAGAGTTGACTCATTGGAAAAGACCCTGATGCTGGGAGGGATTGGGGGCAGGAGGAGAAGGGGACGGCAGAGGATGAGATGGCTGGATGGCATCACTGACTCTATGGACATGAGTTTGGGTAAACTCTGGGAGTTTGGTGATGGACAGGGAGGCCTGGTGTGCTGCGGTTCATGGGGTCGCCAAGAGTCAGACACGACTGAGTGACTGAACTGAACTGAAGGCTTGCTTTGGGTCTTCATTGCAGTGTACAGACCTCTCATTGCAGTGGCTTCTCTTGTTGCGAAGCACCGGCAGACTTTTTATAAAAAATATAAACTGTTGGACTTCCCTAGTGGTCCAGTGATTCAGAATCCACGTGGCAGGGGGCTTTCCTGGTGGTTCAGTGGTAAAGAATCTGCCTGCCAATGCAGGAGACACAGGTTTGATCCCTAGTCTGTGAATATCCCACATGCTGCAAAGAAGCTAAGCCCGAGTGCCACAACTCCTGAAGCCCAGTTACCTAGAGCCTGAGCTCTGCAACAAGAGAAGCCATTACAGTGAAAAGCCCATGCACCACAACTAGAGAATAGCCCCCACTCACCACTACTAGAGAAGTCCTAGCAAAGACCCAATACAGTCAAAAATAAATTAATTAATTAATTTAAAATATACAAACTGCATATAATGAAAAATATTAAAAGCCAAATAATGATTTACAGCACATCTAACAGAAGGGGTTAATACATCTTGATATTCCAACACTCATACAAATTAATTTAAAAAAGAAACCACTAAGAACCCAAGAGATACATGGGCAAGGACATGCACAGATGATTGACAAAAGAGAAAGTACAAGACACATGCTATGAAAAATATTAGCACTCACTTGTAACAGGAGAGGAAGGGAAACTACTCCTGCCTAGGCACCAAGCATTTCACTAGCATTTTTATTTCGTCCTCACAATCATGGTCATGTTAGATGCCATAATTCCCTTTTTATTAATGAAGAAACTTGAGGTTCAGAAGGGTTGGGTAGCTTGTTGACCAATATCAACTGGCAAAGCTGATACTGACCCTGTGACGACTGTCAGGCTCCAAAGACCAGGGTCTTTCCACTAACCAAGCTGCCTCTTTAGTGACTGTTATGAATCTGAGAAACTCTTTTCAATTATTAAGTTATCAAAACCCAATGTTGATGAGAGTAATGAAAGTTGCTTGGTTGCTAAGCTGTGTCCAACTCTTTGGTGAATCCATAGACTCTAGTCTGCCAGGCTCTTCTGTCCATGGGATTCTCCAGGCAAGAACACTGGAGTGGGTTGCCATTTCCTACTCCAGGGGATCTTCCCGACCCAGGGACTGAATCCACATCTCTTATGCCCCCTGCATTGGCAGGTGGATTCTTTAGCACTAGTGCCACCTGGGAAGCCCTATGATAGTCCTTCTCATAAAAGATTATGGGACTGGAAAAGGTCAGTTTTTATTCCAATCCCAAAGGAAGGCAATGTCAAAGAATGCTCAAACTACCGCACAATTGCACTCATCTCACACGCTAGTAAAGTAATGCTCAAAATTCTCCAAGCCAGGCTTCAGCAATACGTGAACCGTGAACTTCCAGTTGTTCAAGCTGGTTTTAGAAAAGGCAGAGGAACCAGAGATCAAATTGCCAACATCTGCTGGATCATGGAAAACGCAAGAGAGTTCCAGAAAAACATCTATTTCTGCTTTATTGACTATGCCAAAGCCTTTGACTGTGTGGATCACAATAAACTGGAAAATTCTGAAAGAGATGGAAATACCAGACCACCTGACCTGCCTCTTGAGAAACCTGTATGCAGGTCAGGAAGCAACAGTTAGAACTGGACATGGAACAACAGACTGGTTCCAAATAGGAAAAGGAATACGTCAAGGCTGTATATTGTTACACTGCTTATTTAACTTCTATGCAGAGTACATCATGAGAAATGCTGGGCTGGAGGAAGCACAAGCTGGAATCAAGATTGCCGGGAGAAATATCAATAACCTCAGATATGCAGATGACACCACCTTATAGCAGAAAGTGAAGAGGAACTAAAAAGCCTCTTGATGAAGGTGAAAGACGAGAGTGAAAAAGTTGGCTTAAAACTGAACATTGAGAAAACAAAGATCATGGCATCTGGTCCCATCACTTCATGGGAAATAGATGGGGAAACAGTGGAAACAGTGTCAGACTTAATTTTTTGGGGCTCCAAAATCACTGCAGATGGTGGCTGCAGCCATGAAATTCAAAGACGCTTACTCCTTGGAAGGAAAGTTATGACCAACCTAGATAGCATATTAAAAAGCAGAGACATTACTTTGCCAACAAAGGTCCATCTAGTCAAGGCTATGGTTTTTCCAGTGGTCATGTATGGTTGTGAGAGTTGGACTGTGAAGAAAGCTGAGTGATGAAGAATTGATGCTTTTGAAGTGTGGTGTTGGAGAAGACTCTTGAGAGTCCCTTGGACTGCAAGGAGATCCAACCAGTCCATTCTGAAGATAAGCCCTGGAATTTCTTTGGAAGGAATGATGCTAAAGCTGAAACTCCAGTACTTTGGCCACCTCATGGGAAGAGTTGACTCATTGGAAAAGACTCTGATGCTGGGAGGGATTGGGAGCAGGAGGAGAAGGGGACGACAGAGGATAAGATGGCTGGATGGCATCACTGACTCAATGGACGTGAGTCTGAGTGAACTCCGGGAGTTGGTGATGGACAGGGAGGCCTGGCGTGCTGCGATTCATGGGGTCACAAAGAGTCGGACACGACTGAGCAACTGAACTGAACTGAGCAAATTTAAAACACCTTTTGAAATTTATCAAGACTTACTAAGGCTTTCCCAGGCGGCTGCCGAAGATGGCAGAGGGGCAGGCCGGATGGTTGTGGTCGTGCGCTGTGAGGGCATCAACATTTCTGGCAATTTCTACAGAAATAAGTTGAAATACCTGGATTTTCTCCGCAAGCGGATGAACACCAACCCCTCCCCTGGCCCCTACCACTTCCGAGCCCCCAGCCGCATCTTCTGGCGGACAGTGCGAGGCATGCTGCCCCACAAGACCAAGCGGGGCCAAGCTGCTCTGGAGCGCCTCAAGGTGTTTGATGGGATCCCACCACCCTATGACAAGAAAAAGCGAATGGTGGTTCCTGCTGCCCTCAAGGTTGTGCGTCTGAAGCCTACTCGCAAGTTTGCCTACTTAGGGTGCCTGGCTCATGAGGTTGGCTGGAAGTACCAGGCAGTAACAGCCACCCTGGAGGAGAAGAGAAAGGAGAAGGCCAAGATCCACTACCGGAAAAAGCAGCAGCTCATGAGGCTATGGAAGCAGGCTGAAAAGAACATCGAGAAGAAAATTGGCAAATTCACAGAGGTCCTCAAGACTCACGGATTCCTAGTCTGAGCCAAATAAAATTGACTGTTTATTCTTCATGCTTGGCCTGGCCGCCCATCCTCCATCGCCACCCTAGGATGTGGGGGCCCCCAGGGGCTGCCATGCAGGTGCCACAGGCAGATGGGGTATAGCCGAGGGGCATTAGTCAGTGCAGGCGGGTCCAGGGGCTGTGCAGGCATCGTTGGTCTGCAGCCTGTTTGTTTGTGAGACCTTTAAGACATGAACAGTTGGAACAACCAGTCCAGTTGCAATATTGGCAGAAGTGAGCTGGAAGACTATTGGAAGGGATTCGCATGACTTAAAGGGAGTCTGTTCATGCTTCCCATGTGGTCAGATACTATACTCTGCAGCTGTTAGGATGTGAGAGAATGCCCAAAAAGTGTCTCTGGAAGAGAAGTTTCAGCCAAGGGGTCACAGGCATTGCCCTCGTGTCTTCCCTATATTTTGTGATCCAAAACCAATAAATTATTTTTTTAAAGAAAAAAAAAAAAAAAAAGACTTACTAAGAGCCATAAAAATGTTGATTTCCATTGACCCAGCCATTCTACTTTGAGGGAATCTTCTCTTAGGAAATAATTCAATATGTGAAAAGAGTTATGGGCAAAAGGATGTTCATTGTGGATCTGTAAGAGTTAACAATTCAAAGCAACCTAAATGTCCAGAATTGTTTAAATAAATTGAAAAACGTTTACTTTCCACTTAATAGAATATTCAGTTCAGTTCAGTCGCTCAGTCATGTCCGACTCTTTGTGACCCCATGAATCGCAGCACGCCAGGCCTCCCTGTCCATCACCAACTCCCGGAGTTCACTCAGACTCACGTCCATTGAGTCTGTGATGTCATCCAGCCATCTCATCCTCTGTTGTCCCCTTCTCCTCCTGCCCCCAATCCCTCCCAGCATCAGAGTCTTTTCTAATGAGTCAACTCTTCGCATGAGGTGGCCAAAATACTGGAGTTTCAGCTTTAGCATTATTTCTTCCAAAGAAATCCCAGGGTTGATGTCCTTTAGAATGGACTGGTTGGATCTCCTTGCAGTCTAATTAGTGTCCTATAATTTTCTGTATACAGTTCTTTTGTCTCCTTAGGTAAGGTTATTCCTAGATATTTAATTATTTTTGTTACAATGGTGAATGGGATTGATTCCTTAATTTCTCTTTCTGATTTTTCATTGTTAGTATATAGAAATGCAAGTGATTTCTGTGTATTGATTTTGTATCCTAAAACTTTGATAAATTCACTGATTAGCTCTAGTAATTTTCTGATAGCATCTTTAGGGTTTTCTAAATACAGTATCATGTCATCTGGAAACAGTGAGAGCTTTACTTCTTCTCTTCTGATCTGGATTCGTTGTATGTCAAGAGCCATGTTAGGCATTACTGACAAAATGGAGGCATGGCCCCAGACCCCTCTCCTCATTCTGTAGGCACAGCCCCGGGATGAAGGAGTTCGGCCTTGTAATTCTGACTTGTCTTTTCCTCTGCTCGGCTGAGTTGACTGAAAAGGAATATTAAGGTGCTTATTGTTCTTGAGAGGAGCATGAGAAGGCACAAAGCCTTCTGCAGCTGTGCTCAGAAAATAATTCATAAAGTTAATCATTGACATTAGTTCAAGGACTTTTACAAAAGAGTGTTCCAGGATGAGCACATAGGCCATAGCTTGAGGCCATGGGAGGGATTGCTATCTGAAGCCTATTTGTGAGGAGAATGTTTATGGCAAAGGAGTTTACTGAATTTAGGGCTTAGAAATAATTTAAACAGAAGTTAAAGATTTAAGGAATGCTGTAAAGTTAGCATATTTTACTATAGCTTATAGAAGTTTGGAATTTTTAGAGACACTATAGCTAGAAGCCTTTTTAAGAGATAGTGAGCTCAGGACGTTAGGGGCAAACAGGATTTAGGAAGATAAGTAGTAAACTGAGGAATGTAGCATGAGTTACAGTGTAATCACAGGTTAACTATCAGTTCAGTTCAGTTCAGTCGCTCAGTCATGTCCGACTCTTTACGACCCCATGAATCGCAGCATGCCAGGCCTCCCTGTCCATCACCAACTCCCGGAGTTCACTCAGACTCACATCCATCGAGTCTGTGATGCCATCCAGCCATCTCATCCTCTGTCGTCCCCTTCTCCTCCTGCCCCCAATCCCTCCCAGCATCAGAGTCTTTTCCAATGAGTCAACTCTTCCCATGAGGTGGCCAAAGTACTGGAGTTTCAGCTTTAGCATCATTCTTTCCAAAGAAATCCCAGGGCTGATCTCCTTCAGAGAGAGGAGGAGCAACCCCACGCCCAAGACCAGGGGCGGCAGCCGGGAGGACCAACCCCACATCCAAGGAGCGGTGGCTGCGTGGGCACAGGAGGGCCTGGAGGAGCTATCCCATGTTGAAGGTCAAGAAGGGTGGCAGTGAGGAGATACCCCTTGTCCAAGGTAAGGAGCAATAGCTGCACTTTGCTGGAGCAGCTGTGAAGAGATACCCCACGCCTAAGGTAAGAGAAACCCAAGTAAGACGGTAGGTGTTGCAAGAGGGCATCAGAGGGCAGACACACTGAAACCATACTCACAGAAAACTAGTCAATCTAATCACACTAGGACCATAGCCTTGTCTAACTCAATGAAACTAAGCCATGCCTGTGGGGCAACCCAAGACAGGAGGGTCATGGTGGAGAGATCTGACAGAATGTGGTCCACTGGAGAAGGGAATGGCAAACCACTTCAGTATTCTTGCCTTGAGAACCCCATGAACAGTATGAAAAGGCAAAATGATAGGATACTGAAAGAGGAACTCCCCAGGTCAGTAGGTGCCCAATATGCTGCTGGAGATCAGTGGAGAAATAACTCCAGAAAGAATGAAGGGATGGAACCAAAGCAAAAACAATACCCAGCTGTGGATGTGACTGGTGATAGAAGCAAGGTCTGATGCTGTAAAGAGCAATATTGCATAGGAACCTGGAAGGTCAGGTCCATAAATCAAGGCAAATTGGAAGTGGTCAAATAAGAGATGGCAAGAGTGAATGTCGACATTCTAGGAATCAGCGAACTGAAATGGACTGGAATGGGTGAATTTAACTCAGATGACCATTATATCTACTACTGCGGGCAGGAATCCCTCAGAAGAAATGGAGTAGCCATCATGGTCAACAAAAGAGTCCAAATTCCAGTACTTGGATGCAATCTCAAAAACGACAGAATGATCTCTGTTCGTTTCCAAGGCAAACCATTCAATATCACAGTAATCCAAGTCTATGCCCCAACCAGTAACGCTGAAGAAGCTGAAGTTGAATGGTTCTATGAAGACCTACAAGACCTTTTAGAACTAATACCCAAAAAAGATGTCCTTTTCATTATAGGGGACTGGAATGCAAAAGTAGGAAGTCAAGAAACACCTGGAGTAACAGGCAAATTTGGCCTTGGAATACGGAATGAAGCAGGGCAAAGACTAATAGAGTTTTGCCAAGAAAATGCACTGGTCATAGCAAACACCCTCTTCCAACAACACAAGAGAAGACTCTATACATGGACATCACCAGATGGTCAACACTGAAATCAGGTTGATTATATTCTTTGCAGCCAAAGATGGAGAAGCTCTATACAGTCAGCAAAAACAAGACCAGGAGTTGACTGTGGCTCAGATCATGAACTCCTTATTGCCAAATTCAGACTTAAATTGAAGAAAGTAGGGAAAACCACTAGACCATTCAGGTATGACCTAAATCAAATCCCTTATGATTATACAGTGGAAGTGAGAAATAGATTTAAGGGCCTAGATCTGATAGATAGAATGCCTAATGAACTATGGAATGAGGTTCGTGACATTGTACAGGAGACAGGGATCAAGACCATCCCCATGGAAAAGAAATGCAAAAAAGCAAAATGGCTGTCTGGGGAGGCCTTACAAATAGCTGTGAAAAGAAGAGAAGTGAAAAGCAAAGGAGAAAAGGAAAGATATAAGCATCTGAATGCCGAGTTCCGAAGAATAGCTAGGAGAGATAAGAAAGCCTTGCTCAGCGATCAATGCAAAGAAATAGAGGAAAACAACAGAATGGGAAAGACTAGAGATCTCTTCAAGAAAATTAGAGATACCAAGGGAACATTTCATGCAAATATGGGCTCAATAAAGGACAGAAATGGTATGGACCTAACAGAAGCAGAAGATATTAAGAAGAGGTGGCAAGAATACATAGAAGAACTGTACAAAAAAGATCTTCATGACCAAGATAATCACGATGGTGTGATCACTGACCTAGAGCCAGACATCCTGGAATGTGAAGTCAAGTGGGCCTTAGAAAGCATCACTATGAACAAAGCTAGTGGAGATGATGGAATTCCAGTTGAGGTATTTCAAATCCTGAAAGCTGATACTGTGAAAGTGCTGCACTCAATATGCCAGCAAATTTGGAAAACTCAGCAGTGGCCACAGGACTGGAAAAGGTCAGTTTTCGTTCCAATCCCAAAGAAAGGCAATGCAAAGGATGCTCAAACTACCACACAATTGCACTCATCTCACACGCTAGAAAAGTAATGCTCAAAATTCTCCAAGCCAGGCTTCAGCAATATGTGAACTGTAAACTTACTGATGTTCAAGCTGGTTTTAGAAAAGGCAGAGGGACCAGAGATCAAATTGCCAACATCCACTGGATCATGGAAAAAGCAAGAGAGTTCCAGAAAAACATCTATTTCTGTTTTATTGACTATGCCAAACCCTTTGACTGTGTGGATCACAATAAACTGTGGAAAATTCTAAAAGAGATGGGAATACCAGACCACCTGACCTGCCTCTTGAGAAATCTGTATGCAGGTCAGGAAGCAACAGTTAGAACTGGACACGGAACAACAGACTGGTTCCAAATAGGAAAAGGAGTACGTCAGGGCTGTATACTGTTTCTCTGCTTATTTAACTTCTATGCAGAGTACATCATGAGAAACTCTGGACTGGAAGAAACACAAGCTGGAATCAAGATTGCTGGGAGAAATATCAATAACCTCAGATATGCAGATGACACCACCCTTATGGCAGAAAGTGAAGAGGAACTAAAAAGCCTCTTGATGAAAGTGAAAGAGGAGAGTGAAAAAGTTGGCTTAAAGCTCAACATTCAGAAAACGAAGATCATGGCATCCGGTCCCACCACTTCATGGCAAATAGATGGGGAAACAGTGTCAGACTTTATTTTTGGGGGCTCCAAAATCACTGCAGATGGTGACTGCAGCCATGAAATTCAAAGATGCTTACTCCTTGGAAGTAAAGTTATGTCCAACCTAGATAGCATATTCAAAAGCAGAGACATTACTTTGCCAACAAAGGTCCATCTAGTCATGGCTATGGTTTTTCCAGTAGTCATATATGGATGTGAGAGTTGGACTGTGAAGAAAGCTGAGCGCGGAAGAATTGATGCTTTTGAACTGTGGTATTGGAGAAGACTTATTGGAAAAGACTCTGCCAAAGATTGATGGCAGGAGTAAAAGGGGATGACAGAGGATGAGATGGTTGGATGGCATCACCAGCTTGATGGACATGAGTTTGAGTAAGCTCCGGGAGTTGGTGATAGACAGGGAAGCCTGGCGTGCTGCAGTCCATGGGGTCGCAAAGAGTCGGACATGACTGAGCGACTGAACTGAAAATTAAGCCTTTACCTGTATGAGTCCTGTCTTTGTGGGCCTTCAATCTGCCCTCAGGACCTATGTCAATTGAAGCCCTGGACCTAAAGGAAGACCTTGAATGATGAAGATCTATGAATTCAGTTTCTTAGAAATCAGTGGCATTCAGTGTCTGAGGCAGAGCTATCAACAGTTGGTATTAACCTGGACATAATAAGAAAAATATGTCCAAAATGAGCCTTAACCTGAAAGGAATTGGGTTCAGGGTTTTTGAAGAGGGTGGTTATGGGAGAAGGTAGATGTAGAGACCCCTCTCCAAGTGAAGTGGATGTGTCTTTGGGATAAGCATCAGTATTAAAAGTAGAAATAATAAAGTTGGAGAAGAGAGATGGTTCAGGACATCAGAGTGGAGACCCTTTGCTTTAGTAAATATTAAAGACAAATTAAAACAGTGCTAGAAAACATAAAATATAGATACCCAGAATCTCAGGTTTGGAAATGATTTTTAGCCATTGTTTATTACAACTACTCTTAAAAAAAAAAAATAACAAAACTTCAATTCGTCTCATCTGAGTGAAGTGAAGTTGCTCAGTCATGTCCGACTCTTTGTGACCCCATGGACTGTAGCCTACCAGGTTCCTCCATCCATGGGATTTTCCAGACAAGAATACTGGAGTGGGTTGCCAGTTCCTTCTCCAGGAGATCTTCCCAACCCAGGGATTGAACCCAGGTCTCCCGCATTGTAGGCAGACACTTCACCGTCTGAGCCACCAGGGAAGTCCTACTCATCTGATTACATGTCCCAGAAACAGGGAGCTCATTTGCTTAGAGGAAGCCCCCTGCATATCTCAATAACTCCAGTTGCTAGAAAGTTCCTCCCTATTTTCAACCCAGTTATTTCATTCTTCTTGGATAAGAATCATTTTGGGAGTGGCAAAGAATTTGGAGGGTGGAGAAACTGGATTTAGGTTAGGGCTGTATAGGGATAGATTTGAGCAGAGCTAAGCAGGAGAGATGAGGGGTTGAGGCTAAGGAGGAGGGTCTGCATGAAGGCAGGGTGGACTTCAGGTACAGAGAGACACCAGTGACTGGGGACACAGGGTCCTCTGCTCTGGGTGAGACACAACCAACCTCCCAGGAGTTTTTGGGAAAAATGTGAGGAGAAAGAGGTTCTTGCTCGTCTCTGCAAATTTTTCTCCAGCCATCCTTGCAGATGTGGAGGGGAAGGGAAAAGGTTGACAAGATGGTAAGACAGGGGAGATGACCCTGGCCACTCATGCAGACTTCCTGGGGTCATACCCTCACTTACTTGCTCTATGACCCTGGACATATTATTGTTATTTAAAAAAATTTTTTTTGGAGTATAGTTGATTTACAATGTTAGTTTCAGTTATATAGCAAAGTGAATCTGTTAAACATATACATATATCCATATTTTTTTTTAGAATCTTTTCCCATATAGACCATTACGGAGTATTGAGTAGAGTTTCCTGTGCTGTTTAATAGGTCTTTATTAGTTGTCTATTTTATATATAGTAGTGTGTATATATCAATCCCAGTTTTCCAATTTACCCCTCGCTCTCTTCCCCCTTGGTAACCATAAGTTTATTTTCTACATCTGTAACTCTATTTCTATTTTGTAGATAAGTTCATTTGTACCATTTTTTTAAATTCCACATGCAAGCAATATATGATATTCATCTTCATCTGACTTACTTCACTCACTGTGACAATCTCTAAGCTCATGTTATTGCAAATGGCATTATTTCATTCTTTTTTCTAATTGAGAAATATCCCATGTATATATGTACCATATCTTCTTTATCCATTGATCTATTGATGGACATTTAAGTTGCTTCCATGTCCTAGCTATTATAAACAGTGCTGCAATGAACATTGGGGTGCCTGTATCTTTTCAAATTATGGCTTTCTCTGGATATATGCCCAAGAGTAGGATTGCTGGATCATATGGTAGTTCTATTTTTAGTTTTTTAAGGAACTTCCATACTATTCTCCATAGTAGCTGTACTAATTTACATTCCCACCAACGGTGTAGGAGGATTCCCTTTTCTCTACACCCTCTCCAGCATCTATTGTTTGTAGATTTTTTTGATGGTGGTCATTCTGACCTATAGTAATTTCATTGTAGTTTTGATTTGCATTTCTCTAATAATGAGTGATTATTATTAATAATCTAATAATGGCTGAGCACCAAAGAATTAATGCTTTTGAACTGTGGTGTTGGAGAAGACTCTTGAGAGTCCCTTGGACTGCAAGGAGATCCAGCCAGTCCATCCTAAAGGAGATCAGTCCTGGGTGTTCATTGGAAGGACTGATGCTGAAGCTGAAACTCCAATACTTTGGCCACCTCATGCGGAGAGTTGACTCATTGGAAAAAACCCTGATGCTGGGAGGGATTGAGGGCGGGAGGAGAAGGGGACGACAGAGGATGAGATGGCTGGATGGCATTACTGACTCAATGGACATGAGTTTGAGTAAACTCTGGGAGTTGGTGATGGACAGGGAGGCCTGGCATGCTGCGATTCATGGGGTCGCAAAGAGTCGGACATGACTGAGCGACTGAACTGAATAATGAGTGATGTTGAGCATCCTTTCATATGCTTTTTGGCCACCCATATGTCTTCTTTGGAGAAATGTCTATTTTGATCTTTCACTCATTTTTTGATTGGGTTGTTTGGTGTTTTTTTTTTAACATTGAGTTACATGAGCTATTTGTATGTTTTGGAGATTAATTGCTTGTCATTTGCTTCGTTTGCAAATATTTTCTCCCAGACAACCCTCCCTGAGATTGTCATCATTTTGTTTATGGTTTCCTTTGCTATGAAAAGCTTTAAATTAAGTCCCATTTATTTATTTTTTTATTTTCATTACTCTAGGAGGTGATTGGGAAAAGATCTTGCTGCAATTTATGTTCTTATTATTTTTTAACTGAAGGATAGTTGATTTACAATGTGTTAGTTTCAGGTCCTGGGCAAGTTATTTTTAATCATTCTGTGCCTTAGCTCCTCAGGTAAAATCATAATGGAATCTACCCCTTAGAGTTGTCTTAAGGATGAAATGGGTCATTATCTATAAAACATTTACACCAGTATTTTACGTGTAGTAAGTCTTATATGTTTGTTAAACATAATACATTTCGGAGTTCAAACTGGAGAACAAATTTATGGAACTATGACTTGGATTTCATGATGTATATAGCTGATTTCATACACTGCCAGGTCACTTTTTTATTACTATATTCCTGAAAACCTCCTAAACAGTGAAACTAGTTGAGAATCACATTATAATGAGAGAGGTTTTCTAACAAAAGTTGCTAAGAGAGCAAGTTCAAGTTCTCACTGCAAGAAAAATAATTATTTTGTAATTATGTGTGGTGATGGGTGTTAACTAAATTTATCGTACCAGTCATTTCACAGTCTAAACATATGTCAAATCATTATATTGTACACCTAAAACAAATACAGTGTTATTTGTCAATTATGTCTTGGTTGGAAAGAAAACCAGGTCTTCTCCTGAAAGAGAACGAAAGTGTGTGATGGGAATTGAAAAACCATCTGAAGTGGCTGCTTGGGAAATGATAGGAAGATGATTCAGGACATGGGGTAACAGAGAGGCAGAACAGGAAGCCTGTGGTAGTAGCAGCCCTGACAATGCTTTTTCTCTAGCAGAACTCAGCAATAGGTATTAGAGCAGAGAAGGGGCCAACGAGTGGACCCAGAATTGAGGTTTGGGCAGGTGGCACCAGATGAGATAATATCGGCTGGAGGACTTTACCGCAAACGATGCCTGTGGGTCTGGACTTAGAAGAAGGAAGGACTGGGTGAAAATGAAGGGCTGATAACAGTTTATATTTTTAATCCACAAAAATATGTAAAAAAAACTCATACATTTTCATTAGAACATTATGAATAACCCTCCCCCTGAAACAACAGACAAAAATTATAGACAGGAACTACACATAACCTAACAAACATATGGAGAATGTTCAATGTCATTAGTGGTCAAAGAAATGAGAATTTAAATGCTGAGATAGCATTTCTCACCTACCATGGTAGGACTAAAGCCTACTTTTTACTAGTGAAAATACTTGTGCTCTTGGGTGAAAAGAAAACTACTGGGCAGTAAATTAATATGAATCTTTAAGAACATAATTTGGCCAATGATTTCAAGAAGCCTTAACATTTTTACTCTTAAATTAGTAATTTTATTCTTTGTAATTTATACCAAGAAAACAATACAATACAAAGGCAAAACAGGAGAAAGGCACATCCTTCTTGCTCCCTTGTCACACCTTAGTTCTTGTATCCAAAGAACTAAGCTAGTTAACCTTCAGGAAAAGTGGAAGTTTGAGGCCATTAATGTCCTGTCCCCTGAAGCTCTCTGTCCTTTGATTAATAGGTATCACAATAAAGGAAGTTTTCTCAGCCCACTTCTCTATAGAGGCAGGCGGATCAAAGTCCCCCTGACTTCATTGCCATCGATTTCTACATTTCTATTAGCCTAAGTTTCTATTACTTAGCACTTCGATTATCACCTGCTGGACTGTGAACTCCTCAAGGGCAGGAACTTCAGATTTACTTATCTCTGTTTTACATCCTCCTGTATTCCATATGGCAAACACTCACACACTAGACGCCTCATAGATATTTATAAAATTGGCTGTCATTTCAGCCGCTTCCCACTCCATAATGCCCCATTCTCTACCCTCTTCAGTCTGTGCATTTGGCCAAAGTTGGTGTCTCTGTTCAGTTGATTTATGCATAGATATCCTTGTGTATGTGCCAACCAGTCTGAATTTCAGGAGTGCTATGTTTATTAAAGGACTCTCGTGTCATGTACCTTAAAGCAAGGTTCAGGGTCCATGCCTCTCTGGGCCTGTCAACAGTAATTGCTTTCCGTAACTATTACTAACAGAGGGATGTGGTAGTATGTGGGTAATAAAACATGATGGAAAGCCAGTTGACTCATAGAAAGTTAAAACTGGAAAGGAGCTCAGAAAATGGTGGTATCACTCATGCTCCACTCTGATTTTACATCCAAGGTCTAGGCAGCCAGCTCATTAAGATTTCCAGGGCACTTGTCTTCAAAAGTATGTGTCAGCAGAGCATGTGAACTGCAGAAGTGTATGGGGGACAGAGAGGACAGTGAGCCCAGCCATGGTGACTGACAAGGCAGAGCTCCACAGTGGTGGCAGAGGCAGCAGGGATTCTGTGAGATGGCCTAGATGGCAGCATGGGTGGGTGAGGGGGGAAGGCCTGGATAAATATCTAGATGAAATAAAAACAGTGTGGTAAGGTGAGTTGAGCATGACCTTTAAAACTTGGAATTCAATCTCTGGACTGCCAAATATCCCTTTGTTATGTAACCTCTCTAAGATCCAAGTGTTTGGTCTGTAGAAACTTGCCCACAGACTTGACTTCACAGAATCAAATTAAGAGAGCCAGTGGAGGTAATTTCAGCTCAGCACCAGGAAAGAGCCCCGGAAGATGGTGGTTGGTGCCCTCCTCATCAGGGTCAGGTCTCATGGTCCGAAAGTGAGCTCTTGTCCCTCTGTCTGTCCTCAGAATGCTTTTGGATATGTCATGCTCCTACCTTGTGAGGGAGGACCTGTTCCCAGTGGGCTGACTGCACTCATGAGCATGGGTTGGCCAACTACAGCCCTAGGCTGAAGTCTGTCAGCTGCCTATTTTGTAGGACCTACAAGCTAAAAGGGATTTTTACATTTTTTTTTAAACTGGAAAAAATTAAAAGAAGAATCATATTTTGTGAAATGTAGATTATGTGGGATCCAAATTTCAGTGTCACAGGGCCTTATTGGAACAGAGCCACCTTCATCTGTTTGTATGTTGTCTATAGCTGCTTACATATAGTTGCAGGGTCATTTACTCATAAGAGGTTATGGTGACATGACGACACCTGATCACTTCACACTGCTACTCAGCACACTAAACACCATAGTGATACAGGTATAACCCAGTAGTATTTCAGATGCCATATGTAGTAATACTATGGCATTTTGTGAAATATAATTGATGTACAACCTTATGTTAGTTTCAGGTGTACCTCATAATGATTTGACATTTGCATTCCCCAGTGGCTCTGCAGTAAAGAATCTGCCTGCAATGCAGGATTCACAGACAATGTGGGTTTGATCCCTAGGTTGGAAAGATCCCCTGGAGGAGGGCATGGCAACCCATTTCAATATTCTTGCCTGGAGAATCCCATGGACAGAGGAGCCTGGCAAGCTACAGTCCATGGGGTTGCAAACAGTCAGACACAGCTGAAATGACTTAGCTGCTGCTGTTGCTAAGTTGCTTCAGTCGTGTCCGACTCTGTGCGACCCCATAGACAGCAGCCCACCAGGCTCCCCCTTCCCTGGGATTCTCCAGGCAAGAACACTGGAGTGGGTTGCCATTTCCTCCTCCAATGCATGAAAGTGAAAAGTCAAAGTGAAGTTGCTTAGTCATGTCCGACTCTTAGCGACCCCATGGACTGCAGCCTACCAGGCTCCTCCATCCATGGGATTTTCCAGGCAAGAGTACTGGAGTGGGGTGACATTGCCTTCTCCAATGACTTAGCTAAGTCATGGTAAAATGATAACCATAAGTCTAGCAATCATTTGTCCTCACACAAAGTTATTAATACAATGTTATTAACCATATTCCTTATGCTGTATGTTATATCCTTGTGACTTACTTATTTTGTTACTTATGTGACTGGAGTTTTGCAACTCTTAATCCCTTTTACTTGTATCCTTCATCTTCCACCCTATTCCTTTCTGTCAACCACCTATTCAGCCTCTGTATCTATGAGTCTCTTTTCATTTTGTTTTATTTGTGTGATTGCTTTTTTGATTCCATATATAAGTGAGATGATGTGATATTTGTCTTTGTATTGCTTATTTCACTTAGCATAATTGCTAAGATCCATCCATGTTGTCACAAATGTCAACATTTCTTTTTTATGGCTGAATAATAATACACTGTATATGTACACCACATCTTCTTTATCTATTCATATATAAATTGGACACTTAAGTTACTTCCATATTTTCTCTATTGTAAATAATGCTGCAAACAGCATAGCATTTCCATACCCACTCACCCCTGGGCACTGTTTAGGACTGAAAGTGGCAGGACTTTCTGCTGTCCACCTACAAGCTGGCCTGAGTGCTTGTCCTACCTGAATGCTGGTCATTGCAACAACCAATGCAAGATTGGTCATCCAAGAATCTTGAACCTCCATATCAGAACTTGATTTGCCATTAGTAAAAATCTAAAAAATAATTTTAGACCCTTAGACTTAAAGAACTCCAACAAGACATGCTCATTTTCCAATTGTTTGAGAAGTAATGAAAGTTAAGGGGCACAATATAGAGATTACATTAGCCAGAGTCCTCCTGTCTTGGCTATTGCTCAGTCAGGACAGTTTTAAACCCTCAAAATCGAATGACATGAAGTCACCTGGTGCAGCACATATGAACTTTAGATCAGAAAGATACAAGAGAGAGATACTAAGAGAAAGAAATGCAGGTGGATATTTACTGACCTCATAAAAACTTACAGCATTATCAGAAGGCTTAGGCTCTAACCAGCTGGTACGAGACACTCCCTCATAGTTTCCTGGCTGTTTTTCCCAGGTTGTGGTGTCAGGCCTAAGAGTCTGCTCATCTCCCTGAGCCTCAGTGTCCTGACGTGATCAGGGAAGTGGGGATTATTATCCCCACTTGTGTTGCCTCCCAGAGTTGTTGTGAGGAGGAAAAGGGTGAATTCATATGAAAACACTCTGTAAACTACAAAGAAACATAACACAGGTTCCCTTCAGCAGGGCCATCCTGTCCCCAGAAGAAAGACAAGCAATTACAGGATTAAGGTATCACTTCAAAGCTGACTCACTAGTAACTTGGACTTGCCATCAGAGCACTGCTGTGATTTCTCCTTCACTCCTTCTCCCACCTGCTCCCCCTATCATAAAGGGATTAATTGGCTAAAAAGTGTAAGCTCTGTAAGGTAGGAATTAGTGCCTGGCATCTAGTAGGCATTCACTAAACAAAGAATTGGTAAGTGGGTGGATGAATCATCCAGTAGAAGAAGTATATGGAAGTTAAAATTCCTGGAGACCTACTCCCTCTGGTAGCAGCAGGCTGATGACTGGCTGATGATAGAAAAATATATAGCTATGACATGTAACTGAATAGGAACTCAGCAAAGATCTCTTGTAGCAAACAAGGCTCAAGCAGGCATTTATGGACCCCCAAAATTGAAAGATATTCTAGAAATCCCTTCACCTGATGAATTACGGAACAACTATACAGTGAAATATCACTCAACAAATAAAAGGAAGAAAGATAATAGATATCTGTGTATTAATTCTGTATCCTGAAACTTGGTGAATTTTTTAGTTCTAATAGTTTTTTGATAACATCTTTAAGATTTTCTATGTATTATGTCATCTGCAAACAGTGACAGTTTTACTTGTCCCTTCCAAATTGAATTCCTCTTATTTTTCTTGTCTGTTGCTGTGGCTAAAATTTTCACTATTACGTTGAATAAGGATGGCAAAAGTGCATATCTTTGTATTGTTTCTGATTTAGTGGAAAGGCTTTCAGCTTTTCACCGCTGAGTATGATGCTGGCTCTAGGGTGTCATACAGGATTTATTATGTTGAGGTATGTTCCCTCTATACCCACTTGATTGAGAGTTTTTATCATAAAAGGATGTTGAATTTTGTCAAAAAGTTTTTCTGTATCTATTGAGATGATCATATTATTCTTCAGTTTGTTAATATAGTATATCACATTGATTTAAAGATATTGAACCATCCTTGCCTCCCTGGGAAAATCCCACTTAATCACGGTATATGTCTTTTAATGTATTATTGAATTGTTTTTGCTAATATTCCATTGAAGACTTTTGCATTGATGTTCATCAGTGATATTTGCCTGCAATTTTCTTTTTTTGTGTGGTACCTTTGTCTGATTTTATTATCAAGGCAATGCTAGCCTCGTAGAATGTTTGGAAGCATTCCTTCCATTTCAAAACTTTTAGAATAGTTTGAGAGGGATGGGTGTCAGTTCTTCTCTAAATATGTCATAGAATTTACCTGTGAAGTCACCTGATATTGGACATTTGTTTGTTGGGCTTTTTAAAAAAATTACTGATTCTATTTTATGACTGGTAATTGATTGGTTCATATTTTCTATTTCTTCCTTTGAGAGTGTACATTTCCAGGAATTTCTCCATTTCTTCTAGGTTGTCACTTTATTGTCATAGAGTGTTCATAATAAATCTCTGCATTTCTGCAGTGTCAGTTGTAACTTCTTTTTCATATCAAATTTTATTGATTTGGGCCTTTTTTTGCCTCATGAGTCTGTCTAAATGTTTATCAATTTTTGTTTATGTTTTCAAAGAACCAGCTCTTCATTTCAATGAGCTTTTCTATTGTCTCTTTAGTATCTATTTTATTTATTTCTGTTTGATATTTATTGTTCCTTTCCTTCTATAAAACTTGAGTTTTGTTTCTTCTTTTTCTAGTTACTTTAGATATAAGGTTAGGTTGCTTGAGATTTTTGCTTGTTTCTTGAGGTAGGCTTGTATCACTATTAACTTCCCCCTTAGAACCGGTTTCTCTGCATTCCACAAGTTTTGGATCATTGTGTTTCATTTTAATTTGTCTCCATATGTTTATTGATTTCCTCATTTCTTCAGTGACCCAATCATTGTTTAATAGCATCTTGTTTAAGCACCGTGTGTTTATGTTCTTTTGGAGTTTTTTCCTGTAGTTGATTTCTAATCTCATACTGTTGTGGTTGGAAAAGATGTTTCTTATGATTTCAGTCTTCTTAAATTTATCGGCACTTGTTTTGTAGCCTAGCAAATAACCTATCCTAGAGAATATTCTATATACACTTGAGAAAAATGTGTTATTCTGTTCCTTTCATTTTTGTTTTTGTTGAAGTATAGTTGATTTACAATATTGAGCTAGTTTCTGTTGTACAGCAAAGTGATTCAGTTACATATTTTTTTTCTACCTCTACTATATATATATATATATATATATATATATATATATATATTCTGTTTCATAGACTTTTCCCTTATGGTTTATTACAGGATATTGAATATAGTTCCTTGTGTTATACAGTATGTTATACTTGTTGTTTATCTATTTTATATATAGTAGTTTGCATATGCTAATCCCAAACTCCCCCACTCCTTTCCCCTTTGGTAACCATAAGTTTGTTTTCTATGTCTGTGGGTCTATTTCTATTTCATAAATAAGTTATTTTGTATTATCTTTTATATTTCACGTATAAGTGATATCATATGATATTTGTATTTCTCTTTCTGACTTAGTTCATGTAATGTGATAATCTCTAGATCCATTTATGTTGTTGCAAATGTCATTATTTCATTCTTTTTTATGACTGAATACTATTCCATTGTGTACATATACCACATCTTCTTTTTCCATTCATCTGTTGACGGACAGTTAAGTTGCATCCATGTCTTGGCAATTGTAAATAGTGCTGCTATGAACATTGGGGTGCACATATCTTTTCAAATTGGGGTTTTATCCATATATATGCCCAGGAATGGGATTCCTGGATCATATGAAACTCTCTTTTTAGTTTTTTGAGGACCCTCCATACTGTTTTCCATAGTGGCTGCACAAATTTATATTCTCATCAACAGTGTAGAAAGGTTCCCTTTTCTCCACACTCTCCCCAACATTTGTTATTTGTACATTTTTTAATGATGACCAGTTTGACTGATGTGAAGTGGTACCTTATTGTAGTTCTCATTTGCATTTCTCTAATAATTAGCAATGTTGAACATCTTTTCATGTGCCTATCAGCCTTTTTATTTTCTTGGTGAGCCTGGCCAGAATTTTGTCAATTTTGTTTACCCTTTCAAAGAAACAGCTCTTCATTTTATTGAAATTTTTTCTATTTTTAAAATCTCTATTTTATTTCCTTTCTTATCTTTATTATTTCCTTCCCTCTGCTGACTTTAGGCCTTGTTCTTTTCTTTCTAATTCTTTTTAGCGATAGGTTATGTTGTTTATTTGAGATTTTTCTTGTTTTTTGAGGAAAGCCTGCATTGCTATGAACTTACCTCTAAAAATTGGTTTTGCTGCATCCTACAACTTTTGTGTGGTTATGTTTTTATTGTCATTTGTCTCAAGGTATTTTTATTTCCTCTTTGATTTTATTATTGATCCATTAGCTTTGTAATACCATGTTGTTTAGTCTCTATGTAATAATCTTTTCTTTTTCTGTGACTGATTTATAGTTTCATGCTATCAGGAAAGATGCTTGAAATAATTTCTATCCTCTTAAATGTGTTGATGCTTGTTTTTTGTCCTGGTATGTAGTCAATCCTTGAAAATGCTCTATGTGCACTTGCAAAGGATCACATTCTGGGTTTTTTGGATGTAATACACTGAAAATATCGAGTCTAACTGTTCTGTTGTATTATTAGGATCTCTGTTGCCTGATTGATTTTCCCTCTGAAAGATCTGTCTATTGATGTGAGTGGGCTGTTATAGTCTCTTACTATTATTGTATTCTCATCAATTTCTCCCTTTATGTTTGTCAGTATTTTTTTGTGTATTTAGGTACTCCTATATTGGGTGCATATATGTCAATGAGTTTAATATCCTCTTCTTGTGTTGATCCTCTTATCATTATATAATGTCCTTCTTTACCTTTATAGCTTTTCTTTTAAAGTCTGTTTTATCTAACATGAGTATTACTAATTATTTCTTGTCATTTCCATTTGCACGAAATATCTTTTTCCATCCCTTCACTTTCAATCTATGTGTATCCTTTGCCCTAAAGTGGGTTTCTTGTAGGCAGCTTATTGTAGGCTCTTCTTAAAATATTTAATCTGCCACTCTATTTTTTTGATTGGAACATTTAGTTCATTGACATTTAAGGTAATTGATAGGTATTGATAGATATGTATTTATTGCCACTTTAAACCTCGTTTTCCAGTTGCTTTTATATTTCTTCTTAGTACTTTCCTTTTTCTTTTTCATTTTGTAGTTTGAGGTTTTTCTATTATGCTATGGTCTCTCTTTTTTGGTTTTGCGAATCTGTTGGCCACCTGATGCAAAAAACTGACTCATTCAAAAAGACCTTGATGCTGGGAAAGATTGAAGGCGGGAGGAGAAGGGGATGACAGAGGATGAGATGGTTGGATGGCATCATCAACCTGATGGACATGAGTTTGAGTAAGCTCAAACAGGAATCCTGGTGTGCTTCCTGTCTATGAGGTCACAAAGAGTTGGACACGACTGAGTGACTGAACTGAACTGTGTGTTTTTTATTTTTTGTTACTCTGTTTTTCAAGTATGTTAAGGCATTGCCGTATCTATTTGCTTTAGACTGGTAATCATATAGGCTCAAACACATTCTTTTAAAAAAAATCTATATTTTCTTACTTTCCCCACAACATTTTATGATTTTTATGTCTTATTTTACATCTTCATGTTTATCCTTTTGCTGTTCATTGTAATTATCATTGCTTTTATAAGTTTTTTAAAAATCTGTGTACTGGCTAACTTAAATTATCTACTTTCCAATTATGATATTCTCTTTCCTATAAATTCTTGCTTCTCTGTTTAGAAAAGAACTTTCAATATTTCTTTTATTTTAAAAGAATAAACTAAAAGGTTTAGTCTTGCTGTATTCTTTAGTTTTTGGTTATCTGAGAAATTCTTTATCACTACTTCTATTTTAAATGATAATCTTGCTGGGTAGATTAAGTTGCAAGCTTTTCCATTTCAGGACTTCAAATACATCTTGTTACTCCCTTCTGGCTTGCAAGGTTTTTAGAGAGCAATCAACTTATGGAGGTTTCCTTGTAATTAACTTTGTTTTTCTCTTGTTGCCTTTAGAATCCTCTCTTCATCCTTAACTTTTGCCATTTTAGTTATTATATGTCTTGGTATAGATCTTCTTGGGTTCACCTTGTTGGGGACCCTCTGTTCCTCCTATACATGGTTATTTGTTTTCTTCTTTAGGTTTGGGAAATTTTCAGCCATAATTTTTAAAAATACATTTTTGACCCCCTTTTCTCTTTCTTCTCCTTTTGGAATCCCTATTGTTCATAGATTGGGATGCTTTATATTCCCATAGGTCTCATATATTGGTTTCATTTTGTGTGTGTGTCTTTGTCCGCTCTTTTGATAGAGTGATTTCCATTATTCTACCTTCCAGCTCACTTATTCACTATTCTGCATTACCCAGTTTGCTATTTACTGCCTTTAGCTCAGCATTTGTCTCAGTGGGTGATTTTTCCACTGAGTATAAGAACATTACATGAACCGAGAACTTCCAGATGTTCAAGCTGAATTTAGAAAAGGCAGAGGAACCAGAGATCAAATTGTCAACATCCATTGTGTCATCAAAAAAGCAAGAGAGTTCTACTTCTGCTTTATTGACTACGCTAAAATATTTGACTGTGTGGATCACCACAAACTGTGGAAAATTCTGAAAGAGATGGGAATTCCAAACCACCTTACCTGCCTCCTGAGAAATCTGTATGCATGTCAGGAAGCAACAGGTAGAACTGGACATGGAACAACAGACTGATTCCAAATTGGGAAAGGAGTGCATCAAGGCTATATATTGTCACCATGCTTATTTAACTTTTATGCAGAGTACATTATTAGAAATGCTGGGCTGGATGAAGCACAAGCTGGAATCAAGATTGCCAGGAGAAATATCAATAACTTCAGATATGCAGATGACAGCACCCGTATGGCAGAAAGTGAGGAAGAACTAAAGAGCCTCTTGATTAAAGTGAAAGAGGAGAGTGAAAAAGCTGGCTTAAAGCTCAACATTCAGAAAACTAAGATCATGGCATCTGGTTCCATCACTTCATGGCAAATAGATGGGGAAACAATGGAATCAGTGTCAGACTTTATTTTCTTGGGCTCCAAAATGACTGCAGATGGTGACTGCAGCTATGAAATTAAAAGACGCCTGCTCCTTGGAAGAAAAGCTATGACCAACCTGGACAGCATATTAAAAAGCAGAGACATTACTTGGCCAACAAAAGTCCATCTAGTCAAAGCTATGGTTTTTCCAGTAGTCATGTATGGATGTGAGAGTTGGACCATAATGAAAGCTGAGCGCCAAAGAATTGATGTTTTTGAACCGCGGTGTTGGAGAAGACTCTTGAGAGTCCCTTGGACTGCAAGGAGATCCAACCAGTCAATCCTAAAGAAATCAGTCATGAATATTCATTGGAAGGACTGATGCTGAAGCTGGAACTCCAATACTTTGGCCATCTGATGTGAAGAACTGACTCATTGGAAAAGACCATGATGGTGGGAAAGATTGAAGACAGGAGGAGAAGGGGATGACAGAGGGTGAGATGGCTGGATGGCATTACTGACTCGATGGACATGAGTTTGAGCAAGATCTGGGGATTGGCGATGGACAGGTAAGGCTGGCATGCTACAGTCCATGGGGTCACAATGAGTCAAACACGACAGAGTGAGCGACTAAAGCGAATTGAATTGTGTCCTCTTTATAATGAAGGGATGGAGCCAAAGGAAAAAGAATACCCAGCTGCGGATGTGACTGGTGATAGAAGCAAGGTCCAATGCTGTAAAGAGCAATATTGCATAGGAACCTGGAATGTTAGGTCTATAAATCAAGGCAAATTGGAAGTGGTCAAATAAGAGATGGCAAGAGTGAATGTCGACATTCTAGGAATCAGCGAACTGAAATGGACTGGAATGGGTGAATTTAACTCAGATGACCATTATATCTACTACTGCGGGCAGGAATCCCTCAGAAGAAATGGAGTAGCCATCATGGTCAACAAAAGAGTCCGAAATGCAGTACTTGGATGCAATCTCAAAAACGACAGGATGATCTCTGTTCGTTTCCAAGGCAAACCATTCAATATCACAGTAATCCAAGTCTATGCCCCAACCAGTAACGCTGAAGAAGCTGAAGTTGAATGGTTCTATGAAGACCTACAAGACCTTTTAGAACTAACACCCAAAAAAGATGTCCTTTTCATTATAGGGGACTGGAATGCAAAAGTAGGAAGTCAAGAAACACCTGGAGTAACAGGCAAATTTGGCCTTGGAACACGGAATGAAGCAGGGCAAAGACTAATAGAGTTTTGCCAAGAAAATGCACTGGTCATAGCAAACACCCTCTTCCAACAACACAAGAGAAGACTCTATACATGGACATCACCAGAGGGTCAACACTGAAATCAGATTGATTATATTCTTTGCAGCCAAAGATGGAAAAGCTCTATACAGTCAGCAAAAACAAGACCAGGAGCTGACTGTGGCTCAGACCATGAACTCCTTATTGCCAAATTCAGACTGAAATTGAAGAAAGTAGGGAAAACCACTAGACCATTCAGGTATGACCTAAATCAAATCCCTTATGATTATACAGTGGAAGTGAGAAATAGATTTAAGGGACTAGATCTGATAGATAGAGTGCCTGATGAACTATGGAATGAGGTTCATGACATTGTACAGGAGACAGGGATCAAGACCATCTCCAAGAAAAAGAAATGCAAAAAAGCAAAATGGCTGTCTGGGGAGGCCTTACAAATAGCTGTGAAAAGAAGAGAAGCAAAAAGCAAAGCAGAAAAGGAAAGATATAAACATCTGAATGCAGAGTTCCAAAGAATAGCAAGAAGAGATAAGAAAGCCTTCTTCAGCGATCAATAGAGGCAAAGAAATAGAGGAAAACAACAGAATGGGAAAGACTAGGGATCTCTTCATGAAAATCAGAGATACCAAAGGAACATTTCATGCAAAGATGAGCTCGATAAAGGACAGAAATGGTATGGACCTAACAGAAGCAGAAGATATTAAGAAGAGATGGCAAGAATATACAGAAGAACTGTACAAAAAAGATCTTCACGACCCAGATAATCACAATGGTGTGATCACTGACCTAGAGCCAGACATCCTGGAATGTGAAGTCAAGTGGGCCTTAGAAAGCATCACTACGAACAAAGCTAGTGGAGGTGATGGAATTCCAGTTGAGCTATTCCAAATCCTGAAAGCTGATGCTGTGAAAGTGCTGCACTCAATATGCCAGCAAATTTGGAAAACTCAGCAGTGGCCACAGGACTGGCAAAGGTCAGTTTTCATTCCAATCCCAAAGAAAGGCAATGCCAAAAAATTGCTCAAACTACTGCACAATTGTACTCATCTCACATGCTAGTAAAGTAATGCTCAAAATTCTCCAAGCCAGGCTTCAGCAATATGTGAACCGTGAACTTCCTGATGTTCAAGCTGGTTTTAGAAAAGGCAGAGGAACCAGAGATCAAATTGCCAACATCTGCTGGATCATGGAAAAAGCAAGAGAGTTCCAGAAAAACATCTATTTCTGCTTTATTGACTATGCCAAAGCCTTTGACTGTGTGGATCACAATAAACTGTGGAAAATTCTGAAAGAGATGGAAATACCAGACCACCTGACCTGCCTCTTGAGAAACCTGTATGCAGGTCAGGAAGCAACAGTTAGAACTGGACATGGAACAACAGACTGGTTCCAAATAGGAAAAGGAATACGTCAAGGCTGTATATTGTTACACTGCTTATTTAACTTCTATGCAGAGTACATCATGAGAAATGCTGGGCTGGAGGAAGCACAAGCTGGAATCAAGATTGCCGGGAGAAATATCAATAACCTCAGATATGCAGATGACACCACCCTTATGGCAGAAAGTGAAGAGGAACTAAAAAGCCTCTTGATGAAAGTGAGAGGAGAGTGAAAAAGTTGGCTTAAAGCTCAACATTCAGAACACTAAGATCATGGCATCTGGTCCCATCACTTCATGGCAGATAGATGGGGAAACAGTGGAAACAGTGTCAGACTTTATTTTTGGGGGCTCCAAAATCACTGCAGATGGTGACTGCAGCCATGAAATTAAAAGACACTTACTCCTTGGAAGAAAAGTTATGACCAACCTAGATAGCATATTGAAAAGCAGAGACATTACTTTGCCAACAAAGGTCCATTTAGTCATGGCTATGGTTTTTCCAGTGGTCATGTATGGATGTGAGAGTTGGACTGTGAAGAAAGCTGAGCACCGAAGAATTGATGCTTTTGAACTGTTGTGGTGGAGAAGACTCTTGAGAGTCCCTTGGACTGCAAGGAGATCCAACCAGTCCATCCTAAAGGTGATCAGTCCTGGGTGTTCATTGGAAGGACTGATGCTAAAGCTGAAACTCCAATACTTTGGCCACCTCATGCAAAGAGTTGACTCATTGGAAAAGACTCTGATGCTGGGAGGGATTGGGGGCGGGAGGAGAAGGGGACAACAGAGGATGAGATGGCTTGATGGTGTCACTGACTCGAAGGACATGAGTTTGGGTGAACTCCGGGAGTTGGTGATGGACAGGGAGGCCTGGCGTGCTGCAATTCATGGGGTCGCAAACAGTAGGACACGACTGAGTGACTGGCCTGAACTGATAGTAGACTGGAGAGTTCTGTTTCATTGTTCTTTCAGGGAAGTTCTCCTGATCTTTTAATTGGGAGTGGTTCCTCTGCTTCTTCATTTTACTCATACTTCTCTGGCTTTATGAGTTTCGGAGAAACAGTTATCTACTGTGGTCCTGAAGGTTTTTTAATTTGGGAATGTTCCTGTGTGGCGTCCGTGAGTCTTATGTTTTTTTGTGTGAGGGCTGTTTGTAGTATGGATGCCTGCCACATCTTTCCTCGGTGTATGTTGGCCATTATCGCCCTGACAGGAGAGTGTGATTTTGTGGTGACCAGAACCTGCACTGAATGTTGAATGGGACCTCCTCTGTGGTTGTCACAGCCCTATTGGGGCAGGATCTGCTCCCCAGTTGTTGGAGTAGACATCCCCCAGATCTGTTTCTGAACTGCAGTGTGCAGTAGGCAGGACTGGAGCACTCCCACTGAGAGACGAGCCACTGTGGATTCCTCTGTAGAAACTACATTCTGGAAAGTGCTCTCCATGGTGTCTCCTATCACCCCTTGTGCAGGCTCACAAAATACAGTTTGGGGCGCTGCCCTCAGCCCCACTTCAACCATGGAAATTCAGGTGGTTGGCCTGGGTGTCCCTTAGGCACTGAGCTCACAAAGCCATTAGCGCGGACCCACTGGTTCAGAACCACTGAGGTCAGGCACCAGAATTGCTGTAGTCATACATCTGGACTCGCCACGGGAGCTATTGAGTTAGCCCAGACCTCAGCCCTACCTCTACATGTTCCCACAGAGCCTTCAGCTGCTATTGCTGAACCCGACCTACCCACCGGAGCTCCAGTAATCTGATTGGATATCCCCCAGGCACTAAGTTTACAAAGCTGCCAGTGGCACATAAATCTGCAGATTGCACAGCTGCTGGGACACAGCTCAGATTTTAGCCCTGCTTTTGAAGTCACGTGGCCCTTGAGGATCAGCTTGGATTTTAGCCCTGGCTACATGTGTGGACAACCTGCCAATGCTTGCATGCTTTCAGAGCTTGTAAAGGTGGAGCTGTACCCACCATAAGAATGAGGCTGCTCTGATGGGCGCTGCCTCTCCCTTCAAGTATGCACATTAACAATGGGGCTTCAATGGCAGACACAAGCTCCTTCCTGTGTACATCCCCAGTTGCTGCTTGGACCGCATTCCAGACTTTTCAGGCTATCTCTGTATAGCCAACCCCAGTGCTCTTCCCAGGTCTGTCCTTTGAAACCCAAGTTTTAGCACCCAGCCCTTACACACAGTAGCAGATTTATTTCTTGGGCTGGGGGGTGCAGGGAGGTGACAAGGATCCCCTATACTGGTCTCTCTCTGTTTGCCTGCCATAAGCTGACTGCTGTGCTCTTCTCTGAGCCTCTGAAGTTCCATTTCTGTCCCAGCTCATCTCCCAGTTGTTGAAGGAGGTTTCTAGGATGAAGGAACCTTTCCTCTTTCACAGCTCCCTTCCAGGGTTGCTGGTCTCATCCCATTTTTTTTTTTTTTTTCCCTTTATTTCATCCTTCTTGGTTACATGGTGATCTTTCTTGTGATTTTGGTTTCATGAGATCGTCTGCCAGCATTCAGCAGTTATTCTGTGAGAATTGTTCCCACATGCAGTTGTATTTTTGATGTATTTGTGGGAGGAGGTGAGCTCCAAATCTTTCTATTTCACCGTCTTGATCCAGCCCCCCTCAACTCTTTCCTATTCTGTTTCTTTTGGATGGAAATAACTAAACAACAACAATATATAAAATCCATCTGGTCTAATGTGCCATTTAAGGCCAGTTTCCTTAATGATTTTCTGTCTGGATGATCTGCCCGTTGATGTAAGTGGGATGTTAAAAGTTCACTATTATTACTGTGCTACTGCCAGTTTTTCCCTTTGGGTTTACTAATATTTGTTGTATGTCTTTTAGGTGCTCTTTTGTTGGGTCATATATATTTATAATTATTATACCTTCTTGTTGGATCGGTCCCTTTGTCTTATGTATTGTCCTTTGTCACTTGTTACAGTCTTTGTTTATTTATTTATTTTTTTTTTTTTTTACCCAATCAAATTTTAATTTTTTATTTATTTATTTTTTTTTATTTTTTTTTTAATTTTATTTTATTTTTAAACTTAACATAACTGTATTAGATTTGCCAAATATCAAAATGAATCCGCCACAGGTATACATGTGTTCCCCATCCTGAACCCTCCTCCCTCCTCCCTCCCCATTCCATCCCTCTGGGTCGTCCCAGTGCACCAGCCCCAAGCATCCAGTCTTTGTTTAAAAGCCTATTTTGACTGACAGAAATATAGCTACCAGCTTAATTTTGGTTTCCATTTGCATAGAATACCTTTTTTTGTCCCCTCACTCTGTTTGTCTTTAGATCGAAGTAAATCTCTTGCAGACAACAAATAAATGGTTCTTCTTTCCCATCCTTTCAACTACTCTATGTCGTTTGGCGCATTTAGTCTATTTACATTTAAAGTAATCATTGATGGGTATGTACTTATTGCCATTTTGTTCATTTGTTTTTTTTTATTTTTGTAGTTTTTTGTTCCTTTCTTTTTTTGCTCTTTTCCCTTGTGACTTGATGACTATCTTTAGTGTTATGTTTGGATTCCTTTCTCTTGTGTGTGTGTGTATCTATTATATATTTTTGATTAGCAGTTGCCATAAGGTTATATATAACAACATATTTTTTTAAGTTGATGATCTCTTAGGTTCAAATACATTCTAACAACCCTGCATTTTCACTCCTTCCCCACAACATTGAACAGTTTGGTGTCATACTTAACATTTTTTATTTTGTATATCCCTTTACTATGTATTGGTATATAAATGATCTTACTACTTTTGTCTTTTAATCTTCCTACTAGCTTTATGAGTGGTTGGTTTACTACCTTTACTCTATGTTTGTCTTTACCAATGAGATTTCTTCCCTTTGTAATTTTTAAATTTCTGGTTGTGGTCTTTTCTACTTAGAGAAGTCCCTTTAACTTTTCCTGCAAAGCCAGCTTAATGGCAATGAACTCTTTTAGGGTTTGCTTATCTGTAAAACTCTTTGTCAGTCCTTCAAATTTGAATAATAACCCTGCCAGCTAGAATATTCTTGGTTATAGGTGTTTTCCTTTCATCACTTTAAATATACTGTGCCACTTCCTTCTGGCCTGCAAAGTTTCTGCTGAAAAGTCAAGCTTATTGTTGTAGGAGAGTTCCCTTATGCATAAGTAGTTGCTTTCCTTTTGCTGCTTTTGTTATTCTATCTACGTCTTTAATTTTTGCCATTTTAATTATAGTATGTGTTGGTGTAGGCCAATTTGGATTCATCTTTTTGAGGACTCTCTGTGCTTGTTAGATCTGAATTTTGTTTTTCCTTTCCCAGGTTAGGGAAGTTTTCAGTTATTATTTCTTCAGATAAGTTCTCTGTCCCCTTCTGTCTCTTTTCTCCTTCTGGGACCTCTACAATACAAATTTTAGTATGCTTTATGTTGTCCCAGAGATTTCTTAAACATCCCTCATTTTTAAAAAATGTTTGTTTTTCTTTTTGGCTGTGCTATGCACGGACTTTTCTCTAGTTGCAGCAAGTGGGGGCTGCTCTCTAGTTGCGGTGCACAAGCTTCTCATTGATGTGGCTTCTCTCGTTGCAGAGCACAGGCTCTAGGGGCTTTCAGTGGTTTAGGCTCCTGGGCTCTAGAGGGTCAGTTCAGTAGTTGTGGCACTTGGGCTTAGTTGCCCCTTGGTATGTGGGATCTTCCCAGATCAGGGGTCAAACCCATGTTTCCTGCTTTGACAGGCAGATTCTTTACCACAGAGCCACCGGAGAAGTCCACACTCCTCATTTTTTAAGAATTCTTTTTTGATTTCCACTACTGTCTTCCACTGATCTGTTCCTCTGTAGCATCTTATCTACTGTTGATTCCTTCTAGTATGTTTTTTATTTCGGTTATTATATTCTTCAGCTCTGTTTGTTTCTACTTTGTGTCTTCTAACTGTTGAAATCTCACTGTATTCATCCATTATTTTCCTGAGTTCACTGAACATCTTTATGATCATTAGATTGAATTCTTTATCAGGTAGATTGCATATCTCCTCTTAGTTCTTTTACTGAGGTTTTGTCTTGTTTTTGTTTTTGTTTTTGTTTTTTTCTCATTTGCAACATATTCCTCTGTCTCCTCATTTTGCCTAATTCTCTGTTTATTTGTGTGTATTAGACTGGTCACTTCTCAGTCTTGGAGAAGTGACCTTATGTAGGAGACATCCTATGGGGCCCAGCAAGACATTTCCCTCTGATCATTAGAGTTATATGCGCTAGCAGTGCCTTATATGTGGGCTCTTCTGTTGTAGAGAGGCCAACTGCTATGGGCACATGGTAGGCAAGCCTGGCCCTTAGCCTGGTTGGCTGCCAGGCCTTGCCTCATGCAGAGGCTGCTGGCCCATTTGTGAGTGAGACTGATTCCTGGGGCTGCTGACTACAGGGTCCAGGGAGTTCCAAGGGTGGTTCTGGCCAGCTGATGGGCAGGGCTGGGTCCTGGGGCTGTGTCTGTCCACTGGTAGGCAGGTAAAGCTGTGATGCTAATAAGCTAGAGAAAGGACACCAATATGGCACTCACCAGCACCAGTGTCCTCCTGGTAGAAGGAGTTCCCCCAAATGGCTTCTGCCTGCATCTGTGTCCCCAGAGCATTTCCCCTTTGCTTTCTGCCTCTCTGGGAGGTACTGTAAGATCAACAAGTGTGTCTGACCCAGGTCCCTTTCAATGTATTGCCTCTGTACTGGGACTTGGAGCATGTGAGATTTTGTGTGAGACCTTTAAAAGTGGAATTTCTGTTTCTTTGAGCCCTCCAGCTCTCCTAAACTTAAGCTCTGCTGGTCTTCAAAGCCAGACATTCTGGGAATTCATCTTCCCAGTGCCAGACCCCTAGGCTGGGGAACCCGGTACAGGGCTTAGACTCCTTGCTCCTTGGGAAGAATCTTGAAGATTGTGTTTATCCTCCTGTTTGTGGGTTGTCTCTCCAGGCAAGTGAATCTTGAGTATACTGCATCCCTGCCCCTCCTACCTATCTCATTTTGGTTTCTTCTTTATATCTTTAATTATAGAAAATCATTTCTGCTGGGTTTCAAATTATTCTAATCAATAGTTGCTTTGCAAATAGTAAGTTTGATGTGTCCATGGGAGGAAATGAGGTCAGGCTTTTCCTACTCCCCCCTGTTGGCTTCACCTAATAGCAGACTTTGTATTAGCAATGGGAAATGAGTTCTGTGTCCCCTCTGGTCCCTAAGGACATGCCAATGCTTCAACATTTTCATTTTAAAATCACCAAAGCATATTCATCATGTCAAAAAATAGGGGGGGGGGGAGAAAAGTTGATGCCAAATGCCATACTTTAAAATCCCAGTATGGATTATTCTGAAGTATGGATTATGGATTATTTTGTTATCAAATTCTATGACAAGGCATTACTTATTATACAGTGACACTATTGGTGGGCTAAAATAACAGATTGTGTTAATTTACCAGACTAAGGGTGTATCCTAGTATTCCCAACTCACAGGAAAGCAACCATCAGGAAAAATAGAAAATTTTAAATGAATTATCTCATTATGGAAAAATTTCTTCATGAAATTAAATAATGAAAATGAGTCTGCAATCAAAGCAAGTTTGCAAGTGGCTCATGTGTTAGCCAGGCAAGGAAAACCATTTAGGGATGAGTTAATTAAGTTGTGTTTGATTGTAGCAGCCAGAGAAATGTGCTCAGATGAAAGAAGCTTATTTAAGACTGTTTTAGCCAGAACAGTTGTTCAGAGAGTTGAGAACATTGGGAACAATGTCATAGTCAATTAATAAGCAAGGCAAATAATTTTGAGTGTTTTCTCTTGAATCTTGATGAGTTGATGGATGTTACCAATACTGCTTAGTTGTGGTTTATTCAAGAAGTCAGTTACAAGGTTGAAATGACTGAATAATTAGCCTCTATGAATAGCTTCTATGGCAAAACCTGCAAGAAATAATATTTTCAAAATGAAATTATACACTTCAAATGGGTGAATTATATGATAGATAAGTTGAATCTCAATAAAGCTGTTTTGTAAAAAAATTTTCAAGGTAATTGTGAAAAACAGTATGAACCAAATAAGAATCTCCTCAGGTATGTCATTGCTCTTTACAGCACTGGACTTTACTTCTATCACCAGTCACATCCACAACTGGGTGGTGGTTTGCTTTGGCTCTGTCTCTTCAGTTTTTCTGGAGTTATTTCTCCATTGATCTCTAGTAGCATATTGGGCACTTACTGACCTGGGGAGTTCATCTTTCAGTGTCCTATCTTTTTGCCTTTTCATACTGTTCATGGGGTTCTCAAGACAAGAATACTGAAGTGGTTTGCCATTCCCTTCTCCAGTGGACCATGTTTTGTCAGAACTCTCCACCATGACCCATCCATCTTGGGTGGCCCTACACAGCATGGTTCATAGTTTCATTGAGTTAGACAAGGCTGTGGTCCATGTGATCAGATTGGTTAGTTTTCTGTGATTGTGGTTTTCATTTTGTCTGCCCTCTGATGGAGAAGGATAAGAGGCTTATGGAAACTTCCTGATGGGAGAGACTGACTGAGGGGGAAACAGGGTCTTGTTCTGATGGGCAGGGCCATGCTCAGTGAATCTTTAAACCAATTTTATGTTGATGGGTGGAGCAATAATGGATGCTGTAAAGAGCAATATTGTATAGGAACCTGGAATGTTAGGTCCATGAAGTAAGGCAAATTGGAAATGGTCAAACAGGAGATGGCAAGAGTGAATGTTGACATTCTAGGAATCAGCAAACTAAAATGGACTGGAATGGGTGAATTTAACTCAGATGACCATTACTTCTATGACTGTGGGCAAGAATCCTTTAGAAGCAATGGAGTAGCCATCATAGTCAACTAAAGAGTCTGAAGTGCAGTACTTGGATGCAATCTCAAAAACAACAGAATGATCTTTGTTCATTTCCAAGGCAAACCATTTAATATCAAATTAATCCAAGTCTATGCCCCAACCACTAATGCTGAAGAAGCTGAAGTTGAACGGTTCTATGAAGACCTACAAGACCTTTTAGAACTAACACCCAAAAAAGATGTCCTTTTCACTATAGGGGACTGGAATGCAAAAGTAGGAAGTCAAGAAACACCTGGAGTAACAGGCAAATTTGGCCTTGGAATACGGAATGAAGCAGGGCAAATACTAATAGAGTTTTGCCAAGAGAATGCACTGGTCATAACAAACACCCTCTTCCAACAACACAAGAGAAGACTCTACACATGGACATCACCAGAGGGTCAACACTGAAATCAAGATTGATTATATTCTTTGCAGCCAAAGATGGAGAAGCTCTATACAGTCAGCAAAAACAAGACCAGGAGCTGACTGTGGCTCAGATCATGAACTGTTTAATGCCAAATTCAGACTTAAATTGAGGAAAGTAGGGAAAACCACTAGACCATTCAGATATGGCTTAAATCAAATCCCTTATGATTATACGGTGAAAGCGAGAAATAAATTTAAGGGCCTAGATCTGATAGATAGAGTGCCTGATGAACTATGAACGGAGGTTCATGACATTGTACAGGAGACAGGGATCAAGACCATCCCCAAGAAGAAGAAATACAAAAAGGCAAAATGGTTGTCTGAGGAGGCCTTACAAATAGCTGTGAAAAGAAAAGAAGCAAAAAGCAAAGGAGAAAAGGAAGGATATACTCATTTGAATGCAGAGTTCCAAAAAATAGCTAGGAGAGATAAGAAAGCCTTCCTCAGTGTTCAGTGCAAAGAAATAGAGGAAAACAACAGAATGGGAAAGACTAGAGATCTCTTCAAGAAAATTAGAGACACCAAGGGAACATTTCATGCAAAGATGGGCACAATAAAGGACAGAAATTGTATGGACCTAACAGAAGCAGAAGATATTAAGAAGAGGTGGCAAGAATACACAGAAGAACTATACAAAAAAGATCTTCACGGCCCAGATAATCATGATGATATGATCACTCACCTAGAGCCAGACATCCTGGAATGTGAAGTCAAGTAGGCCTTAGGAAGCATCACTATGAACAAAGCTAGTGGAGGTGATGGAACTCCAGTTGAGCTATTTCAAATCCTGAAAGATGATGCTGTGAAAGTGCTGCACTCAATATGCCAACAAATTTGGAAAACTCAGCAGTGGCCACAGGACTGGCAAAGGTCAGTTTTCATTCCAATCCCAAAGAAAAGCAATGCCAAAGAATCCTTAAACTCCCGCACAATTGCAGTCATCTCACATGTTAGTAAAGTAATGCTCAAAATTCTTCAAGCCAGGCTTCAGCAATACATGAACTGTGAACTTGCAGATGTTCAAGCTGGTTTTAGAAAAGGCAGAGGAACCAGAGATCAAATTGCCAACATCTCTTGGATCATCAGAAAAGCAAGAGATTTCCAGAAAAATATCTGCTTCTGGTTTATTGACTATGCCAAAACTTTTGACTGTGTGGATCACAACAAACTGTGGAAAATTCTTAAAGAGATAGGAATACCAGATGACCTTACCTGCCTTTTGAGAAATCTGTATGCAGGTCAGAAAGCAACAGTTCAAATTGGGCATGGAACAACAGACTGGTTCCAAACAGGGAAAGGACTACGTCAAGACTGTATATTGTCACCCTGCTTATTTAACTTCTATGCAGAGTGCATCATGTGAAATGCCAGGCTGGATGAAGCACAGGCTGGAATCAAGATTGCCAGGAGAAATATCAATAACCTCAGATATGCAGATGACACCACCGTTACAGCAGAAATCGAAGAAGAACTAAAGGGCCTCTTGATAAAAGTGGAAGAGGAGAGTGAAAGTTGGCTTAAAACTCAACATTCAGAAAACTAAGATCATGGCATCTGGTCCCATCACTTCATGGCAAATAGGTGGGGAAACAGTGGAAACAGTGACAGCCTTTATTTTCTTGGGCTCCAAAATCACTGCAGATGGTGACTGCAGTCATGAAATTAAAAGACACTTGCTCCTTGGAAGAAAAGTTATGACCAACCTAGACAGCATATTAAAAAGCAGAGACGTCACTTTGCCAACAAAGGTCCATCTAGTCAAAGCTATGGTTTTTCCAGTAGTCATTTATGGGTGTGAGAGTTGGACCATAAAGAAAGCTGAGCACCGAAGAATTGATGCTTTTGAACTGTGGTGCTGGAGAAGACTCTTGAGAGTCCCTTGGACAGCAAGGAGGTCCAACCAGCCAATCCTAAAGGAAATCAGTCCTGAATATTCATTGGAAGGACTGATGCTGAAGCTGAAGCTCCAATACTTTGGCCACCTGATCCAAAGAACTGACTCATTGGAAAAGACCCTGATGCTGGGAAAGATTGAAGGCAGGAGGAGAAGGGGATGACAGAGGATGAGATGGTTGAATAGCATCACTGACTCAATGGATGCGAGTTTGAGTAAACTCCAGGAGTTGGTGACAGACAGGGAAGCCTGGTGTGCTGCAGTCCATGGGGTTGCGAAGAGTCAAACACAACTGAACGACTGAACTGAACCAAACTGAACAGGTATGTTATAACTGAAGGTGGTAGAAATATGTGTGGAGCAGAAAAAGCTATAGTTGGATTAATTTGCAAAGCTTATGAAAATGTTGCACATTTAAAGCCTATGTCAAAGATAAGGTGTCCATAGGTGCATGGATTTCTCTCTGGGCTTTCTATTTTATTCCATTGATCTATATTTCTGTCTTTGTGCCAGTACCATATGTCTTGATGACTATAGCTTTGTAGTATAGTCTGAAGTCAAGCAGGTTGATTCCTCCAGTACCATTCTTCTTTCTTAAGTTTGCTTTGGCTATTCGAGGTTTTTTGTATTTCCATACAAATTGTGAAATTATTTGCTTGATAGGTATTGCATTGACTCTATAGATTGCTTTGGGTAGTATACTCATTTTCACTATATTGATTCTTCCAATCCAGGAACATGGTATATTTCTCCATCTATGTGTCATCTTTGATTTCTTTCATCAGTGTTTTATAGTTTTCTATATATAGATCTTTTGTTTCTTTAGGTTGATTTATTCCTAAGTATCTTATTATTTTTGTTGCAATGATGAATGGAATTGTTTCCTGTTTTCTCATTGTTAGTGTATAGGGATGCAAGGGATTTCTGTGTGTTAACTTTGTATCCTGCAACTTTACTATATTCATTGATTAGCTCTAGTAATTTTCTGGTGGAATCTTTAGGGTTTTCTATGTAGAGGATCAAGTCATCTGCAAACAGTGAGAGTTTTACTTCTTCTTTTCCAATCTGGATTCCTTTTATTTCGTTTTCTTCTCTGATTGCTGTGGCTAAAACTTCCAAATTCAAGTACTATGTTGAGTAGTAGTGGTCAACCACTTGTCAAAGAATGAAACTAAAACACTTTCCAACACCATACACAAAAATAAACTCAAAATAGATTAAAGATCTAAATGTAAGACCAGAAACTATAAAACTCCTAGAGGAAAACATAGGCAAAATACTCTCTGACATAAATCACAGAAGGATCCTCTGTGACCCACCTCCTAGAGTAATGGAAATAAAAGCAGAAATCAACAAATGGGACCTAATTAAACTTAAAAGCTTTTGCACAACAAAGGAAGCTATAAGCTATAAGGTGAAAAGACAGCCTTCAGAATGGGAGAAAATAATAGCAAACGAAGCAACTGACAAAAAATTAATCTCAAAACTATACAAGCAGCTCCTGCAGCTCAATTCCAGAAAAATAAATGGCCCAATCAAAAACTCGGCCAAAGAACTAAACAGACATTTCTTCAAAGAAGACATACAGATGGTTAACAGACACATGCTCAACATCACTCAAAGACTTGGTAATGCTTCTTAATGAATTCAACTTACAATAACAAGGTAAAACAGCAAATTTTATACTACAGTTAAGTCATCTTAACAGCAATTTAATAGTGTTGTGTAATTTACAAGTGTTGTCAAACTAGTTTCTATATGACCCATGTAGCCAAAATTTAAAATGAGAAGCAAGACCTTCCTATCTGGCCCATTACTGAAAAACTTGGCTGACCCAGATTCAAGTCACAGTCCTAACTGTGCTTCAGAGTCCTAGCTATAATATATGTATTATAATGGTAAATCTTCTTCATGATTTTGAGTAAATTAGTGTGAAGTAAATTGTGTAGAATAGTGGCACATGGTAAGTGCTTTTAAAGTTTAAGTTGTTCTTAATAACTATATTTCTATAGCTCTTCTGAACTATACAGAGTTGTGGTCATTATAAAAGATTATCTGTAGGCAGAGGGAGGTCTTCGGTGAATAGAAATTTCCTTTAAAAGACAGTCCTCTTTAAAATTACTGGAGGAATTTCTACCTTGTCCATCCCTTGCTTTTTTATGTTTTGGTAGCAGCTTTATTGAGATATAATTCACATACCAGATAATTCACTGATTTAAATTCAATGCATCATCACAACCAATTTTAGAACATTTACATCATCCCAGAAAGAAACCCATACTTCTTAACCATCATCCCCTAATCCTATTTGCCTATTTTGGACATTTAATATAAATGGAATTATACTGGGCTTCTCTGGTGGCTCAGATGGTAAAGAATCTGCCTGCAATCCAGGAGACCTGGGTTCAATCTCAGGGTTGGGAAGATTCCCTGGAGAAAGGAATGGCTACCCACTCCAGTATTCTTGCCTGGAAAATCCCATGGACAGAAGAGTTTGGCAGGCAACAGTCCACGGGTTTGCAAAGAGTCAGACATGACTGAATGATAACACTTTCGCTTTCATATGAGATGAGGTCTTTTGTGACTGGTTTGTTTCGTTTAGCATATTATTTTCAAGTTTTAAACATATTGTACTTTATTCCTTTTTATGGAGGAATAATGTTCCATTTATGAATATACCACATTCTATTAAACCATTCATCAGATGATGGAGTTCAGTTGTTTCTATCTTTTGGCTATTGTGAATAATGAACGAACTGTCATGTACAAATTTTTATGTGGACATTTTTTTCATTTCTCCTAGGAATGTATCTGGAAGTAAAATTGCTGCATGAAATGGGAACTCAGCATGAAACAGGACCATATTTTTGTCCAAAGTGGCTATACCATTTTACATCCCTGCCAGCAGTATATGAGGATTCCAGTTCCCCCATATCCTCACCAACTCTTGCAATTACCTGTCTTCTTTATTATAACCATCTTAGTGATGATAAAGTGATATCTGGCTCACTTTTAATTCTCTGGGATGACATATTGGGGAAAACTACTCTTCTCACCACTCCACGCTGGGTTCACGAGGGGACAACACCCTGAGGGCCCAGCCCTGCAAGAGCATGAGGATATTTCCACTAAAACTCAAGTTTTTCTCAGAGGAGAAAAGATTCCCAGAGATTGTGCTCAACTGGTAATTAGTTTTCAATTCACAGACTCACACATTCATACCACCCTCAGAGGGGGCATTATTGAAAAATGAGGAAATATTTTTCAAGGTATGGCCAAAGAGTTACAGGGCATGTATGCTCAGTCACTTCAGTCATGTCCAACTCTTTGTGACCCTATGGACTGTAGCCCGCCAGGCTCCTCTGTCCATGGGATTCTCCAGGTGAGAATACTGGAGTGGTTGCCATGCCCTCCTCCTCCAGGGGATCTTCCTGACCCAGGGATCGAACCCAAGTCTCTTATGTCTCCTACACTGGCAGGCGGGTTCTTTACCACTAGTGCCACCTGAGAAGCCCAAGTTACAGGGCAGATGATCACAAAGCATCTTGACTCAGCAGAAGCCAGGACAAGCTAGCTTCCAGAGAGAAGTTCTATGGACATTGCTGCCCAGCCCCACCTCCTACCATCTGCTCCTCATCTCTGCAATTTTCGGAGACACAAAGGAGCCTTCTAGGGAGAAGGATCAGGGCTACTGGGAGATAGTTACCATAAAGGAAAGAGGAGTCTCCCTGAAGAGGCAGACCCTGCATCACAGCAGGACATCAGAAGGTGCCGGGGTCCAGCCCCAGCAGGATCCAGGGGTACCCTCAGGATGACGGCCTAGGCGAAAGGATAGCAAAGCAGAGAGAGAGGCTTGATCTTCCTTGATTAACACAGAAAGCCAATAAAGCTCCTGTGTTCCAAGGAGTCATCCTGAAAGAAGAACAGAGAGAGAAAAGGAAAAAAGAATGACACAGAGAGACCAAGCTTCGGTGAGCGAGGCCCATGACTATTTTCAAAAGGAACTTTTATACTTTGACTTGTACATAGAGGGAAATGAAAGATGCAAAGTCATACAGAGTCAGCCCAAACATTACATCTGTTTTGTCTTTATCAAAACCAGGATTTTTTCTGCACATCTTTCCCATAAACAATGTTGTGTACAGTATCTTCTGGCCTTGGAGGCCTGTGGACATTTTATAACCCTTTTTTGATAAAGGCTGCTCAACCAGAAAACCTGTTTTCCCTTAAGGTGTTTCTTCTTTATTTCTCCCAGCCTCAGAAAGTACTAAACAGAGTTACATTCTCACGGAGCAAAGGTGCAGTGGGTCACAACAAAGAACCAATTAGCTCAAAGGTCTGATGTGGTTAATTCCAAGGCTGCTACTTGTTTTTCTTACATTCCAACTATGTTAACTAATGCACTCCCAGGTGCACAATGGATAAGGCATATGGGCATCTGGCAGCAAGCATTGGCCCAATAATGAAGCCCTTTACCAGTACTATCTATTCTAATAATTTTTCATCCCTTAAAGGACTCTATGCTCATTAGGACTTTTAGAATGTTTTGGCTTCCCGTGTCTTTCAAGGTTGGGGAGTTGTGAACCATCATGTGTGTTAATTGCAAGGGTATGGATAAACCTGTCAGGCAAGCTAGAATGCCAACAGAGGGGCTTGAATTGAAACAGTCCTATCATGCCCATTAACTAAAGCCCTAAGTTTATTTTTTCCAGAGAAAGGTGGTCAGGGATAGCCCCCTGTTAATGTCAGAAGAGTTGGTGAAAGGCACAAAATAGTAAGACAGATTTTGGTTTTGGGGTGGATGCTCGAGCAGATTCAGGGGGTCCCTTGAGGCCTGATCCAACTTTGCCTGTCAGGTCTCTTCCGCATGATCTTTGTCATGGGTGGAATCTCCCGTGGTGGCTTCCGGCAACAGGGGAGGGTGGTTTCTGGTCCTGCCCTGTATGGTGACTGCTGCCCAGGGTGGAGAGATTTGCCCCCAGAGGAAGTCTGCCAATTGGTGGCTGTTTACTGCATGCCTGCATGCACTGGCCTCTGCTGGGTGTTGTGCTTACTGGGTGCACTTTGCAGAAAGTGTTTCAGGGTAAGGTTTCCTCTTTACGTGCTCCCACCACCCCCCAAGTGTGTCCTGTGTAGCACTTTCACAGTTACCGCAGAAATGTAAATTTCAGTTCATTGCTCTGTTCTCTAGAGTCAGAAATAACACCTGACATTTGTAGATGCTCTAAAGTATTTGCTGAATGAGGATAAAAACTGAAGTCGACACTGGCTCATTGAACCCAAGCATAGTACCTCACTGTATATATTGTTTTGTAGTTTATTTATGCCTAGTAAATATAGTATTGTTGAAAATTTCCTTTGTCCTAGTGACTATGTAGTATTCTTCTCACAAACTCCCCAAATTTGTCTTGACCAGGCTCTAGGTTTTGGACATTTACATAGTTGAAAATTTGTAAGCACAGGCTGTAGGTGAGCAGGCTTCAGTAGTTGCAGCACATGGGCTCGGTAGTTGCTACTTGTGGGCTCTAGAACATTCAGGCTTCAGTAGTTGTGGTGCATGGGATTGGTTGCTCTTTGGCACATGGAATCTTCCTGTACCGAGGATTGAACCCATGTCTCCCTCGTTGGAAGGTGGATCCTTAACCAGGGAAGTCCCAATATTATTATTGAGCACAAGTCTCACTGTTTCTTAGGAGAAATTCTTAGAATGGAATGGAACATTGCTGGGTGGAATGATAGGTCTGTTGTTAAAGGTCTGCAATGCATATTGCCAAATTTCCCTTCCCCCAAAGACTCTGTGTGAAACCTATTTCTCACACACATTGTCCTTGGCAAGTGCCGTCATTCTCTTCATCTTTTCAGTGAACTAGGCCCACAGAGTATCTCATTGATTCCTGAAGCTATGCAGCCTCTCAGGAGATTGCTTATGAATGCCTTCCCAAGTTTTATTTAAAATTTGTCATAAAGAAAACTGTTCCCGAGAAAGCCAGATCAAAGATTCCTTCTTGAAAGAGACATTTTATAGGTGACGAAGAAAAACAGCAACCAAAATGAATGTCTGGTGAAAGATCACTGGGAAAGTTGAAGGTCAAGTTTGAGCCTTGAATGTCAGGTTAAATGTCATTACATTCTCCCTAGACTGACAGTCAGCTGGGGGGCAACTTCCCTGGAACAGGTGCTTATCTGAAAATAACTCAGTTATCAGAAAGGAACTCAGAGTCCAGCTCCAATGCAGGCTTGGTGCAGTCTTCTCTTTTACTACTTTCATGTGACATTTGCCATGTTATTGATATTTCCTATTTCTTTTTCAGTTCATTTACCTGTTTGCTTCCCCCACTACCCTACTTTTAAAGACCATTTTCCTCTACATGCATGCAGTGATGTGTCCTAGCGTTGTGTGGGTTCTTGACAAACCATATATCATCTCTACTTTTGTCTTCCATAATCTGTCTTCTTGAAACTGACTTATTTTTTTTCAAGACCTAAATAAATTTAGTTCTAAAATAAACTTTACATCACCTGAAATAAAAAAAAACTAGTTTCGTTTTCCATGAATAGAAAGTCCCCATAAAATAAATACAATTAAAGTGTGATTGGATTCTGGGTGGGTATCTATGATTGTCAAAGGCTCTTTGAGCAATTCTCTTCCTTGTAATGGGAAACAATGCAAGAAAGAGATATGCTAGCAATAGATGAGATTTCACAATCAGAATGACTGAAATAAATTTGAGAATGCAGTTACCTCTCCCCTCTAAGTAAGCCAATGTTCTCCAGTACTGTGTCCACAGATGACTTAAAATCATCTGTTTACCTTGGGCACAGTGGCTGTCACACCCGAGCATGCATCAGCGTTTCCTGGAGTCTTGTTAAAACACAGATCACTGATTCATTAAGTCTGGGCTAGCACTTGAAATGTGCATTTTTAAAAAGATCCAAGCCATGCTGGTGCTGCAGGTCCAGATCACAGACTCCAAGAAGCACAGGCCTCACTGCATCACCTCTCACTTTAGGAAAAACTGGCTGGAGAGGGCCAGCAGGTGCAAACCTACTCCATTCATTGTGACTATTTTCCTCTCAAAGTGCAACAAGCCCAGGTCCAGCTATAGCATCCAGAGAGCAGTGCTATAGTCTCTCTAGAACCACTCACTTCCTCTAGAAGGAAAACTGAATTACAGTGTGTGACCAGAAGAGAGATTTATGGCCTTCATAAAACCTCCCCACAATCAAGGAGCAGAGGAGGAAGTAGGTGAGAAGCCTTCCTTGGGAAAGCCCCTCTCTATGACTTCTCCCAGAGCTGAATTTCCTGAAGACTGATAATCAAATGGAATTAAGGAGTTCACAAAATTTGACTCTCCATGATGCAAAAAAAATTGTTTTTGAGAACTGACTAAACTCAGTGAGATGAGTAGATAAGTGATTGTGGAATTTTACAAGCCAACCTTCTAAAGTTAATGCCTCCCTCTTTTGAAGGCCAAGGTGTTTGAAACTTAGCTCCAGTGATAGAATGCCCATGTGTCAGCATTGGAATCTTCCTCTGAGCCCTTGACATCAACTGTGTGTGAGAATAGAAAATCTCAAGAGAGCTCAACCATAATACTGCCTCCCAACAATTCAAAGCACGTTAATTGGTCCATGTTTCCCTCTAGGGTTGGCCCTGCTGCTGCTAAGTTGCTTCAGTCGTGTCCGACTCTGTGCGACTCCATAGACGGCAGCCCAAAGTCTCCCCCATCCCTGGGATTCTCCAGGCAAGAACACTGGAGTGGGTTGCCATTGCCTTCTCCAGGGTTGGCCCTAGAGGGGACCATTTAAAGAAGTTTACTGAAGTACATGAAGCATAGTTGATTTACAATGTTGTGTTAATTTCTGGTGTATCACAGAGTTATTCAGTTTTATGTGTATTTATATATTTTCCATATTCTTTTCTATTATGGTTTATTATAGGATATTGAATATATTTCCCTGTGCTATACAGCAAAACCTTGTTGTTTATCTAATTTATATACAGTAGTTTATTAACCCCAAACTCCTAATATATCCCTCTCCACCCCTTTCTCCTTTGGTAACCATAAGTTTGTTCTCTATGTCTGTGAGTCTGTTTCTATTTTGTAAATAAGTTCATTTGTGTCACATTCTAGATTCCACATGTATGTGATATCATATTTGTCTTTCTCTGACTTATTTCACTTAGTACAATAATATCTAGGTTCATCCATGTCACTGCAAATTACATTATTTCACTTTATGGCTGAGTAATATTCCATTGTCTATGTATACCACATCTTCTTTATCCATTCATCTGTTGATGGACATCTAGGCTGCTTCCATGTCTTTATTATTATAAAGAGTGCTGCTAATGAACATTGGAGGTGCATGAATCTTTTGGAATCTGTTTTCTCCAGACATATGCCCACCAGTGGGATTAGTTGGGTCATATGGAAATTCTATTTCTGTTTTTTAAGGAACCTCCATATTGTTCTCCATAATGGCTTGACCAATTTACATTCCCACCAACAGTGTAGGAAGGAGAACCCTGTTTTTTTTCCACACACTGTCACAGTAGAAGAAATGCTCTCCTTTACTGCTGTATCTAGGCTTCCCTTATGCCATGTATCATTCGCTGCATCAAGGATAGTCACCACAGTTATTGCTCTGTTCTTTGATTTATTTGACTGGAATGGGTCTTAGTTGCAGCACTCAGGATCTTTGTTGCATCCCGTGGGCTCTTTCACTGGGGGCACACGGCCTGTCTAGTTACAGCTCACAGACTCTGGAGCAGGCAAACTCAGCAGTTGTGGGGTGTGGGCTTTCGTTGCTCCAAGATACGTATGGGATTCCCTGACCAGGGATTGAACCGGCATCCCTGCATTGCAAAGCAGATTCTTAACCATTGGACCACTGGGAAAGTCCGTATTCCTCTGGTCTTGACTATGAAATGTTCCTTTTAATTTTTTATAATAAACATAATAGTGTAACAAATGTATTTGCACATATAATTTTCCCTTCAGTTGAAAATATTTCCTTAGGATACATGCCTAGAAGTGGATTTCTCAGTCAAAAGCTAAGGATATTTTGAGGGCTCTTAATATTTGAGGCTAAATTGCTTTTGGGTATGGACCTAACAGAAGCAGAAGATATGAAGAAGGGGTGGCAAGATTACACAGAAGAACTATACAAAAAAGATCTTCACAACCCAGATAATCATGATGATATGATCACTCACCTAGAGCCAGACATCCTGGAATGTGAAGTCAAGTGGGCCTTAGGAAGCATCACTATGAACAAAGCTAGTGGAGGTGATGGAATTCCAGTTGAGCTATTTCAAATCCTGAAAGCTGATGCTGTGAAAGTGCTGCACTCAATATGCCAGCAAATTTGGAAAACTCAGCAGTGGCCACAGGACTGGCAAAGGTCAGTTTTCATTCCAATCCCAAAGAAAAGCAATGCCAAAGAATCCTTAAACTCCCGCACAATTGCAGTCATCTCACATGCTAGTAAAGTAATGCTCAAAATTCTCCAAGCCAGGCTTCAGCAATACATGAACTGTGAACTTCCAGATGTTCAAGCTGGATTTAGAAAAGGCAGAGGAACCAGAGATCAAATTGCCAACATCTCTTGGATCATCAGAAAAGCAAGAGATTTCCAGAAAAATATCTACTTCTGGTTTACTGACTACGCCAAAACTTTTGACTGTGTGGATCACAACAAACTGTGGAAAATTCTTAAAGAGATAGGAATACCAGATGACCTTACCTGCCTTTTGAGAAATCTGTATGCAGGTCAGAAAGCAACAGTTCAAATTGGGCATGGAACAACAGACTGGTTCCAAACAGGGAAAGGACTACGTCAAGACTGTATATTGTCACCCTGCTTATTTAACTTCTATGCAGAGTGCATCATGCGAAATGCCAGGCTGGATGAAGCACAGGCTGGAATCAAGATTGCCAGGAGAAATATCAATAACCTCAGATATGCAGATGACACCACCCTTATGGCAGAAATCGAAGAAGAACTAAAGAGCCTCGTGATGAAAGTGAAACAGTTGGCTTAAAACTCAACATTCCGAAAACTAAGATCATGGCATCTGGTCCCATCACTTCATGGGAAATAGATGGGGAAACAGTGACAGCCTTTATTTTCTTGGCCTCCAAAATCAGTGCAGATGGTGACTGCAGCCATGAAATTAAAAGACACTTGTTCCTTGGAAGAAAAGCTATGACAAACCATATTAGACAGCATATTAAAAAGCAGAGACATTACTTTGCCAATAAAGGTCTGTCCAGTCAAAGCTCTTGTTTTTCCAGTAGTCATGTATGGATGTGAGAGTTGGACCATAAAGAAAGCTGAGCGCTGAAGAATTGATGGTTTTGAACTGTGGTGCTGGAGAAGACTCTTGAGAGTCTCTTGGACTGCAAGGAGATCCAACCAGTCCATCCTAAAGGAGATCAGTCGTGAATATTCATTGGAAGGACTGATGCTGAAGCTGAAGCTCCAATACTTTGGCCACCTGATGCGAAGAACTGACTCACTGAAAAAGACCCTGATGCTGGGAAAGATTGAAGGGGGGAAGAGAAGGGGACAACAGAGGATGAGATGGTTGAATGGCATCACTGACTCTATGGACATGAGTTTGAGTAAACTCTGGGAGTTGGTGATGGACAGGGAAGCTTGGCGTGCTGCAGTCCATGGGGTCACAAAGAGTTGGACACGACTGAGCGACTGAACTGAACTGAATATTGGCTGCTGAATTGCCTTTGGGGGAGGGGGGATGTAGAACTGACCAGCATGTTAAATTACATATACCCTCACCAGAAATGATTATTATCAATGTGAATATTTTAAACAGATGCATGTCATTTCATTTCTGTTCTGGTTAGCAGCATGTCTTTAAAATGAGTGTAAAGTTGAGTACTTTTCCCACATTTCTTAATGAATTTTATTTTCCCTTTCTGAATAATTTGATTATGTCAGCCAACTTTTGGAAAATAAATTATGATGAGTCTGAAGACCCAGAACAGTGTCTTATTTACTTGCATTCTGTGCTCCCTGAACCTTCAACAAACTGGATGACATTAGTCCATTCTTTCCTTTAATCCATAAATATTTACTGAGCACCGGCTGTGTGCCAGTGTTCTGGCTGCTGGAGACGGAGGAGTGAATGAGGCAGGGAAGCTCTTGTGGGCAACAGACACTCAAACCAACAGAGACAAAGTCATTTCATACATGGTGAGAACATGGAGGAAATGAGCTGCAGATGGATAGTCAGGTGGCTCTCTTAGAGGAGACCACAGAGAACCCCCCTGTCATTCACCTCTTTAAAAAAAAAAAAAAAAAAAAAGCCATCTCTACGGCTTCCTGTTTTGCACTCCCTGCAGAATCAGTCCTCAGTCTGCCTCTCTGACATCACCTCCTTCCAATCTCCTCCTAAACAACAGTGCTCCTCAAACACCAGACTCGTTCTCATTGCTCCTTCTGCCTTCAAAGTTCTTCTCCTATGTTTAAATGGCAGCCTCTTTCTTAATATCAAGTCTGAGTTCAGATATCAACTCCCATGAGAAGATTCTGCTTACTGTCCTATATAAAGAAGTACCTTCTAACCCACCAGTCACCATCCTGTTGTGTTTTATTTTCTTCATAGCATTTATTAATTGCTCTGAAATTAATTGTTTGCTGCCCAGCCCTTTGCCTCTATAAACTCCAGGCGCATAGGAACCATTGCCCTCTTGTCCACTGCTTCAGTGATGTGTCTGATAAATACACAGAACTGCCCCAGACATCTGATATCAATCCCTGACTTTATTCCTGTAAAGTATCCATTAGGTGAAAAGTTAATTTCAGTAGATAAGAATGCCAGGATTGGCAATGGTTTTTGTCAAAACATCACCAGTTAAACACTTGAGTTGGGAATATTGCTTTTCCACAAGGCATTTCTCTGGGGATGGTTTACTAAAATAGGAAAATAACTGATAACTTTATTTATTATCCAAATAGGATATTAATAGTATTAGTGAATCTGAGAAGACTATATATCAAGGGACTAGAATTAGTGAGAAGTAGTTAAGGGCAGTTAAAATTTCTTGCAACATTTGATCCTGTAGGCAAAAAATTCTGTGGGCCAGTTATTTAATCCTGATAGAGATTTTTGGTTTCTAATGATTCCCCAAAGCCTTGGAGTGTTGATGCTGTGGAATCAAAGTAGCTGAAGAGGGGCTCTTGACGAATCAGATTCAAATCCTAAATGTCTTTGACTCAGCACTCTTCTGTTTGCCCTATGTCTGAATATTCAGATATAATTTTAAATTAACACATCCTGTCCATCTCTATAGATAATAGATCATTGATAAGGCCTCTGCTGAAGTATAGTTCTGTGGTAACCAAGTAATTACAGGTAAACTTAGCTCTTTTTAGCTGTTTCTGCGTCATCACCTACATATCACATTGTTTTTATGGGAAAGTGGCATCTGTGTTTTTGACTTATAGGTAAATACAAAAAATATAGCTGGTGTGGTGCTAATATCACCCCTTTTCCTTGCCCAGGAATCATGTGAGAAATGAGACAGAATATGGCAAATGGAGACAAATATCACTTGCAATAGGAGCTTATTTTGGAGACTTTGATTTGGGGGCCTCCTTATTTAAAATATTTACTTATTTATGACCGTGTTGAGTCTTGGTTGCATCGGGTGGCCTCTTCGTTGCAGTGCTTGGGCTTCTCTCTAGTTGTGGCCTGCAGGCTCCAGAGCACATAAACTCTGTAGTTTGCAGCACGTGGGCTCTCTAGTTGAGAACTCATGTGAACTCAACATGTGAACTCAGTAGTTCTGGCCCATGGGCTTAGTTACTCCATAGCATGTGGGATCTCTGTTCCCTGATCAGAGATCAAACCCTGTCCCCTGCATTGCAAGGCAGATTCTTAACCACTGGACCACCAGGTAAGTCCCTGATTTAGGGCTAATACTGAATCCTGACCCTCCCTGTTACAACAGTCCTGAGTGGGGCTCTGGGAGAGTCCAGGTGCTCTCCCAGAAGGGAAAGGCAGGATCAGAGGTTAGTATTCCTGGTTTATTCTTCTGAGATAGGTCAGTACACCTCACTTGGGACAGAGTGAATAAGGGCTCTGAGAGGCCAGGAGCATGGCACTTATTGAGCTGCTCCACATGGAAGGAAATATCAGCAATGAGCAAGAAGAATTTCCCCTCCTGAGAAGGTCTAATGGATTTGTCTCTGTAGTCCTAGAGTGTTGCCGGCTGGTGTGGCCTGGGTTCAAAAAGGCCTAAGAAAGGATGACTGTGGATTCATGCTTTCAGGACTGCCTGACCTTCTTGTTGCTCACGTTTTGCCAGGGAAGAGTCAGGAAGGCAGATGCCTAGCAGATCTGCATTTCTTCCTGGTCACACTTTCTTGTGTCCTCAGTAGGGAATTGGAGTAGAAAGCCACGGCAGATACTGACACTGTTGTAGTAGAGTTCCATTAGCAGACATTGGCAGTAGGAATCTGTGTACAGTACTCTCTTGATGTCTTGAACCCAGGAAAAGGTAGAGCAGTGGGCTCTTCCTGTTTATGAAACAGGATTTGAGACGCAGCAGCTAATTATGTGACCTCAGGCTACTTTCTTAATTTTCTTAAAATCCTGGTTAGCCTTTTGTAAAGTGAATGTATTATGTAGAAATGCCATGTAAAAATGGTGGAAAGGGAGAACATATTTGTGAGACATATATAAAGAACACTGACAACTCAAAAATAAGGAGACAAACTGGTCCACTAAAAATGGACAAATGATTGATTTGGAGCAAATATTTTTAAGAGACATGAGTAGCTAATAAGCACATGATAAAAGGCTCCGTATCATTTGTCATCAGGAAATGCAAATTAAAACCAAAGTGAGATACCACTACATACCCTTTAGAATGGCTAATATTATAAAAACTGGTAATAACCAAGTGTTGGCAAGGCTGGAAGCAACTGGAACTTCTATGTTACTGATGGGAATGTAAAATGGAACAACTCTGGAAAACAATTTAGGATTTATTATAAGTTAAAAACATACCTATCATATGATGTGGTCTTTCCACACCTAAGTATTTACCCAAGAGAAATGAAAGCATATGACCACACAGAAACTTGTGTTTAAATACTCATAACATCTTTATTTGTAATAGTCAAAACCTGGAAACAACATAAACGTCCATCAACAGGTGAATAGATAAACCATGGTATGTCCAGCATATCTACACAATGGAATATTGTTCAGAAGTAGAAAAAAACCGAACTATGAAATATATACAATAATATGGATGAATCTCAAAATAATCATGCCGCGTCAAAGAAGCCAGATCAAAAAATAAACCCCTCCAAACCCAGTACTTTGGCACCAACATTTTGGCCACCTGGTGCAAAGAGCTGACTCATTGGAAAAGACCCTGATGCTGGGAGGGATTGATGGCAAAAGGAGAAGGGGGCAACAGAGGATGAGATGGTTAGATAGAGTCAGTGACTCAATGGACATGAATTTGAGCAAACTCCAGGAGATAGTGAAGGACAGGGGAGCCTGGTGCGTGCTGCAGTCCAGGGGGTCACAAAGAGCTGGACACAACTTGGCGGCTGAACCACAGCAACAAACCCAGTACATCTGTATGACTCCTTTGTATAAAATTCTAGAAAAGACAAATTAATCTGTAGTGACAGAAAGCAGATCAGTGGTTACGTTAGACTGCAGGTATGGGAAAGGTTGAACACAAGAAAACTTTTGGGAATTATAAGAACATTTGATATCTTGATTGTGCTGATGGTTTCATGGGTGTGTGTACATGTCAAAAGGCTTCCCAGGTGGCTCTAGTGGTAAAGAACCTGGCTGCCAGTGCAGGAGATGTAAGAGACATGAGTTTAGTCCCTGGGTCGGAAAGAGCCCCTGGAGGAGGTCATGGCAACCCACTCCAGTGTTCTTGCCTGGAGAAGCCCATGAATACAGGAGCCTGGCAGGCTACAGTCCACAGTGTCGCCAAGAGTTGGACAGGACTGAAACAAGTTAACATATACACGCACACATGTCTAAGCTTTAAACATGTTCCATTTACATAAAGTATACCTCAATAAAATTGTAAAAGAAAGCAAAAACAAGTAGGGAAGGAAGAAGAACTGATACACAGTAATAAGGAAGAATTTCACAAACAGTGTGCTGAGGGGGAGAAGCCAGACACTGAAATAGCACATATCATACGACTCCATTTATATACAATTCCAGAAAAACCAAACTAATCTCCAGTGACAGAAAGCAGGTCTGTACTTGCCTGGGTTAGAGGGTGGAGGAAAGAATGGACTGCAAAAGGGCAAGAGGAAACTTTTGGATGTGATAGAAAAGTTCTGTATCTTGATTGTAATAGTGGTTTCACATGAATATACATCTATCAAAGCTCATTGAGTTTTATACTTTAAATGGATTCATGTATTGAAGTAAATTATATCTACCTCAATAAAGTGAGTTTAAAAAGAATTTTAAAATGCCTTTGTTTAACTCTCGCTTCCAGGAATCATTCAAGCTGAGAATAACACAAAACATATGGGCCTGAGAGGTATCTTTGCTTGGGAAAAATACTTAAACAGGCCTCTCTGCTATGTAAGAGTTAATCCCAAATCCTATTCCTGAATGAAGACTTTGGGGACAACAGGGAACTCACCTGCTGTGTAATAACATAAAAATTTTTGCTTTCACTAAGGTTAGAATTAACATTCTGGCTAATATTCACGAGGTGTTACTGGCTTCATTCCTCTGCCTAGGGCCAAATTGCAAAGGGAGTTGGGGTCCTGGATTTTTAAAGAGGGAGGATTGGATTAAAAAGACCCTCATCCAGTACTTCCCTGGTGGTCCAGGGGCTAAGACTCTGTGCTTCCAATGCAGGGGGCACAGGTTCGATCCCTGGTCAGGGAACTAGATCCCACATGCCGCAACTGAGTTTGAAACCCACAACTAAAGATCCCCCATGCCACATCCCAAGTGTCACAACTAAGACCCAGCACAGCCAAATATATATATATATATGTTTTTTTAAGAGTTAGCAAAGTTTAAAAAAAAAAAAAAAGACTCTCATCCAAGAGATAAACTGGTTCCTGAAACGTGAGAGGTCAGGGGCTAAGGAGCAAGAGGTGAGTAGGGGACCTTCGAGGGGGGACGTGGCTTGTGAACAAGCAGGAGTCACGATACCAAGTAACCTGTTTTGAGTTGTTCTCTTCCTTTCCCTCCTTGACCTGCCACCCACAAGCTCTCAGTAAAGTTAAATGCTACAACCTTATATTAACTGCTTTTGAGAACATTAGTGGGGGGCCATGTCCAGTTACAGTGATATGTGGGGAGCCAGGGAAACTTGGAGACATGAATACACAGTTGTTGGAAGTGGTCATCAAAGAGACCCACAGTAGTGATCCACAGCAAAAGGTGATAAAAGCTCAGCAACAAACAGTCAGGGGAAAGACATGAGGACACCTCAGGGATTCTCAGAACTACAGCTGGAGGAAACTGGATTTCCCGCACTCCATCGCAGCACGAGGGGCCCAGACTCTCTTACTGGGTGTTTAGACGAATGTGACGTCCTAAAATGTGATAACTTGGGGATGTTTGGGATATAAAGACATTAACATTCCCCCCTTCACCCCATAATCTCCCAAGGACGTTTGGATGGACTGTCCTGAGTTATTTTGGACTATGAGACAGAAAAAATAATCCGTAAGGTCTGGTTCACCTCTTTGTTCTCAAAAGCTTGAGAGAGACCTATGTTATACGACCAAACCCTAACTAGAAATTGCCTCTGTTGGGTTTGACGTCAGTTGATGACTGGACTTTGAACCCGAGAGAGAGTTTAAAAGAAAGGTAGCTGGAGGCAAATCATTTCCTTCCTGGATTACCTAGCGAGAACATCCAAAATGAAAGCCTTCGCTCACCTCACTCTTCTTGCCCTCCTTTTTCCAGCCTTAGGTAAGGAACCCTTAAAATTTTTTCATTCCTTTAGTCCTGTTTGTTGTCTCTGAGATAGAATCAGCAGGTTTAAGCTACTAATTCCCACCGCCCCATTAGGTGGACTGTGTTGTGGATGAAGTTTCCTAGGGGCTCAAAGGCACAAGGCATTTCAGTCTGTGATGAAGGCAGATAGAACAGTAGTGAAAAGAAATTTCTGGACTAGGATTTGGAATTCAGAGAGCCTGGGATTTGCCCTTGAAAGTCCTGAGGCCAAACAAAAGCAATTTAGTAGTTCCAAGAGCTCAGTGCCCTAGAATCTCCTTCTGTTTAATCCCCAAATGTCATTTGGGTCCTAATGCAGAGCATGGACCTGGTTTAATCCCTGAATGTGGCATCAAGAGTTTTCTGCCCCTTATACTTGGGAATTAGCGTTTATCTCTGGGCAAATCCCTTAATCCTCTGAGTATTGGTGGCACTTCTGTCAAATGTTGATGCTCATATCTGTTCCACAGACACAGATGGGCACAGGTAAGCCCTTGATAAGTGGGAGTAACAGCAGGAGCAGGGTAGCAGCAGTCAAAATGGCCAGCTGGTCAACTGTTCTCTTGTTCCTGGAAGGACACTTGCCTATGACTGACTGGTTAAACCAAGCCCTGTTCAAGGTGAAGAGCCAGATTCTACCATCCAGGGGTGTCCAGACCCAAGGGGAAATCCGATAGCATCTTCAGCAGTTTTCTATATCCAAAGGTTTAGGAATAGCTTCCTCACTAAAACTTTTCTTTTAATTATTTCTTTTAAACTGACCATCATTCTCAGAGCTCTTGGAGACAGTTAAGGGTTCTAGAAAAGTGATTTGGAGAAGGCAATGGCACCCCACTCCAGCACTCTTGCCTGGAAAATCCCATGGACAGAGGAGCCTGGAAGGCTGCAATCCATGGGGTCGCTGAGGGTCGGACACAGCTGAGCGACTTCACTTTCACTTTTCACTTTCATGCATTGGAGAAGGAAATGGCAACCCACTCCAGTGTTCTTGCCTGGAAAATCCCAGGGACGGGGGAGCCTGGTGGGCTGCCGTCTATGGGGTCGCACAGAGTCGGACACAACTGAAGTGACTTAGCAGCAGCAGCAGCAGAAGGTGGCTCAGATGGTAAAGCGTCTGCCTGCATATGCAGGAGACCTGGGTTCAGTCCCTGGGTCGCGAAGATCCCCTGGAGAAGGAAATGGCAACCCACTCCAGTATGCTTGCCTGGAAAATTCCATGGACAGAGGAGCCTGGTAGGCTACAGTCCATGGGATTACAAAGAGTTGGACACGACTGAGCAACTTCACTCACTCAAGAGTTTACTACTTCATGTGTCCAGGGATTCCTAAGAGTGGAAAAAAGGTGACTTTGATGAATACCATAGCCCTTAGGGCAAAGATTATCTCTATTCATTTTACTCTTTAAAAAGTTTCTGTGTCTAGGATTAAGAATTGGGTACACATCACTAGAAAACATCTTGAAAGAAGTTTGATACATTAAATACCTTAATGGGGGTATTTTTCATCATTGTTTAAACATACCCCCTTCTCTACCATCCCTCAACTAATATGTCCTGTAATTGAAAATAGGGATAATTGCCATGAACTGTAAGGACAAAAGGAAGCTGCTTCCAGATGGTAAACAGTGTCCCCTTGTGGCATTTTAAATTGTCCTCACTGAGAACCACTCTGAGGAATATTAAACTCAGATTGACAGTTCTGCAACTACAGACATAAATGATATTACATCTCATAATAATAGGATATGTTGATATTAATATATAATTAATATTTTACATTATATTAATACATTATAATTTATAACAATTAATGTAATAAATGATATTTACCTCATATTTTTCTAAGCAGCTGAGCTAACAGACCAACTGCCATTGTACTTTTCAGTGACTTTTTTTTTGCTATGATGCACAGCTTGTAGGATCTCAGTTCCCTGATGAGGAATGGAACCCGGGCCATGGCAGTGAAAGCCCAGAATCCTAACCACTAGACCACCAGAGAACTCCCTAGTAATATTTTTCCAGTTTTGTCTGTTTAATTTTTAATTTGTGTCAGTTTTTTTTAGTAGTCATGTATTTTTATTTTTAATATAGTCCACTACATTTATTTTTTCAGAAAAAAATGGATTAGGTACTAATTAATATTAAATAATAGCAACTGCATTATATGTTCAGTGTTTTGTCTTCTGAAACTTGGTATCTTTATTCTTCCAGCCATGATCCAAATTGGCACTGCAACCTCAGCTACTACAACCCCTACCACCACAAGTGCACCTACTCCTACCACAGCTACTACAACCCCTACCGCCACAAGTACACCTACTCCTACCACAGCTACTACAACCCCTACCCCCACAAGTACACCTACTCCTACCACAGCTACTACAACCCCTACCGCCACAAGTGCACCTACTCCTACCACAGCTACTACAACCCCTACCGCCACAAGTACACCTACTCCTACCACAGCTACTACAACCCCTACCGCCACAAGTACACCTACTCCTACCACAGCTACTACAACCCCTACCGCCACAAGTACACCTACTCCTACCACAGCTACTACAACCCCTACCGCCACAAGTACACCTACTCCTACCACAGCTACTACAACCCCTACCGCCACAAGTACACCTACTCCTACCACAGCTACTACAACCCCTACCGCCACAAGTACACCTACTCCTACCACAGCTACTACAACCCCTACCGCCACAAGTACACCTACTCCTACCACAGCTACTACAACCCCTACCGCCACAAGTACACCTACTCCTACCACAGCTACTACAACCCCTACCGCCACAAGTACACCTACTCCTACCACAGCTACTACAACCCCTACCGCCACAAGTACACCTACTCCTACCACAGCTACTACAACCCCTACCGCCACAAGTACACCTACTCCTACCACAGCTACTACAACCCCTACCGCCACAAGTACACCTACTCCAACCACAGCTACTACAACCCCTACCGCCACAAGTACACCTACTCCTACCACAGCTACTACAACCCCTACCGCCACAAGTACACCTACTCCTACCACAGCTACTACAACCCCTACCGCCACAAGTACACCTACTCCTACCACAGCTACTACAACCCCTACCGCCACAAGTACACCTACTCCTACCACAGCTACTACAACCCCTACCGCCACAAGTACACCTACTCCAGCCACAGCTACTACAACCCCTACCGCCACAAGTACACCTACTCCTGCCACAGCTACTACAACCCCTACCGCCACAAGTACACCTACTCCTGCCACAGCTACTACAACCCCTACCGCCACAAGTACACCTACTCCTGCCACAGCTACTACAACCCCTACCGCCACAAGTACACCTACTCCTACCACAGCTACTACAACCCCTACTGCCACAAGTACACCTACTTCTACCACAGAAAGTACAACTCCTAACACTGCTACGAGTACACCTACTTCTCCTGCAGGTAGTACAAGTCCTGCTAACACCTCGAATACGTCTACTTCTACCATACATACTCCAGGTAAGAGCAAGACCCTCAAATCTCCTCACTAAGGAGTCACAGTATTGTGAAGGATGGTAAGTATGTGCGTTCTGCCAGAGAAGGGAAGTGTGTATGACTAAGCAACTGAACTGAACTGAACTGAACTGGAGGTGTCTTTGGATATAAAACCCTGGAATTAGAAAGTCTGGGTCACACAGGCTAATAGTGATGGCAGAGATGCTAAAAGATTACCTGCAGTTCCATTCTATTCTTTCCTCAAGCTACTAGCTAGATGTGGAAAATTTTTTAAACTTGGACTTTGTGAAAGCTACTTTTGCAGTTTCCCTCTCCCTAGGAGATTTTTGGAAATAGTTTCTTTTCTCTGAGGTCAGGTGCTAATAAGCACTGATGAAATCTCTATGCTATGCTATGCTAAGTCACTTCAGTTGTGTCCGACTCTGTGTGACCCCATAGACGGCAGCTCCCCCGTCCCTGGGATTCTCCAGGCAAGAACACTGGAGTGGGTTGCCATTTCCTGCTCCAGTGCATGAAAGTGAAAAGTGAAAGTGAAGTCGCTCAGTCATGTCCGACTCTTAGCGACCCCATGGATTGCAGCCTAACAGGCTCCTCCGTCCACGGGATTTTCCAGGCAAGGGTACTGGAGTGGGGTGCCATTGCCTTCTCCGATGAAATCTCTAGCCCCACTACTAGATCCTCGGTCTACTGAAGAAATGAGTCAGTTCTACCCTGATTCTTCATCAAATGTTACTGAAAACAGGTGAAATTACCAGAGCCATGGTCCAAAGGACAGATGTTTAGGGATACTGTTTAAGAGATGAAAATTGACCTCCTGCCTAAGTTATTGAGACAGGAAACACTTGCTTCTTTTGCCAAATTTTGGTATAGAATAGAGGTCAGTAAACTTTATCATTGAAGGCAAACTAATAAATATTTTAGGTTTTGTGGGCCATAATAAGATCTGTTAAACAACTACCCCACTCAGCCATATTAACATCAAAGTAGCCATGGACAATATACACATGAATGTGCTGATTGTGTACTGATAAAACTTAGTTTACAAAAACAGAAGAGGACTGGCAAGAATTGGCTTATGAGTCATAGTTTTCCAAACCCTGGTCTAAAAGAGTCCTCAAACCTATGTTTAAAGGATGTAGATAAACCCTGTTATTCTCAGTTAGGGAGACTGAGGCTCAGTGAGGATAGCCACTTGCCCAGGGTCAAAGAGAAAGTTGATGTCTTCCTATACATTCTTCTTTTGGCTTCCTCAGTAATCTTTGGTAGATCTAAGAAATAAATGATTAAGGAAATGGAGCCAGAGGGTGCACTGAAACCTGCTTCCCAATCTTCTTTCATGTTTGGAACAGCTACACAATCAGTTCTCCTGTAGTCAGGAAAGGGAGCTTTTCTATGCCATTTCTGCTTCCCTAGACCCTCTGTCCGGAGAAGGCAATGGCACCCCACTCCAGTACTCTTGCCTGGAAAATCCCATGGACGGAGGAGCCTGGTAGGCTGCAGTCCATGGGGTCGCTAAGAGTCAGACACGACTGAGTGACTTCACTTTCACTTTTTCACTTTCATGCATTGGAGAAGGAAATGGCAACCCACTCCAGTGTTCTTGCCTGGAGAATCCCAGGGGGAGGAGAGCCTGGTGGGCTGCTGTCTATGGGGTCGCACAGAGTCGGACACGACTGAAGTGGCTTAGCAGCAGCAGCAGCAGTAGACCTTCCGTCAGAGTAAGGGAGCCTTCTTGTGTTCTGGCCCTATACTAACTGTTAGGCATGGGCCAAACCAATTCTCTTTTGGCTTCAACATACTCACCTGTAATAAGAGATGATTGAACTAAATAGCCACAAAATCCTTTTCCCACTGTAACATCCTGTGACTTTATTCCTGGCACACAGAAATGCTACCGAGTCTGTCCTTTATTGCCAAGGAGAAAACCACACTGGGAGTTATCTGACCAGTATATCCAAAATGGTGCTGCACTTGATTTCTTCCCTAGGCTTTTCCAAATCATCCTTGCAATGTGGTTAAGTCTTTGTTAAAAAGCCATTTACTTTACTTAGAATATTGGTTAACACCCTGTTAGAGAGCTGGCCCTTATTGTTGTTTGTGAGATACTGCATGCACTATGCCTCCTATGTCCAGGTAGCCCGTTTTGTTTTTTTCTTTTACTCTTAAAAATATTCTTTTTAGATAGAATTTATTTTTTAGAGAAGTTTTAGATTCATAGCAAAATTGAGACAGAGGTAGAGAGATTTCCCATAGTTCCCTGCCCCCATACCTGCACGGCCTCCCTTATTATCAACATTCCTCATCAGAGGGTACATTTGTGACAACTGATGAATCTACACTGACACATCATAGTCCAGTTTACTGAGGGTTTACTCTTGGTGTTGTATATTCTATAGGTTTGGACAAATGTGGAATGATATGTATCCATCATGAAGACCTTTTCACCTTCCTAACAATCTGCTGTGCTCGGCCTATTCACCCCTCTTTCCCTGCTAACCCTTGGCAACTGCTGATCTTTTGTTGCCAGAGTTTTGCCTTTTTTAGAATGTCATGTTGTTGGAATCACACAGTATGTAGCCTTTTCAGATAGGCTGCTTTCATTTAGTAATATGCATTTAAGATTCCGCCATGTTGATTGTCAAGGCTTGAACATGAATAATATTCCATTGTCTGGCTGTACAAGTTTGTTTATTCACTTACCTACTGAAGGACATCTTGATTGCCTCCAAGTTTTGGCAATTATGAGTAAAACTGCTCTAAGTATTCATTTGCAGGGTTTTGAGTGGAAAAAGGTTGGTAAATACTAAGTGAATACTTAGCATTTATATTGGGTAAATACTAAAGCTTGCACTTGCTGGGTCATATATTTAGTTTTGTAAGAAACTGCCAACCTGTCTTCTGAAATGGCTATGCTGTATATTTATATTCCCACCAGTATGAGAATTCCTCACTAGCACTATTTTATTTTTTAGTAAAAGTGAATTAGGCCCATAGTTATGGAAAAAATAGCTTAAATGGGGTAAAAGTTTATCCTGCTGCTGCTGCTGCTAAATCACTTCAGTCGTGTCCAACTCTGTGCGACCCCATAGACGGCAGCCCACCAGGCTCCCCCGTCCCTGGGATTCTCCAGGCAAGAACGCTGGAGTGGGTTGCCATTTCCTTCTCCAATGCATGAAAGTGAAAAGTGAAAGTGAAGTCGCTCAGTCACGTCTGACTCTTCGCAACCCCATGGACTGCAGCCCACCAGGCTCCCCCGTCCCTGGGATTCTCCAGGCAAGAACGCTGGAGTGGGTTGCCATTTCCTTCTCCAATGCATGAAAGTGAAAAGTGAAAGTGAAGTCGCTCAGTCACGTCCGACTCTTCGCGACCCCATGGACTGTAGCCTACCAGGCCCCTCCGTCCATGGGAGTTTCCAGGCAAGAGTACTGGAGTGGGGTGCCATCGCCTTCTCCTAACCACCAAAGGGGAGGGGGACAAATTAGGAATATGGGATTAACAGATTCAAACTACTATGTATAAAAGAGATAGGCAACAAGGATATATTATATAGCACAGGGAATTATAGCCATTATTTTGTAATAACTTCTAATGTAGTATAATCTGCAAAAATACTGAATCACTATACTGTACACTTGAAACTAACATTGTAGATCAACTATACTTCAATAAAAAAGAGACCATGTTATATACATTGTACCTTATATGTAGTTTTATTTTTTTTTAAGCAACGATTTCCACCTATGGAACCATAAGAATTTTAAGACAGCTCTGAAGGTTGTCAGTCATTCAACCTATTCTGAAATCAAAGCTCAGAATCATTTCATTTGACAGAGGGAAATGGCTAGCCAAGGTCGCCATTTGGCTAACTGGTGATTTCTCTTCTCAGATCCCGTCAGTTTTCCAAAGATAGGAAAGGTGCTGCACACTGTCTGATCTAGGAATCCTCGCCAGTGGTGTAGAAACCATAGTAATATTCTTCTCACCATTTATTCAGTCATCCACTCAGAAAGCTAGAAAGTAGAGTGGCCCTTCATCACTTCCTCTTAGAATTTTCACTGAGTTAATCCACGTTGTTCCCTTCCCCTTCCTCATAGGTCTGTATACCATGTGTGTTAACCAGAGTATAATATCTAGTTTTGGGTGGGGGTTAGTTTTTTGCCTGGTCCTCCCTGTAAGTCAGTCATTCATATCTTCTGAAAAAAATATGGTGCTTTTTCTAAAATGATTTTGGAGCACCCCACCTAGTATTAGAGGAGCGGACATCAAAGTTCTGGGGGATCTGTGAAATCCAAACTATTTCCTTACTCCTTGGAATTAGAACACTGGGATCTCTTTCTGAGCAGACTGTTACTCACCAACCTCTGACCTTTACTATTGACAAGTGCTTGGCTCTAGAATTTTAGCAACAATCTTCCTAGAGACATAAGAAAATATGTGTTTGTTTCTAGATGTTCTAAGGGTATACCATGGCGTAACACAGCCAAGTAATAGAAAGTGCCCAGGAGGGAGACATGAAGATTTAAAAGTGTATTTCCAGGTGTTATTTGTTGTCACTTGTGGATTTTTAATCTCTTTCTACTGTATCTCAGGTCCCAGCACACCTTGCAAAGAGGATTCATGTAAGGATGGTTCTTTGTGTGTTAATCTGCTTAATGATTATTTCTGCCTGTGTTCACAAGGATATTACTATAATTCTTCCACATGCAATAGAGGTGAGTTACAAAGGATGAACAATGGAAATGTGCATCTCAGGCCTAAAGGGAATAGAAAACTTAAAATAATGATGAAAAGAGCTTCTGGAATATTAAAAGGAGAAGAAAATGTGGAGGCAACAAAGGCCAGCCAAGCAGAAAAAGAGTTTGTCTTTATCTCAGTGGAACCTAGTGGGAGAGGAAATGGATCAATTCAGATATGTGAACTAGTTCTAGAGGCGCGGGAGGGAATGGGTCCCTTCACTTTATCTGGTTGAAGGATCAGAGCCATGGGGTCAAAATGAAAATGATAGGTGTAGAAAGGTAGGTGTGTAAAACGATAGATGTGGGTGTGTAAAACTACAAAGACTGTATAAATACAAAGCAGTGCTGTTACATGGGGACACTGATGCAAAATAAGGTGATTTCCTAAAACTACAGAGTCAGACAAGCCAGGAACCTGGTCTCTGACTTTGGCTTAGTTTTTTTTGTCATAGAATTTTCTTGTACCATAACACCAAATCTTAGTTTTGGAGACTTAAGAACTCAGCTCTGGAAATGGACTTTAAGAGCAAATTGACACTACACTTTTTTGGTTAGATCAGCTGGGTGCTATAAAAGTCCAAGGCTGTTTCCTGAGCTATATGTTTTTGTCTGTTTTATGAAAAAGAAATATCCCTTCTTGCCAACTGCACTGGAAATGAATGTATCGTGTTGGCACAGGGATTAGAGATATCCCCAAGGCCAAATGGCTGTTCCTGTTGTTAGCATGAGTAATCTCATTTTGGGGATCCACTGCAGCCTACCAGGCTCCTCTGTCCATAGGATTTTCCAGGCAAGAGTACTGGAGTGGGTTGCCATTGCCTTCTCCGCCACTGTAAGTGAATGACCCCAAATATAGAAAAGTTTTGTGCATTGAGATGTTTGTGCAAACTTTTTTTCCTTTTGAATAATTAAAAGCATTGAAAACAAAGAGTGACTCCATCAATGAAGGAAAGATGTGTTTCATAGATTATTATATAGCATTTAAGATGATAATTATGAAGACTGAGTAATGATTTGGAAAAATGTTTACTATTAAGAGTCAGTAAAGAAGACTCATGATATAAACTTGCAATTATAACGATACAAACTAGACACATACACACACACAAAAGAGCTGAGAGAAATATACCAAAATGAGAATAATTGTGATAGGTTAGGTTGGGTTTGGGATAATGTTTTTCATATTTCCAGAATTACTGTAGTATCATCATATGTTTAGAATTTAAAAATAATCTATGCTTTAAGCAAAATGGACCTTGTTTACATTGAATATCACAGAGGATTCTGCTTAAATTTCAGGAAAGATATTCCCTGGTACAATTAAGGTCAAAATATCATACACACCTGAACTTGAAAATAAAACTTCTGAGGCATATCAGAATTTATACTTTCAAGTTACTACATTTGTAAGTATTTTCCAAACATCCTTCCTCTATAAATATTCTTTATTCTAACACTGACTTGTATAGACTGGCATTTGGGTGGTACAGGCTGGTACAGCTATCCCAGTGTTTCAAACAGTGAAATGTACCCTTATTGGTCTGTAAACAGTAGCTGTTCCAAATTCCCAGTGCCACTGCTTCCTTGGTGCCTGGGCTCTTCCTCTAGGACCTGGGGGCCTCCCTGTGATCCCGCAACCAGAGGTAATACAAGGCACGGCCGAGGGCCTTCAAAGCCACTTCTAGCCATGCCATACTCTTTCTTACAGAGGCTGATTAAATGGGCAGATAAATGTAATGCTCTTTTAAAATAAATTATTTCCATAGAATTAAAGAGAAAAAAATTGAAAAATTGTATTTTTTCCTTTTGCATACATTAGCATACATAGTCTGGCTTCTTTAATGTCCGGAAGAGGAAGTCCATCTGAATTAATAAACATTACTTCTTTATCCCGTTGTCAAAAAGGTCAAAGTGAACAACAGTTTCATTTCATGTTGATTACTGTGAGTGAGTGTGTCGACATGGAGGAAATGGAGATCTCTATTCTGGAACCACATATGTCAGGAAGGTCTGGAAGGTCTCAGAGAGGGTGTCCAGCCAGTGTTTCTCAAAATTTAGTTTTGAAAGGAAAAATATTAGGTTGGAAATATATCTCAGAACTCTAGGTGGAGAAAGACTTTAAAAAACTAATGTCTTAATGGGGGCCCACGAACCATGGTGGCATGAAAATGGACCACAAAGTACAGAATAACAGCATCTAGCGACAGATTAAAAATTATGTAAAGAGGATAAACACACCTCTTTTAAGTCAAAAATCAAAAGATGTCAAAGATCCTTGGAGTACGGCATGAGGATGAATGTGAGGTTTGTCAGAGTTGTGTGTTTTATTAGTTGTGTGTGCTTTTGGCATGACGCTTTAACTCTTAATCTTGTCTTCTCAGTTTTCAAATGAAATTTGATTAGATTAGAGGCTCTACAGTAGAAGCTACCATGCTTTATGGTTTTTGTGTTTTTAAAGAAACCAATAAAGCATCTTATACAAATTTGAAAAAAAAAAAAAAGTAACGTTTTACTCTATGACAGTGTGTTTATATTTGAAATTACATAATTATAAGAGAGTTTTGTTATTAGAATTGTTAAAACATGAAAAAATATTATCCAAATGATCTTACAGATAGTCCAGGGAGAGCATGTGCTCATGACCAAACAGCTGGTGCCTGGCACTGCTGTGATAAAAGCTGTGTCTGCTGTATCCCAGGCTTGCCTGAGCCCCTTTGCCTTACCTCTTGGGCATGAGTGGCCTGCTGGCCGTGACTTAGCTTCTTACCCTGGATCTATAGTCCAATTTCCTGCTCAGATGATATTTGGCACATTGAGGATAAGCAACACCAGTGTTTCCATTTCTAGGAAATCCTTCAGCTGTCTCATGTGGCTTTACTGAGCACTGGCCACTGTGGCCACTGCATTTCCCAACATGATTTGGGTATATGAGTGTCCAGAAGCCTTTTCCTGCTACAGATCTAGGCCCCTGGTCTTCAGAGACTAGTGACTTGTTCAGTCAGATCTTGATGGTCCCAGAGGTGCCAGGGAGGGGATAGAGCACTTTATAATATCCAAGAAACTTTTAATCTGAAAGGGATACACCAGAACTCCTTTGCAACTCCTGGAGATAGGATAAGAAAGACAGTTTACATTCTTTAATGTCCTCTTAGCAGACCATGTTGCCAGGGCAGTGCCAGCTCAGGCCCTGAGAAGCCTCTCAGGGTCTATTTTGTCCCCAGCTAGATCCAAGTGGACAGGCTGCATAGGGATTTGAAGTTTCCCTGTTATGCTGTACCTGGCATTTTATGTATATTTCTAATTCGCAAAGTAGCCACATGGGGAAGATGGTACTATGATACTGTTTAGCAGATGAGGTAGGTAGTCAAGGATCAGGAAGGCTAAGTAAACTGGCTGAAGGTCACCCAGCTGGTGAGTGAGGACGAGGAATTTGAACCCAGTCCTGCCTGACCCTCAGGGCTGCTGCTTCTCCCCTGCTGGCTCTGTTGTGCAGTGGGGGCCTGGCAGGCCTGTTTGCATAATTCCTGCCCCCATGCCCAGCCTTTTGGCCTTTCAGATCAATAAGTGTATATCCTCAAATCCTCGAAGGATGACCTGGAAGAAGGAAAAAAGAAAAGGAAAGCCTTTTTCCTATGCCAGATGCTAATTTTGCAATCTTTTTTTTTTTTTTTTTTTTGAGATTTAAGAAATTTAAATGGCCAATGGTCAATAGTGGAGCTGGATAGAACCTTGGAGGTCATCCAATGAACTTGATCCTACGTAGACTCCCAGTGCTCTGATGGTTTACAGAAATACTAGCTCTTTCTGATATTTAAAAGGAATAGAGACATATTCTGGATACAAGGCTGCTCAGCCTTAACTAGAGTATCAAATTTATTTGAATTGGACTAGAATAAGAGAAATGTTTTAATATCTCTTAAAATTACACTGGTTGCCATGATCTTTTAAAGTGTGGGGAAAAATAATCAAATTCTTGAATTACAAAAAGTTGCACCAACCCAGTTCAACTTTCATGTAATAAATATCAAGACTGGGGTCCAAAGAGAGGAAGACATGTCCAAGGTTATGATTTCACATTTAATTTCATCAATCATCAGTCAGCTTGTGTTTGTTGAGTGTTTCCTGGAGATGGCCCTATGCTGAGTGCTATGGGATGGAAGTTGGGGATGGGCAGGAATGGGTGGTATCATAAGAGGAAATGAACCCATTCTTGGCATCAAATAACTTACCTTCTAGCTGGGACCTCCAGCCTACCTCCACCTCACCCCTGCCAGAGGTCCCAGCTTCATCTCTGGCCGCTTGTTTACAAGTATCTGGAGTTGTCTGCTCTTAGAACACAACTCAGGCCTAATAAGATCTACCAGTGCTGGAGCCCTTCCAGCTCACAAAGCTATGTATCATGTATTCTGTCTCATTTTCTACACATTAGAGCCCTATTCGGTGGGAATTACTGCTGTCTCAAATTTCCCAGTGAGAAAGTGAGGTTCAAAGAAGTTAAAATTTGCAAATGCTGACAAATGGAGAAACTTGACCCTTCAGCTGTCTTCTGAGCCACACTGCTCCCAAGCATTGGTGCGAGCTATTCCTTCCTCTGCCTACTCCCTGGACCCGCGCCACCTACTGAAATGCTTTACGGCCCATTTCCTTTATGAAGCCCTGTCTTGCGCTCTGAGACTGGAAGAGCATTTCTTTGAACTTCCATGGAAGATTGTATTATCTCTGGCACTTACCTCTGTCAGCTTCATGGTGTAATCTGAGGTTACATGGTGTAACTTGATCATAGGCTGGGTCTGCCCATCTTGGTAATCTATGTCTCTGGCATAATGCCTTGGGAAGGTAAGCATTTAAGTCTTCCTTGGGTAAATTGATGAGTGTATGAAGTATGCCTATAGGTAAGTCTAACAAAGATGCAAAACTTCACATGACTTTGAAAAGAGAAAACAAGTCAGTCACGCTATATTTAAGAGTATTGATTTGACTGAGCGCTTCAGGTTTCCATCTTTTTCCTGGGTAGCTCTGACTTATAGCAGAATCATCCTATTTTAGAGCAGAAATTACTGAAAGGTGTTAGAGCACATGTAAAGAATAAATTTGCTGTGTTACACAAATGAGTTTAGAAATGGGTTTATATTAAAAATCTAGATATGCTATTACTTTTCCCCGTTGCTGTAGTTGTTATTAAATCTGTTCTTCTTCTCCACAGTTTAAAGATACATTTAACAATTCTGAATACGGACAGACTGTAATTGTTAAAGTAAGGTAAGTTTGCTGTGGACGGAGTACTTTGGAAGCAGGCTGTGTTCCCTAACTTTTAGCCTCCTCTTGCATTCCCCATATGGCACTGAAGTCCTAGGGTGGCCAGTCACAAGTCAAGAAGAGGTGGTCAGTCTGAGTACCACAAAGGGCCCTGACTCAGATGTGTATTGACCCTGGCCTGGGTGGGCAGAGTGTAGCCTGGGGATAGCAAGATGTTCCCTGTGATTGGCTACTTAGCAACTTGCTCACATGGTCCAGGACATCACCTGAATCTGTTTGATCCCTTGAATACAAACCACACCTGGCCATTCCCTGGAATGTGCATCCCAGGGGGCCTGGAGGAGAATGAATGGTTCATGGCCATCTCTTCCTTCAAAGGGGGAAATGAGGCAGACAGGAAGACCCCAGTCACACGACTGGTCACTGAAGGGCCTGTCATGAGCTCTTTCTACAGTAAGAACAGGCATGCAGTGAGCGTATCAGCATGTGGTGACCAGGGCTGTGTGCTATTTGGAAACCCAAAGAGGTAGAAGAGTCTCAAGAAATTAGTGATTCCATCTTGGCCTTCTCTGAAGCATATCGATACACAAGTGCTGCAGGCTGAGGAAAGAACTCTCTAAGGTAAACAGAATCGTGCAGAACAAGCAGCTCTAATGTATTTATATTTCTGTGGTTTTATTATCACATCTATCTTCATAAATGTTGTCAAATCCTTTGTGGAAAAAGATGAATTAAGAGAAGACCCCCTAAAAGTCGTGAGTTTTGATCTTGGCGATGAGCAAGGGGCACGTGTGACTGGTAGCCAGGAGGCAGTCTGATGGGAGGCATGGCACAGGCAGCAGGCAGAGAGGCTGGGCCCCAACACTGGCTGGAAGCTGGAGACACAGCAGACAATACTGAAGGCTATACATCACTGAAGTGTGTTAGGCTTGCTTTAGGGGACAACAGGGAGTTCATGCATCAGGATGACTGGATAAAAGCAGGAACAGTGAGGCATGACAGTAGTAGGTAGTAGGCAAACCTCTTCTTGAATCCCAGCCTTGGCACCTTATTGCTGTGTGACTGGGTGGGTGTTTTAACCTCTCTGAACTTTTGTTACCTAATCTGTATATCTGGTTTACTCTGATCAACTTTCCCAGAACCCTGTGGGGAGCAAATAAGACACAGTTGGAAAGCTTCCCCGTGCAAAGTACCCAGCATGTAGTCAGTTTCAACATGTGTTAGTTCCCATCTGTTTGCCTTCCAGAATAGGGGACCCTGCAAGTGTGATGGAGAGCTGGTCCCACGGAATCATTAGGTGGGCAGTGGTTCCCTGAAACTGTGGCACTCCTTCCATTTTTAGGGAGTTACTGAAAGGGAGCCAGGGGGAGTTTGGTGACAACACCTTACCTGTGAACTCAGTGTCCTGAGAGGAGCAACTCCCCCAGCTTGGGGGCAGTGGTGGGCAGATGGACCTCAGTCTCACTTCAGAGGGCATTTCTTAGGCTCCAGACCACTGCTCTCTCCCCGGAATCCCCAAGCTCTTTATTTACTGCCCGAATGTTAGAATTGGAAGGATCCTCAGAATTCCTCCTACACTCCAATCTCTCTTTGGACAGAGGAGGACACTCAGGCTGAGGGAAGTTAGGACTGGTCTTGGGCCACAGAAGATGGTGGCTCCCCTGGGTCTAGATCTCTAGGTTCTTAACTTGGAAGCTAGCGCCCTGGTTCTGTATGCTGCTGCTGCTAAGTCGCTTCTGTCATGTCCGACTCTGTGCGACCCCATAGACGGCAGCCCACCAGGCTCCGCCATCCCTGGGATTCTCCAGGCAAAAACACTGGAGTGGGTTGCCATTTCCTTCTCCAATGCATGAAAGTGAAAAGTGAAAGGGAAGTCGCTCAGTCGTATCTGACTCTTAGTGACCCCATGGACTGCAGCCCACCAGGCTCCTCCATCCATGGGAGTTTCCACGCAAGAGTACTGGAGTGGGGTGCCATTGCCTTCTCCCCTGGTTCTGTATACGACAACCTTTTGTCACTTGAGTACATGGCCACTCCATCCTTTCCTTGAACTCGTCCATGAGTAATGTCTTGCCTCCTGAACTGTATGCTAGTAGGTTCTTCAGATGATGAATGAATTATGGATGGCATGTCTTTCCTAGCCCCACAGCAAAATTATACCATAGATCTCTGGTCGTCTTTCAACTGACAAAGACGAGTTTGTACCAGGTACCCCTTTCTCACTGCCTGGTACCTTCCTTTGTTACTTCTGAGTTCTACCATGAACAAATCATAAAACTTTAAGATTCTAAAGCCCACTTTGCTTTTTGGACTCCTTTTTTTGAGGTGATCATTCCTAAAAACAGAATTTGGTTCATGTTTTGGATTTTCTGGATTGTTCCACAGAACCCATATAGCTGCAAACATTATCTAAGTAGGGTTGGCTGTGTTTTCAAACTTCTGTATTTATTCAAAAGTCAGAATGGAGTATAGGAAAACAATAGGACTGCAAAAATATATCCTGAGTCTTAAAAATACATGGCCACAAGTCAGAGAGGGAAGAAGTCTTTTAAAGTCCTTTTTTTCTTTTTTTCTCTCTCAGTGGTTTTATCACTTGATTTTTTCTTGGATAAATGAAAGAATTAGAACTTGGCACAGCCGATCTCAGGACCCCAACTGTAGTGCTAGTTAGAGAGAGGGAAAGACCCTTAGGATGGCTTGCAGCAAGGTGATGTGATTTGGTATTACATTCTGATGCTTCCTGGGCTTCCCAAGTGGTGCTAGTGGTAAAGAACCCACCTGGCCAATGCAGGAGACCTAAAGAGATGCTGTTTCCATCCCTGGGGTGGAAAGATTCCCCTGGAGAAGGGAATGGCAACCCACTCCAAAATTCTTGCCTGGAGAATCCCATGGACAGAGGAGCCTGGTGGGCTATAGTACACAGGATCACAAAGAGTTGTACACAACTGAAGCAACTTAGCATGCGTGCACGTCTGATGCTTCCCACGGCCCCTCCTTTTTTGGGATCAGTTCTCCTCTGGGTCAGGTGTGCCCAGGCCTAGTCACACACACACACTTTGAAGCTGCCTGCTGGCTTTCTGGGCCCTTTCTGGGAATGATCCAGACTCAATATGGTTGATTACTGCTCTCTCTGTGTGCAGAAAAGAATACATATCCCTTTGTCTCTCTCAAGGCACAAATCTGAGATTTTGCAGCTTATCAGGAGATCTACTCTTGATTTTCTACAGAAAATGACAGCTTACTGTTTCACATGTCACTGATTCTACTTCTGGTTCAATCCAGGCACCTAGTAATGATTGTCCACAATTTTTCTAAGTGCCTTCCACTAGGACCTTACTATAGTCCTAGATTTCCTCTGAATGCATATTGATTAGAGATCTCTAAGTCTATAAATGGCCATCTTATAGCAACCCCAGGCCTCCCTCTTTAAGCCTCAACTGTGGATATAAAACAATGGGTTGGGACTAACTCTGGGAGATTTGAGAGTCTGGGAGGTCTGAAGACCAATTTGGTGATGCTTTAGTTCAATTCATCAAGTGATGGATTCATTTCATTTTTAGCGCATCCACTTCAGCAAGATCTGAAATGCGTGCTGGTAACCAGGGTGTTGACGTAGAAGTAGTAAACATTTTTACAGAAAGTACAAAGGAAAATGAGACAACCATATCAAATGCCATTACAAAGGCGATTGATGCACAGTCATGGAACTTTTCAGGATATGACCGTAAGTATTAAATAATTTTTATTCAACATTTACCTAAAGACCTATCTATATTTTCTATTATAAATAAATAGAAGTAAATTTTTTACTTTCCTTGTGAAGGGGGCCAGAAGAACTGGATAATTGAATCCACAGACATCTCTGAGTTTTCTTTGAACTGTCCTTTCTTGCTCCCTCCCTTTCCCCAGTCACTTGACTTCTGCTCATTTATAACCATCCCCTAAGTCATCAAACTGACTAGTTTCTTCCTCTTCTTTGAAGGTAGCCTTGGATAAATAGCCTCTGGACTGGGAAAGATGAAGAAAGGCAGAAACAGGAGTGCTCTATACCAAGTTACAGCTTTCCAAATGCTTAAAGAAAATCTTAGTTCCACGGTTTCCCCTTTAGGCGGATGCACATGCCCACAGCAGAGCCGCAACAGTTCACTTTAGCTGTTTTACAAACACGCCAACCAGGCCTGGCCTTTCCATGAGCCCTTGTGACGTGGAAAACACGCACGCTCTTTATTTGCTCATTTTTTATTTTTAACCCTTTGCTCTTTGTAATTGGATTTTTTGTTGTTGTTGTTTTGGGTTTTGCTTGTAACAAGCCTGAACTCATTTGGGACTCTGGACTGTCATACTTCTAATTTTCCACCTTTGGTTTCAGGACTTTCTTTTTATATTTTGTGTATGTCTCTCCTCTGAGAACTTCCTGTGCAAACCATGCCAGTTTCTTTAAATTACCTGGCCTTCTCCCACTATTTTTTTTTTTTAATAGCTCATTGGGGGTCATTTGCAGCTGCACAGTTAGGATTACATTTTCAAAGCTTCTTACTTTTCTGAACTGTTTTCATCTTCCAGAGTCTCATACCATGGAACTACACCTTAGCGTTTCTGAACATTACAACATTTACTCTCTCAAAGTCATACTCCTGTTTCTGGCTATCACTTGGTCCTTGTCTTCCAAGGAGCCAGTCACTTCCACCTGCCAATAAACTTCTCCTTGGGGGTCAGAATTTGGTCCAGAGTAGCAATTCATGTAGTCAGAATAGCTATACCCGCCTGGAAGATGAAATTGTCAGCAGGGCAAGACAAAACCTTACTATACACCCTGCTTTTGGCTAGATGAGATTTCTAGCAAGTGTGAGGAAGTTGAGAGTCCCGATCAGCTTGGGGATGGACCACTCATAATGGTCATCAAATGAATATATCCAGTGCATTCTTCAAGATAAAGTTAGGGTTCCCTTTGCAGTTCTCCCATTTGGCTCTACTTGAACTGCCTTAGCTCTGAGCCTGGCCGACTTGAAACCATTTGGCCTCAGCTCTAAGAACTGCTCTTTTTGACAACTCCTCTCAGCATCTCTCCACTCTGAGACCAGGCATGTGCTCTTAGATACATTAACAGAATCTCAAATGATCCCAGCTGGAGATGGCCACAGGAGCACGAACTGCCCAGCATGTGGAAGGGAGAGCTCAAAACTTATAGAGAAAAGTTGCTGCTCTCTCATTTCAGCTGCAAAGACAGGGTCTGTCTTCTATGTCAACAGTTGTAAAATCTCTTTCTCTGAGTTTTTATTTAGAGGCATTTTCAAACAGCAGGTGGTAAAGGAAGGTTAGTTACAGGCTTGGGATGTTTGGAAGAGAGTAACCACATCTTTTCTACCTGCTCCTATTCTCTCCCCCCAATCTATTTCAGATTCATCTTTTTGTCCTTAATGCCTTCCAGTCTTTTTCTAGACTAACATTCTTAAAAGGTGGTTTTCTCAGGGCCATGCTTCTGCTTAGAATCTACAATGGATTCTCAGACTTGTAGGATAAAAGTCAGTGGCCTTAACCTAGCCTTCTAACCCTGCTATACCAATGAATGAACAAAGGGATGATTATTTGTTGAGTCTCCTATAGTAGACACTTGCATTTGCCCCATTTCACAGGTGGAAGACACCTTGAACCCACCAAAACTCAAATGATTGAACAAAAAGCCTCCAGACAATCAACTGAAGAGCCAAGAATTCTATTTTCTTCCACCTCACCTCCCTGCCTCTCCCCTGCCCAAGTACAGTCCCATCACTCCCAGACAACAATCCTTTCCTTCTTTTCCTCCCTTGTTTACTGCACTTAGACTTTGCCTCGGACTATTAAAATCTTTCCTCTCTTTCAAGACTTAGCCCAATTTCCACCTTCTCCATGTTATCTTTAGCTATCTGAGCCCCTGAATTCCCATTGTACTTAAAGTCTATGTTACAAGTTGCTGGTTGCAACTTCCTATGGGTACAAACAAGTAACTCTTCGAAGATGGGGTCCAAAACTTATGCAGCTACTGTGTCCTTTGTGGAACCCAGCAAAGAGCTAGGTACAAAAGAGAATTTGAACATAATTCTATTGCACGGGATTGAATTATTTTTAATTGAATTATATAAGGAAATATTTACAGAAGAGACCCACTGGGGAGCTGAATTTCAGAATCTTGGATTTTCATTGGTTGAATCCCAAAATGTGTTAAAAGGCAGTGATGAGCACAATGGAATGGGGTGTTTTCACAAGTTAGCTTATCCATATTGACTTGCTAAATATGTCTTTGAATTATTTGTGCCTCTCAGAGCAAGATCGGTGTGATTACTATGGTTGTAAAAAACCGAATGACCAAAATGGCTGTGACGATGGTTTACTATGTGAGTGCAAAGACGGGCTGGTGAGACCAAACCCACAGGCGCCTGTGTGTGTTGGTAAGTGTTCCACCTGCTTCAAATGGTTCACCTCTTTCCCCTTTCCTTCTGCATTCTCACAAAGTACACGCTTTCCTGCTCAAGCCTCCATGTGCATTTCAGAGTCTGAGGGATGTGAATTTTGGCTTTCATCCTACGGGCCTGGAGGGGGCCTTGGGTAAGAGCTGGTGAGGAGGTCCACGTACCACTTCACAGCCACTGAGCACCTAGTTTCACCCAGAAAAAGCAATGTGAAAAATTGTAGTCTGTGATGTGTCGCTTTGGGGTTGAAGAGGTTGTTTCTGAAAATTACCCAGAAATCACTCTCTTTTGAAGCTTTGGGTGCAACGTGTTCCGATACCTGCAATGCACAGAGCAAGAAGCAATGCCTAGTGACGAACAGCATGGATGCTCGCTGCGTATGCCTGCCAGGCTACAAGGAAGATAGTCAAGGAAAGTGTCAAGAGTAAGAGAAATCACCCCTTTTTCATCTTTTCATAGCTAAGGCTAGGTGAAAAGGACAGAGCTTGTAATGTACGTATGAGTTTAGGTTTGGGAAGTTGGTTCACTGGCAGAAGGTTCAGAGCAGCACCACCACCACCAATTTTTGAACGTTTATCTGTGTGCTGGGAACTACAGTAGGTAATGCTTCTCAAATAACAACTTCAGGAATGTATTCATTCCCCCATTTTCAAGTGATAAAACTAAAGCTCAGAGAATATGAATGGCAAGTCCCTGCTCACAGGGCAGCAAATAAGTAATAGAGTGAGCCATGTGGTCTCCCAGCTTGAGGGGTCCCACTAAGTGCTAGGCCTCTGGGACTCATCTTCACCCAAACCGATGAATCCTCCCAGTGCTCTGAAGATGGAGCATTCAGCTGGTAGCCAATGGAACCACACAGCATTGTATGCCTCCTCAATCTTCCCGAGAGCCATGAAAGGTACTTACCTGGAAGATCGGGGTGCATAAGGAAGAAAAGAGAAAGAGGAGACAGAACAGGGAGAAGACAATGAAAGAAGGATGCACAGAAGACATGGAGGTTGGGTAGGAACTCTGACCTGCTTTCATAAGGTTCTTTACCACAGTTTCCTATTCCTTCTTGTATTTTAGGTGTCCATTTGGCTACAGTGGAATCAATTGTAAAGACTGTGAGTAGAAAAGTCTAGCTTTGTTATTAAGCTTCTGAGAAACAGACATTGAGCACATTCAAAATTCTGTCCAGTCCCCCAAAGTCTCTGACATGAAGAGAAAGAAAATCTGCCTGGAGTTTGTCTTCTGGGTCAGGCCAGTCCATGCCCACCCTTAGGTCATAGGTAGAGCCTCTTGGCTATGGGAAACAATAGAACTCAGCCCAAGAGATGGGCTGGAACACCTGGACTTGTCCCAGGCCAAAGAAGGTTGTCCCAACATTGTATTCATTTCCTGCATTAGATTAAATATTCATCGTCTGCTACTAGAAAGGATAAAGACCAGTATATTCCAAAAATGTTTACATTCATAGTGGAGCAAAACTAGAAACCAGACATTTAAATACTCAAATCATCTTTTTGTTTTACTAGTGTTTTTTAACAATTTTTTTCCTTTTTCCAAGTTTGGGATATGTTGTTGTAAATTCAGTTGCCTTGTTCCCTCCCATGCCCTACCCTCACCAGACTGGGACAATACTAACTGTATTATATTTAAAATTTTATATAATGAACTAAAGATCAATGACCCAAGGTGAAGGAAATATTTCTGTTAGTTTCCCAGCCAGCCACAAAGTTAGTGATTAGAAATGCTTTTCTTTTCTACTGTATTTTGTTGTGAACCTGGGTTTGATAAGTCATTTCTTCCTTCTGGGCTTTCAGTGTCTCCACCTATAACATGAGAAGTTTGGCTCAGATGACCTTTGAGGCTTTTTTCCAGACTTAGTGATCAATGGCCCCAGGCATCCTGGTTAGTTAAGAGGTGGCATAAAGGGGAGTCATGGAGCAGGAAGAATCAAAGGGATCTAGAGCAGCACTGACCAATAAAAATACAACATGAACTTCAGACTTAATTTCAGATTTTAAAAATTCTACGTAAAATTTTAAAAGTAAAGAGAAATAGGTGAAATTGATTTTTAATAAAATTTTATTTCACTCACTATCTGGAAAATAGTATCATTTTAGCAGGCAATCAATATAAGAATTATCAGAGATATTTTACTTTTTTTTCACACCATGTGTTAGAAATCCACTGTGTATGTTACACTGACATGCCACATCGGGACGACATTTGAAGTGCTCAGGAACACTAAACAGAGCAGATCTAGAGACTGAGTGGGAATGAACCTCCAGACTCTTCCCTCACCAATCCCATCCAGCCTTTACCTGGCTCCTCTATTAGTGACAAATTTAACTCCAACACAGTTCCCCTAAGTTTATCAGCAAAATCAGTTATGGCGGCAGGCAAAGGCAGCAGAGGTAAGGAGGTAGAGTGGACTTCAGGTGAGATCCCACTCCCTAGAAGCCCAGGAAGGCCTGCCACCATGGCCTCCTTTGGGTTTATGGCCTTCTTTCTTCTGGCAAGTTTGTCTCTTCTGACTGAGTTCTGAAGACACAGTTGGGGGTGACGGTGGACACAGGGTTAAAGGAAGTGAGCCACCCACTCATCCTGGCCCTGGAAGGGGGGTCACAGACCACAGCCCCATTGTGTTCTTGGCCAGAAACCACTGGGAATACCCATACCTGTGCAGTTGACAGGGGGGGTCTGCTTGGGGGAAGCTGTTCCTACTCTTCTCTTTTCCCTTTCAGCATTTCAGCTGATCCTCACGATCGTGGGCACCATTGCTGGCATCGTCATTCTTGGCATGGTGATTGCACTCATCGTCTCAATGAGGTATGGGACAAAGCGTCCCTTTCTTGGGTCACAACGCCGTCAGCGCTACACTCTGGTTTCCAAACACCCCCAGCCTTTCCCAGGCAATAGAAGGAAAATAAGGCGAGACCTCTCTAATACCATTGACCTTTTATCATCAGAACTTTCTTCTGATTCTATGAGCTACACATGATTCACTGAAGAAAATAGAACATGTGTAAGGGAGCAGAATAAAAAAATCACCCACAAAACCAACTACCCTGAAACAACCAACATTTTGGCATACATCTTTCTAGGTTTTGGGCTACTGTTTAAAATGAATTTTGTATCTTTTGTGCTTTTAAATTTTTTGTTGAGATCTGTTTTTGCTTAATACTATAAAGTGACATCAGTGTTAGTTGCTCAGTAGTGTCTGACTCTTTGTGACCCCATGGATTGTAGCCCACCAGGCTCCTCTGTCCATGGGATTCTCCAGGAAAGAATAATGGAGTGGGTAGCCATTCCCTTCTCCAGCGGATCTTCCCAAGCCTGGGACTGAACCCAGGTCTCCTGCATTGTAGGCAGATTCTTCACCATCTGAGCCACCAGGGAAGCCTATAAAGTGACATAGCAACCATTTTCTGATGTCATTAAAAACGCTTTGGGTAGTTTGGGTTTTTTTGAGCATGAGCCACTCATTCTCCTTATTTGCCCTACAATAAACCTTTATTTGCTCAAAAAAAAAAATCAAACAAAAAACTATTTTGTTAGCAATATTTAACTCCATTGATATTGTCAAATATAATTTTCATCAAGTCACCCCTGCCCAGAATCTCACTGCAAATAGCCTAACATCCCTGGTGGCTCAGATGATGAAGAATATGCCTACAATGCAGGAGACCTGGGCTTGATCCCTGGGTCAGGAAGATCCCCTGGAGAAGGTCATGGCAACCCACTCCAGTATTCTTGTCTGGAGAATCCTATGGACAGAGGAGCCTGGCAGGCTGCAGTCCATGGGGTCACAGAGTTGAACGTGATGGAGTAACTAACACTAGGACAAGGACACCTCAGCTGAGCCTCCTAGGTTTTAAGTAGAAACATTATCTCTGCATGGTGTTTTTTCAGTTTGGTGCCTTAAGTGCCCTTTTTAAAAACTTAAGTAGGATCCATTCATTCACTCTACATTTAGATAAAGTTCCCTCCATTAACAGGGATGGAATGCTATCATCTATTCCATTCTAGATGCGCCAAGTGAGGAGCCACTCTGATTTAAAAAAAAATGAAAAGCTACTTTTTAAAAGCAGCATTTGGCTCATAGCTTATATTTTGGCAAATAGTTTTCTTGCGCTGTAATGTGAGAGGACAAATAGTTTTCATTCCTAAAATATTTTGTTTCTTCTTTTTTTTTTTCCCCCTTTTCACTCCATTTTGTTATTAACTCTTCCCCAGAGACTTGATTGCAAGGATGCCAAGCTGGGAACTGGGAACATGGCCTTCCCTTTCCCAGGGGGAGGGGGGCCAGGACATTCAGCTCCGGAGCAAGGCTGCCTCCTCCACGGTGGACCAGCTCACCACCATGGTCTCCAGGGCCCTCAGGGGCTGCAATAGAGCTATGTCCCGGAACAGCCTTGGTTCTCAGTTCCCTCTTCCTGCTGCAGAGCCTGGTTTTGCTCTTAGCTCAGCCTTGGATTCATTTCTCCCGAAGCCCTCCAAGAATTAGAATTTCTTGCCCACTCCCAAGGGAAGGGAGCCTCTTCTCAGCCACCTTAGACAGGAGTGTTGTCACAGGGAAGAACTCTGTGCTGGCTATCAGGGTCAGCAGGTGAAGGGGTCTTCCTTTACAACACCCCAGTGTCTGAGAGTCACCCTTGGACTGCCCTGCTGCCTTTACAGATGCCTCTAGCCCTACCACCCACTCTAACAGAGCAGCACTGTGGGTGACTGTGGGCCAGAAGGAAAGAAGGGTCATGATCAGAGTAACTGGCAGGGAGGCAAGTGCCTCCCTCACCTCAAATCCTTCCACTTGGCACTGAATGCTTACATTTGAGGTCCTTAAGGGCTCGCAGCAGATCCTGGGAAACTTCTATTTCTCCTTAAGACCTTTATGCCTTGAACTCATCCTATTCATTGAGGTGCTTCTATAGAATTGACTTTGCTTGAATGAAAAACTGTATCACAAATCATCCTTTTTCTTTAACGTTTACTATCATTTCCATAAGTAATTCAAAGGCACACTGAAGAAAACTAACATTATTAGCAAAATGTAATATGACAGGCAGAATTATTAATAGATGGTAATGTTGGATCGGGATAATGTTCTGGTTTTGATGGTTACATGGAGCTTATGCGGAGAGTCAAGGAATCTACACTGAATGAAGTACTGAAGTATTACCAGTAATGGACATCAGGTCTGTAGCTTATTCTTAAATGGTTCAGGAATGTTAACAGTTGAGGACTCTGGGTGATAGATGTATGGGAGCTTTGTGTATTTTTCTTTTTTTTTTTTTTGGTAACTTAGGATGTAAATTTGAAATTATTAAAAAAATTTAAATATTGAAAAAAGAATATTAACATTTGCTTCAAGGAACTTGCCGCCATTGTGAGATCCTAATTTCTGTTACCAATTACAGGTTAAAGAACAAAGGCATGAATGTGGAAGAAGAGACCTTGATTGAGAAGGACTCGAGAAATCTGAGACTCAAGGAGACTGGGTTTAGCAATCTAGGAGCAGAGGGGAGCATCTTCCCTAAGATCAAGGTGAACCTGCCCAGAGACAACCAGCCAGAGAACCCCTACACAAGGCACGGTATTCTACCCCTACCAGACTATTAGGTATTATATGCTTTCTATTTGCCTTTGTTAAGTGAAATGCCCCAGGGCAGACTTGGGACCTGGCTACTATATCAGCAGCAGCCCTGGCTGCCCCGCAGACCTTTTTTATTTTTCATCAGGAAGCTATTATAATTAGCCACCAGTTGGTCCCTAACACTGACCATCTATGTGACTTTAGTTCAGTTCAGTCGCTCAGTCGTGTCCGACTCTTTGCAGCCCCATAGACTGTAGCCTACCAGTCTCCTCTGTCCATGGGATTTTCCAGGCAATAGTACTGGAGTGGATTGCCATTTCCTTCTCCAGGGGATCTTCCCAACCCACGGCTCGAACCTGGGTATCCCGCATTGTAGACAGATGCTTTACCGTCTGAGCCACCAGGCAAGTCCTATATGTGACTTTAGACACACCACTTAATTTCTCTTACCATCTATTTCCTCAGCTGTAAAAAGGGAAGCTTAATTCAGATGCCCTTAAGGTCTCTTTATACATTTCTTGGGCTATAACTCCAGTGGTTGTGATGATAATTCCTAGACTGCTGAAGGCCCTAGGACCCAATGTAGGTCTGGCCTGGGAAGAGCTATTGGTTGTAAGCATGGTTCTGTTTACATGGGTCCTTTCCAGCCAGCCCACATAAAGGCAAATCTCTCTTCTCCTCCCCACCCAGACCACAAGGCAACCTGGTCAATTTCTAAAGTAACAAGTGAGGCTGGAAATATTTTCTTTCCCTTGGGAGGACTTTCAAGCTGAATAGCTTGTTCTCCTGAGATTTGTATTAGAGAATTGTAGCTGGCATTGCTCACTGTGACCAAATGAAATACTGAAAGGAGAAAGCCTGTCAGAGGAGACTCCTGCAAGGAGGAGTGACAAGACAGAAGGCAAAGGAGAAGGGGCTGGAGACGAGGAGGGGGAAACCAAAGAGGCAAGGAGAAAAAAGACTTGTTTAAAAGAGGAAGAGTGTGGAGAAAGAGGAAGCAGGAGGGGTGAGGCATCGCAGGAGAGAAGAAAAAGAGGCTGAGGAGAAGGAGGGCCTAGGAGGTTGGGAGAAGGGCCGGGGAAGGGGTCACAGCATCCCCGCTTCCCAGGTTTGAGCTCAGCTTCTGTGGGTGGCCTGGGTGAGTGCGCCATCCTTTGAGAGTCTCAACGCACTTTGAATATTCTGGGAAAATCTGAGTCGTTTTATTTTAAAATCTCATGGTTGATTTTCCTTTAGTCATGGACTCTAAGTGTTTCACGTGTGCATGAAGGGGTGATTTGCACAAAGTGTGCCATGTGGGGTTGGACACAGTGTCTAGTCAGCAGTAGTTGAGAATGGATGTCTCATGGACGCCTGTTGGTCCTACCTGGGGTGAACCTTCCATTGAACTCACTTCAAGCCTCCCTTTCTCCACACTGGTGGAATGCTTACTTCAAGTATTGCCTCTGAAGAAAGGCCTTTAGTGGCTCAGTTTCGGAGAAGGCAATGGCAACCCACTCCAGTACTCTTGCCTGGCAAATCCCATGGATGGAGGGGCCTGGTGGGCTGCAGTCCATGGGGTCGCTAGGAGTCGGACATGACTGAGCGACTTCACTTTATTTTTTCACTTTCATGCATTGGAGAAGGAATGTCAACCCACTCCAGTGTTCTTGCCTGGAGAATCCCAGGGACGGGGGAGCCTGGTGGGCTGCCGTCTATGGGGTCGCACAGAGTCAGACACGACTGAAGCAACTTAGCAGTAGCAGCACGCATGGGATTTAGAATCTGACAGACCTGGTTCACAGTCTGGCCCTTCCTGCTCTGAGCTGTGTGATCTCTGACAGGTTATTTGACTTCTCTGGGTTAGTTTACTCATCTGTGAAATGAACTAAATGAAGCCTACTTCAGAGGATAAAGATCAAATAAGCCAAAGTACATAAAGAGCTATTTGAATAATATTATTCAAATAATATTTTAAAACAATGTTAATCACTTATGAAACTAAATTTTCTTATGCATTTATGTCGGAATACTTCTTTTCTAAGAGTTCCCCTCCCCTCTCTCATTTTGTCTAGAATTTTGTAAGAATTTGGATCCATCTACAGTCCCTCAACCTAACATATGAGCTTTTATTTTGAATGTTCAAAAGACTGATGGAGAAGGGAGCAGCCTTGAAGATCTGGCCTTTGGTACTTCTCTTCCATCCAACATCTAGCCTCTCCGAATGGAAGTTATGACTATTTACAATGAATACAGCTTGTTTGCCAACTAAGTACCTATGAAATTAAATGCATGTAGATACTGTGAGCATTTGCAAGATAGTTGATTTGCTCCAGTCAGGTCAGTGGTTAGTTTTTCTTCCTGGTGGGGCAACAATAACAATTTCCTATCTAGAAGGAAGCTCCTTGGGATTATTCACTCCTGGAAGAGTCTAGAAGAATGTTGCTTGGAGTTGATACACTGCAGATAAGTGGCCTAATTTTGGAAGACTCTTACACACCAGCTATGGAGGTCCCAGGCAATGGGAGGAGGTACCATCCTTCAAGGTGCTCAAGTTCATCCTCTAGCAAGTTAAAACAGAGATGCTACTTCTGTTCCTCAAATATAGGGATTTCATTTCCCTGCTGGGAGTTTGTGACCTGGCCTCACATCCAGGGGACAGAAAAAGAGACATGTCTCTTAGTTTTTGAGGAGCAGTTACTGGCAATGCAGGACCTTCTTAATGTCAACTAGAAGGCCTGGACTGGAAATGTCCCTCGAGCCTTGTGATACAGATTCCAGAGGTACTTCACCAAAGCATCAGCCTTCCCTCAGAGGCTCAGCAGCGGCCACCAACATACACACAGCCAAGAATGGGGGCAGTCACCTCGAGCACAGTCTTTCTTTAATGTTAACAGTATCCTTGCTTATGTCTATTGTCCTGTCTCTGTGCAAGTTATTTTTAATTATTATTATTTTTTCTTGACTGTTAAATATAAAAGATAACAAATACAGTGTCTTTAATAGATGGTCTCCTTCCTTGTGTTTGGGACTTGGGGTGATGCAAATGGTGGTTAAGTTTCACTTTTAATAGCAAACCTGACATGTGGTAAACCAAACTGATTAACATCTGGTCATTAGGCGCAGCTGGATTACCCACGGTAATTTAAAAATAAAACATTTGGCTGCACTGGATCTTCATTGTGGTACGTGGGCTTCTCTTGTGGAATGCAGGCTCTAGAGCACGTGGGCTCAGTAGTTGCGGTGCGCTGGCTTAGTTTCACTGTGGTATGTGGGATTCAATTCCCCGGCCAGTCGAACCTTCATCCCCTGCATTGGAAGGCAGATTCTTAATCACTGAACCACCAGAGAAGTCCCTACCCAAGGTAATTTTTTTTTTTTATCATAGAGTAGACATTTCTGGCTTCTTCCCCTGCATATCCCACTACTCTTCCATTATGAAGCAACCAAGCATTTTGAATGGGACTGATCCAACCACCCGACCCTCAGCTTCAAATGTAGGCCTTGGTTGGCCCAAGCCTTTCAGGGGAATCCCATGCCCCCTTGCCACAGTGATCGACTTAGTGAACGTCGATTGTATGGCCTAAATGCATACAATTAGAATAAAGCTTAAATGTTGGTAGGAGACTTGTGGGAGGAGAGAGTTCTGGAGACGGGGGTTGAAGTATGAGGCCTTGAACTGCTTCGGTTTTGCTGAACTGACACATAGAGGGCAAAACCGAGAGAATCATGGGAAAATGGAGCTGGTGCTCTGATCAGACCATACCTGAAGGCTTTAGATTTTACTTAGAGGCCAGTTTTTGCAGGTGAAAGCAGCCTCACCGATACAGCTTGTGTTTACTCTTGTGTTCTCAAGGCTAACTGGTAAACAGAATAAAAGAAATACACTCATGTGAGCTATTAATGCCCACAGTAAAGACATCTGTTATCAATCAATGAGTTTTGACTGACCACTGTAACTTGTCAAACTACTGTACAATTGCGCTCATTTCACATACTAGCAAGGTAATGCTCAAAATCCTTTAAGCTAGGCTTCAACAGTACATGAAGAGAGAACTTCCAGATGTTCAAGCTGGATTTAGAAAAGGCAGAGGAACCAGAGATCAAATTGCCAACATTCTCTGGATCATAGGAAAAAGCAAGAGAATTCCAGAAAAGCATCTGCTTCATGACTACACTAAAACCTTTGTGTGGATCACAACAAATTGGGGAAAATTCTTAAAGAGATGGGAATACCAGACCATCTTACCTGCCTCCTGAGAAATCTGTATGCAAGTCAAGAAGCAACAGTTAGAACTGGACATGGAACAGCAGACTGGTTCCAAATTGGGAAAGGAGTACATCAAGGCTGTATATTGTCACCCTGTTTATTTCACTTATATGCAGAATGCTGCTGCTGCTAAGTCGCTTCAGTTGTGTCCGACTCTGTGCGACCCCATGGACTGCAGCCTACCAGGCTCCTCCATCCATGGGATTTTCCAGGCAACAGTACTGGAGTGGGGTGCCATTGTCTTCTCCCTATATGCAGAATACATTATGCAAAATGCCAGGCTGGATGAATCAATAGAGGGAATCAAGATTGCCGGGAGAAATATCAACAACCTCAGATATGCAGATAATACCACCCTAATGGCAGAATGCGAAAAGGAACTAAAGAACCTCTTGATGAAGGTGAAAGAGAAGAGTGAAAAAGCTGGCTTAAAACTCAACATTCAACAAACGAAGATCATGGCATCCGTTCCCATCACGTCATGGTAAATAGATGGGGAAGAAATGAAAAAAGTGACAGACTTTATTTTCCTGGGCTCCTAAATTACTACAGATGGTGATTGCAGCCATGAAACTAAAAGACGCTTGCTACTTAGAAGAAAAACTATGACAAACCTAGACAGGATATTAAAAAGCAGAGACGTCACTTTGCCAACAAAGGTGTGTATAGTCAAAACTATGGTTTTTCCAGTAGTACAGATGTGAGAGTTGGACCATAAAGAAGGCTGAGCACCGAAGAGTTGATGTTTTTGAACTGTGGTGCTGGAGAAGACTCTTTAGAGTTCCTTGGATAGCAAGGGGATCAAACCAGTCAATTCTGAAGGAAATCAACCCTGAATATTCATTAGAAGCACTGATGCTGAAGCTGAAGCTCCAATACTTTGGCCACCCGATGTGAAGAACCAACTCATTGGATATGACCCTGATGCTGGGAAAGATTGAGGGCAAGAGGAGAAGAGGGCAACAGAGGATGAGATGGTTGGATATCATCATTGACTCAATGGACATGAGTTTGAGCAATCTCTGGGAGATAGTGAAGGACAGGGAAGCCTACTGTGCTGCAGTCCATTGAGTTGCTGAGAATCAGACATGACTTAGCGACTGAACAACTGTAACTTGTGTTCACAGACTCTAGTTCTGACATGCATGTTACCTCCTTTACATTTGAAGATGATTCTGGATTTAGTGCTAAAAGTAGGCTATTTGAACTTCTTCTCTAAGAGTCTCACCTGTCTCATACTCCTCTTCACTACACTACATCCGTTTCCATCACTTCTCAAAGGTCCTGGGTCATTCAAAACTCTGGGCTTCATGGAGCAGAGTACATTCATTCTTGGGAGACTTTCACTGCTATTGTGTGAATAAAAATAATGCTCTAAATATATATGTGTGTATAATGTTTATGAAAATGGCTCTTGCCTCCAAAGTTGCTTTTGATTCTTATATAATATGCTGTAATTCATTTGCTTCTGCTCACTGGGACTTCTGCAAAGGTCTTCTAACTGACTGTCCTGCAACACTAGAGGGCTGTCAGAATGAACTTTCTAAGATGTGAGTCTGATCATGGCACTTCCTTGCTTAGGGCTCTCAGGGGCTCTGCACTGAGAGAATCAAGCTCAGAGAATCCAGTCAGACTCCTTGTGGCTCCTTTCATCACTCCTGCTATGGCACCAAGAGCTCCAGCTTTGCCACTTCTTCCCACCCCATGCCTCTCCCCCTCCCCAGCAGTGTACTAACACTGGTACACCAGCTGCTCCCTAAACATGCCACCTCTTTCTGCCTCTGCTTTTGGCCTATGCTGTGTCCTACGCTTGACACACCCCTTTCCTTCAACTGCCTAACATACACTTCCATCTGTCTAGAACAGCTAAACCACCATCTCCTCTGACCAACTTTCTCTAATCCTCCTCTTCTCTACACAGCCCTCTTAAGCAAAAGTATCACCTCCCTCGTGTCAGCTGAGACCTGGAACTCGCTTCCCCAGGAAAGAAGTCCTGCACTAGGTAAGTCTGTGTTTCTTTCTCACCCAGAACAATGCCTGGCATAGAAGATTAAATAGTTATGAAACAGTATAAAGCAGGAGTCTCTCAGTTCAGCCTTGAGGAGTATGTTCATTATCTTGATGGTGGTGAAGGTTGCACAGATATTTGTTGTTGTTCAGTAGCTCAGTCATGGCCAAAGTATTGGAGCTTCAGCTTCAGTATCAGTCCTTCCAATGAATATTCAGGGTTGATTTCCTTTAGGACTGACTCGTTTGATCTTCCACTCTCAAGAGTCTTCTCCAACACCACAGTTTAAAAGCAGCAATTCTTCGGTCCTCAGCCTTCTTTATGGTCCAACTCTCACACCCATACATGGCTACTGGAAAAACCATAGCTTTGACTGTATGGATACACTGTCTAGGTTTGTCATAGCTATGACAAACAGCAAAGCTATGGCAAACCTATACAGTGTATTAAAAAGTAGTCCCATCCATACATGACTATTCATGGGTATCAGTTCAGTTCAGTCGCTCAGTCGTGTCTGACTCTTTGCGACCCCATGAATTGCAGCACGCCAGGCCTCCCTGTCCATCACCAGCTCCTGGAGTTCCCTCAAACTCATGTCCATCGAGTCGGTGATGCCATCCAGGCATCTCATCCTCTGTTGTCCCCTTCTTCTCCTGCCCCCAATCCCTCCCAGCATCAGAGTCTTTGCCAATGAGTCAACTCTTCACATGAGGTGGCCAAAGTATTGGAGTTTCAGCTTTAGCATCAGTCCTTCCAAAGAGCACCCAGGACTGATCTCCTTTAGGATGGACTGGTTGGATCTCCTTGCAGTCCAAGGGACTCTCAAGAGTCTTCTCCAACACCACACTTCAAAAGCATCAATTCTTCGGCGCTCAGCTTTCTTCACAGTCCAACTCTCACATCCATACATGACCACTGGAAAAACCATAGCCTTGACTAGACGGACCTTTGTTGGCAAAGTAATGTCTCTGCTTTTGAATATACTATCTAGGTTGGTCATAACTTTCCTTCTAAGGAGTAAGCGTCTTTTAATTTCATGGCTGCAATCACCATCTGCAGTGATTTTGGAGCCCAGAAAAATAAAGTCTGACACTGTTTCCACTGTTTCCCCATCTATTTCCCATGAAGTGATGGGACCAGATTATAGCAAACCTTAAATTATAACCTGTGTATATGAAATTTATTAGACCTCAATAGACCTGTTTTTTAAAAATGGGATGTAGATGCTCACGTGGGAGCCTCTCTGACCCCGAGGAAGGCATCCTCTGGTCACAGCCCCGGGACAGCACAGGAGTACACACATGTAATTCTGCTGATCTCTGCTTCAGCCTGAAGGCTGAGATGAGCGTTGAGCAAAACTAGCTGGGGATGGGCCACTGCCCCAACAGGAGCAGGTCTCGGCTGTACATTGGAGTCCTTGAGAAGATCTAAAAGTCACTGATACCTGGGTCCCACCCAAGAGTGCTTCACTGGTCCAGATCAGACCTGTGCATCCTGCTTGTTGAAGCTTTGCAGGTGATTCAAATGTGTTGGGGAGTTTGAGAACCATTGCTCTAGACCAGCGGCTTGGCTCCTTGCAGTCAAAACCCAGATCATATCATTTTTCCATTCCTTCTCCAGAGATTCTAGAGATCAGGAGTTTTTTATGAATAAGAAATCTTCAGTGGGCTCTGAGCCTCTTTATGGAGAAGGGACTTACCATCCAGGTGGCATCAACACCAAAACAGCTGGAAACTTAAATCTTTGGGGCAGTTTTACCCCTGAATTAATCACCACCCTCTTTCCCCTTCTTAAGTGAAAGTGAAGTTGCTCAGTTGTGTCCGACTCTTTGCGACCCCGTGGACTGTAGCCTACCAGGCTCCTCCATCCATGGGATTCTCCAGGTGAGAGTACTGGAGTGGGTTGCCATTTCCAACCCCCGGGCAAATTACGTGGCCAGTAGGTGGTGCTGTCTCCTGTGGCTTGCAAAAAGCAACTTCGGGTGAGATAGTTCTTTTAAAAGCCTTGTTTGAAATTGCTCACTTTTAATGCAACAATTCTAAATAATTCCCCCTTGACTTTTTCTTGGTCTCTTCATTTCTTCCTCTTGTGCCAGGTAAACATGAATATTATCAGGTCACTCTTGTTACAATATTTGAGTAATTTTGACTGGATCATTAGAGATCATACATTGTTTCTAGTGGGCCTATAATACCTTTAGAATTGAAGTAATGTCAGTGTCATCTTAATGATGCATAAATTTTGCATCATTATCCAGATAATCAATGCTTTATTTAATGGCTTTCCAAAATAAAAAAAAGGAGAAAAATCCATTTCCACTGAAAAATTCATCATTTTGTGTTAAAAAAGAAATGCCACGAGAGGAAGGTTTCTGTCTTTCATCAGCTTTCATGAGGTGAACAAGGTCTGGTTGGATTCCTGGGGCACAGTATGGGAATCTTCTCTTCAACCTCCAGGTTGTAACATGTACATACTTTTATTCAAAAATGAAGCTTGGGGCAAACCATCAAAAGTTTCATTATTCATGCAGTCTCAGTTAACATCTTCTGAGCCAACAATCATGACATGTGGTCTAATAAAAGAACTCTCCTGCTTCCAGATGACAGTCAGTTTGAAAAAACAATAAAAATAGTAAATATATTAGGGAGTATTTAATATATACCAGGCACAATTCTTAAATTCTCACAATAACTGTGAAGTCATGCTGTCATTACTCTTGTTCACTAATTGGGGAAATAGAGGCCAGAAACGTGCCCAAAGCTGTACAGGTAGTAATTAGCGCTGCGTTAGCACTGCTGTGCTGTGTGTAGTCACTCAGTTGTGTCTGACTCTTTGCAACCCCATGGACTACATGGAGCCCGCCAGGCTCCTCTGTCCATGGGGATTCTCCAGGAGAGAATACTGGAATGGGTTGCCATGCCCTCCCCCAGGGGACCTTCCCAACCGAGGGATCAAACCCAGGTCTGTGTGACCTCATGGAATGTAGCCTGCCAGGCTCTTCTGTCCATGAGGATTCTCCAGGCAAGAGTACTGGAGTGGATTGCCATGCCCTCCTGCAGGGGAGCTTCTCAACCCAGGGATCAAACCCAGGTCTCCCTCATTGCAGGTGGATTCTTTACCACCTGAGCCACCAAGGAAACTCAAGAATACTGGAGTGGGTAGCCTATCCCTTCTCCAGCGGATCTTCCTGACCCAGAAATTGAACCAGGGTCTTCTGCATTGCAAGTGGATTCTTTACCACTTGAGTGGTGGTAAAGAATCCACTTGGTGGTTCTTTACCACTTTACCTGGTGAGCTACCAGGAAAGCCCAGATGGGTTCAAATCCCAGGTAATCTGACTCCAGAGTCTACCTTTCTATCATTAATGCCAGAATATTAACATAGGAGCTTCCCAGGTGTAGCTGGTGGTAAAGAACCTGTCTGCCACTGCAGGAGACTTACAAGACATGGGTTCAGTTCCTGGGTCAGCAAGATCCCCTGGAGGAGGAAATGGCAACCTATTCCAGTATTCTTGCTGGGAAATTCCATGGACAGAGGAGCCTGGTGGGCTACTGTCCAGGGGGTCGCAGAATTGGACATGACTGAAGCAACTTAGCATGCATGCAAAATTAACATATGTAGGCTGTTTCGGTGATTCATACACATAGTATTTGAAACTGAGAGTGTCCTATATTTACTAGGCCTGGTGCCAGATACAAACAGGACTTCCTGGAGCATATGGGTTAATGGGCCTTTATTATAAAAAATGAAAATTTTATCCTTATGCAATTGTTCAGATTTCAGAAACTATTCTCTCCATTAAAGTAATTCATCTAAAACCACATACAAAATGCCTGCTGTGGATTACTGATGACCCCAGCTGTGGCTGTGGCCTTACACTCTGGGCACAGGGGCTCCAGTTTCTCTCCAATGAAAACTCTGTGCACTCTCTGCCCACCTGTGGTATCCTGCCCATCTGTGGTGACGCAGGAGTCTTTTGAGGCTTCTTTCCTTATGATGGAAACAATAACCTCTTGACGGGGTCCCAGCCCCCACTGGGTTGACACTGAACACCACTATCCCCACCCGCCCCTTAGTACCACCTTTATCAGCCAGTCCTTCTTTGCTCCTGAGCTTCTGGGGAAAAACCCTCTGTCTTGTTTCTCTGGTGTGTAGAAGGTCCTCAATAAAACTCACTGAGTGAAAGAATGAAGTCCCTATTTCAGTGAACTAACATCCTAGAGAAAAGAATATACTGGACTATGGAAGCAAAGAATAGAATTAGGGAAAAACATCAGGAGAAGTCTCTGGATTATAATAGGGTTGATTGTCCAAATGTCTGTTTGTAATGACACTTTCGAGGTATTTGATTTTTTTTTTTTAAAAAAGCTCAGGCCATAACAGAAAGCCTCTCTTAACCAGCCCTAACTAACCAGCTTTAACATTTTCTTGAGAATTAACTTATACAATACCCTCTAAATGGTACATAATTCTCATTCCACAATAGAACATCTATCATTTTAAACAAATGCTTTAAAATTTTCTATTGTTATTAAGTCTCATGCTTTTAAAAAAACACACCTTAAAAGGGTCAACACAAATAGACTCTTGGACAGTGAACTGCCTGATAGCCCAGAGGCATCTATTTTTGCTCCTGGGGCTCCTGTGAGCCCTCTCTACTCTCCTCTAAGTGGTGATCCAGGCTCCTTCCTGCTATGGCTCATTTTGAATGTTTCTCAAGGTCACACCATACTCATCTGCATCAATGTACTGGAAAGGGAAAGAGTGTGAAGGATCATGCAACAGAGATTTTCATGGGTCGGGTCTGGTGTTAATACCTTTCATTTCTTCCCACATCACACTGGCTTAGAACCCAGTCATATAACTACACTCAACACACCAACGGAGACAGAGGAACATAGCAGAGCTACACAGGCAAGAAGACCAGGAAATGGGTGCTTTGTGAACAGCTAGCCTGCCTCTGTTCCTCTCCCTCCCTTTTACCGTACATTTTCTCACCCTTCAGGATTCTTCATAAATATCGCCATTTCATCCTTAACCTAGAACAATATCTGGCACAAAGTATACACTCAATAAATATTTGTTAAATTAATGAGTCATTCCACAAATAATTTTTTACATTTTATTAAATTATAGTGGATTTACAGTGTTGTGTTAGTTTCTGCTGTACGGCAAAGTGATTTTCTTTTACACATTCTTTTCCATTATGGTTTAGTACAGGATATTGAATATAGTTCCCTATGCTCTTCACCTTGTTTTTTATCCCACAAATACATTTTAAGTGCCTACTCTTAATTCTCAGTTAAGGCAGAGAGTCAGTCATGCCGTAAGCAAACATTTCAAATTCAACTCATCTGATGAAGCAAGGACCAAGCCCTTTGAGAATATGGAGGAAAACATTTTTACAAACATCAGTTCTGGGAGGCTTGAGCTGGGTATGGAAAGATGAGTTGGGTTTATTAGTTGGGAAGATCAAGGATACAGCCTTCTAGGAGAAGAAGCCTGATGTGCGAAGGTGAGAATGTGCTTATGAGGGCGAGTGTCAGGGCCAGGTTATGACGGGTCTTCTTTGTGCTGTTTAATCATTGATTCCTGGTGTGATGACCTTTCAGTTACACAAACTATGTACCCTGCCTGCTTTTCTTGAAGTGAAGGCTGAACGGCAATACCTACTAAAGCGTTCACTCAAGTCCTTCTTGTGTGGAGATACTTAAGAGCCTTCTTGTGTGGAGTCGCTTACAATGCCCTCCCTGGTCCCTTTGGAAGGAGGGAGCCCAGCCAGCTCAAGTTATAGCTCGTGGGTTTCCTGCTTTGAGTCTCGTTGGCTTTGTCCTTCAGCTACACTTGGGAAACATGGTTTGGGTGGCCTAGTCTGGGAGACACAGATCTCCACAGCTAACTACACTGCAGCCTATTGACCTATGGGCAGAAGACCCTGTGCTCGCTGTTAGTTGTTGTTTGGGGATGAATGTTATTAGGGTAGTTATAAAGTATGGAGCTCCATGTAATGAAAAGTTTGCTGTGACCCTGGATAGCCACCCTGTATAACATGACTCAGAAGACTAGTGGGTCAAAACTGTGGGGACTTAATTTAGGAATCACAAGGCAGATTCAATGAACATTTACTGAAAGCCCGCTGTGTGCCAGGTGTTTTCAGATGTATTTGCTAATTTAACCTGCATGTAAATACTTCCTGAAATGATCACAAATAAGACCAATTATGAGATAACATTGGGCTTCCATGGTGGCTCAGATGGTAAAGAATCCACCTGCAATGCAGGAGACCTGGGTTTGATCCCTGGAAGGAAGAGGGCATGGCAACCCACTCCAGTATTCTTACCTGGAGAGTCCCCATGGACAGAGGAGCCTGGCAGGCTACAGTCTATGGAGTTGCAAAGAGTCAGACATGACTGAGTGACTAAGCACATGAAATTACATTGCACTTCAGAAAACATTAAGATATATTTCTTTTAAGTACACTCAAATTAAGACTAGGCCATCATCATAGTGAAGATCAGAGTTTCATTCAAATGAGGCAGCTGTGATAGAATAGAAGGAACTATGGCCCTTGGAGTAAGGTGATCTTGGCTCTATCACTTATCATTACTTCTCCAAAGCCCCAGTGTCCAAATGGGGGAGAATGAGGTATGTTTTACAACATTGATTTGTTCTATAAATACCTAACCTAACTATAAATACTTGACTGGGAGCCATTCTTCGGGCCTCTCTGAATGTGGTGACTTTTTGAATTGTGCTTGTCTTTGGGAGGAACCTAGAAACTATTCTCCTGGAATTACTACAAAATATAATGTCTTCTAAGCTGGGGAGGCACCTACATCTGTGCAACCACGCTCTTTTCTCCTGCACCCGAGATGAGTGCTATGTTAGACTGAGGGCTGAGTTCCCATGAGATGAACCCTTGATGCTGTCAGGCTGGCTAGCTCTTCCCTACATCTTCTTGACTAAAGCCACACGTGGCCTCCAGAAGGCTTGTGAGTCTGAATATTGAGTTGACCCTTGGAGGAACCTCTGGTGGGTACTGCAGGCATTGTTTTATTGTATGGTCTCTGAAATGTTGGAGCAGATAGTGACCAATCTCTAGCAAGGCTAGGGAAGAAACTACCAAAGAAGGAACTTGGGTTACATGGCACGAAGAATGTGCTGTGATTGATGATTAAATAACCAGAGTATATTAGCCAGGGAGCTGGTAGGGGGCTATCCCTTAAAGAGGTAAAGTGGTCCTTTTCAGAGTGCACTCTCAAGATAGGTCCTCACGATCTTCCCATGTAAAGAATGTGTTCAACCGGGTCCTGCATCCTGTTAAAGGGCAGTGGTTTTTCCGCAGGACAATTTTTAGTTGGTAGAACAGGTTATGTAAACCAGAGCCTGCTGCCAAGTGCCAAACACATGTGAGTTCACAAGCAGTAATTATAGAGCCAGCACTGGCATGGATCAGATCCTTTGCTTTCCAAGTGAGCAAACTGAAGTCCAGGGAGGGGCAGGTGATCGCACGGTTGCCCAGCTAGTTGATGGCACTGAGGATTGGAACTGAATTCTTATAAGTTCAGATTTATAGTTTTGCTCCACTAGCAATTAAATATGAAGAGCTATAGTCTACCAAAGGGGCAGTAGCCCCGTACATGGTCAAAGCTGGGTCCTGGGCTGGAGGCTTCTTGCAGGGCTGCTGGCTGTTGACTTCTGCAGACCCGGTCGTTGAGTAGCAGCGCAGCCTCCACTCACCATCATACCCCTGAACTTGGTCCCCAGAAAGGGGTAGAGGTCAGAAGTCCTACCTTTTAAAAAGTGGCTGAATTCCTAGCTCCAGCATTGCCTGAAGGACCACTGATAGAGCTAAAACAAGGCAGAAGAGAAAGGCAAGATGGAAGCGGGGGATGGCAAGGATGGGATTGTAGGAGAAAAGGAGGATTAAAAAAAAAGGTGGTCCTCTACTGGCCAAGGCAGAAAGCTGGATGGGCTTCCAAGAGCGTTCCCAAGTTCACTTGGGAACGTATTGGTGTTCACTACCCTCTATCCTATACCCTCATTTTGTCACATTTCTTCCCAGGCCACATCTGTATGGACCATTACCTGTTCTGTGCCCCTTCCCAATTCCTTACTCACTCCTTTTTTCCTGGCATTTATACTAGAAGTCTCTAGATATGACTAATTAAAAAGGAGTTTGTGTGTGTGTGTGTGTGTTTGTCTTTATTCATTGTAGTTTTAAGTAACTGGAAAAGCATCTGTGCCCTTTAGGTGGTGTGAGATAACGTCTAGGAAAACAGAAACAAATTGTAATGGCTTTGCTAGAGTGGAAAAGGGGCATTTATAGAAAGACTCCAGCAGTCTCCTCTGGGTCTAAGCTCTACAACAGACATGTCAAAATTCATTGAAAAATATCACAACTTTTACTGTAACTAAACTAATGGATATTGTTTTCAAATATCTCAGTTCATGAAAGCTGGAAAACATACATTCCCTCTGGAATATATAATCTTAAAAATATTTTCAAAACTAACCTTCAAAAAAATGCTCACAGAAAGATATAATAATTCATGAGCATTTTCAGAATTGATAATTCCATGAACAGAGAGGTTGAAAAAACATGACTTAATGTATCAAGGGTGTGCTATATTCTCCTTAAATAAGTTTAAAATAAGTTTCTTAACGGATTCCGAGAATTTGATGTTTCTATGCCTTACAACTATATTTGTACATTAAAAGCAACAAGAAACAGAAACTTAGCTCACTGCTGAAATTTCCATCAAGACTGTTTTGTTTTCTGTCTCTCAATATGAAATTCCACCCATCTGAGCCTTGGCATAACCACAATATGTGTCCTTAACCTCAAAATAAACAAAAATTACCGAGATCAACTACATGCCAATTAACATAATAGGCTATTTTCACCAAAATGGAACTTGCTGTGCGTCTCATGGCCTATCATTTGCCCATCTCCTTTGTTCATTTATTACCTGGACGGTGCCTTTAGGTCTGTCCTTGGCAGTCCTGTATGCGCTGCCATGGGGAGTGCTTTTGCCTAACCAGGATCATGTCACATAGAAGTAGAAAAATCTATAAAGAACATTTTCTTATATAAAGGCATATAATTTTATATTTTTAAAACAAAAAGTTAGGGAATTCCATGGTAATCTAGCTATTAGGATTCCAGCCTTTCACTGCCATGGCCCAGTTCAATCCCTGGTCAGGAAACCGAGATCCCACAAGCTGTGCAGCATGGACCAGGAAAAAAAAAAAAAACCAGTTAATTATTAGGTTGATGCAAAGTAACTGTGGTTTTGCATTGTTGAATTTTGCTGTTTGATATTGGAATACATTCTTAAATGCAGTCATGTCATACATCATTTTAATGCACATTTCTTGTGCTTTATTTTTTTACTAATGACTTACTACTTGCTGTTTATTTTATATTTATTTTAGACTAGGGAAATAATGTTAGAAGAAAGCAAATTTAAGCAATCTTTTTATTTGAGTTCAAAATGGGTCGTAAGGCTGCGGAGACAACTTGCAATATCAACAACGCGTTTGGCCCAGGAACTACTAATGCACGTACAGTGTAGTAGCGGTTCACGAAGTTTTGCAAAGGAGACAAAAAGAGCCTTGAAGATGAGGAGGACAGTGGCCGACAGAGGCCGGCCATCAGAAGTTGATAACGACCAACTGAGAGCCATCGTCAAAGCTGATCCTCTTACAACTACATGAGAAGTTGGCGAAGAACTCAACACTGACCACTATGAGGTCATTCAGCATTGGAAGCAAATTGGAAAAGTGAAAAAGCTTGATAAGTGGGTGCCTCATGAGCTGACTGCAAATTCAAAAAAATTGTTTTGAAGTTTTGTCTTCTCTTATTCTATAGAACAACAATGAACCATTTCTCGACTGGATTGTGGCATGCAATGAAAAAGTGGATTTTATACAGTAACCTGTGACGACCAGCTCAGGTTGGACCAAGAAGAAGCTCCAAAACACTTCCTAAAGCCAAACTTGCACCAAAAAAAAGGGTCATGGGTCACTGTTTGGTGGTTTGCTGCTGGTCTGAGCCACTACAGTTTTCTGAATCCTGGCAAAATCATTATACCTGAGAAGTATGTTCAGCAAATTGATGAGATGCATTGAAAACTGCAATGTCTGCAGTGGTCAACAGAACGGACCCAATTCTTCTCTCCCACAATGCCCGACTGCACATCACAATCAATGCTTCAGAAGTTGAATGAATTGGGCTATAAAGTTTTGCCTTATCTGCCATATTCACCTGACCTCTCGCCAACCAACTACTACTTCTTCAAGCATCCTGACAACTTTTTGCAGGGAAAATGCTTCCACAACCAGCAGGAAGCACAAAATACTTTCCAAGAGTTTGTCAAATCCTGAAGCATGGATTTTTATGCTACAGGTATAAACAAACTTATTTCTCATTGGCAAAAATGTGTCGATTGTAATGGTTCCTATTTTGATTAATAAAGATATGTTTGACCCTAGTTACAATGATTTAAAATTCATGGTCTGAAAGCACAATGACCTTTTCACCAACCTAATATTAACATTAAAGAAAATTTTATACATGTTTCATACTCCTATCAATTGCTGCAAAAGAATTTGATAACATTCTGTCATCAAGGTCATTCATTTCTAGCACTGTGACAAGCCCCAGACATGACTATTATAAAAGCAGAGTAAATTAAGCATATTATCTAAAGTAAGGTGAAAACTGTAGGGTTGTTCTTTTCCCCCTTGGACTTCTTTTCCCTGCATATTACAATGTATCTATTTATCAGTGAAATATTTTTGACCTGGATTATAGATTGAATTATACAATAGGACAATTTACCCATGGGAGTGAGTTAGCATGGAAATCTGAATTTCAAAATACAAAATTTTCTTTTTAATGAATTAATTTTATTTTTGACAATGCTGGGTCTTCATTGCTGTGAGGGCTTTTCTCTAGTTATGGCGAGCAGGCTTCTCATTGCAGTGGCTTCTCTTGTTGCAGAGCGTGCGCTCAACAGTTGCAGCTCCTGGGCTCACAGGCTCAATAGTTGTGGTGCACAGGCTTAGTTGCTCCATGGCCATGTGGGATTTTCCTAGACCAGAGATCAACCTTGCATCTCCTGAATTGGCAGGCAGACTCTTTCAGGGAAGCCCCAAAAGTCTTAATTGATTTCAAGTTTTTTAAAAAAATTATTATAAGATATAGATAACACAAAAGTTGTTGTTCAGTTGATCAGTCATGTCCGACTCTTTGCAGCCGTGTGGACTGCAGCACGCCAGGCTTCCCTGTCCTTCACTATCTCCCGGAGCTTGCTCAAACTTGAGTCTATTGAATTGAATTGGTGATGCCATCCAGCCATCTCCTTCTCTGTCGTCCCGCCCCCTCTCCTCCTGCCTTCAATCTTTCCCAGCATCAGGGTCTTTTCTAATGAGTCAGCTCTTCCAATCAGATGGCCAAAGTATTGGAGGTTCAGCTTCAGCATTAGTCTTTCCAATGAATATTCAGGGTTGATTTCCTTTAGGATTGACTGGTTTAAGTGGACAGCTCAGTAGTAGTAAACATTCTCATGTTGTGCAACCATCACCATGATCCATTTTCAGAACTTTCCCATCGTACAAACTGAAATTCTGTACCATTAATAACTTCCAATTCACCCCTCTCTCCAGCTTCTGGTAACCTCTATTATCCTTTCTGAAGCTATGAATTTACTTATTCTAGGTCTCTTATATAACTAGAATTCTACATTTGTCCTTTTGTGTCTTGTTTATTTCACTTACCACAATGTTTTCAAGGTTCATCTGTGTATAATGTGTCAGTATTTAATTCCTTTTTAAGACTGAATATTTCATTGTATGTAGATATATTTTATTTATCCATTCATCTCTTAACAGATATTCAAATTATCTCCACCTTCCTGCGATTGTGGATATTGCTGCTATGAATGTGGGTGTATAACTATCTGTTTGAGGCCTTGCTTTCAATTCATTTGGGAGTTGGAGTTGCTGGATAATATGGTAATTCTATTTTTAACTTTTTGAGGATTTAATCTTATTTTAAAACTAATAAGAAACATAAAATTCCTCTGGGTTATCTATGTTCAAACTTTGAGACTCAAACTCAATCCACCCAGCAGCCTCCTTTGGATCTGGAAGCTCAGCAATGATTAGAAATGGGATGTTGTGGAGGCAGCCACAACAAGAACTATTAATATTCCAGTGGCTGGGGGAAGCACAGCCTTGTCTCCTGCCTGAGAGGGACCATCAGTGCACGCTGACTTTGTTTGTCAGAGGAAGTCAAAGCATTTGAAGGGCACTTCCACTCTCTCTGATGCCTCAGATGGTAAAGAATCTGCCCAGGTTCAACCCCTGGGTCGGGAAGATTCCCTGGAGAAGGAAATGGCAACCCACTCCAGTATTCTTGCCTGGAAAATCCCATGGACAGAAGAGCCTGGCAGGCTATAGTCCATGGGGGAGCAAAGAGTCAGACATGACTACAACTGAGAGACTAGCTTTACTTCTCCACTCTAGCTAATAAAAAGAATGAAGGGTGACTGGACAAGAAAAAGCCACACAACAGAAAACAAAAGCTTGGGAGGAATTAGAAGAGGCATCTACCTCCAAACTAGTTCTGAGATAATGGAACATGGAAGAATGTTGTCATCACTTGGGATTCAGTGGTTTATGGCAGGTCGGGGCAGGTTGGAAACCACCAGGGTGGAACTGGAGGAGAGCAGATTTGGTTGCAGTTTTTTCCAGGTGCAGTCCAGGTAAACAGGGGTGTGTGTTGGGACTGAACAGTGAAGGGCCATGTTGGGGTGGGGGAGGTGGTGCACATACCAGACACCACAGGGTATAAACTTAGAGGATGCTTGATAAATGCAAGTTTTTAATTGTACTTATCAATGCAATACTTATTCAATTTCTGCAACTTTCCTTCCATCTAATCTATCCATCACATCCTTACCAGACAAATCTTTGAAAATCACCACTTGGCACTGACACCTCTCAGTTCAAATTCTTTTACTGGCTGCCCATTAATTATAATCATTGCCTCTCAGGCTTGGTTAAGAGTAGTCCCAAGGTCATTCAGCTGAGGCAGAAAGACCTAAGATAAACCCGGAGAAGCTCTGGCAGCACCAATTTTACTGGAAGAAGTGTAAGGACAAGCATGACTCTTACATCAGAATAAACACTGGGAATATTTAGAGTACAGTGATGTTTACATGCAACTTATGGATGAAACCCTCTTTCAAGTGGAACTTGGAGCTTGGCCTCTATGCACACTGTACCACAAGAATAAATTGACTTCCTCTGGCATCAGGCCACCACCTTGGTAGAATGTGGGGTGGGAGGGCACAATTAAACTCCAAACTCCCTAATCTGGTTAGTTAGAACTGCTACCCCTCCCCCTCCCTCCCCAGAGCCATCTGTCCGACTGGTTCCTGACCTGCAAAGGTCAAATCACTTTGCTTTTTGTTTTGCTGCTTCTGCTTCTAGTCAAAGGCACTCTGAACTTTTGGACAAGGCATCCAGCTCTGTCGCTTTTGGCACGTTAATCCCTTTGCCTCAGTTTTCTCACCTGGTTAACAGTAGGGTTGTGGGAGAGGATTTCAAGAGTTAACAGGGTATTTACATTTCAGTGTCGGCCTAGCTACGGGCTCTTTCTGCTCTACGTGTTAGGCTGCTCTACTGTTATCTCCTTCTACGTGAACACCGCCTCTTCTTCTCTGGCCTACAAACCATTCCGGTCTTAACCCCCTCAACGTGGCGCAGCTCAAGCCCACCTGGTCCTTTGCACATGCTGTTAAGAGAAGCTCCCCACCCCATCCCTTACAGTCAATTTTAGAACCAGCTCTCAGATATAAAGAATAAGGTGAAAGGCTGAGCATCTGTTTTTAATTTGTTTCGCTTTACGGAAACCGCCAGCGTATCGAGATAAGAAAAACGCATAATAGCGACATATTGACCAATTTCAAATCCGCGTAAGGGGCAAAACTTTAAAGAGAGGACAGTGTGTTTCAGGTGTGCTTCCACGCCCCCACGTTCCCCATGGAGCGACTCTCCTCGCGTTAACACGCACGGTGCCTTGGTCTCTCGGGCGAGCGCTGCTTTGGGAAGGTAGACCAGACTGCCGCTGCACGATTCCCCCCGCCCTCTTAAATTCAGCAGTCCCAAGTAATCTCTGCTCTCGGATGGAGCGTGCCCTGCCGCCTTCCCGCAGGTCCACGCTGCTAGGAAAGCCCGGCAGACCCCACCCCGGGATTTAGACCCCCGCTCCGGCCTCCAGGTGCGCCGGAAGCGACTTCCACCTGGATGCCCCCGGCCTCCCGTTTCGGGCCGGTCCCCGCGAGGGGCGGAGCTCGGCCCGCCCCGCCTTGCCGTCAGCGGACCGTGTGGCAGCCGGGCGGGGGCCGGGAAGGGGAGAGAAGGGGAGGAGTGAGGAGAGGAGGAAAGTGGAGCCCGGCGGGCCGGAGCGAGGAAAGGAAGGGAAGGGGTGGAGGCGACTGGCAAGAGTTTGCCGGCGCGCGGGGGAGCCTCCGCCCAGGACGCGTCCCGGAGCCAGAGTCGCGGCCGCAGCGCGGAGCTTGCTGTCCCGCCTCTGACCAGACCGTCCGCCGGGGCCGTCCCGAGCGGCGACACCCCGGGCGTCCCGGCCGGCGAGCCGGCGCAGCGGCGGCCCCGGGACTCGGCGGCGAGCGCTGCGGGAGGGATGGTGGCGGCGGGGCGCGGGCCAGAGCAGCCGCCCCCGCCTCCCGTCCGGCCGAGGCCCCCGGCCCTCCGCCCCCGCTCCCCGGCCGCACGCCCCCGCCGAGTCCGCCGCCCGCGCAGCCGCTGAGCCGGGTGCCCCACCATGCCGCGGGCCCCCGCGCTCCTGTTCTCCTGCCTCCTCGGGCTTTGCGCGCTCGTGCCCCGGCTCCCAGGTAAGCCACGCCGCCCGCTGTGCAGAAAGAAACTTCGTGGAGCCCTGAGCCGCCCGCCGGCGTCTTGGAGGGGCTGGGGCCAGGGCAGTTGTTTGAAGGTGGGAGGCGTCCTCGGGGACACCCCCAGGTGGAGAGCCGCCGGGGACGACCGGGTAGGGGGCTTTCAGACTGCGTGCGCCACCCCGCGCGCGGCCCGCCGCAGCCCCACTGGGCTGTCGTCGGCCCCTGGTCCCCTCCCGGGCGAGGAGGAGCCTTCCTGTGTAAACAGCCCTGCCCGTCTGCTGACCTAGCCCGCGAGCCCCCGCGCCCAGTGCGCGGGGAGGGCCGCCGCCAGCCCCGCGTCGGGATCCGGGCTCTGCAACTCCCGGCACAAAGCGGCCCTTGTGGCCGGCCCGGGGCGGCCGGGCTGCTGGGAGGCACCGGGTGATGCAGCCGGTGCCCCGAGCGCGGGGAGCGAAGGGTAACTGGAGGCGCGTGACCCGGAGCCAAAGCGTGGGGTTCACGGCTACTTTCGAGGGCTAGACTCTTGCAAGCGTGGATGCCCAGGGTCTCCTGGCGAATCCTATAGTTTCACCCCACCTAGGCCAGCCGCCTTTCTTTAAAGATGTAAACACCCCTTCCTCCCCCAAGCTCCCGCATACCCGAGGGGAGACCCGCGTCCGAAACCACAGCCCCACCTGGGAACCAAGCCCCACCTGGGATCTCGCAATCTACTTCCTTCTGCCTGGCTTTATGTCGGAGTTTACAAACACCCCTGCAGCGTACTCCCCCTGATTCTGAAGGATTCTGGAGCAGGGGATGTGCAATTGCACTCGCGCCATCCTGCTCTGGGCTGGCGTCTGTGTGAGGACCCTCAGTTACCTGCTTTAAGTTTTCAGAGTTGGGAGACTGCTGAGGAAGGATGTTCTGTTGCCGCTGGGGTTGCCAGGCAGAAGGATCTACCCCCACCCCGTCCCCTCTAAAAGCAGGAAGCTTCAGACTTTCTCTTTTCCGGTAGGAGATAATTGTGTTGAGGTTCTCCGCTCACTTTCAAGCCTAAAATTCTTGATTGCTGTTCCGAACCCTGTGTCTGGCCAAGAGGGAGGGGAGGACGGTCCCCTGCCGAGTTTCATTTACATGAAGGCAGTGAAGGTTGCTGTCTGAGAGAGAGGAGAGGTCTAGACAGACAAAAACTTTTTTAGGCGATATTTCAGACTTATTAGTGTAACAGGTTTCTTTCATCAGTCCAGAGCTTGGAGTGGATCACTGGTTTCCAAACACCCATCTGGCAACCAGTGCCCATTGCTCATGGGTCCCCAGGGAAGGGCAAAGAGAGGGATATAGCCTGTGTCATACACAGGAATATATTATTGCCAACAGCTCCCTGCTTCACAAGGACTGTCCTTTAATTCGAAATTCTTTTATATTTTTAGGAAAACTTTTTTTTAAATAATTTGTAGTGATAAATCCCATGGATGGAGGGGCCTGGAAGGCTGCAGTCCATGGGGTCACTGAGGGTCGGATAGGACTGAGCGTCTTCACTTTCACTTTTCACTTTCATGCATTGGAGAAGGAAATGGCAACCCACTCCAGTGTTCTCGCCTGGAGAATCCCAGGGATGGGGGAGCCTGGTGGGCTGCCGTCTATGGGGTCACACAGAGTCGGACACGACTGAAGTGACTTAGCAGCATCAGCAGCAGCAGTGATAACAGGGTGGTTTTTCGTTTTGAGCAAACAAAAAAATCGGCAATCCTATATAAATTTTACCTTCTCTTTTTGTTTTCTTTTTAAATCATAATCTGTGCAATACAAAAGTTTAGAAACTGCTGAAGGAGATATTTTTTTAGTTTCCTTACAGGTTGACATCCTGGTTCTGATAAAAACTTAAATACTTCCAGTGGCGAATAATTCTTTCAATCCATTATTTTCCATTTGCATTGTGATTTCTGCTTTTCAAAGTTCATATATTTCTTCTTAATGATCTCCATTTTGGGGGTTGGCCCAGGATAGTGAAGTGATTTGCCCACTATCCTTGTCCATAGGCCTCATAACTTTTTGGTTTAGGGCCCTTTGTCCTGCATGACACAATTTAGGTAGGGAAAAAAGCTTTGAGCCCACAGAGGTTTATTTCCAGTGCTGTCTCTTCTTCTGCAGTTGCCTTAGAGCTCAGCCATCCCTCCATGGATCAGCAGAGCAGTGAGAGAGCAAGCCCATCACTGGCTTCCAGACCTGGCCACCTCCCTCTTAATGCCCTGGAGCTTCTCAAGGTTACCAGGGACTGACACATATCTGTGTGACTTCTCCTAGTTTGCCAGTGTTGCTGAGCCAACTGGAAGCTTTCAAACTGCAAATCTGAAACAGCTTTTCTTTTCTCTTCCTTCCCTTGTCTTCTCTTTTTCTTGAAGCACTACAGGTACTTTATCCAATTTGTGTTTTGCTACTAGGACAGAATTTGACAGAAAAACCTTCATTACCCACTAAGAGAAAAAGGTGATCCGCAGGGTCCTGCCTGCCTGGGTGTCCCTGGATCAATGGTTAAGTTACTAGTCTATTGCTTTGCACTACTTTCATCTGTGTGTTTAATCCAGCAGGAAACAGACTTTTAATTTAAGAGGGCTCACTTCAAACAAGTCCCCAGCAGGCGGACAATCCCCCGTCCCAGAGTTCTCTGCTCTCCTTATTAGCAAAGACCTGCAGACAGGACCTGAGGAAGGGTTTCTCTTCAGGGGGGGGGCTCTTGCTCTCTACTAAGGAGGGAGGGGTATGGCATTGACTGGGCTGCAGAACTGGAGTCATGTTTGCCATCATAGTTTATTAAAAGGAAAAAAAAAAATCAAATGTTCTTTTAGTGAATGCCCTGCACATTAGAATGCTCTAAATCCTAGGCGAGCCCTTTATCCTATTTACTGGACTCCTGTTGGCAGCACTCCCCCACCACCACGATTTCCGATTTCCATGGTCTGTGATGGGGCTGTTGGAATTTGGCCTTGGGTTTGCAGCTCTCAGGTAACCAGGCAAAGGTTTAGAAATGCAAACCAGGGAGCTTGGTGGGTCGGCTGCTGTTTACCCTAGGTATTTACACTTTAGCGCCATCATCCTTGAATTAGGGGGACTTTTAATAAAGGAGATTGAGGCAAAAGAGGGCAGGGTCTAATTAGCTCTAATTAGTATTCCTCTCCTGCTTGTTCTCCATGCTTATTTAGCTACTGAGGCAACAGAGAATGAATATATCTAAGTAGTTGGCGAAAGGCCCTTTGTGCCTGCCTACCCTGGTAACTAGTTTTTCTTCTCCAGCCAGCTCACGGAAATATTCTGAAGTTTTAATGTAATGTGGGGTGATTACCTAGTGCTTAAATGATAATACCCCGCTCACGTGGCAGTGAGCAGCTGGGTTAATGGTGGTGGGGTCGCATCGCAGGTATTTTCAATACACTGGGACTGAGGGCTGTAGTGTGTTTCTTCTTTCAAGCTGAAATGAGATTAATGGCCTTTATGAATGTAAAGGAACACTTTATAGGCACCCATTTGTTTGTGAGGCTGCTGCTTCTATTGATTGCTGGGTTTGATTCCTGGGCCACATGGTGAAAAGTTTGCTTCCAGGGAAGGCCGGGACACCTTCCCTGTGGTTGATGCTAGTTCCCGCCCCCACCAGTTTTTCAAAAACAGTTGCTTGTCTCTTGTAGAGTTAAACTCAACTCTTAGTCAGAATGATCCTTTCAAAACTCAACTTAGATTGTGTTACTCTGCCTAAAGTCCTCCACTGGCTTCCAGAAGTCCTGCCAGGGTCCTGCCAGGCTCTGCATGAACACCCCCTGACCGCCCCCTCCCCCGCCCCACCTAATACCTCTCACTGCTCCCCCTCCCCCACTTCAGTCCCATCACTGTTCTTCGGGCTGGATCACAGGCCTTCCCTCTGCCTGGAATGTTCGCCCTGCCGATCTCTGCACAGCAGGCCTCCGCAGCCTTTTCTCAGCGTGTCATACTCAGGCAAACTGCAACCTCCTGCCTCACGTTCTTCCCATCTCCTTGCCTTCCTTGATTTTTTTCCTGAGCACTTACCACCATCTAGTGTACTTGCTTATCTGGTTTATTGTTCATCTTCTCCTCTGAGCATTCAACCCCCAATCAGGACATAAGGTCCATGAAAGCAGGGAGTTTTGTTGGTTTTATTTGTCCTTGTATTCATCTGTGCTTAGAACAGTGCCTGACTAATACTTGTTGAATGAATGGATGGATCCAAGTTTTGGTACTCTGTATGTGTGTGTGTGTTGGAGGCAGAGTGACCCATCCTCACTTCCTTGCCACCTTCTACAACTAGCTTTGAGGTCAGAGACTATGCATGTAGCTTGTTAGGAAGAAACAGTTGCATGCGAGAGAACTCATTTGAGTCTGTCAAGATTTTTTTGAACTGGCACCTATGATACAGCTCGTTTTCATCACCCCTGAATTGTTTGCAGGGGGATGCTAAGGCCAGGAAAAGTGACTTGCCCAAGGTCATGTAGCCAATAAGTGACAGAACAAGCTCTTGGGTCTTTCATGCCAGGGTGTCCTCTCCTTATCACACGACTCCAGCCCAAATGTTCTGTCTTCTGTGAAGCCTGGTCTGCATCCCTTGGGTGGAGCAGAGTGGGCCCCTCCTTCCCTCCCTCTCATTGCATATTCTGTCTTTTAGAGGAGGCTGGAAGTTGGAGGGGATCTGCCTCACCTGCTATAAGGTGAATTGCCTGGCTCTCACAAAACAACAGCAAAAACAACACTTACCTTTAGGTCCCTGATATGGACAGAATGATTGGTACTGGGTTGATTCCTACCCCCCTCCCCACTCCCACCATGATTTCAATGATCTTTAAAACAAACCACAAAACCCTCAACTTTTTAAATATGTAAAACAGTTTTAGACTTACGGGAAAACTGAGACGTTAGTTTGGGAGTTCTCATGTGCCCCAGTTCCAGCTTTGCCTGTGGTTTGCATGTTGCATTCATATGGCGTATTTGTTACAATTCATGAACCACATCAGTAAGTTATTATTAACTAAAGCCATACTTAGATTTTCTTAGTTTAAGTCTGATGTTCTTTTTCAGTCCTAGGAGCCCTTGCAGGACACCGTATTACATTGAGTTGTCATGTCTTCATAGGCTCCTCTTGGTTGTGACAGTTTTTCTATCTTTTAATGACCTTGACATTTTTGAGGAGGTATTTTGTAGATAGTCCCTCCACTGGGATTTGTCTGTTTTTGTTTTTTTTTTTTTAATGATTAGACTGGAGTTATGAATTTTTAGAGGAAGATCACATAAGTAGTCAGTTGTCTTTTTAAAAATAAATTTTAAATAGGTAATAGATTCATGTACTTTTTAAAAGCATATCCAGTGTAGGGTGAGAGATTGCTCTTTCATTCTTGTTGCTGGTTAGTCTGGGACATTACCCGGACCTGCTTCCCTGCTTAGACCATCCCTGCCAGTTTCTTATTGGGTCCATCGTGTTTTTTATATGTTTACTACAAATCTCCCTCCCCCAGTTTTATTGAAAGGCAGCACTAAACACACTGTTCTGCACCTTGCCTTTTATGTTAACTTGGTGATAACTATCTCAGAGTGAGCATCATACCAGTATGCAGGCAAGAGAGCATGCACATTCTTTTTTAAAGCTGCATAGTATCCTATATATGAACTGAGGTTTTTCAAACAACAAGTCATGTCTGTAAACGTGATGATGTTGAATGTTCTGCAGATGTCTGGTGTTCAGAAAAGCAGTAAAGATACAAATGAGACAGATCCTTTCTAGGGTGTATTTATACTTTGTGGTAACATCTTTAGACCGATGACTATTTAATTGCTAGATTCAGCACTGGAAAGACTTTGTCTATCATGTGACACATGAGTGGCTGTGGTTCAGGGCATGGGGAGAAGCACTCCAGTGCCTTACCATTTTTTTCCCCCCAAACAACAATGATGAGATGTTTTTATTTTCTGTTGTCTTGAAAACAATGAGTAAAATGTAATTCAGGATTGTGTTTCTCTCGCTGGCTTCTCAGTTGTATCTTGAAGGTGGTTGCACAGACATTAACGGCAGGGTCTGTTCTCGTCTGCGTGCTTTCCAGGGTGAGTGCACACCCTACTTGCTCGCTGTGTGTTTCCCACTATTCCCAGTGAGTGGTGTCGTGTCTCCTCTCTCCCTGCCATTAGGGCTGCTCCGTCTTGGGACTCACCTCTATTATCCCATGGAGTGTTTTAGATCAGGAAATTCCAACTGCTGGAGGTGTGCATCAGTGGGTGCTGTGTGACCTTGGCCACGTCGGGTAGATAGACAGAGGTTTGGAGAAGCTGAGTGGAGGGAGACCAGCCAGGAGGTGACCACAGAAACCTGCGGAGGGCCTGGCTTGGGCTGTGTGGGGCTGGAGGAGGGTGCAGGCAGGAAGGTTGGATTAGGAGAAACATTTCATGCATCTTGAAGGAAAGATCGGCCTGGATAAGACTGATAACAGGGAGGGATGAGTCATTGAGTTTCGGAAGGAGAGCGTATTTTCAGATGATGGTTTGCAGTAAACCCCTGGCTTCAGAGACATTAAGGGCTGCAGGCAATTGACACTGAGCTGGGAGTGGTCACCGTGCAAACAGTAACCAAGAAAAGTTGTGGCACTGTCTGGGCCTCTAGCACCTATTACTATGACCTAGACACAACACTCTGACATTTGTGAACTGCAGCTGTTTAAGGTTTTATTCATTACTTCCTTCCTTTCAGAGTGCTGTTGGTGCCGAATGACTCATCCGGCCAAATCCAAACTCACTGCAATATTAATAGGTGGAGGGAGGGGAGATGCCAGAGGAGTAGCACTGGCACTGGGGCACATGTCAGCACACGGTCTATGCTTTTGGTTCCCAGAGTGCCTGGCGGGACTGGCATGACCTGTCCCTGGCAGTTGTGAGCTCCCAGGGAGCACAGCCTGGGTCATTCATCTCTGTGTCTCTAGCATCCCCTAGTCCAGTACTTGGCATTTAGGACTTGCATAGAGCAGGGTTTCTTGAATTTGAATTTGTCTCAACAGCAACCTAATTTTATTTTTATATTTTAAAATTATTTTTTATATGGTTTTTAAAGGTTACTTTCCATTTCGTTATTACAAAATATAGCAACCTGATTTTAGTGGAATCACTGTCGGTGCAGTGAGACCACTATTGCATGTGAATATGTAAGAAGTAACAGAAACGACTAAGAATGGAGTATGACAGATATTTTACAGTTGTTCAATATGTTTTCGTACTGGGTGCTTGTCACATCTGTGGAGCCTCTTCAGGATTTTGTCCAAGGTCTTTTAGGCTAACAAAGCAGAAGACCAGAGACCAGTGTGATATGGGTCAGAGAGGAGGAGCCCTTAATGCTCTGAACCCGAGATCTCTGATCCAAGGTCCCAGAGCTCACTGATGAGGCCCTGGTAATTAGAAAGTGGTGTTTGTGAATTAATGTGAGCTGGGGTAGAGACGTAAATGAGACATCCAACCTCAAATTCCTTTCTGACTGAGGGCCTGTTGAACATCTCCTTCAGAGGACCCGGGAATTCACTGGTCACATGGCCCGTGTCTGGGGGGGCACAGAGACCCCATATGGGTACTTGTGTGCTGGTTCCCCTTCTGACCTCTTACTGGAAGACTGGGCTCCTTGTTATTTTTTTCAAGTTATTGTTGTTTTCTCAGGTTTTCAGCTGTAAAATGAGATGACTTAGTGAGCTGATCCTAAAGCATTTCTAGCGCCAAGGTTCTGCACTTCCATGATTTTATAGAAATGATTTATAGGGATGATTTTATGCATTCTTTATAGAAATTATTTTATATGTCAAAGCAGATGACATGCCACAAGAGCCTGAATGTATTTGATAAGGTGGAAGAGAACAGGAGAAAAGTCACTTTCATTCTATGTTTGATTCTGTCCCCTGTGCAGCTAGAGGTTTCTGTCAGATAAGGAGTTTTTTTTTTTTTTTTTTTTTAATTTTAGTTGTCTGTTTATTTTTCTAAGTTTATTTATTTTTGGCTGTGCTGGGTCTTTGTTGCTGCTTATAGGCTTTCTCTAGTTACAGCGAGTAGGGACCGCTCTCCGATTGCCATGTGAGGGCTTCTCATTGTGGTGGCTTTTCTTGTTGCAGAGCAGGGGCTCTAGGGTGCACGGCATCAGTAGATGTGGCTCCTGGGCTCAGTCGTCGTTGTGGCTCACGGGCTTAGTTGCTCCACAGCATGTGGGATCCTCTTGGATTCAACTCATGTCCCCTGCATTGGCAGGTGGACTCTTAACCACTGGACTGCCAAGGAAGTTCCCATATCTATTTATTTAATGTCAACTTTCAGCTAAATATTCTGGGAAATATTTTTTTTTAATTGAAGTATAGTTGGTTTACAGTGTTATGTTAATTTCTGCTGTACAGCAAAGTGATTCAGGTAAGGAGATTTAACCAAACAATGAAACTGACAGTTTGAAACTTTTCCTGCAATCATTTCTCTTTTTTTAATAGGCTCAGGTACCTATTTGAAAGTCTCCAAGTGAGTGGATTCATTTTAAAGTGAGAAAGGAGGTTGTTAGTGTAAGCAGGTGGATGGCAAGCCCAACTTCCCTGTGGGCTGAATTCTGATACCTTCTTGGTGAATGTTTGGACCTGCGAAGGACTCTTCCTCCTGAAGTGAGGCATGCAGGGTGATTGGTCCTGGCTTTGTTTCACCTATAAAATGCATTCCGAGTCCAGCGTTGTACCCAGGAGGTCCCACTGCAGGCCTGGCAGTGACATTGGGGTCCCCAGCTCTGGTGGTATGAGGTGGAGTCCCAACAGGGTGGCAGTTGGTGGAGATGAAGTGCCGAGGGTTCCATGTTGAGGTCTCTGGCTGGGGAAAACCATCATTCTCACCCTCTGTGGGCTCCCAGAGTCACCTTTCTTTCTTCCCAGCCTCTCAGCTCCTGCAAGTTTCTCCCACTTTCATTGCCTGAAAGTGGGAATAAGCTGCCATTCTCATCCCAAATGGTTTTCCCTCTAGTGCCTCAATGCAGTGACTCAGTGCAGCCTCCTGCGTCACCCGATTTCTGTTGGTTTTTTTCTGCTAGTGACAAAGAAGAATCAAGGAGTTAAAATGACCAAATTAGAGAAATGTTATAGTTTTAAGATGTCTTACAACCAATATTGTTATGTTGTTTGGCGAAGCTGGGGAAGAGACTCAACCTCCCAATTTTCTCCTCCACACTCTCTTGTTAATCTTATTGCCTCTGTTTTTCCCCTTTATGATCTGAGCCCTTCTTCCTAGGGCTGGTGGCCCTGGGTTTTTCTTTTTCCCATTTATCCAGTGAGCCTCTAGGCAATGACCAGAAGAGACCAGTGGGTCTGTTAGTGCTGTGAGGACCAAATAAAGTTACATCTGTTTAGAGAGAAGCCAGTAAGTATTGCTCTTGGTCAAAAGAAATCTGTCCCAGAAGGAAAAGACTTGGGTGATGATAAATTTCACCAAGGATGCCTTTGCTGTTGGGGATGGTAGTGGGAGGGGCATACAGTGGAGAAAGGAGATGGGGGAGGAGGGGGACAATGGATTTAACCTGAATACCACACTTGAGTTTGCTTCAGGAGACCCCTCCACAGATTAATGGGATGGGGACAGAGGGTGGAGAGTAAATAATTTTTACAAGGACGTTTCCTTCTAGTCTTCGTTTCTGATCTTTTTTTTGAACATCAGGGATAGACTTTGAATGGGTGGTTTTTTAATGTGATCAAATACCTTTTTATTATCTCCCCAGATGATATGTATTTTCTTGATCTATTAGTAGCTATATTGAATTAATAGATACCCTGTATCTTAAGCTGGCATTGTAGTCCTCGGCCACATTCTTCTTTAAGGACTTTGCTGCTGTCTTTCGGTACACTATGTATTTGGTGTGACAGTACCTGATTTAGGATTTTCTTACGTCTGAAGAAGATCAATCAGTTCTTTTTTTAATTTGCTTTTTGTGCTATTTATGATATTTTGTCTGGACTGAGCATAGAGGGGCCTTGTTCTCGACGAGCCAGGACCTGCTGTGTCAGGAAGAAGGCAGCGGGACCCCTGGTAGGCACAGTAGAAACGACGGGACTTGCTGACCCAAGTGTGCACGCGGTGGGTGCTTCAGAAACCGTCAGTGTTTAGCTTCTGCCAGTGAGCAGAGGCCTGTGATCAGCACAGGGCCTGCACCCTTCAGCTTCAGGGAGGCCCCCTGTTAGAGACGGAAGTGACTCCTCCTCCCGCCCATTCAAAAGCACATTAATGGAGTTTATGGCTGGAAGCTAATGGCTGCATCTTCATCTTTCTTTGAAGGTCTCAACATATGCACCAGTGGAAGTGCCACCTCATGTGAAGAATGCCTGCTAATCCACCCAAAATGTGCCTGGTGCTTCAAAGAGGTGCGTAGGTGGGGGAGGGGAGGAGTGCTCGGAGGGGCGGGTGGGGGAGGGGTGGGCTTCACCTCGGCATCCAAGTTGACCGAGCAGAAAAAGTGTGTGCAGGTTCTGTGAGCTGCCTCTTCCTTTCTCCCAGGGCGGAGACAAAAGAAAAGCTGCATTTTTAGGTGTTAATCCTGTTGTAGGGAAACAAGATCCTCTTTCCCTTTTGCAGGGGAATCAGTTATGATTCTTGTACAGTTTTCTGCTATTTGATAAAAGACCTGAGCTTGTGAAGTGAGTCTTTTGCCTAACGATATAAAACATGCCTGGGTGGGTGGCCTGTTGGCGGATGCCGGTCATTGTTCAGTGGCTTATCTGAGGATGAATATTATGAATTGGCCTTTATGGAATGGTTTTACTTGAAAAGAATAGCTGCTGTTTCTTTAGACCCTGTAGGAAGGGATGTAAGTTTGGGATGGTGATAGGCATATTGCTCTCGTAAAGCAATACAAATATCAGTGCTTGGTTGGCTAATCAGGAATATTCAGTTTCTAAACCTACACTGCCTCTTCCAAGTGACTGTTCTAGATTTTTTTTTTCTCCTAGTAAAGAGTAAGATTACTAAACAAGCTACTTTGAAAGAGGACTTTTCCCAACATATGAACCCCTCATTGTATTTGGGGCTTAATGGTACTGTTTTGTTATCAACTTTAAAACCTTTCATGGATTCCTTACAACCTGCATGACAAATCCAAGTTCCATGGCCCCTGCCTGTTTCCCTACCTTCATCTCTTGCTTGCCTTCAACACTTTAGCCCCAGGGGATGACCCGAGCGAGGGTCCCCAGAGAGCCCTGACTGGTGAACACCCTCATGGTTTTCTCTTTGCTGCTTCTCCTGAAGAGCGTCCCAGATTTCCCCTCCTTCTCCTGACCAACGCCTTGTCTTCAGTTTTTAAGAGATTAGTTCAAGACTCATCTACTCCATGAAGACTTTGATGGTTTTCCCCAGACACATCTGTCTGTCCACCCAACCATGTTTCCGTCATCTATCCATCTATCTGCAATAAGAACGTCAGCTTCCCCCACCAGAAATTTAGGGCAGGGGTTTTATCTGTTTTCTTCACTGTTGAACCTCCCATACCCAGAGTAGTGCCTGGCTCATAGTATTAATAGCTGCTCAGTAAGATTGATGAAGGATTTCATTGGGTGGCTGTTTATTACATGTCTGCATGTACAGCCCATGACCGACCACCTTTCTGTCTCCCTGTAGTTAGTCCTCCAGCAATAGCACTTGTAACCTCTTACTCGGTGCATTTGTTTTCATGCCTGTTTCCAATTAAATCATTATTTCCTCGAGAATCTGTGTCTTCCTCATCTTCAGAATTGGCCAAGAATCTGTCAGGAATTCATATTTGATAAAAGAGGCCAGCTAAAAAGACACCTTGTTTAGAAAACCAAAGTTGAAATCTCAGTTTCACCATAATTTACTGTTTCTTGGCATGTAAAATGAAGATGACAATTCCCACCCTCCAGTACTTTGGAAGTACAAAACAAGGTCAATTCATGAGAGGGCTTGTGGATGGAACTGCTAATTAACTGAGCCTCCTGTACCTTATAGATATTTTCTAGTGGAATGTGAGCCATGGTTTCTGGAAGTTGGGCTGGATTGTCAACTTTAGGTCTCTTCCTTTCCCCAAGTCTGATGTCCTGATACTGGTAGTATCTGATGACACTTTTTTATGTTTTTGTTTCTGGCTGAGAAGCACAACATATCTTAGTTCCCCAGCCTGTTCAAGTCCATGTCCCCTGTGTTGGAAGCGTAGAGTCAACCACTGGACCACCAGGGAAATCCCGACTGATATCTCCAGGAGTAAATCATTGACCTGCTCCACACCTGGGTCCCCTCTGTAGCTTACTGGGCTCTGTCTGTGCTTATGGCCTCAGTCTTGGCTAATGAACCTCCGGTGATACCTGCGTGGGAATGCAGCTTCCCATCCCCTGTGGGGGTGAACTTTCTCCAGGGCCTGAGTAGTCTCAAAGCTGAGTTTGGGGCTTTCTAGACTGCCCCTTAACAGGGTGAGTGTGGCTGAGTGCCATAATCATGAATCCTGGGACATCATCAAAGAGGTGAGGTTATCTGCAGAGCACATGATGTGGAGGGGCTGGTACCCAGTAGGGGGCTGGGTCCCTAACCAGTGTGTTCTTGTGGACTCCGGGCTGCATACCACCGCAGATTAACCCCCAAACACATTCCACTGAGCGCCTCTGCTTCAGATCCTACAATGGCTTTCTTGTTTACCTGGGGTGGGGGTGGGGACGCCTTACTCTGCATTTAACAAACTTGTAACCTAATTCCATCTCCCAGGTCCCCCTCCCATTACTCTGTTCTCCCACAGGTGTGGCATTTGAGTCAGCCAGTGCCCTTGCCACCCTTCCCCGCCCCCACTTCATGCTACTCTGTCTGCCTGGTTCTGCTGCTTGGCTGGCCCTGTTAACCTGGCTCTCCTGGCTCTCCTTCATCTTTCAACTGTGGCTTCATTTTCTCTGGTAGCTACAGATCTTACCCTCTGGCTCTAAGGTCAGAGTCTCCAGACTCTCCCCTACCCTAGTTGAGGATATGGCATGGGGCAGGGAGACTGCCGGTCCTTATCACACAACTCAACCCCTGTCCCTTGCCCTTTGTCAGAGCCCGGGGCTGTGCTCCGCCAGCTTGAACTCTCCCAGTGCTGTTTGTGCTGCACGGCCTAAGACATACAACAGACTCCGGTGGCTTATTACCTATTTTTCTATTTTGTCCTTCACGTTTCTGAAGTAGACATTTGCCTCTGCTCTAAGAGAGTAAGTTTCACAACCCAGCTGTCTGTGAAGGGGTGTGTGTGGGTAAGAATGTGCGCGGGTGCTTTTATGGCAAGGCCTCGGGGCAGCCCACGTGATTTCCACTCATATTTTCTCATCTAAAACCAGTCACAGCACTCAGCCTAAGTACATAGGGAGCTGGGAGACTTCATGTAGCTGTGTGCCCGGGAAAAAGGGAGAAGGGGCTTTGTGGATCAGCAGCCTGTGCCAGAAGCAGGGAGGCCAGCGTACTGGACAGAGGACGGTGTTTGGGGAGAAGTGGGCAGGGCTGAAGCAGCGGTGCTCCCCCAGGACAGAAAGCAGGGTTACGGGAGCTGGAGAGGAGACAGGCAGGCTAGGCGATGGTGCTGAGGGCTGTGGGGAGACGGGAGGCTGTTGGGATGTGAAGGTGAGACATCCTCAGGAGATGTAGCTGGGAGTAGTTCAGACTGACCTGAAACCAGAGGGAGAAGGACCCAGAATGCCAAGGCCGCTGGAAGGAATCCCGCCGGGACAAGAACAGGGAGGCCTGGGGCACATCGATGGTGGCTGTAGGGGCAGAGGTGGGAGAAGGCTGGGGCACCTGGGCTGTGGGGACCAGTCTTTGCCTTGGAGGTGGACATGGAGAGAAGGAATGAAGGGGTCAGTAGGACTGGAGGCGGGAACGTGAGGAAGGAGACAGATTAGAGGCTGGGAAACAAGACCAGCTGACTGGATCTTCTGGGAGATTACCGTGCTGGGGAAAGTAGAGCGGAGGGGTCATGACCTGTATTCTCCTTTGAGCTGGGAAGGAGTGAAAAACATGAGTGTCTGCTCCAGTTCACAATGAAACACAGATCTGTGGAGAACACCGCTGTGTGGTCGCGAAAGGGAAGCGTCTCAGCCCATTGTGCTTGCCCCATGAACAGCCATCCAGCGCGTAGAGTGAGCCCAGCAGCCCTGACGGGACTCACCCGTCTCCCAGCAGCCGGGCCCCGCGGTGGTGTGCTGACGCTCCCAGCAGCCGGGCCGCGCGGTGGTGTGCTGACGGGGCACAGATTCTAGTTTGTCATCACTCACCTTCGGCCTCCCCTCCCCTCCCCCAGATCCATGAGGGCTCCGATGGAGCCAGGGCCGCAGCCACAGAGGGCCCCAGCTTCCTGCCCCTGCCCAAGTCTCTGCCAGGCCCTCTCCCTGTTCGCCAGTTTGCATTTGCTTCCCCCTCTTACCAGGATCAGGGCGTCTGCCCACGGTCTGCACCCCGCCACCCCGCCCTGTTCCTGCTTGGGTTCCTCTTTCCCCAGGTCTGCAGTTTCTCAGCTCCTCACCCTGCTGTTTCAGGAACAAACCAAAACCCATCTTTTCACCCTGAATACCACCCACATCTTTTTTGAGCTTTGGCTTTCCGCAGCAGGCAGTGAGGCGCAGAGGATGTGATGGCCGGAGTGCTGCAGGCGGACGAGCCGAGTGCCCTGGCCGCTGTGCCCCACTGCCGAGAGCCTGCTGAGCGCTGGTCTTGGCTGCAGGAGGGGGTTTTGATTAACAAAATGTATGAGAGTTAAGTACTATTTCGGTGAGCAGTAGACCTCATTATATCCTCCATGTGACAGGTGACAGAGGCAGCGCAGACGGTCAGCTTGTAACAACTCTGCGCACCAGTGTTAGAACAAAGCAAAAGTCATCTAGGTTTGGTACGCCTGCTTCTTATGTTTTTCTCTCTTATGTAATTACTGTTTAGTGACTAAAAGCCATGAAAGATATTTCGAGTTCCAGTGTGCCTTCTGTTGCTTCTCTTAGTGGGTTGCCTGTCATACAGTTACCTTCCCTGAGCCCTTTGGAGGGTTGGAGACAGTGTTTCTGGAGACTGTGTGGACAGATGCTTCCTTCGTGAACTGAAACTTCTTCCACCACAGAGCTGTGGCGCTAGTGATAAAGAACCCGCCTGCCAGTGCAGGAGACTTAAGAGACACTGGTTCGATCCCTAGGTCGGGAAGATCCCCTGGAGGAGAGCATGGCCACCCACTCCAGTATTATTGCCTGGAGAATCCCATGGACAGAAGACCCTAGCAGGCTATATAGTCCATGGGGTCGCAAAGACTCGGACATGAACTCAAGCAGCTGAGCATGAGAGACCATTCTGAAACTAGTTTCCATTTTTCCATGTTGAGATGAAGTCTCATGCCTGTTTTTCTGCATCAAGTGGATAGTTATCCTCCAAGTTTGATAGGTGGCAGAAGAGTTCTGCACCTGGAGCAGCTAAATTCAGGGGGATGGAGTCTGGGGTCACAGAGTTAGTTTCCTGCTCTGGAATTCAGCAGTGACCTTGACCGAGAAGGGCGGCAGATGATGCAAGGAACACTGAGCTTGTGTTCACAAAGCTGAGGCTGGAGAAACTTAAACTCCTCAGGTGAACATAGGCATGAACTTAGGTATGTGGACCTCAGACTCATCATCTGTAGAAGCGAGAGGCTGGACCAGGTGATGCATCTGAGGTCCCTTCTCCCTGGAAATTGTTTTGTTCTGACACCTGGCAGAGGCTCTTGGCACATCAGACTTCAGGATGTCACTCATGTGAGGAGGATTTTTTAACCATGAGTCTTCCTTTCCTTCAAGAGTTTATAATTTGGGGCATCTGCATTCATTGAATTTAAAGCTTAGGAATGGAGGTATTGAGACATTGTCTTTATAACATTTGTGCCACCTGGAAAGGTCATAGCTCTCATAATATATGCCCTGGTCTTTGTGATTTTGGTTTCTTCTCTTTTAATGTGCATCTGCCCTTATTCAAAATTAAAATATCGAGTGAGGATCTCAGGGGAAGAGAGCGGAAGCTTGTGGAGGGTTTCTCACTCGCTGCTGGGTCTGCAGTGCTGTCTGTCCCTTTCTTGGGCAGCAGGAGCCTATGCTAGAAACCAGGCATGGCTATCTTCAGATTCCATGCCAGAGAGAACTTCAGCTATTGTGGGCATCCTTGATAGACTGTTTGTTTTTTTAAACTGCTTCATCAGAATCGCTTTATCAGAGCCCAGCTTGACTGTACAGAACCCAGCTTTGGACTCTTGTAATTTCTAGAATAATCATTTTTCTCAGCTTGTTCCACAAGTGTTTTTGGAGACATTTATATGTATATTTATTGTGGTATCCCTGAGGTTGTTGACAGGCAAGATCTCCTGTTATGTCAAGAGTTCAATATACAAAATTAAAAAAAAAAAACAGTTATAAACAAACAAAATCACAGAAGCTCAGAACAACACATCTGGTTTCACTTACTTAAAAATACTTCAAAGTCTCCTTGACTTCCTGGTCTTGACTCTTGCAGAGGCCCTACTGGGCACCTACTGGCCTTGGGATATTGTCTGAGTGACGGCTACTCGGCCACTTGTATCTTTCAAAATTTTTAGTTATGCAACTTTTGACCATATCAGTTGTTTTCTTCTGCTTATCAGGTAGACAGGCACATTTTTTTAAAGAAGCATTTTGACCATTAAAATAACAGTGCAGCCAAATGTTTTACTGTGTGTGTTTACAACTTATAAAATGCCTCCGTGTCCAGCACCTCAGTTCATTATTTAATTCTCATAATACTCTGTGAGGCATTTGGGGTGGGGGTGACCATCTTGTCCACTTTTGGGAAATGGACTGTAGAGGGTCCGAGGTCGAGGGGTGATGATGAATCCACAGCCTGAGATGCTCTGGAGCCATCCTGACTGCCCCCTGCCCTCTTCCCCTGTTTCCGTGCCTCCAGGACTTCGGCAGCCTGCGGTCGGTCACCTCCCGGTGCGACTTGAAGGCGAACCTGATCAGGAATGGCTGTGGTGGCGAGTTCGAGAGCCCGGCCAGCAGCACCCAGGTTCTGCGGAACCTGCCGCTCAGCAGCAAGGGCTCCAGCCCAGCGGGGTCCGATGTCATCCAGCTGACACCGCAGGAGGTCACGGTGACCCTGAGGCCCGGTGAGTGCCCTGGGGTGGGCCAGTTCAGGATGGTGGGAAGAGAAGCCTGGCAGGGGAGGGCGATGGGAGGCAAGGCCCAGACCCCGGGAAGGGAGGGCCAAGGCCTTTGGGATAATAAGAGTATCTTTGCTATTTTAAAAATTGTGAAATATACGTACCATAAAATTTGCCATTTTAACCATTTCTAAGTGTGTAGGTCAGTGCCATTAATTGTACTCCCAGTGTTGTCTAACCATCACCACTGTCCATTTCCAGAACTTTTTTCTTATCCCAGACTGAAACTCTGAACCCATTAAATGCTAACCCCTCAGTCCCTCTCCCCCTCCTCACTGCCCCCCAGTCCCTGGTAGCCACCATTCTACTTTCTGTGTTTGTGAATTTGACTACTCCACATACCTCATACAAGTGGACTCCAATACATTTGTCTGTTTGTGACTGGAGCATTTCACTTAGTGTAACACCCTCCAGGTTCATCCATGAGGTAGCATGTGTCTATTTCCTCCATTTTCAAGCTGAATAGTCCTCCATTGGCTGTGTAGACACAGTTGTTTATCCATCCACCCATGGATGGGCTCTTGGGTTGTTTCCACATCTTGATTGTTGTGAATAATGTTCTTATTTTCAATGGGAGGATGCTGGTACGTTTACTCCTTAGTCCATGCAAGTTTCTAAGGGAACGTGCTACCTCCAGGAGCAAGTACTTTTTCCCGTCAGCAAATTTGAATCGGTGGCATTCTGAAGTGGCAAACTTGCAGAGTAGAGATATTTTTTTCTTTATGACCTTGGAACCTCTGCCTTGGAGTTGATTGTGGTATAAGGGGACTAACAGTTTTTGCACACATACTATGTGCTAATTACTTGACCTACCCAAAGGTAGCAGACATAATTTTACACCCGAGGAGCTGTGTGCTCAAGGGCTCGCAGGCAGAGCAGTGAACCTCGTTCAGTGTTGGGTCTTTGTGGTTGCACAGCTCATGGCTTCTTGCTCACCACTTTTCTCGCCTCATATTCCACACATGAGGTTCCTTGTGATGTCAAGGGAGGATGTGAACATGGCCAAATTAGAGAGTATCACTTGTTGAGAGAAGGCAGCCTTTTCCCCCCGAATCCTGTTGACTTTTAGCCTCTTCTCCTTTCTTATTGTCTAGGAAGCCACTCGCAATAACCATTTCCAGATGGTTCGTTGAGACTTCGGCGTGGCTGGGGCTGTGGGAAGATGAGGGATCTGGTTGGCTGTCTGGGCTTGGGTTCTGGCTCTGTTTCTAGCTCGGGACCCTGGGCAAGTGGCCCCACTCCTTAGCATCTCAGGGTCTTTGTCACCTTCATTCCTCACAGCCCTATTCAGAGGCTTAAATGAGACTTTGTTTAAATACACTTTAAGAACTTGAAATTACTGTTTTCAAAGAGTCATGGCCAAAGATGCAGATTTTGGAGACAGCCACATCTCTATTTGGATAGAGATTCTCATATCTCAGAAACAATCTAGCGTGGCCCTGCACATCGTAAGTGTTCAGTCACGCTTCTTCTAGTTGTTGTTAGAAAGGACTCTGAGTCACCGTGCATTTGAGAACTGTCTAATTTCACCTACTGACTTGTCTTGGAAATAAGAAACAAAAGAAGGTATCAGTGGCCCTGCTGGACATAGAGCAGTGCGAACTGCTGTACAGCCCAGGGCTTAGTGCTGGGATTAGCTCAAATACTGTTCTTACAAGTCATCTGACTAGAAGGGACACTCGGAACCTTTAATGAGGTTCCAAGCTGAGAGAGAGAAGGGAGCCCTTCCAGAACTGTGTGAGTGGGTAGAAAAGAGGAAGCCGAGTGGGCAGATGTTTGATGGTGTCCTCTGGGGAAAGACGAATGCCTCTCCTCACGTTAATCTTTGATTCCGACTCAAGGTCAAGGGCTCTGACCTAGAAGGGGACATAGGCATCCTTGTAGATTAGTAAGTTATCAGAGCACAACGTATGATAAAAATGGTTATTGGCTAACATAAGTGGTGTATTTTCCTTTTTATCTTAAAAACTGTGTAACAGGCACTTCAAGAAAAGCCTTGAAAAATCATCCGCTTTAACACTGTTTTCATTTTTGCTAGGTTTTCTGTCTTGATTCATGTATTCGTGTTCATATGTTTATGATGTATATATTACTGTGTACCGTTTTCAGTCAGTTTTTGAAAACAAAGACCAAAATTAACACCTCTAAAAGAGTTTGAGGGTCATCACTGAGGGACGTTTTTATTTTGGGAACTCCTCATCTAGAATTGCTCTGAGCCTGTGCCGCTGTCTCCAAGAAATATTCTTCATGGGGGTGAATCCTTATTCTTGAGGGTAGATTTAATTTAGGGAGAAGCTGGAGGTCACACAAAGCCAAAGATTTCACAGTTTCAATTCCAGTTTTTAAAATGAGAATTAAGGTGTGGCTCTAAGGCAGAGAGACTGTTGTTTGGTTTGAGTTATCAATTCTTTTGAAGCAGCCACCAAAGAAATGACTTGAATAAGGGGATCCTCCTTGTGCAAAGTCCTCATAACGTTCAGTTTATGCGCAATGCTTATTTATGCACGAAGCTCAACATACACTCAGTTAAAGAAAGAAAGCAGTCTTATTTGGTATAGTTACATCTCTCACTAAGCATTGTGATTCAGTTTCCAATATTGAAAATAAAAATACATGATTCTGTGTTTATACAATATCATGATGTAAGGACTGTGTGCAGCTCTGTTCCTACAGAAGGTGCAATAACGGAGAGCCCATTTCAGCCTATAGAGATGAAGATAGAGAATTGGAGAAGAAAATTAGTGAAAAGTGAGGAGACCTGATGAAAATCTGAATTCCTAGAGGCCTAGAACCTCATGAACACGTTTCTTTCTCAAATATAGAAACATGTGATGCCAATGATGCCTCTTAAAATTTTGAAAATTTCAGTATTAATAAAGAGAAATACAGGCAAACCCCAGATATTTATTTGTTTGGGGGAAGAGAAGAATAGTGTGTTGTAATTAGCAACATTTTCAGTTTACCAAGTGCATACTTATTTCAAGGTAATGCCCCTCTGATTCTGGGGAAGGCATTCAGGTATGCAGCGATTGGTTTCTCCATTGTGTAATTTCAGAAATGCTTTTGTGTCTCCTTTGCCCAGCTCCCCCAGACCTCATGATAGGTGTTTGTTGAGTGAAATGTGTAGCACTTTATTAGGTTTATGCCAGACTAGTCAAGGACAAGCTTCAGCACTATATATGAGGCACTTCACCCAGGCAAGGTTATTATTCCAGAATAAGCCTGGAAGAAAAAGAACAATTTTCCCTTTTTTTAAGTAGAATTTAAAAATTTTTATTTTGTTTTTTAATTGAGACATAACTCACATACTGTATAACTTACCATTTTAAAGTATACGATTCAGTGGTGTGTAGTGTATTTGCAAAGTGGTACAGCATCACCACTATATGATTCCAGGACATTTTCACCACTACAACAAGAAAGCCCGGTAGCCCGTAATACTCCTTATTCTCTCCCTCCCCACCACATGCATTCAGCCCCTGACAACCACTAATCTGTTTTCAGTCTCTGGGGTTTTGCTTACTTTTCATTTCATTTAAATCACATAATATGTGATCTTTTATGTCTGGCTTCTTTCACTTAAGCAAAATATTTTCAAGATTCATGGATGCTGCAGCATGTATCAGGACTTCATTCCTTTTTATGGCCAAATAATGTTCCACTGTATATGTATAGATATACCACATTTTAGTCGATGAATATTTGGGGCTGTTTTCACTTTGGGACAATTATGACTAATGCTGCTGTGAACATTTATGTACACATTTTTGTATGGACATATGTTTTCAATAATCTTGAGTGTATAGCTAGGAGTGGAATTGCTGGGTCATATGGTAATTCTGTGTTTAACTTTTTGAGGGACTGCCAAACTTCAAGCAAGATTTTGTATAAACACAAGATCATGTTTTCCATTCTGTTTCCAATCCTGGAAACTGTATGTCAGGATAACAATCTTAAAAAAACCTTAATGAAGAACATAAAATCCCTAAGAAAGAACATAAACTTGAGAATAAAGCATACTGAAATGGTGAAAAGCTAGGGGTGGAGCAATTAGAAAGGGTTTACTTAAGTCTTGATTTGCCTCAGTCCATTAGTCTCTTAAAAAATGACCTCTGATTGGCAGCTTTAAAGCATTTTTTTTTAATGTTTTATTTTGAAGTAATTTTAGAGTCACGAGAAGTTGCAAAAATAATAGAGTCCCTGTGTACCCATCTCAGCTTTCCCCAAGGATAACTTGTTACATAACTGGAGCGCATTATCAGAGCCAGGAAACTGCCCTGGGACTGTACTGTTAACTGCAGAGGATGGGTTGCTTTTGAGATGGGCTTCTTTCCATCCCTGTGTATACTGCCTTTCTCCCGTCTCTCACATTCTGATTGGAGATGGCACGTGCCTGACTTGGGTATTGGGTCTGCTCCCCAGACTGACAATGCACACACTTAAAAACACTTGATAATGGGTGGATAGTGCTTCGCTGTGGGCTGAATGTTTGTATCTCCAACATTCATATGTTGAAATCCTAACCCTCTAATGTGATAGTATTAAGTGAAGTGGGGCCTTTAAGAGGTGATTGGGTAATGGGCTGGAACCCTCATGAATGAGATTAGTAGTATAAAAACAAACCCCCCAAACCCCAGAGGGTTCTTCTGCTTGCTTCGGCAGGAAGTCTGTAGTCTGAAACCCAGAAGAGGGCTCTCATCAGAACCCAACCACACTGGCCTAGTCTTGGTCTTACACTGTTGTTAACTGTGAGAAATAAATTTATGTTGTTTATAAGCCACTTGGTCCATGGTACTTGTTATAGCAGCCCAAACTAAGATTATTTTCAAGGAAACTAAAAATGCTGAGCCCTAATTGCTTGGCGTCAGGTACTGTAAAGGTCAGTAACGTCTTCTGATGGTTCCATCTGTCGAGTCAGAATTCTGAGGAGGGGGAGTAGCGTTTGGTGCAGCACCCAGACTTGTTCTGGGCCAGGGAGGCGATTCTTCATTATGGGTCTGGATTTAATTCTGAGTCTTAATTGCCTTCTGCTTCAGTGAGCAGAGAGCTGGGTGATAGTCTTAGAAGTTATGTGCTGGGGCCCTAATTCCCTGTTCAGCTGTGGTCCATTTATAATGTAGCTGATTTTAACGTTTCTTTCAATTTCTAGCACAGAAGTATAATTCTAAGGAATCAAAAACTACTTGCAATGGGGATAGTAAGAGTGTTTATCTGTTAGATGCTACTTTGTCTAAAATATTTGAACACAAATCAGTTTTAGGAAAACCAAAAGTTGTTGTTAGAATTCTCTACGTTCATTTTCTGGGAATGTTTGTCATCTGGTATATGTTCCCAGGAAACATAACTTCTCACTTTTTGTTGGAGGGAAGACAGAAGAAAGCTTTAAAAATACATTTCAGAGGCAGTGCTGGTAGATACTTGATTATGGACGGAGAATCTACACTGAGGAGCCAAGCAGTGGCGTGAGTTCTGTGCAGAAACAGCTGAGGCTGGCTGAACTGGAAACTGGAGGAACCAGAGGGGCTGCAGGAGTAGCCGTGTCCTCACAGGTGTGAGGTGATCAGCTTTACTTTGGTGTTTGTTTTATCCTATTTCTCTGATTCTGCTGCTGGGCCCAAGGCGGGGATTTTGTGGACTGGCCCCAGAGAAGAGGGTGACAGCCACACAGGGAGAAGAACCTGTAGGGGTCTTACGTGGAGAGGGAGGAGGGGGACGTGTGGGCTGGGCTGGTGTCACCAGAGACAGGTACAGACTGAGCGCCCACAGTGGAGGTGAGCCTGGCTCTCATCCTCCTGGACTCACAAGAGGTGGCGACTGGTTTAACGTCTCAGGTGGTGCCAAACTGGGCGGCTGGATGTATTTTTGAGTGTGTCTAAGTGGCTCAGATGGTAAAGTGTCTGCTTGCAATGCGGGAGACCAGAGTTCGATCCCTGGGTTGGGAAGATCCCTTGGAGAAGGAAATGGCAACCCACTCTGGTATTTTTGCCTGAAAAATCCCAGGAACAGAGGAGCCTGGTAGGCTCCATTTCATGGGGTCGCAAAGAGCTGGTCATGACTGAGTGACTTCACTTTCCTTTTCAAGTGTACTTGGTTCCAGAAGTGTACTCAAAGATGGAGAAGGTGCCCCAGACCCTCTCCTGGCAGGAGGTGCCTCTGGCCTGCAGCAGAGCTTCACCTTCAGTCAGCTAACCCTGGGGGCTCCCTCATCAGGGAGTTGGGACACTGTAGCTTAACTCCCACACTTAGCACCCATGCTGAGAACTGGTCCAGAAGTGTCAGTCCCTCCAAAATCTGCTGTTAATTGAGTCCAAGCTTATATTGCTTGCTGTGTAACAGGCCAGTAAATCACGAGACAAGTTGTTGGGACAAGAAATAATGGCTTTACTCAAAAAGCCAGCAGAGCAAGGAGATGGTGGACTAGTGTCCCAGAGAAGCGTCTTCCCTGAGTTAGAATTCAGGCTTCGTCCCTAATGGCTCAGCTGGTAAAGAATCCGCCTGCAATGCAGGAGACCTAGGTTTGATGCCTGGGTTGGGAAGAGCCCCTGGAGAAGGGAAAGGCTATCCACTCCAGCATTCTGGCCTGGATAATTCCATGGACTGTATAGTCCATGGCATCGCAAAGAGTTGGACACTACTGAGCGACCTTTGCTTTCACTTTTATACTAAAAGGAGAGGAGGCAAAGTCTTGGTTCCCAGCAGGCTTCAAAGGAGATGTTTTAATTCCTTCCTTCCTGCAGCCATTCACAGGTAAGCCTGGTTGGGATGTTTCTTTCGAGCAGATAAACAATGGTATCTGGGAGGCAGTGTTCCCTGAGATGGGCCAGTATGTATAATTTAAGTTTATAGACAACATCCCTTTTAATTTGTGACAAAGGTTCTTCCTGGATTACATTTACAGAAATTCCATTATTGTCAAGGACTACTGAGGAGTTTGTAGCATTTAAAATCCAGCATAGATAAGATAGCCGTAAACCCTTATTTTGAACATTAATGATTTAACCCTTTTTCATACATTCCTCCATTTTTGGAAAACTTGGAGAGAAATTTTTTGTTTTTGTTTTTAGCATTTGCAGTCTCCCTTTGGGGAGGGGTGTGTGTGTGTGTGTTTTAATGATCAGCTTCTCTTAGAATTTACTGGCAATAGATTTCTTAATTCACAATAGAGAACCTTTTGCATACAGAGCGACCTATGTATCACATCTCGTTTCTCTGTTTGCCTTCATGTCTGGAAAATTTGGAGTTAAGTATAATACCGAAGGCTGTTAGCCATTTACACAAGTTTTTGGCAGAATGTTCTGTCTCTCTTTTTAGCCCCACAGGAAATTGCTTTAATAATTGACTTTCAGGGGACCTGGGGTTGAAGTTTTTCTTGCATAGAAGCATTTGTACAGTGTTTATATATATGTGTATATATATATATAGAGAGAGAGTGTCCTCCACACCCACAGTAATGAACATCTTCCCCATTTTACTGATCTAGAAACTGGGCAGCAAGTTTAAAGGAGCCTGAGGTCTGGAATCCTTGGTGACAAGGTCTGGATTCCAACCTGGCTCTTGCTCTCCAAGGCTAGTGTCTACTTCCCTCCCGTGGATGCCTCCCAGCCTCCATGAATCCAAGCTGGTTCCCTGTTTCCTGGTCCTAAAGTGCTCATCTGTTAACTGGTCATAATCCCCCCAAAGGTGGAAGCAGCTTCTGGATTAAAGAAGGTGTAGCTGGGACCTTGGGAGAAGGGCACAGGTCAGAAAACCACAGAAGACCCTGCAAAGAGGTCATAGGCTTGAATAAAGGGGACATGTTTGCAGGCCGCCGCCCCTCCCCTACTGTGGTGTGGCATCCAGGGATGGGAGGGGCCCTGTGCTGAGAACTGCTCTCTCTGCCTCATGGGAACCAGAGACAGATACTGTAGCAGTCCGGAATTCATTCTGGAAGAAATCTCGAACATTCCTCTGAGTCAGACTCCAGTGGTTTTTAAAAATAGACTCATACCAACAGGCAGCCCAAACTACATCAATCTCCAGGTGGCTTGAGCAGCACATGCAAGGACAAGTCAGGGGAAGCAGGCTGGGCTCCGCCACTCAGGCTACAGTGGTAATTATAGTAATCATTCTGCATTTGGGCAGGCCTTCACTGCTTACAAGACTCCTTCTCACACGAGTGCTTCATAGACTTAATGCTGGGTGCTGTTATTGCCATTTTACAGTTAAGGAAATGGAGATTTGGGTGGCATCCCTAGTTGAGGGGCAAAGCTGGAATTTGGACTAAAATCTTTGGGTCCTTAGATTCTTCACGGTCTAATTAATGAAGTATGCCTCGTCTGGGATGGGAGGAGGGGAGGGAGAACAGACCGCTGGGTCTCCTTTCCTGCAAGTTCAAGAAGGCTTCAACCCACTGGTTGTCAGCTAGAGGTGAAGGATTGGTTCCTCTGAAATGTCTCTGTAGGCATATGAGGTGTGGACCCTCATGTGGGAGCAAAGTCACCTTCGACATTGCACCTCTGAACACAAGAGAGTACATCCACATTTCAAACGTGTGTGGGCAGTTCTACGCAAAGAGTTCAAAGACATCTCTTGGTGTCTCTGGGGGGCTAATAACTGTGATGGCAGATAGAATCACCTGGTAGGATTTACTTCTTGAAATTATGTCTGAACAGTGTGTTTTTAGAGGTTATGAAATGATGAAGAATCATTGTCCTGGCATGCATCCCCCAGTTACTGCGCTGACTTGGGCCTTTCTGCACAGCCCGTGGGGCAAGCTTGCAGAGGCCACGCCTCCCAGACACTGCCTTTTTCTCTTTGTTCTTTTCCTCTGAATCAATTTCTTTTTCCTTTGTTTGTTGACTGTCTTATTATAGAACCAAAAACTGTTTTCTCTCTTGTAGCTGTAGATAAATCTAATAGTGTTTTTTTTTTTCCCTTTTCTTTTTGATGGTGCTAAAATTTGTAATACTCTCCTATTTATAGATAATTTATGATAATGATTTGTGTCTGCAATGTCAAATATGCCCTAGAACTAAATACTATTGTTTGATAAATGGCTAGAGAGGTAGAAATAGGTAACACAATATAAGCATAAACATTTTTGCCCTTGTGGGGGTATTTTAAGTAACCACCTTTGTTTTCCCCCTTTCTCTTGCCTTCTCCTCTCCCTTCCCACCTCAGTTCTTATATCTGTACCCTTCTTTTGTTCATTTCTTCCCTGTTTTCTGTTTCACACACACCTTTATAGTCTCCTGGCCATACTCACATCTTGGTCAGTCACCCAGTTTGTGTCCATGGAATTGTCTGGTTCACTATCCACCAATTACCTAAAGTCGTTTTTGCTGAGAAAACAGAACACTGCTAAGGAGACTCAGTCTTAAAGAGTTTCCTTAAAAATTGCTGAGCCCTGTGTGTGAAAGGAGTGGCTTCCCTAGTGGTTTAGATGGTAAAGCATCTGCCCACAATGTGGGAGACCTGGGTTCGATGCCTGGGTGGGAAAGATCCCCTGGAGAAGGAAATGGCAATTCATCCCAGTACTCTTGCCTGGAAAATGCCATGGATGGAGGAACCTGGTAGGCTGTGGTCCGTGGGGTCACAAATACCCCATGTGTGTGAAAGAACCTAGAGATGCATCCTTAGCACCTGTATTCCATCAGTCACTCTGCTTCCAGGAAAAAGATGTCTTCCAAGAGGCACATGGTCACTAAAGAAAAGTCGCAGGTGGACCAGCTTTGAAATCAAAACCCATCCCTTCCGCCCCAGCAAACTGGATGACCTACCTCTAACATGCATGGTCTCTCGGTTGGCACAGGTGACAAGACTACGTTCCAGCTGCAGGTTCGACAGGTGGAGGATTATCCCGTGGACTTGTACTACCTGATGGACCTCTCTCTGTCCATGAAGGATGACCTGGAAAACATCCGGAGCCTGGGCACCAAGCTAGCTGAGGAGATGAGGAAGCTCACCAGCAACTTCCGGTTGGGGTTTGGGTCTTTTGTAGACAAGAACATCTCTCCTTTCTCCTACACGGCGCCGAGGTACCAGACCAACCCATGCATTGGGTGAGTGACAACCGCCTTTCTGTTGGGTATTTAAGGATGGAGGAATGGTTCAGCAGGAAGACTGACCCTAAAGAAAGGCCTAGGGAGGTCATATTTGGGTGGGGGAGGGAACCTGGCTTAGGTGTTAAATTTGCTGAAGGATGTTCTGGCTCTGTTCTCCCTCTGCTTGAGAAGAAAGAAGTTGTTATAAGGTTGTGTAACGCTACAGTGATGATAGCTCTTTTGTTTTCCTGCCTGCCCGACACAGCAGTGTTTTCTACATTTTTCTACAATTTCTACATAGATTTTAGAGAGTGTTCTCAGGAAGTGATGGACACCGATAATCGGGAGCAGGCAGAATAATTTAAACTTTCCCCTTGTTTAGAGTAACTCAGGTGTTTGGAATAAGTGAATTCAAAGTCTATTCCTGTTGTTTATATAAATAACTATAACTTACCTTGACAAAACAAAATGAAAACCCTGCCCTTTATAAGTGTGGTTTTTTTTTCTAACATAAGTACTTGAATAAAAAAGATTCGACACATTATTAGAGAATGGCAGTTTCTAACTACTGCAATGAACAAATCTAAAAAATTATGTAGTGACTCAAGCTTGATGGAAGTTTATTTTCTGAACTCATCTAAGGGCAAATGGGTCTCCTGATCAGTGGGTACCTGTCCTCTAAGCAGTGACTTGGGGCCCAGGCTCCATTGCTTCATGTGTGGCTTGTAAGGTCATCATGCCTCAAGGATTGCTCCTAGGAGGATACTGTGGACCAGAAGAGAGTGGCCTTTGCTCCTACATTCGGTTCTGTAGTACTGGGTTCTACAGGGAGGCTGGGAGCTAGGTTAGCCGTGCACAGTAGAGGAGATAAATGAGTTGATGAATAGGTTTCTGCCCTGGTACATTTGTGTATTGGAGGTGGAGGATCTCTTCCTCCAACTCCCCAAACACAACCTCTGTGAGGTGGGTTTGTTCAGATGGCAAGACTATGTGGTGTGACAACAATGATAACCTTCAACTTTTTCTTATCTCTTCTCCATATTCAGCTTTAGTTAGGCTTTGGCATATGAGGCCCCAAAACAGTTACTAGATGAGGAATAGGTAAGACTTAAGTTCTTACTAAGTGTCAGGCACCCACTGCACTTCATACCTTATATGGATTGTCTCACTTAAATTTCCTAGCAATCTTTTGAGGTTTCTAAAGTAGAAGTGAGCTGTAGTTTTAAGATAAGGAAAATGAGGCTTAAAAATAATAAATAACTTGCCCAAGATTATACAAATAGTAAGGGGCTTCCCTGGTGGCTCAACCAGTAAAGAATCTTCCTGCAGTGTGGGAGACCTGGGTTCAATCCCTAGGTCAGGAAGATCCCCTGGAGAAGCGAATGGCAACCCACTCCAGTATTCTTGCTGGAGAATCCCATGGACAGAGGAGCTTGGTAGGCTACAGTCCATGGGGTTGCACAGTCGGACATGACTGAGGGACTAGCACTATCTATCCACACTTGGAATATGAATCAAGATGAACTACTTCCAGAGTCTGTTTCCATTAATGCTTATTTTTACCCCGTCCAAATCACACCGCCACACAGTTGCTTTACTTGTGTTTCAGTAATAATACGGTGAAGATCGCTCAGTCATGTCCAACTCTGCGACCCCATGGACTGTAGCCTCCCAGGCTCCTCTGTCCATGGGATTTTCCAGGCAATAGTACTGGAGTGGATTGCCATTTCCTTCTCTAGGGAACTTCGGGACCCAGGGATCGAACCCGGGTCTCCCACATTGTAGACAGACGCTTAACCGTCTGAGCCACCAGGGAAGTCCAATACCCATTCCCAGACCACCCAGCCTTCAGGGCACTTGCATAAGGGTCATGTTACCTATGCTACAGTAATAAGCAATCAATCCCCAAATCTCAGTGGCTCAACACAATGAAAGTTTATTTCTTGCTTGTACAGAATCTTGGGAGAGCTGCTTTTTGTTGCAGCTCTTCTTCAAGGGGTGACTCAGGGATTCAGGCATCTTGTGATGTCATTTTTGATTCTTTGTTTCCTTGACTTTCCCTGAAGGGAAGGGGCTGTTCTTAAGTCCCTGAGCCTGTCTGTCCTCTTGGCTCCCGTTCGGCAGCCTCAACAGTTTTCAGGTCTGGTTTGGGCTGGGTGGGGGAAGGGGCGAGGTGATAGTTATGCTGGTATTGTGTGTTCTGAAACCTTCTTCATCCCTCTGTACATTCTTCTGGAAGTTAGCTTCCAGATCTTCTTAGATCTCCTCCGGGGATTGCAATAACACAGTGGTGGAGAAAACAAGAACAAATTTTAGATACAGATGAGATTCTGAGCGCCTTAACCATGAAGAGGTATTAGGGGTCCTCATTGCGGGCTTTGGCTTCCTCCTGGCCACTGTTGGCTGTGGTGTTGTTACTTTGGTCCTCTCCCCGAGTCCCCTGCACCACATCTTTTTGTTGGAGTTCTGTTACTTGCCAGGAGCAACAGCATCTTAACCAAAAGTTTTTTCAGTTCATCCAGAATGGTGATTCTTTCTGTTGCTTTTCCTCTCTGCCTTCCGGTTGGGCCCTGTCTCCAGACAGGCAGGGTGTGTCTGTACTTCGATTCTTCTGGGGACCATCGGCGAACTGTCAGATGCTAGATTGGAAGCTGGCAGAGGATGAAGGGCTGGCTCAGGGCCCTCAGCATTGAGTGTTCAAGGTTATTACACTCTCATTCAGAGCTGCTTCTCCAAGCCCTAGAAGGCAGAACCAACTGCAGACAGTAGAAGTTTTGACAGTGAGTACAAGGCACACTGACAGGCTGCTTGGGAGACAGGAAATCCGATGAAAGAATGGGGGTTTGAAAGGAAACATCAGGTCTGAGCTATGCAGATCCCTCCTGCCTAAGCTGGGCAGCACTTGAGGGAGTTGCTCCCTGAATCAGTGAGCAGGCTGAGATAGATGTCCTGCGTCCAGGCAGTGGACTCTGCTGTCGCCTGGGTGTCCTCGGAGATCTCCCACCACCTCTGGGGGAGAACAGAGCGAGAAGATGTAGGCAGCTATTTCTGCCCTTGATCCGGCCTGTACATGGGCTTTGTTTGCTTTCCTAAGTAAGTGTTAATGGCACTGTGAATTAGTTACCAACAGTTAAGATAAAAGATTTAACAAAGAATGGCCAGGATTTCTAGGTTTTCTCCAAAAAGTAGGAGGTCTGGTAAAGCAGGCTGGTTTCACATGTTACTGGCTGCCACAGTCCCTACCACTCCCTCTTGTCTCCCAGCTGGTCTCATTCACTGGTTCTGTTACTGGGCCCTCTCTAGATTCTTGGATAGCAATGCCATAGACACAAATGTTGCTCCCATAAGACTCTTAGACAAGCAGAGCTTTTTATTGAAAGGATAGCTTATGCATAAGAGAGAAGGTGGAAAAGAATGTCAGTGCCCCAAAGACTGTCTGATAAGGGGTTTTAAAGGCAGTGTGAGGGAAGAGGGGCAGTGGTTTGCCTGATGAGCTTGTACTCAGTTCTTAGATTGGTTGGCATCAGGGTGAAGTTTTGAGCATCATCACCCTCTGTGTGCCTGCAGTCAGCAGTTTTCAGCTTGTGGAGGAGGCGGGGCGGGCCTGCTTCCTGCAAAAACAACTTAGGAATGTGTGTCAAGGTTTTATCTATATCTTTTGGGGAACTGGGAGTTTGGCAGTTCTGCTAGGTGGTGGTTTTATGGTTCCACTTTTGTGTTTTGGAAGCCATGTACAGACAATCTCATGTACAGAGATGGAGCTCATCTTTTATGCCTGTGGGTCTTTAGTTGTTGTCTCAGAAGCCCAAGCTTTTAGGCGCTGTTCTTCTGGCTTGTGAAGCCCACTTGCTCAAGGCCTTTCGCTCAGTTCTGTTCCAGAATGGCTGTATTCTTGTCTCCCTGTCTCATCTTGAGTTCTGTGCTTGGCTCTGTAGATGCTGTCCGGGATCCTTGTCTGTTCTTTTCCTTCCACTCACGTGGAAAGAAGATCACAGCGTTCTCCCCCAGTGGTACGTTCTGTAGGTTTTTCTCCCTGTGATGCTGGAAGCAGCGGTAGTAGCCCCTGGGAAGTTCTGGGGAGATGGGGGTCAGGAGGAACGATCTGACCACCTGTGCAGGACATCTCAGAAGAGAACCAGTTTCTCATGGGGCTTTCCTAAGATGTGTCCCTCCTCCTGCTCCAGATGTTTCTGCCAAAGGATGAAAATCCTAGACTTATCTTCTTCTCCCATCTTAGAATGAACCAGAAATGCCAGAACTGAAGTCAGTAGTACTAGGGCTGCCATAAGAAGAAAAAACAAAAAATAGTTTAATCATCAGATTAAAGAACTGTTTAATTCTTTAATCAGAGTTGCTGAATTTAATCAGCAGCTCTGGGTATTAGCAATACTGTGTTCCTATTCTATTCTGGGTAATAGGAATAGTGTCCTTGGGAAGAGTCACATCATATTCACTGATACAGGATTTGACAGATTAATCCAGCCTGGTATTTCTGGTTCTGAACCTTTTTCTTTTGTTAGAGGTATAGAAGCAGCTCACAGAAACAGACTATAGAGTGGCGGTTGCCAGAGGCTGGGGAGTTGGGGGTGGGGGAAAGGGGGAGAAGTTGGTCAAAGGGTGCAGACTTCCAGTTATAAGGTGAATACATTCTGGAACTTTAATATACAGTGTGGTGGCGGTAGTCAACAATACTGTATTTGAAATATACAATTGTATACTTGAAAGTTGTGAAAGAGTTGTTAAATGTTCTCACGCCCACGCACAAGAAGTGGAAGTACATATCTAAAAATCTTTGCAAATGAGATAAGACATTTTGTCTTTCATCGTTTATATTTTTTCCTTAACCCTTTGTATTTCGTCCAAGAGTGGTACTCCTTTACCACCTCAAAGGTATTATTTCATTGTCTTCTGGCATGTTCTGTGGCTGGTGAGAAGTCTGCTGTCCATCTGATGGTTTTCCTTCTCTCTGGTAACTTTTAATATTTCCCTGTTTTTTCATGTCCTGTACTGATAGGCACTCCAGTGTGACTAGGTTGGATTTAGTACTTTTATTTGCGTTGTACAGAGCTTGCTCTGCTTGTTTAATTCGAGAATACAGCTCTATTCTTGAAAATTTCCAACATCTGATTGCCTTCTCTGATTCTCTTCGTTCTCCTTCTGACACTGCTAGGTGTGTGTTGGAGCCTCTCATTCTAAACATCATGTTTCTTAATTTTTCTTCCATAATTTCTCTTTCTTTCCTTTAGCTGCATAATAGAAAATGTCTTCCAGTTTACCATTTTGTTCTTCAATTTAAAAAAAATCTTTATTTTATATTGTAGGATAGTTGAGTAACAGTGCTGTGTTAGTTTCAGGTGTACAGAATAGTGCTTCAGTTATATCTATACATGCATCTCTTCTTTTTCAAATTCTTTCCCATTTAGGTTATTATAGAATATTGAGCAGCTTTCTCTGTGCTATACAGTAGGTCCTTGTTGGTTATCTATTTTAAATATAGCGGTGTGTACATGTCAGCCCCAAACTCCCAATCTATCTTTTGCCCCTCCCCCCTTCCCTGGAACCATGAGCTCCTACTCTTAAGTCTGTGTGAGTCTGTTTCTGTTCTCTAAGTAAGTTCATTCATATGTATTTTTTTTTAGATTCCACATATGTGCCATGCTGCTGCTGCTGCATATGCAATTTGTCTTTCTCTGTCTTACTTCACTTCGTGTGATAATCTCCAGGTTCATCCATATGGCTGCAAATAGCATTATCCCATCTTTTTAATAGCTGAGTAATATTCCATTATATATATATGCACCACACATCTCTTGATGGACGTGTGGGTTGCTTCCATGCCTTGTCTATTGCAAACAGCGCTGCAGTGCACATTGGGGTGCCTTCATCCTTTCAAACCATGTTTTTCTCTGGATTATGCATAGGAGTGGGAATCCTGGGTCATAGGGCACAGCAGCCCTCTCCAGTATTCTTGCCTGGAGAATCCCCATAGACAGGGGATCCTGGTGGGCTACAGTTCATGGGGTCGAAAAGAGCGGGATACAGCTGAGTGACTAAGCACAGCACAGCACATAGTGTTTCTATTTTTCGTTTCTTAGGGAACCTCCATACCATTCTCCATAGTGGCTGTACCAATTTGTATTCCCATCAATAGTGTAGGGGGGTTCCCTTTTCTCCACATCCTCTCCAGTATTTATTGTTTGTAGATTTTTTGATGATGGCCATTCTGACTGGTGTGAGGTGATATCTCATTGTAGTTTTGATTTGCATTTCTCTAATAATTGGTGATGTTGAGCATCTTTTCACGTGCTATCTCTTGGCCATCTGTATGTCTTCTTTGGAGATACGTCTGTTTAGGTCTTCTCTCTTTTTTTTTTTTCTTAATTTATTGGCTATGCTGGGTCTTCGTTGCTACTTCGGCTTTTCTCTAGTTGCGGTGTCCAGGCTTCTTTTACCGTGGAATGTGGGCTTCAGCAGTAGCGGCACTTGGGCTTGGTAGTTTTGGTTCCCAGGCTGTAAAGCACGGGCTCAGTAGTTGTGGCATAGAGGCTTAGTTTTTCCAAGGCATGTGGGATCTTCCAGCCTTCTGCATTGGCAGGCAGATTCTTTACCACCAAGCCACCAGGGAAGCCCCAAAGTCTTCTCATTTTTTGATTGAACTGTTTGTTGTCTTATATTGAGCCACATGAGCTGTTTGTACATTTTGAGACTAATCCCTTGTTGGTCACATCATTTGCAAATATTTTCTCCCAATCCATGGGCTGACTTTTCATTTTCTTTATGGTTTCCTTTGCTGTGCAAAAAAAGCTTTTGAGTTTAATTAGGTCCCATTTGTTTATTTTTGTTTTTATTTCCATTAATCTGGGAGACAGCTCAAAAAAGATATTGCTGCAGTTTTATGTCAAAGAGTGTTCTGCCTATGTTTTCCTGTAAGAATTTTATGGTGTCTGGTCTTATATTTAGGACTTTAATCCATTTTGAGTTTATTTTTGTGTGTGGAGTTAAAGAATGTTCTAATTTCATTTTTTTACATGTTGCTGTCTGGATTTCCCAGCACCGTTTATTGAAGAGAGTGTCTTTTCTTCATTGTATAGTCTTGCCTCTTATGTTGTAGATTAATTGACCATAGGTGCATGGGCTTATTTCTGCGCTTTTTATGCTGTTCTATTGATTTATATTTCTGTTTTTGTGCCAGTGCCTTGTTCTTTAGTTTTTAAATCCATGCACTGAAGTTTCATTTTTGAATTTGAGTGACAATATTTTTTATTTATTTTTTTCAGACTTTTGCTTTTTTATAATATTTTTTCATAACCTTCTGATTGTTTTTTCTCCCTAATACTATCCCATTGTAGTCTTTGGTATTTATTCCTTCTTCTCCTCAGTGTTTTAAATATGTTTGTTTTAAAGTGCTTTAGATCATTGTGCTATCTGTTTCTTGAAGATCCTTCAGTTGGTTGCATTTGCTGACATTCCTCCATGGTGGTTCGTTTCTCATAGGGTCTGTAACGTTTTCCTTAGCTCCTCTTCAGAAGAGGTTGTTTCCATCAGGGGATGCTGTGTCCCAGGTATGCTGACTTCCCTGCAGGGTGGTTTTTTGTTCCTGCTTCCAGGATCCTCCAAGTCTCACTGTGGGACTAGTTCTCCTGTTTTGTTTCTCAGCAGGGGGGTTCCTTCCTTGTACAAGTAATGAATTCTGACTTGTTCAGGCCTGGGGTAACAATCTTTGTGGGTGATTCATCCCACCCTGGCCCTGGAGTGCATCTTCCTTGCTTCTTTCCCAAGCCAGGGGCTGGAATTTTTCTGGTTTTAATTTTAGTGACAGGGCAACTCTTCGTGGCCCACAACTTTATGCAGAGAACCCTGTTCTGGTGCTTGACCCTGCGTGGCTGAAGTCCATCATCCCTGATAGAACCTGGCCCCAAGCCCCAGATTCTCATATTGAAAACATTGAGGAGAAGAAGGAAGAAATACCAAAGACTAGAATGGGATATTATTAGGGAGAAAAAACAATCAGAAGGTTATGAAAAAATATTATAAAAAAGCAACCCAGTGTAACCAACCAGGGTTCTTGGCCTCCTTAAGCAATAAAAATTAATCAGAGGCCAGACGAGAAATTCAGGCACGGCTTTATTGAGGTCTCTGCTGCAGCAGGGGCGAGTAAGAACGATCAACAGGTTCTCTTGCTTGCTTGCTTCCCGTCCCCCCACACCACCCCCCGCCCCGTTGGAGCCCGGAGTGGTGGTGAGCTTGTTCCTTATATGGGCTGAGGGTAGGGGAGCATCCAGGGGTCGGGCTGGAGGGGAGCTTAGGTGATCTGCCCACCCCTTCAGTGGCATTGCGTGCAAGGGGGCCTGTGCAGCTCCCTGCTTTTGCTCCTGACCCTCTGCTTTTTCACTCCAGGCTCTTCAAAAGTGGCAGATGGGTTTTTTGGACTCTTGTATCTTTTGTCCAGAGTCTGCCCCAGCTGCACATGTGCTCGGTCTTGCACAGTTTCTTTGTGTTTTGTTGCTTGAGGAGAGATGTGTCCAGGTGCAAGCATTGCAGCGCGACAGCAAAGGGGCCCAGGTCCCAGCCTGCCTGACAACATGCCATGGTGGGCGGCAGAGGGCCCCTTTGCCCCGAGATCCCTGCTCATTGCTTTTCCTGCTCACTACTTCCCACCTACTCTTAAGTCCATTCATTTGTGCAGTGCTTTCTTCTCCGTTCCTGGCACCTGGGATTTCCCTGCGAAGCTTCCAGTCTTGGCTACATATTAACATTTTTCAAGATGAGATTTTTACACAGTTCTCTTTGTTTAGAAGAAGAGGGGAGGTCTTTCTCTGTCAGCTCCACTGTCCACAGTATTATTGTTCTGAAGCGTTAGACTGTTTTCTGGATTTGCCTAGATTTAATGTCTTCAAATGGGATTCACTTTTTATACACACATGCACCCCCAGACTCTTTAAGCATATATATTTTATTCATCTTCTTGGTTCATCATCCTTAATTTAGTAACGATTTAGTAGGCCCTAAACTGGGGTCCTACAGCACAGACACAGGTTGGGGGGTGGGCGGGCTTCCTGACACAAGACCATCGAACACCCAGATCTTCAGGTCCCTCAGGCAGCTCTCCCAGGGGGAAAATAACTAGTCACAGGTGACATTATTCTCCAGTGACTGCAGAGACATTCAACAGAGCCTATGTGACAACACTGTTTTCCTCTCTAAGAGGCGCCTCTGATTTGGTTGTAATAAAGTTCTCTGCAGTGAAGACTTCTCTCTGGTAAAGGCATTCTCTAGTTCCTGATTATTAATAGTAATTCTCTGCAGTAAAAATGTATCTATTTAACTGTCCTTTGCAGGAAGGAAGGGAAAGGTGAAAAATGCTGATTTAGCTGAGCTTTTCTGGTTTTCTCATTGAACAGCAGTTGCTGTTCTGTTCTCCTCCCTTCCTCAACCAACCCCATCAGCCATAGCAGTAAATACCCGTAGTCCGCAACCATGGGCCAGCACAGCACAGGGTGAAGTTGCTCCAAGGGCGAAGAGTCGGTGTACATTTCTTCCTTCCTGGGTCCCTCTATTTGCCAGATCACCACAGTGGGACTCACTTCCTATTTCTCAGCTCACTTCCTATTTCCAGCTGGGAATGCAATTTCCGTGACCTTTCTCTTTATGGCCAGCTGAGAATGGGAATAGAAAGTTTGGACGGCCTGGAGTCATGGGTTATAGACAAGCTTGATCTGTGCAAGCACAAGGGGTGGGGAAAGATGTAGGTGGAAGGAAGAGGGAGGAAAACAAAGGAGAGGCAAACAGGGACAGCCTCTGATGGTTCTCCTCGTGCGGGAGGCACCACAGCCATTACGGCAGTGGGGTTGACCAGCCACAGCTGGCTTGCAGCCGGTGACTGATGGAGCAGGTACTGAAGGATCTGAGAGGAATGGGTCCTCTTAGAAAGCCCAGGGTTGCCTCTTGTGGAGGAGGGGAGCCTCTCACACCTGCCCTGGCTGCCCTTCAAGGTGCAATTAGGCAGGAGCTGCTAGGTCCTAAGCCGGCTTCCCTTCCCATGCACATGGCTTGGATTGGGTTATGAAGCCATTCCCTTGTGCCTGTCTGTTAAGTTTGGTTTTCATCTTTGTTCTGAAAGAGAGGCTTCCTTAGCATGGCCACAGACCTGCACAGTCTGTCCAGCTGGCCGCCCAGCTGCCTCACTGCCCATCTTTGCTCTTACTCCCAGCCCTACGGTCTCGCTGGCCGCCCTCCGCCCTTGGGCTCACCTCTGCCGCAGGGCCTTGTATTTACTCTTCCCTCTCCCCCTGTACCTAGTGGACCTTCCTGGAAGAGGTGTCAGGCCTCTCACCCTATTCTGTTGGCTGTATGCCCAACTGACACTCCTGCAGCTATGGTTGGGATCTAACTTCCTCCAGGAAGGGGGCCACTTGGGATCTCTACTGTGGACTGAAGATGAGAACACCCAACAGTCAGGAGAGTTGTTTTTTGTTATTGTTCAGTAACTAAGTTGTGTCTGACTTTTTGCAATCCTGTGGACTGCAGGACGCCAGGCTTCCCTGTCCTTCACCATCTCCTGGAATTGGCTCAAACTCATGTCCATTGAGTCAGTGATGCCATCCAGCCGTCTCATCCTCTGTTGCCCCTTTCTCCTTCTGCTCTCTATCTTTCCCAGCATCAGGGTCCTTTCCCATAAGAGGGCTCTTCCCATCAGGTGGCCAAAGTATTGGAGCTTCAGCATCAGTCCTTCCAATGAATATTCAGGAGAGAGATATGGCATTAGCCTTCTATTGAGATGTGATACTTCCCTCTTTCCAAATTTCCAGATAGAATATTCCATTTGAAGATGATTTGCTCCTAAATGATTTCTCTTTGCATGCATCTGGGAGAGCTGATAGTTTATCATTCCAATATTTATAAATGAATGAGGAGGCAGGAAGGACATTTTCATTCCTATTGCATTTAGTGTTTGCTCATGTGCCAGCGTGTCCTGGTTGTCTCTGAGTGGGTTGACAGGAGAGGTTATGTGATCTTTTATCATGTGACAGCAGCAAAGTGGATGTGAGAAGCTGGTTTTGTAAAGTCACTCTGCCATCCCTTGACACTGCCCGCCTTCGCCAGCCCCAAAGCACCCCCACCCCCTTCCTCAGGCACTGCTGAGGCTATGATGCCCGTGCTCCAGGCCCTTGCCTCTTCAAGGCGCATGTCAGGGCTCCTCTATGGCATCTTCCTCAGACTGCAGAAGCCCATCGTTACCTCTGCTTCTTTTGACCTGTTTGTCCATTTCATGCACTTACAGCCTAATGTATGCTGTCTTTCCTGCCGATTAGGACTTGTGTTTGGGAGGTAGGAACTGTTATTGCTCTGTTGTCCCCCGTGTACCTGTCCCAGGGACACATGGTAGGTGGCTGAGTATTCGTTGGTGCCACTCAGGGCACTCAGTAAAGGCACAGAGAATGTTGTTGTTTAAGATTTTAAGATAATGAAGGAAACGTGACTCTTGTCCTCTTTCTCTCTAGTTACAAGCTGTTCCCAAACTGTGTCCCCTCCTTTGGGTTCCGCCACTTGCTGCCTCTCACGGACAGAGTGGACAGCTTCAATGAGGAAGTTCGGAAGCAGAGGGTGTCCCGGAACCGTGATGCCCCGGAGGGTGGCTTTGACGCAGTGCTCCAGGCGGCCGTCTGCAAGGTAACCTTCCCTTCTGTCCCGTCCCCACATGGGAGGTCAACAAAGAGGCATCAGTGTGCATGTTGGCATTGCCTGCGTATTTTAAGCCACCCCAGCCCATGGGCTCCTGTCCGCTGTTGCTCAGTGGGCCCCTGGGGAAATCTGCAGCCATCAAACCAGCTGGAGTGCAGGGATAACTGGGGGCTGGTGTGTGTCTGTGTCAGGGTGTGGCTGTGTACAGTGGGAAGCCGTCTTTGCCAGCAGACAGCTGTTCTGTGTTTCTGCATTTGACTCTCTCGTCTCTTTTTTGGGGGTGGGGGGAGGGAAGGGGTGGCGTCAAGCCGTACGCATAGAACCTTTAGTGCTTTATGACCCAATTTTCGTAAATACTAAAGATTGCTCTCTTGGGGAAATACAGTGAAAAAAGAAATTGCTTGTCATCTTTGGTTTTGTTTGTTTGTTTGTTTGTCTTTCTCCTGTTTCTCTATAATATATGAATCCAGAGGGAGGACACAGACTTAGGTCAGAAATGAACTCAGGCTTTGAGAGGTTCCAATCTCAGCAAAATATATAAATGGAATGTTGGTAATAATTTATTCTTAAAATAATTTTCTACTGTCAAAACAACCCAATAACATCAACAAAAGATAAAAATAAATGTCACTCTTGAATTTTGCTATCCCAACACATACTTCAGAATTTTTTCCAGAGTGGTCATCACAGACTATGCATAATTGGTAGCACTTTTTTGAACATTTCAGTGGGCTCAGCAGCAGGGCGGTGGTCAGGACACCCATGTCTGGGGGAGGAGAGCTGGGTAGGGAGGTTAGCATTCAGTTTGGGGAGGCCGCATAACTGATCTCAGAGAGCCTGTGTCTAGTGCTTCAGAGACTCACTTCTCCTCTCAATCCTTTACAAAATGATAAGAGAGCCATGGTTGTCCTTCCTGAAATATTAATAAAACCCCAAATGGTAGACAGGGGGGATAAGGGAAAAGGAAAATGTGAAGGAAGCACAGCCTTCTCAGTCCTCTTCTTGGTCCCACTGGCATTCTGCCCATCCCTGTTCCTTGGGGCCGCCCTGGAGAGGAAGGTCTCACAGTGGCCCCTGCCCAGCTGCTGGCCAGAGGTGAATGGTTTGATTCAGAGGCCCCTGATGCTTCATAGCAGCCCAAGAAAGGCAGACAGGACCCAGCTAGATTAAGCTCTGAATCTTTCAAGTAAGTTACAAAGTAGTTCATGGATTTGCCTCAGGAAGAAAAATTATGACTCTCATTCAGGTTTTGACTCTCATTCAGATACTGACTGTATGGGGTGCTATCTTTAGAGATGTTCTTCCAAATCCACTGCTTGGCTGAAAAAAACAGTGCAGGGAGAACACAGGATCCCTCTCATCGCCCCATCCTGGGAATATTGTGGGTTTTCTTTTTGAGGGGGAAAGTCATCTTTAAGGCTTAGGGGGAAGAACCCAGTAACAGGCCTGTACACTGTCCAGTTATATTAATTCTGTTTGATTAGATGAATCAGAATGGCGTGATGGAATGCTGGAGGTTTGGTGGTCTGTGGGAAGCTGTTTGATTTGCTCTTTGCCCAACAGTACCTTCCCTTATTGTCCCAGACCCATGACAATATCCTTCCCTTTGAAAACGCAGTATTTTAAGACTCGGGTATTGAGTGGAGATGCTAACAGATTTCTTAAACTCAGTGCCTGCACCTGGTTGTGAATTGTTGGCTAAGAGGCATTTTAGCGTGTGTTTCGGTTTCATATCTTTTGGCGTTTTTTCTTTATTCCCCACCCTGCCCTTTGCTGTGGGGAGTCTCTGGAAAGTTACTTAATTGCTTGGAATTAGGCAGCTTGATGAGACCCCAGCTTTTCTCTTCGCCATTCCTTCTCCGTTGTGCTGTGTCAGTCTTTGAGTACCAATCAAGCAGTTTCTTTCTCAGTTGAAATCACCTGTTTATAACATGTCATCTTTCCTGGTTGACCACAGGCTTATTTATAGTAGCTGAATATTGGAAATAGATTATGACCTGTCTATTGATGAAAGGCTGTAACAATCAAACCCTATAAGAATATTTGAGCACTTGAATAATTCTTAAGATAAATTAAGAGAAGAAAGAAAAGCAAATGATAAAACAGTGTAGAGGTATGACTGTATTGTGCAAACAAAAAAGAAAAATAACAGAAAAGATTGGAAATAAGTAGACCAAAGTGTTAACAGCAGTTGACTTCTAGTGATAGGATTATGTGTGGCTTTTTTTCTCTGTGTTTTTTTAATTTCCTATTTTACTTAAATTTTCACAATAACTAACATGTGATTTTTAAACTTTGTAATGGAACATTTCAAACATGTGAGAGTAAAGAGTGAAATAAAACCCCATGTACCCATGGTCCATTCTTAGGCAGTTACCAATCTGTAGCCAGTCTTGTTTCATTTGTATTCCTAACCACTTTATTTTCATTATTTGACGTAAATCCTAGATATCATTTGTTTCAGTGATATTTAGATTTTTAATGTTAATTAGATTTCAGTGATAATGAGATTTTTAAAGTTCTTTTAAAAGCCCTAAGCACGCCTTATCTTGTTGACTGTATTTTCTGCCTCCTCCTGATTTGCCCAGATTAAAGGCCCTTCCTCTTAATCCTACAACCCGAATGTGAGAGCACCAGCAGGCCTGTGATCTCTGCAGTTGGAGAGAGGCTCCTGCAGGCTGGAGCTTACTGGGCAGCCCCAGCACTGTCTTCCTCTGACCCCATGCCCTGGAGATGGAGCTGATAACAGGCCTAGTCCCAGCCCACAGGGGCGGGTGCTTTGTTCTGATTTCATTCTCACTCTGGCTTCCCTAGGATGGACTGATAGTTACCAACTAGAGAGACTTAGGGGTGTGGAATGCTCACAAGACTGGTCTTAAATCCCACCCTGACCACCGACTTTACATTTCTTGGGAAGCTGCTCTTTGCAAAAAGAAGGAAACAAGTCTGTTTCTACTTAGGATTGTATTTGGGTTAAGTAGAATTCTGCTTTTATGAGTGGACATTCTGAGTTGCCATCTCTCCCCGCTGCAGGTCACATTGTTAGGAGAGGCCATGGACCCGCAGCCACAGCTAAGGAGCCCCTCTGTCACCAATGCAGGTGTTTTTCCCGAGGCTCTACTGGCCTGGGCTGGAACGAGGGAGGGCCACTACCCCCAATTTCTTATCTTTACCTAGAGACCTGTTATTAAACTTGTTATGCTTTTTCTTGGTCTGAATAATGGTTTCACCCTTTACTGCTTCTGTTGCTCTCCTGGGACTTCCTAGAAGTTGACTGTAAGTTGTTTATTCTGAAATTGAGTAGGTGGAAGTGTGATGAGTGGTTCAGATTGGAACCATGGCTGCTTTCGTGCTCTCCCCAAATAGGGAGAGCTGGTGCCCCGGGAAACAAAGGGTGGAGGGGGGTGCCCAGGCCCTCCGAGTTGTCAGTCTCAGCTTTGCTGTTCTCTGTGACTCTCAAGTCAAACCAGTTCCCTGCAAAGTTATGCCTGGCTGGGTGTGTCCCAGCTATGTGGATTCTGTGGGCTGCTTTCTCTCCCGTCAGACAGAAAAATCAGATCTCTGCAACCCAGCCTGTTTCCCTTTGGCCTCACCTTCTAGCCCCCTAACATTTATCCATCTTACCCTTTAGACAGATTTTCTGTTCTAATCTCAATTACCTAATTTTGCATTATTATTTTTTTAAGCATTGTATGCCTTCTCAGAAATAGGTTAATAAGTGTGTCTCAAAGCAAACAAAGTAAGTTTGCATGTAAACAGTCTTGGTGTGGTGTGGATCCTTTATCCCTTGACTAGTGAGAGCATCCTAATGTAAAGTGGGGACCACAGCCCCAGAGAGGCTGGAGGGACAGCTTCCCGCGATAAGACTTCCTGCAGGAATGCAGATTCTGTGGGCCTCTGGAAGCAAAACAACGGCTGCCCTTGCCCCACTCTCATCCTTGCCCCAGGTGTTTAGTACGCATTAGCTCTGATTCTCACAGCAGTCCTGTAGTGTATGGGTGGTGTTGGTGCACACTCTGGGGGCTCAGTGGTAAAGAATCTGCCTGCCAGTGCAGGAGATGCCAGAGGCACGAGTTCAGTCCCCGGGGGCAGAAAGATCCCCTGGAGGAGGAAACGTAACCCACTCCAGGATTCTTGCCTGGAGAATCCACATGGACAGAGGAGCCTGGCGGGCTACAGTCCTAGGGTTGCAAAGAGTCGGACACAACTGAGCACGCATGCCATAGTGCCCAGTTTACAGGTGAGGAAACTGAGTATCCCGAGGTTCATTATACTGACTGTTGGTGACAGGTAGAGCCAGGTTTGAACCAGTTCCAGTTCCTCCTAAAGCCCAAGCCCTGTCTGTTTCCTGGTACTAGGCACTTTGGGAAGTATCGATAGTGCCATGCAGAGCAGAGAGGACTTGATTTAGAGTCCTCTTGTCCCAATTCAAGCTGTGTCTCTTTTGCTGCTAATGGCTCCATGGTGGTCTGGGTGCTCGGCTGGAGGGGAGGAAGTCCAGGGTGCCCTCCAGCTGTGCTGTCAGCGCCCCTTCTCACAAAGGCCATGTCATAGCCTTGTTTGTGCCCCTTTGCCCAGAGCCCTTGATTTTGCTTTTTGTCTCTCCTGGTTCAGTTTTGAGCCCAGGCCAGGCAGTGGCTGCTGTGGATACAGCAGAGGGTGGAGAATTCCCCAGTCCTGGAGGCAGGCTCGGCTCCGAGAGGTTTTCACTCTGCCCAACCTCCCCTGGAGTTGATTTGGCTTCTTTTGACTGTTGTCTGATTTCTTTTAGACCGGAGACTTGTCATTCTTCCAAGTGTGAACTGAGAAATGTAGACAATTGCCTTTCTTTCTGAGTTATCTGTCTCGGCGTGTGTGAGCCATTTCTGCTAGCAGATCACACAGTGGTTTCTGGGGCCTAGCACAACCCGCCCTGCTTGCTCTTCCCCTGGTCTTTGTGAAGCCCGGGAAAGTATTGGATTTCCCTGTGGTCCATGGAGGCTATGGGGCTGTGTGGGCAGGCACATGGGCCCTCTGTCCATGCTCATAGGTGTTTTTGTCGGAGGTGGTAAAGGTTCTCCTTGGCTTTCTGTTTTGTAGATGGTTGTGGTTTAATGTGGGACTTCCCTGGTGGCTCATACGATAAAGAATCCACCTGCAGTGTGGGAGACCCAGGTTCGATCCCTGGGTTGAGACGATCTCCTGGAGGAGGGAACACCAACCCACTCCAGTATTCTTGCATGGAGAATCCTATGGACAGAGGAACCTAGCGGGCTGCAGTCCATCGGGTCTCAAAGGCGGGGGGGTGCGGGGCACGACTGAGCGACTAAGCATGCATACGTGGTTTAATGTGAACTTTTGAATCACTCAACTGTCTTGGCCCCTCGAGTGATATGTCCTTGTTCTGCCTCCTGTCTGTGAGCTGTGCTGTAGGCCTCACTGTCCTGCTCACAGCTGCTAGTTCTACACGAGGGGTAGGAACAGACAGAGTTACAACTCAGAGTTATCAACAGGGCACAAGTGAAGTGTTTGTGTCTCACTTTTAAAAATAATTAGTTAATGGTGGCTCTGGGTCTTCACCGTTGCATGGGCTTTTCTTCAGTTGTGGTGAGCAGGTGCTACTCTGTAGTTGCAGCGTGTGGCACACACACTCATTGCAGAGGCTTCTCTAGTTGTGGAGCACAGGCTGTAGGCGAGTGGGCTTCAGTAGTTGTGGCTCATGGGCTTAGTCGTCCTGTAGCATGTGGGATGCCCCCAGACCCAGGGATCCCCCCAGGGATCAAGCTCATGTCCCCTGTGTTGGTAGGCGGTTTCTTTACCACTGAGCCACCAGGGAGGCCCATGTCTCAGTTGCCTGCATGGCTGTCCCCACACCTTGGCTCCCTTGGCTGACGAAGGCAGGGAGGACTCAAGCTGGGAAAAGTTAGAAGGCCCCTTCAGTGAATGCCTGGTATTGTTTCAGATGATGGGCTCATTTTTGCTCTATTTGAGGAAAAGGGGGAAAGTGACAAGGGTTTATTCTTGGGCTATCCTGACACTACTCTTCCTAGCCTCCATCCTGGCCTCTGCATTCCAGTCACAGTGACCTTCAGTCCATTACTCTGACTCATGGGAGGCCCTTTGCACCTGCTGTTTCCTCTGCTTGGAATACTCCTCCCCTGTATTCTTGCATTTCTTTCAAAAATTAAAAAAAATTAATAGACTATATTTTCTAAGAGCAGTTCTCTGTTCATAGTGAAATTGAACAGGAAGTACACAGAGTTCCCATATACCCTCCTCCCGTACGCAGCCTTCCCCAGCAGAATGACACATCACTATCTCTCAAGGCCTGTAGTTGATGCAAGGTTTTTCTTGGTGGTTCTATGGGTTTGGACAGATATAACGACATGTGTCCCCCAGTGTCATAGCATGCAGAGCATTCCAGTGCCTATGCATCCCTCCCTCCTCCGCCCATGAACCCTCTTTTAGTGTTTGTACTCTGCCTACTTGGGACCTCTGCTTGCTTGCCTTAGGTCAAGGAAGCCTTCCCTGATCCTCCTGGAGAGGTTGGAGTCGCTGTGCACCAGGCCCTTGGTCATGTCAATGACAGTTATTTTTATTTGAGCTGCTCCTTGAGTGATGTCTGCCTCCCCTGAGAGACTGGAAGCTTCCTAAAGGCAAGGAACCATGTCTGTTTTCACACACCTGGTTCGGCAGCACCAAGCTCATTGGTTGCACACAGCAGTTTCTTCTTGAGCATTTGGCAAATAAGGAGATGCTTTGTCCTCACTGGTTCCTTTATGCTTCTGAAGTTTAGGATGCCCAAGTCTGCCTGGCTCCCGAGTGCTCCATGTCATTCACACATACTTCACACGTCCTCTAAAGCAGAGCCAGAAGTACTATTACTGGACCATGCTTTCCAACTTAGAAATGTTTATTCTGTGCTCAGTAAGTGCTCAGTGACAGGTATGGTGAAGAAAATTAAAGAAAGATGAGAAAAAGTCCTCATTCTCCGAGATTTGATCTGAGCTTGCAGATCCACTCAAAGGAAATAGAACAACCTATTTGTAAACATTAAATATGCTATGCTAAGTCACTTCAGTCATGTCCAACTCTGTGCGACCCCATAGACAGCAGCCCATCAGGCTCCCCCGTCCCTGGGATTCTCCAGGCAAGAACACTGGAGTGGGTTGCCATTTCCTTCTCCAATGCATGAAAGTGAAAAGTGAAAGTGAAGTTGCTCAGTCGTGTCCGACCCTCAGAGACTCCATGGACTGCAGCCTTCCAGGCTCCTCCGTCCATGGGATTTTCCAGGCAAGAGTACTGGAGTGGGGGCCATTGCCTTCTCCATAGAACCATGTAAAATCATGGACATTTTACTGTCAATGAAATTTGATATTTGACTATTGATAGTTTCTCCTACAAAAATTGAAAATGCATATAGTGCAGCTTCATATACTACAAATGTTGTCTTTAGTTGAGGTTGGACTCAACATAAGAGTCTACATTATACATGTTCCACTGCAAGTTGTTAGGGCTTGGGCTGCAGATGAATGTCTAAATCCTGAGTCATGGGCTGAGATTTCCTTTCCCTGAGGAATGAAATGAAACATTTTTACCTGTAAGTTGAACCACAGACAGATTTTTTGAAAAGATTTTTCATTGCAAAGCATGGACGGAAACAGGAGGAACAAACATCAGTAGCATCAGTAGGAATGCCACTGATGAGAGCATGTTTACTGTTACAAAGTGATGGAAGTAGGCTTGAATGTCCACATGATTGGGGAAGTGAATCAGGGAGAATCCAGCCTTGATTTTCCTCATGTGCATCGTTGGAATTGAGACTCCTTGGTCCCCAAGCTCAGCCCTGCTATGGGTTCTGCGCCTTGGCTGGTCAGGTCTGCCTTCTTCCCATCCTTATTTCCTCCCTCAAACCTATTCTCTCTCTGTGCTTGCCTGAAAGGTCAACACACAGAGTGTTTCAGTTGTGACTTTGAAAATTTGTTGGGCACTTACTTGTCTGCAGGATGCCCCATTAGCTGCTGTGAGAGATACACAGATGATGAAGCCACAGCTCCCGCCCTGGGGAGCATCTCTCCAGTTGGACGACAGATGCCTATATGACAGTCTAAAGTACTGGCAGAATGCACAGACTCTGTCGAAGGTCTGGCTTGGGGGACCCAGTGGTTAACTAAGTGTTCTTTCCCTTCAAGGGATCACCTTTGTCTCTTTGCCTCCCTGTGTTGGCCCTGAGGCTGTGATGCTGATGATGCTATTGATTACCATTGGCTGAGAGCCAGGCTTCTATGCCACGTACTTCATTGGGCTTGTTTTACCTAATCCATTGAAAAGAAAGTGAAAGTGAAGTCCCTCAAGTCATGTCCGACCCCATGGGCTATAGCCTACGAGACTCCTCCATCCATGGAATTTTCCAGGCAAGAGAACTGGAGTGGGTTGCCATTTCCTTCTCCAGGGGATCTTCCCGACCCAGGGATTGAACTCGTGTCTCCCGCATTGCAAGCAGATGCTTTTATCACCTGAGCCACCAGGGAAGCTATATTATATCATCCCATTTTGATGATCAAAACAAGCCTGGAAAGGTTGAGTAGCATTAGAAGGTCTTACAACTGGAAATGACAGAGCCAGAGATGGAACTGTGCCCACTCTCCCAGCTCCAGAGACAGAGTTCTTAACCTTGACCTTAGAGAGCCTGCCGCTTTTTGTGGCCACACAGGAGCAGAAAGGTGGGAGGGGTGTGCTTCCAAAGGGGGCGGGTCCTGGTCTCAGGAAGCATTTTGGTTTCCTGTGTGACTCAGTTCACCAGCAGAAGAGCCAGGACCAAGTCTGTCCCTGGGGAGACAGCTGCACATGCTGCTGCCCTCTGGAGCGCAGAGCTTCCTGTTTACCAGAAACAGTTATAAGGAGGCTCCAGCAGCCTCTGGGTTTGCTAGGGAAACCTCAAGTACCATGCCAAGGTCCGTGCGCTGCCGGAGCCCAGCCCTTGGAGTGATGCACATCTTTGCCCTTGGCTTCCCCATCTGTGAGATGGGAACTCGGAATCCCCTTTTGCATTTATAATTTCCAGCATCTGGGAACCGTGGCTCTGCTGTTTGGCTCTCCCACATAGCACTATGGAGATACTTTCTCAGATGGTACGTCCTTCCCAGCAGTGAGGGAGTGTGTTCCATGACAACTGATGCCCATGGCTGTGTCGACACCTGGCTGGAGGCCCCAGGTGTTTGAGTGACCATTGCTTTTACTTAGATAGGCTTATGTTGAGAACAGAGAACCCCATGATTAAAGCTGGTGTTTCTGTCCTTGCAGAAACTGCTAGCTACATGGCATCCTGACCTAAGGCCTCCCCTGTATTGAACTGTGTCTACCCAGAGAGAGTACTGTGGGCCTTGTCTCCGAATAGGAACAAGCTGAGTTGAACAAGGCAGCCTGCCTTTGGGTGGCCCAACCCATGTCCTCTAAGGCTGTTGGGTGGGGTGTTAGCTTTTCTCATGTTCCTAGAGATCGATGTGCCAGGCCCTCCCCCACCCTCCCACAGGTCATATCTGAGACTCCCTTTCACACTTGCCATGCTCTGATGTGGTCCCTGCATGTGAGACGGTCATTGGGATGTGAGCATCAGGACCCACAGGCTTCTGTGAGCCTGTCAGAAGACCCAGCCCCTTGCAGTCCCAGCCCCTCCTTCCTCTGCAGCCAGGCTACATCCCAGGACCTGCATGTGCCTCTGGGGCTGTGTTTAAGACCGACATTGATCCTGGAGAACAGAGAGGGTGAGTGGATGGTGCTGGGGTTGGAAACCACACCCATGAGGAGTGGTTAAAGGTTAACTAGGAGGAGAGACACCACCGGAAGAAGTGTGTTTCCCGACCTCAGATGTCACTACGGAGGAGGGCTGTTCCAGGGAACATACCTGGGTGGCCACAGAGAAACAGGTTCGTGTTCAAGGCTTGGGAGAATTGTCTAATAAAGATCTCTGTTTGGCGTGGAACAGGCTGCCAGATGTGACAGTGGGTCTGTATGGGGACCCCAGGCCCATATGCTTGGGGTGCCATTCAAAAGGTCCCTGCCCGGGGCAGAGCATGGTTGAGCCAACCTCTAGGGTCCTTCCAGCTCCAGGTGCTGGGTATTTCCTCTGAAGTGGCTTTTCTGCCCAGTAACCCGCCGGTGCTTCTGTTCCATAGTGACCTCTTCTAGCCTGTTTCCTTTGGGCCTCACTGCTCCCTTTTAAGCCACATTTGTATTCAGTCACTGTGACTATGAACTCTGCCTGCACACTCGTTTTGTGTGCCAGGCACAGCTAGCCTGAAGCTAATGCCCGGAAAAGCTTTCCGCTCCCGATGGCTTCCCCATGGAGCCACCTTGCCCAGTGGGCAAAAGTCCAGGTGACGTGGGCAGCTGATCAAGGGGACCCAGGGACAGTCTGGAAGTGGACAGGGAGGATGGAAGCCTGTTCTTGGTCCTTTGAGTGACCTTTCTCCTTTGTTAGACCTCGTAGCCCCTTGCGTGTGACTTGTTCCAACCCCAGAAACCAAAACCTCACAGGCCAGAGCTTCGTATCATCAAATAGAGAAACTACACCCTTACTCCCTAGCCCTTATTTTTCCCCAGTCCAACCCTGGAGCCAGATGTTGGAGGTGAACAAGCCTGCAAGTTTGTCTTCACTCCTGGGAGGATCCAGTTTCTATTTATTTTCTCAAAGTCTGTAAGACCGGGTATTCTGTCTCCAGTCTGCTTCCCCTTTAATGAACTGCTGCTCCCTCTTCACCATTTCAAGGTCCCAGGGCCCCCCATTCCAGGCCTGGCTGCCTGGGGCTTCCAATAACGATCCCACTGCCACCCACCCACCCTCCCCTCTCCTGCAGCTTGTACTGGGGGGTCCCCTGGCCTTGCAGCCACTTTTTCTGCAATCCCCATTAGTTTTCTCAGATCCCAGTGTATAACAGGTGATTGGATGCAACATTTTTCAGTTAAATTAGCCCCTTAATGCTTCCCATATTTATATGATTAAAAGAAGATGTTTGTTGGATTCCAAAGCATATTAAATAGTTGGTGGAATAGGGAGTGACGTGAGTGAACACTTCTAGACATTGTGAGGGAGGTTTCTTGTTGCACAGCCCCAAGCTTATTTATGTGTCCCCTTACGACTCATTCCTCACTGGGCACAAAATGTGTGCCAGGCGCAATGCCCTTTGTTGTTTTGGGCCCCACAGCCCTTTCTCTCTTCTCTCAGCTCTAGATTGCTACTGCTTTTTAAGGACAGAGCAGAGTGTTGGTAAGTTCTGTACTGAGCTTCCAACTGGTAAAGTCATCTCCAGCCCCAGCACAGAGTAGACTGTTCAGTACCCAGAAAACCGGAGGGTTTGCCTCCTGCAACCTGGACAGAGTCAGAGATTCTGGGCTTGGTGACAGGTCCCCCCAACTCGTGTGTCTGGAGTCTGTGGATTGCTGCTTTTCACATAGCGTGGTCTCCTATGCACATGTGTGCCTCACCTGGAACAGCTGGAGTAAATGTGAGTCACAGAATGTGTCACCCTCTGGTGGCAGGATGCAAGCTGGTGGCCTGGAGAGGGGTGGGCCTGGGACCTTGGCTGCTCACACAGAGTGGGCTTAGGAAAAGGAAGGTGAGACATGCTGCACTGCCCAGAGGCTCTGGCTCAACACAGGTCATGGGAATGGATTATAAGACAGAATGGACAGTTCGGGACTGGACAGGTGCTGTTGGGGGACCTGGAAGGTAGGATGAAAGAGACACCTCTAAGTTTTCTAGATAAGACATTTGATGGTCCTTTGTCAGAAATGGGGAAGAAGGTGCCTCAACTTTGGAGAAGTTGAGTTTTAGGTGATGGCAGACACATCTGGCTTTTGATGAAGACCCAGCACTAAAACTCCAGAAGGAGGTCGTGGGGGGGGGCGGGGGGAGCAGGGATGTAATTGTGTGCTATTCAAGCAGATGTACGGAACTTGGGTAAATCTCCTCAGAGGACAGTCTTACCTTTGACCTCATCCAGTGCCTGGAGAGGAAGTGGAATCTGCAAGCAGCGGAGCGGAATGGGGCACTGGACAGTGTAATGTCCAGGACACCCAGGGCAGGAGAGCTCGAGGGAGGCCCTGGTTGGCAGCAGAGAGGCGGGAGAACAAGATGAGAGGATCACTGTGGGGTTGGCGACAGGACCTCAGCATGGGGTTCTCCACTTTGGCTGCACTGGAGTCTCACCTGGGAGCTGGAACCTGGTGGCTGGCCTACAGGTCACAGGAGAGCCACTGGGCAGTAGCATCATTAGAGTACCCTCAAGTGCAGCCAGGGCAGAGAACCACTGTGGGGAGCAGCTAGAACCATCTGTGAAAGAGGGAGTGGGGGCATGTGAGGAGACTGGGGTATACAGAATTGGGGAGAGAAAGTGGAGGCAACCTGTCTGCTAGTCTTAGAGACAGGTGATGAGAGATGCTGGGTCAAAAGCAGGGTATTTATTTTAAGTGGGTCATGAGCATATTTTTAGGCACGAGGAAGGAAGCAAAGGAAATTGACTAATGGAACAGTGCCCAGAGAGGGTGGAATTTGGGAGCTGTGTTTCCTAGGGGAGGGAGAGCACTCCTACCTTTAGGGCAGCCAGACCAGAAAAGAAATCAGGAGGATGCGCCATTTATTTATGATGGAGAGACATCCTTGAGTTGTGGAAGCAGACTCTGAGTGCCTGGAGTAGACGAGTCCTGTTCCGTCTTCCCTGGATGCACCTCCTGAGTGCGTGGGAACTGGGAGTTGGGAGGATAGAACAGACCTTATGTGGCTTTGATGCAGACTTGACCAAAGAGAAGGCAAGTGAACTGCAGTCTTGGCCAGATATTGGGTTTCTGACTTCTGAGTCCAGTGCATTTCCGTCCCGCCCACCCCTGACATTTTCATCTGAGGGCAGACCTCTATCATGTTGGAGGAGATTGGCTTTTAAAAATCTTGTTTTTACCCAGAGACTTGGAGAAAAGTTTAGCTAAACAAATAAATCTTTTTTTTTCCCTCTTAAAATAGTTTTGTATAAAAAACAGAATATATTCAATTTAAAAATTTAGAAAATGCAGAGAGCCAAAAGGAGATAAACATCACATCCCTACAATCCAAAACCAAGATTGTGCATTTCTGGATTTCAGTCACAGATTTTCAGCCTCATGGAAATACCAAGGACAGTTACTGTCAGTTCTTCTCTATTTACATCATGCAGTTACTGAACTGATTGCTCCTTGTGTGTGGATTTTGTTTTAATCCTCTCAACAGCCCTATTCTATCAATACTATTATTATCTCCATCTTATAGCTGAGAAGCTGGGACTGGGAAAGATAAAGTAACTTGCCCAAGATCACAAAGAAAAGCTGAGGGAAGGTGTGGGCATGAACCAAGATTTGCCACTCATCCATTCATTGGAGCCCACGCACCCAGCTGCTTCTGTGGACACTGCCACCAGACAAAGGAATACTCAAAACTGGTGTTCCCAGCGCAGTACTGACGTCAAGTCTGGTCATCTAAATTTCTGTATTTGAATGAATTTCTGAGCAAACTAAGCCCTCTTTTTCAAAAAAGAAAAACTTTATTGAGGTATAATGGATGTATGCGCTTCCCAGGTGGCTCATCCACCAATGCAGAAGACACATGAGATGTGAGTTCGATCTCTGGGTCAGGAAGATCCCCTGGAGGAGGAAATGGCAACCCGCTCCAGTGTTCTTGCTTGAAAAATCCCATGGACAGAGGAGCCTGGTGGGCTACAGTCCACAGGCTCAAAAGAGTTGGGCACAATTGAGCTTGCACACTTAAGTTTATTATATATCCATCGGGTACATGCTCAGTCGTGTCTGACTCTTTGTAACCTCATGGACTGTAGTCTGCCAGGCTTCTCTGTCCATGGGATTTTTCCAGGCAAGAATAATGGAGTGGGTTGCCATTCCCTCCTGCAGGGGATCTTCCTGACCCAGGGATTGAACTCATGTCTCCTGTGTCTTCTGCATTGGCAGGCGGATTCTTTACCACTGAGCCACCTGGGAAGCCCCTAGTATAATAAATTACATGTATTGAAAGTGTACAATTTGACAAATTTTGACCTTTATACGTACCCATGAGATATATATGCACTGCAATCAAGACGACGAACACACATCCTTCTCCCCACAACGAGTGCTTTTGCTCTTTTGTCATTTCTCCCTCCTGCATCTCCTGCCCTCTTTTCCCAGGCCCTCACTACTTTGCTTTCTATCACAACATTTGACTTTGCATTTGTTAAAACTTTATGAATCCAGTATATATTCTCTTTTTTTTTTGTCCTGGTTTATTTCAGAACCATTGTTTTGAGATTCATCTGTGCTGTTGAGTGTCTCCATCCCTTCCTTTTGTTACAGAGTAGTATTCCATTGTATAGATCCACCACAGTTTGTCCATCCACCATTGGATTGTTTGGATATTTGGTAGTTTTTGCCTATTATAAATGGAGCAGCTATAATGTAAATGTGTTTAAGTCTGTGTGGACCTATAGCCACGCTGGTATGATCACTCACCTAGAGCCAGACATCCTGGAATGTGAAGTCAAGTGGGCCTTAGGAAAGCATCACTATGAACAAAGCTAGTGGAGGTGGTGGAATTCCAGTTGAGCTATTTCAAATCCTAAAAGATGATGCTGTGAAAGCACTGCACTCAATATGCCAGCAAATTTGGAAAACTCAGCAGTGGCCACAGGACTGGAAAAGGTCAGTTTTCATTCCAATCCCAAAGAAAGGCAATGCCAAAGAATGCTCAAACTACCGCACAATTGCACTCATCTCACACCCTAACAAAGTAATGCTCAAAATTCTCCAAGCCAGTCTTTAACAGTACGTGAACTGTGAACTTCCAGATGTTCCAACTGGATTTGGAAAAGGCAGAGGAACCAGAGATCAAATATCCAACATCTGTTGGCTCGTCGAAAAAGCAAGACAGTTCGAGAAAAACATCTACTTCTGCTTTATTGATTATGCCAAAGCCTTTGACTGTGTGGATCACAATTAACTGTGGAAAATTCTGAAAGAGATGGGAATACCAGACCACCTGACCTGCCTCCTGAGCAATCTGTATGCAGGTCAAGAAGCAACAGTTAGAACTGGACATGGAACAACAGACTGGTTCCAGATAAGGAAAGGAGTATGTCAAGGTTGTATATTGTCACCCTGCTTATTTAACTTCTGTGCAGAGTACATCATGGGAAATGCTGGGCTGGATGAAGCATAAGCTGGAATCAAGATTGTGGGGAGAAATATTAATCATCTCAGATATGCAGATGACACCACCTTTATGGCAGAAAGTGAAGAAGAACTAAAGAGCCTCTCGATGAAAGTGAAAAAGTTGGCTTAAAACTCAACGTTCAGAAAACTAAGATCATGGCATCTCATCCCATCACTTCATGACAAATAGATGGGGAAACAATGGAAACAGTGACAGACTTTATTTTTGGGGGCTCCAAAACCACTGCAGATGGTAACTACAGCCATAAAATTAAAAGACACTTGCTCCTTGGAAGGAAAGTTATGATCAACCTAGACAGCATATTGAAAAGCAGAGACATTACTTTGGCAACAAAGTTCTGTCTAGTCAAAGCTATGGTTTTTCCAGTAGTCATGTATGGATGTGAGAGTTGGACTGTGAAGAGGCTGAGTGCCAAAGAACTGATGCTTTTGAATTGTAGTGTTGGAGAAGACTCTTGAGAGTCCCTTGGACTGCAAGGAGATCCAACCAGTCCGTCCTAAAGGAGATCAGTCCTTAATATTCATTGGAAGGACTGATGCTGAAGCTGAAACTCCAATACTTTGGCCACCTGATGCGAAGAGCTGACTCATTTGAAAAGACCCTGATGCTGGGAAAGACTGGGGGCAGGAGGAGAAGGGGACAACAGAGGATGAGATGGCTGGATGGCATCACTGACGTGAGTTTGAGTGAACTCCGGGAGTTGGTTTTGGACAGGGAGGCCTGGCGTGCTGCAGTCCATGGGGTCGCAAAGAGTCGGACACGACTGAGCAACTGAACTGATGCTTTTATTTCTCATGGGTCAGTCCTTTGGAGTGAAATGGCTGGGTCATATGGATGATGTTTAACTATTTAAGAAACTATCAAACTGTTTTCCAGGGTACATGTATCACTTGACATCCCTTTCAGCACTGTATGTTGGTTACATTTTCTCCCTCAGCATTTGATATGGCCAGTCTTTTTAATATTTAGCCATTAGGCGTGTGGTAGGATATCAGTGGTTTTAATTAACAGAAGGCTTTTAAACTTCCTGGTTTGCAGTTCTTCACTGTCCCTGTGGCAACTGTGGAGCCTCATACATTAGGCAGTAAAAGGAGAAGATGTAAAAGTTATTGCTAGTCTGAGAGTCTAATAACCATAGATCCTTTTTTAAGTCCATCATATGTACTAAATACTTGTTAACCTAGCAACCGCCCTGCAAAATAGGATTATTTTCATTTTACAGATGGAGAAACTGAGGCTTAGAGAGACGACGTGACTGACTTAGTGTCTCAAAAAGCAAAGACTTGAACTCAGCCTTGCCTCTGCCGACACTCTCATACACTGGCCCCCACGCCACACTCCATTTGGTATTATAGTTATTCCCTTAAAAAAATCCACTTTCCCAATACTGCTCTCTGTCCTAAATGTGGATACAAAGCTGAAGCCTTCAAAATAGTCCAGGCAGACAGTGGGAAAATTATTTCTGTTGTAAATTCTCATTGGAGTTGGTGCTTATATAATCTCCCAGCCCCAAAGCCTGGGTGGATGAATAAGCATGTCCCTCTCCACAGCCCGACCTCTTGGCCAAGTTTGTTAACATCACTTACACAGTAAGAGTCCACTTCAGAGAAGACAGAATTAATATTATTATGCTACACTACTCTTCATTTGTGGAACTATTTCTGTTTCAGATGCAATTTTCCAATTCACCAAACCTTTATCTTGGACCCAGCAGTCATTAATTGAGAGCCTGCCATGCACTTTGAATTATTGCAGTTATCACACACCCTCCCCTCTCCCTATGTGAGTGGATAGTTCAGCTTTCTGTGTAGAGGCAGATCATCTGAATCTGACTTCTGTGGTCCTTACTGGTTCAGTGACCTTGGGTTGGTTTCTTAATGTCTGAACACCAGTGTCCTTATCTGCAAGATGACAGTATGTTACCTCCTTCATAAAGTTTGCAGTGAAGATGGAATGGAACAGTGGAGGTGATCAATAAACTTTTAAGTATTATTATTCCTTCTTACTAACATGAAAAAACATAGAGGGTTAAATAATGTGGTCAGATCTACACAGGTAATTGCTGATGGCATAAACCTCCCATGCCCACCTTCAAGCTCCCAAGTTTCACATTATTCTGACTGCTTGTTGTCACTCTCCTGTAGGTTTCTGCATGCCACTTGAGAAGCTGGTGTGGAAGGAAAGGAGGCCAATGACAGAGCCAACATTCAAGTCTTCTAAAGTTGCACTTGGATATTAAAGATAGTTTGAGGGAAAAAAGGGGAAGATTATTGCCTCTAATCTCAACCCCAGTGATATTCTGGTGTATTTTGTTTCAAACTCTTCTCCTTTTAATAGAAAGTGATGCTTGTTTCTTACTTGGTTTGTTCAGTTCAGCTGCTCAGTCGTGTCCGAGTCTTTGCAACCCGATGAATCACAGCACGCCAGGCCTCCCTGTCCATCACCAACTCCCAGAGTTCACTCAGACTCACGTCCATCGAGTCGGTGATGCCATCCAGCCATCTCATCCTCTGTCATCCCCTTTTCCTCCTGCCCCCAATCTTTCCCAGCATCAGGGTCTTTTCCAATGAGTCAGCTCTTTGCATCAGGTGGCCAAAGTATTGGAGTTTCAGCTTCAACATCAGTCCTTCCAGTGAGCACCCAGGACTGATCTCCTTTTGGATGACTGGTTGGATCTCCTTGCAGTCCAAGGGACTCTCAAGAGTCTTCTCCAACACCACACTTCAAAAGCATCAATTCTTCGGCACTCACCTTTCTTTATAGTCTAACTCTCACATCCATACATGACCACTAGAAAAACCATAGCCTTGACTAGACGGACCTTTGTTGGCAAAGTAATGTCTCTGCTTTTTAATATGCTGTCTAGGTTGGTCATAACTTTCCTTCCAAGGAGTAAGCGTCTTTTAATTTCATGGCTGCAGTCACCATCTGCAGTGATTTTGGAGCCCAGAAAAATAAAGTCACCCACTGTTTCTACTGTCTCCCCATCTATTTCCCATGAAGTGATGGGACCAGATGCCATGATCTTAGTTTTCTGAATGTTGAGCTTTAAGCTAACTTTTTCACTCTCCACTTTCACTTTTATCAAGAGGCTCTTTAGTTCTTCACTTTCTGCCATAAGGGTGGTGTCATTTGCATATCTGAAGTTATTGATAGTTCTCCTGGCAATCTTGATTCCAGCTTGTGCTTCTTCCAGCCCAGCATTTCTCATGATGTACTCTGCCTAGAAGTTAAATAAGCAGGGTGACAGAATATAGCCTTGACGTATTCCTTTTCCTATTTATAACCAGTCTTTTGTTCCATGTCCAGTTCTAACTGTTGCTTCCTGACCTGCATACAGGTTTCTCAAGAGGCAGGTCAGGTGGTCCAGTATTCCCATCTCTTTCAGAATTTTCCACAGTTAATTGTGATCCACACAGTCAAAGGCTTTGGCATAGTCAATAAAGCAGAAATAGATATTTTTCTGGAACTCCTCTTGCTTTTCAATGATCCAGCGGATGTTGCCAAAGAAAGCAATGGCAACCCACTCCAGTACTCTTGCCTGGAAAATCCCATGGACGGAGGAGCCTGGTAGGCTGCAGTCCATGGGGTCGCGAAGAGTCAGACATGACCGAGCGTCTTCACTTTCACTTTTCACTTTCATGCACTGGAGAAGAAAATGGCAACCCACCCCAGTGTTCTTGCCTGGAGAATCCCAGGGACGGGGGAGCCTGGTGGGCTGCCGTCTATGGGGATGCATAGAGTCTGACACAACTGAAGTGACTTAGCAGCAGCAGCAGCAGCGGATGTTGGCAATTTGATCTCTGGTTCCTCTGCCTTTTCTGTAACCAGCTTGAACATCTGAAAAGTTCACAGTTCACATATTGCTGAAGCCTGGCTTGGAGAATTTTAAGCATCACTTGACTAGCGTGTGAGATGAGTGCGATTGTGCGGTAGTTTGCGCATTCTTTGCATTGCCTTTCTTTGGGATTGGAATGAAAACTGACCTTTTCCAGTCCTGTGGCCACGGCTGAGTTTTCCAAATTTGCTGGCATATTGAGTGCAGCACTTTCATAGCATCATCTTTCAGGATTTGAAGTAGCTCAACTGGAATTCCATCACCTCCACTAGCTTTGTTCGTAGTGATGCTTCCTAAGGCCCACTTGACTTCACATTCCAGGATGTCTGGCTCTAGGTGAGGGATCACACCATCATGATTATCTTGGTCGTGAAGATCTTTTTAGTACAGTTCTTCTGTGTATTCTTGCCACCTCTTCTTAATATCTTCTGCTTCTGTTAGGTCCCTACCATTTCTGTCCTTGAGTGTGCCCATCTTTGCACGAAATGTTCCCTTGGTATCTCTAAATTATTGAAGAGCTCTCTAGCCTTTCCCATTCTGTTGTTTTCCTCTATTGTTTTGCACTGAACGCTGAGGAAGGCTTTCTTATCTCTCCTTGCTATTCTTTGGAACTCTGCATTCAAATGGGTATATCTTTCCTTTTCTCCTTTGCTTTTCACTTCCCTTTTTTCCACAGCTATTTGTAAGGCCTCCTCAGACAGCCGTTTTGCTTTTTTGCATTTCTTTTTCTTGGAGATGGTCTTGACCCCTGTCTCCTGTACAGCGTCACAAACCTCCGTCCATAGTTCATCAGGCACTCTGTCTATCAGATCTAGTCCCTTAAATCTATTTCTCACTTCCACTGTATAGTCATAAGGGATTTGATTTAGGTCATACCTGAATGGTCTAGTGGTTTTCCCTACTTTCTTCAATTTCCGTCTGAATTTGGCAATAAGGAGTTCATGATCTGAGCCACAGTCAGCTCCCAGTCTTGTTTTTGCTCACTGTATAGAGCTTCTCCATCTTTGGCTACAAGGAATATAATCAGTCTGATTTCAATGTCGACTATCTGGTGATGTCCACATGTAGAGTCTTCTCCTGTGTTGTTGGAAGAGGGTGTTTGCTCTGACCAGTGCGTTATCTTGGCAGAACGCCATTAGCCTTTGCCCTGCTTCATTCTGTACTCCAAGGCCAAATTTAATCACACTCTAATTACAGTACTGTATTCTTTTCCACTGTTATAAATGTTTACAATAATTTCATACTTTTTATGAACACAATTTCTAATGGCAGTGAGGAGAGATCTCAGTTGACTTAACTGTTCCCGAGTAGTAGGGTATTCATCTGTTCCCTGTTTTGTCACTATTAGTAAGAACACTGCTGTGTGTGTTTCAGAATACTTCTTGCAGATAGTCTCCTGAAGGAGAGAGTCATTGAGTCAAAAGATGTGTACTTCTTCAAGGGCTTTTTTCAAGTCAGGTGTACTGAGGGATAATTTACATAGAGTAAAATTCACTCTTTTATATATGTAAAGTCTTAAAGCCACCCCCAGAATTAAGATATAAATGAAGAAAAAAATTGATGAAAAAAGAGATGTAGATGATTTCTTTCGCCTGAGGAAGTTTTCTGGTGTTGTCTCTTGTTGACTCCTCTCTTTGCCCTCAGCCTTTGGCCATCACCGGTCTGTTTTCTATCCCTATATATTTGTCTTTCCATGAATGTCTTCTGAATGAAGTTAGGCTCAAGTTTCCCCTTGAGGGTTTTTTTTAGGCTTTTTCCACTTAAATCTGGAGCTTTGGAGATTCATCTGAGCTGTGTGCATCTGCAGTTTGTTCCTTTTTATTGCTGAATAGTATTCCATCTAGAGATGTATGACAGTATGTCTATGTACTCACCACTTGATGGACATCTGGATTGTTTCTAAATTTTGGTGATCATGAATAGCTGCTATATAAATATTTGCATAGTAGTATTTATGTGAGCAAGTTTTCATTTCTCTTTGATAAATACCAAAGGGTGAGATTGCTGAGTTGATGGTCAGTGTGTATTTAACTTTATAGGAATATGCCAAACTATTTTCCAAAGTTGCCAAAACATTTTGTATTCTCGCTAGCAATTTATGAGAGTTCTGGTTGTTCCACATTCTTTCCAGCACTTGGTATTTTCAGGGCTCTTTTTTTTTTGGCATAGCTATCCAGTGGCATCTCCTTGCGAGTTTAATATGCACTTCCTTAATGACTAAGGATGTTGGGGATCTTTTTGTGTGCTTATTTCCATCCATATCTCTTCTTTGGTAAAATGTCTGTTCAAGTTTCTATTTTTAAAAATTCAGTTGTTTGTGTTGTTACCAACCTACGAGAGTGCTTGCTACATTCTGAGTACAAGTCCTTTATCAGATTTTTATTTTTTGCCAAACATTTTCTCCCAATCATGCCTTGTCATTTAATTTTCTCAATGAGAAACCATTGAGAGAGAGAAGATGGTTTTAATTTTGGTGAAGTCCTGCTTATACCAAGATTACAAACCAAGATTATAAAGCTTTTTCTCCTTTCTTTCCTTTGGACATATTATAGTTTTAGGTCTGTGGTCCTATTTGAGTTCATTTTTGTACATAGTGAGAGGTGTGGGTTAAGCTTCATTTTTTTTCAAATAGATGTCTGATTATTCCATTAAGCTGACCTCGTGTGTGGGTCTATTTCTGGTCTCTGTTGTGTCCCACTGGCCTGAGTGTCTTTCCTTTTGTCAGCAGCACGCTGTCTCAATTACTGTAGCTTTTTAGTAAGTCTTGGCCTTATTGAATGAATTCCACAACTTTGTTGTTGTTTTTCAAAATTGTTTTGAGTTTTCATTGTTGAGTTCTCATATATGCCAGTTATTAGCCCTCCTAACATATTCTCAGTCTTGCCACCAAGGGGACCCACTCCTCTCCACTTCTATCCCTTAAATTAGATTTGTCACAACTTAGGATTTCATGGCTGTAAGGGACTTTCTAGGTTTCTTCCTCAGGGTTTTGAAAATGTGCCCGGCCTCCTCATCATGCCTTTACTGGGCTTCCTTGTGGCTCAGACGGTTAAGAATCGGCCTGCAAGGCAGGAGACCTGGGTTCAATCTCCGGGTTGGGAAGATTCCCTAGAGAAAGGAATGGCAACCCACTCCATTATTCTTGCCTGACCATTATTCCATGGACAGAGGAGATTCTGTCCTCTGTACCTGGCCTTCTTACTGAGCCTTACTAGTGCCTAGGACACCTCCCATCCCCAGCTTCTGCCTTCCCCCTCGTGTCTTCTTCCAGCTTCCTGGAAGGGTCCTCCTGACCTTTAGCTCAGTTTGTGTTTCCTCTGCCCTGGGAAGACTTTCTCGCTTCCTCCCCCAGTTTCTGTTGAGAGTGTATTTACCTTTTTTAGCACACTTATCCTAATATGTTGAAGTTGTATTTCTGCTTGACTGCAAGCTTTTTGAGGTCCGGAACAGATGATTTCATAGACCCAGTGCCTTCCATGGAGCCTGCGCGAGGTCAGAGGTCAGTAATTGTTTGTTGGCTGAATGTTGAGCATCTGGGAAACGGATTCCCCAGAGGTAGATTCCTTGCTCACAGCTGGTATCCTGGCTTTCAGTCCTTGCTGGCTTCCTTTCAAACCACCTTTTCTTCCTTGTGTTACTCTTTTTGTGACTTATTTCCATGCTGCTTTTCGAGTGAATAAGAAAATGTCATAGCTCTTAAAGGCTATTTTGTCCATCATTTTGGTGATAAGAAAGGATGATACCTTCATCCCCTCATCTGCCATAAGGTGATAGCTTTTAACTTGTGAAGTCTATGAATCCGGTCTCCTATTTCAGTGTCAAGTGTTTGTGTGCAGATAACTCAGCAGTGTTTAAACCCTTCCTATGTTCATCCTGCTACCCATGTATTTTCTTTCACTACTGGTATGAAAACACCCCAATCCCAGATTTTGTTGCTCTGTATCAGGATCTAGCTGCTCCTAATGGTAATGATTAGGAGTGCTTTGTGTAATATCAGGGCCACAGTGGTTAAAGATTTAAAATAGAGTCCTTCCCTGACACTATAGCCTGTATTGAGCCATGCTGCTGTCTGAAGCGTGGACATATTCCATACAGGGAAGCAGTTAAAGGGAGAAGAGAGGTTATCTGACTGACCTTAATCACTGGAGTAGTTCAATTAATGATTGAAGTGGTTTGCATCTACCAGAAAGATGGTAGATTTTACCAAATTCTCCAAAGACAAATCCATCTGTTGGTCATTTGGGTGCTCTGTTCTGAGTGATTTGTGTCTTAATTGGGGGACTGAAGTGGTCACTTACTGGTCACCTTAGACTGTGGCAGCCAGCCGAGTGTGTTGGAGTGTGGGGAAGTTGGGGTGGGCTAAAGGCTGTTCTGTGGAAGGAATACTAGGGGAGACTCAAAGGGGAGGCCTCCAGGAGGAGTGGCTATCAGGTAGAGAGTGGGAGCAGCAAGGGCAGGGTGGCCTGCAGCGAGGGGTTCCAGGCACAGGTGGGCCCCGCGGTGGAGATTCACCTCTGCCCTTTGGCTTCCCCCGTCAGCTGGCTCTCTGTGATCCCACAGTGCTTGTAGAGTGATCCCCCAGCTGTGCACGCAGAGGATCACCTGTGATCCGCACTACAACCCCTGGTAAGGGCCAGTGCCCCGTCTGATGCCCCAGGGCAGCCAGGAGGCCTTTAAACCCGTCAACCTCTGTCCCTCAGGAGAAGATCGGCTGGCGAAAGGATGCGCTGCACTTGCTGGTGTTCACCACGGACGACGTGCCCCACATCGCGCTGGACGGAAAGCTGGGGGGCCTGGTGCAGCCGCACGATGGCCAGTGCCACCTGAACGAGGCCAACGAGTACACGGCGTCCAACCAGATGGTGAGGGTCAGACCCCCGGCACCGCCCTTGCGACCCTGCCTGTGGTCTGAGGCCTCACCCAGCCTTGACCACCTTCCTCTGGACTTCTGCTCACTGACTTCCCCATCCTTTCTTGGGACTGGGTTTCTATTCCATCTCCTCCAACTGGGCTTCCAGAACTCCTGCTCATCATTACCTTAGAGCATTTCTCAAGGATTTCTGTAGCTGGTTCAGCTTTCTGCTGTTGTGCATCCACATGAGGAATGTTTAGTTGAAGGAAGAGGTGGGTGAGACAGGATAGATGTCAAAGGGAAGAGGCGATTTTACACGAGAGAGAGGACTGTTCCACAGAGGAAAAAAACTGGGACAGAAGTTATGAGGCAAGACCAGCAAAGATGAGACTTCCTGGTTTCTAGAATGGGTTTCCTGAGGCCCTGCGTTCCATCAGTGTTGGGGGCAGGCGGCAGGTGTCCTGTACTGGCTGAGAAGCCCCAAGGACTTGCCACTCTCAGTAGTCTGTCACTGTGGGTGTGCAGTTAAATAGAATTCATGCAGAATTTCAAACATACAATAGGCCAGTAAATGAACTTCTACCTACCTGTCACCCAGACCGAACGATTAAGATTTTTTTCACACTTGCTATACAAAGTTTGTTTTTTTCCCCCAAATATCCTCTTCCTTCCCAAATGTGCTTTCCAGAGTGCATTTGGTAGAGTAGCTGACTAGAGAGAAATTCTTTCTAAATCTTGCTGGACTAACCCATTTTCTCCAGTTTTAAGAGGTGGTCAAGAATAATGGAGTCCAGAGAAAGAACTCCTAACTATACTACCTGATAACTGTAGAACCTCACTGATGAGCAGTCCTAGACCCATTCAGTTCAGTTCAGTTCAGTCTCTCAGTCGTGTCCAACTCTTTGTGACCCCATGAATCGCAGCACGCCAGGCCTCCCTGTCCATCACCAACTCCTGGAGTTCACTCAAACTCACGTCCATCGAGTCAGTGATGCCATCCAGCCATCTCATCCTCTGTCGTCCCCTTCTCCTCCTGCCCCCAATCCCTCCCAGCATCAGAGACTTTTCCAGTGAGTCAACTCTTCGCATGAGGTGGCCAAAGTACTGGAGTTTCAGCTTTAGCATCATTCCTTCCAAACCCATTACCAGCCCTTAAAATCCTTCAGGACTTTGTTAAGCTGCCTTGCAGCATCCTTCAGGGAGCATTCTCCCTCCCTCCCTCCTCTGTACCCCTTCCCACGCCACAGCCCAACTTGTCCAAATGTCAGCAGCCTTTTCTGCCCATTCTGGGCCGTGAGAGGCCTGAGCAGAACCTGTGCAGGACATTGGCAGGCCCAACACTGGGCATGGGAAAAGGAAAATAGGGCAAGGAGATCAGAAAGAAAGTCTTAGGGGAGAGAGGACAGATAAACAGGTGCTGATGGCAGGATATGGTCGCTGCTGTCTTGCTGGCTTCCCCACTCTGCCGCATTCCTGCGGAAGGGATGGAAACATGGACCAAGTGTGGGAGACCTCCACTCATCACTTCTCCATTCTGGGTTGAGAGGGGCAGGAGGAGTGAGTCTGGTTTGGTGGGTGCCAGAGGGTCCTTTCCTGGAGAATCTTCCCTACGTAGTTTCTCAGTAAGGAGCTGCCCAAGGGGCTTAGCTGTTAAGGGGCTGCTAGGGGAAGATGCTTATTGTCTGCACAGGTGATGAGTTACTGAGTGCACATTGGAGCCAGGTGCTAGTGTCTCTACTTGCACGAAATGTTACAGCCTTGACTTTTGCCTTGGCCCTAGGACTATCCATCCCTTGCCTTGCTCGGAGAGAAATTGGCAGAGAACAACATCAACCTCATCTTTGCAGTGACGAAAAACCACTATATGCTCTATAAGGTACACCTGGAAGGGAGCAAGGAAGGCTGGTGGCCTGAACCTGGGGGCCCTGCTGACTCTGAGATGATTGGGAGAACGGAATGTGGGGCCAGGCGAAGTGTGGGGCGGCCTCATGAGGAGTGTTAACAGCCCTGCTCTGTGTGGGCAGAGATCCAAAGGAGCGTGGAGTATAGTCCTGTCTTGATCTAGTGGAAAATGATGGTATTGAGGAAGCTCTTTAGCATTCACATAGCAGAGCATACCAAGCGAGTTAAACATATGGTTTCTAATTTGATAATGAGGGAAACAGTATCAATTCCTGTTTTTCAGATGATGAAATGGAAACACCCAGGGAATAGGGAAGGAAGATATAAAAGGAAGATGTGCAGAGAGAACACTAGGCACACATGGAGACAGGCTGCATGCAGAGTCTGTGTGCCTTCCCGCAGGGTGTGGGAGACCAGTGGGTTAGTCTGGGGCAGGAATTTCCAAAGAAAACAGTACGTGTCTTGAGTGCACAGAGCGGTCTGTATGAGTCTGTTACAAGACTTTCCCCAGCCATCCCACGGGCCACCGCTCTACTCTCCCCTCATGAATGTGCTTCTCCCCCACAATCATGGGCAAATCGACTTTCACTAGAACTCTCCTGTGAGCTGCTCCCGGAGTGTTCGTGTCCGTTGGTGTGAAGCCCAGCTCACCTCTGACATCCTTTGAAATGAGAGGTCATGAGAAGTTCATCCCCACCTCTAGAACAGTCAACCCCAGTCCCCTCTCTCTGCTGCTCTTAAATATCCGCAAGAGAACCTTTATCTGAAGGCGTGTTTCTACTGTACCTGCCTGAGATGATCATTGATAAAATGCCACTTATATCTTCTTAAGTTCTTACCTTCTTTTAGTCTGAATCAATTTTAGATGAAAACAAGAGAAAGAGTTTTTTTTTTTTTTTTTTTGTCTTTGTTTAGTGAAGATAGCAGGATAGGACATGGCCATTTACAGGGATCAGTTTTGGAGAGGTGGTTGCACGGGCTGTACTCCAGATGCTTCAGGAGGGAAGAGACACACCTTGGCTTAAGCCAGCCTTGCTCAGAACCAAGTACACCTCACTCAGGGAGGAAGCATGTCCAGTCCAAGGCAGGCTGAGGGTGGTGGCTATTTCTAGATGTTTCTGTCACTTTAGTAAGTGACATACACAGGCCTTGGTACCAGTGAAAGAAGAAAGGCAGCCACGTCAAGGCCGCCTGCTTTGTCAAGGACTTCACCCAGAGATACCAGACCTCCTTGGAAGCACCATTCCCATTCCGTTCCCTGCTAAGGAAAGAGACTGTCTTGGAGACCACTGGCAGAGTTTCCTCTTTCACTCTTCCTGGACAGATTGAGGGCATCTTTGAACGGAAACTGGGAATACCTACATAGTCTAGAAGAGAGGACAAGAACATTGAGAATATATTGATTCTGGTGGTGGTGGTGGTTTAGTCACTAAGTCGCGTCCAACTCTTGCAGACCCATGGACTGTAGCCTGCCAGGCTCTTCTGGCAGACGAGAATCCTGCCAGAGATCAAACCTGCATCTCTTGCATTGCAGGAGGATTCTTTACCATTGAGCCACCACGGCTCCCTATATTGACACTAGAGGATGGAATTTCAGAGCGTTTTCCAGTACATGCCAGAGAGGAGGGGTCTCCAGGAAGAAGCCTGATGTTGTACTTTAGAAACACATCTTGTCAGACCCTTCTCACTCAGACCTTGCAGAACCGAGATTCCACAGCCTACTGCAACAGCTCCATTCCCTTGTGCTTGGTGTGGCATCTCTGAGTTCTGGTGCCAGTGAGTGGCAGAAGCAATGCGGAGGGCCCTGACCATTCTAGCTCAGTAGGGCATGTTCACTGTTGGACAGGATGGAAAGGCAGAGTGGGCTCATTTATTTTCTTTTGTTTTTTTCTCGCAAGAATTTTACAGCCCTGATACCTGGAACAACAGTGGAGATTTTACATGGAGACTCCAAAAATATTCTTCAACTGATTATCAATGCGTACAATGTAAGTCACCGATTTCTTCTCCCACCTTCACCCCCACCCTCTCCCCCTGGGGCTCCAGGAGCTGGTGCAGACTCAGGTTGGAAGGGCACCATTGTGCTGGGGTGCTTGGTTCCGTGTCTTGCCTCCTGCCTCTTGAGTTTGGCACCTTCCTCCTCCATTTGGATTCGGGGTAGAGAAGGCATCCTGCCTGTGCATCGGTCTCCCCTCACCCCTGCCACACCTTGACTCACATTGTAAGCGGATCCCAATGAAGCAGCAAATGGCTCAGTCAGTCTCTGGCTGGTGGCCCTGGGATGTGCTTGGGTTCTGACTTTGTGGTAACCCTGGTCCCCATTAGGGCACCACGCTTGGGTGGTGGGTACTGCTCTTCAGCCATCCAGGTGCCTGGGCCATCCTGCCACTGTGTTCCCTGTGGCAAGAAGTGAGAAGCACGCTCACTGCTCGCCTCCCAGCAGAACTGAAATTCCCCAGGCTCCTGGAGCTCCACATTGAGCCACAGACTAAAATGGGTCAGAAGAATCCAACAAGAGTCAACAATAGTTCTTTTGCCTACTTGTGTAGGCTCTAATTGTGTTCAGGTCCTTTTCAAGGGAGCCTGCGGGGCTGTTAAATACTGCACTATTGTAGCTCCATTAGCCTGACTCTGTTGTAGTAATAAGTACAGTGCTTAAGGACATGATTTAGGGGGTCACTGCTGCATCCCAAGCCAGTCATCTGCGATTCCCAAATCCCTCTCCATCCCACCCCCTTCCCTCCATTCCTAACACCCAAAAAGTGCTTGACACAGACTTCCTCTCCTCGGGGAAATGACGAGCCCCGATTCTTGTGCTGGCACGTATGTGCCCCTCCCTGTGAAGCCTCCAGTGCCCACCCAGCCCCTCATGAGGCCTGGTGGTTCCCGAGTTGGAATTCAGAGTGCATCTGCCTGTTAAAAACAAAGTTCTACATAGAGTAAATGTAGTTTAGCTGGCTCTATTATGTAGAATAGACCCGTGGGCTAACCTAGGAATATAATCAACTGCACTGGCATCACACGGTATTAGAAAAACCATCTTACTTTCCCATGAATTATTTACAAATGCACATTTGGAGCTCTATCTTTCCAGCTGAATTTGTTTCCTACTGTGGTAGCCTTATTTTGGGTCACAAAATGCTGCTGTGCTAGACCAGGGGCTGTAGGTAATACCCTTCTTATGGAGGACCTGGAGCATAGGGTGCCAGCCCTCTCCTGGTCCTGAAGGCAGTGAGTGGGTGGCAGTAAGGAGTTGGGGCAGGTTTTCCCTCCTGCCCGTACCTGTCCCCCGATTCTGTGCAGCTAAGGCTCCTCTTTCTCTCATACATACTCTGATCCTCATTCTTGAAACTTCCTGTTGAGAGAAACTGGATTTCCTTCTCCTTCCTAACTCACTCCTCTCACACTAACATCCTCTTTTCTGATCTCTGACCTTTAATCTTCATCGTGTCCAGCACAGAGCCCAGTGAGACCAGGTTTCCAGGTTAGCTACGCTTTGTGGTTTTCAGATTCCTGCAGTGCGTGGAGGCGTAATGTAGTGAGGGAGTCTGAGCAGAGTGTGTGTGAGGGAGGGCCCAGGCCTACCCCATGTCACCACTGTCCCAAGGGCCCCCCTCACCATGATACCCAGGGTCTCAAGCTCTGGATACGAACAGGGTGGTCAGAACGAGAGCCAGAGGCCTGCCCTGGACTGATTGCCCCATCCTGCTGGAGTCCTAGGGCTTGAAGACCCCTGGGTTAGCAGGGGGACTGTTGCTGACCGGCTCTCAACTGTGGAGTGACCACTGCTTACCTCTTGCCAGGCCAGAGCCTTTGGGGAAGAAATGGCTGAAGGGTGACTATGTCCTGAACTCCAGCATGGGGTGCAGGTTTCTCCTGGGCTTCTGGGGAGGAGCCGTCTCCCAGCATCTCCATCCTCAGTCAGCTCCTGAGTTCTGACATCCTGGGTAGCTGGCAGCCAGCTGCTCTCCCTCTGAGGCATGGTGCAATGACCTGAGCAGGACTCACGACAGATGAATTCTCTTTCTTAATGGAAACCCAGGGGCCTGGGTTAGGCAGAGTTCTGGAGGGGATCAGGGAGCCCTCTCTGTGGCTGAGGATTCAGGAACAGGCAGAGTAGAGAGAAGATCTATTCCAGGCAGGGGCTACATTTGGAACCAGGAGTGAGCCCCCAAGGACCTCTATGGGTCCAGTACTATAGCTGCTCCCTGAGTTAGATTGGTGTGTCTGAAAGGAAACATGTCAGGAAACCAGACTCTATGACTCCAGAGTGAGTGTATGAAACCTGCCCTTTAAAATGGGCTTTTCTGGAATATGATCCAAAGTAGCTATTCAAATTCAGTGGAAAACGAAAACAGCTTTCTTGAGAAGTAATTAACAAACTGTAATTTGTAATGCACTGTACAGATTTAAAGTGCATGCTTTGATAAGTTTTTGACAGTTGTACACACCTGTAAAATCATCACCGCAGTGAACGTGTCAATTACCCTGATAAGTTGGGACCCTTGGTCGCTCCCTACTTCTGCTCTTTCCTTCAGTGGAAATGTTAAAGAAATACATTAACTATAGAAATGTGAAACAGCAAGGTGTTCAGAGCCAAGTCTAGTTGGTGGAAGCTGTGTTGGGGGGCACGTTGGTGTTCTGTGTTCATTAGCACCTGATTCATTGGCTGCGGTCCTCTCTGGTAAGGACTGGCCTCGGCCGCCCACACGTCTCCTGGATTTGAGCCTGCACGGGTCCATGTGTATGTGTGTCCTTTGGCCTGTGGTGGGGGCTCTGGTTATCCTTTCACCTGCTCCTCTGCCCGGTCAGGGTCAGGGCATGGCTCTAACTGGACTGTTTGCGTTTCTCGGCGTCACCTTCCCGCCTCCGCACTTGGTGGTGGATTTCCTGTGAGTCACACAAGGCATGACTAAGTGTGGTGTGGATGCCTGCCTCCCCCAGCGCTGGCACACCATCTTTGGGGACATCCTGAAGGGACTGCAGCGCAGCACACGTAGCAGACGAGGTGGTGTGACTGGAGGCTGGGGAGGGAGCGCAGCAGGAAGGGTGTGTCTAATGTATCATCTCGCAGAATCGAGTCTGTTGTTCTCAGCTTTCATGGTGGGACATCTGTACCGCTGGGCTCTGATTGCTACATTTTTTCTCGCTATGCCAGATTCTTCATTGTAAGGGATCCCCGGTGTGGAGCTTTGCGCTACCGTGGGTGCTGGTGGGAGGTTCCCTTCCAGAGCTCGGAGGTGGGGCACTAGGTGCACGCATGTGCGTACACACGACACCAGCATTGTGTCACATAGACAAAGGGAGGGTCGAACTCGGGGAGAAATTCTGGGGGTCCCTTTTCAGGATGAGCAAGAACAGGGTGTGCTGGACGCCCCTAGAGCTGCACGTGGGGGGTGACGTCAGAGGCCTCCTCACCCAGCACATGGTTTTCTTTTCGCTGTTGCCATACAGTCTGCTCTTCCCGCTCCACAGCTGGCCTGCCTTAAAATGATGGCAGATGTCACCTAGCCTGGGTATTTAACAGCCTTTAAACTTCTTGACATTGTCTACTCGTTCTAGGCTGTGAGGAATAAGGAATCATATTCAGAAACAAATTTGGGAGGAGTTCATTGAATTTCAGGAGTGACAAATAATGTTTTCATACATCACAACTGCATTGGCTGTGGCTTTGCTTTTCTACTGTATCCTGTATCCCAGCCACTTCTTCCTTCCTTCCTTCATTCAGCAAACAGAGACAGCTTAACGTGTGGCAGGCATCATGCTACCTCCTGGGGATAAAACTGAACAGAACACAGTGCTACCCTCCAGAAACTCATAATCTTTAAGGGGAGACTGATTGAACCAGGATATGTCCTAAACATCCACAATCCCCGAGGTCAGAGCCAGTTTCCAGTTAAGAAGTGTATAACTGCAGAGAGCACTGCAGGGGGACCCAGAAGGCCCGGTTCTGATCCTGCCTGCCCCTGCCAGCTAAGTGGCCTCAGTTCCCACTTCCATAAAATGGGAAGTTTGAACTGAATAATCTCCACAGTTCCTACCCTTGCTAACATCTTAAAGCGTTTCTCATTCCAGAGACTGCATGGGGATCAAGAATAATACACACTGTGGATCTGAACACAAAGCTTAGGGGTCTCATGGCCAGAGTAGGACATAAGATTCCATGTCCATCTGCTACAGTTACCCATGCATCGACTAGGAGTTCAGTCCTCAGAGTCCCCTTCCTCCGCCAGATTCCCCGTTAATTCTTCCAGGCGGTAGCTTCAGCAGATCTTGATGGCAAGTACTGATGCTTCTTCCCAATGTCTTGTTTGTGAGCCATGGGGCCTTCGCATTTCATGAGACTGAGCCTAAGAAATTTAAATAGCTCCAGTCTACCTAGCCCTTTAATGATAAACTGCTTTGCCTCATCCTCACACTTACTCACGATTAAAATATACAATTTTAATTTACCTCATCTTCCAAAAATTTTCTTCCGCTAAGCCCGAGCTGCCTAGCATAGCTGTTGTTAAAAATATCCATCTTTCCCTTCATCCATCCATTCAATAAAAGTTTATATTCAGTCCTAGAGAGAAATATGCTATGGTCCTTGGAATTCACAGCTCAGTGGGGAGAACAGATTTGTAAAAAAACTGACCACATTTAGCAGGGCTTCCCTGGTGGCTCAGCAATAAAGAATCCACGTGCAATGCAGGAGATGCAGGTTCGATCCCTGGGTTGGGGAAGATTCCCTGGAGAAGGAAATGGCAAGCCACTCCAGCATTCTTGCCTGGGAAATCCCATGGACAGAGGAGGCTGACAGGCTACACTCCATGGGGTTGCAGAGGGTAGGACACGGCTGAGCAACTCAACAGCAACAAATCGCGTTCAGCAGAGCTGTGTGTGCTGAGTGGCACTCTCGCAGTCCTCCGCCAGTGGAGGCTGGCACTACCAAGAGAAGAGGAAGTGGATTTAAGAGAGAATATTTTTAGAGTTGTAGAAGCACTTAGATAATTTGTGGCAAAGGGAGAGACTATTTTTTGCAGAGAGTGTTTTCAATAAGCTGTTAATGTGTTGGGAAAACTGCATATTTAACTAATGCAGGTTTAACACTTCATGCTCAGCAGGAAAAAAAAAAAAAAGATAAGCAGCCCTAGGAGAGCAGGAAGCACTTCTGCCTTCCTCTGCCCAAAGCCTTGTTGCTGGAGTGCACCCGAGGAGGGAGGTAGGGGCTGAAGGGCCGTCAACTGATCTGGGGAGGGAGATCCATGTGTCTCTTGGAGTTTGTGTGCAACCTGCTATTCTGAGTGTATTTAGTGTATAAAAAGTCATTTTTGTAAGATGTACCTTAATTACAAGTTAGTTATTTCATTTGGCCTCTGTCTCCAAAGTATATCCTCCTTAGAGATTTTCAGTGGCGATTTTTAAAACTTGGAGATGTACAGATGATTGTGTAGACTTTTTACAAACTAAATACACCCCTAGTATTGAGCCACCCAGGCCAAAATGGAATTTTACTATTATTGACTCCAGAACTCCTATGTCTTCTTCTATTACTGTCCCCCAGGGGATAGTATAAATAAGCAGAATCATAGATTGTATGCTGTGCACATCTGGTTTCTTTTGGACTGTGTGATATTTATGAGATTCATCTGTGTGGCAACAGGCAGTCATGTTTCATTCATTCTTGTACTGTATGGTATTCTACATGAGCACACCATAATTTGGAACAAAAATTCTATTCTATCGATAAGCATTTGGCTAGTTCCAGTTTCTAGCTGTTACAGACAGTGTTGCTGTGAGCATTATTGTATGTGTCTGCTGGTCAGTACACATCTCTGTTGGATATGATTCTGATGTGAATTGCTTGTCTAAGGTTGACCTAAGCATTAGTAGGTACCAGCTGATGTTTTTCTTGAGGGTTGTACCAGTGCACATTCCCACCAGCAGGGTTTGAGAGCCCCAGTTGCCCCAACTCCTTTCCAACATTTGGTGTTTTTAGTCTTTTATCTTTTCTATTCTGGTGGATAATTTTAACTTGATTTTGGTTTCATCTATTGTCTTGAGGACATATCCACACATAAGATGTTACGTTCTCTCAGAAAGGAGTTGAGAGCTCGTGAATGTGGACCTCATCTGATGGGAGATGGATGTGATGGTGAGCAGTGGAGGGTGGGTTCCAGGAGAAAGTGCCTGCTGAGCTGATGGGAAAGGATGATAAGGAGCTGGTCAGGGGAGGAGAGAGAGGAGCAGTTGAGCAAAGGACCATTACCCCAGGCATGTGCAAGGCCCATAGTCTAGGGAGCACATGGCAAGATATGAAGAGCTCCATGTCTAAAGCTGAGGGTGGGGATGAGAGATGGCTCTGCAGAGATGAGCAGGGACAGCTCATCACCCTTGGAAGCAGATGAGGTCATCATGCGGCAGGTGGACCACTAGCCACTTCTCTGAGCTCCCAGAGGGAGACCTCAGGCCCAGCCTAGTAAGATGGTGTGTGGGTGTGGAGAGGAGGAAAGGGATGAGGGAGGAGCAGCGAACCTAGCTCACTGGCTCTCACCTTGGCTTGAGACCCCAGAGTCAGAGGAAGCCATGTGGGCATCAGAGAACCGGTGTGGAGAGCATCTCAGCTGTAGCCTTGACTGAGTGGTTCCGGCTTCTTCTCTCTCTGTTCAGAGCATCCGGTCTAAAGTGGAGCTGTCTGTCTGGGATCAGCCTGAGGATCTTAATCTCTTCTTCACTGCTACCTGCCAGGACGGTGTATCCTACCCTGGTCAGAGGAAGTGCGAGGGCCTGAAGATCGGGGACACGGTAAGTTCTCACCTCCTCATATGCTTAGACTTGTTAACATTGGCCATCGTGCTTTGGCTTCTGATAACTTTTGTGACTTACTAGAGGCCTTTGGGAGTTTGTATTCTGTCTTCCAGCTCAGCCTTCTCTGTGCTGTGCCTTCAAGATGCAGGTGGACTTGTTAAAAACTCCAGTCAGTACACAGCCCTCAGTATATTGGCTCCCTCAAGTTGACATGGTACCTTTGGTGCCTTTAACTTATTATTTTTTTTTTCCCCACCCCCTTTAACTTATTATTATTACCTTTGTTTGACAAGGATTAAATTGGGTTGGGGGAGTGTAAGTGGAAACCTAAAAGCCCCTGCCTTCATTCCTCGTCTCCTGGAGCTTGCTCTGTGCCTTGGGTAGTCTGATCTTCACTTTCCCCTTCTATAAAATATGAAGAAAACCTTTCACCTCTTCTGATCTGATCAGATGGAATGGATAACTCTGTCACAATGGAGGGAGCATGGATTGCCTTGTCTGAATTTAAGTGGATATAATCAAACGGTGGGGAAGAAATATCGCATATGAAGATACAGTCCAAGCTAAGGACTTGAGGGAGGGAGGAGTATGTACAAGTGATGAGAACAAAGGTGAAACACTGGCTCAGAGGCAGGCAGAGTGGTGATGGAGAGCCAGCCACACTTCTAGAGATTTCTGCCACCAGAAGCACCAGACAGACTGTGAGATGCATTCTTTGCTTTATTGTCACTGTCAGTGCTCAGAAAATGGGAAGGCAGTGAGGGCAAGTTCTCCTCTGTAATGAAAGAATCTGATTGGAGCTGGAAAAATTAGAGGGATCTTAAAGATCCATGACTGTATCTTCTGGGCTTTCATAAGCACTAATGATGACCAAGGTGGAGGTTAGCAGACATATCCTGGACTCCAGGGAAACGGCTCAGAAAGACATGGGTGGGGTCACACAGTTGCTTACACCGCAGTCTGGTCTTTTGGAGTTTCCTCATGTTCTGTAATTGATTCTGTCCCTCCTTCACCTTCCCAACTGCTCTTCACCCACTTTATGACCCACAAGCATACATCTCACCCATTCTAAATCTTATAGGGGTGCCTTACCCCAGCAAAGGGACAGTTCAGAATGTGGTATGAAAGTTCAGAAAGTGAAGGACTCTAATAACCAGATAACAAATCTTTTTCTCACTCAGGTTTTTTTTCCAAGTGTCTTTTTGATCTTAAAAAAAAGGAGAGGGGGAGATTGAGCTAATCAAGTTGTCAGATAATGAATTATTAAAATTTAAAAATGCTTATTTATGGCCTTTAGCTCAGAAGATATTCATAGAATAAGGTGATGTTGCTGTAACAGACTCCTATTCCCATCTTCCTATTGACGTGAATAAATTTTGGAGAGAGTGGTTTAGTCTATACAAATAAAATATAGGAGTAGAATTGATGCTAATCCCTGTCTTACTTATTAATAAGTCAAATTTTTAATATACATGGACTATTTGGGTAGAGAAAGCCCCATCTCATTAAAGTTGTACACCCAATAAAATTTTATTTTTTAATACTTGTCATATTTTGTAATATATTTATGTTGTTTTGATCAGTTGCAGTGATTAGTCAAATCCAGATGGTGTTTTTAAAAACATAAAAGCCTTACAGTCACCGAGTTTAAAGAGGCAATTATGAAATGTAGGATGAGTCAGAACTAACCAGAAAAAATACATGTAAGTGGGTTCTGTAGATCTGTGGTGCAAGGGGTGTTTAGTGCAGTGTGTCAGGAAAGCCAACGAAGGATGCGTGAGAAACACCCAAGGAACCCTTTGCTTGGAGAAATAGGTACCGTGAAACTGAGGAGGCGAGGATGTACAGCACACACCAGATGCCTGGGTGTCAAGATGTCTCTTGACAAATTCTAATGACATCCTAATCCAAAGGTAACATGGGTTGGCAATAGCGTAGCTGGGCAGACGCATAGCTGAGTGAATCTGCTTGCTAGGAGTGTTGATGACATCAGCTGGAGGAAGGCTTGACTGAGGTTCCTACTGTCTCCTGTTCGTGTTTACTACTGGCTTGAGGTTAACTCGTGGGAGAACTGCTTATCAAAGGTGGGAAGGTCACAAAGCTGGAGAAAATAGATTACTTACAAAGCAGGAAAACCAAGATTTAAGAACATTTTTCAAAATGAAGTGGAGTTGAAATCATTGGGATTAGTATCTTGCATTTAGTCCAGAATATTAATAAAATACAGGGAACTTGGTTTGATAGTAGCTTTTAAGTAAAGGATCTGGTAGATTCTAATTCTCAAAGGCTCCACGTGAATAACTAGTGTTGCTTTAAAAAAAATATAATGCCAACTGAGGCTGCATTAATGGAACCCCGAGATAATGGTTTCACTTTTCTCTGTGCAGGTCAGACCGCATCTGGAGTTCTTTGTTCAGGGAAAGTTCTTTGACAGGGAAAGCAACTGTCACGATGAGGTATCTAGAAACCAGGAAGATCAAAAGAGCTAGTTTGTTGATAATAAAGTTGAAATAGTGGATGCAAGAAACTGAAGCCAGTTCAAGAAAGGGAAATTTATTGTAAGAATATTGGGTTCCTGATGGTCCATGCAGGAAGGGGGCCATGCAGTTAGTCTTGGAAAGGACTGAGAAGTGACTGGACAGAGTTAGCTCCATGTTCCTCACTGGGTTCCCTGTAAGGAAGGTAGTTATTCACATTGACAGATGAGAAAAGCTGAAGCACCGAGTTCAGTCACTTCCTCAGGTAAGCAGCCAGTAAGTAGCGGGGCAGAAGTTCAAGGCTCAGACCTTCTGGCTCTGGCACCGGTACCAGTGCTCCTCCCTACCCCCCACCACCTTCCCTTGGCACTCGCTGCCCATCACTGTGTTCCATCACACCTGTTGCACCTATCCAGAGGGCTCACCTCAGAGTATGATCTCAAGGGCCAGCCTCTAGCAAGGGAGTACCTCCCCATGTGCTCTGCACACCCCCTGTGGCTAGGTGCTGCCAGGCACCCTGAGATGTGAGATCACCCACAGACGGGCAGTGGACTTGCAACACTCTCCTAACTGAGTCCCCTCACTGCTCATAGCATCCTGACCGTGGGAATAGTGACGTGAGCTACCGTTTCCTGGGAATTTATAATGCACTCCATGCTGTGCTAGGGGTTTGCTGCCAGGTCTCTGCTGCTTGCAGCACCTGGGTCAGGTAGACATTACTTCTCCATTTTATGTGAGAAAGACTGAGACTCCAGGGTGGGGTTGTGGGGTGGCGCTGAGGGACTTGCTGGAAGTCTGACTGCTGGTGAGTACGCACGCTAGGAGACAGCTGCAGCCACTGATGCCATAGTCCAGGTTTTTTCCGTTAAACCTTGTGCACTTTGGAAAGTTTCAGAGAAGCGAAAGGTGTTATCATCACCACTTTCATGTGGTCACTCTAGTGTGCAGATCTTGTTTTTGCTAGGATATGTCAGCAAGATAGGAACATTGTCCAGAAGATAGGACAGGATTCCAAGCGGCATTTTTCTCACAAACGTGAACAATCTCAGATGTATTTGGATGGTTTCAGGAGCATTTGAAGCAGAAGAAGGAAGGGTGCTTCTCCTACGCTCTCCATAGCATTTCTATCCCAGCAGGTGAGCTGGAGCCTCCCTTGGGCTCCGAGGGGCCTTGACCCTATTGAGACAGCAGCCCAAAGGCAGGCCTCCCATACTGGCTCCCTGTTTCCTCTCTCTGTCCAAGAGGCTACAGTCATGTGGCCCCTGGCTCTTGCTGCCAGGGCTGTTAAGTTTTGTCTTCTGTGGAAGGAGACAGGCTGGCACAGAGCAGCAGCCACTCACCCATCATAACCGGACCAAGTGGTGCTGGCCAGGCCACCAGAGGTGAGCTCCTTGAGGGCCCTGGAGGCAGCAGAGGACAGAACCCAGGGCAAAATGGAAAGGTGGGATCCTTGTTCAGAAATAACTTCAGATAGCAGAGTATTACACCTAAGCATGGGTCATTCTGAGTGTGGGGTCCACCATGCTGGTGTGGCATGGAAACTGGGGGCCTCCCCTCAGCCCCCTTTTTGCTGATGGAGCCCCAAGGAAGAAAGGCCCCTCATCACAGGGGCAGCTATTTCAGCTGAGGCTTAGAGTTTTCCAGACATAGAAGATTTAGAGAATTGAAAGAAAAATGTGTACCCCAATGTTCATCGCAGCACTGTTTATAATAGCCGGGACATGGAAGCAACCTAGATGTCCATCAGCAGATGAATGGATAAGAAAGCTGTGGTACATATACACAATGGAGTATTACTCAGCCATTAAAAAGAATACATTTGAGTCAGTTCTAATGAGGTGGATGAAACTGGAGCCTATTATACAGAGTGAAGTAAGCCAGAAAGAAAAACACCAATACAGTATACTAATGCATATATATGGAATTTAGAAAGATGGTAACAATAACCCTGTATACGAGACAGCAAAAGAGACACTGATGTATAGAACAGTCTTTTGGACTCTGTGGGAGAGGGAGAGGGTGGGATGATTTGGGAGAATGGCATTGAAATACGTATAATATCATATATGGAATGAGTCGCCAGTCCAGGTTTGATGCATGATACTGGATGCTTGGGGCTGGTACACTGGGACGACCCAGAGGGATGGTATGGGGAGGGAGGAGGGAGGAGGGTTCAGGATGGGGAACGCATGTATACCTGTGGCAGATTCATTTTGATATTTGGCAAAACCAATACAATATTGTGAAGTTTAAAAATAAAAAATAAAAAAAAGAAGGTTTAGGAGACCCCATTAGTGGTGAGTCCATGAGGGTATTGCCCTTTTGCAGGTGGGAAGCAGCTGAGGGGAGTGGGCTGGGGACGGAGGGGAGAGTGGCAGGGACAGAGGCAGGATCGGGCTGACTGGTAGGGCCCACGTTCCAGTACGGTGTCTGGCTGTTATTCGGCAGGTGTTTCCTGTTCCTTAGCACCACAAGTTGGGAGGGCTGCGGGCAAGTCAGGAAACAGCGAGGAGGTAGGCAGGGGCACAGGGCACAGCGGAGAGGCGCTGGGTCTCAACCGGAGAAGAGGAATTAGGGAGCGCAGACGGGCTATCACTACCATCAAGTGTGTCTCGGGGCCTGGCCTGTGGATAAGGACATGGCCCATGGGTTGTGGGGAGCCATGAGACAGCTGAGTTCAAGTGGCTTCCGTGTGGGTCTCGCCTCTGTAACTAGAATTTCCTGCAGGGGTCGGGGTGGTCAGGCAGCAGCTCCGTGGTTCCTTCCAACCAGAGGTTGTGGTTCCCTGACTGTCCTGTGTTCTCTGGGTAAGGGGTCTATTCAGAAAAGAAGCAGGTGGTAGGGTTGCTGTTATTCAGTTGCTAAGTTGTGTCCGACTCTTTGCCACCCCATGGACTGCAGCTCACCAGGCTTCCCTGTCCTTCACTGTCTCCCGGAGTTTGCTCAAACTCATGTCCATTGAGTAGATGGTGCTGTCCAACCATCTCGTCTTCTGTCGCTGCCTTCTCCTCCTGCCCCCAATCTTTCCTAGCATTGGGGTCTTTTCCAGTGAGACGGCTCTCTGCATCAGGTGGCCAAAGTATTGGAGCTTCAGCATCTGTCTTTCCAATGAATAATCAGGGTTGATTTCCTCTAGGAGGTGTAGGGGGTAAGGGACAAAGGTGGTCCTCAGAGAAATAATTCTTAAATGAAATCTTGAAGTCCCGAATCTAGTGATTTCCATTTTTCTTCCCAACATCAACCAAGGCTGACTGAGTGGGCCTGGCTGCTGGAAGTTGGTTTTCTCGTGAACTGGCTTTGACACATCAGTATGCAAGTGGCCTGCTGAGTGGCCAGCACTAACGCCTGGTACAAAGGACTCTGTGAGCCCGTCATAGGCTTCCCACGGCGTCCCCTCTACTGTCCCCTCCCCTGGGGCTCTCCACCTCGTGTCCGGGCCCATTGTCTCAGTGAGCTCCTAGGAGCCTTGGCATCTGCACAGCCTGGATTTGGTGGACCCGAGTCGGGGTTGGACAGCCCCTGGGAAAGGATGAATCAGGCCAGCAGCCCCAAGGCGGGAACCAGGAGCATCTCAATGAGGTTCAGATAACAAGGCTGGGCAGAGGAAGGGCTGCTGTGCCCGTGACCATCCTCTGGAACCTTAGAATGGGAAGCAGAGAATCTCCAGAACTGGGGGCCTTCACTGTCAGTCCACAGTGGTCGCAGAAGAGGAGCCTCATTCCAGCCACCTGACAGGCTCGCTGGATTCTTTCCTGATCCCTCAGGGAAATGGACTCTGAGGGGAGGGGTGGCAGAACAGATTGACTCTCTGTTCCCAACGTGCTTTTTATAGCATTCCTGTGCCCAGCAGGACCTGAAGCTTGGCTGAAACTGAGCCATTCCCTGGTTATCAGGTGGCCAGGCAGACATTAGGCCGCATGGGGCCCGACATTGAGGGCCTTGGTTGGACCAGAGCTTGGCTGGGGAAGGCCAGCGGGACCTGCTGAGAAGCCAGGCCTTCCTGCTCCTCCAGCCGGGCAGCCTGGGCAGACAGCAGGTGAGCATTTCTGAATCCTGGGTGGTTGGCTGCCAGCACTCATTGAAGGGCTTCACCTTTCCACTTACTCCTGGTAAGTCCCAGGAGATTAATCCCCCTCTTGCTACTTAATTCCATGATGCAGGCAAGTTTTCCTGGGGGAAGGTTATGCTCACAGATGGATACTACCCACAGTCTTGCAATAATTAAATGCCTTGGACTCTTGGTCCAGGCTGTTTCTTTGTAACTTTTTTCATTTCTGACCCCCAGCTGCCTTTGCAGGGAGCAGAGCTTTCCATTTACCAAGTCCAGCAAAGTTGTTCCCCTGGGAAGCACTAGGCTTCTCTCTGAGCCTCAGAGGGAGAGATGTTCACCTCCACATTCTTGATGCCCTTGGCACCTTGGTCAGGTGCGGCCTCCTTGTCCTTCCATTTGCACCCAGTTTACCCCCAGCCCAAGGCTGGAAGATTTAAATAAACCTCTGGTCACCACTTGGGGGGTCCCCGCCTATGGTCCCTGTGTGAGCTGGGCCTCTCCCTCTGAACCCAGCTCTGGACACTGGACGCCTGCCTCATTCTCTCCTTCTAGGAGGTGATGTGCCAAGGTGAGCACAGGCCTAGCCCCACCCCTCCCCAGCTGTGTGAGCATCACTAAGCCCCCTGAGCCCACCAACCAACCCCGCTTTCTCTCTGGTAAATGAGGATGTGTCCTCCTAGGGCGTGTAAATGAGATGCTCACGGAAATACCAAGCACGGTGCCTGGTGCGTGTAGTACGCAGCAGCTGGTAACTGTCAGGCAGGCTGCAGTATCCTGGGTGGGTCCCCATCTTACTTCCTTACCTGGAGAGCCCCGCTGTACCCGAGGGCCTTGGAACTTACTCTTGAATTTGCTTTCGTCAGTCTTTCCCTTTGTCCCTCCCACTGCCCACGTGGAAGTGGGGCTGGGCCAGTCCCAACTATCTGCAGCTGGCTTGGTCCTCCCAGCTTCCTGACCCTGGCTCGTGGCCATTGTCCTCAATTCACTTGTCCGACAGCATGTCCTGTGACACCCCTTTCCTAGTGCTGACTCCTGCTGTCTTGTTGCCAGCAGGACCCTCTCCAGGGCCTGGGGAGCTGGGTCTCCTGCTCAGTCTCACACTCTCCCCCTCCCACCCTGGGGGGGTCCCTGGGTGTCACGGAATCTGAGGGGAGGCCTTTTAGAATTAGTAATGATCCCAAAGTAAAAGGGATCTATAGAACGTTTAGAAAAAGATATTTTGAGAGTTTTCCGAAAATCTACCTAAAGAGTACCCAGTGAAGCAGGTTATTGATGACTTTTTAAAGAAATCAGTTCTTTTCCAACCCAGATAGTAGAATTAACAACAACAGTAGCTAAAAGTGGATCCTAACTTGTTTTGAGCTTCCAGAATGTTCTGAGGAGCCTTTTGAAAAAGAAAGACATCTGGGCCAGGCAGTGGGTCAGTTTCTGGAGTGGGTCCAGGCCTCTGTCCATTTGAGGGAGAAGGACTCAGGGTATTGTCTGGCCAGGTGTGCCAGCTACCTGTCTGGAGATTTCTGCAGCGCCACGCAGGGAGGGCAGTGCTAGATGGTTCTCACCACACAGCGTGAGGGGGGAAGTGGTGTCATGCTTGACTTCGTGGGAGAATCACAGCGAGCAGTGTCTTTCCTTTCCTCACATCCCAGCCATGTGGGCAGCTAATAGGCGCCTTTCCTCCATTGTGATCTGCCATCGAGGTCCACCTTCCTACCTGTTTCCATGGCAACTCATAAGCAGCTCAGGAGTTGGCAACATGCTTTGCATGCTTTGTTTAATAAGAAAAAGTCTGTCCACATGTATCCCTGGTGACTCAGATGGTAAAGAATCTGCCTGCAGTGCAGGAGACCTGATTTTGATCCCTGGGTCGGAAAGATCCCCTGGAGAAAGGAATGGCTACCCACTCCAGTATTCTTGCCTGGAGAATCTCTGTGGACAGTGGAGCCTGGTGGGCTACAGTCCATGGGGTCACAAAGAGTTGGATATGACTGAGCGACTAACCCTCTCACTTTTTCTTTCACTTCTAAATACAACCTCATGGCCGTGGGCTGATTGTGAAAGACGGTTGTGGGCACCACACAGAGAGAAACTGGGACGAAGGGAGGCTCAGGTGTGTCTGTGAGGAGACGGCTAAGCTGGAAGGGACCCAGGGGTCCTCTGTCCCTTCTCCAGCAGGGGAGGAGGCACCTCTGCGGGAGAGTAGGCAGCTGCCAGGGCTGCTGGGCCCCAGGGCCCCACGTGCTCAGGGAGCATGTCTAGCTTGGCCCAGACGAGGTGCCTGGTAAATTGTTGAATATTTTGTTGACTTTCAAGATGGAGATGAGGAGAGGATAGGTTAGAAGTGAAAAAAAAGGGGAGAAAGAGAACCATGTAACCTTGAGTGAATCTTTCTACCTTCCTATGGAAGCCTTTTTCCTCCAGGGTGTGAGGATTCAAAGAGATAATGAACATTAACGAACCAAGCACGATACCTGTCAGATGATGGTGCCTGAACATGCCCTTCCTGGGTAAAGGAAAGGGCTTGCTGACTTGGGGCCTCATCCTCCTCGGGTGGCTGGAGTGGCCTCTCTGCGTGTGGGCAGGGGCCAGCTTTGATCCCAGCTCTGCACTGAGGGCCTTGGAGGAACTGTGCTCGGGCCCCTGGGTGATGGGGAGGCCAGTACAGGGAGCGGGAGGCCCAGTCGCGCCACGGCCACAACATCCCCTCTCTTTCTCCTGCCCAGGCGTCCTTTGAGGTGTCGGTGGAGGCCCGGAGCTGCCCCAGCAAGCACGTGCAGCACACGTTCACCCTGCGGCCCGTGGGCTTCCGGGACAGCCTGGAGGTGGGGGTCACCTACAACTGCAGGTGCGGCTGCAGCGCGGGGCTGGAACCCGACAGCGCCAGGTGCAGCAGCAACGGGACTTACGTCTGCGGCCTGTGTGAGTGCAACCCCGGCTACCTGGGTACCAGGTGCGAGTGCCAGGAAGGGGAGAGCCAGAGCGGGTACCAGAACCTGTGCCGGGAGGCGGAGGGCAAGCCACTATGCAGCGGGCGCGGGCAGTGCAGCTGCAACCAGTGCTCCTGCTTTGAGAGCGAGTTTGGCAAGATCTACGGGTCCTTCTGCGAGTGCGACAACTTCTCCTGCGCCAGGAACAAAGGTGTCCTCTGCTCAGGTAGGTGCCCCCGCAAGCACTGTTGCTCTGAGCCAAAGCATGCCTTTTACTGATTGCCATGGTTCTGCTGGGAGCAAGCGAGGGCCAGCCTTGGGGGTGGCACCAGCATGTTGAATACAAAAACAAGAGACAGCGCTGCTGCGTGGTCTGAGGTACTCAGGGTTGGCGGGGTCTGCTGTGCGTCCTTCAGCACTCACCCACACAGCATTCCTGACTCGTAGATGATCAGCCTCTTCTTGATCGCCCTGGGGACAAGGAGCTCCCCAGGGATGGTAGTGATTATTCTTTATTAGACATCCATTCATCGCCTATGGGCTTCCCTGGTGGCTCAGCTGGTAAAGAATCTGCCTGCAATGTGGGAGACCTGGGTTCAATCCCTGGGTTGGGAAGATCCCCTGGAGAAGGGAACAGCTACCCACTCCAGTGTTCTGGCCTGGAGAATTCCATGAACTATACAGTCCATGAGGTCGCGAAGAGTCAGACACGAGTGAGCAACTTTCACTTATCTCCTATGGCTGCTCTAACAAGTTTCCATAGACTTAGTGGCTTAAAACAACCCAAGTTTATTCCATTCCTGTTCTGGATGTCAAAAGTCTGAAGTGGGTGTTATTTGGCTAAAATCCAGGTGTCGTCAGGGCTGTGTTCCTTCTTGAAGTTCTAAGGGAGAATCTGTTCCTTGGCCCTCTCCAACTTCCAGAAACCCATCTGCATTCCTTGGCTTGCAGCACCTTCCTCTGTTTTCTCAGCCAGCAGTGTAACATCCTCACATCTCTCTCTGACCTCTGTTTTGCTCTGATGCTCTTTGCCTCCCCCTTATAAGGAGCCTTGCAGCTGCATTGGACCCACCAGATAGTCCAGACCAGTCTCCTCATCTCAGGATCCTTGACTTAATCACATCTGCAGGGTCCCTTCTACCCTGTAAAGCAGCACTGATACAAGTTCCAGGGGTTAGGCTCTGCATATCTTTGAGGGCCATCCTTCTGCTTCCCACAGGTATGATTTGAAAGTTTTCTTTTATATCCAACAGAAAATTGTTTCTCAGTCACTTCCACTGGTGGGTCACATTTTAGGCTTCCCTTTTCCGTATGGCAACCTGCTAAAACATCTGAGAACTAATTTGTGTTTCTCTGTTCTCTTTTTTTTTTAAATTTTCAAAATATTAAATTTTTTTGTTCTCTTTTCTTAACCCAAACTAGATACCAGGTCTCTCCCTGCTTTGAGGCTCTGTCATTTTGTTCAGCATGCTTCTCAGAATCAGGCAGGTTACTTGTCATCTGGGTAACAGGGGCTCAGCCCCAGGTCCAACTAACATTTGCTTCCTGTGACCTGAACATTCCACTTCCATAAACACCTCCTAACAACACTCACCTTTTCTTTTCTATTAAGCAATCACATTGTACGGTTGAACTTGATTTTAACTTGACTACCAAAAGTTGAAGATTAATATTTGAATGAACTGTAACAAAGCCAAGTTTCTGTTGTGTCACATCTGAGCACTTAAGTGTTTGAATCTAAGCATAGGACTTTACATGGATACAGTTAAGTGGAAGTTTGGCAGTTCCCATTCTGGGAGTGGCACTCTGGTGAAACACTGTGTCCTTTAACACATCTCTTAAAGGTCAGTCTGTCCAACACCATGCCACCTGCAGATCGAGTGAACAGAACAGTTTTGGGCAAGATTATAGTTTCTTCTACTATCTCTTATTCTCTTATATGTTCTGTTGCTTCCAGGATCCCTTCTTTGTGAATGGTCTCCTGGTGGTGAAGTGTTGATTTAGAAGGAACATGGAGTATGGCAGGGAAGATGAAGCACAAACGTGTGAAGCGAATCAGATCATAGAAATCATCTGTCCCTGTGGCAGGAGTAACCCCCCTTCTGTCCACAGGAGAAACAAGTGCAGATGGTAGCACAGGGGAGGATAAGCCAGTGAGGTCTCCAGGGGCAGACCACACTGTGAGACACATACATGGGTGTGGCATGCTCAGAATTGGAAATGTTCTAGAAAGCGTAGGATGTATGGTGTCGTAGAAGAGTCAGCTAGCTGATAGGGTCTGGATTTGATGTGCTGAACAGGCAACAGGGATCCGCTCTTCCTGAGGGGTTGGATGGTTCCCCTGGATCAGCAGAAAAGTGCTTAGGATCAGGCAGGCCTGGGCCTGAATCCAGCACCACCATGGGCTGCTTGTGTCCCTCTGGGCACAGGACTTTAGTGAGCAGTAAGAGAACGTGTCTAAGCACCTAGCACATTGCCTTGCTGACCGCCAGCTCCTTTAAGAATCAGGGCCACACGCTCCTGGGAGCTGTAGCCACTCCCAGTGTGCCCGCGGGGCCGCCTTCCCCATGAGTCCCGCATGGTGGGATGGACAGACTGCCGCCACAAACACTCTAAGATACCTGACTGTGTCTGTAATTGGCTTTCAGCAGTTTTTTTTTTTTTTTTTTTTAAATTAGCAAGTATTATTGTGGAATGCTGTCCTTTCCCCTCAAGTGCCAAAAATGCGCTGGTGGGAGACTCTCACATGTCCCTGAGTGAGGAAACGGGAGGTTAGAGATGCTTTGGGGCTCCTGCCTGTGTGGTATGTTGAGTCACTAACTCCTTTGGGTTGCTGAGCTAGATGTCTTCTGTTCCCTCATAGGAAAATTTGAAAAATACAGGGGAGTTGATGGATGTGTGGTCAGTCTGAGCTGTCTGTCTCCTTCTTGGTGACCAGGATTAATTTGGACCATCTGGTGAAGCAGACAAGAAACTTCTTTTACCCTCTGTGTCCTCAGTCAAGAGAATGATTCCAGCTAGCTGGAGGATTATTCTTAGGTCTAGAATATTCTGAAGGGAAAGAAAGAAGTTGTTCATTATTCCAGCATTCTTACTTTAAGACGTCTCCCGTCTAAATTTTTTTCTAAATGTGTATGTGTATGCAATTTTGTATCTTGCTTTTTTTTCTTATGATATTATATCCTAAGAAGCACCTGAAGTTGAATTACTTGAACACAGCAATGATTAGAAGAACATTTGGCTGTCTTTCCACTGCATCCCCAATTAGCCGCCTCCACCCCTTCACTTCCTGGCTCAGACAGTAAAGAATCCCCCTGCAATGCAGGAGACGTGGGTTCAATTCCTGGGTCAGGAAGATCCCCTGGAGAAGGAAATGGCAACCTAGTCCAGTATTCTTGCCTGGGAAATCCCACAGACAGAAGAGCCTAGCGGGCTACAATTTATGGGGTTGCAAGAGTTGGACCGACTTAGCAACTAAAACACCACCCCTTCACTTTGAAAGCAGCAGCTAGTTGAAGCTATCCAAGTCTTCCTGGAGACAGTAGTTTGTAGGTCAGGAGGTGTGGGTGATGTGAGGTCATCCAGGAAGGATGCCCAGCTCCAGGCAGGACCCATCCGCATGCATGCAACCCTGCCTGCCCATCCATGTTGCTTGTCTCACAAGCACTCCAGCTTGTTCAGGAGGCAGCAGCGAGTGGGTGAGGGGTCCACCCCCAGTTCTTGTTCCAGAGGTCAGCTTGGGGCTCCTGCTCTGAAATTGAGTTCTTTGGTTTCAAGCTCTCAGATCACTGTTATGTTGGGGTTTTGTGGGGGAGAAGTCTTATTTCTCAACAGCCGTTCTGGTCTTGAAGATGCTGACTCAGAGACTCACAAGCAGCTGACTTCAGCATTCTCTCAGCCCTTCCCCCTGCAGCCAGGCCTGCGGGGGCTGTGAGGTTGTGATCCACCTTCAGACAGGGCCTGAGGCAGAAACAGGCCAGAGCTGATGGGGACGTCCTGGAGAAGTTCTTCCACTTCTCCCAGGTATTTTCACCTGTAAGAGGCTTCTGGTCCTTTACCCCCAACCAAGACACAGGACCGAGGGTCAGGCAAGAAGTTACAGGTTTGAGACGTGTTATACGTCACAAAAGTTAGTAGTGAAGGAAACCCGACTAAGGTCTGGAAGCAATTGAACATCTTGGTTATTACTTTTGTGGCAGACTGTCATGGGAATGTGTGTGGATCCAGGGCTGCTGTTCCTCCCTCTGGTTTCTAGAGGCAAAATAACTCAGAGTGGTTCTGTCCACAGACCAATCCTGTGAGTACAGAGAGAGCCACAGGACCATTGTGAGGGTTTCTGTTCCTTTGAGTCTCCTTAAGTGTTGACCCTTCAGAATCGCTCTGTTAATAGAACATGTGGACATGGTCTGTTTAGTTGTTTTCAGTATAATTAGAGGTTATTGTGCAAACTTTGTTATTCTTTGCTGGTTTCTGTACCCAAACAGTGCATTTCCTGGGATTTGAGTTACTCTGCTATGGTAAGCTGTTGAAATCATCCCAACCCTAGTGCTTTCAGCAATCTCTGTTCTTAAAATGCCTGCACTGCTGAGTCGCTCAGTAGTGTCCGACTCTTTGAGACCCCATTGACTGTAGCCCGCCAGTCCATGGGATTCTGCAGGCAAGAATACTGGAACGGGTTGCCATGCCCTCCTGCAGGGGATCTTCCCAACCCAGGGATCGAACCTAGGTCTCCCACGTTGTAGATGGATTCTTTACTTGTCTGAGCCACCAGGGAAGCCTGCACTGGGATATGTGGAATAATTTACTGAAAGCTTACTTCTTGGGTTTCATATACTGAGAAAATTTGTATCAAATAGGATATAGAATTTTGAACAGAATGCTTTTGGTCTTGTGATTGTGAGATCCTAGAAGTATATCTAAGTATTTTACTTCATATTTTACTTCATCTAATAGGTTATTTGGGCATTCATCTAATAGGTTATTTGGGCAATTAAGGCAAGTAGAGGTCAAGGGGCAATTGCATTATTCTTCCAGACGTAAGAAAATGGAGAGTTGCATCATTCTGAGTGGCCAGAGCCAGCGTCCAAACAGAGATTCCTGGTCTGGGCTGCTGGTTTCCAGAAGGTTTCACAAGGTTGTATTAAACCCTTCCTGTTAAAAGCACCTCTGACATTATGGCCTGCTTCTAGACTTATTGATTCTTGCCAAATGAAACACCTCCCATGGCAACAGTTATCTGGATATGTTTACAAAGTGCTTCTCACTCTGTTTATACTATTTTCTTTAGAAATATAATTTTCACACTCAGAGTAAGTGTCCTAGTGGCCATCTCTGGAGCTGTGGTCCCAGCTCTACCTTCTGTCACTGCATTGCAATTTCACATTCCATAAATGACTTATAGGATCTTCTGGAATGTAGGTCCATGACAGAGGCCTCAAAAAGTACCTTTTGAATGAACCCAGATTTGACATATTTAATTTCTCAAGAAGAAAGGGGCTCTTGGTGGGATTACTACCACTGCGTGCCTCAGGTGGGAGAGCCTAGAAAATTCTTCACATCTTTTCATGTGTATTAGCCTCTATTCAGTTTCTTGATGCTTACCTGGATGCTTTTTGCAAATGCAAGGAGGCACTATATATGAGTGTAAAAATTCCGTCCTTATCTTGCTCAAGTTCATTTGAAAAAACAGCAAAATGTAGGGCTCAGTCAGTCATATAAGCAAATGATGTATCTTTCAGACTGGCCAGGTGAAGCAGATGAGCTGGACTGCTCAGCTCTGGAGTCATCCAGCATCTTGCAGCCTGAGGCTGGAGAAAGCTCTTTCAAAAACTGTGGTGTAGAAGTATCCGATCTTAGTGTAGCTGCAGACACTGAGGTGGTGATCTCTCACTGAGGTCGTTTCATTTTAGGTAGAGTGCTGCATTCATCCCATTGAGGAGCTCACTGAGCATTCCTCATGTGCCAGGTTTTTACTGGGTGCCAGGGGTACAGAGTTGGAATTGCTCACAGTACTGAATTAATTTTTAAATGTGTGTTGTCACTAGAATTTTCCACTCCTCAGAAATTTTCTGGGTTAGAGGAGTGAGGATATGAACCTCTTAAGCTTCTACCTTCACCATCCAGACTTGTGTGAGATGTTGAAAATTAAGCATGTCGGCAAGCCGTGTGGAGAACCTGCCTTGTTCCATGCTCTGGGCTCTTGTTCCAACTCTGGGAATTGAGTTTTCTTATGGCTCTTCTCACTGCTCAGTTCAGTTCAGTTGTTCAGTCGTGTCCGACTCTTTGCGACCCATGAATCGCAGCACGCCAGGCCTCCCTGTCCATCACCAACTCCCGGAGTTCACTCAAACTCATGTCCATTGAGTCAGTGACGCCATCCAGCCATCTCATCCTCTGTCGTCCCCTTCTCCTCCTGCCCCCAATCCCTCCCAGCATCAGAGTCTTTTCCAATGAGTCAACTCTTCGCATGAGGTGGCCAAAGTACTGGAGTTTCAGCTTTAGCATCATTCCTTCCAAAGAACACCAGGGCTGATCTCCTTTAGGATGGACTGGTTGGATCTCCTTGCAGTCCAGGGGACTCTCAAGAGGCTTCTCCAACACCACACTTCAAAAGCATCAATTCTTCGGTGCTCAGCTTTCTTCACAGTCCAACTCTCATATCCATACATGACCACTGGAAAAACCATAGCCTTGACTAGACGGACCTTTGTTGGCAAAGTAATGTCTCTGCTTTTGAATATGCTATCTAGGTTGGTCATAACTTTCCTTCCAAGGAGTAAGCATCTTTTAATTTCATGGCTTTAATGACCATCTGCAGTGATTTTGGAGCCCCCCAAAATAAAGTCTGACACTGTTTCCACTGTTTCCCCATCTATTTCCCATGAAGTGATGGGACCAGATGCCATGATCTTAGTTTTCTGAATGTTGAGCTTTAAGCCAACTTTTTCACTCTCCACTTTCACTTTCATCAAGAGGCTTTTGAGTTCCTCTTCCTCTTCACTTTCTGCCATACGGGTGGTATCATCTGCATATCTGAGGTTATTGATATTTCTCCTGGCACTCTTGATTGCAGCTTGTGCTTCATCCAGCCCAGCGTTTCTCATGATGTACTCTGCATAGAAGTTAAATAAGCAGGGTGACAATATACAGCCTTGATGTACTCCTTTTCCTCTTTGGAATCAGTCTGTTGTTCCATGTCCAGTTCTAACTTTTGCTTCCCGACCTGCATACAGGTTTCTCACTGCTCAGATCCCAGAAGTATCTGAAGCAGCAATTTACCAGTGACTGTGAAAACTGGAGTAATCTGGACATTGGACCTCACCTTACTACCCTTGTTTCTCTACTTAGAAAGGGAACCTGTGACGTGGACTCTGCACATGCTTTTGAACTTCAGGCCTAATCCAAGGTCATGGAATTTGGCTTGTGAAGGAAATAATGAAACTTTAAAAACAAAGGAAAAGCCTAAGAAAGCCATGAAAATGCCAAAGATAAAATCTTAATCATGTATAGAATTGGGTGGCATTAACTTTTTGATATTATGGAATAACACATTAGGAAATTTTCCATTCTTAGTTAAGTTGAAAACACTGAGAGACCTCTGGTGACTAAAATAGTTATTCTTAGAGCTACTTTGGTTCCCTTTCTTCAGTGTTGAGCTGTCACTTTTGAGTTTAGTCTTGATTTTGGAAACTGTTATATAACTGATGGTAAGTCTCTGCTGCTCAGTGCTTTGGGTGGGGTGTGGCAGGATTGGATGGAGCCCTGTTTTCCTTTGGGGTAAGTGTTCTTGACTGTCAAACACTGACCTAAGAACTCCACCCAGATCCAAACTCTCCCTGCTGTCTGGAAGTTGCTCTAAGTGAGTTCAGCCTCCTGAAATTTTGTGTCTTGTTAATGAAAGGTACCGGGGTCTGTTAGCCTGACTTCCATCAAAGCCATTCGACTGACACTGTGTTGTGGTGAAGGAAAGCACAGTGTTTATTGCAGGTGCCAGGCAAGGAGACTAGGCAGCTCATGCTGGAAAGACCCTTAACTCCCCAAGGACCGTCACAGAAGAGTCTTTAAAGGCCAGGTTAGGGGTGATGGTTGCAGGGAGCCTGACCAGCTTGTGAACATTCTCCTGATTAGCTTATGGTGAAGTAGTAGCATGAATTTTTTTTTTTGAATTTCAGCTGGTCTGGGGTCTACCATCATCATGCAGTCAACTTGCTCTACTTGGTGGGGGCTTTAGTTTCTGCAAAACAACTCAGGGATATGACTCAGGATGTCAGTAGCCCTTGAGGAGGAGCTAAGGGTCCTTGACCTGGTTTTATGCCTAAGCTGTTATTTTGCTTTTCTTGACTGCATTTCTTTATTTCTGCATTTTCTCACTTCTCTGATTAAATTTCCTCTTTGGAACTTGGGGGAGGCCTCGGAGGAGGCTAAAGCTTTTCTACAAACAAGAGTCAGAGGACACAGGGCAGGAGGAAGGTCTATCCCTGGAAGGCCCCTCGGACTTGTTGTCTTCTGGACATCTTCCTGAGCCCTTGCCTATTGCCCTCTGACCCAGAGGATGGGACCTCCTATCACCCCAGTCCACAAACCCCAGCCCCAAAGTCTTGATCAGGTGACCCATCATCCTTAAGCTAAAGGAATATACTTCTCAGGTTGCTATTTTATGTTGTTTGACATTGCAGTATTGGCCTTTAGGCAAACATTGTAACAATGCAAGGAGAATCTACTTTAACACACTTTTTAGTATCTTGAGGTGTTTTCCTTGGGAACACACTGAGGCTAATTTGTACTCTCCATAAGCAAGCATGAAATAGTAGGATTATTTGCATCTCCTGCGTTTCCTGCCACCACCAGACACACACACACACACAGCTGCCTGTTACCTGCACTGACCGTTTGCATTGTGGGAAACTGAGGCCCAGAACCTGGACTAAATCACTTTATGATTCTTGGTTATAGATTCAGACTTGGGGAACCTTGCAAGTAAATAGCTAACCTTGTTTCTACTGAATTTTGCTCATTTTGACTAGCTTGAGACCCTTCCCAAATCTCTCTATTACCAGGTTCAGCCCTTCCTGCCACTACTCAAGCATGAAGCCCACAATTTTCCAAGTCTTCCCTAATAAGTGCGCTTTATTTTGGTCAAAATTTTAGGAAACAGTTAGTCTCTGTTTTGCTCAGTGAGTTTTCTCTGGGTTGCATAAGGAGAGTACACACCAGGCTGAAGAACACACGTGGACCAGGAGGCCAGCTGAGGCGCCCGGTTTTATGACTGTTACTCGAGAGGCACAGACTGTTCCTCTTAGTAGCCATTGAGTGTCTGGCTGTTGTTATTGATTAGACTGGACCCACTTTTCCTTAAATGAGCCTTTGTTAGCCTGTTATGATTTATAAAATGCTCTTGATGTGAATGATCTCATTTGGTTGTTTTCCTCTACCGGGAGTTGGAGGTGGCTGTTACTGATCAGGCCTGTGGGGGAGACTGTGGCCGAGAAGATTGGCATGTTGGCCACACTCCCCACTGGTGGTGGTTGGCCCAGAGCCTTGACCTAAGAAAAGCACACCTACCCTGACCCTCAGGGGATTCTCTTCTCTTGGCAGCTGCTTCCTGCCATCTCATGGCTTGGCTGGGCTTCTGGCAGCCAGGCTTCAGCGTGGCCCACTCTTGTCACATGCCACACCGACTCTGTCCATCAAGAGTGCTGCTCCAGGCTCTGAGCAGTGGCCAGCTGAGGATGGAATATGGAACCTGTTCACCAGCCACAACAACGTGACAGCTTTCCAGGTTGAAAATAGTCACCCTCTCATCCTGTCGCAGTGACCAGAGGAAAGGGGAGAGAATTCACGTCTCCCCAGATGCGGTTGGCATTTCCCCACAGTGCCTGCCAGGCAGATCGGGCAGATTAAGCCACTTGAGAAGTTGATCTGGGGCACCTCTGTTTCTTTTGGCCGCAGGCCTTCTGTTTTTCTTTCTGAGTCAGCATTCTTGGGGGCCTGTGAGGACTCTGGTTCATTGCATTCAGCTGATTACATACTCCTTTGAAACTGGAAAGGTGAGTTCATTAAGGAACTCGGGATTTTGCATCTTCTCTCCATGGCCTGAATCTCCCTGTAATCGATAGAGTTGGGTCAGACACCAAGGCCTTTCCTTGGTGCCCTCGTGTGAAATGCAGCAGTAATAAGAGGGACTTGGCAGCTGGGCACCAGCATGGAGAAGTCAGATGCTAGGACCAGAAAGGCAACAATGTCCTTTGAGAAGGCTCTGCTGCCTTTGACAGTGGAGTCTTGACTTTCTAGCCAGTGAAAGCGAAAGTCGCTCAGTCATGTCTGACTCTCTGCAACCCCGTGGACTATACAGTCCATGGAGTTCTCCAGGCCAGAATACTGCAGTGGGTAGCCTTTCCCTTCTCCAGGGGATCTTCCTAACCCAGGGATCAAACCCAAGTCTCTCACATTGTGAGCACATTCTTTACCGGCTGAGCCACAAGAGGAGCCCAAGAATACTGGAGTAGGTAGCCTATCCCTTCTCCAGAGGATCTTCCTGAGCCAGGAATCAAACCGGGGTCTCCTGCATCGCAGGCAGATTCTTTACCAACTGAGCTATGAGGGAAGCCCTGTCCAGCCTGAGCTATCATCTTCAAGTAATCTTGAGGTTTGGGAAAGCTTAGCTTGAAGCAGCAGCGCCTTGCTTGCTTAGTGGTGCTTGCATTCACCGCTCATATGCAGAATGCAGCATGCAGTCCAGCAGATGCGGGCAAAGGGTGAGGGGCTTATCAGGGCCTCGCCTATTGGGAAGCAGCGTCAGCTGAGCTTGTCAGGGCTGGTTCATTGATACTAAGCCAAGGACAGAGGAGCAGCCGATCCCGGGACTGAGGATGCATCATTGTTCACATCTCCGAAGAGCCTTTTGCTGGAGAAATCTGAACAATGCACAGGCACGGTAGTGAGTGCAAAGCCTGTGACTTCTGCTTGACCACAGCCATGTGTTGCCACAGGAAAGAGTTTCTAATTTTTATTTCTTGTGTCATCCTGAAGTCTCTGTTTTTCTTGGGCATTTGTTGAGAATTTGAAATATCTCAAGAGTCATGTTTAAACATCAGTAATACTCCTTTTCCTTTTCTAATTTCTAGTATCAGATATCTTCTCCAGGGTTTCAGGCTTGTCCTGATGGCGTTCACAGCCTCCAAGAGCCAACAACATATTCTGAGCATCTACTGTGTACCTGACACCATGCTAGGCATTGGGCAAGCAAAAATAAAACACTGCCTTTGATTTTGTATGGGTTTGCAGGCTAATGAGATGCGTCACATGGGGAAACAAATGTATCTGTGTGATAAGTGATGTGTACTATACTCTCCCTGTTAACTATTCTAGTTGACTTAAGAACATGCTCAGGACTCTAAAGAAAAAAAAAAGAATAGAGAAAGAGAAACCCTTAACCCCCGACCCCCCTCACTGTGAGCTCCTCTCCTCCATACTCACAGCCGTATTCCTCAGAACATTTGTCTGCACCCACCGACTACATGAACTACCTCCCAGGCAGCCCTCACCTCAGTCCAGTTCGGATTCAGCCCCACGATTCCACCAGAGCAGGTCTTCCAGGCCCCATATGGCTGTGTCCTGCTACGCCTAAGGCTTATCAGCCCTCCTCTTGACCTGAGTGTTGAATAGCAGCTGACCGCCTTTCAGTGCTGGGATTGTCTGCGGCATGGCTTAGCCATCTGCTCCTCTGGAGTGTCCCTCGGGCATTTCGCTGTGCCCACACCTTCAGTCACCCTTAAGTTGCTCGGTTGCTCAGACCTGCTTCCAAGCTCCCTTCAGCTTTGTATGTCTTAAATGCACCTCAATCTCAGGACGTTTCAGACTGATTTTATGATCTTCTTCCCAGCCGTGGTTCTCTCCTGATTTTCCTTATCTCCCCCTTTCATCCACCTGTACAAGCCAGAAACCTGGAAATCATCCTTTTTCCTACCGTCTCCTCAACTCCTGCATTCCTTCTACTACCAAGTCTTGTGCACTCCCCTCTTCTGTCTGAAATCCGTCTCCTCCCCATCTGTACTGCCACTCTCCTAGTCTGTCTACTCCCCATACTGCGGCCAGAGTAGTTGTTTAAAAATAAATATATGCTGCAGATATATAAAAAAACAAATATATACTGCAGCCAAAGTAATTGTTTCAAAACAAAGATACACTAAAGTTCAGCATGTTTCAGAAGCTTGGAGTGGTTTGGAATGGCCAGAACTTGGGGTGCCTGGGGGCACAGGGGCAGCTGAACAGACTCGAGAGGTAGGCCTCGAACAGCCCCGTATGTTGGGGACAACAGTTTAAATGTGGAAGTTGTGCTTTCGGTGGTGAGGAGCTGTTGAGTTTTAAGCGAAAGGGTGTCATGACATAGTTGACAATTTAGGGAAGTGATGGAGGAGGCCACATGGACACTGACCTGGGGAAAGGACAGACCGTAGTGTGAGGACTCAACCAGGGGAGCGTCGCAGTGTCCAGCTGAGGCACTCAGCCTCCCTTTCGGGAAGGGAGTTTATTGTCCAGCCATCTGGGGGCTACGGAATAAATTCACGCTCCTCAGTCTAGCCCTCAGGCCCTCCTTCCTCCACAGTCGGCCTCCTGCCCTCTTTCCCTTCCTTCCCTTCTGTCGGTTTCTATACACACTTGCCCGCAAACACGTACGCCTACAAACACACATGCAGACAAACAGACCCATGTCTAGCCCCTGGGTGGCCATTCTCATCCACCTCTCCTTTTCAAATACTTCCCCTCCAGGCTGCCCACTCTCTCTATTCATCCTCACAAAGGGATGCATCCCATTTTTTGCACCCCAAATGCCTTCTGTCCTCTACTATTCCAAAACCTGTAGCTTAGCCTAGAGCCTGTCCCAGTCTCTCGCTGCTCTGACCTGGAATAGCAAGTGCCAGTGTGGAGGGATGGGAGAGCCCACCTAGTTACCTACTTGCTGTTCACATAGGAAAATAGAGGCCAAGAGTGATTTAATGATCAGTGATTAAAAGGGCCAGCCTTGGGCATGGGTCGGTTGCACATTTTTAAGCTATAAAATACCCTGGGTCACCTTGAACATTTATCCTGTGTGTTGTTCTAGTTGTTCTGACTTAGTCATGACTAAGTCACGACTGGGCTGGAGAGGCAGTGCATGTAGTGGTTAGGCTCCAGAGTCAAACAAATGTGGTTCCAACCCCAGCCCTGACTCCTACCTGCTTTGTGACTTTGGATAAATTACGTGGCTTCTCTAGGCCTCATTTTCCATACTTGCAAAAATTAGGGTAATAATTATATCAGTGGGACTATTAATGAGAACATTCAGATTAAGTGCTTAGAACAATGCCTGTCCTGTTGTAAGTACCCCAAAAAGTTTCTCTATTAAGAGATTTTAATGACTTGATGTCTCAGTGAAATTAGACATTCCTGAAAGGCAGTACCTGATACAGTTCCTGTAGTGCACATTAACAGAGAATTCCCCTGGTCCTGTGAGATAGACAAGCCACTGCGCCTTTTTTATTGATGAAGAAGCTGGACCGCTGCCAGAGCCAGCAGGTGGCTGGGAGAGGTTGCACGGTAGGTAGCTCCGTCCAGAAGAGGTGCCCCCAGCTGAGGGGTTCCAAGTCGAGTGGCAAGGTAGGGCCGAGTGGGTCTGAGGAGAGTTTCTGTAGAGCTGGCGTCGGGGTTGGTGTGGAGCAAGGAGCGCTGTGCTCTCTTTGGGAGGGGCAGCCCTTAGTTGGCAAGTTCTCCAGTCAGTAACTCATCCTTGGCAAGAGCAGGCTGTGTTTACAGGCTCGGGAAGCCCGTGGTGAGAAGGACACAACCCTTCAAGAGCAACTTCTCTCCTGCCCTTGGAGATTTATTTAGTTTCCGCTGAGGTGTCCGGAGCCAGGCCGAGATCGCTCACATGGGAACTGAGGAGATGTCCTGTGCATTTCCCTGTTCTCTGTTTTTTCCAGCACCAAAAGCCAGTGCATGGAAGGGAACACTGAGACAGGGAGGGGCCCTTCCCATGGGGACCAGACTCATGACACGAGAACACTCGGCTGTTATGTAATCCTAACCTGCTCCTGGGCCAGGCGCCAGGAAGAGTGTCTCTCAGGAGGGTTTTCCCCTTCCCAGCCCCGGACACAGACACGGACCCTTTAGAAGCCTGTGTGTGTGTTTGGCCACAAGGAGGGCAGCCCAGATCTGGCTGTGGTTCACCATGGAGACTGTGTGAGTGCCAGGATGTCTGTGACCATGCCCTTCTGTCTGCTGTTGTGTCCACAGGCTCAGAGAGCAGCTCTGGACACTGGCTGATGCTAAGGAGGGCAGGGCTGTGCACTGTCTGCCTCAGCAGTGGCTTGGGATCCCCGAGTCACACAGACACCGGGGGACTGGAGGCACACAAAGCTCTGAGTTGGTTTTCCTGCTTTTTTTAAAGACGGCTGTTAGAGAGTTCTAGAGGCTGTGCCCCGGGTGTCACCCAGAGGTGTCCACACCGCAGACAAGGCCTGACTTCTGTGGCAGGGAAATCACCCAGATGAGCGGAGGTTTTCCAGCCCACATCCCTTCTTTTTCTTTTCTCTCTTAACCACTTCCTGTTTACATGCTGCCCGTCCTGGGAAGAGTGGGAGAGAGAGGAGGGGGAGATGACGGGCAGACAGAGGGCTGTGGGAAGAGAAGTGTTGGGGGCTGTGAGGGAGGCAGAAGCTGGAGTATATACTTGGATGAGAGAGGGATGCTGCCAGTGGGAGAGGAAGAGACGGGAGTGAGGGACGCAGCCCTCCACTCCTCAGCCTGGAGAGGAAGGGCTGCAAGCTGATCAGTGAAGGAAGCAGCAGTGCATTCCCAAGCTGGATGGAAACTATTTTTGGACCTGCTGTGGAGAGAGATGATTTGTACCCAAAGCATCTGACGTCTGTGGTAACCCTTGTTCCTGGGCTGGGCCAAGATGGGGAGAAGACACCCACTTCTGTTTCTGCCCCGTCCCAGGCTGGCTCGCTCCTTCTTCCAGCCCCAGGGCTCTCACGCAAGTTCTCTGAAGTCACCCCAGGGCCCTCTTGGGTCTCTGCAGACCGGCGTCCAGCTGGGAGCCGAGGGCCACATATGCTCTGCCTCAGATGTCCTGCTCTCCCTGCTGAGGCTGGAACCCCGCCCCCCACACCCCCCTCCTCCAACACACACACAAAACAGGGCCTCCGGCACCATTGGGTGTCAGCCTCCACAGCAAAGCTCTGGGGTCCAGCGAGCGGTCCCACCAAACCCTGAGTGTTCTCTCTTTGGGCTGGATGTGGATTAAGTCACTTTCCGGGAGCTTGTAACTCTGGAAGTCTGTTTTTTTTTTTTCTTTGGCTGTACCATGCAGCTAACCAGATCTTAGTTCCCCAACCAGAGATTGAACCTGGGTCCCGGCGGTGAAAGCGCTGAGTCCTAACCAGTGAGCCTCCAAGGAATTCCCTAACCTTGGAAGTCTTTGATCCAAGCTCCCAGAAAGTGTTTCCTCTCCGAACTCTGAGATCATCTGCTCCAGGCTTCCCTTCCCTCACCCCCCCTCTATTGTGACGGCGACAAGGATGGAGCTAGCTAGCGTTGACTCAGCACTTCTGTCATTTAGTTGCTAAGTTGTGTCTGACACTTTTGTGACCCCCATGGACTTTAGTCCACCAGGCTCCCCTGTCCATGGGATTTCCCAGGCAAGAATACTGGAGTGGGTTTCCATTTCCTTCTCCAGGGATCTTCCCAACCCAGGATAGAACCTGAGTCTCTTGCTTGGCAGGCAGAGTCTTTACCACTGAGCCACCAGGGAAGCCCATATGTCAAACACAAGTGCTTTATACAGGTTAAGTGATTGAACTCATAACAGCAAGCCCACAAGGGAGGCATCATTATTGGCCCTATTTTATTTTTTTAAAGAGTGTTCTAGATTTTATTTAAAGTTACAGTTTACTGAATTTTTATTTTTTGGCCATGCTGCATGGCATAAATGCAGGACCTTAGTTTTCCAACCAAGGATGGAAGCCATTCCCCCTGCAGTGGAAGCACAGAGTTTTAACCACCGGACTGTCAGGGAAGCCCCTATTGGCTCTCTTCTAAAATGAAGAAACTAACATACAGAGGGGTTAAACATCAGTTACTTCTGGCAAATAGCAGAATCAGGAGGCAACCCAGGCTCCCTGATTTCAGAAGCCACGTGTGAGCCGCCGCTCTACCGCCTCGGTTCCTCAATGTTTCCTGTATCCCTGCTCTGTTGCCTATCACCCATGTTCCGTGGTGTGTTTACTCCCCTTCACCCTTTGCCTCATGCAGGAATGTCCACCCCTCCTTTTCCTGAGGACAGGGGGCCTGGCTGTCTCCTATCTGAGTCAGTCACCCCTCGCCTGGCAGATCCTTGCTTTCCACTCCCTTGAACTCCCCCCCTTTGAAGTTGTGTCCTTCCACGGAACAGTCCCATACTTTTTCTCATCCCTGTCTTCTGATCACCCCGGAACAGTGCTGTGACCACTGTCCAGAGCACTGATCCTTGCTTGCTCCGCTCCAAGGGCAGTCCTGTGTCAGCTGCTGCACTATAGGGCTTGATTTGCAGTAACATCAGTATTTCTGAAGACACTCCCATGAGGAAGGCATTGTTCTCATGGACAGATAAGGACGTGATCATCAGTCAGGTTTAGAGATTTGCCCAAGGTGACATAGCCAGTGGTGCAGGATACACTTGAACATGGTTCACACACTTGAACAAGTATGCACAGCCCCAGCCCTTCACGCAGCTGATCAGGGTTATCCTGAGCTCCTCCGGCCACAGCCCTCACCCCAAGCCGTTCAGTCTCCCTTCACCACTCCCCACCACTTCCTCCCCACCTCAGTCTCTTTCTGCTGTGATCTCTTTAGAGTTTGTTCTTCCCTTGATCCCTCCACTTGCCACCAGATTTTCTCTTTTCTGTATCTTTCTCTTTAATCAGAAGGATGCTTAAATATCCCCTCTTTAAAATCCCCAGCCTCCTTGCTCCCCATCTCTTCCTTTCCCTGAACAACCAGATTCCTTGTGGGAGCTGCCATGCTGTTTGTGGCCACTGCCTCACCACTTTGTCACTGGATTCCACCCTCACATACCACTGCACTATAGAATTTGCCCTTGTTGGCCTCTGCAGAGCACTGGTTCTGGCTGGGGCTTCCTCACAGGCCCCCCATCCCTCCTCTCCAGCAGCTCCTTCCTGCCCGCTTCCACGGCACCCCTGCCTCTGAATAGCCCGTATTCTACTTTATCAAGGGAGGCAGGGGGCTGCATCTTGGCCCGTGGCCCACACAAGCACCGTTTTGCTGATGGAAAGCTGTTGAATTCTGTAGAGCTGAAATTCTGTATAAATAGACACATTTACAACTTCCTGTCCATTTAACTATCAATCATTCCAACAAAGGTACTAATAATAACTTGCACATGTAGCAATTCACAGCTTACAAAGTGCTTTCACATGCCCTTCAGTATCCCTATCTGTATGTAATGAAAAAATTTTTTACGTCTGCAGAGTATTAAACAGGCATCATGAAATTCAGCACACTCTGCCAAGGTGCTGGGGAAGCATTATAAATGAGCTCTGTTATGATAAGGACTCCTTGCTTCGGCCCTCTGGGTGTTCCCGTTCCCCGTGCAGCTCTCCTGGTAATAGATGGGTTATTGAGCCTGGGGATGGGACCCAAGTGGCCCTTGTCATTTTAATAACACATGGTCCTCCTAGGGCATTAGGAGAGGCCAAGGGCTGACCAGAGGATGTGGAAATCTGCCTGTGTGGGTCGAGGGAAAGGCAGGTTGAGGCCCAACTGCAGGGTCTGAGATGTTTGGGTTAGCATACATTGTGACCAGATTTACATGCTTTGTGACACTCTGTACAGGTCACGCTTTCTGGAGGAGACGTGGAAGCTTTAGGCTGAGATGGCGCGTGGCTGTGCCTTGTTGCCAGCTCCTCTGGTTGGGAGACCGTCCTTGGAGGACGGTGTTGAGGGTGATTCTGAGGCTAATCCCAGGCTCCCTGGCAGAGACTCCCCTGATTAGACGGTAGGATCTGCCGTGGGAGTGAAGGAGGGCAAAGTGCATGCGCCCCTCTCTGCTGGAGCTTCTTTACACTGTCTTGGGAGGCAATGGACCACCTGACGGACAAACTGGGGCCATCTAGGGAGTCCCTGAGGACAGCCCTTAGGCGGATTCAGCCATTCCACCAAGTGTGGCTTCTCTCTAGTGTGACTTGCTGGGACTTTGTATTGGAACTGGCAACTGTTAGAAGCCAAAAAGCCCCATGGATGAGGACTTTCCAGGGTCCTGTGGCCTCTGTGCCTCCCACCTGCTGCCCCCACTAATGGCACAGCTCTTGTGTCCTCACTCACAGGCTCTTTGCACAGCGTTTCCTTCTCTCCATGTCCTCGCTGCTCAGGTGCTGGGGGCGTGGCTTCCAGGGATGGCTTACGTCTCTGGCCATGAGTCCTGCCCCTCACCACGGAGCCACAGTGGTGACCACCGACTCCTAGTATCTCCTGCCTGTGACTCCTAACTCTGCTCACACCCCAGATCCAGGACACATTCAACTGCTTTGACCTTGGGCTGGGTTTTGGAGCTCTTGGGTTCTCATGGGTCATATGTGCCCGAGGCAGCTGGGTTTACTTGCCAGTCAACAATCATGGGGGAAAGTACGAGCAGTTGGCAACTTTGCTATCTTCTCATTGAGCAGATCTTTTCACGTGAGATGCTCAGTCACAATGGGGAGCAAGTTCTTCTTTCAACACACACATACCCACACTTCACCACAAAAAATAATAAACTACCTCTTCTCCAAACCACTGACAGTTTGGAATAGTTGTCAGGTTACATCTGGTTCATTGTACATTGCTGCCAAATACAGAGTAAGAGGGAAAACAACACTCATCCAGGTCAAACAAGCAGTCTCTCTGGCCTGAGTAGTGTCTTTGCTGCATGTAAATATGGCACCAGCCATGCCTCTTCTGATATTTTTGCTTTATGAGATGCTGCTATGTACAAGCCATTGGAGAGGCCAGAGCTAATGAAAAACCTACCCCTGAAGTGCACTCACTTTGAGATGCGTTTAAAAATGATGGATGGAAGGAGGGAGGGATGTGTGATGGAGCAGGTAACACGCTGGCGGTGGGAGAGCTGGTAAACAGGCGGATGTTCACACCACAGTCTTTTCATCTTGGCTGCAGGTTTGGAATTTTCATAATAAAATGTTGGGGGGGGGGCAGAAATTACCCTGACAGTGAACCATTTTAATTTAAAACAGGCTCCTGACCAATGTGGTCCCGAGGTCGAGAGTGAGGGAGCTAGCTATGTGGATTGGATCCATTTCATTTGGGAAGACTTCCCTGTGGAGGGTGATTTCCTGCCTGCCATGGCTGTTCGAGGACTGGAGGAGAGGAGGGGTGTGCAGGCCTCCCTCCCTGGAGTGGCTGTGTGCTCTGCTCCCCCCCTAACCGTAACCCTTGAGCCAGGGATGCTGCTCTCTCCTGTGGCCCACAGACCGCACGCCAGCTTCCAGGCAGTTAAACTGCATTCCGCAGCCTCCTCCTGGCTGGGCCTGGCTTTCCTCACCTCTCCCAGAGGGCTGCCATATGCCTCCACGCTGCCTGTGAAGTGTGTGTGTGTGGGGGGGCTGTTGCCCAGTGCAGTGTCTGCCGGGGCTCTGCGTCCCTGGGCTGTGGTCCATGTGTGGGGGGTTTGGTGGGGGAGGCTTGTTGGCTCCAGATGGCCACCCTTGCGTCCCGCAGGTCCCAGGCACTACAGTGAGGACTGGGCAGAGAGGGGGACAAGAAGGAAGTAGGGGTGAAGCAGCGCTCTGAAGTTAGGTCCTGACCTGAACTGTGGATCACACTCGCTGGGGGCCCTCACAGAAGGTGCTGAGACCCAACTACCAGGACAGCTGACTCAGGGGTGGGAGTAGAATGCAAGCCCTCCCCCGACATCTGACGCCATCCCCTGTCTGTCTGGTCTCCTGCTAGTGTGTCTGTGGGTTCTCAGTAAATACAAATTCTTGGTCCTTTTGGTATCAGTCTTAGAAGAATGGCATGAGAAAGGAAAGTATGCTACAATAGTAGTGTAAGGAAGACTTTTTAAAAAACTGCCATTTGTAGCACTGCTTTCCGCTGTATTAGCACAGAGAACAGGAGATCCATGAACAGTCAGGCCCCCTGGAAGTTTGCACTCCCCATGCGCCTCACTGCCCAACAGGTGCACGCATGTGCCTGGCGCACACACAGTCCTCTGAGCCCAGCAGCCCCCCTTCCCTTGATGCCTGCAGAGCTTGGAGGGGATGCCCGACCCCTCTTCCCTTGGAGGCTGTGGAGCGAACGGGTCCCTCCTGCACGGGGGAGCCGGGGGACCCTCAGCTGGTTCTCCTCGTGATTAGGGCCTACTCTGTCTCCTGAGAGGCTGCAGGTCCTCAAGGTCAGACTGTGGGTCCTTGAGCCATGCTCCGGGTTTGGGTCCTGGCGCTGTGGCCACCCTCAAGCTGCTCCGTCCTTCCGTGTGTCGTTTTCATCACTTGTGAGCAGGAGATAGTTGTAAGAGTTCCGTGAGCCCACGCTGTAAAGCCTGACACATTCATAGTGAGTTCAGTGTTAGCTGCTGGCGCCCTTGGCCCCTGCTCCTGAATCGTCCCGCTCTGGCCACAGCTCCGGAGTGAGCATCCCACTGAGACTCGGGACAGCGCCTGTGTGCATTTCCGTTGCGGCTGTGGCAGGTTACCACAAATCGGTGACTGAAGACGACTCCAGTGTGTCCTCTTACAGCTCTGGAGGTCAGAGTCTGCCATGGTTCTCCCTGACTACAGTGTCGGTACCAGGAGGGCCACAGTCCCTGCAAGGCTCCAGGAGGGTCCTTCCCTCACCTTTCCCATCTTACAGAGCTGTGCTCCTTGCGCTCCTGGCTCCTTGAGGCTGCTGCCTCTCTTCAGAGCTGGCAGCACAGCATCTTGCTTCTCTTGGCCGTGGCCACCACCTTCTGCAGTCAGATCTCCCTTTGCCTTACTCCTACACGGAACCCTTGTGATGGCACTTAGGGTCCCAGGATAATCTGGGAGAATCTCCCCTGTCTCAAAATCCTTCACTTTACCACGTTGCAAAGTCTCCTTTGCTATAGGGGGTCACATCCACAAGCCCTGGGGCTGTTAGTCACATAACCGGGGAGACAGGAAGAAGTCCTCTGGGGTCCTGGGTCCAGGGCACAACTTGGCCAAGTTCTGGACAAACTTGGAGCAGCATCCAGCCCCGGCAGATGACATGCACCGCCTGGGCGCCTGGGTGTCACCTCGTGGTGGCACCAGGCCCTCTTTGTCTGCCCGGTCAGAGTCTGAGGGCACAGTCTGTGTCTCATTGTTACATCCCCAGGGCCCAGCACGTGGCAGGCACCAGCTTGGTTGTGTGTTCGTGCAAGCAGGCTGGCACTGATGTGTGGTGTGTGTCCTTCTAGGCCATGGCGAGTGTCACTGCGGAGAATGCAAGTGCCATGCAGGTTATATTGGGGACAACTGTAACTGCTCGACAGACATCAGCACATGCCAGGCCAGGGATGGCCACATCTGCAGCGACCGTGGGCACTGCGTCTGCGGGCAGTGCCAGTGCACAGAGCCAGGGGCCTTTGGGGAGACATGTGAGAAGTGCCCAACCTGCCCCGATGCCTGCAGCACAAAGAGGTAAAGCCCCCATCCCAGCTTCTCCCCCAGACCATCCTGCCATCTGGCCAGTCAGCCTCCAGGGCCGCCAGGCTCTCACTGCCCATCTCCCACACCTTGCCCATGCAACCTTGTAGGGGAATGAAACTCTTACTCGCATGAACTAGAATAGGGCCTTTGAAGCTCTGGTTCCATGGAGATTTTGTAAAAACAAAACAAAAGCAAAACAGAACAACAAAAAGCAAGACTGTTATTCAAGTTTAGAAATTACCAGATTACTAGGTTAAATGAAATTGAATTGATTTTGGTACCAAAATAGCATCTTCTTGAGCCCTTACTCTGTCACTGAGTATTTCAAAAGGACATTCAGCATGCATGTTTTTTCCAAATGAATTTAACCCTCCCCATTAACATCTCCCAGTGTTTCACAGGCCACCTTCCCTGTATAGAAAATACTGCTTTAAACAAAACATCATCAGAAGGTAGATTGGACAGGAGGGCATCCGACCTAGATAAGGCATGCCAGGAACAAACTGCAGTGGCTTTTGAATTTTCTGCTCCATTTGCACAGATAATGGAGCGGGTCTCCGTGTTGCTGCTGAATGCAGAGATTGTCCAGATACAGGCTCCAGGCCTCCACTGACCCAGCCACAGGGTCGCGTTCCCCAGTTGACCTCGCAGCTCTGCCTCCACATTCTGACAGAGCACAAATGAGAGGGAATGAAGGAGAGCAGGGAGTTACTGCGTCGGGAGAGCAAGAGTGACAGCTTGCCTTGCTTTTGCTAGAGAAGCAGCTGTGCCATCGTCGTCCTTGTGCTGAGGGGCCAGGAGGGAGGGGCACAGATAATCAGAAACAAGTAATAATACAGACGTTGTTTCCTTTTGGCTGGGAAATGCAACTGTGCAATTTTTTTTGGCAGATATCCCTTCCAAATGCCTGGCCCAGGCTCCTAATGAGAGGAGGTCATGCTCCCCGAGTGGCTGGGGCTGCCGGTCAGTCTGAACTCAGAAACGTTCTGGGTGGCAGAGCCCCTGTCTGGACGTTTGCCACAAATAATCCAGGCGTGGGTAATTGAAAGCTGGCCGCAGATGGAGAGACAAGATAGACAGGGCCAGATTTTATTTTGTGTAATTAGAGGGAAGCCAGGCAGAGTAAGGGAAAAGAAACACAGATCCACTGTAGACCTGCTAAGAGCGGAGAAACAGCAGAAATGCAAATGGAAACGTCCCAGGGGAGGAGGTTAGGACCCTGGGTCTGGAGCCCAAATAGCTGTGGCCATCTGAGCCTGGACTCTCAGCCATTATCAACATGTAATGCCTGAGGGAGGCACCCTCCCCCCAGCTCCCACCAGCAAAGCCCTTTGGAGTCTGTGCTCCCAGACCTTGGGGCATGTGAGGCTGTTGGGAGGTGGGGATGAAGCTGGGACAATACGTGTGGAACAATAAAAGCTGATAAGACCTGTTTCTTTGCCTTCCTCTGGAGCAGCAAGGCAATAAAGGGTCGGCTTAGGTCAGTTAAAAGGCCGCTTGGGAAGACAGCCTTAGCTTTAAATGTTTAAAGCATTCATTTCCAAGAAGACATGGATTTTTTTTTTTCATCCATTAAACAACACCAAAGGAGCAAGGAGAGCAAAGAGATGCCATCAAGGAACCTCACTATTCCTTCTTACTTGTCTCTGGGCCACACTGACACTGCCTCTTTCACAGCCTACTTGTAACTTTAAAAAAACAACAACAACAAAAAAATGAAGTCCTTTTGATAGTGCCTCATTTCAGGCTGTTTTTCTACTCACCGCTTTGCTGAGAACCACCAGATTTCCAATGCCTTATGTCCTTTTTCTTCCCCTCTGGTACTTCAGAGCAGGCAATCTCCACTTTCTAGAACTAACCAAACACACCCTTCACCTTGGGTGAGTTCATATTCAGCCTCAGCTGATTTCAATTAACAGACTCCCTGAGCAGAGTCTGTCTCAGCAGCTTGTTTGTTTAAAGGCCAGACTTATGTTAATACGTGACTATAATAAATCACAAGTTTCAACCCAGTGCGAGGAGCACGTGGGTTAAACTGATTTGCCAGTGTGGATGATGAGGGAATGTTCCCTGGAAGCAGGCCTGTCCTTTCCTGACTGCAGGGCCTGCAGGTGGAGGCCTCCGTGGTGAATCCTAGTGGAGACCGGAACCAGACACCTTTCTTTGCAGTGTGTTGTGGGGAGGGGGGAGGGCAGCGGCATTAGTGTGAAGGACCAGAGGAGGAGCCACCCCTTCCTGGTGCCCAGCCAAGTCTCAGTACCCGCCCACTGGGCTCTGGCCTCAGGGGAAATGCAGCAATTCTGACTTGTTTAACTCCAGAATGTTTCCATGAAGTCATTCCGGGAGAGAGGAATTTGGTGGCCCATCCTGGAATGGTTGAATTCTTCAAACTATTAGAACCCTAGTAAGAAAGTCTTATCTGCTTTCTCTCCATGATCTACTCACTCGCGCAGTCCTCCTCAATGTTCAGAAAGCAGAGGAAGGACTTGGGAAGGGACTTGACGGAGTGGCGGGGGTCCTGGGTGCTGAGCCCTGCTGCCTTTGAGTCCGCATTTCCCTCACCTGTAAAATAGAGCCGCATTTCCCTCGCCTGTAAAATAGAGCGACTTAATGAAACGCTCCCAGCTCCCTTCAGGCCTGGCATCTACTGCACAGGTTTTGTCCTGGAAATGTACTAACTGGTTCCTCCATCCCAAGGAATTTAAAAATGAAAATGAGAAACCTAATGCATGGCAGTTATATTTCCTGCCATATTTTTCCCAGACAGCCTTCCGGACACACAGCCCTGTTGGTCCCCATAGGCCGGTGGGGTATGGACTGCTGTCCCCTGTGTCACTGAGGCTCTGTAAGCTTCCCCTCACCCCTGCCACACTCTGGTGCCAGGACACAGCTGCAAGGAGGCAGTGGCCCGCCCCACATGCTTAACTCCAGAGTCCTCACCCCATTTCCTGGAGAAGCCCCTGTTTGGGGGATCTCTTTGCTCCCTGCAGGTCACCGAGCACCATCAGCTGCAAGTGGACAGTCAGCTGGCAGTTTTGTTGCAACCCACTTCTCCCTGGAGTTGAGTTCTGGCCACCCCATTTATGCACCTCCCCACAGTCCCCCAGAGGGGTTAGGGACCCTCTCTCCCCTCCACAACAATCTCAATGAACCATTAGAGCTTGGCTCCCATGCCACGTGGGCTCTGTCTGGGAGGGAGAAGGGGGAAGGGCCGAGTCTCCAGGACAGTGGTCCTCAGCCCTCACCTTTTTGCTCAATCCCTGAAAGATCAGGCTCCATCCCTAGAGATCCAGATTCTGTGGGTGTGGCTGGGCCCCGGCAGTGATGTCCTAAAAGCCCACCCAGAGAGGTTAATGTGCAGGAGGGCTGAGAGCCCTGCCTGCGTGATGGTCTCCTGGTGGGGATCTTGGGAGTTGGGCCACGGGGGTGTGAGAACCCCTCCTCAAGGCCAGGAATATTTTTTTTTTTTAATCATCAGAAGCTCCCTGTGTTGGGCAGACTCCTCAGGGAGGCATTTGACGCAGCGGAGTGCAGGTGGATGTGGCTCCTGGTGTCAGAATTTGAAAGGCCTCCAGCCTGCAACTTGACATGGGGACCAGACACATCTCTAAACTCACCTAGGCTCCTCCAAGGACCTTCAGGCTTCCCTGCATGAGGGCAACGGGGGGGACAGTAGGGCTAAGCAACTGAAGATGGCAGAAGTTAAAGCTTCAGGGGCCTAAAGGAGGGCTGGGATCTGTACTCTTGGGGCATGTACTCGGTTACATGTGTGGAGCTGATCCACAGCATTTAACACCCACATTTATCGCCTCTCTTCCAAAGAGACTGTGTCGAGTGCTTGCTGCTTCACTCAGGGAGCTCAGCTGACAACCAGACCTGCCAAAACCTGTGCAAGGACGAGGTGATCACACGGGTGGACACCATCGGTGAGTATGCCGAGTGGCCTGGGCAGCCGGCCCCTTTTGGATCCTGGCAGTAGATGTAGAGACGTAGAGACTCTATCCTGTGGGGGTCTTCAGGGCTGCCTGGCAGACAGGACGCTAGTTTTAGCCTTGAGTTAGGAAGTAGCCTCAGGTCCTTGGCCAGTCCTTGCTGGCTCCCCAAGAGGACTTGGGGTACCTGGGCTAGGGCACAGGTTCCAGGCTCTCCCTGTTCATCGGTGTCTATCCTGTCCCTGGGCCCAGTCCCTTCCTAGACACATCTTCTCCCAGGCTTCCTGAGAAGTTGGTGTATTAGTTAGAATAAGTACTGTTAGCTGCCACAACAAACAGGCCCCACACCTCAGTGACTTAACAAAACAGAAGTTGGTTTGTCACTCACTGAAAGTGAAGATGTTCCTGGTTGACAAAGCCTCCATTGGTCCTTCATGAGCCCAGATACCCTCTCAGTTTTGGTTCTACCCTCCCCCATGCCCTCAGAAGCCTCTCCATTGAGTCTACAAATGGGGAGGACAGAGGGAAGGATTGGATGGGAGGTTTACATGGGCTGGACCTGGAAGGGTACATGTAACTTCCCCCCAGAATTCAGTCACCCGGCCACATTTACTGCAGGAATGGTGGGAAATGCCATCCAGGTGCGCCCAGGAAGCTGGGAAACCACGTTTGGTGACCAGCTAGCCAGTCTCTGCCCCATTTAGCCTCAGCCCAGCACAGCTCTCTTGATGCTGCTGGCATCAGACAAGGCAGAGCTTGCATTCTGTCCAGGTGAACCCAGGATAGAATTCCTGCAGGTCTCTCTGCTCCCTGTTCCTGCCTCCCTGGTCTTGATTGATGCTCTGGCCAAATCATGGCAACCAAGTCATGAATGCCATCAGCGCATAGTCACTGAGCACCTACTGTGTGCCAGGGCTTGTACTGCACCTGGGAGCCAATGGGGAGCCCCCCACCCACCCAGTCTGGCCTCTCATGCCAGTTTTCCTGCCCTGCTTCTGTCTTGTGACTTGAGACCTGGCTCACAGCAAGTTCTGCCTGCAGACCTGGGCCATTGCCTCATGACTGGACACCCACAGAAAGACAGGGCAATGCCTCTCCTGACCCACTGACTACTCCGTCACTCTGGAGCAAATGTTGCTGTTCATGCACAGCTGTGACCTGAATCAGCTGCTTCACAGAGAAAGTTTCTGTTCGAATTCAGCAGTTATCCTTCCTTCCTTCCCCCAGGCTTTCACACACACACACACACACACACACACACACACACATGCTCACACTCAGCCAGACTGGGCTTACGGTTAGGGTTTGAGAGGAAAAGCCCAGTTTCTATTCAAATTCAGCAGTTATCCTTCCTTCCTTCCTTCCCCCAGGCTTTCACACACACACACACACACACACACACACACACTTGCTCACACTCAGCCAGACTGGGCTTACGGTTGGGGTTTGAGAGGAAAAGCCCAGTTTCTATTCAAATTCAGCAGTTATCTTTCCTTCCTTCCTTCCCCCAGGCTTTCACACACACACACACACACACACACACTTGCTCACACTCAGCCAGACTGGGCTTACGGTTGGGGTTTGAGAGGAAAAGCCCAGGCCTCTGCATCTGATAACCACTCAAAACTGTCTGGTCCCAGGTAGAGCCTCCTTTGAGCCACAGGCTTACAGAGGGTGGAGCTGGAAGGCGTTCCATGTCACAACATAACCTGCAGTTGTTACTCAGGACCCATGGGTCATTCTCTTATCACCCGCCTCCCTCTTACTTCACACTCTTTCTGGCTTCCTTCCCCCCTAGAAATCAGTCTAACCCCCACCCAGGGAAGCCTTGGACTGTGGATAATGCCTCGGGGGTGGGGGCTGGAGGGGGTGGGGACGGTGGCACCTTCACCTCAGGTGACAGCCATGTGGGGACAGCAGGTGTGAGGCAGTGTGAGGAAAGGAGCTTCTTCGCACGGGGAGCAAGGCAAGCAGTGTGCACCATGCTGGGGGCTGGGAGTCTCTCTCTCGCCTCGTGGCCTCGTGGCACGCTTGTTTCACATCTCAGGACGGCACTGCCAGCTCTCGGCCTCTGTGGCTGGCTCTCGGCAGGGGGCTCGAGCGCAAGCTCTCACTCAGGCCTCTGCGGGCAGCCGGACAGCCGCTTCTTTCTCCAGTTCCATTGTCCTGCCCACCTGGCCACAGTGCGTCCTTTCCTCCCACATCCCCACAGTGAGTGTTACAGAGGTTCCCTCACGTGGAGGGGAGTTGGCATCCCTGGGGCAGTTTAACTCAGTGCTGGGCCTGCATTCTTGATATGAGAGTCTCCCAGTCGGCCCCTCTGCACCCCTTTTCTTTGGGGGCAGGATTTGGCTCTTCACCCATCCCTTGGTGGCTCCGAGTTACTCAGAGAGATACTCAAGACATCTCTGCTTGGTTTTCTTCCAGTGAAAGATGACCAGGAGGCTGTGCTTTGTTTCTACAAAACCGCCAAGGATTGTGTGATGATGTTCACCTACTCAGAGCTCCCCAGTGGGAAGTCCAACCTCACGGTCCTCAGGGAGCCAGGTGGGTGAGGCCTGGCCCCGTCTGCTCCCCCGGGCCACTTGGTTTCTGACTTATCACCCATCCTCTTCTCGCCATCCTTTCCAAACTCCAGAGAGGGGAGGGACACAGTTCCCTGTGAAGATCAGGATCTAAGGCCTCCTCTACCTGACTGCTGTAGTTCAGAAGAAAAATGATTGTTCATCTGGGGACCATCGCTGGGGCGGAGCTGGGGGGCTGTGACTGGAGGGAATGGGAGTTATAGGAGGATAGGGCCCTGCCCTGGGGGAGTGTCTCATCTCAAAGGAAGGGGTACAGGGGTGACAGTAAGCACAAAACACACTTAACCTACATGGCTAATGGCAGTGTGAATGTGCAAGGCAGGGCCGGACCATCAGGGCTAGGCATCAGGGAGCTCTGGGTACATGCATGGCCCTGGCTGGGCTGCCGCTTCCTGGAGTGGAGTCCAGGAAGGGTAGAGTGCTGGGTTAACATTCCCACAAGTGCTGTGCCCAGCCGCTGAGGACAGCACGCTCTGACCCAACATGGACATTTCTGCCTCCTGCTCTGGGCCCAGGGACCAGTTCCTTTTCCTTGGGATAATTAGGGTTTCTGGTATGACCCCTTTTATTCTTTGGAGGAGGTTGGAGCGGGGGTGAGGGTGCAGGAAAAGATCTGCTCTCTTGAGTTCGCAGCATTGCAAACTGCTTCCACATGAGGCCAGACCACATAACATGCCTTCCCGAGGCAGAGGCAGAGGGAAGGGTTGTGGTCTCAGCCCAGGATGCACGCCTGAAGAATGAGGCTTTGTTTCCAAGCGCTGTCTTTGTGGTTCTTTGAAAATAAGCACATTTGCTCCAAAGGCTGCACACTAAGGGCTTACAAATGTTGGCTGGCCCCCAGCCCAGCCCTTGTGGAACGGCTTCGTGAAACCTCCTGCCGCCTGGTCTACTCCCGAAACCATTTACGTGAAAGTTGAGACGTGGTCCAGCATCCTGTGTGGGAGGTGGGGCCGGGCTGGAGCGTGGGTGCTTCGAGTTGGGGGTTGCAGCTGTGCGGAGGGTGTGTGGGAAAAAAGTGGAGCAGCCTCCAAGTTCTCCTGGACTTTGCCCTCGATTTGCTGTGTGGCCTTGGGACAATCACCAGCCTTCTTTGAATCTTTTACTTCATGTGCATTGGAGAAACCCGCCTGCCACCCACACCTCCCAGAAGCCATGTGAGGGTCTTATGAAGCACAGGAGGACCTCTGGGGAGAGCTGGTGGGCCTGAGGTTGGAGGGGGGGCATGGTGATGCCGGCGGCTTGCTCACCGTGCCCTGGTCCTCTATCCAGAGTGTGGGACCGCCCCCAGTGCCATGACCATCCTCCTGGCTGTGGTCGGCAGCATCCTCCTGACTGGGTTTGCACTTCTGGTCATCTGGAAGCTGCTCGTCACCATCCACGACCGGAGAGAGTTCGCCAAGTTCCAGAGTGAGCGATCCAGGGCCCGCTACGAAATGGTACGCCAGTGGGAAGCTGGAAGTGGGAAACATGTCAAGCTTAGGGGTCCAATTGAGTTCAGGCAAAGGCCCCTCACACCAGAGGGCTCCTGGGAGCATTCAGAACAAAGAAGTGAAGCCTGAGGGGTGGTGGGTACCCAGTTCTGAACACCCTGCACAGAGCCCCACACCACGTCCAGGTCAGGAGACTCATGAGCAGAGGTGCTGGGCACAGCCTGAGCAGGGGGAGTCTGGACGGTCTGGACACAGCCCAGGAGGGGACCCCCTTACCCACAGTCTATTGCAATGTCTGTGTGTGCCTTGCTTCCCCAAGCAGACTGCATGTTACCCAAGGACAGAGCACAGTGAGTGCCCCCTGAAGTCCTAGTTAGTTTCTGTTAAAACTGGAAGGGACTTTAGAGACCATCTGATGGACAAGGTCCCTCATTTCAGAGACGGAGAGAGAAAGTTCAGGGGAGGGCGGGGCCCTTCCAGGCCAGTGGGTTGGAGGAGCAAGTCTTGCAGCACAGGGCAGGCACCTCCACCTGCACGCTGAGCCCGCTGCCCTCCTGGTGACTGACCCTGGAAGGGCCTCCAACCCTGTGTGTTCGAATGAGTGAATGAACTAACACGTGTCCTTTTACCCTCCGTGTTCTCTAGGCTTCAAACCCTCTGTACAGAAAGCCCATCTCCACACACACTGTGGATTTCACCTTCAACAAGTTCAACAAATCCTACAATGGCACAGTGGACTGACAGCTCCTTCCCCTCAGAGGGCTGGAGGGGGCAAGCTGTCAAGCCAGAGACTGACACGCTCTGGACAGCTGCTCGGCTTGATCGCTGCTCCCTGCTCCACCGAGCGCAGAGACCTTCCGGCAAGCCCGGGCAGGGAGCCTGTGCAGGAAGGCGCCCGGCTGTGCCGGCTGGCCACCCCTCCAAGCCTGGCCGCGGTACTCTCGGCTCTCCTCAGCACGTCCAGCTTGTCGTCTCAATGAACTACTGAGACGCGGGCCGCGTCCTCCTTCCGGGAGGGCTGGGCCTCAGATCTGGCCCCACGAGAGGGCTCTTGGGAGTGTCAAGAGTGTGTAAAATCCACAGTCTGGCTTTGCTCATGTTGATCATGTTTGTATGAAATAAAATGATCGTGCATTTATGTATAGTTCTGATTCCCGAGAATTACCTGCCTGTTGTCTCTGCCTCGCACGTGGGTGTTGGTGAAGGGATCGAGACGCCTGTTGGAGGCATGTAGTTTGCAGAGGTCAGCTTTCTTCTGTCCACGTTCATCTAGTACTTTTGTAATGAAAAGGAAAGAGATTGTTTGGGATTGAAAGTAAAGATTAAAACCAAAAGATTTTGTGTCTGACACTCTTCATGACATGCACTTACCTTTCTGAAGTCCCCAGCAGGGACACCACACAAGCCAGTCCAATACTCCAGACCAGGGCTCGTCACACAGAGCTCCATGCAGTACTCAGGGGGCATTTGGCAGGGGCAGGGAGGCACTCCAGGGAGGGCTGAGCAGATGTCTTTGGACACTCCCAGCTTTTACTTAGGTTTGAAACTGTGACGATCACCCCTTTGGCTTCTTTCCCATGTCCCAGGTGTTAGGCTGAGAATTGTGCAGGTGAAGAAGGGTCAAGATGTGGCTTCCACATAAAGTGACTTCTTGCACATTATAACAAGTTTCCTGTCAGCTGTCCTTCCTGCAGGGCCCTTTAAGGCCTCTCTCTATCCATATCTGAGTCAAATCTGATCCTATCCCCTGTTTATAGACAAGGAAAATCACTGGAGGAAGGGATGGGGCTTTCCTAGGTGTCATTAAGTATAACTAAGGACAAGCTGGTACAAAGAGCAGGCCTCACAAGCAAAGGTACCTGCTCCTTTTTGCAACATCTCTTTCACTAATCACTTAGCTGCTGCTGGCATCACTTCAAGGCTATTGGGCTTTCATTCCAGATTCATCTGTTCTCAGCCTTGGACCAAATTCCCTTTACTTCATTTCGGCAAACGCTAAGACAAATGTCTATTAATAAACAGCCATATTTATTACCTGGGGCAAATATGAACAGATCCGTGTTTCCTTTGTCCTGTGTAATTAGGATGAAACAGAGACCTTGCGGCTTGGTGAAACTGCCTTAAATCCTTTTTGGAATAAAGCCAAATGTAGGTAAATAGACACAGGGTGGTCTTGTGACTTTTCGAAACTGAGAAAAATATGATTTCAGAAGAAACGTTGGATTTCTCTTTTGATTGTGGGTTTCCTGACGACACGGTTAACTTGTTCAAAGTCTGATTTTCTACCAGGTGGCTCTGTAAGGGCACAGCATTCTTGAGCCAGGGACAGAAAGGATGACTTGCTCCAGGCTTCCACCTGATGTGGAAGTTCGGGCTATTTCCTCGGTGACACCAGATGGCTGTTGCTCACAGTGCCCTGCTGCCCCCTGCTGGAGGCTCTGGGGACAGCTGTTCAGAGACCTGACGAGATTCTGACCCAGTGTGTGATTCCCTTCCTTTTTTTGGTGATTTGGCCAGGTCCTCACTGCCTCCTGTTAACGCAGATAATGGAGCAGGAGCTGAGGGTGCTCTGGACCTTTGCTCTGCCAAGCTCTCTCAAACCGAGGGCCCATTGTTTCTGGGCTGTGGAAGCACTCAGGTGAGAGTGAGCTGCAAAAGGACCTGCCGCTGTGTGGCCACTGGAGGAGCACATGCCTGGTGGCCTCTGGAAATCTCTTTACTGTTATCTGTTTGGACAGGTAATTAGTAACGTGTTTGTTGGAAAGGAAGAGTGGAGGTGGCTATTTACCTTTGTAATCAATCTTTGTTGACTTAATACAGATTTCCAAATGGTACTTTATTCATTTTTAACAGGTTTTCTAATTGCAAAAGCGGCACATGGGAAAAATGAAAAAGAGATCAGAAGGAAAGTAAAAATCTTTTACCATCACAGCACACAGAGGCAACAACTCTTATCCTTTTTGTGGACGACGTCTCAGTCTTTTCTCCCGTGCGTGTATGTGTCATTTTAACCAAATCTGAATTATGCTGTCACTTTTCAAGAGGACTGCGGATTCTCATTCCACTTGGTTGACTAGTACTTAATCAAATTAAAGTAACTAACAGCTGCCTCTTCTGAGGTGATATTTTTTTAAACTTGCTTAATCAGGTTCAAAGCTGGCGGTGATCATTGTGAAACTCGTGGGATGAATTTCAGGTAACAGCAAACAGATGGGGAGATTAGAGGGGCGGAGAGATGGCCCGTTTTCTGTTCACGTGACATCTCTTAATTGAATAGCTCCTCCCTCTCTGGAGGGCTCTCGTCGTGTGGGGCTCCTGTTGCTTCTCAGAAGGGCAGCCTGGCGAGCTCAGCTTCCACGGGCCTTTGTGACTGGCTGGGATGGGGCAGTGGAGTGGAGGACACTCAGGAGGAGGTAAGAGCCTCTGCAGCATCCTTGTGGACGTGTGGGGCCTGTGTGAGGCTTGGTGAGGTCTCTCCTGAGCTGACTTCTGTTTGCACCCAGCTCAGGGGCTCCAGGCTTCCCAGGAAGGACGTAGTTCCATTCTGATCCTCAGAGAAGGATGTAAGTGAAGGCAGGACAATGAGGGAGACAGTTGAGCAGGTGGTGGTGCTGAGAAGGGAGAACTCGTCTTTCTCAGCCCCCAGGGCTCCTCCCGCTGACCTTGTGGCTTTAGGGATGGTCACTGCCCAGCCGGCCCCAGCTGACAGCGCCGCCTCCAGGGCAGGCTGGTGATGTGTCAGTGAGACAGAGGGTCTTCGCATCCAGTTTGTGTCTCTGGAGTTCAGTGCCGGGACATTCGGAGCCTCCTTTTGTCATACCATGGGAATGTATAATCTAGCTTCGGTGTCTGGAATTTTTGCTTTTGGTTGTAATCGGTATCTTGAGCATCAAGAGGCTGGGAACTAAATGCCAGGAAGTGGAACCTACCTCCAGTTCTTACTGAAATCCCCGTCTTCTCCAATGAACCCCACCCCCTCCACGACCCCCTCAATCCTTGCCTGTCTCCCCTCCCACACACGCTTTCTGATCCTTCCGATGTCCTGCTCTGTAGTGCTTCGTTTTAAGTGGCCTTGAATTCTTGTTGCAAACAGGCAAGCTGTAACCTGTAGGTAACCATAGGGCTGTGTGCTGCGGTGACCTTCTAGGAGAGGAGTTCTTGGTCATATTGTGTTGGGGACACTTTTGGTGTTCTAGTGAACCTTTATTAGAATAAGGCTAATACATGCGTAAACAGGGGTCATACTAAAAAGCCTGGACCCGTTTATCAGGGCAGCTGGTTACTATTTACCAGCTTAGCTTGACTTCAGAAACCCCTTGGAATACTCGTCAATTACAGCCTCATTGGTTCTACCTGCATCGCATATCAAATGCCTGCAGCGAAAAGCAGCCTCTCTTCACGTGACCCTCACAGTAGTCGCACCTGGTGTTCAGGGATGGTATTTCCTGTCTTCCTAAGGAGTTGAGACCAGTCACTCTGGGAGAGGGTTGGCACGTGAGACTCCGCCTCTAATTCGATGCTTTCTCCTCTGTGTTCACCTTCTGGGAAAGCAGGGCTGTCAGTTCTTAGAACTCTGCCATGTGACCAGAAGGCGCACATGTCTGCTGAAATTGAGTGAGTGTGGATGAAGAGATTATGTCCCTTCCCCTCCCTCTTGCGTCTTTTTCTCCCATCTCCATCTCATCAGCAATCTCTGGTACATGTGTGTTCACTGGAAATCGAGGTGCTTTTACTATTTAAAACTTGAGGGAAGATGAACTGACACACGTTTCATGGTTCCCGGCACCAAAGTTTAGCAGTTTAAAGACTTTTCCGTGGAGGTGACCATAGGTTGGTGCAGACACTGGTTCAGGGCTCACCTCCCTGCTGGTTCAGCCAGCCCGATGGGAATAGACTATTTGTATGAGTGGTTGTGTGTGCTGGTTGACAGTCACATCCTCGCCTGTGTCCATACAACAGTATTTCTAAGAAGCCTACAGTAAACGGAACACACCGTCAACTGAGGGTTGTGGGTGGCACCCCATGTGAGGATCCCACATGGGCAGCAGAGCTAGGCAGAGGTCCCAGGAGAGGCGGGGAAGCCAGGGCTGCCTGACTGCCTGCCTGCCAAATGTCCCTGAGGGCTTGTTCCTGCTCAAGCCTCGGGGATTGTAGGCTTGAGGTAGGAGACATCCCCTATCTGACGGACCCAGAGAAGAAGGCAACAGGGAGGGAGGGAGAGGGGAACACTCCGGCCCAAAAGGAAACCACAGGGGCTTGGGGAAGTCAGGGCAGCAGGATGTTGAGGGTGAGAGTGGAAGAGGAAGTTGTAAAGGAGGAGGGAGAGCAGAGACTGACGAGGCTGTTTTTCCCTGAGCTAGTTCTTTTTGTTTGTTTGTTTTTTGGCTGCACTGGGCCTTCGTGGCTGTGTGGGCTTTTCTCGAGCTGCTGCGATCGGGGGCGGCTGTCTAGTGTGGCGCACGGGCTTCTCCTGGCAGGGGCTTCTCTTGTTGCGGAGCACAGGCTCGCGGGCGCACAGGCTCCGGTAGTTGAGGTACTGGTCTCAGCAGGTGTGGCTCGTAGGCTCTAGAGCGTGGGCTTAGCAGTGGTGCACGTGGGCTTCATTCCTCCGCTGTGTGTGGAGTCTTCCTGGACCAGGGGTTGAACCTGCACTGGCCCGTGGATTCTACCCACTGTATCACCAGGGAAGTCCTCCCTGAACAAATTCCATGAGATCATCATTGAAGTGTGCAAAAAACATTATTTTTTAAAAAACTTATCACCTCTACTTCAAGTGTCTGTTCAAGTGATGGGAGAAAACAAAGCCACTAAGTAAAGAGAGACAGTGTCTTGTTAAGCACAGTCGTTCCAGGGTCTCCCGAGCCCCAGCCTGGAGGCTCAGTGCAGCATCATGACGTTGGAGGCAGGTCCACAGAGCTGTCTGCACACATGATACCTGCTAAGAGGTCACTGCCCTCATCAGGACCACGTTCCTGCATGGTGGTCGAGAGAGCCTTCAGGTCCACCAGTCCTGTTTCTCAGTTAACTTCCAGGCCCTTTTCAGGGAAATGCGGCTTCTCCCTCACGTTATCTGGAGCCACAGGCCACCTCAGGCTCTGCCCCAGCCACACCTGGCCTCCAGGTCCACTGCCCTGCTCCGTGCCGGGGTCTCTGGCATCGCTGCTCTCCTGGGCCCCTCCTGAAAAGCGAGGCCCAGAGCTCCTCTGCTGGCTGCGTGTCGATTTCCCTCTCTCCCTCCCTGCCTGGAGTGGGGTGCCTGTGCCACAGCCTCCCCCAGGATCTGACTGTGCCCACCCCTGCACCTTCTTTTCCTCTCCCCAGGTCAGAACACTCCTCCCCGCTCCCTTGATGGGAAGGGGAGAGGCAAACGTTCTTCCAGACCAGTCCTTCTGCCAAGACCTTGAACTTTAAAAGTTAAAAAAATACTCTAATTGTTTTGTTTCTCTTTGTATTTCCATTGTGGCATTACTTTCCTGTGGCTCAGAGGCCAAGTGTGGGCTTGGAAGGGCTGTGGAGAAAACAGACTGCGGAGCAAAAAAAACAAAATCACTTGATAATTCATACAAGGCCGGATTATGAACTTTAAATGCCCTAAGCCCTAAAAAAGATATGGCACCTCATGTTCTATAATCTAAAATAAAAGCAGCATTTAACAAGACAGCAGCTACTATTAAATAAAGAACCGCAAGGAGTCCTGATTTGCACCCCCCCCCCTTTTTAAAAAATACCAGATTCCTTCAAAAAACGTGTTTCAGTATCCTTGCTCCCTGGGCCTCTTAGCCCATGCCTCAGTCAGGTGATGGTGTGCCCTAGCGCTGATGGCACGTATCACATCCATCTGCTAAGGGGTGGAGGAAGCAGATGGCAGAGCCCCTGGGTGACACACCGATTGACGCTGGCTTCTCTGCTGAAGCACAGCAATCACGCGAGAGCCAAGTGGCTGTTTGTTTTGGAGAGGTCACTGACTGCAGCCGAAGGTGAAGGCTGAAGGCAGGCAGGAAGCCTGAGTCTTGGTGGAATCAAGCTTTTGTCTTGCTGGTGACCGGGGCTAGATGTGGGGGAGCTGCAGGACACCGTTGAATGTGTTAGTCAGCTGTTGCTGCACAACCAGCTCCGAGCCCCCAATTCCATGGCATACAAGGATGTGCATTTACTACGTGCTCACAGGCTTGCGGACCACGTGAGGCCCCTGTGCATCGGGCCGTGGAAGGCTGGTTTGGGCTCTACTCCGTTTTTATTCTACTGGGATGTGTGGGCTACTCAGAGCGTGTTCTTCTCATGGTGGTGGCAGACATGAAGGGTGAGCGGAAATACAAGTCTAGGCTCAGAACTGGGACCCTGCCCCCTTCCCCCACATTCCACTGGTCAGAGAAGGTTACACAGCTGAGCCCTCCAGTGGGGTGTGGAAATACTCTCCACCTCAAATGGGAGGAACTGATGAGTCATAAGGGAAGGTGTGTGGATTCAGGGAGGAAGGAAGGATGGGAGTATCAGTAGCACTGTCCCTTGTCTTGGCACTTACTGCTGAATCTTGGTAGCAGTGAAACATGAGTCTCCGAGTTGTGACTGATGGTGTTACCGACCAGGGTTGTTTGGCTTCCTTAATCAATAGAAGGTGATCAGAGGCAAGACAAGAAATTCAGGCAAGGCTTTATTGGGGGCCCCTGCTGTAGCGGAGGGGAGCAAGAACAAACAACTGGGGAGTGAGCTTGTTCCTTATATGGGATGAAGGTAGGGGTGTGTCCAGGGGGTTGGGTCAGAGAGCTGCTGTTGTTCAGTCACTCAGTTGTGTGTGACTTTTTGTGACTCCATGGAATGCAGCCACACCAGGCTTCCCTATCCTTCACCATCTCCTGGAGTTTACTCAAACTCATGTCCATTGAGTCAGTGATGCCATCCAATCATCTTTTCCTCTACCACCCCCTTTTCCTCCTGCCTTTGATCTTTCCTGGCATCAGGGTCTTTTCCAATGAGTTGGCTCTTTGCATCAGGTGACCAAAGTATTAGAGGTTCAGCATCAGTCCTTCCAGTGAATATTCAGGGTTGATTTCCTTTAGGATTGATTGGTTTGATCTCCTTGCTGTCCAAGGGACTTTTAAGAGTCTTCTCCAGCACCACATTTCAAAAGCATCAATTCTTCGGTGTTCAGCCTTCTTTATGGTACAACTCTCACACCCACATATGACTACTGGAAAAACCATACCTTTGACTAGATGGACCTTTGTTGGCAAAGTGATGTCCCTGCTTTTTAATATGCTGTCTAGGTTTGTCATAGCTTTTCTTCCAAAGAGGAAGCATCTTTTAAGAATACACAGAAAAACTGTACAAAAAAATATCTTACTGACCCAGATAACCACAATGGTGTAGTTACTCACCTAGAGCCAGACATCCTGGAGTGTGAAGTCAAGTGGGCCTTAGGAAGCATTACTATGAACAAAGCTAGTGGAAGTGGTGGAATTCCAGCTGAGCTATTTCAAGTCCTAAAAGATGATGCTGTTAAAGTGCTGCACTCAATATGCCAGCAAATTTGGAAAACTCAGCAATGGTTTTATATTGGAAACCATTTTTATAATGGTTTTATAATGGAAAAGGTCAATTTTCATTCCAGTTCCAAAAGCCCACCCCTTTTGGGGGTCATGTGCAGCAGGGCATGCATAGTACCCTGCTTTTGAGCTTCTGTTTTTGCTCTAGGCTCTTCAAAAGTGGAAGTTGGTTTTTTGGAGTCTCTCTGTATCTTTTGTCCATAATTTTGCCCCAGCTACACATTTGTTGTGCTTAGTCATTCAGTCAGATCTGACTCTTTACGACCCCATGGACTGTAGCCCACCAGGCTCCTCTGTCCATGGGAACTCTCCAGGCAAGAATACTGGAATGGGTTGCCATGCCCTCCTCCAGGGGATCTTCCCCACCCAGAGACTGAATCCAGGTCTCCCACGTTGCAGGCGGATTCTTTACTGTCTGAGCCACCAGGGAAGCCCCATGCATGCAGTTATTTTTAGTCCTATATGGTTTCTTTGTATTTTGTTGCTCAGGGATAAGTGTGTCCGGGTGCAAGCATTGCAGCCCTGCAGCAAAGGGTCCCAGGTCTGTCTCATTCCCGCCTGAGAGGCTCCACACACTTATTCTTAGGGGCTAAGGAGCTGAAGGTCTCTTCTGAAACTTCTTCCTGCTGGACAGAGGCTGCAGTCCCTAGCCTGCCCTAGAGGTGTAGAAGTCCCTCACTTAACTGTTCCAGGGACCTCTAGGGAACTGAATCATTTTCTTCTTGTAATGGACTGAATTCCTTAAGCCATCATGGTCCTTACTTCAAACTACTGGAACCTGAAAGATGCAAACTTAACCAAAAGGTTAAACAAGGGCTAAAAAGAACAACAACAATAGCTATTAAAGAGCCTAGAAAGGGAAGGAGCCAGGTGAATTTTGGACTTCCTTAGCTGTTGACCAGACAAAGCTATTAATAAAATTGCCAAAATTATGAAGCCACTCTGTCTGAGCATATATTTCCTTAACATTAACTTTCATCTGTCCTGTCCCATTGATCCAAATGCAGCAGGAAGTAATAGTTATTGTGCAAACTCTGCTTTGTTCTGCCAGAAGGCAGTCAAGGGCAGGATGATTGTCAAGAACCACATGATCCAAGGAAACGAGAGGTCCCAAGTCCCATTAAGGCTTCAACTAGGAGCCAGCCCGCTACATCATTTTACTTGTGTGTTGTTGGTGCCTGCCTTTTGAACAGGTGTCTCAGGTCTTTCACTGGCTCACAGGTATACTGTTCTTCTGTTGTGATTCAAGGGGTTTCTGGATAGAAAAGCTTTAGTCTGGACAAATGTGCACAGCTAGATGTCCCTTGCAGAGAAGGGCATGGAAACCCACTCCAGTATTCTTGCCTAGAGAATCCCGTGGATGGGGGGGCCTGATGGGCTGCTGTCCATGGCGTCGCACAGAGTCGGCCACGACTGAAGCAACTTAGCAGCAGCAGATATCCCTTGCAGTTTAACAGCAGTGGGGGTGGTTAAAAGTACTTTATAGGGACCTTCCACTTTGGCAATAAGTAATCTTCAGGAGACCCCTCTTTCTAGGTTTAAAGAACTTGGTCCCTGGGTTTATCTGTGCAGAAACTCCTCCTTCTCTGTAGTTTAGTGGGAGCTGGAAGTGTTTTGTGGGCATAGTCCTGGACTGCCTTCTGAACTTGTCCTAGATTAATAATATATCTCAGGGCCTGATTCACATCCTCATCCAGTAGAATGGCAGTAGTAAGACAAGGTCTCAGACCACTCCTGGGGGTGACATGGACCCTGAGGAGTAATAGGAAGCAAGTTGGTCCAGGGTCCATGAGTTTCTTGGCAGAGGTTTGCTAAGGTTTTCTTTAAAGTACGGTTCATTTTCTCTATTTTCCATGAGGACTAGAGATGTCAAGAGGTTTGTGGCTCATAGTCTATCCCTAGGACTGTCGTGAGCCCCTGTGTGATTTTTGCTGTAAGAGAAGACCCGCTATCACTCTGGAGGGACTTTGGAAGTCCAAACTGAGGAACTATTATCTTTTAAAAGGGATTTGCCAGGGCTTTCCTGGTGGCTCAGTGGTAAAGAATCCACCTGCCAATGCGGGAGACACAGCTTCAATCCCTGATCTGGGAAGATCCCACATGCCTTGGAGAAACTAAGCCTGTACGCCACAACTATTGAGCCCGTGCTCCAGAGCTCGGGAGCCACAGCTGCTGAAGCCTGTGTGCCTAGAGCCTGTGCTCCGCAATGAGAAAAGCCGCCACCATGAGAAGGCTGCCCGCCACCGCTGGGGCAGTCCTCGCTCTCCACAACTGAAGTCCACACAGCAACGAAGACCCAGCACCGCCAAAAATGAAAGAATAATTTTTTTTTTTAAAGGGACTTACTGACTTCCATAGCCTTTTCAAGTGAGGTGGGGAAGGCTTCAACCTATTCTGTGAAAGTATCAACAAACACCAGAAGATATCTGTATACGGGTTGTGGGGGCATGTGAATGAAACCTAACTGCCAGTCTTCCCCTAGATATGTCCCTTGGCATTGAATTGCCCTGACTTACAAAGAGCAGATTGGATAGGTCTGTGGGTTATTACAGGCACATAAACCATAGGAAGCATTACTTGTTTTACTGTTCTTTTAAGCCCTTTCCCTACTCTTCCCTTAAGCTTTTTGCATCAAGTTCCATAGTGCGTCCCTCCCATAGTGGCTGGCATCATGTAAGCTCGTAGTGAATTTCCATTGTTGAGTTTCAGGGATTAGAACCTTATCCTTCTTTTTATACCAACCTGTGCTTCTCTTCTCATAACCCCATTTTTACCATTTTCTTTTTACTGTGGGAAATACTAGGGAAGGCCAGGGAGTTCAGGGGGACCAGTCACTAGAGCTATAACTTTTTCAGGTTCCTGCAAATTGCCTGTTTTGCGATTTGATCACCTTTGCTCTTCTCTTGGCTCACAAAAGATCCATCCCTCTGATACATCCCACTGTAAGGTTGCAGAAGCTACACTGCCTCTAAAACAGCCAGATCCAAATCTTTGTGTTTCATGGGGGAATTTCTAGCAGTTAACATTCCTCTTTATTTCCAAATGGCAGCATGAATCTGTAACACGTGATAGAGTCAGTAAAAATATTTAGAGTCACGTTTAGAGTCAGTAAAAATATTTAATTTCTTATCTTTCCCCAATGGAAAATTCCCATTAGTGCCTTTAGTTCAGCCTTCTGGGCTGATGTCTAGGTTGGCAGACCCTTGGCTTCTATGACTTCATCTAGTCTAACTATGGCATACTCTTGCCCTTTGAGTATGCCTGTTCCCATTTCTACAAAACTGCGCCCATCATTAAATGATTTGACCTCAAGGCTGTCAAGAGGCTCATCTAGAAGATCAGACTTTCTGGAGTAAGTTTGTTCTAGGGTCTCCATACCAGTCTCCTCTCTTGACTGCTGGAAGCAGAGCTGCTGGGTTAGGATCTTGCACACTTTGTAGGTAATGTTGGGGGTGTCCATCAGGAAGGCCTGATATCTTATTAACCTTCTTCCAGTCAACCAATGATGTCCTTTAACTTCCAGCCCAGATTGTACCTGATTAGGGGTTAGCACACCTGAGTGTTGTCCCAGGGTGAGTGGGGAAGCCTCATTAACCAACAGGGTCGTGGCTGCTACTACACACAAGCAGCGTGGCCAGCGCAGGGCCACTGAGTCCAGTTGTTGCGAAAAGTAAGGCCAGTGGCCACTGTCTGGTCCCAGCTTTGGGGCCAGGACTCCTAGTGCTATCCCTGTCCTCTTGTGAATGTGTCGCATCAAGGGCTTGTCCAGATTTGGAAGCCCCAGTGCTGGTGCTCTACTCAGCTCGGTCTTTAGTCTCAAAGGCCCGCTGGTGATCTTCATTCCATCAAAGTTGTTCATTTCTCCTCCTCTTAAAGCCTCATATGGGTTTTGCTCTAAGGCCATAATTTGGAATCCAGATAAAACAGCCAGCCTTCCCAAGAAAGTCTCGGAGTTGCCTCTTTGTGGTTGGAAATGGTAATGCACTAATTGCTATTTTTTGATCAATGGCCAGGGCTCGTGCTTCTGGGATCAAAACAAATCCTAAGTGTTGAACCCCCTGCTGTGAGATCTGAGCCTTGGTTTGAGAGACTTTATATTCCCTTTTATACCAGAAAATTTAGGACCCTAAGAGTATTTTGACCTAAATCTTGTTTGGTCTCACTGCTAAGTCACTTCAGTCGTGTCCGACTCTGTGGGACCCCATACACGGCAGCCCACCAGGCTCCCCCGTCCCTGGGAAACTACTTATCAATAAATCTCAATAGATTGTAGCAGAGTTCCCTTGTTAATGCATTTCCAGAAACATGGGAACTGTCTCGAAAACCTTCTGGAATCACTGTCCAGTATATTGGATAGCCTCCAGGGTGTCAGGGTCCCTCCATTCAAAGGCAAAAAGGTAGTGAGAGTCTGAGTGCAGGGGAATACAGAAAAATGCATCTTTGAGGACCAAAACAGAAATACTGGGCGCTCCCTGGCACTTGGATGAGGAGTGTGAATGGGTCTGGCACCTGTGGCTCATTCACTGCTTGTAAGTCTTGCACAAACTGATACTCCTATTAGGCTTGTAAACAGGGAGGATGGTGTAACAAGGGCAGGATGCAATGAGTCTGTGTTTTAGGAATTTGCTGAATGGCATTTGGACTCCCCTCAGGGCCTTAGGCTTTTAAAGGGCATTTTCTGTTCCAGGGGTATTTTTCCTGAGGCCCTAACCTTATTTTTATTAGGGGAACTTATCTTGCCCTTCCTGGCACCAAAGTATCCCAAACTGCAGGGTCTACTTGTTCTCTGATTTCCTGGAGAATATTTTGATACCCAATAGTAGGTCATCTGGGGTTACTAATAGATGCGTTCTCAGTTCAGATACTTTACCCCTTGGACTTGACCCTGCCCTAAGAATATACTAGTTCCTGACTTATCTAGCAGACCTCTCCCGAGGAGGGGCACAGGGCATTCCGGCATATACAAAAAGGCACGAGTAATAATAATGGACCCAACTCCTCAGGCAAGGAAGAGGAGATGTAAATCACCCTCCCTTTGGCTGCCTGTCAACTCCTGCCACAGTACAGTCCACGGATGGAGAGGGGGCTGGCTGGTCAAGTCAGAACAGAGCAAGCACCTCCAGTGTCTACAGGAAATTCAGTTCTTCTGCCTGCCACATCGAGGGTGACTCGAACCCCCCCTGGGATAATGAGGATGGATCGAGTGGAATCTGGAGCTGGTGCCACTTGGGCCCTATCCGTTGGTGTTTGAGAATCTGTCATCCAAGGGATTCACAAGGAACTGGGGCCAGTCAGGGTTGCCCCTTGGGCATCCCACAGGAGGGAGCTCAGGCCATTCCCCTTCCAGTGGCCCCCTTTCTGAGAAAGATGCACAATGGCTCAGGCCCCGGCAGCTCCTTGGTGGTCTGTCCAGCCAACTCAGCCCCCCAGGGTGCTGCTCTCGAGGTGGTGGGTGAATCAGAGCAGCCAGAAACTGTTTCATTAGCCTCTTATTCTTACTGTCCATTAAGTCTTGGTTGTTGCAGACTTTGAAGACCTCCTCTACCAAGGCTGACAGTGGGGTTTGAGGTCCCATTGAGGCCCCTCAAGCTTCTGTAATTTTCTCCGGATACCTGGAGGAGCTCGGTGGTAAAATGCATGGCCAGTAGTGTCCTCCCTGTGGCAGACTCGGGGTCTGTATTGGTGTATGTCCTGACTGCCTCTCTCACCCGGCTGAGGAAGACTGCCAGGCTTTCACCTTCTTCCTGTGTAACCTCTCAGACCTCATCATAGTTTATAGGCTTCGCCATGTGCCTTTTCATTCCTTCTGATAGACAAGTCATGTCTCACCCTAGCCTGGCCTTACACAGTCCTCTGGTCCCAGTGTGAGTCATGTTCTGGGATTGCATCCCCACCTGCCTGATGAGTTGGGTGGTGTGGGTTGGTGGCCAGGAGGCCATCTGTTCCCTGGCCTTTGAGTACTCTCCTCTTCATCCCTGGTGCAACAATGGGCCAGAATAACCATGAGGTCCTGCCAGGTGAGAGAATGCCAACCCCAGCCTGACAAATTCATCCCTAAACTTGTCAGGGTTCTCTTGAGAACCTCGCAAACCTCTCCTTACAGATGAATCCAGTTAAGTTTAAGATCTCTCTTTGGGGTGTTCAAGGGGCTGCTTGAAGCACCCCAAAGTTAACTGCAAGTCAAGAGAATTTCAATTAGATTTTTAAAAAAAAATTCCACACAGTGATTTTATTTTTTATTATCTTTTAAAATAGTGCCGGTTCTTAGTTGCAGCACACAGGATCTTCAGTCTTCATTGCAACATGCAGGATCTTTAGTTGCGGCTGACCAGAGACTGAAACTGGGTCCCGGCGTTGGGAGTGCAGAATCTTAGCCACTGGACCACCAGGGAAGTCCTTCAATTAGAATGTGGTATTTGGGAAGTCTGTCAAAATTGTTTAAAAGTTTCAAAACACCTGATCAGGTAGGAATTAGGTTTCTTTGAAACAATACTTATTCACTGAGCTAAGGTGGGGGGAAAAAACAAAAGTAAATATAGATCACTTAAAGGCACAGAAACTCAATCAATCTGTTATCAAAAGCAGCATTCCAGGACAATGCTGTTCTCTTATGAGAGAAACCAAATCCAGTCTTGCGTCAGCCTACTCATAATAAAATCCATTTACCTAATTAAATTTAATCCAACCTTTGAAAATTCTGACCACATACAAAATTCTTGTCTCAATGTTCCTCTTCTGCAAACCCGCAACTTTCTATAGCCATACTTTGTCCCTTTTCTTTCCCTGTTTAGAATAGCCAGCTCTAGGACAAAATCACCCTTTTCCCTTTCAACAAAATATATTTGCATTCCTCATACCTTCTTTTCTGGAAACACACCCTACTTTCCTAAATCAACCATGAACTGTCCTCTGTATTAGCATACATCTCACGGTGGCGCCAGCGTTAGTTTCTCTCTCTCTCAGGAAGACAAAGTAGGTAAATTTAGAATAGACCTGCTTAGCAATTAATGTTCCAATATTTTATCTGAAATGATCTGGATATTCAGTGAATTCCTGTCATTTATTTTTAAATTTATCAAAATTTGGACTGTTTTACATGGGTGTTTCCAAGACATAATTATTCCTGTACAGTTTTTCAAATCCAATACGTGGGACTCTCACCCATAAGTACATCAGTATATGGAAATCTGCTGCTTCAGCCCGTTCCCAGGGGACTTTTCTTGGTGGAAGGAAAATACAGGCGAGAATATTGGGGAGAATCAGATTTCGAGCCACTACACGATATGAGGTTTAAACCTCTATCACTCTCATAAATCTTTGGTCAGGGAGAGCCCGCTGGACCAAGGTCTACACGGTGTGAGGCGCGCCTCTCCCACCTCTGCTTGTCACCATCAAGGGAGCCATTACTGCAGAGAGAGCTGAGAGGAGCGGTGCTGAGAGGAGCGGTGCTGAGAGGAGCGATGCTAAGAGGAGCGATGCTGTAGCTGCTGACGTCTCAGAAGCATGGGACAGAGGGAGGAGAGGACAGAGAGGACACAGAAGTAGAGAGATTTCAGGAGAGGGAAAGGGAAAAAGGACAAAGGGAGGGGGGAAGTGCTGCCTGGATGAGGGCAGGAGGCCAGACTTACCGAACATGTTGACACTGAAAGATTCAATTGGTCACTTGTCACCCATGGAGAAGCTGTGCTCAGTATTCCCAGAGGTGCCCAGATCCTCTCCCCAGAAGGGGACAAGCCCCACGTTGGGCACCACAAAGTATGTTACCAGCTAGGGTTCTTGACCTCCTGAATCAATAGAAATTAATCAGAGGCCAGACAAGAAATTCAGGCAAGGCTTTATTGAGGTCCCTGCTGCAGCAGGGGCAAGGGAGAACAATCAACAGGTTCTCTTGCTCGCTTCTGGGTGGAGTGGGGATGGCGGTGAGCTCGTTCCTTATATGGGATGAGGGTAGGCGTGTGTCCAGGGGTTGGGCTGGAGGGGTGGTTTGCCCACCCCTTAGGTGGTATTGTGTGCAGGGGCCATGCGCAGCTCCCTGCTTTTGCTTCTGACCCCCTGCTTTTTTGCTCCAGGCTTTTCAAAAGTGGCAGCTGGGTTTTTGGTCCCTTTGTATCTTTTGTCCAGAATTTGCCCCAACTGCACATGCGCTCAGCCCCATACAGTTTCTTTGTATTTTGCGGTCTGAGGAGAGATGTGTCTGGGTGCTGATATTGTAGCACTGCAGCAAAGGGGCCCAGGTCTCAGCAGTGGAAGGAAAGACTAGCTGTGTGTCTCAGGATGGTATGGAAGTACCTTTGAACCTTTAGTAAGTTCCTTAATGACTGGGATGATGTATATCGGGTTCATTCCGTGTTCAATAAATTGACTCTTTTCGACCCCATGGACTATACAGTCTATAGAATTCTCCAGATCAGAATACTGGAGTGGGTAGCCTTTCCCTTCTCCAGGGGATCTTCCCAACCCAGGGATTGAACCCAGGTCTCCTACTCTTGCCTGGAGAATCCCATGGACAGAGGAGCCTGGTAGGCTACAGTCCATGGGGTCGCTAAGAGTCTGACATGACTGAGCGACTTCACTTTCACTTTTCACTTTCATGCATTGGAGAAAGAAATGGCAACCCACTCCAGTATTCTTGCCTGGAGAATCCCAGGGACAGATGAGCCTGTTGGGCTACTGTCTATGGGGTCGCACAGAGTCGGACACGACTGACGTGACTTAGCAGCAGCTCCCACATTGCAGGTGGATTCTTTACCAGCTGAGCCACAAGGGAAGCCCAGGTTAAATGATGGAAGAATCTTATAGGATGTATCTGCATGTTGACAGAAAAGGGAGGAAAGTTGAATATTATCTACTTTACAGAAAGTGTGAGAACAAAATTACCAACTGGAGGGTAAGGACAGGGATTCTAATTCTTACTCTGCCTGTAATTGGCTCTTCTGCAACCTTGGAGTGGGTACCATTCCTTCTCCGGGGGATCTTCCCAACCTAGGGATTGAACCCAGGTCTCCTGCATTGCAGGCGGATTCTTTAACTTCTGAGTTACCAGGGAAGCCCAGTCATTTTCCAGTGGGCTTCAATTTTATCTGTGAAATGGGGTTATCAGATTAGATGACCTCTAGAGAGCTTTCATGGAGAAGGCAATGGCACCCCACTCCAGTACTCTTGCCTGGAAAATCCCATGGATGGAGGAGCCTGGTAGGCTCCAGTCCATGGGGTCGCTAAGAGTCGGGCACGACTGAGCGACTTCCCTTTCACTTTTCCCTTTCATGCATTGGAGAAGGAAATGGCAACCCACTCCAGTGTTCTTCCCTGAAGAATCCCAGGGACGGGGGAGCCTAGTGGGCTGCCCTCTATGGGGTCGCACAGAGTCGGACACGACTGAGGCGACTTAGCAGCAGCAGTAGCAGAGAGCTTTCAAACTCAAGTTTCCTAAGATTCTGGGATATGTAAGTCACTACATCAGTGGGTGACTGGTCCCAATATTGCCAGATTCCTCCCCTGCACCCCCCCACCCCACCCCCACCCACCTGTGCACTCCCAGCCTCCCCCAGTGAGCCTTTTCATGAATCGGAGCACTGAGGTGCACCATGAATGCTCACAGCCAGGCTGCCACAGCTGGATGGATCATGTGGCTGGGCTCAGGATTCCTGGTTGTGATGGGCCTTTCTCAAGCCCAGTTGATTCCCTCCCTTTGCAAGGGATTATTCCTCGAGATGCTTATAAATTTTCCATCCTTGAAATTCAGTCATATTGACAGATGTGTCCAGGTATACACCTTTGTCCATAACACCCGCCTAGAACTTAGTGGGCCCTTTGCTTCTGCAGACGCAAGTATTTTTTCATGACTGTGGAAACTTTCCTCAATTATGATTACTTCCTGTCCTTACATTGTCTTTTCCTCTTTATATTCATGAATCTGTTCTCTAAGCCTCTCTCATCTACTCCCTCATTATTTCCATTTCTTTGTCCCTTTGTTTTGAATTTTGGTATGTTTTCCACTTGACCTTCCCGCCCACAGATGTAGTTCTCAATATTATACCATCTTGAAATTTTTCCACCTAATTTTCACATTCAAATCATGGCAGAAATCTTCATTTCAGCGACCCCCACCCTGTGCCGGGGCCCCCCAACACACACAAACTGCCATCCTCCTCTTGTTATCCTGCAGTGGGTCTGCTTCCTGTGGCTGCCCCCCTTCCCCAGAAGGCCCTACGCTCACTTTCATTCAGAAGCACTTGCTGGGCCTGCTCCAGCTCCTGCACTGAGCAGGTGAAATCCCTGCGCTCTTAGAGCTTATACCTATCACAGGCGGTTCTCTTTGCTTTCCTCCCCTGGTTGCTGGATTTCCTCAGGTACTTTCTTTCGTCCCTTTCAGCACCCCAACCCCCACGCCCCAGCCAGAACTTGACCCTCATGTAGCAGCAGACCTATCGTTGGTAGGAGGCCCACGGACTGCGTCTATGGGTCAGCACTGCGGTCACCAGAACGGGCTGTCGGAAACCTCAGCTCTTCCCAAGCAAGGGCCATCCAGTTGGTGCTCTGACACCCACACACATGAGCGTGCATCCTAGCCCTGAGCCTCCCCACTCTTGCTCCTGTGTCCACCCACCTCACAGGATTACAGGGGTGCTTCTGGGCCTTGCCTGCACGAACCCAGCAGCATTAGGTTCAGAAGTAGGTGAGTGCGAGCTGTGTCCTCAGGCTGCCATCCGCACCCTCCGGTGCCCGTTTTCCAGAGGCTGGTGGCGGTCCACATCAGCATGGGCGCGAGTGAGCTGGTTCTGAGCCCTGGGCCTGTGTGGCTCACAAGCTGGTTGTGAACAGTGTCTGTACGCCTGTAGCTCTAAACTGAGGAGAGGACCAGGGTTCTGAGGCTCGTGTAGCACTACACATCCGCTGCCCTTTGCTGTACTAAAGACCTGGAGTGGAGGAGAGGCCAGTGTTCATATCGCCCACTCCCACTGCTCTCAGATGTTGTTTTGGGTGTCCTGTGAGGGCTGTCCCCACATTCTTCACTACGTCGGGTGTTTTCAATACTCCTTGACCACAAAAGGGCTAAACTATCAAAAATGCCTCTAAAATAGGTCTAGGCTGAATAGCCCCCTCACAGCTCCTGGACAGCCAAATTCTTCTTTGTCTTGTCTTAGTCAATTTGTGCTTCAAAGTTTCATGATTCCAGAATGTCTGCGCTGGGCTTAGTCTTGAAAAACATCAAAATCACCTGAAGTACCTGTTACAAATGCAGATTTCCAGGCTTCATCGCCTGTCTGCTAAACCAGTCTCTGATGGTGGGGCCCGGGTAGTTCTTTGATGCTCCTGAATTCCCTTCATTACCCCTGAGAAGGGGCCTGAGTGAACCTCAGTACCAGAACTGCTTACGGCAGGAGTGGGTTTCTCAGCAGGAGGTGGAGACCCCACGACCGCCTTATTGCAGAAGAAAAATGTGACGAAGCAGGGCGGTGATGCTCCAAGTGTGGTGCCTGCACCAGAATTAGCATCGCCTGAGAACTTGTTAGAAATGCAAACTTTCATGTCCTGTCCTAGAACTACCCAGAGGCAGAAACACTGGAGCTGGGCCAGCATCTGACTGACTGAGATTCTACGTGATTCTGATGCATGCTGAAGTGCAAGAATCTCAGCACATTACTGCAAAGGTCTCTCAGCCTTGAGGTCACCAAGACTTTGAAGACAATTTCTAACTTTCAGCTCCTCCAGAGTAGCCCCAAGGTCACACCTCTTCCATTTCCTTCCAACCTTATTCTGTGATCATTTCCCTTTCCCAGAGGGGACTTCTCTGGAGCTGCAGCACTGGGACCCGAAGCTGAACTGGACTTTGGGGCAGAGGTGATTAAGTGTAGACTCTAAGATAAGCCTTAAATGGGGCCATTTCAAAATGATCATCTGAGCCCATATCCTTCACTCCCCTCTAAGATGCTTCCTGAACAGACCAATTTCTTTGGAGAACAGGGATCATCCAGAAACTGAGAATTTCTAGGAAAAAGTGCAGTTGTGGCCAGAATAAGAGGGCTGCCTAACTGCCGCATGTGTGAGGAAAGGTGGATGTGCCCAGCGCCTCCACTGTGGAAACCCGGATGGTTGTCACTACCAACTTCAACCCTCTGTTGCTGGGCTCCTTTCTATTTCTGAATCTGAAGGCTGACATCTCTCTAGCGATGCCCTTTGGGACAATCATGTGGGATCCCCTGACAAACTTCCAAGTGAAACCTCAGACCTCTTGACACTGTTGTCTTTTTAAATAAATGAAAGAGCAGCTGCTCCATGTGTAACAGAGAAGCCCTCTCCATGTTGCAATGAAAGCCAGACACAGGCTTCAGGGGCTCATCTCCTGCTTCCCCAGCAGGCCCTCTCCCGTGAGTGAGTGGTTAGCAGTGCTGGGAGCTAGCACCATGTACACACCTGGTCTATTACTTTTAGGCAGAATGGCTAATATTTAAGTATTATTAGGGTACCCCATTAGAGAATAAAGGACCCAGAAATGTTGTACTGGTTTTAAGCTCCTTATGACCTAAAATTTCTGTATCACGGCAGTTAAAAGAATCAAAAGGTCTGATCTGGAGATGGTGGGGGGGGGAGGGGGCACAGTCCTCAAATGTGACATTCTGACAGAATGGGGTTTGACTGCCTAACTAGCATCAGTCTCAGTAACGAAATCTTGAACTGATGACAGTGACAGCGTAGTGATCACAAGTCATTCGATATTTCCTGTCGACCGTGGTAACTCCAGTTCCACACAGGACCCATGGACAAATCCAAGCAGGATTAAAGGCTGCTTATTGTTTCAAGCCAGTGGCATCTCAGGAGTCCATGTATCTATCTCCTGGGCCATCCCAAAAGCACATCCAAGAGGCTCAAACAGCAAGTCTACTCAAGTAAGCTTCCCAAGCAGCTTTTCTGTACATCTCGGCTGCTTCCAGCGGATTAGCTGATGCTATTATGCCCCGGCCCACAATGATGATATCAGAGCCTCGTTTGCCGATGACTTCTTGTGGGCTGTGGTACTGCTGGCCGAGATTATCACCTACAAACACAAAGAAGTCTGTTTAATACAGAAAATGAAAAAAACCTGAAACGTCACCTTTCTGAGAAGTATCGAACCTGATTTAAATAAGAATATGCTCTTGTTCACCATGCCCCTTCTACACAGCAACTGAATAAAGGCAGGTGAAGAGACTCTTAAACTGGCCAGAGATCTCCACAGTGGAAACAGATGCTCACCAATTCCTTTTTGATGTCTAATTTTAGCGCATTTACACTTTAACAGTATAAAAAAAATTTATTTTGCCCTAAAAGGTTCAATACTAAATATAATGCAATAAAATTACCTCACAATTCAAGACTATTTAGTATACATTTTAGAATCACTGTGCCACGCTGTTGGAAAAGTCCTCATAAGGCATCTGCCCTGACCACAACCACATGTTTGAAGCTTTCCCTGCAACTCTACCAAATGCTTCGATTATGTACAGATCCTAATTCTTAATTCTGGCTTTTTTTTTTTTTTTTCCTTTAAGAATTCTTTTTTACTGAAGTGTAACTGACACATGACATTAGTTTCAGGTGTACATCATGACTCAGTATTTGGACACATTATACATTATGAATGTATTTGGAAACAGTATTTGGATACATCATCACAGTAAGTCTAGTCAACACCTGGAAAGGTCTGACAGAATGTGGTCCACTGGAGAAGGGAATGGCAAACCACTTCAGTATTCTTGCCTTGAGAACCCCATGAACAGTATGAAAAGGCAAAATGATAGGATACTGAAAGAGGAACTCCCCAGGTCAGTAGGTGCCCAATATGCTACTGGAGATCAGTGGAGAAACAACTCCAGAAAAAATGAAGGGATGGAGCCAAAGCACGGGTGATAGAAGCAAGGTCCGATGCTGTAAAGAGCAATATTGCATAGGAACCTGGAATGTTAGGTCCATGCTGCCGCTGCTGCTAAGTCGCTTCAGTTGTGTCCGACTATGTGTGACCCCATAGACGGAAGCCCACCAGGCTCCCCCGTCCCTGGGATTCTCCAGGCAAGAACACTGGAGTGGGTTGCCATTTCCTTCTCCAATGCATGAAAGTGAAAGTGAAAGTGAAGTCGCTCAGTCGTGTCCAACTCCTAGAGACCCCATGGACTGCAGCCTACCAGGCTCCTCTGTCCATGGGATTTGCCAGGCAAGGAATCAAGGCAAATTGGAAGTGGTCAAACAGGAGATGGCAAGAGTGAACGTCGACATTCTAGGAATCGGCAAACTAAAATGGACTAGAATGGGTGAATTTAACTCAGATGACCATTGTATCTCCTACTGCGGGCAGGAATCCCTTAGAAGAAATGGAGTAGCCATCATAATCAACAAAAGAGTCCGAAATGCAGTACTTGGATGCAATCTAAAAAACAACAGAATGATCTCTGTTTGTTCCCAAAGCAAACCATTCAACATCACAGTAATCCAAGTCTATGCCCAAACCAGTAACGCTGAAGAAGCTGAAGTTGAACAGTTCTATGAAGACCTACAAGACCTTTTAGAACTAACACCCAAAAAAGATGTCCTTTTCATTACAGGGGACTGGAATGCAAAAGTAGGAAGTCAAGAAACACCTGGAGTAACAGGCAGATTTGGCCTTGGAATACGGAATGAAGCAGGGCAAAGGCTAATAGAATTTTGCCAAGAGAACACACTGGTCATAGCAAACACCCTTTTCCAACAACACAAGAGAAGACTCTACACATGGACATCACCAGATGGTCAACACTGAAATCAGATGGATTATATTCGTTGTAGCCAAAGATGGAGAAGCTCTATACAGTCAGCAAAAACAAGACCAGGAGCTGACTGTGGCTCAGATCATGAGCTCCTTATTGCCAAATTCAGACTTAAATTGAAGAAAGTAGGGAAAACCACTAGACCATTCAGGTATGACCTAAATCAAATCCCTTATGATTATACAGTGGAAGTGAGAAATAGATTTAAGGGCCTAGATCTGATAGAGTGCCTGATGAACTACGGATGGAGGTTTGTGACATTGTACAGGAGACAGGGATCAAGACCATCCCCATGGAAAAGAAATGCAAAAAAGCAAAATGGCTGTCTGAGGAGGCCTTACAAATAGCTGTGAAAAGAAGAGAAGTGAAAAGCAAAGGAGAAAAGGAAAGATAGAAGCATCTGAATGCAGAGTTCCAAAGAATAGCTAGGAGAGATAAGAAAGCCTTGCTCAGCGATCAATGCAAAGAAATAGAGGAAAACAACAGAATGGGAAAGACTAGAGATCTCTTCAAGAAAATTAGAGATACCAAGGGAACATGCAAAGATGGGCTCGATAAAGGACAGAAAGGGTATGGACCTAACAGAAGCAGAAGATATTAAGAAAAGGTGGCAAGAATACACAGAAGAACTGTATGAAAAAGATCTTCATGACCAAGATAATCACAATGGTGTGATCACTCACCTAGAGCCAGACATCCTGGAATGTTAAGTCAAGTGGGCCTTAGGAAACATCACTATGAACAAAGCTAGTGGAGGTGATGGAATTCCAGTTGCACTATTTCAAATCCTCAAAGATGATGCTGTGAAAGTGCTGCACTCAATATGCCAGCAAATTTGGAAAACTCAGCAGTGGCCACAGGACTGGGAAAGGTCAGTTTTCATTCCAATCCCAAAGAAAGGCAATGCCAAAAAATGCTCAAACTACCGCACAATTGCACTCATCTCACACACTAGTAAAGTAATGCTCAAAATTCTCCAAGCCAGGCTTCAGCAATACCTGAACCATGAACTTCCTGATGTTCAAGCTGGTTTTAGAAAAGGCAGAGGAACCAGAGATCAAATTGCCAACATCCGCTGGATCATGGAAAAAGCAAGAGAGTTCCAGAAAAACATTTATTTCTGCTTTATTGATTATGCCAAAGCCTTTGACTGTGTGGATCACAATAAACTGTGGAAAATTCTGAACGAGATGGGAATACCAGACCACCTGACCTGCCTCTTGAGAAACCTATATGCAGGTCAGGAAGCAACAGTTAGAACTGGACATGGAACAACAGACTGGTTCCAAAGAGGAAAAGGAGTACGTCAAGGCTGTATATTGTCACCCTGCTTATTTAACTTCTATGCAGAGTACATCATGAGAAACGCTGGGCTGGAGGAAGCACAAGCTGGAATCAAGATTGCCGGGAGAAATTTCGATAACCTCAGATATGCAGATGACACCACCCTTATGGCAGAAAGTGAAGAGGAACTAAAAAGCCTCTTCATGAGAGTGAAAGAGGAGAGTGAAAAAGTTGGCTTTAAAGCTCAACATTCAGAAAAGATCATGGCATCTGGTCCCATCACTTCATGGCAAACAGTGGAAACAGTATCAGACTTTATTTTTGGGGGCTCCAAAATCACTGCAGATGGTGAGTGACTGCAGCCATGAAATTAAAAGATGCTTACTCCTTGGAAGGAAAGTTATAACCAACCTAGATAGCATATTGAAAAGCAGAGACATTAGTTTGCCAACAAAGGTCCGTCTGGTCAAGGCTATGGTTTTTCCAGTGGTCATGTATGGATATGAGAGTTGGGCTGTGAAGAAAGCTGAGCACCAAAGAATTGATGCTTTTGAACTGTGGTGTTGGAGAAGCCTCTTGAGAGTCCCTTGGACTGCAAGGAGATCCAACCAGTCCATTCTGAAGGAGATCAGCCCTGGGTGTTCTTTGGAAGGAATGATGCTAAACCCGAAACTCCAGTACTTTGGCCACCTGATGCAAAAAGTTGACTCATTGGAAAAGACTCTGATGCTGGGAGGGATTGGGGGCAGGAGAAGGGGATGACAGAGGATGAGATGGCTGGATGGCATCATCAACTGGATGGACGTGAGTTTGAGTGAACTCCGGGAGATGGTGATGGACAGGGAGCCCTGGTGTGCTGCAGTTCATGGGGTTGCAAAGAATCGGACATGACTGAGCAACTGAACTGACTGACCTTATATAACCACAGAATTTTTTTTCTCTTGTGATAAGAACTTTTAAGATTTACAACTTTCAAACAGCAACAAATTTGGCATGTTGTACATTACATCCTCATGACTTACTCTGTAACTTCAAGTCTCTACCCTTTGACCCCCTTCGTCCATTCCATCTATCCCATCCATCCCACCCTAAAACTCTGGGAGCAAGCAATCTGTTTTGTCTATAAGCTTGTTCTTTTGGTTTTTAGCTTACATATATAAGCGATCATATAGTATTTGTCTTTCTCTGACTTATTTCACTTAGCATAGTACCCTCAAGGGTATCCATCCATATTGTCACAAATCCTAAGGTTTCTTTTTTTAATAGCTGAGTGATAACTCCATTGTGTGCATATACAGCATCTTCTCTGCTCACCCATCAGTGGGCACTTAGCTTGTTTCCGTATCTTGGCTGTGGTAAATACTGCTGTGAACATGGGGGTGCAGATATTTCTCCGAGTTTTTGTTTTCTTTGGATAAATACCCAGAAGTGGAGCTGCTGGATCATATGGTAGTTCTATTTTTAATTTTTGGGGGAACATCCATACTGTTCCCCATAGGAGCTGCACCAATTTACATTCTCACATACAGTGTGCAAGAGGCCCTTTTCTCCAGATCCTCACCAGCACATGTTATTTCTTGTGATAGTGGGCATCCTTGTTGTTTCTGATCATAGAGAAAAAGCTTTGACAGTAGTCATTCTAACATGTGGGAGGTGGTATCTCATTGTGTTTGTTTTGCATTTTCCTGATGATAAGTGATGCTGAGCATCTTTTCATGCATTTTTTGGCCATTTGTATTCTTTTTGAAAACTGTCTATTCAGATCCTTTACCAATTTAAAAAATATTTACTTACTATTTATTTTTACTTATTTGGCTGTGCTGGGTCTTGGTTGGGGCATGTGGGATCTTTAGTTGGGGCATGTGGGATCTAGTTCCCTGACCAGGGATCAAACCTGGGTCCCCTGCTTTGGGAGCATGCAGTCTTGGCCACTGGACCACCAGGGAAGTCCCCTTTGCCAATTTTTTAATCTGATTGTTCTGTTGTTCTTATTGAGCTGTATGAGTTCTTTACATTTGTACACTAGCCCCTAATCAGACACATGATTTGGAAATATGTTCTATCATTCCGCAAGTGAAAGTGTTAGTTGCTCAGTCGTATCCAACTCTTTGTGAACCCAAGGACTATAGCCTGCCAGGCTCCTCTGTCCATGGGGTTCTCCAGGCTAGAATACAGAGTGGATTGCCATTTCCTTCTCCAGAGGATCTTCCCAACCTAGGGATCAAACCCAGGTCTCTTGCACTGCAGGCAAACTCTTTACTGTCTGAGCCACCAAGGAAACAATCATTCAATAAGTTGCCTTTTTATTTTGCTGGTTTCCTTTGCTGTGTGGAAGCTTTTAAGTTTGATGAAGTCCCACTTGTTCATTTCTGCTTCTGTTGTTTTGGAGTCAGATTTTTAAAAAATCATTGAGAAGACTGATGTAGCAATGATTACCACATATGTTTTATTCTAGTAACTTTACGGTTTCAGATTTTACATTCATGGCTTTAATCCATTTTGAATTAAGCTTTGTGTATGGTATAAGATAGTGGTCCAGTTTCATTCTTTTGCATGTGGCTAACCAGTCTTCCCAACACCACTTTATTGAAGAGGCCATCCTATCCCCATTGTATATTCTTGGCTCTTTTCAAAAACTAATTGACCGTATATGTGTGGGTTAATTTCTGGGCTATTTTGTTCCATTGATCTAGGTGTCTGTTTTTAAGTTTTGTAATTTGAAATTAGGGAGTGTGATGCCTCCAGTTTCATTATTCTTTCTCCAGACTGCTTTGGCTATTTGATGCCTTTTGTGATTCCAAAGAAATTTTAGGACTCTCTTCCATTTCTGTGAAAAGTGCTATTAGACTGTTAGTAGGGATTACACTGAATCTGTAGTTTGCTTTGGGTAATTCAGACATCTTTACAAGATTCTTCGGGTAGATGAGCATGAAATATCTTTCCATTTCTTTGTGTGCTCATTGTCATTCAAAAATGATTCTGTCTTTATGGTTTTTAGTGTACAGGCCTTTCACCTCCTTGGTTAAATTTACTTGTAGGTATTTTTTTCTGATGCAATTGTAAATGGGATTGTTTTCTTAATTTCTGATTGTTAGTGTATAAAAATGCAACAGATTTTTGACCTTGTATCTTGTAACTTAACTGAATTTGTGTATTAGTTCTAACAGTCTTTTTGAGTCTGTAGGGTTTCCCATATATAGTAATATGTCTTCTACAAATAGTGACAGTTTTACAATTCAGATACTTTCTGTTATACTTTTTCTTGATTAATTTCTCTGGCTAGGATCTCCAAAACTATCTTGAATAAAAGTGGCAAAAGTGGGCACTGCTGTTGTGTTTTTGATTTTAGAGGAAAACCTTTCACCTTTTTTGGTATGATGTTGGCTGTGGCCTTAATTATGTTGAGGTAAGTTCTCTCTATAGCCACTTTGTTAAGAGTCTTTCTCAAATGGATGTTGAATTTTGTCAAATATGTTTTCTGCATCTATTGAGTCTCTCTTCTTCCTTCTGTTGGTTTCTTCCACTGCATATGAGTCTCTTTATTGGTATGCTTAGATTCCTTTCTCTTCATCTTCTGCTTATCTGCTATAGGATTGTGCTTTCCATGTGGTTTATTATATATTCTATTTTCAGTTGATAACTTAAGTTTGACTGCATTCTAAATCTCTACATGTTCATTCCCTCCACAAAGTTTTGTTTTCGATGCCACATTTTACATCTTTTTGTCTTATATTTTAATTAATTCTATAGTTGTAATTATTTTCACTACTTTTGCCTCAACCTTTTAAGTGGTTGATCCACTGCTGCTGCTAAGTCACTTCAGTCGTGTCCGACTCTGTGCAGCCCCATAGACGGCAGCCCACCAGGCTCCCCCGTCCCTGGGATTCTCCAGGCAAGAACACTGGAGTGGGTTGCCATTTCCTTCTCCAGTGCATGAAAGTAAAAAGTGAAAGTGAAGTCGCTCAGTCGTGTCTGACTCTTAGCGACCCCATGGACTGCAGCCTACCAGGCTCCTCCGTCCACGGGATTTTCCAGGCAAGAGTACTGGAGTGGGGTGCCATCGCTTTCTCCGGGTTGGTCCACTCACTACCTTGACTATATATTTGCTTTTTCAGTGAAACTTACTCTTTCCTAAGTTTTCTTGTTACTAATTAGCACCCTTTCTTTTCAGCCTAAAGAAGTCCTTTTAACATTTCTTGTAAAGCCAGTGTAGCAATGCTTGACCTCATTTAGACTTGCTAATCTGGAAAACTCTTCAATTCTGAATAACTCTGCTGGGTAGAGTTCTTTGTTACAAGGTTTTTTTTTTTTTTTTTCACACTTCCGCTATATTATGCCACTGCTTTCTGATCTGCAAAGTTTCTGCTGAAAATTCTGCTGATAGTCTCATGGGGGGTCAGTTGTATATAAGAAGTTTTTCTCTTGCTGCTTTAAGATTCTCTTATGTTTAGCTTTTGGTGCTTTTAATTATAACGTGTCTCGATGTGGGTCTCTTTGGGCTTATCTCGTCTGAACACTGGGCTTTCTGCGTCTGGATGTCCATTTCCTTCCCTCGAGTAGGGAAGTTTTCAGCCATTATTTCATCAAGTAAGTTTCTAGCCTTTTCTCTATCTTTTCTTCTTGGGACTCCTATAACGAGAATGCCAGTCTGCTCGATGCATCCCATGAGTCTTTTAAGCTATCTTTAGTTTTTTATTTTTTTGGTTTCTGTCCCGATTGGGTAAGTTCCACTGCCTTTTCCTCAAGTTCCTTTGCTTCACCCGGTCTACTAGTGAACCACTCTACTGTATTTTCAGTTATGTTATTGTATTCCTCAGCTCTGTGACTAGTATTTTCCACCTCTCTTGAAGTTGAGTTTGGGGAGCATCTTTATGACCATTACTTTGAACTCATTATTAGGTAAATTACTTATCTCCATTTCATTAAGGTTTTTTCCCCTGAGGCTTGTATCTTGTTCTTTCATTTGGAATACATGCCTCTGTTTCTTCATTCTGCTTTTCTCTGGGTTGGTTTCTATGCATTAGATGAAACAAGTGTCTCCCCAGCCTTGAAGGAATAGCCTCATGTATGAGATGAACCTTGTCATTCAACCCTTCCCTAGCTCCTGGTTGTTTCTCAAATCTTCTGATTGTCAAAGCAGCCTATGATATTTGTAATAGCTCCCAGTAACTGAGGGTGTGCCAAGACCTACCAGTGTCCCAGAGAGAAGGGAGTCTCAGTTAAGCATCTAGATTCATTCTCTGGTTGCCATGGCTAGGACTTTCAAATCTATGTTGAATAAAAGTGACAAGAGTGGATATCCTTGCCTTGTTCCTGATCTTAGAGGAAATGCTTTCAGCTTTTCACCGCTGTGATTTTGTCATATATGGCTTTTAATATGATGAAGCAGCTTCCCTCTATGCCCACTTTCTAGAGAGTCTTCATCATAAATGGGTGTTGAATTTTGTCAAAAGCTTTTTCTGCATTGATTGAGATGATCATATGGTTTTTATTCTCAATTTGTTGATGTGTTATATTACACTGATTGATTTGTGGATACTGAAAAACCCTTGCATCCCTGGAATAAATCCCACTTGGTCGTGGTATATGATCCTGTTAATGTATTGTTGGGTTCAATTTGCTAGTATTTTGTTAAAGATTTTTGTGCCTATATTCATCTGGATACTGGCCTGTAATTTTATTTTTTTGTGGTATCTTTGTCTGATTTTGGTATCAGGGTGATTGGCAGCCTCTTAGAATGAATTTGGGAGTGTTCCTTCCTCTGCAGTTTTTGGGAATAGTTTCAGAAGGACAGGTAACTTTTTCTAAATTTGATAGAACTATGAAGCCAAGCCATCTGGTCATGGATTTTTGTTGGGAGTTTTTTTTTACTCAGTTTTAATTTTAGTACTTGTGATTGGTCTTTCATATTTTCTATTTCTTACTTGTTCCGTCCTGGGGGCTTGTATCTTTCTAAAAATTTGTCCATTTCTTCTAGAGTGTCCATTTCATTGGCGTATAATTGCTTGTAGTAGTCTCTCATGAGCCTTTGAATTTCTGTGGTGTCTGTGGTAACTTCTATTTTCTTTTGTATCCATTCAAGCAGTCTGTTTTCTGGTTGGAGCATTTAATCCATTACACTTTAATTATTGATATGTATGTTCATACTGCCATTTTGTTAATTGCTTTGGATTTGTTTTTGTTCATAGACCTTCTCTTGTTCTCTTGTGATTTGATGACTATCTTTAGTGTTGTGTTTGGATTCCTTTTTTTGTGTGTGTACTACTGTAGATTTTCGGTTTGCCATTAACATGAGGTTTTATATAGCTCGCTCGCGCTCTCTCTCTCTCTCTACACATACACACACAAAATTGTTTTAAGTTGTTAGCCTCAATTTCAAATGCATTTCTAATATCTTACATTTGTACTCTTTTCATGATTTCTGGTTTTGATATCAGATTTGTATGTGGATGATTTCCTATCTTTATGTATGCCTTTATTGGTGAGTTTTCCCACTCATAATATTCTTGTTTCTACCTGGGGCCTTTTCTTTTCCATCTAGAGAAGTTCCTTTAGCATTTTTTTTTTTCCTTTAGCATTTTTTGTAAAGCGGTTTTGATGGTGCTAAATACTGTAAAGCTTTTGATTTCTCTAATGTGAATAAGTGCCTTTCTGTGTAGAGTATTCTTGGTTGTAGGTTTTTAATCCTTCATCATTTTAAATGTATCATACCACTCCCTTCTGGCCTGCAGAACTTCTGCTGAAAAATCAGTTGATAACCTTATGGGGATTCCCTTTTATGCTATTTGTTGCTTTTAATATTTTCTCTTAGTTTGATTAATGCCTCTCAGTGTGTTCCTCCTTGGGTTTATCCTGTATGGGACTCAGTGCTTCCTGGACTTGAGTATCTCCTTTCTCTTTTGGGGAAAGTTTTTGGATATTCTCTCTTAAAACGTTTTCTAAGGTCCTTTCTCTTTCTCCCTCTGGGACCACTATAATGTGAATGTTGGTGCATTTCATGTTGTTCCAGAGGTCTCTGTCCTCATATCTTTTCATTTTTCTTTCTTCTCTTCCACAGAAATGATTTCCACTAACTTGTTTTTCAGTTTGTTCATCTGTTCTACTGCCTCATTTATCTGCTACTGATTTCTATGTATTTTTCATCTGTTTGTTCTCAAAAGCTTCTTTTTTTTTTTTCTTTTTGGCTATACCATGCATCTTAATTCCCCAACCAGGGATCGAACCCATGACCCCTGCACTGGAAGCACAGAATCTAAATCACTGGACCACGAGGGAAGTCTCCTAGCTCTTTAATAAACATGTCTTGTATCAGTTTGTGCCTCCATTCTTTTTGAGGTATTGGATCATCTTTACTTTGATACCATTACTCTGAATTCTTTTTCTAGTAGACTGCCTATCTTCACTCAGTTGTTGTTCTTAGGTTTTGTTCCTTCGTCTGGAATGTATTTCTTAGCCATCTGATTTTGTCTGATTTTCTGTGTTTGCGGTCTGTTTTCTTCAGACTGCAGGACTGTAGCTCTTGCTTCTGGTGTCCATACTGTGGTAGGTGAGGTTGCTCCAGGGGTCGTGCAGATTTTCTCGTGGGAGGGATGGGTGCCTGACCACTGGTGGGTGGAGCTGGGTCTTATGTCTGGTGAGCAAGGCTATCTCGAGAAGTACGTTTACAGGCAGCTGTGGAGTCAGGAGGACTTTAGGCAGCCTGTTTGCTTAGGGCTGAGTCTGTGTCTCTACCCTGCAGGTTGCTTGGCCTGAGGTGTCCCAGCACTGGAGCCTACAGGCTGTTTTTGGGGCCAGGCCTTGCCAAAATGGTGACCTCTGGGAGAGCTCACACTGATGAATACTTCCTGGAAACTCGGCCACCAGTTAACTTGCCCCCACAGTGAGCCACAGCCAACCTGCACCTTCTCCCAGGGACCCTCCACATTGCTTTCCTCTGGGTCCAAGTGCATGTGAAACCTTGTGTGTGCCCCCCAAGAGTGGAGTTTCTGTTTCCCCAGTCCTATGGAGCTGCTGCACTCAAGCCCACTGACTCCTGCAGTGGAAGTTCAGAGTCGAAACCACTGGACCACCAGGGAAGTCCTCCAGCTCTTGAATACATTTCTTGCATCAGTTTGCACCTCCATTCATAGACAAGTACTCTGGGGCTCCTTGTCTAGCGTCAGGAAAAGGAGGCTGGGGAGCCTCATGTGGGGCTCAGAACTCACTCCTATGGGAAAACCTCTGCAATATAATTCTTTTTCAATCTGTGGGTCACCCACCTGGCAGGTATGAGATTTAATTATAAGGTATAAGCACCCCCTCCTACCATCTATTTGTGGCTCCTTCTTTATCGTCAGGTGTAGAATATCTTTTTTGGTAGGTTCATGTCTTTGTTGTTGACGGCTGTTCAGCAGTTGTGATTCTGGTGTTTTCATGAGAGGTGAGCTTAACTCCTTCTACTTGACCACTTTGTCTCCACCCCTGGCAAAATCTTTTGAAGTTTGCAAATACATAGTCCTGCAGGACTGCAAGCATTACGTCCTGCTGGCCCCCAGATACGTTCTTTACTAGGTGATAACAGCGGCAATGACGCACAAGCGGAGCACAACGATGGCGCCCACCAGACTATGCTCTCCTGAAAAGGCTGAGCTCCTGGGTCTGCTGCTCCTGCTGTGCCCTGGGGGTGGTGGCTATTTAAGAACTCCCTCTCTGTTGATGATAGTTCAGTGAAACCTCAAGTGTAACCCTCACTGGTCACAAGAAACAGCCTATGCAAATATATCCCTCAATGGAAGCTGTAAAAACCAGGGTCCCAATCAGGGATGTAAGTTCCTTTTTGGGAGATAACAGTGAGCTGGAATGTGGAGAGAGACAGCACAATGATTGTGTCCACAGCCTCTTTTCCCTGAGAGGACTTCCACGGGGCCACTAGGTATCTGCCCCACAGGCCTCTTTCACACACCCTCTTTGTGGGTGCTATCTGTGCAGTGTTGGGGGATGCCAAGTACTGTCTCTACAGCTCTTATTATCATGGGACCAAACATAAGCTCTCCTGACCTTCAGAGCCCAGTAATCAAGGGGTGTTCCTTGGGCAGCAGCTGCAAATATCAGGGGACATTGTAAACGCTCCTTGTTCAGCAGTTCAGCAAAGGGAAAGTGTGAAGATGGTGCCCACTGGTCTCCATCCCTGGAGGAAATTCCCACAAGCTCTTCAACGTATGTGTTAAATTAGATGCCTACCCCTTAGATCAACTCTTAAACATTAGCAATGAGCCTTTACTTCAAGTCTGAGGATGGGCTGCCTCTGAGTTGGGCCCTGAGCCAGGTGAGTCTCAGATCACTAGTCTTGTGAGTCTTGTGAACATGAGCCCAATGGTGTTTCAGAGCTAGATGTTTTTGGGGCTCATCTCTCAGGTTCAAGTTTTTAAAAAGTTGGGATGCCTGATGTGGAGTTCAAACCCTTTGCTCCTCAGAAAAAGCTCTGGGTTTTGAGCTTCACTTTGCATCTGGGTCTCCATACCAGGGGCGAAGACCCAATATCAAGATGGTTTTTCTCGTTTGCTTGCTGTACTGTGCTCAGCCAGCTCTTAGGTTTTATCCAGAGGAAACTGTTACACAGGTAGTTACAGACTCAGCGTATCTGGGAGAAGGCTGGCTCAGGATTAGCCTATGTTGCCATCTTGAACCCCATTTTTCCCTTCCTTTTAAATTCTGCTGTTCCAGAAGACTTCTGATAAGTGGCATATCATTATCTTTCAAATCCAAGATGCTTTAAAAATCCCAGATCCTAACTGTACTATCTACTTGAAAAACTATGGCAGCTTCCAATAAATATTACTAATTAACAAGCCGAGTACTCTATGCCAAGACATTGTGCTAAGTGCTTTGCACACATTATCTTTTAAGCCTCTCAACAACTCTGAGGTTCAGAGTTGTTATTCACATTTTACAGATCAAGAAAATGAGACCGAAACAAGGGAAGTGATTTGTCTAAAGATACTGTAAGGGCTAGGAATCCAAATCCAACCAACTCATAAAATGTTTAGCACAAATATAGGGTTTAAAATAAAAATTGTCAAGTACTTTCTTATTTAGTTGCTAAGTTGTATCTACCTCTTCTGCCACTGGATGGACTGCAGTCCTCCAGGCTCCTCTGTCCATGGGATTTCCCAGGCAAGAATACTGGTGCAGGTGAACATTTCCTTCTCCAGGGGAATCTTCCTGACCTAGGGGTGGAACGTGCTTGGCAGGTGGATGGATTCTTTACCACTCACCCACCTGAGAAGTCCATCAAGCTACTAGAGCAACTCTTTAGTCACTCAGTCGTGTCCGACTCTTTGAGACCCCAGGGACTGCAGCATGCAAGGCCTCCCTGTCCGTCACCAACTCTTCGAGTTTACTCACATTCTGTCTATTGAGTAAGTGATGCCATCCAACCATCTCATCGTCTGTTGTCCCCTTCTCCTCCGCCTTCAATCTTTCCCAATGAGTCAGTTCTTTGCATCAGGTGGCCAAAGTTTGGAGTTTTACTTCAGCATCAGTCCTTCCAATGAATATTCAGGACTGATCTCCTTTAGGATGGACTGCTTGGATCTCCTTGCAGCAAAGGGACTCTCAAGAGTCCTTTCCAAGCCCACAGTTCAAAGCATAAATTCTTCATTGCTCAGCTTTCTTTATGGTCCAACTCTCACATCCATACATGACTACTGGAAAAGCCACAGCTTTGACTAGACAGACCTTTGCTGGTGAAGTAATGTCTCTGCTTTTTAATATGCTGTCTCGGTTGGTCATAACTTTTCTTCCAAGGAACAAGAGTCTTAATTTCATGGCTGCAGTCACTATGGGGGGGGGGGGGGCCTCCGAAATTACTGCAGATAAAGTCTCTCACTGTTTCCCCATCTATTTGCCATGAAGTGATGGGACTGGATGCCATGATCTTAGTTTTCTGAAATGTTGAGCTTTAAGCCAACTTTTTCACTCTCCTCTTTCACTTTCATCAAGAGACACTTTAGTTCTTCTTTGCTTTCTTCCATAAGGGTGATATCATCTGCATATCTGAGGTTATTGATATTTCTCCTGGCAATCTTGATTCCAGCTTGTGCTTCTTCCAGCCCAGTGTTTCTCATGATGTGCTCTGCATATAAGTTAAATAAGCAGGGTGACAATATACAGCCTTGACGTACTCCTTTTCCTATTTGGAACCAGTCTGTTGTTCCATGTCCAGTTCTAACTGTTGCTTCCTGACCTGCATACAGGTTTCTCAAGAGGCAGGTCAGGTGGTCTGGTAGTCCCATCTCTGGTTCCTCTGACTTTTCTAAAACCAGCTTGAACATCTGGAAGTTCACAGTTCACGTATTGCTGAAGTCTGGCGTGGAGAATTTTAAGCATCACTTGACTAGCGTGTGAGATGAGTGCGATTGTGCGGTAGTTTGAGCATTCTTTGGCATTGCCTTTCTTTGGGACTGGAATGAAAACTGCCCTTTTCCAGTCCTGCGGCCACTCCTGAATTTTCCAAATTTGCTGGCATATTGAGTGCAGCACTTTCACAGCATCAGCTTTCAGGATTTGAAATAGCTCAACTGGAATTCCATCACCTCCACTAGCATTGTTCGTAGTGATGCTTTCTAAGGCCCACTTGACTTCACATTCCAGGATGTCTGGCTCTAGGTGAGTGAGCACACCATCGTGATTATCTGGGTCATGAAGATCTTTTTTGTACAGTTCTTCTGTGTATTCTTGTCACCTCTTAATATCTTCTGCTTCTGCTAGGTCCATACTGTTTCTGTCCTTTATTGTGCCCATCTTTGCATGAAATTTCCCTTGGTATCTCTAATTTTCTTGAAGAGAACTCTAGTCTTTCCCATTCTGTTGTTTTCCTCTGAAGAAGGCTTTCTTATCTCTCCTTGCTATTCTTTGGAACTCTGCATTCAAATGGGTATATCTTTCCTTTTCACCTTTCGCTTCTATTGTTTTCACAGCTGTTTCCCCAGCAAGACGGTAGGAGGGGCGAAATCGCATTTACAATCAAACCCCATACCCGCCAGAGATGCTCAGAGGGCTCAAACATACCTTGTGCACACCAGGACCCAGAACTATATTTGAGTGTCTCCTGAGGAGGTAACGGGTCAGCAGTGGACTGCCACAGGGGCTCTGGGTACAGAAGCTTTGGGTATGGCATAAGCCCTCCTAAAGGAGGTAGCCATTAACTCCACCATAGAGCCACCAGAACTTACACAGGACTGGGAAGCAAACTCTTGGCGGGCACAAACAGAACCTTGTGTGCACCAGGAAAAGGGAGCAGTGACTCCACAAGAGACTGACCCAGACTTGCCCGTAAGTGTCTGGGAGTCTCCGGTGGTGGCACCGAATGTAGCAGTGCCATGGAACCTTTTGAAGAAGGTCACTATTATCTTCATTACCTCCACCATAATTTGGCCCTGGGTCAAATAACAGGGAGGGAACATGGCCCTGTCCAATTTCCCCCTCAGTCAGTCTCTCCCATCAGGAAGCTTCTGTAAGCCTCTTATCCTTCTCCATCAGAGGGAAGACAGACTGAAAACCACAATCACAGAAAACTAACCAATCTGATCACAGGGACCACAGCCTTGTCTAACTCAATGAAACTATGAGCCATGCCGTGTGGGGCCACCCAAGATGGACGGGTCATGGTAGAGAGTTCTGATAAAACGTGGTCCACTGGAGAAGGGAATGGCAAACCACTTCATCTTTCAGTGTTATATCTCTCTGCCTTTTCATACTGTTCATGGGGTTCTCAAGGCAAGAATACTGAACTCCCCAGGTCAGTAGGTGCCTAATATGCTACTGATATCAGTGGAGAAATAACTCCAGAAAGAGTGAAGGGACAGAGCAAAGCAAAAACAACACCCAGTTGTGGATGTGACTGGTGACAGAAGCAAGGTCCGATGCTGCAAAGAGCAATATTGCATAGGAACCTGGAATATCAGGTCCATGAATCAAGGCAAATTGGAAGACGTCAAACAGAAGCTGGCAAGAGTGAATGCTAACATTATAGGAATCAGTGAACTAAAATAGACTGGAATGGGTGAATTTAACTCAGATGACCATCATATCTACTACTGTGGTCAAGAATCCCTTAGGAGAAATGGAGTAGCCATCACAGTCAACAAAAGAGTCCAAAATGCAGTACTTGGGTACAATCTCAAAAATGACAGAATGATCTCTGTTTGTTTTCAAGGCAAATCATTCAATATCAAGTAATCCTAGTCTATGCCCTGACCAGTAACGCTGAAGAAGCTCAAGTTGAATGGTCTTCGACCTATAAGACCTTCTAGAACTAAAACCCAAAAAAGATGTCCTTTTCATTATAGGGGACTGGAATGTAAAAGTAGGAAGTCAAGAAGTACCTGGAGTAACAGGCAAATTTGGCATTGGACTATAGACTGAAGCAGGGCAAAGACTAATAGAGTTCTGCCAAGAGAACGCACTGGTCATAGCAAACACCCTCTTCGAACAACACAAGAGAAGACTCTACACATGGACATCACCAGATGGTCAACACTGAAATCAGATGGATTATATTCTTTGCAGCCAAAGATGGAGAAGCTCTATACAGTCAGCAAAAACAAGACCAGGAGCTGACTGTGGCTCAGATCATGAACTCCTTATTGCTAAATTCAGACTGAAATTGAAGAAAGTAGGGAAAACCACTAGACCATTCCGGTATGACCTAAATCAAGGCAGCTATTATCAAGTCTTAAATAGGTAAGTCATTCTGCTGAGGTCTACTCTGTAGTATATAAAACCTACAATGTGAAACTTGAAAAATAGCAGAGACCTTCAATATTCTCTAGTCCCAGGGGAACATCTACTGTTTTTTGGTTAACCTGCAATGTTTTTTGTTTACTTAATTGAAAGCAAAATCCTGAAAAGGATGTCTTTCGTTTTAAGTGTTATGTTATTTATAAAAAATAATTAGTTCTGTCAAGGTTAATAGGTATCCAACAGTTGAAGTATTTCAGGATTTAAAAGCAACTAAGCTTTACCAAATCTATAATCTCATTCAGTATGTTCTCAGTATTATCATTCCATCCACAGAAACACCAATTCTTGCATCTGCTCCTATACAGTGTATTATCCTTCCCTCAACACTTGTGTATTTATAGAACATTTATGATGCACAGGGATACTGTGCTAGAGTATATGCATTCTTCAGAAAGAGACCTCATCCTCAAGGGGTTTCTAGCCTAATAAACGTGTTCCAAATACCCTACATGTGCAAAATATATGTACAACAATGTTAAGTTTATAAAAAGTTCAAGTGTATTCACAGTGAAATGACTGAACATATTACAGCCCAATTGTAACTAGGATACACTAAGGGGTTGTAAAAAAGGTACCTCTCGATGTGGAAACAACATAGCACATACACAAGTCACTTCAGCCATGTAAGACTCTCATTTAGCCATGGACTGTAGCCGCCAGGCTCCTCTGTCCACGGGATTCTCCAAGCAAGAATACGGGAGTGGGCTGCCATTCCCTTCTCCAGAGGAACCCTCCTGACCCAGGGATTGAACCCATGTTTCTTATGCTTCCTGCATTGGCAGTGAGTTCTTTACCGCCAGCACCACCTGGGAAGCCCCAACTCCGCACGTGGAAACATTAGCGGCACGTACACAAACATTCTCCATCCTCTATGGAGCACAGCTGTTTTCATCTTAAACAGTTTTGCTGAAAACCAGATGTTCATAGTTCCAATCTTAAGGAAAGAGATAGAAAGTAGAATAGAATAAACTCCCATACTTGTGATAAGCAAGGTTTCTCATACAATAACCAATTCAGGAAAAATATTTCCAGATCACCATTTCTTCCCCATTCAAAACAGTTATCCAGATGGAAGAATGTGAAGTTCGCCTCCTCCCACAAATACATCAAAAAATACATCTACACATGGAACAAGTCTCGCAGAAGACATCACACTTCTGAAAGGACAAAAAGAATCTCCATATAACCAGGTAGGACCAAAAAAAAGAAAGGAATCTGGGCAGGACCTGCACCCCTTGGAGGGAACTGTGAAAGACCAAAGGCTCCCACACCCTCCTGGTGGGAAGAAAAGGGGACTGAAAATATATTTTAAAAAGTATTTCTGAAAACTCCCCAAACTAAAGAAGGAAATATATCCAGGTATAGGAAGCACAGAGGGCCCCAAACAGAGCTACACCAAGACATAATTAAAATGGCAAAAGTTACCATTTTAAAGGCAGTAAGAGAAAAACAATCAGCTGATTTCTCTACAGAAACGTTGCAGGCCAGAAGGGAGTAGCAACATATACATATTCAAAGTCCTGAAAGAGAAAAATCTATAACCTAGAATACTCTAGTCAACAGCATTATCATTTAGATAGAAGCAGCGATAAAGAATTTCTCAGACAAGCAAAAAGTGGAAGACTACAGTAATACTAAACCTATTATGAAAGAAATACTGCAAGGTCTTCCCCAAATAGAAAAGCTATATTAAAAGAAAATTAGTCAAAAAGTAAATCACTTAAAGCTGGTATACAGATTAAAAAAAAAAAAATCCTGTGTGAACGTTACAATAACCACAATGAACAGCAAAAGGATAAATATGAAGATGTAAAAGAGGACATCAAAATCATAAAACGAAGGAGATTAAAATGTAGATTTTTTTTTCAGAATGTGTTTGAGTCTATGATTACCAGTTTAAAGTAAGTAGATATATGAAGGGGTTAACATAGTTGAAAAACAGGGTAAGCACAATTCAAAAACAAAATACATTCACAAAAGAGAACACAAGCATAAAATAAAAGGAAATCACCAAACTGCAAAAGGAAAAAGGGAGAAAAGCAAATACAGAATCAACTAGAAAGCAAGGTTTAAAATGGCAATAAATACACCTATGAATAGTGACCTTGCTTCTGTGATGATCGAGAGGGGTGGGAGGGATATGTATACATATGGCTGATTCACACTGATGTACAGCAGAAACTAACACTGTAAAGAACTTATATTCCAGTAAAAAAAAGTTATTACCTTAAATGTCAATGGGGTAACTGCTCTAATCAAAAGATGCAGAGTGGCAAACTGGATAAAAAAACAGCAGACAATATGTTGCCTACGAGAGACCCGCTTTAGGGCAAAAGACACGCATAGACTGAGTAGGAAAAGATATTTCCTGAAAATGGCAATGACAATAAAGCACAGTACCTGTGTCAGACAAAACAAACTTTACACCAAAGGCTGTAAAGGAAGATACAGGACACTATATAATGATAAGCACTACAAGAAGAAGATATTTACTCTTGTCAACGAATATGCATGCACCTAATAATAGGGACATCACTACAAACAAAGCGAGCGGAGGTGATGGAATTCCAGTTGAGCTCTTTCAAATCCTCAAAGATGATGCTGTCAAAATGCTGCACTCAATATGCCAGCAACTTTGGAAAACTCAGCAGTGGCCACGGGACTGGGAAAGGTCAGTTTTCATTCCAATCCCAAAGAAAGGCAATGCCAAAGAATGCTCAAACTACCGCACAATTGCACTCATCTCACACGCTAGCAAAGTAATGCTCAAAATTCTCCAAGCCAGGCTTCAGCAATACCTGAACCGTGAACTTCCTGATGTTCAAGCTGATTTTAGAAAAGGCAGAAGAACCAGAGATCAATTGCCAACATCTGCTGGATCATGGAAAAAGCAAGTGAGTTCCAGAAAAACATCTACTTCTGCTTTATTGACTATGCCAAAGCCTTTGACTGTGTGGATCACAATAAACTATGGAAAATTCTGAAAGAGATGGGAATACCAGACCACCTGACCTGCCTCTTGAGAAACCTGCATGCAGGTCAGGAAGCAACAGTTAGAACTGGACACAGAACAACAGACTGGTTCCAAATAGGAAAAGGAGTACGTCAAGGCTATATATTGTCACCCTGCTTATTTAACTTATTTGCAGAGTACATCATGAGAAACGCTGGGCTGGAGGAAGCACAAGTTGGAATCAAGATTGCAGGGAGAAATATCAATAACCTCAGATATGCAGATGACACCACCCTTATGGCAGAAAGTGAAGAGGAACTCAAAAGCCTCTTGGTGAAAGTGAAAGTGGAGAGTGAAAAAGTTGGCTTAAAGCTCAACATTCAGAAAATGAAGATCATGGCATCCAGTCCCATCACTTCATGGCAAATGGTTGGGGAAACAGTGGCTGACTTTATTTTTCTGGGCTCCAAAATCACTGCAGATGGTGACTGCAGCCATGAAATTAAAAGACACTTACTCCTTGGAAGGAAAGTTATGACCAACCTAGACAGCATATTAAAAAGTACACATTACTTTGTCAACAAAGGTCCGTCTAGTCAAGGCTATGGTTTTTCCAGTAGTCATGTATGGATGTGAGAGTTAGATTATAAAGAAAGCTGAGCTCCAAAGAATTGATGCTTTTGAACCGTGGTGTTGGAGAAGACTCTTGAGTCCCTTGCACTGCAAGGAGATTCAACCCATCCTTCCTAAACCTTTAGGAAGGATGGGTTGAATCTCCTTGCAGTGCAAGGGACTCAAGAGTCCTGTGTGTTCACTGGAAGGACTGATGTTGAAGCTGAAACTCCAATACTTGGGCCACCTGATGCGAAGAGCTGACTCATTTGAAAAGACCCTGATGCTGGGAAAGATTGAGGGCAGGAGGAGAAGGGGACGACAGAGGATGAGATGGTTGGATGGCATCACCAACTCAATGAGCGTGAGTTTGGGTAAACTCCGGGAGTTGGTGATGGACAGGGAGGCCTGGCATGCTGCAGTTCATGGGGTCACAAAGAGTTGGACACGACTGAGTGACTGAACTGAACTGAATATAGGCGCACCTAAATACATAAATACTAACAGGAGACTTTAACACGAAACTCACAACAATGGACAGATCCTCTAGACAGAAAGTCAGTAAGGCAATAGAGATCCTAAATGATACAATAGGACAGTTAGCCTTAACTGACATTTTCAGAACACTGCACATTCTTTTCAGGTGCACATGCAACGTTTTCTAGGCTTGACCACATACCAGGGCACGCACACACACAAAGCCAGAACAAATTTAAGTGGGTAAAGAGGGTAGAAATTATTTCAAGAATCTTTCTGACTACACAGCATGAAACAAAAATCAACCACAGAAGAAATGAGAAAAAAACAGTTACATGGACTTTACACACAATCATTCAAAATCGGTGGGATTTGCAAAAGGGGTTGTTAGAGGGAAGTTCATAGCAATATAAGCCTTCCTCAAAAAAACAAGAAAAATCTCAAACAGCAGAACCTACTACCTAGAAGAATTAGAAAAAAGAACAAACAAAGCCTAAGTCAGCAGAAGGAAATAATCAAGATCTGAGAGGAAAAATATGAAATAGATTAAAAAAACAATAGATAAAATCAATGAAACCAAGACTTGGTTAAACAAAATTGACAAACCTCTGGCCTGGATTATTAAGAAGGAAAGAGCGCAAATATGAAATAAAAAAGGAGAAATAACAACCAATACTGCAGAAATACAAATGCCGTAGGACAATATTATAAACAGCTCCATGCTAACAAATTTGCCAGCCCAGAAGAGATGAAAATATACAGCTCTCCAAAACTGAAGTAAGAAGAAACAGATAATGTGAACAGAAACTAGAAGTGAAACAAAATCTGTAATTAAAAAAAAAACAACAAGCTCCCAACAAACAAAACTTAAGGACCATGTGGTTTTACAGGTGAATTCAACCAAACATATAAAGGAAAACTAACACATTTGAGGATCCTTCTCAAATTCTTCCAAAAGGCTGAAGAGGAGGGAACACTCAAAGATGTTTTATGAAGCCACCATCACACTGATACCAAAACCAGACAAGTAAACCACCACAAAAGAAAATTACAGGTCAATACCTTTGATGAATATAGATGCAAAATTTCTAAACAAAGTATTAGCAGACCCAATCCAACAAACATAAAACAGATCATACACCATGGCCAAGTTAGATTCACTTCAAGATCACAAGGATGGTACAATATACGAAATCAATATAATACACCACATTAACAAAGAAAAGTCACATGATCATCTCAATAGATATAGAAAAAAAGCAATGGTGGCAAGCTGAAAGCCTTCCTGCTAAAATCTGGAACAAGACAAGGATGCCAACTCTCATCACTTCTATTCAACATAGTATTGGAAATCAGACAAGAAAAAGAAAAGGTATCCAAATTGGCAGGGAAGAGGTAAAGCTGTCATTTTATGCACATGCACGCTAAGTCGCTCAGTCGTGTCTGACACTTTGCGACCCCATGGACTGTAGCCACGAGGCTCCTCTGTCCATGGGATTCTCCAGGCAAGAATGCTGGAGTGGGTTGCCATGCCCTCCTCCAGGGGATCTTCCTGACCCAGGGATCAAACCTGAGTCTCTTACATCTCCTGCACTGGGAGGCAGGTTCTTTACAGCACTACCTGAGAGGCCCTTTATGCAGATGACATGATACTATATGTAGAAAACCCTAAAGAACTGATCAGTTCAGCAGGGTAATGGGATACAAGATTAACATTGAGAAGCTGGTTTCATTTCTTTAACAATATCAGAAAGGGAATGTAAAACAAAAAACTAAAAAACTTTTAAAATCACACAAAATAAACCCAAAATACTTAGAAATAAACCTGACCAAGGAGGTGAAAGACTTATAAGCTGAGAACTATAAAACGTTAATAGAGAAAACTGAAGATGATTCAAAGAAATGAAGAGATATCCCATGTTTTAGGGTCAGAAGAATTAAGATGGCCATACTACCCAAAGCAATCTTCAGATTGCACCCTCACCATACACAAAAATAAAATCAAAATGGGTTAAAGACCTGAAGACGTGACATAATAAAACTCTGAGAACACAGGCAAAACATTCTCTGACATGAATCGTACCAGTGTCTCAAAGCAACAGAAACAAAAGCAAAAATAAACAAATGGGAACTTACCAAACTTACAAGCTTTTGCACAGCAAGAAACCATAAACAAAACAAAAATACAATCTATGGATGGGGAGAAATATTTATTCGCACACGTGACTGACAAGGGCTTGATTTCCAAAATGTACAAACAGCTCATGCAGTTCAACAACAACAACAAAACCCAATCATGGGCAGAAGACCTAAATTCTCCAAAGAAGACATACAGATGGCCAACAGGCACATGAAAAGGGAGGTTCAACATCGCTGATCAGTAGACAGGTGCAAATCAAAACGAACAACGTGGTCCCTGATGATAGCGAATGCTGGAGAGAGTGGGGAAAAGGGACCCTCCCTCAATGTTGGCGGGATGTACACTGGTACAGTCGCTAAAGACCAGTAAGGAAGTTCCTCAGAAAGCTACAAGTAAAGTTGCCACATGATGCAGGAATCCCATTCAAAAGACACATACGCTCCTGTGTTCACAGCAGCACTATTCACAACAGCTAAGACATGGAAACAATCTCAACGTTCAATGAGTAAAGAAGATGGGTGACACAAACATGCTCATGCATGCACGCATGCACACGCACACACACACAGGGATACTACTCAGCCATAAAGAGAACGAAATAATGCCATCTGTCCAACATGGATGGACCTACACAGTCTCGTACTAAGGAAGAAAGACAAATACCCTATGATACCACTGATACGTGGAATCTAAAATATGACACAAATGAGCACATCACCAAGACAGAAACAGACTCCCAAAGAGAACAGACTTGTGCTCGCCAACTGGGAGGGAGAGTGGGAAAGCGATGGGGTGGGAATCTGGGGTTAGCAGATAGATTCTATTATATATAGAATGGATAAAGAACGAGGTCCTATTGTATATAGCACAGGGAACTACATTTAATATTCTGTGATAAACTATCATGGAAAAGAATATTTTTTAATGTGTATATAGGACTTCCTGGTAACGCAGTGGGTAAGAATCCACCTGACAATGCAGGAGACACGGCTTCGATCCTTGGTCGGGAAGATCCCACATGCCGCAGAGCAGCTAAACCCTGATCACAACTACTGAGCCTGTGCTCTAGAGCCCACAGGCCACAACGAGCAACTTGGGCACCACAATGAAGGAGAGCCCTGGCTCACCCCGACAGGAGAAGGCCCACGCACGGCAACAAATAAAATATATATATACACACACACACGTAACTTAATCACTTTTCTGTACAGCAGAAATTAACACAACATTGTAAATCAACTATATCTCAATAAAAAGGTAACACAAAAAAGCAGCCTTATGGAGTTCCACAGGACATCAGCCTAGACCATCCCTTTGTTAACTCAAGACCACCAGTGGGCAGTTCGCAGCTTTGAGCCACTGCAGCTGTGTTTCTAAGACTGCTAAAAGTGCTCTGTGTTCAGATAAGTTTGGAAGACATGACAGAACCCTGTATTCCACACTGAAAAGTCACAAACATGAGCACAACAAAGATTCCGCAAAGTCCTAAACAAATGTCTGATTCTGTTTCGAGGATTCCTCCTTGAGCATAGAACACCTGTTTTTTGGCAGTATCTTCAAAATATCAGTTGGGAAACAATGATCAGTTTCTAGGCATATTTCAATAAAAAGTAACCTTCCGGATTTTCATCCTAAAATTAGACTGCAAGCTATTTTTACACATCTAGGTTTTATTTTGCTGACTTGGAAAAAGCAGCATTTTAGAGGAATCATTACCAATCAATAGGCTTACCTCCTGCTTCTAACTGAACTCCTGGAGTCAAGTGAAGAAATTCTGGTTTCATGCTTACTTGGGAGCCAGAAATAAAACCAATCACAAATTTAGAATGTTCTTCAGCCATTTTCACCTGAATGGAATGTAATAAACAGATGACAGGACAGCAGTTAACCACACCAAATGTAAGAAACTTTGCTATCTTATAGACGTATTTTCTCACATCACATTAAACTCATATTTAAACAGGTAATCTTAGATATGAAACTACACACTTGCTCCACTAAGACCCTAAAATAACTCCTATCCCCTTCTCCCATAAGCAAACACAAAAACACTAAAAATCCTATACTATTTGCATCGAAAATCTAGATGCTCCATTATTACCTATTTTTAATAATGTTTAGGGACCTACCTACTTCCAAAAAGGATATAAATCATACCCTAGAATACATTTATAATGATCTAAAGCTACACTGAAGTCTTACTGCCCATCGACACAGATATCCAATGACAGCCACCACATAAAAACAGCTGTGCTGTAAAGAGCTAGCTGAAGAAATCTTACCTCCACAGCTTTCCCTATACTTTAACACTGCCTCCACAATTTCTCTTCCATTACGTCACATCTTTAGAAGACTCCCTAGGTCTGCCTAACTTTTTTTCCGCCCCCTGCCTAACTTTCTAATTTGGTTCTTCCCTGAGGCCCAGACTGTTTCGTTCTTGCTACTAAGTACTACCACCTACCAATAATCAATGTATTTCCTTGAGCCAGATCCAGAATGACAAGTATTAACACTGACTCGTGGACCCTCTGTAAGTCAGCTGGGAAATCACAGATACTTATGGTCAAATCAAGGGTAGGGTTAATGCCTGGCCCCAGGGCCATGAGTTTTTCACAGTTCCACAACCTTTGAAATATGAAAAATAAAATTTTAATTTTTACATGGGAATTTATTAAAATAAAAGCTCCTACTACTTTAAAAAGTAGTCTTTAAAATGTATGCAAAGGTAATCCATCTCATCTTTCTAGGTGACTATCCAACTATGAAACTTGCCCAGAGGACAATGTGAAGAGGAACTTTATAACCAGATGATTATCCATCTCTTATTTTGTTCTGGTGTGCAGCGGGTGGGAGCTGGGTATGGTACATTAGAACATGTATGGTGCTATAAGAACTTCCCTGGTGGCTCAGTCGGTAAAGAAACCACCTGCAATGTGGGAGACCTGGGTTCGATCCCTGGGTTGGGAAGATCCCCTGGAGAAGGGAATGGCAACCCACTCCAGTATTCTTGCCTGAGAATCCCCATGAACATAGGAACCTGGCGGGCTGCGGTCCATGGGGTCGCAAAGAGTTGAACACAACTGAGCGACTAAGCACACACATAAGAATTTTTAATAATGGGGAGTTACTAGAGGAAATAACGTGTCTGGACTCTAATTAAGAGCTCTCCTATAGAACCCCAATCAATATCAAAGACTGAAAAAGATAACCCACTTCGTGGGCTGCTGTCATGAGAATGTGCATCTTTGTGACTCAGGAAGATTCCAAGAAACTGGAAAAAAGCTCTTCAATTTCAACTCATGGTGAGATGGGAAAAACTCTATCTTAAAGGCCAGGTACATACAGACACATATGCTTATTTGACCCAATATCTGTGTTTCAATGTTTCTCTTGTAGTACCATTCAAATCTCTTTAGTGTCTGCTATAAAACATAAAAGGCTACTAACCATCAGTGCATTCTAGCCCACTAGTATTACTATACTGTCCCAGTAACAGCAGCTGATTTGTTGTTTTGGGCGGCAATTTCACAGACCCCAAATGCAGGTATTTTCTCTCCCTGTAACATCCAGTGTCACGGTCCTGCCTTCCTTGCCCCAGTCCCTCTCCTCTGTCACTTACTGCTGCCTCAGTGTAGCTCCCAGTAGCCAAGGTGCCAGCAGAGCTCATTTCTGCAACAAGGAGGCATGCCCGGTGCAGCGGCAGGCCGACTTCTTCCAGGCCTTTCACAACTCCTGAGCCGGGCACGGCGTGAGCATTTACAAGATCTGCCCAGGAAGCTATTTTAAAGACCCCACCTCAGAAAGGGAAAGAAAGATCTTTGTCAATTTTCAAACAAAAACCTTTAACTTTTAACTCAACCAGCCATCTACAATATGGAAATAATCTAGTAACATGCTAATGAAACAGTGAAGCACTTCAAGAATTTTAGTAACTATCAGTGGACCTACTTGTGAAAAATGAATCTTTCCATCTGCTTAGCTAGTTGAGAAATAACAAGGAGAAAAAAATCTTGTAAGCTCCATACTTAGTTTATTAGCAAAACTGGTAAGGGTGTTTTTCTTTGCAGGCTGATGTTTGTGACCACCAGTAAGATTTATGCAACTGGAAAGGGACTCCAGTGAACACAGGTGTATTGAGGTCAAAGATAGCAAACTGAAATTCCCCTGAAGATGACAGATTTTCACTCTGTAGGGATATCTCAGGAACTTACCATCTCTTAAATCTTCTTCCTGTTCCTTAGGTTTCACTAGCTCTTCAAATTTCAATAAAGCAATCGTATTCATTTTAAAAGCAGAACAATAACTCAAGTAGATTTTTGAAAAAACTATATGCAAACTTGTAGAAAGCTTGTATAACTTTTTCAACAGTCAATATCTTAAGCATATGAAGTCATTACAAACAAATCTATTCTTAAAGAAGTAGCTTAAGAATATGCATGTATTACTTTAAGAAAAAATTATCTTAAAAGATGCTTATTAAAGAACATAAAATGTCTGTTGTAAGGTTAAGTGAAAACAAAAAAGCATTACATAAATAAGACAGAAATTTGCATAGATGAATGGGTAAAAGAAGCATTTTTACTATGTATGCTCTACTCTGAGTTCCTATTTAACACTTTTAAAAAAGGATGCGTATCAACAGATCTTTTTCTGCTAAAAATAAATCTTACCACTTTACACTCTTTTCCCTTATTTCCTGTATCTGCAATTTTCATTCTCCAAAGATGCAGAACTGTGTTTTGTTCTGCCAGGGCCAACACCTGTCATTTCTGCCTGCCTAAAACCCATGTCCCTTTCTTCTGGCATCAGCACAGCCATTTTCTTTAGGAGAATTAACCCTGTACTCGAGTTTCAAGAAGTTTACGTAAAGCTAATAGCCTCAGATCACCAGGAGCAGGGTCTATTACCCAAGTGAGTTAATAAAGGTATTCTATACCCAGGCCTGAGTGATTGGCTTGGGGCAGGCATGAGCAATGTGCCTACCTGAGAAAGAAGAGAGAAGAAAGCAGAGCTGAGACTTGAGGAGAAAGTAAGCCCGAAAGATATCGCTTGAGCTCCTAGATCCAACCACGCTTGACAGGCTGTTCTACTGCTGCACTTGTCACGTGAGCCAATACATTTCCTTTTGTTCTTCAGCCAGTTTAGGCTGGATTTTGATTCTTGTTGGTTCCCGAATAATGCTTACCTTCATACTGCTTTTTTACTGTGTTTCCTATATCTGCAAATTTCCGGTCTTCAAAAATTAGAAACTCATGGCGTTTTGCCAGAGTGGTTAACTCCTTCATCACATCCAGAGTAAAATCATTCAAAATATCTACGTGAATCTTAAGCAAGCAGATTCTGGATCCCAAAGCATCTGCTAGCTGCAGCAGCTCTCTGGACTCTGAAACATCAGCAGACAGACACAGATTGGTCTCCTTCTTTTGCATAAGCCTGAGCAGCTTCGCTGCAACTGGGTGGGTCCCAGGCAGCTCTGCACGTGCACCAAAACTTAGTTCTTTGGGTTCTTTCTTCACAGAAGGGAGAGAATCATTAGGATTAGCTACCACAAGAACATTCTCCTGAATAAATCTCTTCACTCTCTCCACCATCTCAGCACTGATTTTCTTCTGCTGCTCAAGAATATGCAGTATTGTGGACAAGGTGCACACTGAGTGGAGACGAATCCCACGGGCCTGCAGATTGTCCTTGCCCCCCTGCTCTCTGTCCACCAGCACTACGGCGTCGGTGACCTTCAAGCCTTCTTTCTGAAGAACCTCAGCAGTTTCCCAAACACTAGATCCGCTGCTGACAACATCTTCAATGATCAAGCAGGTGTCTCCTGGATTAACAACCCCTTCTATAAGCTGTTTAGTACCTGGGAAAGAAAAAATTATGTTGATTCCATTTTAAAATTATGTATTTCAACCAACTCAAGATGTATCTACAGTATAAATTTGGCATGTATTTATGAAAAGGTGGGTAATCTAAATTATACTTTCTGATAATCCACTTTGGAAATATATTTTTTAAATTTCTGATGAATCTTCAATGTGCTATGATTTACTGTTCTGTTAAATGTCTCTATTTCAAAACTGTCAAAGTTACATATACAGAATATTTACAGTAAAACTAGCAAATTATTTAACTTTGTAAAACATCACAATGTGTTTATGATCAAAATTTCAAATATGGGGTTTCTTTAGGCAAGATCACCTGGACTGATGAAAGTTATTAAAGAATAGCACAATATCATCAATGAAATCATTCCTTTTTCCATTAACAATTTCTTTATTCAAGATCAGCAAAACAACTGGCCTTTGAGTATACAAATTGAAGGGGGAAAATATTCAACAACCATTTAGATGAATCACTACATCCTTACGAATTATATATATAATGTAATGTGACTAAATATACTGGCCCACTCCAGTGGGCCTACTACAGACTATTTTCAGATAACCTACACATTGTAAATAATTCATGCTGGAGACTACAAAGACCTGTGTTTTCAGAGACGCATTTTTGTGTTTTCCACCACCAAATTTGCCTTATTTTGATGCAGAATATATTTAGTGGGTGTTTTGCCCACTTTTAACTTTCCCACATGTACTATCTTTGTCTTTTCCCCAACTCCTTTTCTTCCTCGAAGAACTGGAAAGTTTAACTTAGACGAGAACATAAGACTGTATTTATAGGTATATTTTAAAATGAATGATCATATGCTAAGAAATATTTTTGAAGATACATAATAAGGAAATAGAAATAATAGTTTCTTTATGGGAGAGATTCATATAGATAAAACACTGTGCCACTAAATACCAAAAATATTATTCTAGTTTTTTATAATGTTGAATAAACTAAAACTAGACAAGAGTATAACAAATCTCCACAAATACAGAAACTTGCCACCTAATAACTCATGGGCGATCTTGTTTCAGCTATAATTCCAATCCCACCCTCCCCCCAATAATTTTTAGAAGCAAATCTCAGACATCATATGATTTCATCATAAAAATTTTTAGAACACATTGGTAAAAAAGGACTCATCAAAAAAAGCAACAAAACAGAAATAATACCAAAACACATTAATTCTTAATGTAATAAAATATGAAGTCAGTCCCAATACTTTTAGACTGATGTAGCTTTAAAACATGTTTGAAATACCCACCTGATAACCTACTGCCATGAACCCATTAAAAAAAAAAAATCTCTATTTAGAATTCCATGCGGCATTTACATTGCCCCCCCCTTTTTTTGCCATGCTTCATGGCTTGTAGGATCTTACTTCCCCAACCAGGCCTCCTGCAGTGGAAATGCGGAGTCCTAACCACTGGGCCACCAAGGAATTCCTTTACCTCGCTTTAAGGGAATGGTTTTATCCAGGTAATTTGAACACGGTACCCTGGGGAAGTATGTGCTCTAAAAGCATTCTGCTGATGAGGAAAGTCCTGGTAAAAATGTTGGGTTTCATAAATTTGGTGCACAAAGCACTTTTTTTTTTTTACTGCCTAATTAAAATAAAGCATTTTATCCCCAGACTCTAAAGGAAAGGGAGTTGCTTTATAACAACAGTTAACACACTCCAAGGCCATAACAACTTAAAGGACTTATGAGGAATATTCAAGGTGACTATCAACCTCAGTACCTAGAAGAACAAATTCTAAAAGTGCCAGGTTATGAATCAACTTAATGCTATACTACTTTTACTTTACCATAATCCTTTTTCTCCTTCCTTCTGACAAGCATTGGAATTTGGTGGGTTGAACAGACAACCGCAGCCAATGGTAAAGCTGTATAAGGTACTCCACACACAGTGTCAAACTTGATCTCTGCATTTTGGGCAGTTTGAAATAACATTTCTGCAACCTGTTAAAGAAAAAGAACATATGAATGACCTATTATTACTATTTTTAAAGCTGTATATAAATCATGTAACAATGTGACAGTAAGAACCTAGCAAAGGAAAGTCTCAAACTTGGGCCAGAAAAATATAAATGCCTTGTTAAATTATTCTCTCCACAAATCCCAGTTTACAAAACAAATATAAAAACACAAGAATTAATCTACTTGGCTAGACTCAGGACTGCTTCAAGGGCAACATGGAATGTGTCAGGAAAGGCTATGAAATTGACCCTGAGACTGGGCATTACACTTAGGCTTCACAGTTGTTCTCAGTAAATTCATTATGCTTTGAGTATCTAAACCCATCAGTTTTATTTTCCCAACACAAGTTTTCAATTAAGAAGTTTTACAAGAGAAATAAAACAATCGCATCAGGACTTGTCTGGTGAATGAGTGGCTAAGACTTGGTGCTCCCAACACAGGGGACCCAGGTTCTATCCCTGGTTGGGGAAGTAGATCCCACATGCCACAACTAAAGATCCTGCATGCTGTATCTAAAGATTCCACATTCTACATTCCACATATCTAAAGATTCCGCAACAAAGGTCAAAGGTCCCATGTGCCACAATTGAGACCCAGTGCAGTCGAATAAATAAATACAAATATTTAAAAAGAAAACAGTTGCATTATGAAGAATAAAACACCTACAAATAAATTTAACCAAGGAAGTGAAAGACTTGCACATTAAAAATATTAGATTTAAAAAAAAACTGAAGGTGGCATAAGCAAATGGAAGAATATTCCAGGCTCATGGATCAGAAGAATTAAAATGTTAAAATGTCCATGTTATCCAAAGCAATAAACAAACTCAATACAATTTCTATATAGTTACAAAGGCACTTTTCACAGAAATGGAACAATCCTAAAATTCGTACGGAACTACAAAAGACCCAGGATACCCAAAACAATCTTGAAAAAGAACAAAACTAGAGGCATCATGCTCCTTGATTTCAGACTATATTACAAAGTAATAGTAATCAAAACAATATGGCATTGGCATAAAACCAGACACACAGGTCAACAGAATGGAAAGCCCAGAAATAAAGCTACACATATATGTTCAAACAATACACATTAAAGGAGCCAAGGATATAAAAAGGGAAAAGGATAGTCTCTTCAACAAACAGGTTTGGGGCACATTAGACTACTGTCTTACACCATACATAAAAATTAACTCAGAATCATTTTGATATTTGGCAAAACTAATACAATTATGTAAAGTTTAAAAATAAAATAAAATTTAAAAAATAAATAAAATAAAGAGAAAAATAAATAAATAAATAAATAAAATCTCTCTTGGTAAATGTCAAAAAAAAAAATTAACTCAGAATGGATTAAAGACAGGAAATCATAAAATTCCTAGAAAAAAACAAGTGGTAAGTTCCTTGACATTGGTCTTAGCAATGATATTTTTGGATTTGACACCAAAAGCAAAGGCAACAAAACCAAAAATAAACAAGTGGGAAAGTGGTTCAAGACTGCAGAGTAAGAACATCCTGAACTCACCTCCTCTCATTGACACAACAATTCTATAACTCACTGTGAACAATTCCCTCTAAAGGAACCTGAGAACCAGCAGAACAGCTCCATCACAACAAAGGATAAAAAGGCCTATTGAGATATGTAGAAGTTAGACACAGTCTCCTCAAAACTCCATCCCCACTTCAGCAACCCATAAGCAACACGGAGCTCACAAAAACCGAACTTCCCCCTGACACCCTACATCAGTCGCCCTAACCTGCGAACCCGCACCAGACAGATAAGTACTCAAAACACTTGGCTTTGAACACCAACAGAGTTTAGATCCAGGAAAATCAGATGGATGCAGGGAATGGAGATTTTCTCTTAAATGGATTGTGAGCAGACTCACTCACCCTGGGACCCAGCTAAAGGGCAGCAACTTGAAAAGAGCCCAGATCATATATCAAGGAAATTCATCTGGTAATCTTAAAAACTCTGCCGGAATGTCACTGCTGGAGCTCTCTCCAGGTATGGAAGCACTGCTGCTGCTGAGTCGCTTCAGTCGTGTCCGACTCTGTGCGACCCCATAGACGGCAGCCCACCAGGCTCCCCCGTCCCTGGGATCCTCCAGGCAAGAACACTGGAGTGGGTTGCCATTTCCTTCTTCAAGGCATGAAAGGGAAAAGGGAAAGTGAAGTCGCTCAGTCATGTCCGACTCTTAGCGACTCCATGGGCTGCAGCCTACCAGACTCCTCCATCCATGGATTTTCCAGGCAAGAGTACTGGAGTGGGGTGCCGTTGCCTTCTCCAATGGAAGCACCAGCAGGCACCATTTTTACATTCTCTAACTTGCCAGTGCCTTCCCCACACGCCTCTGCCCAGCACCCCCAGAGGCAGCAGGGGAATGCACCATTTCCCCATGCTTCTGCAACAGCATAACAGCATGCTCCCCATCCCCTCCAGTCCTGCAGCCACAGCAGCAGTGTGGATACGCACCAAAGCCAGCAGGCATGTGCAACCCAAACAGGGGACACCACTTGAGTCTGTACTCTGGTTGCAAAGGGGGATTTCATTTCTGGGCTCCACAGGTGTGAAACAGTAGAATACACAGTTTGAGAAATAACCAAGAATTACGCAAGGTTAAAGGTTAAGTAAGCTTCATTTCCAACGTGGGGCCACCCCATCAAGACTGGAAGAAATACTGTTTTACCTAACACATGGAAACAAACACAGAGTCAAGCAAATTGAAGAAACAGAGATATATGTTCCAAATAACAAAAAAAGATAAAGCTCCTAGAAAAAATCTTAATGAAAAAGGTAAGTAATTTACCTGATAAAGCATTTAAAGTAATGGTCATAAAGATGCTCACCAAAATAGGAAAAAGAATAGATGAACTTGAAAAAAGAGAAAATGCAAAAATATACCAAAGAGAAATCAGAGAGCTGAAGAATATAACAACTTATCTGAAAAACACACTAAAGGGGTTCAAAAACAGACTAGATAAAGCAGAAAGATTGGTAATCTGGAAGACAGGGCAGTGGAACTCATCCAAACAGGGCAGCAATAAACAAAACCCCAGAATTTTAAAAAGCAGAAACAGTCTAGGAGACCAAGGGGATAATACTGAGAATAATGGCTTCCAGTTTAAGATAGTGGAGTAGAAGATGTGCACTCATCTCCTGTGAGAACACCCGAATGGTAACTAGCTGTTGAACAATCATTGACAGGACACTGGAACCCACCAAAGAAAGATACCCCACGTCCAAAGACAAAGAAGAAGCTGCAGTAAGACAGCAGGAGAGGCACAATCACAATAAAATCAAATCCCATACCCACCAGGTGGGTGATCCACAGACTACAATACAATAATGCCAAAAAGTTATCCCACTGTTATGAAGCTTCCGAATACCACTTCAGGCTTCCCAGCCTGGGGATCTGACAAAGGGACTAGAAATCCCCAGGGACTCTGGCCTCAAAGGCCAGTGGGGTTTGATTACAGGACTTCCACAGGACTAGGGGAAACATGGACTCCAGTCTTAGAGGGCACAAACAAAATCTTGCATGAACAAAGACCCAGAAGAGGAGGAGTGATCCCACTGGAGACTGAACCAAACTACCTGATAGTGTTGGAAAGCCTCCTGTGGAGTCAGCAGGGGCTCACCACAGGGACAGGGGCACCAGTCTGGGAAGGTCCCCCTTGGTGGTTGCCATTAACCATGCCAGCTGAGCTATTTGAAATCCTAAAAGAAGATGCTGTTAAAGTGCTGCACTCAATATGCCAGCAAATTTGGAAAACTCAGCAGTGGCCACAGGACTGGAAATGGTCAGTTTTCATTCCAATCCCAAAGAAGGGCAATGACAAAGAATCTTAAACTACCGCACAATTGCACTCATCTCACATGCTAGTAATGCTCAAAATTCTCCAAGCTAGATTTCAACGCTACATGAACCGAGAACTTCTAGATGGTTAAGCTGGATTTAGAAAAGGCAGAGGAACCAGAGATCAAATAGCCAACATCCGCTGGAACACCAAAAAAGCAAGACAATTCCAGAAAAACATCTACTTCTCCTTCATTGACTACACTGAAGCCTTTGACCGTGTGGATCATGACAAACTGGGGAAAACTCTCAAAGAGATGGGGATACTCGCCTCCTGTGAAACCTGTATGCAGGTCAAGAAACAACAGTTAGAACTGGACATGGAACAACAGACTGGTTCCAAATTGGGAAAGGAGAATGTCAAAGCTGTATATTGTCATCCTGCTTATTTAACTTACACACAGAGTACATCATACGAAATGCCAGGCTGGATGAAGCACAAGCTGGAATCAAGATTGCCGGGAGAAATATCAATAACCTCAGATATGCAGATAACACCAGCCTTATGGCAGAAAGCAAAGAACTAAAGAGCCTCTTGATGAAGGTGAAAGAAAAGAGTGAAAAAGTTGGCTTAAAAGTCAACATTCAAAAAACTAAGGTCATGGCATCTGGTCCCATCACTTCATGTCAAATAGATGGGGAAACAATGGAAACAGTGACAGACTTAATTTTGTTGGGCTCCAAAATCACTGCAGATGGTGACTGCAGCAATGAAATTAAAAGACGCTCGCTTGTTGGAAGAAAAGCTATGAGCAACCTAGACAGCATATTAAAAAGCAGACGTTACTTTGCTGACAAAGGTCCGTATAGTTAAAGCTATGGTTTTTCCAGGAGTCATGGATGGATGTGAGAGTTGGACCATACAGAAGGCTGAGCACCGAAGAATTGATGCTTTTGGACTGTGGTGCTGGAGAAGGCTCTTGAGAGTCCCTTGGACTGCCAGGAGATCCAACCAGTCAATCCTAAAGGAGATCAGTCCTGAATATTCATTGGAAGGACTGATGCTGAAGCTGAAGCTCCAATACTTTGGCCATGTGATTCAAAGAGCCAACTCATTGGAAAAAACCCTAATGCTGGGCAAGACTGAAGGCAGGAGAAGGGGATGACAGAGGATGAGATGGTTAGATGGCATCACTGACTCAATGGACATGAGTTTGAGCAAGCTCCGGGAAATGGTGAAGGACAGGGAAGCCTGACGTGCTGCAGTCCATGGGGTCGCAAAGAGTCAGACATGACTGAGCAACTAAACACCAGTGGGCAGACAGAAGAAGCAAGAAGCAGCACAGTCCCAGAGTGGCTAAAGGAAAAAACATATTACAGAGAGTTAATCACGATGAAAAAGTAAAAAGTTATGTCCCAGATGAAGGGACAAGATAAAACCCCAGAAAAACAACTAAATGAAGTGGAGATAGGCAACCTTCCAGAAAAAAAATTCAGAATAATGATAGTGAAGATGATCCAGGATCTCTGGAAAACAATGGAGAAAATGCAAGAATACCAAAGATCTACTAGAACTAAAGAACAAACAAACAGATGAAAAATACACTAGAAGGAATCAGCAGCAGAATAAGGCAGAAGAATGAATAAATGATCTGGAGGACAGAATAGTGGAAATCACTGCTGTAGAACAGAATATAGAAAAAAGAATGAAAAGAAATGAAGACACTGTAAGAGACCTCTGGGATAACATTAAACCACCAACATTTGCATTATAGGGGTCCTAGAAGGAGAAGAGAGAAAGGACCTAAGAAATATCTGGAGAGATAATAGCTGAAAACTTCCCTAAATTGTGAAAGGAAATAGTCAACCAAGTCCAAGAAGCAGAGAATCCCAGGCAGGATAAACCCAGGGAGGAACACTCCAAGACACATAGTAATCAAACTGACAAAAATTAAAGACAGAGATAAAACATTAAAAGCAACAAGGAAAAAACAACAAATAACATCAAGGGAACTCCTATCAGGCTATCAGCTGATTTTTCAACAGAAACTCTACAAGCCAGAAAGGAATGTCACAGTATATTTAAAGTGATGAAAGGAAGAACCTACAACCAAGAATACTCTACCCACCAAGTCTCATTCAGATTTGATGGAGAAACCAAAAGCTTTCCAGACAAGCAAAAGTTAACAGAATTCAGGACCACCAAACCAGCTTTACAACAAACATTAAAGGAACTTCTCTAGGCAGCAAACACAAGAGAAGGGAAAGATCTACAGAACATAAACCCAAGATAATTAAGAAAATGGTAATATGATCATATACATCGATTAATTACCTTAAATGTAAATGGGTTAAGTGCACCAACCAAAGACACAGACTGGCTGCGCTGATGAAAACAAATGCATGTATGTACTTCCACTTCCATATCACTCTGCCGGACCCCCAAATTGTATCTAATTATTTTATATTGCTAAGTTAATCATGTTCCCGTGTAATTATCTTCTATTTTTGGTCTGGCTATTGATTATGAAAACTGATAAAACATCTTTTACTATTATGATCATGTAATTATTACTTAATATCACTGGATCACAATTGGTCAGCAGAAAAAAATAATAGAACTCTATATCACCAAAACTACAATAGAGAAACCTATAATCACTTTTCAAAATCCAGATGCATATCAGAATTATCTTGAAACTTTTTGAAAAATACAAATGCCCAGGTATTGCTTTTTTTTCTCCAGAGCTCCAGGTATGTTAAAAAAAAAAGTTCTGTCCCCTTTCCCAGGATATCAGCTCATTCAAGTCTCATCTTTGGTAATTAAGAGTAGGCAGGGACTTCCCTGGCAGTCCAGTGGCTAAGACTCTACCTTCCAACGCAAAGGGTGCAGGTTCAATTCCTGGCAGGCGAGTTAATAATCCCACCACCAAAAATCCAAAACATAAAACAGAAACAATATTGTAACAAATTCAAGAGACTTTATCCCTCTCTTATGGAGGACTTCATGCGTGAAAGTGAAACAACTGTCAACGGTTAGGGGATTCTTTTATCTCTTTGTATACACATGGAATTTGCTCACATGATATTTTAAAATTCTGTTTCAGTCCCACACCCCATTATTCAGAATGCCCATCATACTAAAAAAGCTGAAAGAATTCCAAAGGACATATAACTTTAGGTGGGAAAAAACTGTAACACTTATTTTAATACCAATGATCATTTTTTAGACATCAAGACCTTCTAACAGATTCTAACTCCAAGGAGTCCCAAGCTCCCTAGAAGTCCTCCTGCCTCCTGTCTTGACTGTCTTAATTAACAAAGTCCTGTCCTACCCAGAGGCTTGGATGCACAAGGATTTCCTTTTCTCCCTGCTCTCTGCCAGGGAGTTTTCACCACTTGTGCCTCAAAGGGTGAGCCCAGGTGCTTCTTGTTTAGAGCTCTTCCTTTGCCCTTCTTGGATGTGACTAAGGGAAAAAAGCTAGGGAGGAGACATCCCAGCGAGTGGATGCTTCTCATTTAGATCGAAAAAAATCTCCAACCCAATAAACAAGCCCTTCACAAACTACCAACCAGAAAAACTGCTAGCCATTGCCAAGCACATAGTAGGCACCTGTTCAATACTGAAGAAATGAATGAATGAATCTAAAGAAAAAAATACTGAGAACATTCACATTGTACACTATATATATAACAACTGTAAATACATATGTACCCAACACAGGAGCACCTCAATATATGAGGCAAATATTAACAGCCGTAAAAGGAGAAATCGACAGCTACACAATAATAGTGGGGGACTTTAACACCCCATTTACATCAACAGAGATGGTCCAGACAGAAAATCAATAAGGAAACACATGCCTTAAATGACACATTGGACCAGACTGATTTAATTGATATTTATAAGAACATCCCATCCAAAATACACATTCTCAAGTGCACATAGAACATTCTCCAGGATTTATCACATGCTGGACCACAAAGCAAGCCACGGTAAGTTTAAGAAAACTGAAATCATATCAAGCATATTTTCCCATCACAACACTATGAGATTAGAAATACACTAAGACAAAAAACTGTAAAAAACACAAACATGTGGAAGCTGAACAACATGTTACTAAACAACTCACTGAAGAAATCAAAGAATAAATGACTAGAGACAAGAGAAAACAAAAACACAGACTTCCCTGGTGTTCTAACGGTTAAGAATCCGCCCGCCAGTGCAGGGTCATGTGTTGACCCCTGGTCTAGGGGCATCCCACATACAGTGGAGCAGCCAACCCAGTGTGCCACACTGCTGAAGCCCGCATGCCTAGGGCCCGAGCTCCACCAGAGAAACCGCTGCAACGAGAAGCCCGGGCAGCTCGGAGAGCAGCCCCCACTCGCCAAAACTAGAGAAAGCCCATGGACAGCAATGGAGACTTGGTGCAGCCTAAAAATGTACACATTAAAAAAAAAGATTCAAATTCTATGGGACGCAGCAAAAGCAGTTCTAAGAGGGGAAGTTATAGCAATACCATCTTACCTCAGGAAACAAGAAAAGTCTCAATGAAATGACCTAACTTTACACATAAAGCAAACTAGAGGAAGAAAAACAAACAAAACCCAAAGTTAGTAGAAAGAAATCATAAAGATCAGAGCAGAAATAAATGAAATAGAGATGAAGACTACCATAGAAAAGACCAATGAAACTAAAAGCTGGTTGTTTGAAAAGGTAAACAAAATTGATACAGCTTTAGCCAGACTCATCCAGGAAACAGGGGAAAGGGCTCAAATCAATAAAATTAGAAATGAAAACGAAGTTACAGTGGACACCAAGGAAATACAAAGGATCGTGAGAGTACTATAAGTAACTATAAGTTAATAAAACGGACCATCTAGAAGAAATGGACAATTCTTAGAAAGGTTTCCCAAGACTGAATGAGGAAGATACAGAAAGCATGAACAGACCAATCACAAGTATTGAAATTGAAACTGTGAGTAAAAAACTAACAAACAAAAGTCCATGACTAGATGACTTCACAGGCCAATTCTTATCAAATTTAGAGAAGAGTTAACACCCATCCTCAAACTGTTCCAAAAAATGGCAGAGGAAGGAATACTCCCAAACCAGACTCAATGTGGCCACCATCACCCTGATACCAAAATCAGAGAACAATAACACACACAAAAATAAAATTACAGGCCAACACCACTGATGAACATAGATGTAAAAATCCTCAACAAAATACTAGAAAAGCAAATCCAGCAATACATTAAAAGGATCATACACCATGATGAACTGGGATTTATCCCAGTGATGGAAGGATTTTTGAATATCTGCAAATCAATCAGTATGATACATCACACCAACAAATTGAAGAATACAAATTATATGATCATCTCAGTAGATGCAGAAAAACCTGACAAAATCCAAAACGTATTTATTTTAAAAACTCTCCACAAAATGAGAATAAAGAGAATATACCTCAACATAATAAAGACCATATATGACAAAGCTAACATAATAGTCAACAGTTAAAAGCTGAAAGCATCTTTCTAAGATCAGGAACAAGACTAGGATGCCCACTCTCACCACCTTTATTCAGCAGTTTTGGAAGTCCTAGCCATAGCAATCACAGAAGAAAAAGAAATAAATAGAATCGAAATTGGAAAACTGGTAAAACTGTCACTGATCTCAGATGACATATTCTACATAGAAAACTCTAAAGATGCCACCAGAAAACTACTAGAGCACATCAGTGAATTTGGTAAAGTTTGGAGAATACAAAATTAATACACAGAAATCTCTTGCATTTTTACATACCTAACAACAGGAGGTGGTGACCAAAACCACTCCCAAGAAGAAGAAATGCAACAAGGCAATGGTTGTCTGAGGCCGCCTTACAAACAGCTGAGAAAAGAAGATAAGTGAAAGGCAAAGGAGAAAAGGGAAGATACACCCATCTGAATGCAGACTTCCAAAGAACAGCAAGGAGAGAGAAGAAAGCCTTAAGCGAAAAAAATGAAGATCATGGCATCTGGTCCCATCACTTCATGGCAAATAGATGGGGAAACAATGGAAACAGTGACAGACTTTATTTTCTTGGGCTCCAAAGTCACTGTGGACAGTGACTGCAGCCATGAAATTAAAAGACACTTGCTCCTTGGAAGAAAAGCTGTGACAAACCTAGACAGTGTATTAAAATGCAGAGACATCACTTTACTGACAAAGGTCCATCTAGTCAAAGCTATGGTTTTTCCAGTAGTCATGTACAGATGTGAGAATTGGACCATAAAGAAGGCTGAGCATCGAAGAATTGATGCTCCTAAACTGTGGTGCTGGAGAAGACTCTTGAGAGTCCCTTGGACTGCAAGGAGATCAAACCAGTCAATCCTAAAGGAAATCAACCCTGAACATTCATTGGAAGGACTGATGTTGAAGCTAAAGCTCCAATACTCTGGCCACCTGATGCAAAGAGTCAACTCACTGGAGGAAACTCTGATGCTGGGAAAGATTGAGGGCAGGAGGAGAAGGGGTGACAGAGGAGAAAATGGCTGGATGGCATTATTGACTCAATGGACATGAGTTTGAGCAAACTCCAGGACTTAGTCAAGGGAAGCCTGGCATGCTGCAGTCCATGGGGTTGCAAAGACTCAGACATGACTGAGCAAATGAACAACAAAAAATCAGGAAGAGAAATTTAAAAAACAATTCCATTTACCATCACATCAGAAAGAGTAAAATACCAGGACTTTTTTGGTGGTCCAGTGGTTAAGATTCATACTTACAATGCAAGGGACACAGGTTCAATTCCTAGTCAGGGAACTAAGATCCCACATGCCAGCCGGTGTGGCCAAATATATATGTGTGTGTGTGTGTGTGTGTGTGTGTGTGTGTGTATGTGTGTGTGTATGTATATATATAGTCTTGGAGAAGGCAATTGCACCCCACTCCAGTACTCTTGCCTGGAAAATCCCATGGACGGAGGAGCCTGGTAGGCTGCAGTCCATGGGATCGCAAAGAGTTGGACACGACTGAGTGACTTCACTTTCACTCTTCACTTTCACGCATTGGAGAAGGAAATGGCGACCCACTCCAGTGTTCTTGCCTGGAGAATCCCAGGGATGGGGCAACCTGGTGGGCTGCCGTCTATGGGGTCGCACAGAGTCGGACACGACTGAAGTGACTTAGCAGCAGTAGCATATATAGTCTTATTTTTGCTTAAAAATAAAAAGAATAAAATACCTAGGAACAAACCTAAGGAGACAAAAATCTCAACTCTGAAAACTAAGATGGTGATGAAAGAAATCAGAGATGACACAAACAGATGGAAAGGTGTACCATGCTCTTGGACAACTGTCAAAATGACTATACTACCCAAGGCAATCTACAGACACAGTGCAATCCCTACCAAACTACTGATGGCATTTTTCACAGAACTAGAACAAAAAAAATTTTAATTTCTGTGAAGACACAAAAGACCCCAAATAGCCAAAGCAACCACAAGTACAAAAAGCAATGATGGAAAAATCAGGCTCCCTGACCTTAGACTATACTACAAAACTGCAGTATGACACTGTCACAAAAATATAGATCAATGAAACAGGACACAAAATCCAGAAATAAACACATGCATTTATGGTAAATTAATCTTTGAGAAAGGAGGCAAGACTATATATGTAACGGAGAAAGGACAGTCTCTTCAATAAGTGGTCCTGGGCAAATTGGACAGCCATATGTAAAGCGATGAAATTGGCACACTCTTTAATACCATATACAAATATAAACTCAAAATGTATTAAAGACTTAAATATAAGACTGGATACTATAAAATTCTGACAGGAAAACATATGTGCAATGCTCTTTGACACACATTGCAGCAGTATCTTTTCCAATCCATTTCCTAAAGTAATGGAAATAAAACAAAAATTAAATAAATGTGACCTAATTAAACTCAGAAGTTTGTGCACAACAAAGGAAATAACAAACAAAATGAAAAGACAGCCCATAGGATGGGAGACCATATTTGCAAACCATGAAACTGGCAAGGAATTAATCTCCAAAATTTACAAACACCTCATGCAACTCAGTATCAAAGAAACAAACAACTCAATCAAATGGGCAGAAGACCTAAACAGACATTTCTCCCAAGAAGCCAGGCTTATGGCCAAGAGGTACATAAAAAGATGCTCAACACCGCTAATTATTAGGGAAATGCAAATCAAAACTACAATGAGATATCACCTCACACCAGTCAGAATAGAATGGCTATCATCAAAAAGGTTACAAACAATAAATACTAGAGAGGGCTTGGAGAAAGGGAACCCTCCTATGCTTTTGGTGGGAATGGATATTGGTACAGCCACTATAGAAGACAGTATGGACATTCCTTAAAAAACTAAAAATATATATAGCTATGACATTATCCAGCAATCCCACTCCTGAGCATAGATCCAGAGAAAACCATGGTTCAAAAGGATCCATGCACCCTAATATTCACCGCTGTGTTATTCACAATATCCAAGAAACGGGAGTAACCTAAGTGTCCATCAACAGATAAATGGATAGAGATGGGGTACATATATACAATGGAATATTACTCAGCAATTAAAAAGAATGAAATAATGCCATTTGCAGTAATATGGATGGACCTGGAGATTATCATACCAAGTGAATTAAGTTAGACAGAAAAAGACAATGAACATATTTACAAAACATAGACTCACAGACTACAAAACAAACATATGATTATCAAAGGGAAAGATGAGGGGAGGGATAAACTGGGAGTCTGGAATATATACACACTGCCATATTTAAAATAGATAACCAGCAAGAACCTACTGTATAGCACAGGCAACTCTGCTCAATATTCTATAATAATCTAAATGGGAGAAGAATCTGAAAAAGAACAGATACATGTGTACATATATAACTGAATCACTTTGCTGTACGCCTGAAACTAACAACACTGTTAATCAACTCTGCTACCAATATAAAATAAAAACATTAAAAACAAAAAGAAAGAAAGAATGACTGAAAGCTTACTTAACTCGGGGATGGAAGCAGACATCCAGAATTAGGAGTGTTTGAAAGAAGATGAACCCCAAAAAACCTGAACATAATTAAAATGTCGAAAGTTAAAGACAAGGGAAGAATCTTAAAGGAGCAAGAGAAAAACAACTTGTTATGCAAGAGAACAACCCCCCTACCCCATTAGGACTATCAGCAGATTTCTCAGCAAAAACGTTGCAGCCCAGAAGCAGGTGGCATGATATAGTCCGAGTGCTCAAAGGAAAACACTTTCTACCAAGAATACTCCAGACCCTATGGACGACATTCCATCCCAAAGCAGCAGAATACACATTGTTTAAGTGTACCTGCAAGATTCTCAAGGATAGCTCATGTTAGACCACAAAACAATTCCCAAGGAATTTAAGAAGACTGAAATCATATCAAGTATCTTTCTGACCACAATGGCATGAAACTGGAACTCAGTTACATGAAGAAAACAAGAAAAATCTCAAATATATAAAGATTAAACAATATGCTATGGAACAACCAGTGGGTCAATGAAGAAATCAAAGGACAATTAAAAAAAAAACAACCCTTAATTCAAATGAAAATTAAAAGAAAACATACAAAGTCTATAAGATTCAGCAAAAGCAGTTTTAAGAGCAAAGTTTATAATGATACAGGCCCACCTCAAGAAATAAGAAAAATTTCAAATAAACAACCTAACTTTATGCCTAAACAAAGCAGAAAAAGAACAAATGAAGCCCAAAGGTAGCAGAAAGAAGGAAATAAAGATCACAGTGGAAATAAATGGAGACCAAAAAGACAATTTAAATAAATGAACTAATAGCTGGTTCTTTAAAAAGATAACCAAAATTGATAAACCTTTAGCTAAAGCACCAGGAAAAAAAGAGAACTCAAATCAATAAAATCAGAAATCAAAGAGTATACACACCTGATACCAAAGAAATAAAAGGCTCCTAAGAGGTAACTATGAACAACTGTAAGTCAACAAATACCCTGGGAAATGGATCAATTCCTAGAAACAGTCTTCCAAGACTGAACCATAATTAGAAATAATGAATAAATAGGAGAAATATTAAGAATTAATCAATAATAAACAGACAACTCACAACAAACGAAAGTTTAAGACCCTATGCCCTCATCACTGAATTTTACTATTCAAAAAAGATTTAATTCCTATCCTCCTCCAATTCTTCCAAAACATTAAAAAGAGGAGGGAATGTCCCCAAACTCCTTTTACAAGGCCAGCATTACACTGATACCAAAACCAGACAAGGACACATACAAAAAAAGTACAGGTCAATATTGATAATGAATTTAGATGTACAAACCTTCAACAAAATATTAGCAAACCAAACTCAACAATGCATAAAGAAGATAATCAGCTATGATCAAGTGGGATTTATCTCAGGGATACAAGGATGATTCAACATTACAAATCAATGTGACACATCACATTAACAAAATGAAGGATAAAAATCATATGGTCATCTCAATAGGTACAGAAAAAGCACTTGATAAAATTCAACCACGATTGATAAAGACTGAACAATGGGTAGAGATGGACTAATAAAGGCCATATGATAGGCCCACAGCTAATCACACTCAATGGTGAAAAGCTGAAAGCTATTTCCTTAGGATCAGAAACATGACAAAGATGCTCATTCTTGCCACTTTTTACTCAGCATAGTACTGGAAGCTCTAGTCAGAGCAATTAGGCAGGAAAAAAGAAATAAAAGGTATGCATATTGGAAAGGGAGGAGGAACTAAGCGCTGGTGGTGGCTTAGTCACTAAGTCGATTCCGACTCTTGCGATGCCATGGACTGTGGCCTGCCAGTGGACTCTGTCCATGGGATTCTCCAAACGAGAATACTGGAGTGGCCTGCCATTTCCTTCTCCAAACTAAGTGGATGACATGATTTTATATTTAGAAAACCATAAAGATGGCACAAAAAATTGTTAGAATAAACGAACTCAGTAAAGTTGGAAGGTACAAAATCAATATACAAAAATCTGTTGTGTTTTTACAGAATAACAACAAACTATCAGAGAAATTAAGAAGACAATGCCATATACAATTGCCTCAAAAAGAACAAAGTACCTAAGAATAAATTCAACCAAGGAGGTGAAAGACCTGTACACTAAAAGGACACTAATGAACAAAATTGAACATGACACAAATTAAGATATTCCATGCTCATATTTGGAAGAATTAATATTGTAAAAATGTCCACATTACCCAAAGCAATCTGCAGATTCAATGTCATCCCTTTCAAAAATCCAATAGTACTTTTCACAGAAATAGAACAATCCTAAAATTTCTTTGGAACCATCAGTTCAGTTCAGTCGCTCAGTCGTGTCCGACTCTTTGCAACCCCATGAATCGCAGCACGCCAGGCCTCCCTGTCCATCACCAATTCCCGGAGTTCACTCAGACTCACGTCCATCGAGTCAGTGATGCCATCCAGCCATCTCATCCTCTGTCGTCCCCTTCTCCTCCTGCCCCCAATCCCTCCCAGCATCAGAGTCTTTTCCAATGAGTCAACTCTTCGCATCAGGTGGCCAAAGTACTGGAGTTTCAGCTTTAGCATCATTCCTTCCAAAGAAATCCCAAGGCTGATCTCCTTTCAAATGGACTGGTTGGATCTCCTTGCAGTCCAAGGGACTCTCAAGAGTCTTCTCCAACACCACACTTCAAAAGCATCACTTCTTCGGCGCTCAGCTTTCTTCACAGTCCAGCTCTCACATCCATACATGACCACTGGAAAAACCATAGCCTTGACCAGACGGACCTTTGTTGGCAAAGAAATGTCTCTGCTTTCCAATATGCTGTCTAGGTTGGTCATAACTTTCCTTCCAATGAGTAAGTGTCTTTTAATTTCATGGCTGCAGTCACCATCTGCAGTGATTTGGGAGCCCAAAAAAATAAAGTCTGACACTGTTTCCCCATCTATTTGCCATGAAGTGATGGGACTGGATGCCATGATCTTAGTTTTCTGAATGTTGAGCTTTAAGCCAACTTTTTCACTCTCCTCTTTCACTTTCATCAAGAGGCTTTTTAGTTCCTCCTCACTTTATGCCACCCAAATGGCCAAAGCAACCTTGAGAAAGAAAAATAAAGGTGGAGACTTCACACTCGTTTATTTCAAACTATATTAATAAAGCTATCGTGGTCAAAACTAATTGGCATAAAAACAAACAAACAGATCAACAGAACAGAATAGAGAGCCTAAAAATAAACCCAAGCACATATTTCAATTAACTTATGAGAAAGGAGCCAAGAACGCACAATGGGCAAGGACACTCTCTTTAATGACACACTGCTGGTAAAACAGGACAGCCACACGCAAAAGAATGAAAGTGGACCGCTATAATCCACCATACATAAACATTAACTCAAAATGGATTAAACCTGAATGTAAGACCTGACAACATAAAACTCCTAGAATAACACACAGCTGGTAAGCTCCCTGACATCACTCTTGGTGACATTTCTTTGGATTTCACTTCAAAGGCAAAGACAACAAAAGTAAAAATAAACAAATGGGACTATATCAAACTAAAGAGCTTCCACAGAACAAAGGGAGCCATCAGCAACACCCCCTCCCCCCAAAAAAGTAGCCTTCTGAACTGCAGAAGATATTTGCAAATTATATTCCCGAAAAGGGATTAGTATCTAAAATATATAAAGAATTCATAGAGCTCAATAATAAAAAACAATCTGATCAAAAAAATGAGCAGAGGATCTGAACGGACATTTTTTCCAAACAAGACATACAAATAGCCCAGAAGCATATGCAAAGATGCTCAAAATCACCAATAATCAGGGAAATGCAAATCAAAACCACAATGAGATATCAAATGGCTATTACCAAAAGAACAAGAAATAATAAGTTTTGGTGAGGATGCAAAGGAAATGGAACCCTTCTGCACTTATGGTGGGAATGATACTTGGTGCAGCCACTGTGGAAAGTAATATGGAGGTTCCTCAAAAAGTTAAAAACAGAACTCCCATGTCATCCAGCAAGTCCACTTCTGGATATTTACCTAAGGGAAATGAAAACACTACCTTAAAAAGATATCTGCACCCTCACGTTCACTGGAGCATTATTTACAATAACCAAGATGTGGAAACAACCTAATTTGCAAAACAACCATCAATGAACAAATGGATAAAGAGAATGTGGTATGTACATACACACACACACACACACACACACACACACACACACACGCAGCGGAGTATTATTCAGCCACAACAAAGGTAATACATTCCCACTGGCTCAACACTTAAGGGCATTAAGGGACTTTAAGGGCATTATGCTAAGCGAAATAGATGGAGAAAGGCAAATACCTCACGATCTTATTTATATGTGGAGTCTTATCAACACAAAGATAAATCGTAGATATAAAGAACTGATTGGTGGCTGCCAGAGGCAGAGTAGGGGAGAGGCAAAATGGGTGAAGGAATTCAAAAGGTACAAACTTCCAATTATAAAATAAATAAGTCATGGAAATGTATTACAACACACAGCATAGTGACCAGAGTTCATAATACTGTTTTGCATGTTTGGAGGTTGCTGAGAGATCTTGAAAGTTCCCAGCACAAGAAAAAGATTGCAATTATGTTAACTACACTTACTGCGGCAATGATTATGCAATATACACAGTCATTACGTACACCTGAAACAAATTTAAAGTTATCTGTCAACTGTATCTCAATTTTTAAAAAATCAACAAAAGACTATACACCAAAGTGTTTTTGAAAGTTCTCATAAATACAGAGCCACTAGTTGATAATATCTTTTCCCACAAAAATCATCACACTGTAACACTACAATGCATACTCCCACCCAACACCATCTTATTTTAAGAAAAGCGAAGAATTACTAAGTGACCTATATCAGAGGTGTTCAAATTTTTTTGTTCCTGTATTTCTAAAGATTTGAAAAATTTATGAATATTTTTAAGTGGCAAAAAATGTAACTTCTGGAGTCCTGAAAAAATTAACATGTTATTCTAGGACTGTTACATCATTCTTTTAAGTCCAAATGCCTTATTGATTTGATACGCAACATCTGCTTTAAAAAAAAAAAAGAGAGAGAGACTTCCCTATTGGTCCAGTGGCTAAGACTGCATTCCCAATGTGGGGAAAGTGGGATGGGGTTGGGAACTAGATTCCACGTAAGGCAACTAAAGATCCTGGATACCACTACTAAGACTTCAGGGAGCCAGAAACAAAACAAACTACAACATGAAAATGCTTAACTATGAAACCTGGAAAAATTTACACTTTTTTGAACTCATATTCTCATTTCATTATCTCCAGAGGATTTTATTCTAATGCAATATACATTTATGCTTGAAAAACTTCTACTGACCGTTCTATGATACTTCTCCAAAAATGTATGTAAACTGAAATTTTAAATTGTTTAAATTTAAAATTTTTTCCCATGACCTTAAGTCTCTAACTGTTAAAACTTCTATGTTATTACAATTGTTATGATCATAAAATGAATTAAAACATAATCTGCAAATTTTGATAGAAGCATAAAACATATTATTTTGAAAATGCATTGCTTAGTAACAGGAATAGTAGTACCTGATCCTGGCAATTTGGAAAAGGCAATGGCACCCCACTCCAGTACTCTTGCCTGGAAAGTCCCATGGACGGAGGAGCCTGGTAGGCTGCAGTCCATGAGATCACTAAGAGTCAGACACAACCGAGCAACTTCACTTTCACTTTCATGCCTTGGAGAAGGAAATGGCAACCCACTCCAGTGTTCTTGCCTGGAGAATCCCAGGGATGGGGCAACCTGGTGGGCTGCCATCTATGGGGTCGCACAGAGTCGGACACGACTGGAGCGACTTAGCAGCAGCAGCAGATCCTGGCAATTAATTTATGTATCTAGTATAACTATTACTTACTATTAGGAAGTCAGAGTTCAGTGTAAATTCTATTGTGTCTCAGGGTGTGCAAATAATAAGAAACCCTATTTACATACATAAGCAGACATGAAAGAGTTCTGTTATAGCCAGACCTCTCAGTGTTTTGAGCTCCTTCTGAGTTAACTACCCAAAATAACACACACATACACACAAACCTCAACATCTAGTATCAAAAGATAATTTTTAGTCATCTGTAAACTGATGACTTCTTCAAAAATAAACCAATTTTTCAAAATAAGATTCCTAATCATTCACTTTCTCAGCACTGATGAGATGCACCATAGCAAGATTCTGGATTCTAACCCACTTCAACTAGAGCTTCAGATCTTTTTGTAATAACCTCATAGAGTGGGGTTCACAAGGGGTGAACATAAACCCTTAGTGGTGGAGAAAGCTTTACACGTCTTCCAGACAGAACTTCTGTGACAATGGCAAGGTTCTGTATCTTCACTGTTTAAAAAGGTAGGCACTAGTCGCATGTGACTAAATTTAAAAATTCCCGGGACTTTTAAGTTAAGAATCCGTCTGCCTATGCACGGGACAGGAGTTCAACGCCCGGTCAGGGAAGATCATACATGCCCCGGAGCAACTAAGCCCACGTGCCACAACTTCTGAGGTCAGAGTGCTTAGAGTCTGAGCTCCACAAGAGAATCCACAGCAACGAGAAGCCCAGGCACAGAAGAGTAGTCCCCGGTGACCACAACTAGACAAAGACCATGGGCAGCAAGGAAGACCTAGCGCAACCAAAACAACAACAACAACAACAACCCATAGGAAACCCTATTAAACAGCACATTTAGACCCTTCTACTTACACTGTGATCTGCAGCTTTGGTCGGCAGCTTGTGAGGAAAGCATAACCTCCTATCCTGCCTCAGATGTACTCAGTCGATCAGATAACCCATTTTAACAAAATTCCAGGTGATTCATATGAGTTTGAGAAGCATTGTGCTAGAAATCTCTTAACTTCTACACAGCTTTTCCCTTTTATTCACCAAAGAACTGCCTCCATGAAATGTCCACCCTCTGGCCTTAATTCTTGCTCCTGGCCACAAAGTCCAAAATCGAATCCCCTTGTCCTAGCAAGAGCCTTTCCAAGTATTTAAGCAGCTACTAAATTCTTCCCTCACTCACCTTTTCCTCCCCGTCCCATTTTCACGAAGTTGAATACGCAGAACTTCAACTACTTCTGTGAGAGCCAAGGCCCCAAACTGGGTTCCTTGACTCGGCTGCAAAGCACGTGTCAAAGCCAAGCGAGTCTACGAGCACGCTGCCCTCTAGATCCTAAAGAGCCTAACAGTTCCTGGTCTCTGGGTTTCGCAAACCAACTCCCCCAAGCCGAAGCAGGGTCGGCCCTCCTGCTTGGCTCTTTTGATCTCACCCAGAGCCCAGCTTCCGTCACTCCACTCCACTCCTCCTGGTCCCCATTCACGCCACGAAACACTCTTCTTTCCTTTCCCCGGTAGGTACCTGATTCAGAATACTCGGTCGAGACACGATACCCCGCAGATCGATGTACACGGGGGAAGAGAGCCGACTCTTCAGCACGAAGTTCCCAAACTTAAAAGCCTGCACGTCGTACAGACCCGTTACCAATGACCCCAAAAGGGCATCAGCCGCCGCCATGGTCCCGCTCTCCCAGTTCACTCCAAACTCCAAACCTCAGCTTGCCGCGGCGCCCGATGACGCCACCTGAGAAGTCCCGCCTCTTCCGGCCCCTTTTCCGGCGGCTGGGCGGGGTAGCTGGCTGCGCGCGGCTCCGGGTCCCAAGTAACGAGGAAGATGAATTTATACTTTGGTATCAAGGTTATCCAGGAGGAATATCATGCCAGCCAGTCTGAAAATCTAAGCATATTTTGTATTCACAAATCAGTTCCTTAGAGGAAATTCCCTTTATGGGTAGATGGCAATACTTTAAAGATAATTACCGTTAAAAACCATAAGGCTTATAATTGTTACTCATCAAATTGATTCTGACTCATTTGAAGAACTGACTTATTGGAAAAGATCCTGATGCTGGGAAGGATTGAAGTCGGGAGGAGAAGGGGATGACAGAGGATGAGATGGTTGGATGGCATCACCGACTCGATGGACATGAGTTTGAGTAAGCTCTGGGAGTTGGTGATGGACAGGGAGGCCTGGCGTGCTGCAGTCCATGGGATTGCAGAGTCGGACACGACTGAGCGACTGAACTGAACTGAAATTGATTGTTATTTCTGTTTTATTTTCTTTATGTATGTCTGTGTTTTCTGTGAAGACAAGATGACCAGCCAGCGTGAAGGAGCCCATGCTTTTGACAGTTCTCGTTTCAAATAAATGCAATAAAATCTTGATGAAATAGAAACCAAACTTTAAGATATTTTTATTCTTGTTTGCAAAATAAACTAATCATAATACTTCAATCCCTAATACTTGTCAACCTAAAGAATAAAATGGCCAGTTACTGTACCAGCAAGATGAGTTTTATTTGGGAATGGCAGAGGAATTGTATTATCAGCATGGAAACTGTGGCAAACCATAAGCAATCCTGGAGAACAAAGGAGAGGAATGCTACTTTATGAAGACACCCCGGAAATTGGGAGGGTTTTCTTCGAAGGAAAGTTCTTTGGAGTAAATCAAGAGTTCAGGGTGGTGACAGTTTCTTATGGGCTGACAGTTTCTTGGTTGCTTTTCATTGGCTGCATTATTGGTGGGCAAGGAAAAAAATCTTCCATCCTCATGCTAAGGAAGTTAAGTAAACCTCTTCCTACCCAGGGATGTAAAATAAGGTGCACAGGGTGGTATGTGCTTTTGTGTGCAACACAGCTCCTCCTTCAGGGCTTCCTCCCTCCACTTTAAATGAGATTTTTCCTTTACAAAGTATAAATTTTAACACACTCTAGTTAATTGACAATATACTATGAATTAGTTTCATTTGCATTTGGGTGGCACATACAGACTCTTTCAAAGCCTGATTACGTCTGCACAGTCTAATCCAGACTCCTGGAGTCCACAATATATTGTGTAAACTTCTGAGATCCATCCCCTATGGCCTAACAATTTTCTAACTAAGTTGCCAAATGTAACACCATAATGAAGTTAACAACACACATTGAGGCTTCTTTGGCATTTTTAGATAGAGAAATGCCTTAGAGTATTTCTTCAGGCTACAAAATTATTCTTTTCTTTCCAAAATGCTGGGCAAAATGTGTTTTAATAAAAGTGCAATATTTGCATCTTGTCAAAGGCTTTCATATATTTGGAAGAAGAACAAAAAAAATTACTCTTTTCTTTTACTGGACATTTTAATTTGAAAGAAAACAAAAGACCACCAGAAATAATCTTTAATATAGTATATTTATAGGAATGCATAACTTGAGATGTACAGTTTGAAGCTTCATCCATAACTTAGAACATTTACTGTAATGATAATAACAAGACAGCAAGTCATCACTTTACAACATTACACATGAGTGATTTTGACTTACAAATAAAATATTTACAACCTACCTTTACAAAACGACATTGTGTGCATACAAAATGAACAACTGCAGAAAAATTTAATAATGAGACAACCAAAAACCCAGAAGATACACTTAAGGCAGACCAGCAAGACACTGAAATAATTAAGGCTGTGGAATTCTTCTGCACCTTGAAAATATAGAGCTATTTATCAATACTGTGGAGTGATTTTAAATCAATTGTTACAAGCCTGATGGAAGTATGTACTTATATGTATATGTGTAATGGTCCCTATGGGGAAACCTGTCCACTTATGGATAAGGCCCTTTATCTGAATGGCCAGAGAAGCCCACCCCCAAACTCTCAAAAGATCTGGTGGGGAGGAATCACTCAAAACCAAGAGGTGCCAGTAAAATTTGCAAACCAACTGTTAAATATTCAAATATAAAGATTCTTCTGACTCCAGGCAAACAATAACCTAAATGATGGTCCCATTATGTTTCAAGCTTTGTTCGTTTGGCTTTGTAGCTTCAAAAGACAGCAAATAAATCCCCAGTGAGTAGACTCTAACTCTACCCATCAGCCCTAATGGTTTTGAATGGCCCTAAATGGTTTTCTACTAGAAAACTGATCCACCTGGGCTGTCTTCAAATGGATAGATTTCTGCATATGAGCAATAACATATACATACATATTATACACTATATACATGTACAGATGTACATATATCCAGATTTTCCAACAGTTTGCACTTTGATCACTACTGTGCTCTGACTAGGATCTCGTTCTGAAGAACACGTTTAGTTTTTTCAGTCTTCACATTTGTCCTAACTACTAGTTTTACTCACTCACCTTCCCCATAGAGTAGGCCAAAGTTTGGCAGAAACAGAAGTAAAAGCACCGGGGTCAAAAAAAATCAATCATAGAGATGACGTATATGGCTTAAGTTAGTAAGAGAAGACGTATGTTTTGTTACCTTCAAATTCATAACCACAGTCTTTGAGATCATAGTAACAGTCCCCATAATACTCCAAGATGTGGCTTCATTTCTTGATGGAAGTCGGGCACTCTTACACTAGCTATTCCTCAGCTAGTAAATTCATTTGCACTCTTTTCCATTTCTTCAGCCATCCTCATTATCCAAAATAACAGTTATCTGAATAAGCAGTTAATCTTGTTCATCTGAATAAAAACAGAATCTGACCACAATTTAGAATCTCCCAGCAAACAGGCTAACAGGAAACACAATAGCCCATGAGTATTAATTTCAATCTTTTCATAAATGTCCCTTAAAGATGAAAATTTGTCTGAGAGTAATTGTTTTTTCCTCTCTTCTAACTTCTACATGTATTGAAAATGAGGAAGAAATGTCTTTCATAGAAAATATGGCCTGTGTTCTACTATTTTTGTGTATATTTCTCACATGAATAATATTCTCTATTAAAGATATCTAATGCTATGGATAAATTTCAGCTGTTTTTAACCCTCTAGAATTAATGAAACAAAGAACCTTTTAGTTTTTAGAAAATGTATATTAACATAGTAGTTCCCCTTTTCTTAGTAGAGAATGGGTAAATCTTATCTTTTCTAACCCCACCTTGGGTTTAGTTATTCATTTCCAAATGATCCCTAGATTTTAAATAGTTAAGAAAACTGTAATGCTAATAAACCCACTGAAAGCTCACATTCTGTGGTTGCCTAACCCAGACTCCACGGAGATGCTACACAGGAGGGAAATAAATAAGCCCCACATTTCTCAAAACTGAACAAGGATGTGGTGAGTTTGCACTTTTCCCCTCCTCTATCAAATTTACGGGACAAAGTTTTACTTAATATTCAGAAATAACCAGCATCTAGTTTATAACATATTTGCCCCTTTGTAGTCTCACAAATCTAAATGTCCATGCTCTTCCACAAGGCAAGAAAAAAGTAACAACTAACTCACCAGCACTAAATCATGGAGACTATGGAAAAACAAATATGCTACTTCCAGAACATCTAGTTATCTTAAAAAAAAAAAGAAAAAGATCCCAAGTTTTCCCTCCAAAAACAGTTCATTTCTACACCTGTGCATTTAATTTGCCTCTTATTATAGAAACCTGTGAGATTCTAAAGAAATGAGTTGTGATATCAGAAAATATTTTATTCTCATCTCTGCCCTCCCAGTGAGGAAAGTGGCTGTTTGGGCTTTTCTCTGTCAATTTTTCTAGAGCATAAAGCTTGAGAAGAGAGTCGTGGTTGCTTTGGAGGGCATCTTACTCTGTGCTTCTGCCATAAGACATTCTCGAGAAAACAGTTTATTGACAAACACTTCATCAGCTCTCCTAACCTTTTTCTGTAAATAAGCTTTTAAATGATTGAAATTACAGGCTAAGATCAAATAACATTCAGACAAAGAGCACCTAGTACTTCCAATTAAAATCAATTTACAGAATTTAATCTCATAAGTTTGTAAATGGTATCTAAAGTCATGAATATTGAAATCTTGGAATGTTCAAAGTTACCATCAATAAAATTCTTAGCACTGGCAGTGTGTAGCACTTTTTAAAAAATCAAAGTATTTTCTAGACATCCCAACTAAGGTATTTTCCCCACATTCCTATAAGATTAATTCCTCCCTCCTTCCCCCAACTCCCATTTTCACAATGGGGATATTTGGGGAAGAAAAAAACAAAGACTTTCTGTAAGAAAGGACGAATCAGGAACAGCTGAGGTTGAAACTCAAGAATTCCTGGGCTCACCCTATGTTCAGATGGTTTAATTTAAAAGATATTTTAAGGAAAAAATGCTGCAATATCAGTCAATCTAAATACAATGAACTTCTTTATCTCCCATCCTCCCCTCTGAAAGGCACTACTATTTATAAAGACTTAAGCGGTACAGCCAGCTTTTCCTCTGCTTCCTCTGTTCCCCCCAAGAGTGTTTATGGCTGTGAGAGACCTGAAGGACACCTCCAACGTTACAATTTTTTTTCTTAAAAATTTTCTCACATTCAGCTGTAAGTGGATACAAATCTGTTTAATTTGAAACCAATGTAAAAGATGTAGTAAATTACTATATATACCTTTAAAAAATTATTGTGGGTTGTCCCTGATCTTTTCCTTCTTTCTGCATCCCATCCTTATACAACAAAAAAACCCAAAACCCTATACAATGGATATAAGCCAAGCAAGAAACTTGTGACTTTAACCAATATTTATTTTTCCCATTTCAACTGGAAGTTCATTCTTACTGATTCCTAGTTAAGTTTTGATTGCAAAAATTACCATAATTAGAAGGGGACTATTTTCTCATCTCTCCCCTCTTCTCTACCACAAAGTAATAAATCTCTCTGCCAAAATAGGTACAAGAAAGTGGTTCCTAATCCTTCATCCCTCACCACAGTTGCCCACAGAGCAGCTAGAGTATATTTCCCAGCCCCATCTTCTGGGATTCCTTGTTATTTCCAACTTGCTAAAGAGAATTCCTGAACCAGGAACACAATCAACTTATCCTCATTGGGAAGGACCAGGAGCTTTGAAGATAGGATGTCTCCCTGTTGGCTTTCTTCAGTTATCAAACCATATAAAATATATACCCTTTCTCTTGGGGCCACTATTAAATTCATTCTATTCTAATGATTGTTCTTTGGCTCCAGTTAACAAAATCATACTTGCCTTCCATCTGGACCATTCCAACTCTGATGTGAAAGCTGTTATAAATGCTTTGGCTCTAACATTCTTGCCCTCCCAACAGCACAATTTCATTAATGCTCTCCTGTGCAGTCTGGACACCATTATCCTTCTCAAGCAAAAACTCAGCTTGTCTCCTACATGGTCATAAAAACTCATAAAGATTCATCAGGGGGCTTTTTAGTTATCATCCACAGTGGATGGAAAATAACTTGCCAAGCCATACTGTACAGATATTCAGAATCCTCAGTGCCTGTATCTATCCCATGATGAGCCCGAGGGACCAGGCTTTCTTCTTTTATGTTATATCTTATAACAAAGACATGTTTACTAAAAGAGTTTTTAGTAAACTTGTTTTAAATTTCAAAATATTGTATCATATAGTATTGGTATAGAACTATGGGTTTAAATGAAGAATATGAAGGGTTAGAGAGCTCTGAGAAAGTAGCCTTGGTGGCCCAGGGCCATTCGAAAACTGGGAAACAAATACAGTCAGAATCAGTTTCCACTTATTTGGTTAATCCTGAAAATACATAAGTGCTATCTAGTCTTATTGCTTGTACTTTCTACTAATTTATTAGTCTATAATCTTAGATGGGATGAGGTGGAGCATGGATGAAGAAGTTGACTTTGAAGTCAATGGAAAAGAATGATGAGTATTTTTAATTCTACATTTCCACTGCAGGAATAAGTATTTTATATATTAAAGTTCAGGCTTAGTTTCCATCATTCTTCTTCATTAAGATAGGTTTATAGTTCTATTTATCCTTCATAAACTCTCTGCTTGCACTTCTGTGCTGCATGATTTTAATTTTCTCAGTCTTTTTATAAGAGAGAAGCAATGCCATTAAACCTGATTTGAACAAACACTTAAGTTATATTTTTTAAAATAGCATTTGCATAAGAGTAATTTAAAAAACACATTCTAGGAAACAAAAGATGGCTCATGTACAAAACTCAAAAACAAATCTCCCAAAAACCGAGGAAAAAGAAAGAAAGAAAGAGACTATGAAATGCCCAGGTTTAATTTTTTTTCCACCAGTGGAAAAAAAGGCAGTTCATAACCATCTTGTATGGAGAATATATACCAGAAAGCAGCGTCGGCCTCAAAATGCAATTAGTCCTTTTAGTCCAGGGAAATATTGGTGGCTGAGCAGTGATAGATATTGCAATTGCAGTTAAAACTCAATGCTCTGTTAGGATGACGTATCAGATTTTATTCCATGGCTTCAAAAAGGACTTGGGACCAGGCCTTTGAAAGGCCTGTATGGCTGCTTCCTTTTGGTAAGCACCCCTTCATTTCTCTAAGGGGTTAGAAATAAAGCAGGCTAGCTTTCTGAGGACTGCATTCTACAGCTGCAGAAGACATCAGAAAGTGTGGGTACGTTCTTCACAGGAACTGCAGGAAAGGTTTCTATTTGCACTTTTGTATGAACCTGTTTTACTCGTTACCTATTTCAAATCAAGTGTAGACATAAAAAATAGCCCCACAACTCATGCTATATTTGGACTTATTCCCTGGCAGGCTTTCCTGCCAGATGAACTCTGAGCTGCCAGTGAATCCGGGGATAGCATTTCATAAACAGAACCTAAGTTAGTCAAATACCTGTGACCGAGAGAAAAATCTTCTCACTCACAGATTGCAAAAGGGTAACATTGCTTTCTTTTAATGCACAGGTTCTGGTAAAAGAGTTCTATACAAGATTTATAAAAGGCTTTAGAAAAAAAACCCAAAACCTGTCATCTAATTGTGCTTAGTCAAAACAATGTAATGCTTCGGTACATAAGTTACTGTCTTAACTGGAGCACTCAAAGTTACTTAAGATTGATTTCATATATATCTCTATATTATAAAACTCTGAAAGTTGAATGCGATATATTTTTACTGTATGTGTACATGTATCCTATTAAGAAACTATATGTAAGTAATCTAAACCGGTACAGTTGACATACATGACATCTCTGTTAAATAGAACTTCTTGCTTAAAATTTCAGCAAAGGCAGGAACCTTTATTCTTTCTTCAGTGATCTTATGTTTTGCCAAGTTAACCACTCATTTTGGAACACAGTTAAAATGTCATAACAGCTGCTATTCTTGTTATCTCTGCCTCTTTTCTGAATACTTTCCGTGACTCTACATCTGTATCTCTTCTGAACGACCTTCTGGAAAGTCCCTGGATTTAGGGTGATTTCACTGCTGCTCAGACCTTGACAAACCACTGAGGAGGCTTAAGAGGTACATCTCTCAATCCAGAGAACCACATGGAGTGAATGATGGACAGAATTATTTACAGACACATTCAGTCTTGCTTTGGTTCACACTGCACTTCCATGTGAAACCACGAGGGCTGGGAGATGGCTACGTGCCTTGGTTTAGCCGATTGACAATGTAGCTTTTGACGTTGGGAATGGGGCGCACATCATTCTGATGCTTGCGGCGCTCGATGAAGCACGCCAAGCGGGAGGTGTCCAGGGGGATCTTGGAGTAGCTGCCATTGTGGGGCTGCAGCCACGGATGCTGCAGGCAGGTGGCTGCCGTGGGCCGCCTCCGAAAGTCTTCCTGTAGGATCACATTGATGAAATCTCTGGCAGCATTGCTCACACCACAGAAGTACTCATGGGGAAAGCTGAAGTCCACCCTGCACACATTGATACATGTCTCCTCCTTGCTCTCATCCAAGAAGGGGGAGACCCCACTCAGCATGACGTATGTCAAAACCCCGATGCTCCAGATGTCGGTGCCCAGGGATACAGGGATGCCCTGGATCACTTCTGGGGCAGCAAACTCGGGGTTCCCCAGCAGGTGGTGGATATGGAAGTGACCTGAGATCTGGACAGCATCCTCCAAGTCAATGAGCTTCACTCGAGGCACTGGAATCCGTAGGTCAATGAGCAGGTTTTCAGGCTGCGGAGATCCAAGGAGGTGGGGAGGAAAGAAGGCAAGTTCAGCTCTGTTTTGACTTTCTGTAGGACTCCAGCCACTCCAACATGGTTCTGCTATTCTTTGATAAAGCCTCTAGTGTGTGGGATGTTCCCTATGCTTCAAACTGAACTAAACTCTTGAGGCTGGATGGTACTTCAGAGAAGTTGGTTGACACTAAAAATCCTGTCTTTTTAACTAGCCCTTCTGCACTGAAAGAGTAAATTATTTATTTGGGGGGGAACAGGGGCTTCTTTAGAAAAAGACAGCAACATTTAGTGATTCCTTCTATAAAGTTAGACAAAGTGGTTAAAGCCTACCTACCTTCTCTTAGCCCAGATATTATGTGACTCTGATGTGTTCTCATTAATTTAATAATAACACACAAATTGTGTGATGACCCATTTTGTGTTTAATATTCACAGGGATTCTAATGCAAGAAAATAAAATGAGAATTTACATTCCTCAAGGGCAATGACTGGCAGGTTGAACTTAACCATTTCTCTGCTAGGGTTGCTGTTTATTATTACCTTTATGTCCAAATGTGCAACTCTGCAGTTATGAAGGTACTGCAGGGCTTCCATGATGTCTCGAATGTAGAAAGCTACTTTTTCTTCCATCAGCTCATCATGATTCATAAGGTAGTCTAAGAGTCGGCCATCGTCCATCCTGAAAAAAGGGAGGAAAAGGCCAAGGAAATATGTTTGCAAAGAAAACAAAAAAATAGCACACATATAAATCTGTAACATTGCTAATATTTCTCCTATTTCTTATTATAAATGAAGATCAGTGTTGCAAGACATGCGCATTTTAGTTAGAGTCCAAAGTTAGTACAATGTTCAGAACTTACATTAAAAAGATAGATAGATAGGTAAATAGATATGGAGGAGATAGAAAGAGATAGAAATAGATGGGTAGATAAGAGAGAGACGCATGCTTCAGAGAATAAATCTGTATAATCTTAAGAAACATTGTGAATGCCTGCTAAGTCGCTTCAGTTGTGTCCAACTCTGCAAGGCTATGGACTGTAGCCTTGCAGACTCTGTCCATTGAAATTGCTCACAAGGAAAGTCTGACATCCCTTTAAGAGAGGTTGCTGCTGCTACTGCTGCTAAGTCGCTTCAGTCGTGTCCGACTCTGTGCGACCCCATAGACGGCAGCCCACCAGGCTTCCCCGTCCCTGGGATTCTCAAGGCAAGAACACTGGAGTGGGTTGCCATTTCCTTCTCCAATGCAGGAAAAGTGAAAAGTGAAAGTGAAGTCACTCAGTCGTGCCTGACTCTTAGTGACCCCATGGACTGCAGCCTACCAGGCTCCTTCATCCATGGGATTTTCCAGGCAAGAGTACTGGAGTGGGGTGCCATTGCCTTCTCCATTAAGAGAGGTTAGATTGCAAAATACAGAAAGGGAGGAGACAGAGACAGATCTTGCAACTATCTGAATAACTGGAATCTGATGGCTTCAAGGAGCCTCACGTGTTTTGCAAATTGCTTTTCCTTTGTCAGCTTTTAGTTGGGGAAAAGTAGCAAGTAGGCAAAATTTGACCTTGACATTCACGATCCCTTCTTGAATCCTACTCCTCCTGGGAAACTATCCAACTTTAAAAACTATGCCTGAGAGCCTGCTACGAGGAGCCAGCCAAACCTAGACTTGAATCCTGGTTCTGCCACAAACAGGCTGGGGTCTTGGAACAAGTCATTTAAACTCTCTGTGTTTTGCTTTCTTCATCTTTAAAGTGAGAGTAACAACAACAACAGTAACAATCCCTATTTCATCTATGAGGACTCTTGATGGATCAAGTGAGACAATGAGGCATTAAAGCATAACTGGCAGCAATAGTAAGTGTGCAAGGAATGGCAACTATCTTTAGGTGCCCTGTGCCCTCTTTAGCAGGGAGTGACCAGATGTCAGGCGGCTGTTCTCTAACGTGCACTGGGCCATTGAGGACCATCCCCAGGAGAGGCCCAGGCAGAGCAACCTGAGCCAGAATCAGAAGCTACTTTTGAGCACAGCTGATATCCTCCCACCAAGTTCCCATTCTCTTCTCTAGCTTGTTCCTTCCCACCAGCTTGTTTTCTTCTCCTGCTTTCCTTGACAGGCTCAGAGGCCTAAATCACAGTTGAAAGCTGTAAATGGAGGTGCTTCTTTACTGAACAGAGGTACATGTGGAGCCATACACAGTACTGGTCTCCAGTATAAATGTCTGTCTTCTCTCCAGACCCAGGGCCTCATCACACCAACCAGACAACATTTCTATGAGGGATCCATACTTCTGAAAAGACTGTCCTCTTGGGCCTCTGTAAGATTTCTCTAAACTACAGGGCATGATCTCTGTTCTTAGCTTGGGGAAGGAGTGGGAAGGATGTGACCTTATTGCTCTCTTCTGGGACCCAGTATACAGGGATACATACTGGAATGAGTGGAAGTTTTTGAAGGTCTGGAATGAGAGGAACTCTGGAATGAGTGGGAGGTTTTGAAAGTAAGATTCTACCCTGAAAGTACTTTCTTGGGGGTAGACTGGGGATGCTATAGCAGTAGATGAGAGGAGCAACCCCACATCCAAGGAGTGGCAGCTGTGCAGGTGCAGGAGGACCGAGAGGAGCTACTCCACGTTCAAGGTCAGGAGGGGCAGCCCTGAGGAGATACCCCACGTCCAAGGTAAGGAGCAGGGCTGTGCTTTGCTGGAGCAGCCGTGAAGAGATACCCCACGACCAAGGTAAGAGAAACCCAAGTAAGACGGTAGGTGTTGCGAGAAGGCATCAGAGGGCAGATACACTGAAACCACACTCACAGAAAACTAGCCAATCTGATCACATGGACCATAGCCTTGTCTAACTCAATGAAACTAAACCATGCTGTGTGGGGCCACCCAGGACGGGCAGGTCATGGTGGAGAGGTCTGACAGAATGTGGTCCACTGGAGAAGGGAACAGCAAACCATTTCAGTATTCTTGCCTTGAGAACCCCATGAACAGTATGAAAAGGCAAAAGATAGGATACTGAAAGAGGAACTCCCCAGGTCAGTAGGTGCCCAGTATGCTACTGGAGATCAGTGGAGAAATAACTCCAGAAAGAATGAAGGGATGGGGCCAAAGCAAAAACAATACCCAGCTGTGGATGTGACTGGTGATAGAAGCCAGGTCCGATGCTGTTAAGAGCAATATTGCATAGGAACCTGGAATGTTAGATCCATGAATCAAGGCCAATTGGAAGTGGTCAAACAGGAGATGGCAAGAGTGAACATTGACATTCTAGGAATCAGCGAACTAAAATGGACTGGAATGGGTGGATTTAACTCAGATGACCATTATATCTACTACTGCGGGCAGAAGAAATGGAGTAGCCATCATGGTCAACAAAAGAGTCCGAAATGCAGTACTTGGATGCAATCTCAAAAACGACAGAATGATCTCTGTTCGCTTCCGAGGCAAACCACTCAATATCACAGTAATCCAAGTCTATGCCCCAACCAGTAATGCTGAAGAAGCTGAAGTTGAACAGTTCTATGAAGACGTACAAGACCTTTTAGAACTAACACTCAAAAAAGATGTCCTTTTCATTATAGAGGACTGGAATGCAAAAGTAGGAAGTCAAGAAACACCTGCGGTAATAGGCAAATTTGGCCTTGGAGTACAGAATGCAGCAGGGCAAAGACTAATAGAGTTTTGCCAAGCGAACGCACTGGTCATAGCAAACACCCTCTTCCAACAACACAAGAGAAGACTCTACACGTGGACATCACCAGAGGGTCAATACTGAAATCAGATTGATTATATTCTTTGCAGTCAAAGATGGAGAAGCTCTATAGAATCAGCAAAAACAAGACCGGGAGCTGACTGTGGCTCAGATCATGAGCTCTTTATTGCCAAATTCAGACTGAAATTGAAGAAAGTAGGGAAAACCACTAGACCATTCAGGTATGACCTAAATCAAATCCCTTATGATTATACAGTGGAAGTAAGAAATAGATTTAAGGGACTAGATCTGATAGAGTGCCTGATGAACTATGGAATGAGGTTCGTGACATTGTACAGGAGACAGGGATCAAGACCATCCCCATGGAAAAGAAATGCAAAAAAGCAAAATGGCTGTCTAAGGAGGCCTTACAAATAGCTGTGAAAAGAAGAGAAGTGAACAGCAAAGGAGAAAAGGAAAGATATAAGCATCTGAATGCAGAGTTCCAAAGAATAGCAAGAAGAGATAAGAAAGCCTTCCTCAGTGATCAATGCAAAGAAATAGAGGAAAACAAGAGAATGGGAAAGACTAGAGATCTCTTCAAGAAAATTAGAGATACAAAAGGAACATTTCATGCAAAGATGGGCTCAATAAAGGACAGAAATGGTATGGACCTAACAGAAGCAGAAGATATTAAGAAAAGGTGGCAAGAATACACAGAAGAACTGTACAAAAAAGATGTTCACGACCCAGATAATCATGATGGTGTGATCACTGACCTAGAGCCAGACATCCTGGAATGTGAAGTCAAGTGGGCCTTAGGAAGCATCACTATGAACAAAGCTAGTGGAGGTGATGGAATTCCAGTTGAGCTATTTCAAATCTTCATAGATGATGCTGTGAAAGTGCTGCACTCAATATACCAGCAAATTTGGAAAACTCAGCAGTGGCCACAGGACTGGAAAAGGTCAGTTTTCATTCCAATCCCAAAGAAAGGCAATGCCAAAGAATGCTCAAACTATTGCACAATTGCACTTATCTCACACGCTAGTAAAGTAATGCTCAAAATTCTCCAAGCCAGGCTTCAGCAATACCTGAACCGTGAACTTCCAGATGTTCAAGCTGGTTTTAGAAAAGGCAGAGGAACCAGAGATCAAATGGCCAACATCCGCTGGATCATGGAAAAAGCAAGAGAGTTCCAGAAAAACATCTATTTCTGCTTTATTGACTATGCCAAAGCCTTTAACTGTGTGGATCACAATAAACTGTGGGAAATTCTTCAAGAGATGGGAATACCTGACCACCTGACCTGCCTTTTGAGAAACCTGTATGCAGGTCAGGAAGCAACAGACCTGGACATGAAACAACAGACTGGTTCCAAATAGGCAAAGGAGTATGTCAAGGCTGCTTATGTATGTCAAGGAGTATGTCACCCTGCTTATTTAACTTATATGCAGAATAGATCATGAGAAATGCTGGGCTGGAAGAAGCACAAGCTGGAATCAAGATTGCCAGGAGAAATATCAGTCACCTCAGATATGCAGATGACACCACCCTTATGGCAGAAAGTGAAGAGGAACTAAAAAGCCTCTTGATAAGAGTGAAAGAAGAGAGTGAAAAAGTTGGCTTAAAGCTCAACATTCAGAAAAGAAGATCATGGCATCTGGTCCCATCACTTCATGGGAAACAGTGGAAACAGTATCAGACTTGATTTTTTTGGGCTCCAAAATCACTGCAGATGGTGACTGCAGCCATGAAATTAAAAGACACTTACTCCTTGGAAGGAAAGTTATGACCAACCTAGATAGCATATTGAAAAGCAGAGACATTAGTTTGCCAACAAAGGTCCATCTGGTCAAGGCTATGGTTTTTCCAGTGATCACGTATGGATGTGAGAGTTGGACCGTGAAGAAGGCTGAGTGCCGAAGAATTGATGCTTTTGAACTGTGGTGTTGGAGAAGACTCTTGAGAGTCCCTTGGACTGCAAGGAGATCCAACCAGTCCACTCTAAGGGAGGTCAGTCCTGGGCGTTCACTGGAAGGACTGATGCTAAAGCTGAAACTCCAGTACTTTGGCCACCTCATGTGAAGAGTTGACTCATTGGAAAAGACTCTGATGCTGGGAGGGATTGGGGCGGGAGGAGAAGGGGACGACAGAGGATGAGATGGCTGGATGGCATCACCGGCTCAATGGACGTGAGTCTGAGTGAACTCCGGGAGATGGTGATGGACAGGGAGGCCTGGCGTGCTGCAATTCATGGGGTCGCAAAGAGTCAGATACGACTGAGGGACTGAACTGAACTGAACTGATAGCAGTAGATAGATGCACAAACTCCTCTCTTTCATTTCATTTTCACCCCTTCCAGTGAGCCCATTGCCAATAAGCTTTTCCTAAACTCCTGCCCAGCCCAAGAGCCCATAAGAGAAAGAAGATGAAAACTGGAGTGAGACAGCTGTGGGTTCAAGACCCAGCTTCTCCATTTCCTAGTTTTAAGGAGCTACTTTTAATGAACTTCCTTATCTCTGATCTTCTGATCTATTAAATGGGAATCACATTTTTATACAGTGGAGGGGAGAGTGCATGTCACATACAACACTTTGTAAGCTAGAGGCATTGTATGAAATGTAACTGCCATTTCCATTGGGAGCAAGAAAGAAGCCAAGCAGCTGGGGACCGCGCTCGAGAGGCGAGACTGGTACTCACAGCTCCAGAATGAGGATGTAGGACGTGGGGGACTCGTAGGTGTCGTGCAGCGTGACGTACTGCGGGTGCTGCAGGTGCTGAAGCAGGGCAGCCTCGTGCGCGGCCTGCTCTTTTCTCTTCATTTTTTTGCTAACAAATTTCACAGCAACATCTTTGCGAGTAGCTTTGTGAATGCACTTCTTTACTATGGAGAACCGGCCTCTGGAAAACAAAAGGGAGAAAGTGTTTGGCCAAGAGTCCTCAATCAACTAGGTACCATTTTATTCAAGGATGTGAGAAGTTTTATCTGAAGTGCTTAGACAGTAACATTTTATTATTATAGAAATCTACTTTTTTTTGCATTTTTAACTATAACAGTATCATTCAGAATTGTTAACTATAATATTATCTTTCCTTTCTTAGCATTTGAGGGTTCTCCAAGATGCAAAAAACTAAATAACATTTTTAGTCAATGAACATCAACTACAAGTTCAGTTTCCTGAACAGAGTATATTTCTATAGAATACAACAGTAATAATATCAAAGAAGGAGGAATTCTGCTCTATGATATTTTCAAAACATTTTCTAAAGAGGCAATTTTTTTCATCTTATTTTATATTTCTTTTCCTTTTGTTACAGAAAATTTCCTATATACACAAAAGTAGAGAGAAGAGTATAACAGATCTTCTATGTATCCAGCAGCCAGTATCAACAATTATCAACATTTTGCCAAACTCTCATCTACCCTTTACCTATCTCCTGCCCATTTTTTTTTGTTTTTCTGCAGTGTTTTAAGTGCATGTTATTTCTAGAATAAATATTAAGTTTGCATCTCTAGTTTGACAAGGACATTTAAAAATATATCACCACCACTCCATTTTCACTTCTAACAAAATTAACTACACCTAAATTAGACAGACTGTTCCCAGACTCACCTAAAGGCCTATGGAAGGTAGTAAGAAAGTAATACAGGAGGAGAAACTGGTTGGCAGAGAAGGCGAGAGAGGGAGGGCTGAAGAGGTGACAAGGAAGCAACATACAGAATCTGTCCATGAGGGGCCCTAACCCAAGAGTAGGGGAGTGAGAAGTCCTAGGGCAGTCCACTTATCTAGCAGAATGAATGCATCAGATATCATGGGTACCACTAAGGTTGTCCAGTTGACTTCTTGACCTGGCTCTGTGTTCCCTAAGCAACTTCCTGATAGTAACTTTTTTCACTATAAATTTTCCCCAAATAGGAGAAGGCCCTAATTAACAAAGCAAGTATTAGACAAATATTAATTGAATGCCTATTACATGCCAGACATCTATCTTGGCATAGTGAACAAGTATTTGGCCAAACTGGCAGTTCTATTTTACACTATCAAGTAATAAGTTGCCATCCTGGGTTTTAACAGCACTCTCTCTTGTTTGTTTCCTATAGGTCACTCCTTCCAGAGGACTTTAAATGCAGGAAAACAACTGATTGCTGAAGAGAGATCTGAATTGGTGGTTATGTCACAGTATTGCCACCTTAATTTTTAAAATATATTTTGTGTTTATCAATGTTATGCATCCTTAAGGTTTAAAAAGTCATTAGCTTTAGCAAAGTTTGTCATCAAAAGCAGTAATGTCTCATTCTCCATTCATCACCGTTTTTCTTCCCGTAGAAGCAGTTTAATGTATTTTGCTGATTTTTCAGATATTTTCTTCTATCGCAGTAAGTATAGTATGTTTTGTATGATTACTTCTTGATTTTTCAGTTTTAGTTATTATCTGTTGACATCCCGCTATGGAAGATGAGATTTTAGCCTCTTTCCTTCCTTTGTCTCTACTGCATAACCACTTTTCCCATTCCCTGTCCTTCCAAGAGAATTATATTGTAATCAATATTCAGTTTTTCCATTATTGCAACTATGTGAAGTGCTGGTCACAGTTGAACCTCTAGTAAAGTAAGACAATTTTTCATGTTTGTAGTAAAATGCATTCTTTAATAATTTCTGACAAAGAGTGCATGGGAAATAAGTTGTTTGATATTTACATATCTAAAATGCTTATTCTACATTTATAATTGTTAGGTTAGCTCGGTATAATTCTAGGTTGAAAAAATTTGAAGGAGTTATTCTGTTGCCTTCTAACTTCTAGTGTGAATGATGATGTTAACTGTTAATGCCCATAGCATTATTATTCCTAACCCTTTGCATATGATTCTTATAAAAATATTTAATTCTCTTTTCATTGAGATTTCTCTTACATTCTTTAGCTCAAAGACCCTTTCTATAGTTCTGCTGGCCAGAAATATTGGATTCCATCAGAATTTTAGCCTCTGCATCATCATATACTTTCACATGAATACCCTTGGGGGTAAAGGAGTAAAAGAAAGAAGAAAAAGGTGAAAATAGGGATCTCATTGCTCTCTTCCTGTTTTTTGGCCATAAAGACGGATTTCTCTCAGAGAGTTTGCTCTCTGGGGATGCGGGACAGTTCCCTTATTTGGCCCACCCTTGGGTCAAAGCTAGGAGATCAAAGAGAGAAAAAAACCTCAAAGCCCAGAAAACTCACTGCCACTGTCCATGTCTTTTTCAGGTGTTACCCTCCCTCCCCAAGCTCCCTGTTGTTAACTTTTCAGGAAGCTCAGACAGTTGCTGTTTGTATTTCATCCAGAGATGCTGGTGTAGTCAGAGAGAGAACAGGCCACAATGCGCTTACTCCACTTGGCCATCATGAATTGGTTCATGTTAACAACTGGGGACTAGGAAGTTGTTTGGAAGCTCTGAGTTTGTGGATGGAGTCTGTCAACTTGACTCTCACTGTATGGTGAACTGCATGGACTGTGTTGGGGGAAACTTCAAAGTCAGTATCTTTAAATCTTTCCTCTTGAGTTGGTCAAATTTTGCAGAGAAAGATCCTCCAACTTTCTGGCAAGAATGTGAAGCCTTGCTTTTCCACCTCTGGAAGCCTGTTTGGTAAGAGAACAGGGGTCCTCGGTATCTAGCATTTATATATTCTCATAAGGGTCCTGTGTCGGTGATGCCATCCAACCATCTCATCCTCTGTCATCCCCTTCTCCTCCCACCTTCAATCTTTCCCAGCATCAGGGTCTTTTCCAATGAGTCAGTTCTTCGCATCAGGTGGCCAAAGTATTGGAGTTTCAGCTTCAGCATCAGTCCTTCCAATGAATATTCAGGACTGATCTCTTTTAGGATGGACTGGTTTGATCTCCTTGCAGTCCAAGGGACTCTCAAGAGTCCTTTCCAACAGCACAGTTCAAAAGCATCAATTCTTTGGTACTCAGCTTTCTTTATAGTCCAACTCTATGGCTATACTGCTGCCTTTTTGGATCCTGTAACCAAGTAGCATTCCCAGGGGATAACTCTTCAGCTTCTTTAAGCTGCAATGGTGCCTGTATAGTTTATTTCTGGTTAAGTATGCTATGCTCAAGTGCTCTTTGCTTCTATGAATGAGCTACAGGAGTGAAGATATTTCTTTTTTGTAATAATTACTGAAGAGCCATTTCTAACAAGATAGCCATATAGACCCAGAATTCTAGGTTTGTGTGTGATGGAGAAAGCTGACTCACATATATAACCCTGGCACAGTGGCACAGATATATTTTGTGTCTCATGTAAGTATCTACATGTCTTATTTCCATTCTGTTAACATAACAGCATTTTAAAGGATCTTCTAAAAATATGAAGACTATCTTGGGAGAGAGGAAAATCTTCTGGTTATTGGAGATAAAAAACGTGCCTTAGCCTATGACTATCAACAGCAAACACAGGCTTCGGGGAGGACTTAACTGGTACATCCAGGGGACTGAGCCAGTTTCATTTAGAACCAGATGGGGATTTGATCTGCTTATTATTGGGGCTCACAGTGTGGTAGTGTTTTAGTCACTAAGTCGTGTCTGACTCTTGCGATCCCATGGACTGTAGCCCACTGGGCTCCTCTATCCATGGGATTCTCCAGGCAAGAATACTGGAGTGGGTTGCCATTTCCTTCTCCAGGGGATCTTCCCAACCCAGGGATTGAACCTGGTTCTCCTGCATTGCAGGCAGATTCTTTACTGCTGATTCACCATGAAGCCCTGGGGGTCATATATAGCTTCACAAACTTCAGTATCATGGAGCAAACTAGATTTCAATTACCAAAATTTATTTTTGACAAAAATTGCTGTGATGAGAAACAACATATATTAGTAAAAAAAACACAGGCTTAAAGTCAGGTACCCAAGGTTTGAATCCTGGCTGTATACTTACTAGTTGTGGGATCTTGAAAAAGTTACTTAACCTTCTGAGCCTGAGTTTCTTTTATTGGAAATCTACTCAAACACTACCTCATGGTGTTGTAAGGATTAGATTAAATAACTTTTGTATAATATCTACATAGTATCCAGAGGACTATATTACTCAATAAGCATCATCATCATTCATTACCATGTAGATTTCCACTGGCTGTCCCCCGTTTTTCTGTTTGGCTACCTACATGAAGAAGATCAGGAAGTAGAGCTAAAGCTGGGTTTTGATGAAAGGAGCTGTAACAAAAGGCAGTGAATTACACTGTGACTCCTGCCTAGGAAAATGAGAATAATGAACATTTTTGCTCTCTCCACAACCTCTGTCACAACCACTTAGGAAATTTTATGCTTCCTTGAGAAATGTCAATTAGAGATGGAGATGATACCAATGGCCCATTGCTAGTGGGTGCTCTCTTATTTACACATCACAGGAGGTGGGTGACTTGCAAGACCTACTCACATTCTCTCACTTAGACCACCTGGAGACCAATATATCACAAGCATGAACCCCTTTTTTTCCTTATCATCAACTATTTTGTGAGACATGTGATACACTATTTTTCACTATTCTGTTAAAAGTCATATTTTTATCCTTTTCATTTTTGAGAACACATTTTTCTAACTAAAGGGGAGAGAGAAAAAGAGAGAGACACTTGAACCCAACAATTAGTGATTATACATTCTTCTAAGGAAGACATGGAACTTCTTATGAAAATTGACCATATACTACTCATAAAGCAAGTCCCAACAAAAATCAGGGAATCAGTATCACATAGACCAAATTTTCTAACTACATGGTAATTAAATTAGAAATCAGTAGTAAGAAGATAATTTTTTAAATGGACAGATTTTTAGAAAAGTTCCATCTTCCAAGACTGAACCAGAAAGATATAGAAATTATGAACAACACAATTACAAGCACTGAAATTGAAACTGTGATTAAAAATCTCCCCAAAAACAAAAGCCCAGGACCAGATAGCTTCACAAGGGAATTCCATCAAACATGTAGAGAACAGCTAATGCCTATCCTTTGAAAACTCTTTCAAAAAATTGCAGAGGAAGGAACACTTCCAAACTCATTTGATGAGGCCATCACCATGATACCAAAACCAGACAAAACAACACAAAAAAAGAAAACTACAGGGCAATATCACTGATGAATATAGATGCAAAAATCTTCAACAGAATTTTAGCAAACAGAATTCAGCAACACATCAAAAACCTCATACACTATGATCAAGTTGGGTTTATTCCAGGAATGCAAGGATTTTTCAATATACACAAATCAATCAATGTGATACACCATATTAACAAACTGAAAGACAAAAATCTCTTATTGAGACGATAATCTCAATAAATGCAGAAAAAGCCTTTGACAAAATTCAGCACCCATTTATTCTTAAAATTCTTCAAAATATGGGCATAGAAGGAACCTACCTCAACATAGAAAAGGCCATATATGATAAGCCTACAGCAAACATTATTCTCAATGGTCAAAAACTGAAAGCATTCCCCCTAAGATCAGGAACAAGACAAGGGTGTCCACTTTCACCACTATTATTCAACATAGTTGTGGAAGTCCTAGCTAGAGCAATCAGAGAAAAAAAGAAATAAAAGGAATCCAGATCGGAAAAGAAGAAGTAAAGCTCTCACTGTTTGCAGATGACATGATACTGTATATAGAAAACCCTAAAGACAGTATCAGAAAATTACTAGAGCTAATCAGTGAATTTAGCAAAGTTGTAGGATACAAAATCAATACACAGAAATCACTTGCATTTATATACATTAACAATGAAAATTCAGAAAGAGAAATTAAGGAATCAATCCCATTTACCACTGCAACAAAAAGAATTAAATATCTAGGAATAAACCTACATAAGGAGACAAAAGAACTGTACACAGAAAATTATAAGACACTAATGAAAAACATAAACAGATGGGGAGATATTCCATGTTCCTGGGTAGGGAGAATCAATATTGTGAAAATGACTATACTACCTAATGCAATCTACAGATTCAATGCGATCCCTATCAAATTACCAATGGCATTTTTCACAGAACTAAAACAAAAAATTTCACAATTCATATGGAAACACAAAAGACCCAAAATGGCCAAAACAGTCTTGAGAAAGAAGAATGGAGCTGGAGGAATCAACCTTCCTGACTTCAGATTATACTACAAAGCTACAGACATCAAGACAGTATGATACAGGCACAAAAACAGAAATATAGACCAATGGAACAAGATAGAAAACCCAGAAACAAACCCATGCACCTATGGGGATCTTATTTTTGACAAAGGAGGCAAGAATATACAGTGGGTCAAAGACAGCCTCTTCAATAAATGGTGCTGGGAAAACTGGACAGCTACATGTAAAAGAATGAAATTAGAACACTTCCTAACACCATACACAAAGACAAACTCAAAATGGATTAAAGACCTAAATGTAAGACCAGAAACTATAAAACTCTTAGAGGAAAACATAGGCAGAATACTTGATAACATAAATCAAAGCAAGATCCTCTATGACCCACCTCCTAGAGTAATGGAAATAAAAACAAAAGTAAACAAGTAGGATGTTCAGTTCAGTCGCTCAGTCATGTCTGACTCTTTGCAACCCCATGAATCACAGCACACCAGGCTTCCCTGTCCATCACCAACTCCCGGAGTTCACTCAGACTCACGTCCATCGAGTCAGTGATGCCATCCAGCCATCTCATCCTCTGTCGTCCCCTTCTCCTCCTGCCCCCAATCCCTCCCAGCATCAGAGTCTTTTCCAATGAGTCAACTCTTTGCATGAGGTGGCCAAAGTACTGGAGTTTCAGCTTTAGCATCATTCCTTCCAAAGACATCCCAGGGCTGATCTCCTAGGATGGGATTAAACTTAAAAGCTTTTATGCAGCAAAGGAAACTATAAGCAAGGTGAAAAGACAACCCTCAGAATGGGGGGAAATAATAGCAAATGAAACAACTGACAAAGGATTAATTTCCAAAATATACAAGTAGCTCATACAACTCAATGCCAGAAAAACAAACAACCCAATCAAAAAGTGGGAAAAAGACCTCAATAGACATTTCTCCAAAGAAGACATACAGGTGGCTAACAAACACATGAAAAGATGCTCAACATCATTCATTATTAGAGAAATGCAAATCAAAACTACAATGAGATATCACCTCACACCGATCAGAATGGCCCTCATCAAACAACCTACAAACAATGCTGGAGATGTAAATTGATACAGCCACTACGGAAGATGGTATGGAGATTCCTTAAAAAACTGGGAATAAAATCACCGTATGACCCAGAAATGCTACTCCTAGGCATATACCTTGAGGAAACCAAAAAGGCACATGTGTCCCATCGTGCACTGCAGCACTATTTACAGTAGCTGGAACATGGAAGCAACCTGGAGGTCCATCGACAGATGAATGGATACAGAAGTAGTGGTACATATGCACAGTGGAATATTACTCAGCCATAAAAAGGAATGCATTTGAGTCAGTTCTGATGAGGTGGATGAACCTAGAGGCTATTATACAGACTGAAGTGAGTCAGAAAGAGAAAGATAAATATTGTATTCTAACACATATATACCGAATCTAAAAGAATGGTACTGAAAAATTTATTTACAGGGCAGCAGTGGAGAAATAGACATAGAGAATAGACTTACAGACATGGGGAGAGGGGAGGAGAGGGTGAGATGTATGGAGAGAGTAACATGGAAACTTACATTACCATATGTAAAAAGATAGCCAACAGGAATTTGCTGTATGGCTCAGGAAACTCAAACAGGGGCTCTGTATCAACCTAGAAGGGTGGGATGGGGAGGGAGATGGGAGGGAGTTTCAAAAGGGAGGGGGTATATGTATACCTATGGCTGATTCATGTTGAGGTTTGACAGAAAACAACAAAATTCTGTAAAGCAATTACCCTTCAATAAAAATAAAAAGAAAAAAGATAATAAAAAAATCTCACACATTTGGACATTTTAAAAACATTTCTACAGTTGGGCCAAAGAGAAGAATCATAGTTGAAGGATAAAGTACTTAGAGCTGAACAATGAAAATGCCACAATCAGAACTCTGGATGTAGCTAAATTGTACCCTGAAGAGAAGACTGAGCCTTAAATTCTTATATTAGAAAAGCAGAAAGGCTGAGAACTTCAACTTAAGTTAGAAAAAGAACCATATAAAAGACACATAAATAGTCTAGTTTTTTCTTAGTATGGAGAAAATGCACTTAGTGAAAGAAACAAAAAACAAGAAAAAAGTCATTTTCATGATGTGATGTTGTTAAGTGTTCATAAACGAAGGAACAGAAAACTGAGTCATTACCTTCCAATTTCATTCAGCTCAGTATAAGCTGAATCAAAATTTTCCTTCCAAGAAATGGTGGCACCATCGGCAGCAGCGTCTTTGGAAGAGAAAGGATCCATTTATCATATTGAGGAAGTCATACAAGAGGAACGAAAAGGTTAACAGAAAAGCTCCAACATCACCCCCAAAGCAATTCTCATGACTAAATATGGGATCTAACTCAGTGGGAAAATACCACAATTCTCTGAAATGTTATCTAAAAAAATACTAGCCAAGGGGAAACTGATATGACAGAGTCAGACTCCCCGTACTACCTCCATAAATGAAGGGAAAACTTGGAACAATCAGAAATGTAACTTCTGGATGTTTTCAAATAGAAATCTGGTAGCAAAAATTAAAAGGGAGGAAAAAAAAAAACAAAACGCTTTGAAAGGCCTGGAAAAGCCAGTGAGAATCAGGGCTGTAGGAAGGATGCAGCAGAGAGGAAAGGGGAAGAGTTATAAAGCCAAGAAGAAAAGGAACATGCACAGAGCAGGCTAAAACCTGCTCATTCTCACCCCTTTATTCTCTGCATTAACGAGCCTATCTGGTGTACTGAATGATTTAGCTTTACCCCAAATATATTAATACACCTGGCATAATCTTTGGCGGCACTAACTTGTTTGATACGTTAAACAATCATTCCCTGGCAATGATTTATATACACACACAGGCACGCACGCACACACACACACACAAACATGCAAAACAACATTTGTGTTGTCTGCTGGGGAGCAAGGCTCGCAACAGGAAGCAAAACAGAAGCAGTGGTCATCCCAGGTGGGACTCAGGGGGCAGCTGAGAATAGCAGTCAAGCTGCAGCACGTCTCTTTTGACCCTGGTCATCTCAGTCTGCCCACAGCACAGCTGGGCTGATGCTGGACTTGGTTTACCCACGTAGAGTTTTGAGGAAATAAAGAACCAGGACCAAGGTTTCCCAGTGAGTCACAGGCCCCTCAGGAGCAGAGCTGAGCCTGGCTGGCAGTGGGGAGGGCCTGGGGAGCATTTCCGGAGTTAACCGTGGGGGTGGGGGGCGCTGCAACCAGAGGGCCCTAGAGGTCCACAGCCCCTCTGGAGACTCCGGGATGCCCTTGACCCAAAGACACAAGTTCACTGTCTTTTAATTTCAGTGACTTCCTCTCCCTACTCCATACAGTCCATTGTCCTGCACTGTCCCAAACTTCACTATTGGGAGATTTCTTACAAAATGTCCCAGGGACCAAGGTGGCTTGGTGAATTCACGAATGCTGCTGCTGCTGCTGCTAAGTTGCTTCAGTCGTGTCCGACTCTGTGCAACCCCATAGACGGCAGCCCACCAGGCTCTGCCGTCCCTGGGATTCTCCAGGCAAGAACACTGGAGTGGGTTGCCATTTCCTTCTCCAATGCATGAAAGTGAAAAGTGAAAGTGAAGTCACTCAGTGAAGTTGCTCAGTTGTGTCCGACTGTTCGCAACCCCATGGACTGCAGCCTACCAGGCTCCTCCGTCCATGGGACTTTCCAGGCAAGAGTACTGGAGTGGGGTGCCATAGAGGGGCAAAAAAAGAACCAGGTTCGTAAAATACTCAAATGCAGCTAGTTAAATGCATATCTTGGTCATTCAATGTATCTACACAAAAATGTATCCACCCTGAAAAAAGACATTCTGGGAGGGCTGGGGGTGGAGAAATGATACTCATTTTAACTCCAACCTTCGAGCAGGTGGCTTTCCTCTCCCCGTTTTAAATTGGTGAGTGGGGCTGTCACTAATTCTGTGAGGCGCACTTAGGCTGGCAGGGGTTCCCAGGGAAGAGGAGGCTTGGTGTTTCCATCAAAGAAGAGGGACAAGAAGTACCCACGGGGCTCATGGCTCCTGCCTGCCCCTCTAGGTGCCTGGCAGCACACACAGATGCCCAGGACCTGGTAGGCCTCGGGCAGACACGGGTGGCCGATCTAACTTGAGCCCCATACTTTATGGAAACACTCATCATCAGGCCTCTGAAATGCTACTTGACAGAAGCCGACGAGCAAATCCAGGTCACCCCTAGCTCAATGGCCCAGCAGGCCAGTGGGCTGCCAGGGCCAGTGAGTGTATGACAGTTAGCCAGTTATCTTATATCCACCACCAGGGTGCTGGGTGTGGCTGGGACTCACCGTACTCTGGAAGTCGCACGAATTCTGAGGGCTCGCTGGGCAGGCTGATCCCCCAGGGGTTACTGGCACTGACTCTGAACTGATAAGGACTCCCAGGACTGAGGTCTTCAATGACAAGGTAGGTGTCCAAGGTCGACGCTACTGACTGCTGCCAGGCCTGGGAACCTAGGGCACAATTTTCGAGGAGTGGGAAAGACAAAAGGCCAGAGGGACATTGTTTCAAAGACCTTCAGCAAACAATGAAAGGAAAAATGACACATTCCACTCAAGGGACAGTTGTGGTCACTGCCTCGGGCCCTGAAAGCCTGTTGGCTAACTGTGGCAGGTCTGGGTTCGACTTCTTGACAGCCTGAATACATCATGAGTGGTGGTAAAGCAGCTGGCCTGTAGAGTCTGTTCATTTCCAAATGGGCACGTGAGAGAGTGAAAGAGTGTGACGAATTCACAGAGGAACACACAGCACATTTTCAACAAGGCCAGAAAAATATATGGCACATTAATAACAAAGGGAGAGAAAACAGGCATTTCAAAATGGAAACAGAATGGAAATGAACATGTACTGAGCACCATGTACCTGTAAAATACTGTGGAAGGAGTCTACCTGCAATCCTCTCCTTCCACGTTGTCACTTAAATCCACAGAAGCCCTGTGAGATCGGGAGCATTCGTCTCACTTTACACGTAAAGTAACCGAGGCTCAGAAAGATTAGATAACTTTCCCAAGAGAACTTAGTTCATAAGATGAACTATGACCTGAAGAATGCCAAGGGAAATACAAACTTGGAAAGACTTCTCTCGGCTCAGCATCAATGCCATTGTGCTGAGTTGAGAGATAGAGTGAAAAGCTAAACAAAGAGGTGGACAAATATTTTTATAACTGCAGAGGGTCTCTTTAAGAGAAGAAAGAAGGGTGAAAATAAGAAGAGTAGCAGAGAGCAGAGCAAACAAAGGATTCTGGTTCCAGGTGAAAACCGTTGCTTTCAATTCAGGTGTGTGATTCATCACCTGGTTCAGAGAGTGCTATTAACAATTAGAGCTACCTGGCAGCTTCTCATTTCAATGAATTCTTCTTGATAATAGTTGTTCCTAACTACTAAGGATATGTATGCACTCTTAGTGTGTAAATGTAACAAAGTTAAAAACAGAACAATTTAAAAAGTGATGTCTAAATGTATACAGTGATCTCTAAGTTTCCTCCTGGGTAAAGATGAGGGGGGAGGTGGGGTGGAGCATTGCTTTTGCTCTCCTAGTTACTACTCTGGAAGAAAGATCACAGATTAGCAAACTATTAATAGAGAGCTGGGTTCTCATGCCAGCTCTGCCTCTTATGAACCCCAGCTTCATGCTTCTTAACTTTCTTTCAGCTTTAGCCTCCTCATCTGTAAAATGGGCCTGACTGTCCCTGTCCGGCTGATCAGGCTTGTTAGGCAGGTAAGAGCAGGTGAAGGTACTTTGCCACCTGCCATGAGTCATTATCATTTTGGCAAAAAATCGTGCTCGGGGTTTGAGATCAAAGGCAGCTGAAGCCTGGCCTGAAGCCTTGGTGCTGAGTTGGAAGATATGAGAAGGGACAGCTGATGAAAGGCATGGAAGCAGACAGTGTTAGGACTCCGAAGGACCTCCTTAAGAGAGAGAAGATGGAAGCGGAGGCAGGGGAGGCGGCACACCTTCCTCTCTGTACTCCACGGTGTAACCGGAAATGGTGCAGTTTCCCGTGCTGGATGGGGGCAGCCAGCGGAGGATCACGGAAGTGCAGCTTCTCTCTTGGGCAATGGGGCGGTTAGGGGCTGCTGGAACACCTGCGGGACAGAAATTAGGGTCAAATGCCATTTCTGCAGAACTCGGCATTTATGCCAAGGCTGAAAGTCACCTAGGGCATGTGACCTAACCTTTACCTCATATGTTTCCTGTGACCTTGCCCACCAAGTGGTACACCTTCCCTAGGCTAAAGGAGACTTGGGAGACACACCTTGCTGCCGAAATTCTTCTTGGATTAAACGCTGCATACTGGACAGAAAGCTCAGTGAGAGAACCGTGCTGTGGGAGGCATACAGTAGGGCCTGGACAGCTCTTATCAAAGATTCATTCTGTTCCCATTTGCTGCAACCTTGTTTTGGAACTTTCACAATGCCCCTCTTCTTCCCCAGGTCTCAGGGAGCCCTTATAATGTCCAGTTAAAATGTTTGACTAACACAAACTCATAGAAAGTAGAATGGTGGTTGTCAGGGGCTGAGGGGAGTGAGGGGAAGTGGACATACTTTGTTTCAAGGGTGCAGAGTTTCAGCTTTATAACATGAAGAGAGTTCTGGAGATGGGTTACATAACAGTGTGCGTGTACTTCACACTACTGAACAGCGCACTTGAAATTGGTGAAGATGGTACATTTTATGTGTATTTTACCGTAATTAAAAATGAATATTAAAACACGAGAAATGTTTGACTAACAAAGAAACTGTACCTTGCACTTTAACAGTAGCAGATGTTGACGCAGTACCATGGTCGTTTGCTGCTATGCAGGTATAGATACCGCTGTCTTGGGGCATCAGATTGCAGATTTTCAGGGTGATTTCCCCAGAGTCACTAGGGACATGAAAAGGATGTCCTTCAAACACCAGTAATGAGACAGTCAACTCGTAAGGGTACAAGGTGTGCTGAGCGGAGTCCTTTGGACCAAGGTCTAGTCCGTTTGTTATCTTGGCTGAGCACCTTGCCCTCTATTTCCCCAATTCCATACAGAGGAAGAAAATTCTTGGCATGCCTATCTCTCAAGTTGGTTGTAAATGAGGGATAGTAAAGAAGTAAAATAAGATAAGAATTAGAACACGGTTTGAAATAAAGTCCTATACAAATACTGATCCCCAATATTATTACTACCTAAAATATTTGGTCCTAAAATACTTTCAGTCCATAAGCAATAACAAGTGGTACAAAAAATGGAAAGACTAAAGAATGAAAATGTGCAAGTAGTTCACATTCTACATGTGGCACCCTCGAAATAATTGAGTGACTTAAGGCAAATTCCTTCACTGAATAACTTTCCCAGTAGTTCCAGCCTGGGGTTCAAGACATTAAAGACCTACTCTGAAAAGGTTAAACCCAGCGGTCACAGTCAGTCCCACTCCCTCCTCACTGGTTGTAACATAATGTGGTAATCTTCCTGACCCTTGCCACGCACTGACTCTCATCCTAAGCTCCCTGGGTCCACTGATATTTTAGGATCAGGCCATGGAGTCTCTGATAGGAATATCATTTCACACACAAAAACATTAAGCTAAAGGATGAAGTGTCTTGATCCCAGCTGTTTCTTCCATAAATGTTTTTTAAGCATCTAGGGCTTGTTACTGCTTGTCCTATGTAAGCAGCATTGTGCAAGAAAGATCTTAATTAGCGGGGCTTCCCTGGTGACTGAGAAGTAAAGAATCTGCCTGCAATGCAGGAGAACCAGGTTCAACCCCTGAACCAGGAAGATCCCCTGGAGAAGGGCATGGCAACCCACTCCAGTATTCTTGCCTGGAGAATCCCATGGACAGAGGAGCCTGGTAGGCTACATACACTCCATGGGGTTGCAAAGAGTTGGACACGACTGAGCGCCTAACACTTTCACTTTTGGTTCAACCAAGTTTGATTTTATAGTCTTTGCATGGAAGCATACTTGTGGCTGGATTTTCTGTTTTCTATTGTACACTTTGGAGTAAGTCATTCTTTTTTTCCTTCTAAGAAAATTGTTCTTAATGGAGGAATTGAGTATATCACTGTTTCACAGGATCCCAAGGGCCACAAAGGGTCTGTGCTAGAACAGGTTCCAGGGCAGCCCTTCTCTGAGAGACTAAGTACCCTGCACAGGAAATGCATCCCAGACTTAGCTTCTGGGTACTGCCCGAGGTGTGGGGAGGTGCGGTGCTGATGTGGGGCTGCTGCTTACCAGGAGGAGACGGTGTATGTAGCTGAGCTGTTGTCGGTGTCAAGGACGTTCTGGTCTGGACCCTTCCAAGTGATGGTGGGCTTTGGCCGCCCACAGACTTTGCACTGCAGAGTCACTGTGTCCCCAAGCAAGCAGGTCACATCCACTAAGGGCACGAGGAATTCTGGCGCCACTGTGGTCAAATCAACATGACATACATTTGCATTATTCAGAAGAAACTGAACAAAACAATTATTTTATAATACAACCCTCTCATTCCCCACCCATGCTGTGTAATGATTCGAATAATCTTCAGCTTAACAGCGCAGAGTCACTTGTGTCCTGTGAAAAAGTATTTTTAAAGTGCCAGGCCATGTTAAGTCGCTTCAGTTGTGTCCGACTCTCTGTCTGACCCTATGGACTGTAGCCCACCAGGCTCTTCTGTCCATAGGATTCTCCAGGCAAGAATACTGGAATGGGTTTCCATTAATAAATGTTTAGTTTTAGAAAAATTAGGAAATATAGATTTAAAAAAAGAGAAGACAGTCTCCATGATGTCATCACTCAGAGGTTTCTGTGAACAGTCTGGTATATATCCTTTTAGATTTTATAGAAATATATCTTTTCTTACAAAAAGTGGATCCCATTATACACATTGCAAGTTGTGGTCTTTTTTACCCCACTGTTTATCCTAAACATTTTCCCTGTCCATAAGTACAGGACTACATGACCATTGTTTAAAGATGCTACCTCAGTGCTGGATTTGCCATACTTTATTTAGCCAATCCCTGTGTAGTCAATTCTGTCACTTTTTAACTCACCTTCTTGGATGAAATTTGGATTTAAGATCTGAAAAACACAAAGAAACAGAAAATTGCATAAATCCTAAGCTACTTAAAGAGAACAGGAGACTCATCAGAGTGACCAAAGTGGAAGTACGATTTGGGGCAAGAAGCCTTGAGCCCAGCCCCTATAGTTTGTGACCGTAGCACTAGGGCAGTAACAACAAGGGCACCTGATTTACCTTCCCCTCTGCCTGTTCACACTCCCTCTGGGCAGCTGGGGCCCCAGGCAGGGGTACTGTAACTGCAGAGCTGGCCTTGCTGTCCTCCGGCTCTTGCTTTCCTCCCTATTGTATGCATGCAAACCCATTCTCCTCCACCTTGACATTCACTCAAGCATCAGGATGGCACTGATTCTTCCCAGCATTGGGAATATTCAAAAATAGAGGAACTGACATCTGTTAAAGTGGAAGGGTGCTGGACAAGAATCCAGTCATTTCCTCCCAGCAGCTAAATGCACAGTTTGACTGGTTGAGGGGAAAGGAAAGTTCCACTTCTTCATCCTGCCCTCCCAGAACTTCTCCTATGGCCCAAGTCTCCATGCTGCTGCTGCTAAGTCGCTTCAGTCGTGTCCAACTCTGTGCGACCCCATAGACGGCAGCCCACTAGGCTCCTCTGTCCCTGGGATTCTCCAGGCAAGAATACTGGAGTGGGTTGCCATTTCCTTCTCCAATGCATGAAAGTGAAAAGTGAAAGTGAAGTTGCTCAGTCGGCCCGACTCTTAGCGACCCCATGGACTGGAGCCTACCAGGCTCCTCCGTCCATGGGAATCTCCAGGCAAGAGCACTGGGGTGGGGTGCCATTGCCTTCTCCCAAGTCTCCATAGGCAGCTTGAAAACCACAGAACTGCCCTCCTGGCTGCCTGGGTGAGGAAACGGAGACTTGGGCTGCCCTAGTGAACTGTCTGGTCATATGGCTGGTTGGTGGAGGCCCTGCTGGTGCCCTTTGTACATATCAAGCTGTCTGCCATGTGACAACATGGAGCTCACAGAAGGGACAACCTTCCAGTCCACTGGCCGTTACCCCTTCTTGAGAAGATGATTGCTTGATTTCTCTCCCATCTTTTGTCTGACCTCTAACCCTATAATCTAGGTCACAAAGCTGGGTGGGGTGAACAAAACCTGGGCTACAGAGCAGAAGAGGCTGGGGCTCACTTCTTTCATTTTATGTGGTTTTATCCTAGTCATTTAAACTTTACTACCATAACTTTCCTTCATTATAAACTGGGGATAAATAATACCTAGTACAAAGTGTTATCATGAAGATTAAATGACACCATGTATATTGCACAATGCTTGACAAGTATTCAATGACTATTTAAAGATGATCTAATTCTAATCATCTCCCTTCTGCTAAGAGGCCTATTGTTGCAGTGGCTTCTAACAGTTGATCTTGCAAAATTCTTTACTTCACAATGAAGGCAGGAAGCTTGTGTGCCTGGCAAACCGCCCACTGGGGCAGTCACACTTATCTCCCTGATTCACCCAAGTCCCAGGTCAACTCGGTTTCTGTGTGGTTTTACCTTATACAGGCATCCATCAAGCCCTTTGGAAAAAGATATTCCTCCTCTGAGTTCCTCTCTGCAAACCTTTTGCCTGTGTCTATCACTCAGGCTTTTCATGAAACAGGCTGCAGGAAACTGCTGTAATGCTTTGTCCTGGAGCTGAGTGTCTCAGGATTCTGACCACCACAGGGCTCTCTGCTAGTCTCCGAGGCTGCTCACACCACTGCCCTGCCCGCTTTTAAACCGGTGGTTCTCACTCCTTGACCCAGGTGGCTTTAAAAACACACAAAAACCCAATGCCTGGGCCTTATGCCTAGAAATTCTCTTTTAATTGGTTGGGATCAGCAGTTTTAAAACACAGGTGAATCAACATGCAGCCCGTTGAGGAAGGCTGCTAAAAGTTACCCTCAATCCAAGGAAACCAATCTCGGATAGACCAGTTTCCTGCCCCAGAGGTTTTTCTGGGTGGGGTGGGGGATGCATGGGGCATATGGTAAAGGGACTGCTTTTCCCACACTTTTGAAACCCCATCTACGTGAGGAGACCCCAGAGCACGGTAGGAGAAGTGTGAAGAGTTGCCCCAGTTGACAAGGCAACTAAGCCACCGGTGCCCCCGATGGGCAGCACAGCATCACGTGCAGGGGCTGCTGAGGGAGCCAGGAGTCGATCCGCCTGGCTTAGGTGGAGTGGGAGGACGACATGGAATCAGGCATTTCACAGTCAAGGAAAACTAGGAATATTTCCTAAACGTTAACAGTGGTTTTCTCAGGGTGATGAGATGGCGGGTGGCTGTCCCCCTACTCAAAAAATACTGCTTGCTTCTCTCAGTTCAGTCACTCAGTTGTGTCCGACTCTTTGTGACCCCATAGACTGGAGCACACTGGATGGTGTAAGATTTTGTGGATACAGAGATACTAAGACATAGGCTCTGACCTCAGAATTTATAAAACATCGGAACACTGGGTGATTTTTTTTTTTTCTTACATGGGCTTTCCAAATATTCTGCAGTCATTATGTTTCACTTTTGTAATAAATTTTTAAAGGAAAAAATGGTTCGGTCAGAGGTATTAGACTGTACGCTCTTAAAAAACAGGAACCATGTTATTCATCTTTGCACCTCAGGCTTCTAGCCCCCAGTGTGCCATGTAATGGGCATTTAATACACGTTGGTTGAATGAATATTTGATCTATGTCACATTTCAGTTCTCCCATGAATTTAGGACTGATTTATACATAACATCTGGAAACAGGACCAAAAGATCTATAACATAATTACTCCTGTGTATAATCCTAATAATATTTGACTGGAGTCAGCTTTTAAATACAATAGAATGCAAACTTTAAAAAAAAAAAAAGATTAAAAACAATAAAATCCATGGCCTCTGAGAGAGTAGGGTCTTTAGGAATATGGGATGCATGAGGGATTATAAACTCTAGGAGCAGACAGAGCATGTAGTATCCAGACTCTAAGCCAGACACACTCTCTTGCCTTGAACAACATTCCCAAGCAACTGAAGCCTCGGTTTTATCTGTAAACTGGGGATCATAATGCCCACTTGGAAAGTTGTTTGACTGAAGACCTCAACCTATTTGATGATGATTTACTGAGCTTACCATTGGTTAAGTGGTGGTGGCCAGCAGGTGGCGAGGCAGAATGCCCACTACCCTCCTTGAGCCAATGGTCTAGTGGGAAAGATGGAATTAAATGACAGGCAGTGTCGAGGACGGTGCTTGGCTGGTGTCAATAACCAGCCTTCAAGGAACACGAAGCACTGCCCTCTCCCTCCTCCTACCCCAAGTCAATCAGAAGGATTTGACTCTAGGGTCAAAAAGATTTGGGAATGCTGCCAGCTTTGTTCCATGGCCTGTATTTCCCATCTTGATGGGAATCCACAAGGGAGCAAGACACCAAGTCCACGCCAGGAGTCTCAGAGAGCTCTCCAATGGCAGTTTCCTATGTTACAAACATTTGAGTGGGGTTTCATAAACCTACACTGTGGCAGTGCTTTATAAACATCCCACACTGCTGCTTAGAGAGTTTACCTTATTCCCCTTTCTTGTCACAACCCCAACTGTGTTAAGTATATTATTAAACACAGCAAGCATTGTTTAAAAAGAAAATCCTCCTAGCTTTGGTATAGACCTTAGCAGGGACTTTGGAGAGAAAGGCTGCCAGTACGGCTTAACTGCAGGTTCTTTATCTGGAGGCAGCTTGTGGAAGGCATCTCTTTTCATGCCGCTGCCCTTTGGCCGGCCCAGGTGTTGCTGATAATGGTAATACCATCAGCAACATTGGTTTAGCCTTTCATAGTTGGCACAAACTACTCAGACTCCTTCATTTGCTTCTCCAAAGCCCTGGGAGAAAGTGCTGAGCAGTTACTTATTCCCGTTTCCAGTGGAGACAGGGAAGTTAAGTGTAACAGCACAGAGACAGTGATGGGGAAATGGCTCCCAGAGCTTTTTCCACCTTGGTGTTCAGTGCAGAGGCAAGGTCTTGGGAAAAGCATTGGGAGACTTTGTTATCAATGTCAAAGGACTGCCTGCTGACCTTTGCTCTGTGTCCCATCTCTACCCAGTTCTCTACAAACTTGTCCAGCAAGAACAAAGAGCCCGAAAAAAAAAATCCATCCTAATGTTTTTCTGTGACTCTGGATTATGCCCATAGGGGATTCCTTCCTTGTTTTCTTTTATTTTGAAGCAAATCAGATTATTGACTGGAAGAGGGTCATGACAACCTTTCATCCCATAGCTTCATATTTATCTGTGGTTCCCTATGGACCACCAGGCCCGTGTGGGTGAGGGCCATGTTTCATTCATTCACTGCCATTGCCTCAGAGCCTAGCACAATACCTGACACACAGCGTTCCATTGCTGTCAAATCAATGAAGAACTGAAATGATAGGGAGGAGAGTTGAGAAAAATGCCTTGCCATGAACTCGGAGTGTTTTTCTATTTCCATTTATCCGGAACATGGCTTGTTCTGAAATCTCATCAGCCAGGCACGATCTGAGATTTAGCCGACAGTGATCTTCCCCTCTTCTCTGCTCTTCCAGAGGTCGGTCCCTTTGGCTCTGATCGTGTTCTGCCATCTGTCGTCACATCTCCCCTGCATGTTAAGAGCCCCACCAGACTTGTGAACCCTTTTGAAGCCATAACCTGTTCATGTATTTTATGTACTCTTTGTCATGTTGCTTGACATAGCAGAACAAGTAGAATTTGTTAAATTAACTGAGGTCACTCAATGAGTTTAGACTAGAACTTAGGTTTCCTTTCCATTAGACACTACCTCGTCTAATGATCACAGGCGGTGTGGGACAGGACCTGAGGTATCAGACTGGGACTCAAAGGGTTAATTATAAGGGGCACACATTTCTTGAAACCTAATGTTTTCCTTCCTCAGAAACAGTCTGGGAGCCCATGTAAAGTGGTGGCGGGGCAGGGGGAGAGATCTGGATTCCAAAATGGAAGCCGAGGTGGAGGGAAGATGATGTTGTTTATATGAAATGCATGTTCTCTCTCTGAGAGACCAAACTTCAGGAGGAGGCTGGTATAGACCATGTGGGAAAGGGCTGGTTAGGAATCCGGTTGTGTATAAACAGCAGAGGGCAGCAGGTGGTAGTGGGTCCTCCTAGAACCACCACAATCCGGTTCATCAGGAACTCCGTTTCTTCCTTCTGGAGAGAATTCCAATTGTTTTCTTGATTTTACTTTAAAATGGGAGGGTAGTGAGGTAACAGGGAAGAATTACAGGTGAAATCAACCAGCAATGAATAATAAGCTGAGCTTTGAGCAAATCTGGAGTTTATTTTTCTTGCCAGTCAGTGTCCAAGGTTCTGACTCCAAGACCTGAGTGTGAGGATGAAATCCCATCTGTCTAGAAGACCAGGTGTCAAACGACTCCAGAAGAAAAATACATCTTTCTTTTAAATCCCTCATCACCTCTCATAAAACACAGTTCAGAACTATACATCGAGAATGCCGATGGAGTCAAAATAGTCAAACAAAACTCTAGCCAAAGGTCCTAAACTCAACTCAGAGCTACCTTGAGTGAAATAAAATTCCATTCTCTGCCTCCTCTTTCTCTTAGTGCTTGTGTCAAGCGACTCTGTGTTCCAACAAGGAAAGAAAGGGATTTTTAGATGATGAATAAAATGGACAGATAACAGAAAAACAATGTCTAAAAGTTGAGGTATGATTTCTGGTTTGGAGGTTTAGTCCTTCATGTTTCCAATCTGGTGAAACCAGACACAATATTCTATTTTTTTAGTAAACATTTCTCTAAGTATTTAGAAAATATTCCTATTTCTTCTCATTTCTAAGAGGACATAAGCTGGAATTTAAAAAATACATAAATGCAACACAATCCCAGACAACAGAATTCTCTTTGAACTATCCTTACCTCCCCGATATTTTCATTATCATTTAGTTCATTATCATTTTTCTTTCAACCGTGATTTTTTCCTTTGACCCAATTTTAATAGAAATGCTTTTAAATTTACAAATATATGAAATAAAAAAAAATTATCTTCTTGTTCCTGGTTTCTACAGGACTGATTCCTTGATTTTCACTGGGATTTGCTTTATGGGTAGTACATAGTTGATTTTCACAAAAAGTTCCATGTGTTCCTGAGAACATATTAAGCACTAACTACTGGGTAGAGTTATGAGTGTCTATGTGTGGAGCATGTTGTTTCATGGGGACTTCTAGTCCAAAGTGAAAGTGAAAGTCAAATCAGAAATCATACCTCAGTCTTGTCTGACTTTTTGCGACACCATGGACCATACAGTCCATGGAATTCTCCAGGCCAGAATACTGGAGTGGGTAGCCTTTCCCTTCTCCAGGGGATCTTCCCAACCCAGGGATCGAACCCAGGTCTCCTGCATTGCAGGTGGATTCTTTACCAGCTGAGCCACAAGGGAAGCCCAAGAATACTGGAGTGGGTAGCCTACCCCTTCTCCAGGAGATCTTCCTGACCTAGGAATCGAACTGGGGTCTCCTGCATTGCAGGAGGATTCTTTACCAACTGAGCCATGAGGGAAGCCCCTTCTAGTCCAAATCCCTCTCCTATTCTTCAAGCTTTGCTTTAAGAAGATTGTGTTCTCAAAAATAAAAGGGATAAAAATATGACTTCCACAGAATAATGAAAAAAGATCTATCTTCTATCTCACAAAACAGTAGAGGAGAAAGGAACTAAAAAGTGGTATATGGAGTGCACATACTGGTCTCTGGTTTCGTGAGGATGGGGCTGGGGTTCCAGTGGTGGTGGTATCCTTTCCCTTCTGTAACTCACGTTTCCAACGTGGAATCTACAGTCTTGACTGTGAATATTCAAAATCTCTATGCATGAGTGTCCTGAGGTCTCATCCCTTAATGATTTGACCTTGATCATATCCTGATCCCCCAAACCTCTTTTACTGGGGAAACAACCTCCCAGAATCTGTGGACCCACAATAGGTTACGATGTGCTCTGAGGACAAGGGCCAGAGGAAGACTGACTTGTGGATTCCCACCCAGGTGCTTCTTCCCTGAGGTCCCTGAGCTAAACACACAGTTGCTGTCGTCCCTGCTTCCCCTACCAGTCATTCCCTGCCTTTCACCAGCGCTCTTCCTCTCCCTGTCCTGCCCCTTAGGGCTGGGTATTTGCCACCTTCCACTTTAGTCTACTACAACAGCCCTCCAATGGGCCTGCCTGTCCCCACTGTGTTCAGTTAGGTGCCAGTTACTTCCTAAAGCCCAGAATGAATTATCCGGACTCTGCCCAACAACCTTCAACTGCTCCTCATTGTCTGCTCGATCAAGTCCAGGCTTCCTGGCAAATCCCCCGAAACCTTCAGAATCTGGTTAAAACTCACCTGCCAGGCTTTATTTCCTACCACTCTTCTCACATACCTAAACCCCAGGTATCCAGATAGCAGTCTCTTTTCAATATGTGCTAGGCACTCTCAAGCCCCTTCCTCACCCTTCACACTTCTCCAAGACTCTTTACATCCTATCAGTCCCTCCAACCCAGCCCCTGACATTGTGTGAAGCCAATGACCATGCACACAGGCATCCTGGGAGACAGGTTGTGAATGCACAACCTTGGGGCAGTTACTTAACCTCTCTGCTCTCTCACCTGTAAAGCAAAAACAACGTGAACAGTACCTATGTCATGGTATATGGAGCTGGATGCACAGGAAAGGCTGATAAACAGGAGCTACTGTTATTAGCCCAGCCCTGCTGCTGCTGCCGCTAAGTCGCTTCAGTTGTGTCCAACTCTGTGCGACCCCATAGACAGCAGCCCACCAGGCTCCCCCATCCCTGGGATTCTCCAGGCAAGAACACTGGAGTGGGTTGCCATTTCCTTCTCCAATGCATGAAAGTGAAAAGTGAAAGTGAAGTCACTCAGTCCTGTCTGACTCTTAGCAACCTCATGGACTGCCGCCTACCAGGCTCCTGCATCCATAGAATTTTCCAGGCAAGAGTACTGGAGTGGGTTGCTATTGCCTTCTCCTAGCCCAGCCCTGAATGGCTGTTAAATATTCACCGAATGAGTACTTGAATGGCTCTATGACCCCAAAAGAGCAGATTTCAAAGTTCCCTATATAACAAAGGCATTTAATCAAAGCCATCTCCCTCCACGTGGCAGCACAGGGAGGAACCTAAATTACATAATTTGTTGGCCCTCTATAGTACTCACTGCGATGCCTTGTATCAACCAACTTGTGTTAAACTGAATTGACTAGGAAATCATGTTGAGCGGGCCTGTAGGTGGATCTTGACAGCACAGGGTGTGGGCAAGGGAGGTGGTGGCCTCTGCTCCTCTAATAGCTGGCTCTTAGAGCAACTTCTCCTGGGTCAATAGCACCTCATAATCTCATCAGTGTATGATACAAATGAGATGGGCCAGGCTTCCAGATGAGGGTGAGGGTGTGCTGGGTGACTATTCTGAACTGAAAAAACAATTCAGACGTTTCCGGCTCTTGAAACTAGACCTCTTTCCTGGCATTTATGGCTGGACTCCTGAGTCACTGGGAACGGGTGTGGTGAGGCCAAATAATTACCCCAACTGTCAAGGGATTTAAAAAGTTGTTGAGGAAGAAATTCTCCTCCAGCAAGCAAATGTGCACCAGGGGACGGCCTGAAACTGATCTTCCTTTAGGAACTGAGCCTCACTTGGGGAGCAGACTTCTCTATCACATGCCAAGTCTGTCCTCTCAAAGCACCACAATTAAGACCTGCTGTTTCTATCGGTTGTGTGACCATGATCTTTCTGAACCTGTTTCTTCTAGGAGGGTAAGAAAACCCCATATTCACCAAACGGTTGGAAGGAGCAGAAAGCACAGTAGACATGACGGTGCTGTGGAAGATTTTGTAGTGAATCCTCTTGGAGAAACACTAGCTCCAGCCAGCTAAGTGCGCTTCTCCCAGTGGCAGAATATAAATCAATGTGCATGTAGAGTTAGAGCTAAGCTAGGCAAGAGGAGTGAATCTCTGGGCCCAACCCATCAGATCTATTACAAAGAAAATATTTTGTAAAAAATAAAATGAGAGGAATGTGATGTTTCACTTTCTTTTCTCCAAAGAGTTCTTTTCATTTAAAAAAAAAAAAATTCTTTTTATAAAATGCAGAAACAGGCACCAGTGGCGATGCCAGGAGGTCAGTCACCCGACCAGGGGTGTAAAAGTTTCCTTGAATCTGTCTGGCCAGGTTATTTTGAAGCTCTGAATCCGGGACAAGGCGCCGAGGCAGCTAAGGTGGGAGCAGCAGGCTAGCTCTTTGAAGACGTGAAAGCCAGGGCTAGGGAACCGTGGGTCTGGGCGAGAAAGAAAGGTCAATTCTGGCCACTCAAACCCTTCCCAGAGCTGGAAGTGGACGCTCCAGCTGGGGCTCGGGAGGAAATGTACCCAGGCCATTCCTGCCACAGCCCCTGCAGAACAAGTTTCAGGGGCAAAGCACAAACTCTTCTACTTTCTCTTCTGTTGGGGCCTCATTGTTCTCAGAGTCAGAAGTTCAGGAGAGCAAGGTCTTTCAGTACTACACCTTAGACCAGCATGAGGCTCAAAGGGTTCAACATTTCTTAGATAAACACCCGTGCTCCTGGAGCTCTGTGACCTCCCACAGAGAAACCGCCTCAGGCTCAGAAAGGCTGACCTGCCTGAGGCCTTACAGTTGACAGTCCCTACACTGGAGTCCAGGTTTCCTGGCTCCTGTGCCAGTGTTCTTTCCATATGACACTGCCTTTGTGTGATTTTTATTTAAGTCCTGCTTCAGCCTTGCAGGGCCGGGATGGGTGGAAAAGATATTCTTCTTTGTTGAGCTGGAAAACTGAATAACAAATGAACAGAGGAAAACTGGCACTGGAAGGCACGTCTTCTTGTCTGCCAGAATCTGTGTTTTAGATTAAAAACAACCTGAAGATGGGGGTGGGCATGAGAGGGTAACAGGCAGGAAGGCCAGGGGTCTCCAAATGGAAGAAATAGCCTGCAAGTGTCAGACATTTTTATCTCTCTTAAGCGGCAGGAGGAAACAAACTAGCAATATTTTTTTCCTTCTCTATACAAATTTAAAGAGAGGTTTCTCTTAAAATACTGTGTTGCCATAATGACACCTGGTTTCGCCTGAAGTTAGCTATTCTTGAGCCTAGAGATAACCAATGCCTTTTTCTTATGGAAATGTTTGTCTTAAGCTATGCTAATGTACTACGCCTTTACCCCAAACTCTGTCTCCAAGTCGGTTCCGCCTCTTGGCCCAAAACCTACTTGACAAACCAGTATGTTATACTCAGATATTGTTCCCCTAATCTATGTAAATGAAACTTTGTATGGTGGTCTGCCCTTCTTTAAGATTCAAGTTAATTATTTTATGGCCCAGGATAAACCATTTGGTGCCATTCTGAATTATAAGACATTCCTTTCTTTCATTAACAGACTGCTAGTGACTACATAACATCCAGCTGAAGACTAACAAGGGGGTACTCTTTCTGCCCCCTTCTGATGCCTATGTCAGAAGCTTTCTCTATCTCCTTTATACTTTAATAAAACTTTATTACACAAAAGCTCTGAGCGATCAAGCCTCGTCTCTGGCCCCAGATTGAATTCTTCTCCCCCGGGGGCCAAGAATCCCGGTGTATTCGCGTGAATCAACAACAACCTTTCAGGCAGCTCCAAGCGGGGAGCAGGATAGTGTGGGTGGGGGAACAAGGGCCAGGGAAAACCAGAAACAGGCTTCAGGGCACCTGCTCATTTTGTGAACAGAAAGCCACAACTTCCTCTGCCTCGGTTTCCTCTTCTAAAAGTCTTGGAAGGGGCTGGAGAGACGGCGAGTGGAGTGGAGTTATTGTTCAGCAGGTAAAGTTTCAGTTTGGGATGATGAAACAGTTGTGGAAATGAATAATGGTGACGGCTGCACAACACTGTGAAAGCACTTAATGCCACTTAAAACAGGTAAAACGGTAAATTTTACATCATGTATGTTTCAGCACGATAAAAAACAAACAAATGAAGGGGATAGTGTTAACTAAAGGTTTCCAAGATTCCATCAACTCTGAAAGTCCATGATTCTTACCCTAGTTGGAAATTTCTTTTCAAATTAGCTTCATCTTCTCACATGCTTTCTCTCCCACAGGTTCCCAACCCAGTTCTTACACAGTAAGCACCAATACCCACCCCCTGTAGTCAAATGCCTCATGGTTGGCATTATGACTGCACGTAGCCTGTGTTGTGGCTGAGGACGGCCCCGTGTCAAACGGCTAGCTAAGGCAGAGATGTGACCTTTTTAGAATCATGACAACCTCTTACTCTGATGGACTGACCATCTCTGTTAAAAGTGGTATTGGCATTAAAAAATATTAAGATGCATTTAATTAACTGGACTCGACATAAATGCTAGCCTGAAGACTGAGACCCAAGTCTGGGAGGTTGGGTCAGGCCTTTCTACGCCAGCATCCGCTGCAGGCAAGCGGCGATGCTGAGGTTGGAGGAGGAGTGCCAAAGCCCAAGCATTGAGTCTTCAAACTTTTCAAAGGTGGCAGGGATGTGGGAACCCGTGTAGCCTGGGTCCTGGGAGAAATCCAATACAGTTCAGAAAAACCCAGACTCTTCAGAGATGGGTGTGTTAGCTGAGAGGGCGGAGGCTGAGCCTCAAGCCTTCAGCCCTGCCTCCCGCCTGGGTGTCAGTGCAGACACGGGGCAGGACAGGGTGAGGAGCTGGCAGGTGGGCATGTGGTGCCTAGCCCACCATCACACCTGCCTGCCTTGTCAATAAAAGACAACTGGCAGTCTAAGCTCTACTGGGAAAAATGAATTAACATTCACTTGTAGTGAATGTTCCCAAGCCTTGTGTTTGATTTTCAGCCTGATTTGACTCTTCCACGTACAGACATTTCTCTCATTTATAATATCCCCTCCATTGCCACTCCCAAAGTGTAATCAGTGCAGGGTAAAGAACAAGACTAAACTATGGACAGATCTAGTCGTTTTTAGAATGGCCCCTCTGAGATGCGCTCATGGATCAGCAGGAGACAAGGGGGCTGTGAGCTGTGAGGCGATCGCAGAGACCCAGAGCCAGTTCAGCAGGGGCTGGTGGTGTGGCTTGCAGTCCTGGGAGTGGGAGGGGAGGTTATGCTTGAGAACACTCATAAGCATGTCTCTACAGGGGAAGAAAAAGGATGTACACATCAGAGCAGAACTGCCTCCCTTTACAAATCTGGGTGTTCTCAGAAAGCTTTGAAAATCAGATTCCTAGGATTCAAGGTGCTGTATTTTCCTCTTACTAGCTTTCAGGGATGTGCCTATATGTCTCCCTAAAACTGTATGTTAGGACATATGCCTGCCATGAGGGTAGCAATCAGCTAACGTGTAAGCAGAGACCCCAGAAAACTGCCCCTTGAAGGAAACCTTCAACCCAGTAATTGAGAATAAATAAAGAATGCTCTGGAAATTATATTCGTGCAGAGGCAGGAGATAAGAGCCTATACATGACCAGGCTTGGAATCAACATGCTGGCATCAGGTCAAGGGTGGGTAGTCAGCAGGGCAGGACTTAGCACTCAGAGATCTAGCATTGAGCAGTGCACAGGGTGTGTGGAGTGGGTGTCAGCTGGGGGGCTCAGGCCCAGGGGATCTTAGCAGAGGTCATAGGAATTGCAGCTCAGCTCAGCTCAGCTCAGCTCAGCGGGGCACAGGGACACACTCCCAGTGAGACCGCACCTATTACAGTCATCAGGTACAAAAAGCCTGGGGCCAGACTGGGCCTGGAAATGATGCCCAAAGCGCTCAATTTAACAGCAAGAGTCCTTTATGAGGTGGACGGCCCACATATTTCTCAAACCGGGTCTTTAACATATAGCTCTTTTCAGTAGGCACCCCCAAGCCATTTTCTTCTGCAAGGGACATTGCAATAAAGTGCTACCTATACCTATCCCTTGAGAAAATTCTCAACTCATATTGAATAGGTTAACTTTGTATATCTTATTTGTCATCTGTGTCTGAAAACGCTAGCAGTGCCATGATGCCTGCTTTCCCTCAGCACCTGCTTCTGTGCTCAGAGTTAATTTCAACATAGCAACACAGTTTAGAAGAGCCCGATAATTCCTACAAGGATGCATAGGAATGTTCAAGGGCTGCAGGCACTTCTACTACAGAAAACTCGATTAACCAAAATATTTGCAGCTTCCAACTCCTTCAAGAGTTCCAGTTCTGCCTCAACTGTTACATCTGAAAACTTTTCATACATGCATCACACAATTTTTGGCTTTCTATCAGCATTGACATCCTAACATCTTTCCTTATGCAACCACAGCACCTCCCTGTGCTCAAGCTCATGTGAAGCCTTGGATGAACAAGAACCCAAGAAATGTGTGCAATTCACAAAGCAGGGCTACAACACGCACACTTGCAAGCTTTTGCTCATCTAAACGCAGAACAGAGTATTAATTACACCAGTCAACCTTCTCAGTGTTGACCCATGAGAAGATCACCTGGTCCCACACCTCCCTGTGCTCAATTCTTCCTCTAAAGAGCAGAGAAGGAAAGTCATTCTTCTCCCCCTAGTCCACCAGAGCTGAGAAACGTCCCAAATTGCCTTGTAGAATGCAGATACCTGGCTCTCCCCCCTCCCTCCAGGTATTTGCAGATGACATTTTCAGGACATGCCAGCAACACTGAGGTCTGGAGATACAGGTGCCATAAGGCATATCGCCAAGCTGACAGGTGTGGGCGTCCCAGGAGTTGGTGCTTGTCCTGTGAAATGCAAGGAAAGCAGAGCCAGAAATTTCTCCCACCTTCCTCACTCTCTAAGATACATTTAGACTACGAAGGCCATATCTACTTCCTCCCACAGGGGCGCACCGGACTGGCCCACACCTGCCAGATTTAGCTCCGTGGCAACACCTGCAGCCACAGGGGACTATTTTCTCCAGATCTCTCACTTTCAACCACTAGTCTCTGGCTTGGCTCAAGTCAGCTGACATCTTCCACCACCGACTTATCCCTCAGAGTCATTTGGTTTTCCTTGGCTTTTGTGCTGGTTGTCATAATATAGTGGTGGCTTTCTTTGGGATTAGGTCAAATTAGAATAATAAAGGTCCATTTAGTTAAGTGAAAAACATAGGGCTATAAAAAGGAAGAGTTTTTAAAAATACATTCTACATTTTATGCACAGAAGAACTCTCAAACTTTTATCCATTATCAGGGATGTGGGCACAGATTTGGAGAAAAACATTTCAATTTACTGGGAAAGACAAAATGGCAGGAAAGCCATTTGCTCCAATTCTCTAGGGTTTGTAAATTTATGATGCTTGTCAGTGGTGAGCCATGTGAAAATCCTAATTCTATAATCCCAAAGAGTTCCTGGCCTAGGAGGAGTTGAAGTTGATTGGATGTCCTTGGTGGTGAAGATGTTGGTTTCTCTTCCACATTCCTGTAACCCTGTGGTATGAGAAAGGCCCCTGAGCTGGGTTTCAGCGTCCTTATCTCTGGAAAGGACTCAGCAAGGCCTACAGGAGGCAGGCTGTTCCCAAGGCTCTTTTCCTTCATGACGGGTGCAGCTACTGCCCAGGAGCCCTGGGGGCTGGGGAAGAGCAGGTTCTGGAGTTGCTGCGGTCACTCCTCATTTGCTATCCGCCAGCTATACCCAGTGACCAGGGCTCAGGTCAGCCCACAAACCGCACCTAATCCCTGATTTTACTGGTGCCTTCAGGGAGGAATTAGTCCCAGAAGAAAAAGAACATAAAGGGGAAAGGGAAAAGGGAGGAAGGAGAACTAAAAAAAATGGGTTCTTCTCTTTGAGAGCCAGTCACTATTTATAATGCTATTTTCCATGAAAAAATGTTTTCCAAGTCTCCCATTATGAAGCTGGAGATTTTCTACACAAAGCCAGATCGTCCAAAGAAGAAAATAATAAGCAAGTATTCAAGAGAACCAGAAGTTTTTAAAAAGGCATCTAGGAAGAATTTGTTGTTGTTTTTTTTTAAATCAAAATTAAACTGAATTCAGTTTTGTTTTGCTTTTTGTAAGTTGGATGGGACACCCAGAAATGCCCTAATATCACCACGTATCCTTGACTGGCTGGTCACTTGAGCAAGGTCACTGTTACAGAACACATCGAAACAGACAATCATTGTAGTAAAGAGGACAATAGCTGCTTCTACCTCCATGCTAGTATTAGGGTCAAGATCATCACACTCTGACTCCTCGGAACTGTTCGTCTCCTTGATGGGCAGCATGAGGTGGGGGAAGAAAGAGAACACAGTTAGAACACAGGCAGCTTTGGCTAGAGAGTGGGGAGAACTTAAGAGAAGCATGAACAATGGGAAACCGGGCAGAGAGAAGCCAGGTGCTGTGAGGTGGGTGTGGGCCCCCTGGGGCGGCATGCTCTTTCCAGGGAGAGCCGCTCATCTCCCAGGAAATAGCAACGGAAGCAGCCAAATGAAGCACGAGCGCTGTCAAATCTCAGCTGTTGTCTTCTGTGAGGCTGGACTTTTCCGGCGAGGGTGAGGGAGACAGTATAATTTCTTTTCCCCAAGAAGGACATTAGAACGGGTTTTGACTGTTCCTATTTTTCTCAGGAAGACTCAGGTAGATAATACACATTATAACAATATTACACATCAGCAATCTAATTTCCATTGTCCAGAGGCAGATCTTTTCCTCTGAGGGCCCAAAACAAAGAAAACAGATCACATCATTTCAAGATGGGGTACAACAAGGATCTGCCGAAGCTTAGAATCAGGGAGTTCATTATCATAGTTGGGTTATTATAGAGCAATAGCTTGGATTTCATCAACATGCTTCCCTTCTCTGCCCAGGCACAGGCCTGAAGGTGATGTCTGAATTCTGGGGAAAAGAAATGAAACTTTACCAAGGACACAGTAGCCCTTACATTCCAAACCTCAGACTTCAAAGGGTTGGAGGTTTGGAAAACAGCTCTAATCTCTTTACCTTGCATGTATTTTTAAACCCAAGACACTGAATGGGTGACTTTGAGAACTTTACTATGAATCAAGCATCTTGCATTTCTAAGAGAATAAATAATACTGCAGATAATTTTGCTATAAAACATCTGCATAGTATAAGAAGGAAGGTATAAAAGAAAAAAAAAAAGAGATACTTACTTATTTGAATCGAAGTTGCCAGGAGAAATAAAAAATAAAAAATAAATTGATCTCGCATGCAAAATCCTACTAAACTACTTCCCCTCTGGTCCCCATCCACCCAAGTCTCCTTGTGAGAATGCTGCAGGGTGGGGGTAGATGAGAGGTTGGACACAGTTCCGGAATACCTTACTCACTTTAACAGAGACTTTGTTGCCCAGAATATCCTTGGGTTTACGAGGCCCTGTGGCTTCATTTTTACCCGTGTTCTCCACTTCTGCCCGCTTTCTCATGCGTAGAGTATGCCATGAACATGACTTCCTGTTGTACCAAAAAATGCACCAATCAAAATGGTAGGTCAAGGCAGAGTGAGGCGGTGGGTGGGACTGCCACCCTCTGGTGAGTCCGCAAGTGAGGCACTCCAGGGAAGCCCTGGCTGCGGAGGCCCCAAACCTGCACACCAGCTCCTGTGGTGGAGGCTGGCAGCGGGTCTTACTTCCAACAGGAAGTGAGTGAGGATGAACTTTGACCCCTCCCAACAGGCGTGCGAGGTTGGTTGCAGCATTGGAGGGAAGAATGAGAATGGAGTTATTAATACTCTAGTGAGGGAAGTTTTTATATCATACTGATGAGGGCTTAGAGGACTCAGGAATTCCCTTCCTGAAGGGTATGGTGGATGGGAGAAGACTAGGGGTGGGGAGTCAAATAGGAAATATAAGGGAGGTATATTCTATAGTGTGTAAGGTACTTTCCCAGGATCAGACACAAAGACCCAAAAGGATGATAATGAGGTTTCCATCTCATTATTTGTATTTGGGCTGTGGCCAGTCTCAAACGCTGTGTAGTACAGATAGAAGTTTTAGGGCATTGACTTAATAGACTGGTGAGTACCACTCAGTTATCTGGAGGAGTTAGGATGAAGGGTTGGTGTTCTCCACATTATCCCATGTCTGTGAATACAGGGCTCTATCAACCACTGAGAGGTCCTAGAATTTTCCTGTTGGGCGAAGACTCAACATGTGCTCTCAGGAGGTGAGAGTAGCAATGCCCTTTCACACTATCCTAACTTCTTTCTTCTCCCTAGGGGGTTTGGAGCTATTTCTTCATAGACCTGTAAAGAGAGGCTGGTGCAGAGCTCTTGAGTTCCACATATGTCACAACTCAAAGACAAAGACATCAAAAGTCAAGCCACAAACAGCATCGGGGACCTGGGCGAGCATCGTCAGTTTCAGATGTGGTCACAGAGTTTGGATGACATTCTATTACGTCTGGAGTAAATGAGGCTGGCTCCTCTCCAGTGTCTCCTTATCAAATTTAGGCCTATACAGACAAAGCTCAATTAACAGAGCCTTCATTAAGGGAGACAGGGGAGAGAGAGAGAGACCTATGAGATTCAGGAGGAAGGAGGATGCTCCAAAATACATAGCATCTCCTCCAGAAAACTCCACAAATGTCAGGGATTTTAGGATGTTTTGGGGAAGATGTGCTCAAAATATTTATCACAAACATGGAGGTTTAGCAATCTACTTTCTGAGTAAGAAACAGTGATAATAGTCATGTCCTCATTTTTTTTTTTTTTTTTTTTTGGAAAGTAGCTCCTACAAAAGGCAAGAAAGAATCTCCTGGCCAGACCTCTTGTATCTTCTAAATTGGCAGGCTCCCTGGGATCCCTTGCATACCAGCTGTTCACTCCAACAGTTGTTTCTGAGTGAGAACTGGTTACAGAAACTAACTTCAGGTAATATCATCTTAACTCCAGACTTTAATCCCCTATCTTTACCCCCAAAGCAAAGTCCCTGCTCATTCTGAGAACATCTTGAGTCAGGGAGGTCCCTGCTGAAAAGACTCCTAGAGCAGCCAACACAGTGTGTGTGTGTGTGTGTGTGTGAGCACGGGGGTGCGTTCCTATGTTTATCACAACCCAACTAGAAATGCTACAAGTAATGTTGAGAAGCAGACACGAAATAGTACAAGAGGCAGAACGCATTTAATTTCACTATTCCTTTTCTCAGAAGAAGGCGTCATCATGGTTTGGGATCTTCCATCTCTTGGCCACAAGCCCGGGGATTGATGTGGAAACAGAGACATTTCAGTGACATTTATCCTGTAGCAACACAACCAACTTGACACTTGTGGTCACAGCAGCCCTTGGGAGGGTGCAATGAGTGTCCTTCACTGATAAATAGTGACAACCACTTTCAGTCCACTGCTCTGTTCCACTCCCACTAACCCTTGTGCAAGAATTGCTGATAAGGAATCAAATGAGCAATTGGTATTCGAATCTGCTCTCTTTTGCCTGGTTTGACACCCTTCCTACCAGTCTTCCCGTGGAAGGTGTGAAACGTGAACAAAAGATGTGAAGGTGAGAAGGGAGAAGTGCTGAGCGCCTGGATAATTAGATCACAACTAACTGGCTAGCACTGTAAGTCATTGATTAATAAGAACCTGAATGCTTTGAGGGCCTTTATTTCCAAGGCTTCTGAAACCAAATATCTAAAGGATAAGATGAATGGGGTCTATTGCCCTTTAGGGGCTGCTGCTGATTTCCAGCTGGGGCTATGGTTTCCTGGAAAGGCCAGGGTGGGGTCAGCAACCTGTCTCCTGAGCCAGAGAAAGCACCAAGGAGGTGCAGCTCTGCTGGTGTTGCTGCTCAAGTATCCTATGGGAGTTCCTCTTCCCTGGGCACCGGTGACCACTCAGTGTGGAGCACAGTGGGGGCTGCGAGCCACCCCACCGCCTTCTACACTAGCCATTGATCTACAGCAGCACCACCAGGTCACCCAGTTGGACAGCATCTGATCTGCATCATTCCTCATCTCAGAGGTTAGAGACAACCCATGGGGCTGTTTAGAAGGGAAGGCTAGGGCTGGAGCTTTGGTGGCAAAGGCACTTTTTGTTTAGGAAAAAATTGCCAATGCATTCAACCAACTTTTAAAGGAAAAAAAAAAAAAAGAAGAGGAAGAAGAAGAATCATTTGTACATTTAAAAGTTCCAGAACAGTGCAATGAGGAAAAAGGGTCCACTAGTCTTTAACCTCATAAAGACATGCTCATGGTAAAAATTTATTTTACATATTTAAAATAATACATTTAAAATTATTAGTTACATTACAGGTACAATGATGAACATTGTGACTCTCCATTATATTGCACAGCCTGACTTCATTCATATGGGTTTCTTTAAATAGTGCAAAATACTTTATACAGGAATGTGTTTGGAAGGGCCTTCGCAACCAAAATGCAGAAAAGAAATATCTTACAAATGACCATGAACATATATTAAAGAGACAGGGGAGGGGGAAAATTAGAAAAAAAAGTTACAATCTGTACACAGGAATTTCCATAGACAACCAAAAAGTTCCCTCTCTCCTGGGAGAAGCAGCAGGCCTCTGACCTATGCAGGTCTGGCATTTGTGCTAAGGTAATTTTTTGGAGTCAATCAAAAAATAATATATATATATGTGTGTGTGTGTGTGTGTATATATATATCAGTAACTTAATACAATATAAATAGAAGTCCAGTCCAGTGGATCCTGTGGTGGGTCAAATGGAGCAACAGGAGGCATGCCTTTTGTCACCTAGGGTTTCAGTAGGGTTCTTTTCTTAACAAGGGGGTGGTGGGGAGAAAAGAAAAAAAAAAAAACAGAAAATTATAAATGAAAAGGAAAGAAAACCACCACTGTTACCACCACCACCAAAGAAAGAACTGAACAATCCAGCCCGGATGCCCCCTGCTGCGTGTGGTCCAGCACTCAGACCTCGGCTCCGCTGGCGCTGTGGAGAATAAGCAGCAGTAACTCCCTACCATGCGTTTGCATTTTTGTGTTCTTTGTTTTGAAATTTTTTTTAGATCCACATACTCCTCTCCCGGGGACGCCAACGAGGCACTTACTTGATGCTCCCGTCACTATTTTCTGTGGCTGCCGTGGCTTTGGTGAGGGGCGCCAGGATGCTGCCAGGGACCCAGCCCTCAGCGGCAGGGGAGTGGTCGCTAGCGGGCTGGTACACCAGGCACATGTTCTGCTGGTTGACGGCGAGGACCTGGACCACCTCACCTTGGCTCACACAGATTTCATTCTCCTTCAGTGCATAATAATCTTTGATCACGGCCATGGATGAGGCCCCATTGCAGCCTCCCAGGTCACTCTGCGAGGAGACAAAGGTGAAAGGGACACAGATACAGGAAGGCTGGTTCACACATGCTTGCTCTGCACTCTTGTGTGGTTAAAAGCCAATCTTCCTACTAGCAAGGTAAATAGCAGGCAGAAATTATCCTGAGAAATGAAACTATATTCATAAATGGGATCTGAGAATATATTTTATGGCAATGTTTCATTAATATTATAATTGAGGGTGTAAAGGTAGAGATACTGCTCAGCCATAGGGTAAGGTATGAACACGCCTTCCGCATGGAAATCCCTCCTTAGCACGCACCTTCCTGCCAGCATCCTCCAGCTCATGGGAGGAAGAGTGTGGCAAAGGTATGGCATATGTAAACACCTGGGCAAAGGTCAGGTCAGCGGTCACAACCTCCCAGTGAAAAGAACACAGGCTCTTTGATATATTTTTTTTCTTCCTTTTGAAAAAGCACTGGTCTTACTCTACATTCTGACCCTCTTTGAGACAGAAGTAACAATGAGACATTTGCCCAGTTCAAAGGCCAGGCCATGACTTATCCTGACCCAACCACTATGGGAACAGAACTCCTCCAGACCCCCAGCTCCACCCCCCAGCCGGTACTCATTAATATGAAGGATCCTGCCCCCCTGACTTTTTCACGTGACTCGGCACCGGGAAGCTACTTCAAGACAGACCTGCAACTCCCATGGATGCCTGGTTGCCTCACAGCATGGTGAGAGCCAGAAATTCTTCAGTAAATTAATGTGACTTCAACTTACTCACAGGGCAAGGGATTTTAAGATGAAAAAAATCACTTCCAGGTGATAAAATAGGTCAGTATAGTTACTCTAACACAGAATTGAACTTGGTCATCAATAGTTAAAAAAAGAAAAAGGGAATTCCTTGGTGCTTTCACTGCCGAGGGTCTGGGTTCAATCCCTGGTTGGGATCTAAGATCCCACAAGCTGTGCAGTGTGGTTGGAAAAAAAAAAAAAAATCAGTATCATCTAATAATTTGGGTAAGAAAAATAAAACTATAAGGTAAAAACATATAGGTCAAAAATGTAGACATTCCTATCCATAGACCCACTGATTTCTAGAGGAAGTGGAGGCCTGATGAGATTAAGTAACCCACTGAGGTTCTAATGCAAGACACAAAGTTCTGAGCTGCAGAATTTGGAATGGAAACCAGATAGCCTAACTCCTGACCTAGCACTTTTCCCATTCGTTCTCATTTCTACTACTTTGTGGGGTCAAAACAGCTGTGTACATTGATGACAATCCTCATGACAATGTTTGAATTGTGGATTATCTGTGATAAATGTCTAATCCAAGGCTAGCTTCCGCAGTTACACATCAATGGGCAGCACCCCCTTGCTGCATCAGCCTCTGGGTGGTGAAGAGCTGTGGGCTCGCTTCAGGAGCTCATCTTTAGAAAGGGCAATCTCTTTAAGCTGTCAAACCCTAGAGCTTCGACTTTTAGGTGATCCATCTCACAACTCCTCTATTTGCTGCAAATCATAATTGCTACCACACTATTACCTACAGCGTTTCTGCAGATGGCAACAATAGCCCTTCAACACAGAGTGTCTGAACCGGGGGGAAACTGGCCTTACTCACTCAGTTTTTCAGAGAAGGAAGAGACATAATTGAGACTAGAAGGCATTTAGTGGATTCTTCCTGCTAAAACAATCAGCATAAAAAGATGCTACTTTATGAAGAAAGAACAGAGGTTGTGCCCTCAAAGAGGGTGAGGGTGGAGGTGATGGGCCATCACTTACCTTGCTGGCCTCAAACTTGTCCCCAGCCTGGTGGTAGTCAAACCCTGGACTGCCATTGGAGGTAGATATCTTCAGGGGTGGCAGAGGCGGGTTATAGCTGGAGCCCTTTGGGGGCTTCTCGGAGCCCACGGGGATGGAGGAGTAGGGCCTGGGGCTGGCTTGGGGAACCCTAGCAGGCTGGGACCTCATCACGGCTGTGCTCCTTTCTTTCCGCTGATACTCAATGGGCGACTGTAGGGCTGCAGGGAAAGAGCAGACTGTTACTCTCAGCTTTGGAAATCCCACGAGGACTTGGAGGCTCATGAGGTGAAGGCTTTGTGAGAGAGAGAGAGTGGGGATACTCTGTATCCCCAGTATCATGAGGAAGATGCTGCCCTGTTTTTAATGAATGTATAAGCTACTGAGAACTATTCTTAGTGTTGTCTGAATGATGAAAATGCAAAACCAAAATGGTACAAAAGGAGGGAGAGAAGGCTCTGTAGTATGTGTACGTGTGCATGGACACAGGGGTGAGTGGGGGTGGCGACAGAGAGCTTCAGAAACTGCCGGCCCTCAGCCACCATGCAGGCTCTGCAGGGTGGGAACAAATGGGAGGTGGGTCTCAGACACAGAATGGAGTCAGATTCCCTGGTGCACAGGGCCATGGCTCTCCGTGGAGGAAAAGGAGATGAGACGGGTAAGGGAGGTTCAAGTTGCCATGCTGTAAAAGATCTAGAAAGTCAGGTGACTGAGTCTGGATTTAATTCTGAAGATCACGAAAAGTGACTGAATTCAGTGAACTTGCATGTTTTAAATGCAGGTGCTGGCACCAAGACCTTGCAGCAGGTTGGGGGAGGGATAGGCCAGGCTGATCAGGAGCCCTGAGATGGTGACAGGGCAGAGGCGGGACCTGAGCAGAGCCGTGGGAACAAGGAAGGGGTGCGGCAGGTGCTCCAGCGGGAGGCGAGGCTGACACAGCCTAGACGGGAAAAGATGGCAAGAAGCCAGGGTCCCTCGAGTTTGGGGGCTGGGAGAATGGTGGTTAGCGGAACTCAGGAGACAGGGGAAAGCCGTCTTGAAGGGAAAGGGATGAACTTTGTTTTCCTGAGTTGATGATAAAGTTCCAAGGTCTGAGTAGTAAAGAGGTATAGCAGGTAAAAACCACACAGGTCAAATTCTCTAACAGTGACTTCAAGGCTGGCCTGATTATGCTGTTTCTATCAGTGTTCACTGTAACAAATATTTAATTGGGTTAATGGCTGAGGCCCAGAGAACTTTCCATGACGAGGACATTTCTACAGTAATAGGTATATACTTTAACAGGACTCAACATACAGTCCAAATTTCCTTTCCATCTGAGGCCTCAGGACGGGAAGGCTGACTCTGAGGTGCCTGCACACGTGTCTATAAGTAAAAGCCTGGCCCCAGTCCATCGTCACGTCCTTTGTCTTCTGAGTGTGCAAGTGCAGCACGGGCTGCTACCAGACCTCGACCTTTCTCCTTGGAGAACGGTAAATATTTAAGCATTGAGAACTGAGTTCAGTAATAGCTTCATAACTCACTATAATTAGGGAAAAGTTTTCTTGGAACCAGGTATCAATACAAGTCTGGATAAGTGACTACGGTCAAAGAAGTACCATTCCAAATCTGAAGCAGATTGCAAGACAGCTGTGAAGCAGACTGTAGCAAACTGATTTGATGAATCAATATCTGTCTCATGGAGCTGGGGTTTTACTTTGATTATATACAATAATTATGCTAAAGTGTTTGAAAATGGCATATCTTCTTAAATAAGCTCCACAGAGAGACTGTCTTCTTCTACCAGCCTCAATCTGCCTAACTTAGGTCTTAGGATTAGGAAAGCTGTACATCTCTGGATTGGGTTTGTATCTGGCTGACAGATACAGTGTCTTATACCCGATCCTGTTTTTTTGTTTTGTTTGCTGGGGAGTTCATAGACAAATGTATGCCCTACCACTAGCAACTATACTGCAGTTTTAGGGTTAAGAACCTGATTTTAAGTTACACAGCTCTTAGTTCAAGTTCTTATTCTAGCACCTACTGGTTTTCTGACTTGGGACCAGTTTATTTACCTCTCTGAGCTTCCTCTTCCTCATTTGAAAAATACAGTGTGATAATATGTGAAATGCTCAGTACCGTGTCTCACACAGAGAAAGGACTCAATATATGGGTGGGAGCCATTACTGGTACTCAGTTATCTACAGTTTCAATTTATTGTCCTACCTTATTGTTCTTTCGTCCTGAATTGATGAACTTAACAACTTCATTTTCAACTTAGACTCTGTCAGAAATTCCTAACAGAATGCAATTTAATGAATGTTTTTTATATTTCACACATTTTTGCTTACTTTATCCACATAAGCATTAAATCAAAGTTGTGTATTCAAAAGCTGTGAACAATATACAGCTTTCATTACTATCCCTCAGGGCTGGGCTGGTGTTTAATTTTAGATTCTTTAGAATTAGAAAGAACCCTAGAGATCACATAGTTTAGTGTTGTTGTTGTTGTTGTTTTAACCAAATTGTTCTACAGTTGGGAGACAAGAGGCATGGCCCAAACTCTCTGTGTAATTGCTTTAAAGTCTCATGTTGTTGTTTTACTTGCTAAGTCATGTCCAACTCTTTGCAACCCCATGGACTGTAGTCTGTCAGGCTCCTCTTTTGCGACCCCATGGACTTTAGTCTGTCAGGCTCCTCTGTCCATGGAATTCTCCAGGCAAGAATACCAAAGTGAGTTGCCATTTCCTTCTTCAGGGGATCTTCTGACCCAGGGATTGAACCCATATCTCCTGCGTTGCAGGAGAATTCTTTACCACTGAGCCACCTGGGAAGCCTTGAAGTCTCATGTTCTATCTTAAAAAATCAAGGCATTCTACTATATAATCTCATGTTATTTGTTTTAAAATAGGTACAATGTGCTAAATCCCTTACCGTGGAGTACAATTGATACCTGATGATCTCACAGGCTCTGTGGAGTTATCTGGAGACAACAGGGGCTACACAGAGACTGACGCTATCTATGGGAGGTGTGCTGTGTTTTCCTGCTTCCAAAGCTGCAGAGTAGATCGTTCACGAGAGCCAACGGAGGCCCAGTGACACGTCATGACTTGACCAAGGTTCACCACCTCTAGTCTCTCCCCACAGTATTCAGTCCATGCTAGACACCCAGCAACTGCTCTATGTGCATCATTTCAAAGAGACCAGATTCTAGACTAGAAAAAGTGATATGCCTAAGGGTTGGACGTGTGTGTGTAAACAAGGGAACACATATGGCCATACAGTACTCCTGTAAGTCTATAGAGAATGCCATTCTCTGTGTAAGTGACGATTTGTTCTGGGAAGCTTCTTGGTATTCCTGAAATTTAGAGTTAGCAATCACCTCTGTTGGGAGCAAAGAGGGATTTGAGCTGATCTGCCAAACTCCCAGTTATCTCTAGATAACACTAGAGAACCTCTGAGATTACCAGCCATTAACTGCCCAATGGAAAAATGTACATCACCGATAGCTGGCCCCTGAGACAAAGAGAATGTGCTCATTTCAGATTTTGGCCCCAGTTATTACCAGCTGGTAATGGTGGCCACAAGGCACAACTTCTGTGCCAAGGCTGTAAGAGATTCTCTCTTCTTTTGGAAACATGGCCTTCTTTATCATGCCCTATCTGCCCACTTGTATATTTGGGTTCAGAAAAATTCTACACAGTGTTTCTGAAAACTACAAGGTTGGAATGCACGTAAATGTGATCGAGGCTCATAACTCACCAACAGTCCAGACCCAAAGGGGCTTAGGGGTGTGAGGTTCCCTGAAAATGGCCTGCCTAGAAGCCAGACCCAGTACCTACCATTTAAGAAGTCTCGCTGTGTTTCTAAGACTTGGTTGATGTCCTGCACCCAGGCCTGCTGGATGTCAGCATTGGCGGCTTGCAGAATGACCCTCTCTGAAGTCTCCCTGTTCAGAAGCGCAAACTTGCAGGGGTCATTGTCCACGTTCTCCTCCAGGACCAAGTAGTTCATCTGGAAGAAACCAAGGGGATCGTTTACATATCTAAGTGGCTTAAAAATATCAACAATATATTACAGTTCCTTCAAGCTTTTATTTCATATGTTTCCAAAAATGTGCCCTGGCTCTAACAGCTTAAATACTTTGGTTTCTGCTTTTGAGCGAACAACTCGATCTTGGAGAACCCGCACGATCACCTTGGAGACTGGTGCCAAGCTGTCACTTTTTCTCACGATAATCGACCTTCAAGCCTGAAGGCTACACACTTAAAAGAGCTTCACTGTTCTGGATCCTCACTCATGCCAGTGCCTTGTCTTTGGAAAGCAGCTCCCCCAGTGTGGCTCTTCCTTGCCCGTCCTCATCCTCGCCTGGATCCTCACCTTGATGCTCCTTTTGAACATGTAGCCTGGGGTGAGGGAGCCCTTCCTGAGCAGTTCACTGAAGATGACGATTTGCTCAAAGAGGAACACACGCCTCTCCTTGGTCCGCGACTGCATGCCAGCGTCCAGCTCAATCACGTAGAATGTGTCCTGCTGCAGCAGCTTGCCCTGAGCAGTCAGGGTCCCCTGATGGGAAGAAGGGTTGGAATGCAGTAAGTGAAGCACAGGGAGATGACCCTAGCTCTCTGGGTAACAGAACCTCCCCTCTGGGGACATGGACAACAGACAGCAAAAGCCTCAGGTTCTAGTAAGAGACTGAATCAGGGCCCATCTAGGGTAGACTGTGGCCACCTTCCTTCTCATAGGGCCCCAGACGGAAGGGAAAGATGGCTACAGAACCACGAAGAAGCAGTTCGGGGAAAATGCCAGAAAGAAGATAAAATTATTACCTACAAAGATGTTCAGGAATTGTCCTAGCCTTATTTTTTTTTAGTAAAAGCAAAACAGAAAGTAGGTGATGCTGGAGCTGGAAGCGGCCTTGCTGTCCTTCGAGAAAATGTGCCACTGAGAGGTATGCCTGCCTGGCCCTTGGGAGAAGACCGGGGGTACTCTCAAAGCCATGGACCTAGAACCAGTCTAGGGCCAGGGAAATGATGGAGGCAGGACCACACACACACACACCAGATGAGCTGGGACCCTCTCTTCTATTATTTCAGGCTGGTGAAATTGAGACCTTCATCTCCTGCTACAGATCAGCAGGTACAGCTGAGATACTATCAATAGGTACGCTTATTTTATAAGCTGATGGATATTTTTTGGGGGTCCTGGAATCCTTCTTATAATGTCTCCAGTTGCCAGATCACTTGACACCCAGTCTAGGAAGTAGAGTACATTTGGTTTACCAGTTCTAACCAGATTTTCAGAATACTGTCACATCTTTCAAGGGAATCTAGCCAAGCCAGCAAGTCTTCATAGATGCTACTGGACAGCCTTGCTTTTTCTACTGTTCTGCAACAAGAAGATGCTGCCATCTGAGACAGTGACCAGAGCACTGCCTCTAAACTGTATTCTCAGCTGAAAACTTTTGTCCTTTAATGCAAATGTGGGCTATTCTCTGCACATGATGCCTTTTTCCAAACATTACCTAACACATGAGCTATTTTCCTTTCATGTTCCTGAGAAATGCCTGCCCTTTGCTTGGATCATGGTCCTTACTGTCAAGGTCAGCAGCCAAACAGGCTTATCTCTACCCTGGTCCAAAGTTAATATTAAGCCAGTGACCAGCTCTAAAAGCTCTATTAATATTACATAAGAGCCTGACCCAAGAGTTATAGCCCTGCCAACACTGAAGGGAAAGCTAAAGGATGTAAAAGGGAGGGAATCTAAGTGAAGGGGTTAACTTCTCCCTGCCCCAGAGCCATGGACTTCAGAAGGAATGGTCCTTCCCAGTTAGCAGAAGGAATGCAAAGCAGATTCTCTAGGACTTGATGAAAAAAGGAGATGGTGGTGGTTGATTTAAAAAAGAAAATAATTCTACCCTCCTATATACGTCCTTCTGTGGACACATGAACATGTATAATATGGTTCCTGTGAAGTCTGAGTGGGTCAGAAGGCACATCAGATGCTCCTCCTGTCAGAGTTCAGTTCCTCCAGAGACCAAGAGAAATTCAAGTCAGACTCTTGCTCAGAAAAACACAGGGAACATCAAGGATGAAGGGCAAAAGGAATTTCTTGGCTTCTTCAGAACAGCCTCAGACCTGGCATAATTCCAAGCAAACAAGTGTAAAATGTCATCTAGTGTGACTTAAGAAACACTATGTGAAAACTTGAGATGGATTTCTGATGCACGGCCCTTCTTCTCAAATACCTCAGGTCTACTGTGGAGAACCGGAACCTGTGAAAAACATTAAGAGCAAAAAGACACTCCACATAGTTCCTGATCACAACAAAGTGATGAAAATCAGAAAGGGAGAGCAGGATGGGCTGTAAGGGCAGAAAGGACAAAAGAATTTGGCTCAAAACCATCATGAATCAGACTCATTAACCCAAACCTGAATATAGCACTTCCTAACCTTATATATATACCAGTCTACCTTATGTCTATTTTATTCTAGTTTAGCCAGAAAGAAAAGCCCCGTTTCCAAAATGAAAAATGCAATGTTACAAGATTACTGGGAAACAGGATTAGAAGATCCACATCTTTCTCTAAGGGGCTCAACAACAACTATAAGCACTGTCAATAATTGTGTTAGTTCCAGTTTTATCATATTAGTATTTAAAATAGACTGTGTTCAGCTTAAATCAGGAAAGCTAATTTGCTCTTCTGAGATTCATTGTTTTGGGTTGAACTGAATCCCTTCTCCAAGTTGCATGTTAAAGTCTTAACCCCCAGTACCTCAGAATGCAACCTTATTCAAAGACAGAGTCTTTACAAAGGGAAACAAGTTGAAGTGAGGTCATTACAGTGAGCCCTAATCAAATGATTGATGTGTTTATAAAAAGGGGAAATTTCCACAGAGGTATGTACAGAAGGAAGATGATATGAAGGCACAGCAAGAATGCCATGTGAACATGAAGATGGCCATCTACAAGCCAAGGAGGGAGGCCTGAACAGACCCTTTCCTCACAGCGCTCAGAAGAAACCACCCTTGCCTACAACTTGATCTGATTTCCAGCTTGTGGAAACATGAGATGATGTATTTCTGTTGTTGAAGTCCACAGTACTCTGGTTATGACCACCCTAGCACGCTAACTCTGGTTATGGCAGCCCTAGCACACTGCTGCTGCTGCTGCTGCTAAGTCGCTTCAGTCATGTCCGACTCTGTGCGACCCCAGAGACGGCAGCCCACCAGGCTCCCCCGTCCCTGGGATTCTCCAGGCAAGAACACTGGAGTGGGTTGCCATTTCCTTCTCCAATGCATTTAAGTGAAAAGTGAAAATGAAGTCGCTCAGTCGTGTCCGACCTTCAGCGACCCCATGGACTGCAGCCTTCCAGGCTCCTTCGTCCATGGGATTTTCCAGGCAAGAGTACTGGAGTGGGGTGCCATTGCCTTCTTCTCCCTAGCACACTAGCATATTCAATTGAAACCCAAATCCTGGGTACATCCAGCTGTTTCTCCCAAGGCTTGACTCTTCTTGTCAAAGAATAGAAATGTGCACTGTGAGGTTTTAGAGCTTTAAACATCCACTTAACTAAAAAGCCAGTCACTATGTATACCTGTTTATTAGAACCACCCTCTCAGAAGGAAAAAAAAAAGTGTGTTCCATTTCTCCCTAGTTCTACTCCTATCACACAGTCCTGCACTCCCTCACATTCCTAGCATTTCTTAAGTAAGAAAAAGGGAAGAGGTCATTGGCAGGTCCACGGCTATAAAGAATCTTGGGTCTTTCCAACCCCCTTGGAATTCTGACTGCAACCTGGTTGACCTATGACTGCTCTATTGCTGGAAATCCTAAATAGGTGCATCTTCTAGGCCCGTGAACCAGAGGGGCCCAGGCACAATGGCGTAGACAGCAAGAGAGACAGAGAGGGTGGGCACAAGGCTTCAAAGGGAAGCCTGGGCTCCTGCTGCTCCAAAGAGAGAGGGCTAAGAAGCCTTCCTGAGAGCTCACCTCAAAGCCCTGCAGGCGTCCCAGGTTCATCATGTCATTGCAGCGTTTTGGAACAAGGCACATTAACTCCACTGCTTTCTGTGGGGAAGAAAAGCAGTAGTCATAGCCAGGAGCAGCACTTGGGTAGGGGGCTCAGGACAATTCCATACTGGAAGACTGAGGCCTCCTGGTGGCTTCTTGATCCTAGGAAAGGACACTGGTCCCTACTGTCCACTTCAGAAGAGAATGGATTTCCTGTTCTAGGTTGCGGGGTGTTGGTCATCCATGCAGAGGCTCCACACGAATCAGTGACCACATCAGGAAGGAGGCTACCCAGTCCATCCATTTTCTACCTTCCCGCTTTTGTTTATCCATTTGCTTTCCTTCTCACATTTTCTTTCTTCTCTTTGTTGCTTTCTGGCTGCCCAAGCAACAGCTTAGCCTTGTTTGTGAAACACTAGAGGTTTTAACCTAAAATAACCTGCCAGAATGGTCTGTAACCACTCTGGCTTAAAATAATCCCCATGGTGACGTTGTCTCAAAGGACTTCACTTAGAGAGTAATCCTCGGGGCCCAGGGAGGGAGTGAAAATGGAATAATTTATATGTCAGCTTCAAACAGCACCTGGATTCATGGATAAAGCTGTACACTGAAACACTCAATCTCTGCAGGATGTTAGAGAGCTCAAATGCCACCCTTTCACACCACATGTCACTGGGAGCCACAAAGAGAATATCAGTGGAGCTAAGCTCTGCTCTGGCTCAAGTTTGGATTCTTGTGTTCTTGATAAACCCTCAGTGTGCTCCTCAGTGCTTGGCATTCCTCATCCTGCTGGGCAGCTGTCTGTAAGGGGCTCTGCTGTCTGAGTTGGCCTGGATCCTCTATTCTCCAGTCAATACTTCCCCTCTAGAGGGAGACATTCAGTACTGACCCATGACAACCACCAGCATTACAAGCAGAAAACTCACCTCAATATCTGAACACTCCAAACCAGCCTTCTCGCTGTATCTCAGGAAGTCCTAGCAAGTGGGGAGGCAGGGAAGGGTGAGGGGAGGGTAAAACCAGTTAGGAAAATACAGCACTATTAAAAAAAAAGGAAGCATCATAAAAACCAAGATGACACCCAGAAGACTCCTCCCCAGCAGAGATGGCAATGCTTTGTAGTAGCTGAGATATGAAGTTACGAGTCACGGTAGACACGGAGAAAACATTCAAAGATTCAAAACTATGGGTAGAGGGGAGGGGCGAAGAGGAGAGAGTGAGTGAACAGGGACAAAAGGGGAATGATGACAAGAATGAATGAGAAGGAATGGGAGACAAGACAGTTAGATATCTCTTCTATTTGCCTTATATTTCTGTAAGACAACTCAAATGAAACAACTTTAAAAAGTAAAAAATGATCAAATTTTAGGTTTAACTCTTCTGAGATTTCTAGGTTTTTTTGCATTTTCTTTCTCGGTGAATTCTTCTCTGATTTTATGCTCTTATAATTTTTTAGTTTTTAAAGGTACCAAGTTAGTCGGTGACTGCAACAATGTAAGAAAGTGATTTGGAACAAAGAAAATCAAATAATGACCAAACTTAAAGACAGGAACAACAGGCATGCAATTTATTTGGGGGCAAAGGTGATGCAAATAACCAGCGGGTAAGGTAAAACCCACATAGGCCTCCCATAGGAAAAGTGTGGTGGAGACGGAACCTCGAGCTGACCTGCTCCCTAACTCAGAGCCTGACTAAGACCCTGCTCTGGCCCTGAGCAGAGCTCACAGCCCTCTTACCTTGAGGAGCAATTGATATTTTGTTATTCTCTGAATGGGCTTGATAAGGAAGTCGCTAAGCGTCAGCCTTTGATTTATCTCTTGTTTCACCTCCTGGAACACAAGGGAGCTGTATTACGCAAAAAGGAACCAAAGGATTGGGGTGCTCTGGTTACGGGTTCAAAGGAAAGGAAGGCAGGTCTTCATGTTTGCCAGTAAAGGTTTAGAATCTCCAAGGCACACAATGGGTAGAACTGCCTACACAATGGTTCATTGGTTATTAACACATAGCACACCTCATTATCACCTTCTTACCTATCAAGCTCTGTCTCCCTGTGTCCTTACCCCTGTCCTGGGGACAAGCTGGAATGGGTGTTCCTTTCTCTCTTCCCCTTCAGGGTCAAGTCAGAAATGAAGGGATTTCCCTGGGACACAGAGGCCTAGGGGCTGGACCCTGAACTCAGATCTGCAAACAATTAGTTGCGGGCTCTTTCCTAGACAAGGTGCTGCCTCTCCTCCAGCAAAATAAACACTTCCAGGTTGGGACAGAACAGACACTTTGAGGTGCTTGCTGGATCTCTGGGAACAGGAGCAGAGGCTATGTACAAGGTGCCTATGAGCGCCCCCGGGGAGGAGGAGGGCCCTCAGCAGTCTCCAGTGCCTGGTGACAAAGACTGGGGGCACAGTGGGCTCCGGGGCCATGGGAGGAGGACCGGAATTCTGCAGCAGTCTTCGAATTACAGAGTCATTCTATCAGCAGAGACTCCAGTCCACTCACTGGGCTGCTTCTGCTCCTCTCCAGCAAAGGGACTCATGAGAACTTAGCCAAGAAGCTAATTAATGACTCTGAGGAGGTGGCTATCTCTGTCCTGAGGGATGGGCAGTGCTGGGTGGGGGTTCCTGAATGGGTTGATCTTGGCCTGAGTTTCTTGCCCCAACCCTGGTTCAGCCAAAATCGAGCAGCTTACTTCAAAGTAGGCGTCGTACTCGGCAACGATGTACTCGGAGCGTGGCTTGTTCTGGCAGTACCACACGTAGATGTGCAGCTTCCGCTCCTGCAAGGAGGGAAGAGGGAAAAGCGCTCAGGCACCTGAGCTGCGCAGTCAACCTGAGAGCACTAAGCTGGTCTAAGCGTGGAGAAGAGGACACAGATCTGGTTCACGCTCTGGGGATGCACCAGTGCGGCTGAACAACAGGGACAGAAGAGTAAACACAGTGGGCAAGAACCCATCTTCCAAACTGCCAAGGAAGGCAGGAAAAAACCCCAACAGCTCAGAAAGGGGTGAGGAGGAAGAGGAGAGAAGGGAAGGGATTGTAAAATGCATGCAATGAGCCTGCTGTGAGGGGGAGGGGTGGGGCGTGGGGCAACACTCACATATTTAATAAAGAGCTGTGCCAATCTGTCTTGCTCCTGGATACATTTTTCCAGTTCACCCAGGAAAACACTAACGGAGGATGGAGAAGAGAAGAAAGCCACATTCTTCAGAACTGTATTACTTTTCAATGAGGAGATAAATGACAGAAGACTCCCCCCAGACTCTACCCCTAAGGTCAGATGCGGGAGGCTGGGAGAGCCCCAGGTTCCAGGACACCCTGATCCTCAGGGCAATGCAGCACTTACTCCTTATGCCAATCATAAATCTGGTGAATATTTCCAAACACGATTTTATCCTTTCCTCGCATGTCCTCGGGGACACCCTTTTCTTCTATTCTCTTCATGAAACCCTGCAGGGCAGAGGCAATGGTGAGTACAGCATTTCAGAGAATATTTCTAGACCAAGGCCCACCCAGAAGCCTGGAGGAAGCCCACTCTCTGTGTGAGGAGAAGCCCTTAAGGGCTTCTATGGTTTCTCACCACTCAACCAGGACTTCACCCTTATGCAGAGTGACAGACAGAGCTTTCTGAAGTTCTGGGTCCCTTTCTTTGTCTCCAGCCCCCTTAAGAAAGTAGGGACAAAGAAGATATAGCTGGCTGTTCCTCTCCTGTCTCCCAATCCAAGTTATGTCTTTGAAGGCTTAAAACTAGATGTGTCTGACTTAGAAATAAGTCTTAATATGTGAATACTTCAGCTTCTGTAACTGGAGAAGGACATGGCAACCCACTCCAGTATTCTTGCCTGGAGAATCCCATGGACAGAGGAGGCTGGCAAGCTACAGTTCATGGGGTCACAAAGAGTTGGACATGACTGAGTGACTAAGCACAGCACAGCTTCTGTAAAGTGCTAGCAAATATAATCTCATTTCAGCTTTAAGTTCTGATGTTGTTATCAGCAGCATTTGTCCCATTCAAAAGATGAGAAAGCCAATGCACAGGGGATTATGTGATATGTCTAAGTCATACCACTGATGTGACTAATCCCTGGACCTCAGGCTCCAGACTCCTAAGCCCACCACACTCCCAGGCTGGACTGCCTCTGGTAGCTGCTACACCTTTAGCTGTCCCCATCTCACCCTGGAGAAGAGGATAACTTTCCTAAGTTAGAATTCAGGTCCTCTGTATGCCAGGTTAGTCTGTTTATCCAAGGTTCGGGATAGGCAAATGTGTGTGTGTGCATGTGTGTGCGTGTGTGTGTGTATTAGTTGCTCAGTTGTGCCTGACTCTTTGCAACCCCATGGACTGTATGAACCCCTAAATCAGAAGACTGCCTAGGACTGGGACTTATAGACCCAATGCAAGGAAGCAGCAAGTGATTTAGATATCAGGCATTCACGTTGTTAGACTTCACATCTTTTCGTTTAAGATGATTAACCACAGGGCTCTAAGCCATCTAAATTATCCATTTACTTTCTTATACCTTCTCATCCATGTGTCTAAATCCCTCTAAAGTAAACCCCTATGGAGAGAGAATTGTTTTATTTACTATCAAGTTGACTCAACTGTGGATCTGCCAATCTTGCTTTATTGGTGGTTTTTAGTTTGTCTGTCGGCTTGGTAGCAATATGCTGTCCTTAAAAATCTAGGGAAACACAGAAGCCCCGAGGTTTCACTAAGAGTGACCTGCTTGACCTGCTGAGTGCTCATGGTGGCTCATAGCCTTGAGGAATATATGTCCATATATTTCTTATATACACACACACACACACAAATATGGGCTTCCCGGGTGGCGCTACTGATAAAGAACCCACCTGACAATGCAGGAGATGTAAGAGATATGGGTTCGATCCCTGGGTCGGGAAGATCCTCTGGAGGAGCGCATGGCAACCCACTCCAGTATTCCTGCCTGGAGAATCCCATGGACAGAGGATCCTGGCAGGCTACGGTCCATAGGGCCGCAAAGAGTCGGACATGACTAAAGTGACTTAGCACACATGCACACATATATATAACTAATATATACGTTGGTTAAATACCAATGCAAAGCTTTGGAGACAATGGCTTGGTTACCTAAAACAAGGTGGAATGGATTCAGGTCTAACCAAGAGGCTGCAACATTTGAGGCCCTGCATCCCCCTAAATCTCCTATAGTATTTCAAGGGGAAAAGGTAAAAAAAAAAAAAAAAAAAAGTGTAAAAAAAAAAAAAATCACATATTGTATTCGATCTACTACCATTTTTAGTTTCATCTCTGTAAACACCCAGGGAGAGGAAAATACCCTGGGGCCCAGGTAGGGTCCAATATCCCCCTGGCTGGGTGACCACAGACGTGTCCTGAGCCAGGTACTCACCTCCACCACAATTCCCAGGTCCTTGACATAGTCCTTCTCTGTCTGTACCAGTTCATTCAGGACAAACCTGAGCAAGAGATTAAGAACAATGATGGCTCCTCTTCACTGTGAAGCAAGAAATCCTCACATCAAAGTTCACAATAAAGTCACTTTGGTGCCTCTATGACAAGACCACCCAAACCCACACTGAGCACTCTGGCGGAGGTGCTGGCTGATGCCCCCTGGATGAGAGGCCCCCACTGGTGAGAAGCTGAGGGCATCCAGGCTGAGAGGGCTTTCCCAGACGGCAGCAATGCCAAAAGAACAACACTTACAGCCAAGCGTTTGTCTTCCCATTGTTTACAATTCCTCCTCCCTCACCTATAACTGAATAATTGTACAACACAAGGCAGAAGGAATAACAGCCACTTGGGCAAACCTGAGTTATGAAAGCTTTGATCAGCATGAGACTTTTTCTCCTTCAGGTCAACTCTGTTCTTTGCTTAACCAGAACAGAAAGACATTTGTTTGATAAGCAACCTTTGGGCCTCAGAGACACTCATCAAGTGAAGTGTTTGAGATACAGAAGCTACAATTATTCAGATAGGTGTCCATGGTAACCAGCCTGCAAAATCCCCAGTCAAGGTCAGAAAGACTGACTGAAGCCATTCCCTAATCACCACTTTCAGTGTGGCCACCTCCCCAGCCCCACCAGAGGTGGGATTTAATCACTACAAGGATATTTACTTTCTTGGTTTCTTTCTTGTTAATGATTTCTTCTTCTTAGAGCATTTACTTTGTGCTTATGAGAGGGTAAGTGCTGTAAGCCCTAGTTTATGCAGATGTTGAGACTGGCAGTATTGCCAGAAATGACAATGTGAGAGGCAGAGCTGGGATCTGAACCCAGCTGTACGAGAGTTCAGAGACCATTCTTTCACTGCTGCCTGCAGCCTGGCTAAACTACTCAGACTGGCTCTCTGGAGTCCCTGAGGCATCAAACCCAAACATTTCTTTCTGTCCAGACAGTAAAGAGCTGGACATAAAGCAAGTATGGCTGTGTACAGAGGCAGGGTAGCTGTATGCAGCCTACTGGAGTCTGACTTGTATCCAAGTTTGCAAGAGTTCTGCCTAGAGCCGCACAGCTGCATTTTTGGTCTGAGTGGGAGAAGGAATCAAGTTCTAGGACATCAAAGAGGGGCTGCAGCACAAGGGTGGTAGCTGTTCTAAGCCTTGGAAGCAATTCATCTGAAATTTTTGTCCAATACAGCGCAGAGAAGCCACAAATCCCTGGGCCTGGAGCCCCAGGGTGATGGGGTGGAGGCAAGGGAAACACACACTTCTTTATCAGTGTGCCCAGCACTTCCAACCAGCTCCCTCTCTCTGATACACACAATTACGTGTTTCAGGCCACAGGAAGGAACTGGCAAGGCCAAATAAAAGCATTTAAATATACTGGAGCACAGACTGAGTTACCGCTTAGAAGAAAGTGGTAAAAAGAAAAACCACAGGAAAGTTAGAGTGGGAATTTGGGGCTGGAAGGGCTTTCTGGGGAGGAAGTCCGGCTCTCCGCCTCTGGATGGTATTTCTATCCTGCTGACACTGAAGGGTATCCTAGCTTTCCAGCCTCTAGGAAAGGGGATTGGACTAGGTGCTGCTAGTGGACCTAGCATCTCCTCCCTCCAAGAGCTGATGAAACACTTGAAGAGATAAGGACACATGGAAAGACATCTGAAAGGGATGTAAAAGATTTATGCTGCCTGAAACTCAAGGCAGTGCACAATCAATTGCCAAATAAATTGAACTGATAATAAAACAATTTTTCCATGTTCAGTTCTTCTGATTAAAAGTTATTTATCATTTATTAATTATTATTTGTTATTATTTATTTATTAATGGGCTTCCTTTATAGCTCAGTTGGTAGAGAGTCCACCTACAATGCAGGAGACCCCAGTTCAATTCCTGGGTTGGGAAGATCCACTGGAGAAGGGATAGACTATCCACTTCAGTATTCTTGGGCTTCCCTGGTGGCTCAACTGGTAAAGAATCCGCCTGCAATGCAGGAGACCTGGTTTTGATCCCTGGGTTGGGAAGATCCCCTGGAGAAGGGAAAGGCTATCCACTCCAGTATTCTGGCCTGGAGTATTCTCCAGGACTATACAGTCCATGGGGTTGCAAAGAGTAATACAAAGTAAATGTTATTTTCTGGTCCAACTAACTACTTCCAGATACAGGTAAGATCCACATCTGACCCTCTATCCTTCACAGTAGTAGGGAATGGCTGGTTTTCCCCAGAAAATCTCTTAGAGCCTCTGCACTGGCTGTTCCCTGTGCTGAGAATACTTTTCCGCAACGGTTCAACCTCCTTCTGGTCTTCATGCAGAACACTTCAGTCAGAACCATTTAGAGCTGCAGCATGGCCCCATCCATGCTCCCAATCGCCCTTACTATTTTTTTTTCCAGCTTCTAACATACTACATGATTTACTTTAAATTTTATTGTATGATTTCTCACATTAAAATGTGAACTTGCCATGAGAGCATGGACTTTTCTTTTGTTGTTATTGTTTGTTTTATTCACTGATATATGCCAAGCAGTTGGTACAACAGATATTCAACAAATATCTGTTGAATAAATGAGTGGCTAAAACTTGAAGACAATTACATCGATTCTTGACTTTTTTCTTCTCCTGGACAGATAACTGTCTGTTTTCATCTTTTTTCCATGGAGCTCCCATTTAATACTCTGAGGTCTTACTGGATTGAGTCTCAGTTCTCTATTCCCCTCAGCCTCCAGCCTCATGTGGGGTTTACAATTAAACACCCACACATCATCTCTTTCACTGTGGCCATAAATTATAGCAGAATAAGGGCAATATACAGCAAAAGGAATGAGTCATTCTAACAGCTGGCTTTTTGGGACAGCACAGGATGTGGAGAGATACAGAGCTGAGCGAGGGAGAGAGGGGGAAGAAATGAGCGAAATGGGTAAAAGAGGCAACAAACTTTTGCCTCTCGGATTGAAATTAGACAAAGTCACGTCTGGAAGCAAGATAATGACTGGAAGCTTCAATGACTGTTCACAGGCTCTTACGTAGAGACAGGCTTTGCCAAGGAGCACCTGTCATCTCAAAGGTCACCACCCTGATATAAGCGTTCATCTTCCTGACGAAAGTTTTGCTTTGGCTTGACAAGACTGGAACATCAGCTTCGACCCTGTCTCATTTATGTAAAAACAACCTGGAAAGCTAAGAGAATTAGCTTTGTCCAAATCCTAAGAAATTTCCCTTTGGGGATGGTATTTCTTTACCTCTATTCTATTCTTGGGGTTCCCCTGAGCACCATAAAGTTAAGGTGGTAAATACAGAACCAGAGTGCTTACATGCCCCCTGCTCATTTCCCCTAGGTGACAGCCCTGCCCTGGCTATGATGTTTCCTAGGAAATAGTCACAAATGGTCATTTGCCTATTTCCCGGCAACAGGAGGGACTGGCCTCATTTATTTCTGCTCATCTTCAGGTCTATGACCAGGCTCAAGGAGTTACGAGTTTGAGGGATTAGGAACAGGGAGGGGCCTTCCCCAACCGCCTGGCCTGTTCTCAGTGTGCTCACCATCACTCCCACGTCAGGCTACGTGCAGACTCATCAGCAGCTCTGCTGCCAACACTCAAACCCTGAACAAGAAAACTGAAGTTCCAGAGGGACTGTGGTTTTACATTAATGGTGTCGCCATCTTCTTGATCAAACCAAGGAACAGAAGAGTGCCTTCACATCAGGGAGGATAACCCAAACCTTACACAACACCTGGGTCCTTGTGAGATGGACTGCAATGTGAACTGTATTTACCCCTAAACATTCAAATAGCAAAGAGTTTCTCTTGGAACTCAGACCACAGTGAAATAAGTCAGACAGAGAAAGACAAATACTGTATGATATTACTTATGTGTGGAATCCAAAAAAGTAAAACAAACTATGAACATAGCAAAAAGGAAACAGACTCACAGATATACGGGACAAACTGGTTACCAGTGGGGAGGAGGAAGTGGGCAGGGGCAAGATAGGAGTAGAGGAGTAAGAAGTAGAAACTATTTTAGAAACTAGGAGTGAGAACTATAAAATAAACAAGCCAGGGTGTACTGTACAGCACAGGGAAATATACCAGTATTTTATAATAACTATACATGGAATATAACCTGTAAAGTTGCGTGAATCACAATGCTGTAAACCTGTAGCTTAAGTAATATTGTACATCAGCTATAATTCAATCTTTAAAACATTTTTAAAATAACCAAAAAAGAAATATTACTATATAAAAAATGTTTTTTAAATAGACAAAACCTTTGAGAAGCGGTGGAGCTAGACCCTAGCCCGGTAGCCCAACAGCTCCCTTTTCCTATATGTTACTTTCCTACATCTGGGGAAGCGTTTCCTCAGATAAAATTCCATCAGACTTTCTACCAAGGATTCTTTGATATGGGGTCACAGAAATGGTCCCAAAGTTTCCTAATCTTTGTTTTCTTTTTATCATCATGTTTTAAATTTCTAACAGACCTTGGTTATAACCACACTTTGTCAGTAATATTTCAGCTGAAAATCAGAGCCAAACATCTCCTTATTGATCAACACCACACTGTATAGACCGACGGTCACCTTTACTTAGAATGAATGATATCAATGGAAACAGTGCGGGGAATCCCTAATTCTCCCTAAACTTCCCAGGACCCCTGACCCTTGCCCACTGCACACATGCGCAGGAGGCTGGAGTCTGGGGAAGTACTTACATCCTGCCTCTCAGGGCCTTGGCTTTCTGTTCTTCTTCCAGATTTCTGGGAGGTGTGGGTGGGGTCATGCCTTCATTCAGGCAGCCTGTGGGGTCTTTCAAGCTCCCTCGGTAAGAGCCTCCTTCCAGACTCTGAAAAGAGAAGAATAAACAATCCTAAAGAAGCGCACGTGAGAGAGCAGTCCGGAAGTCCTCGCGTCCCCCCAGCCTGGCCACAGCCATCTTGGCAGATCAGTAACCAAGGCTGTTCGCCCTGAACCTCAGGGAAGTACCAGGAGGCCAGACTCCCATCTTCCTGCAGCAGGGCACCCAGAGCTGCCGCCTTCTCAGGCAATCAGGATGTGCTTGGCGTCAGGGGCCGCCAATTTCCCAGACATAATGGACACTGTCAAAGTGACTGATCTCTGGGTAAGAGCTCCAGAGGTAAAGCTAATTACTGCAATTCTACAAACAAGCAGCAAGGAAAGAAAGTCAGTTGTAGGACCACCAAGTGCAAGTTAACAAGGGGAGGGTGGTGATGGGAGAGTTCTTTCAGTAAAATCATGTTTGTTAAATCAGCTACAATTTTCTTTGAAGAGACTAATGAGATGCAGACAAGAAGAGGTAAACTGATTTAGCATTTTCTAAAAACATCTTTGCTAAGGTTATTTACCAAGGGCTTTCTTTCATTTATTAATCCCTTTAATCTCTTTTAATTAAGGTACTGCAGGACTGAGAAACAAGTTAAAGAGCTTAATAAACATGTTACTCTAGAAAGAGCTAAGGGTAAAGGATTCTAATCCCAGACTTGCCAGTCCCTGGACAATTTTAAGACAGCTAAAATCATTCCAAATTGATTTCTTCTCAATTTTTAAATTGGGTTTCTCCTTTTTTAACAGATTTTTAAGGAACAGTCAGAGACAGTAGGCGCATAACCCCTTGAAAAATTTAAAATGCTCTAAAACAGTGAGCTTCCCCAACTACCCCCATGGATGGAACTAACCAGGATGCTAAAAAAAAAATGGGGTCAATCTTAACATTTTTATAAGCACTGTAGGAAAAACAGCACAGAATGACATGTCATTTCATTGTGCAAACTGGCAGAAACCATGTGGATAAACAGTAAGCTGGAGACCAAGGTTATGGTGGGCAACTGTAAAACAAATACGAGAGCGTAATCCAGACTATCCACACAAAACGACTGTCTAGGACAGCCACTGTGTAGGAAAAGGGAAGGCTTTACTTCAGCAGTCTTTGAAAGAAGTGCCCCTAAAGGTAGTAGGAACAAAAGGCTTAAGCGTTGTCTTAAACAACCTGCACCCGGAGCGTCTATCGTGAACTGGCTTAGCTGCAGTATTTCAACACAGGCTGAACAGAGGTAGGAAAAGTCCAGGCAAATGAAACAGAAAGTGAATGAGGTGGCATTATATGAGAACAGGTGGGGGATATCAGAATTGGAGGCAGAAAAACTTAAAGCTGAGAAGAGATGTCAACCTTTTTTTCCTCTATTTCACCCTTAAATCAAGAACCTGCGGCATAGCCTAACATGAATTTGTTATTAACACTAGACCTCAGCATTAAGAGGACAGGGTCTTCAAACTTGAGAGAGAGAATTTCTTTTAACTTGACATAAAGGTATTTCACAGAACAAGTAACCAACCATGGAAGCTGTCATCCGGGGAAGAAGCCTAGGCTAAATATGTAGAAAGGTCAAGAAAAGTTTAGCTAAATTTGCAGATTCAGGATCTGTAACCAGTGATTAAGGAAATGAGTATCTGATGCTGAGGCTTGACAAGCCACCAGACAGACATGCTTTCCAACGACATGTGACATGTCCCTTGGTGCCATCACCAGAGAAAGGCTCCCCAGGCAGATGAACCCAGTTGGTGATTGATCTGATTACACGCCTTTTACTTCCCCTCCCCTTGCCCACATTGTTTCATTTCAGCCTTTGTTCTATAGCTTGTTGGCTGGCAGGATGCTGGCTGCAAGGCCTGGGAAATAATATGCTTACATCTCTGCTACAAGGCTCTCCCATGGACCATCCATCTTGGCGTGGTCCACTCTCAACTCTTGTACAGAATGAAGGACATCTGAGGAGTCCAAAGTGTTACACAGGGAAATATGTTCTGTCTCTTCGTGCCTGACCTGTTATATGAGCAAAGAGCCAGGTTATCTCTGTGCAAGGACTCTCAGGCATGGAGTTGAGGAAGGCAGAGGCAGTGAGAGTAGGAGAAGAGAGAAATTTAGGGTTTGGCTAAAGTGTGTGCTGTTTCGATCTCTGGGTTGGAAAAATTCCCCAGAGAAGGAAATGGCAACCCACTCCAGTATTCTTGCTCGGAGAATCCCATAGACAGAGGAGCTTGGTGGGCTACAGTCCACGGGGTTGCAAAGAGTCGGACACGGCTTAGCAACTAAAACAACAACAACATGCTGGGTCATCCGTCTCAAATAATGGCATTGGCTAGAAATACCGTAACTAATGCAAGAGTGATTCCCTTTGAGGATCTGGCTACCTGTGCTAGAGTTGGGATATGGGGTCCAGCCAAGGACCACTATAGGTGATCTTCAATTGTCTGTCTGTGCTGCTCCTTGGGGGACATGCGCAGTGATGGCTGGTTGATGAGTGGTAGACTGTGCAGCCACAGTGGGGACTTCTGCCCTGTCTGGGGCTCAGGACCACAATAGTCTTAACAGACAAAGGAAAAGGTGTGCCAAGGAGGAAGCAACAAATGCTACAAACGGGGTGCTCCTATTGTTGGTGCCAGGTCAGGGAACAGAAATGCAAATACAATTCAAAAAAGTGGATTAAGAATGAAGGAAGACTATTGCCACAATGGAAATGAACACATTTCCTGTCAGCTTGATCTTGGACCACATATCCATAAAAAGCCCTTCCCTCTGGACTCCTATAAGCACCCTTTACATACCTTCTGAACAGTATTTATCACAGTGTTGTGACTGATTTGTTTATACTTAAGCAAATATTTATTGTACTTCTACTATGTGCTGAATATTTGCAAAGTGCTAGAGAAATGAAGACAGATAACATACGGTTCCCTGCCCACCAAAATCTAAGCTACAATGGGCATTCTTCTAGACAGGAGGGTACCACGGGGAAGATGAGAAAAAAGATCAGGCAGCTCTACAGTGGGGTAGGGAAGGAAGGGAATGGCTCAGTGGAAGAGGAAACGCTTGAACTGAGTAATGAGAAATAGAAAAGATTTCACTGGATACACCAATGGGAGGATGATCCAGGCAGGAGGAGCACAGTGAGGAAAGGATCGACTTGAGCCACTGCCTGGGGCAGCCCGGGAAGCTGAAAGCCACCCGGTGTACGTAGGACAGTCTGTAAAGGGGGGAGAAGGGGAATTAGCAAGTGACTGTGTGTTATGTGAGTTGGGGGGAGTAGGAACTAGGGAAAGAAGAAATAGGAAGTGAAATGGACAACCCTGGAGAAGGATGCAGAGATCAGATTACAAGAAGTCTTATGTGTAGCAAAAAATCCAAACCACTATGCTGAACACCTGAAATTAATACAAGACTGTAAATCAACTATACTTCAATTTTAAAAAAGAGTACCAACTTCCATGACCAATGAGAGGAGAATTTTATGCAGGGAAGTAATGTGATTGGATTAAGTTTAAGAAAGATTTGTCTTAATACTCCTAAGAGCTCTTCATGACTTGGGAAAATATATCTGATGTCAGTAAAGGAAAACAGGACTTATGATTTATATACTCTATGATTAACTACATTATTTTTTAAATATCTGAATTTCAACACTATGTTTAGATGATGATATCATGAGATATAATTGTGCTTAAAATCTTGTCATTTTTCCAATTTTTCTTGAATGAGCATATAATGCTTTTGTTAATCAGAAAAGAACTATTAGGTTTTTTTAAAAGGAAAAATGAAAGAAAAGTAAGATTCCCCCCATCAGTCATGCAAAGAGATGTCAGACTGAAATTAAGGAGGAAATGGTTGCAACTGCCCAGGTGGGAGAGGATTTCTGAGCATCAACCCTAGACTGTGAGCTCCATTAAGGAAGGCTCTATGCTGGCAGGAGAGGGCACAGAGTAGGACTCCAAGAATTTACTGAATGAAACTCTTGGGTAGAGGTCAAAGTTCATCTGAAAGAACAACAGACAAGGGTGCTGATCCAGCATCACCCACCACAACCAACCTTTTAGCTGTCCTACCCTTTCATACAAATAAGTATGAAATACCTTGACAAAAAATATTACGATCTTAGTCATTCCCAGGCAAACTGGGGGCAGCGGTAGGGAAGACATTTTAAAGCAGAAACACTGAAGTCTGGATTTTCCAGGCAAATGACATTACACGTTTGAGACTTCAGATTAAATTTTTTTGGTGGAAATCTAAACTATTCTATTTTAACAAGCTCAGGAATCTTTTCCACAGAAGGATGCCAGAGGAACTCAGTTCTTGAAAGCACACATTTTCACAATGGATATGATGAGGCCATTATTTCCTCCCATCTGGACTGTTAACTCTACTGTACCTTTGACAAAGCAAGCTGATTTATCTAAAAGAGAGCAAAGCATACACACAAATGCAGCCTGGCCCTGGCTACGTTCTGTGACCCACAGACTGACCTAGGGAGGTGAATACTATCAAAGTAGAACCAGAGGGAAGTCTTGCTGAAGCAGATAGGGCCAATTCTCAGGGTGTCAGGCCACCAGGTAGACCAAACAAGAGCTCACTCCTGGCCAGCCTCTTCCCTAAAGATGGAGGATTTTCAGTCAAGGGTCCACCTGTGCCACCATGAGCCCAGTGAACTACTGTGACGTGCCACCTGAGGATAGGAATTCAGTGAGGAGGCTTTCCTTCTTGAGGCCTAGTCCCTGGTGGGTCAGACGGTAAAGAATCTGCCTGCAACGTGGGAGACCCAGGTTCTATCCCTGGGTGGGGAAGATCCCCTGGAGAAGTAAATGGCAACCCACTTCAGTATTCTTGCCTGGGAAATCCTATGGATAGAGGAGCCTGGTGGGCTACAGTCCATGGAGTAGCAAACAGTCAGACACGACTGAGTGACTAACAGTTCACTCTTTCATCTAAGGTAGGTGGTAGAATCCTGGGCTGTTTACAAACACAGTAGATTCCCACAAAGCCAGGAAGCCCTTGCTCCTCAAACTTGAGGCATGCTAAGTCGCTTCACTATGGACTGTAGTGTTAGTCGCTGAGTTGTGTCCGACTCTTTGCAACCCCCTGCCAGGTTCATCTGTCCATGGGGTTCTCCAGGCAAGAATACTGGAATGGGTTGCCATGCCCTCCTTCAGCGGATGTTCCCAACCCAGGAATCAAGCCCGAGTCTCCTGCACTGCAGGTGGATTCTTTATTGTCTGAGCCGCCAGGGAAGACCTTCAAATTTGAGGAATAAAACCAAATCACATAGACTGCTAAGATACTACCCTGCATGCAACATTCACCCAACCACCGATCTATTGCTACTGCTGCTGCTAAGTCGCTTCAGTCGTGTCTGACTCTGTGCGACCCCAAAGACAGCAACTACCAGGCTCCCCTGTCCCTGGGATTCTCAAGGCAAGAACACTGGAGTGGGTTGCCATTTCCTTCTCCAATGCATGAAAGTGAAGTTGCTCAGTTGTGTCCGACTCTTAGCAACCACTGATCTACTAACTGACAAATACTATGTCCCTGTGTTCCGGATGAAGATAAAGTATGACTGACTCCCTTTCCCTGCCCTTCACAATGCAAATAAGGTGGTTAAGAGCTAACATTTGTGGGATGCTCAACTAATCAGTTTACAAAGCACATTCATACCTTACTCAGCCCTCAGTGTAACTCTCTTGAGATTAGATTCAGGTAGACAGAATTATCACTGTTGATAGGCAAGATAAAAGAGAGGCCTCCAAGTAGACTAAATAACTTGCCCAAAGCTACACAATAAGTAGCAGAGGCAAGATTAACATTGTCTTCTGATTCCTTATGTACTTAGTACAACCACAGCCTGTCCCTACATCTAGGAAAAACTTTATTAAAAATCACACAGAAAAACAAGAGAGTCCTTAGTCCTGGCTTAAAGACCATACCTTAATACAAAACCCAGAAAAAGTATGTGAGCTCTCTTTGGGGGGAGATGTGTGGGCATGCTCTCCTGATAAACAAAATCACTGATTAAAGACCAAATTGGGCAGGTGAGATCTCAGGAGCGTTCATTAATGTCCAGAGACTCACCAAAGGAGTTTTTGGGGTTTTATCTGCACTGCAGGTGAGTGGAACCCCGGTCCTAGTTCCCTAACGGCACCTCTCCAGCAGCAGAGATGACAACTTCTGGAGGCTGTAGCCCCGAATGTCATAGACACGTGACCATAACACACCAAGGGCAGCTTTCAGACAAAGGGACATGAGGGATCTCATGGCTTTTGGGTGGAGCTTGGGGCCAAATGATTTCTAACTACAGCATCTAGTACCATCTCCTGAGCAACCCAAAAAGAACGCAGAAAGAATCTAAGCCCTGGATATAAAAGTCCAAGCACGCCAGATGCTCCTGTAATATTTCCAGTTCTGTACATTTGGAAGGACCTTATTAGTTCTCCTTATACTGAATGAATTTCCACTCACAGGTTCTGCCCTCTGGAGCAGCCAAGAGTGAGACCAGTTCTTCTTTCCCACAGCAGAACTCAATTACTAAAAGACAGCTCTCATGTGCCTTTTCTCTCCTAACTTCTCCCCATACTTACCTTCTGCAACTCTACTTCAAATGACATGCACTGCATGGTGTTGGTACTTCCTCCAGGGCCCTTCCACTGAGTTCAAGAACATTTTAGAATGCTGCATTCAGAACCTGAGACATGACTCATACACAGCTCATGACAGGTGTGGTCTGAGGAGCTTTGAGTACAATGGGGCATTACGCCCCTGGATCTGTACGCTGTACTTTCATTAACCCAGTCTATGACCACGCTGGTTATTTTGGCAGCTGACATACTATTGTACTTACAGTCAAATAAAAACTCCAGAACTTTTTTTTTATAGGCTCTAGATCTTATCCTCCTCTAAGCTAGACAGCTCATGAGCAATACGCATACCAGTGTTGGAGGTGAAGATGCAACTCCATATTTTCAAATAGGGCCGAAGAAACAACCACCTACAGGTGCTCTGTTGCTACCCCATGGTGGGTACATAGGATAGGAAGAAAGAGAAAGTAGAGGAAAGGAGAAAGGATGGAATTTTGGTTAGAAGATTCTGAGAAATCAAACCACTGCTCTTGCCTTCCTTTCCGTGACACAGGCTTGGTTTTATATGTTTGGTCAAAGAAATTGCTGTAATTCTGGGTTTACTGCAGGTCCCCAAGAAGTAGCTATTGGTAGGAGAAGAAGTTAAAGTCCTTATTATGGTAAAGTCACCACTGAAAGGCCATTCATTCAACTGCCATTTTTAGACAATTTGTTATAGGCCTGAACAACTCTAGCATTATCCTACACTTCCCCTCTACTCTGGGACATTTGCTCTAATGGGACTTCTCAATATCTGTACTCACAGGGAAAACACGTGACCCATGGACCACACAAACTAGAGGCCTGTAGAGGCTCACGACAGTAGCAGTAGGTGAACAGGATCAGTAAGAAAATGGTAATCCAAAATGTGAAAAATACAGACTTTGGAAACAAGTGTTTACTGATGTAAGTATAAAAGACTAGGACACACTAACACAAGGAGGAGAAAATAATGTCCCAAATGACTAATAATGTAGCTGTGGAGGTAAGCTGCAAATGAAAAGATGAAGATATTTTAACAAGTAACATAAAGGGATTATTAAGAGCTGTCCCAGGGAGCATGTGGTTTGCACAGAAACTGTTCTGGGACTTCTTCTGCAAGAAGAAACCTGGCCTGCGCTGGCCAGGGAGGCCCTTGTGGAGAGATGAGATTTGAGTGGGACCTTGAGGGGCTGCTATACTTTAGATAAACAAAAATAGGGAGAACATTCCAGAGCAGTCGGGGTGGTATGAACAGAAACTTGGGGAGAGGAAGCCAAATGCATGTTTAGGGACAGTGAAGAAAACAATTTGGTTGGAGCCAAGTTCATTGACCAGAATAACACATGGATGTTGGAAAGGGAGGTTGGAGAACAGGCCACAGGACATTAGACTATTGGGTAAGTTTGGGCTTCATCTGTGGGCCAGGGATTTCCAAACTTTGATTATATACTTCAATTAGTGAACACGATTACAGTCATGCACTCCCAAAACAAGTAACTTATTTATAAATTATGTTTCTGTACTCCTGTATTACCTTTAAGTACATAATAAAACATACACAAAACCATTTTAAAAGGATGAGTTAAAGAGATTCTAATATTTTCTTTCAGTACCTCAAAAAACCATCCTGTATACCTGGAGGCACCCCCACATTAGAGACCACTGCCATGAGGGTAGAGGGAGGCAGGGAGCCCTCACCAAGTAGGGAGACAATGTGGTGGGGGGGGTGGCTGGTGAGGCTGGGAGGCAGATGATGGGGAGGAGGATTAAGAAGGCTTCTCTGGGCATGAGGTCAGGCCCATGCTCAGGTGGTAGAAGAGAAAATGCAAAAAAAGGGGCAAAAGAGAAAAGGCAAAAAGAGGGATGATTTTTTAAGGAAAAAAAATTTAATGGTTATTTGGAGAATGAAGAGGGTCTATGGATTAGTGTAGAGAGGAGAGGAAGTGAGGAGTGGTCAGGGAGATGGGCTTTGAGAAGTCAGTGCCGTGCCCATGAGAGCTCTCAGCTCCCTTTGGCTCCCTGCCCCCACCACAGCATTGACAGAGATGGCAGGAAAAGGGACAACCTTCAGCATTTGATACTAGCACTAAAAACACCAGCTAATCTTTTTTTTTTAATTAGTAAGGAAAATTAGAAAGAAAAGAAGGTACTATATGTTAAATTTCAATGGTCCTCTATAAGCTGGGGTATTTGAAAAGGGAGTTACTATAATCAAAACTATATTCAGGCAGCTTTCCCTAGAGAGCATCCATCCTTTTCCAAGTGGAGAAGGGTTTAAACGGTGCTGATTGACAGGACTGCTCCACAGAAGTTTGGCAGAAGCACAGACATTTATCCTAATGAGAGCTGTAGGAAAAACCAAATGAATGATGTGAATAGGAGCAAAGGAAAGAAAGGTGCTTCAAGTTGTCATCCTGTAGTGATACACTCAAACGTAAAGATATGGGAGGAGAGGAATAGCCCTATTCAAATGAGTTATCCAAAAAGGGGCTCTTTCATGCCAAAACCCTGAGCTCAGACTCATAACCCTTCCCTCTAATGGTCTGTTTAGTCTTTGAGACAGTCACAAGCTAGACCAGTTTTCAGTGGTGTACATTCACGATGGGATACACACCGTCTCCCTTAATTTCTTGTGATGAGGTGTCCACATACTTTTGCCCACTCCCCTTTATCATCAGCAACCTCCTTTTGTAAGACTTTGTAAGCCAGAAGACTCTGACATCCCCAGATAAAATTACCCGGTGCTTTCCAAGACCCAAGCCATGTTCTGTGTCTCAGGAGCAAAGTTAGTTTCAGGGCTACCCAGACACACACCAGTTACCAGTGGGAGGCCACTTCCCTACAGGCCAGTGGACCAGACTTACAGAAGGCTACTTTGTCCTTGATACTTTACACCTTTCATCAATGTCACAATCCCAAAAGGACCTGTTAATTGCCCAGGCTCATTCTCAAAAAAAGCCAAAAGGACTTTGGGGTGCAGTTTTTAAGAAATCATCACTGGCTAGAAACAATCCTACAGGAGGAATGAGGACAAGTGCAAAGGAGAACACAGCAAACAGAAGTCAGGCCTGGGAGCCGCATGGAGGTGAAACATGCAGAACTGCCTCCAGGACCCCCACTTACCAGCTTGCTTTTGACCAACTGTTCTATCGCACTGACAAGGTCTGCAGCAGTAGGTACTTCGGTGGAAGCCTGCCGGGCTGCTAGCAAAGAGGAGGACTGCAAGACATTGAGCAGCAAGGGAAAAGCAGATTAGCGAGGAATGAGGAATAGCAATTAGGAAGAAACACAGCAAGTACAAAGCTCAAAGCAGGCAAGGGAAGCAAAGCTCTATGTTTAGAGGGAAGAGATGACAGAGGGAGATAGGGGTAGAGCGGGAGTGGGGCAGGCCTGCCGGACCCCTCGTCAGGAGCTCTGGCCAGCAGCGAAGCAGGGCCAGATGAGGCTCTGTTTAGGCAGGCCTCCAGAGGAGCTGGGGGGAGGGTCACTGAGTTCCCAGGAGGCCAACAGGGAAGGGCTGCGCCCACTGACAGCAACAGGGGAGGGGGTGGACAGGACTTTGGTCGCTACAGGGCTGCCCACTGCTATTCCAGGAAATGAGGGGTCAATAAACCTAGCCTCAAGTGCGTCCAAAGAGAAACTGTCCTTGCTTTGCTGAGATTTAGATCTTTAGCACAGTCAATTTGTGTCAAGCAGAAATGCTAGGGGCAGGGCACTTGGGAGACCAGAAACCGCCTCCTACTCTCTCTCTCTCACACACACACACTCTCTCCTCCACAAACACAACTGTTTCTGGTAAGGCCCAGGACTGCGTAAGCAGGCCTCGTGCCTCTCATGCTGGAGCACACACGGACGACCCTGTTCACAGTGAAAGGAGGCTCAAGCCAGGGCCTTCCTCCTCCCTTCACATTAGCAATGAGGACTGGGCCATGGGACTGTTGGTCAACGTCCCTGCTCCCCGAGGGACAGTGCTTTTGCTTTTGTTTTCTTCCTTTTCCTACTGGAGAAGAAACTGGGAGAGAAATGGTTAACCCTACATGCATGTGTAAACTTTAACCCACCCCGCACTTCCAAGAAGAGGGCAATGGTGTTCGCAGGGCCCAGGACAAACGGCCATAGCGACTGTGGGAGTAGAAAGTTGAACTCCCCAGCTGGGCTCTGGATTCAAGCTTGTTCCTTAAGTTAGGGGGAAGAGTTTCAAAAGGGAAATTTTTTGTTGTCTCATCTAAGACTGACTTGAGGTTTTTGCTTCTGAGATGGGGTAATAATATCAAATGAATGTAATTAAGAGAGCAACAGTCTTTTTCCTTTCCTGGAAAGCAGGAAAACAGCTTACGATTCTTTGGAAATCCAAGTTAGCTACTTCTCAATCTAGTCATCCTACCCCCTGGGAACTGATTCCAAGGAAGGAAGTCAAAAGAAAAAATGCTGTATGTACCAAGTGATCTGCAGCAGTATTACCGAGAGCAGCAAAAACTGGAAACAACCCAGGATATCCCCAAACAGGCTGGTCAAGCGAATTATGATACATAAGTGTAATACTCCTCAACTATTAAAATTACAGTTATGAAGGTAAAATTAATAAGATTTTAGGAAATATTAAACATTGTTTATATTTAATTTTATAGGTATTAAAAATATAAAACAGCGAACACATCATATGCCTATTTAGAATTATAGAAATAAAACATACACGCATATGAACAAATGGAAGGAAACAAACAGAATTAAAGTAACCGCAGAACTAGAATGAGTGAACTTCTTAAAACTCCTTTTATGCTGATTTAAAACTTATTTTAATAATTCCAATTCCATTTGCTAGAAAATTCTGAAGCTCGTCCCACTCCCAAATATTCCAGGAAAACAGAAGTTCAGAAATAAAAAACAGGACTGAGGAGGTTCACTTGTCTTAAAAGGGGCTAATGCCATCTGCCGTAATCCTGTGTCTGGGGTGAGGCTGCATTCACAGTTAAAGATTATCCAGAAACAACACAACATCCTTTCCCCAAAACAAACCGTGTTTGAGGGATTTCGAGGGGGAGGGTTCATGACCTTTCCTTGTAAGTTGGCACCTCCATGTGGAGGGCAGTGTGGGATGGTAGATACGTGACCTGACCACCCTGCTCCCCACACACATTCTCACTGCTTCTAGAACCTTTCACAATAGGCCTCTGGGAACACAGCAGGTTAGTTCTCGTTCCCATCTCGAGGCGAAGGTATTTCTGTCTCTAGGAATCCAGGATGGGTATCATGCCATGCTTCCTCTCCTCTTTCCAACAGTCCAGGGTCAGAGCATCACCTTAGGAGGGACTGTAACTGTGTGCTTCTCATGGGTGAGTCACCGAGGGGGGCAGTACTCACACTGCAGTCACTGGCCTGTCCGTGGAAAATCCCTCTAGCTTAGCACTGAGAAAGAGTGCAAGTAACGTCTGGGGACAACTGATCCAAACGCAAAGCAGAGAGAATGCGAGTGAGATCTGGGATCTCCCGGGAACTCTGAAGCAACTGTACCCAGTACTTCCTGAATTGTACCCTGGGTGGCACTGTGAAGGTCAGCTCCCTGCCCGTGCAACTTGGGCCCACCACCTCTGAGGGGTGGGACAGAGCTGTGCGGGACAGAGCATGAGAGAGCCAGGGAGACCCTGGGGGGATGGCTAACCACCACCAACAGTACCATAAAACAACACTGAAGTCACCACCTCCGCCTCCAGTCCTCTAGGACAGAAACACTGAGAGAAGAAGCAAGAGAAACACGATGAAGTGAGAGGACTTCAGTGGTAAGGAAGGGTGGTGACAGATTACACTACGAAAGGAGGGACCTGCCTGAGCCCCAGCTCGGTACCAGGAAGCAAACCCAGCCTGAGCTCTGCTCCAGAACAGCTGGGATGACCAGCTGTGCTCAGAGACACAGGGACACACACATTCCCAACACCAGCGAGCCTCTGCATGCCACTGAGCCAGGGGGTTTTGCAAACCAAAGAACTGGGCCAACCTGGCATATTGGGTCTGTCCATCTATGACAAAACGTCCCCTTAGCAGCATCTCCATCCCTTACGCTGTTCGCACCAGGCTTGACTGGAAGTTACTGTGATTTGGAGTTTAGAGTTAAGGATGAGAAAAACCATCAGCTAAAACATTGGTTGAACAGTTATGTACAACAGAACGATCACTACCTAGAGCCATCTCAGCTTCCTCTTTGAGACAAGTAGTTTCTTTTGGGATCTGCTGTTTCCGAAGAGAGAGACATTATCCTTCATCAGCAGGACCTGGTACTAGGCAGATTCTCACTTTGAGAATTCTCGCTTTGAGAACCCACCCCTACACTGACCAGAATGAAGTTAGTCCCCATAACCCAATACAGACGGAATCTGCATCATCTGGGAGTCATGAGGCATAAGAGACAACAAGGGAGAGACAGCATTACTACCCTCACACCACACACTAAACAAAATCACTTTTCACACATGGCTCTTTCAAGTGTGAAAAAGATCCTACCATTTCGTCCTGCGTGGGGTCGTTGTCAAAGATCTTCATAGGCGGGGGGAGGGGTGTGTGTGACTCTTCATCTGCCTCATCTTCACCCCAACCTTTCTTGCTCTTCTAGAACAAAAGAGCAGCATTAGTCACTGTTTCCTACAGTTAGAGATGTCAGTTGGTTCAGGACTTGGGATTTCTTAAAAAACAACATATGATAACCTCCTCTCTCAACACACTCCTATTTTTCCCTGTGTGGAATGGGCACCCTTGTTTATCTCAAAGGACAGGGAGGACCAAATGGGGAAAACACACACACACACACACATGAAAGACATCTACTTTACCGGTTAGCCAGGAAAAGAAAGGCTGAGACAGTGGTCAGAGAGAAACCAGCATTTTAAGTTTATGAACAACGATTAAACCACAGTCTAAATGTCACCAGGCCCTACTGTCATTCTCAGAGGAAGAAAAAGCAGATAGCATAAAACTACAAAAAGAGTCTGGTTTCATATCAAGAAGAATCTCTTAGCCATGTCAAGTGACTAGAGTAGGTTAGTTTGCCAGGTAAAAGAGTTATCTCATTCCATAACCAAATACCCTGTATGTTTTGACCACAGAATCCCAGCTTTGGAAGGGATATAAAAGATCATTGGCCAGTCTGACCATCAGGTCAACATGGGTCTCTCCGACTGTTATGTGAGGTCATATGCTCTCCCAGACCTTTCCGATATGGATGTCCATTTGTTTTCATGAAGGCCCATTTCATTACTAGTTGAGCTTATTAAAGGCTGAAACCTTGCCTACTGTAAAGCTTCACCTGTTAAGTGTAATACTCCCCTCTGGAGCAACCAGGAGTTGTATACTCCCTCTCATATATGGCTCTGCTCAACATACTCGAAAAGTCATAATCTCAAAAGACAGTCCTCTTGTTTTCCAACTGAAATGACCTCCATCCTTTTATTCTTATTCTAAACAGGCCTAGCAGGAACTTGCGGGGAAGTCCAGCGGCTAAGACTCCATGCTCCCACCGCAGGGGGCCAGCGTTCTGTCTGTGCTCAGGGAACCAGATCCCACGTGCCACAACTAAGCATCCGTGGGTCACAACTAAAGACCTTGCCTGCGGCAACTAAGGCCCTAAGCAACCAACCAAACATTGTAAAAATCAGTAAATAAAAGTCCTAGCAGGTTTTATGCTGTCTTTAGTAGAGACTGGGGACTTGGTGACCACTGACTGGCTCCCTGTGGGCCTAGACCGCCATCTCCAGAGGGTGGGTGGAGGAGGAAGAGGGATAGACTGGGAGTTTGGCATTGGCAGATGCAAACTATTACATTTAGAATGGATAAACAACAAGGCCCTACTGTATAGTCAGGGAACTACATTCAAACTAGGGATCTGGAAAATACCTAGGCCCAACAAGACCAACTATGGGGAGTTAGAATCCGGCTAGTTCACAAACCTTGGTGAAGGACACCTCTTGAGGCTCCAGGAATGAGGCATGTCAGAAGCCCCTCCTGATGGAAGGCTCCGAGGCCTCATGTAATTACCTCATCAGCGCTGTCTCCCTGAGGGGTCGTCTCATCCCCAGGCTTGGGAGATCCCAGGTCAAAGCTCTTCCGACCATCTCGTACTTTCTTCTGCTTCTTGATGTTTCCGTCTGCTTTCCCACTGTTAAGCCGGCGCACGGGACTCGTCAGCCACTTCTTCAGGGTGTTGGTGGAACGCTTGGGCCCAGGGGAGCTGTGGATGGAGTTCAGGGATGGTTGGGCCTGCAGGTTGGCCACCGACTCGGACTTGCCTCCGTTTTCACTTGAAGAATGAGAGTACGCATCTGAGGAGGAAGAACAGATAGCCATAGCTGTGTCAGGACACTTCAGGTAGGCTGCCAGCCTGGGAATAAGAGTGCTCGGCCTCAGGAAGCAGGGCACGAGGCCGAATGCAGATCCTGGTCAAGGAAACCCCCTTATTATCAGATGGCAATAGCTAACACTCAATCCACAGGTGCTGTGGATACAGTAGTAGTAGAAGACAAAGACCCCTGCTGCTGCTGCTGCTGCTGCTAAGTTGCTTCAGTCGTGTCCGACTCTGTGCGACCCCAGAGACGGCAGCCCACCAGGCTCCCACATCCCTGGGATTCTCCAGGCAAGAACACTGGAGTGGGTTGCCATTTCCTTCTCCAATGCATGAAAGTGAAAGTGAAGTCGCTCAGTCGTCTTCGACCCTCAGTGACCCCATGGACTGCAGCCTTCCAGGCTCCTCCGTCCATGGGATTTTCCAGGCAAGAGTACTGGAGTGGGGTGCCATTGCCTTCTCCGAAAGACCCCCGCCTTCATGGAAAAAAAAAAAAAATCAAGCCTCTAAGTGAGATTCATCAACTGAAACCAATGTCATAAAAGCACTGATGAGTATTCTAAAGTTGTATAAGACAGATTTTATTTTCAAACCCCTTATTTAGTTACATACACAGAGAGAGACAGAGAGACAGAGAGAACAAGAAAGACAAGAGCCAAAGAGCAAGACAGGACACGCAAAATAAAGATAAATGCACAAAGCAGTATATGATTAATTGCCAAAGGGCTGGCATGGACTCTAGACGATAAAGAAACAGAGTTCAGAGGAGGGTCAGATCAGTGTAGGCAGCAAGACTGGTCTGAAAAGCTTTAATGGAAAAGATGTGTCTGAATAGAAGAGAAGGAATTCCAAAAGGGGGAGATGGCAGGAACAGAGGCAGGAAAATGGAAAAATAAGTTAACACAGCCCTTAAATAGATCCTTTAAATGAAATACAGATTAACAGAAGGAAAACTGGACAGAAAGAAGAGTGAAAACATTTAATAATAAACTAGAGGAGTATGAACTTTATTATGAGACTCTACTGGGAAATGGGGTGATAGAAAAGGCTTTTGTTTTTTAATTAATTTGGTAACTACATGTAACATAGCCCTGGGAAGAAGACTGAATCCAGAAGGCCACACTAGGACACAGCGAGGACAAAAGAAGGAATGTGAGGCATTTCAAAGCAAGATGTGATAGGGCTAGTAACTGGATGACACACCAAGGGTGAGCTGTCTCTTGTGCTGCTGCTTCTCAATGGCGAAAGGTCTTGGCAGAATACCTGACCAGTTTCACCTCACCCCTGATGGGCCCTCTTACCCTGGTACCAGTTTACATGCTGGTATTTAAACAGAGTATTGCTGTGACTTTTCATACCCAGTTGTCTCAAAGACCAAATCATCTTTTCCTATAATGACTTTATCTGAGACCCAGACTAGAGGTCTAACCTGGCCTTGGAGGCCCTACAGCCTAGACCTGCCCAACACATTCAGTATAAAGCCTTAAAGTGAATCAGTGTTTTTGCCAATAGAGAGCTGCCTCCAGCTTTTATACTGGTGGATCTCATAGGCACCAAGCTCAGGCTCTTGACCCTGTGGGAACTTCCTTAGCTATGGTCAGAGTTCTGTGCATACTCTGGAAAACAATGGCAGAATATCTGCATGTAGAAGCATTAAAAATTGAGCTCCTAAAGCCCCTTGGTATGAAGGAACACTGAGAGGGCTGCTCAGCTCAGGGACTATGTGGGGATCGACTGGCCTGGTTGACGTCTCTTTAAGGACAAAGCTGTAATCTTATCTCAAGAGAATTCTGTGTTGGCTGTGGTCTTGGTTGTGTTGACATTATTTCTCAAGTGTTTGGTATGGATCAAACTCTTGTTCTCAGAAGCCTGGGTGATAAACATCTCAGAAGCACTGGTAGTGGGCCTCTTATCTTTCTGTTGATAAGCTGCAGAGGCTTTCCATTCACCATACCCATGTGATATCACAAAGTTCTATTAAATCCAAGCCTTCAAAACTTAGATATCAGCATATGTTATGTCAGCAGAGCTAGAGGCCCAGCTACATTAACTGCGCCTGGTACTACTGTGCAGACAGATGACTGAATACATTTTCTGTTCCATGGCAAACCATAGGCTGGCTTTGAGATTCAAGAATGCAAATTTTGACTGACCATTCTTCTTGTCTCTCTGTCATCTGGTTCTGCTTTGGTGCATTCTGCACAGATTAGTGGCAAGTGGACAGATTACAAAGTACAAATAAAAATCAAGAGTATTCTCACTTTTGTTTGAAGTTTATTCTGTGAAAAACAATTAGGGCCATTCAACCACAGCCCACATAAAAGAGAATTCAAGAATTGGAAGCAATCTCTAATTTGTCATTTACACTTAGGGTCCTGTATTGAGGCAGGGCTGCCTCTAAATCACTTTGAATGCAAAAGAATATGGCATCATTTAGTCTCAAATTTATACTTAGTTTATTGCTACTTCAAAGAATAATTGGCACGTGATCCTCATCCTATCTTTGAAAAATGGATGCAATGAGCTGTTTGAAAATTTATTCTAGTACCTTTCCAGGCACAACTGTTAACTGACTGATTTGTAACAACTACAACAGTAATACTGTTATTTCATCAAATCTTCCCAAGCTGAGATAGGCACTATTTAGTAGGATTGTCATTTTAGGAAATAGAGTGTTCCAAGAAACCAAGGGTCAGTGTTGGTAAGTGGCAGAGAAGCAAAATTTATACCTAGATCTGACTCCACTACACATATATTTAATCTTAGTCCAACATCTGTGTTTATACCATGTATTCTTTTAGCCTCTATAATTATTGTAAAAAGGACCATCAAGTTGCTAGTCTATGCAACATTAATATAATATAAATATACATTTATATATAATTTATATGTCACAACATTTCAATGATGAAAACATTCTCAGTCTCACTAATTTTACAGATAAGGCAAGGAAAGCTTATATTTGGGAAATCCATGGTCATAGATCAGTTAGTCATAAAGGTAGGACCAGAATCCAGGCACCTCTACATTTCTCCAGGGTTCTGAACTAATGCTTCATCTTTAGCCTTGACGCATTAAAAACTGCCTCATAAGGTTGGTATCTGGCTTTAAGTCACTGAGAAGACAGGTAATGTGCAGGTAATAAAGTTCCTTGGTATGTCCATCCTTTCTAGATCAGGAAAAAAATATTCTGAGGTTGATTTTACTATGAGATATTTTTAAGACAGAGAAAAATATATAGAAAAAAATTAACATCCAGGTACCTACCACCTAGGTAGGTAGACAATTTTTTTGCCATATTTGCTTGTTTTAAATCTTTCTTTTAATTGAACTATAATTGATTTACAAAGTTATGTTGGTTTTAGGTGTATAGCAAAGTGATTGTTATACATATGTATGTGTACATATATACATATTTTTTCAGATTCTTCACTATTATAGGTTATTATAAGATGTTGAATATAGTTACCTGTGCTGTACAGTAAATCCTTGTTTATCTAATTTATATATGGTAGTGAGTGAAAGTCGCTCAGCCATGTCCAATTCTTTGTGACCCATGGACTGTACACTCCATGGGATTCTCCAGGCCAGAATGCTGGAGTGGGTAGCCTTTCCCTTTTCCAGGGGAATCTTCCCAATCAGGGATCGAACCCAGGTCTCCTGCATTGCAGGCGGATTCTTTACCAACTGAGACACAAGGGAAGCCCATGTAGCCCATATACAGTAGTGTATATATGTTAACCCCAAAGTCCTAATTTATCCTCCCCCTTCTTTCCCCTTTGGTAATCATAAACTTATTTTCTATGTCTGGAGTCTGTTTCCATTTTGTAAATAAGTTCATTTATATCATTTAAGATTTCATATGTAAGTGATACACTATGGTATATGGACTTCACTTAAAATGATAATCTCAAGGTCTATCCATGTTGCTGCAAATGGCATTATGTCATTCTTTTTTATGGATTAGTAATATTCCATTATATGTATAATATGTGTGTGTATATATACACACACACACTACATCTTCCTTATTGATTCATTTGTTGATGGATATTTAGGTTGCTCCCATGTCTTAGCTATTAAAAATGGTGCTGCTATAAACATTGGGGAGCAGGTATCTTTTCAAATGAGAGTTTTCCTTGGATATCTGCCTAGGAATGAGATCACTGGATCATATGATAATTCTATTTTTAGTTTTTTAAGGCATCTCCATATTGTTCTCCATAGGAGCTGCACCAATGTATATTTCCAACAACAGTGTAGAGGGTTCCTTCTTCTCCACATCTTCTCTAGCACATGTGATTTCTAGACTCTTTGATGATCGCCATTCTGATCAGTGTGAAGTGATACCTCATTGTAGTTTTAATCTGCATTTCTCAAATAAGTAGCAATATTGAACACCTCTTCATGTGGCTGGCTGTGGGCCATCTGTATGTCTTTGGAGAAATGTCTATTTAGGTCTTCTGGCCATTTTTTGATTGGGTTGTTTGTTGTTTTTTTTAATATTAAGCTGTATGAGCTGCTTGTATATTTTGGAGATTAATCCCTTGTTGGTAGCATTGTTCATAAGTATTTTCTCCCAATTCATAGTTGTCTTTTCTGTTTATGGTTTCCTTTGTTGTGCCAAAGCTTGTAAGTTTAATAAGGTTCCATTTGTTTATTTTTGCTTTTGTTTCTGTTACTCTAGGGTAGAGAGCCAAAAAAAATATTGCTGTGATTTATGTCCAAGAGTAGTATGCACCTACATCTTCTTCTAGGAGTTTTACAGTACTGTATTTGGTCTTATGCTTAGGTCTTTCATTCATTTTGAGTTTATTTTTGTATATAGATAACGTTCTAATTTAATTCCCTCGCCACCTCTCTAAACTGCCCAATTTCTTCCTTAATATCTAAGAAAAGTAGACATGATGCATGGTCACAGAACACATTCCAAAGCTTCACCGATGACTAGAGAATTCTTGACACCAACATTCATCTCTTAATGATATTTTGTTCAAGCAGATTAAAAAAGAAAACTTCTTACAGTATAACTGGCATAAGTTCCCTGCCTTGATTATATGATTCAAGAATAATCTACTGGTGCCTACTTAATGGATGGCAACAGAGAGATGGCAGCACTGGACAGACATTCAGGCCTCTGTTTCTTCATCCATAAAATGGTCAGATTAGACACAATGCATTCAAAGTCTTGCCCTACCACTGCATAGCTCTGTGACTCTGGGCCAATTACTTGATCTCTGTCTATCTCAGTTTTCTCATCAGTAAATGAAGATAACATTAGTATCAACCCTATAGGGCTGTTATTAGGATTAAGGAATAAATATTTGTGAAGCGCTTATAACAAATGTTATACTTCCACTGGAAGTACCATATAAGTTACATAAAAAGTAATAAAACCATAACTATCTCCCCTAGTTCCATGTCTGTGATTCTACTCTGTATCTTCCTTCACTACATCTGTATGTTCTTCTAAAGGCTAGACTAGATAACATAAGGCCATTTTTAACCTCAAAGTGCTCTGCCTCATGAAAACAAAGAAAAACTTAGGTCTACCAGTTGCTATTCTGTGCTATTCTCCCTTCCAACATAGAATAACTTACAATCAATGCCTAAAATCTCACTGGAGTATAAGGAGTCACATCCTTGGGCTACCAGGTCATTGCTGTCCGCCCTCCCACGATTAAGAAGTTTAAGCAGTACAGGTTACTCCCTGGAGATGACACATGCCTCTTTATCTACAGGGTATCCCTAGGAACAGGAGCTTCTGATGGGCTTGATGACCAGGCAACTGAATGGCTGTGAATATTTAGTTCAGTCGCTCAGTCGTGTCCAACTCTCTGCAACCCCATGAATCGCAGCACGCCAGGCCTCCCTGTCCATCCCCAACTCCTGGAGTTCACCCAAACTCATGTCCATCGAGTCAGTGATGCCATCCAGCCATCTCATCCTCTGTCGTCCCCTTCTCCTCTTGCCCCCAGTCCCTCCCAGCATCAGTCTTTTCCAATGAGTCAACTCTTCACGTGAGGTGGCCAAAGTATTGGAGCTTCAGCCTCAGCATCAGTGCTTCCAAAGAACACCCAGGACTCATCTCCCTTAGAATGGACTGGTTGGATCTCCTTGCAGTCCAAGGGACTCTTAAGAGTCTTCTCCAACACCACAGTTCAAAAGCATCAATTCTTCGGTGCTCAGCTTTCTTCACAGTCCAACTCTCACATCCATATATGACCACTGGAAAAACCATAGCCTTGACCAGACGGACCTTTATTGGCAAAGTAATGTCTCTGCTTTTGAATATGCTATCTATGTTGGTCGTAACTTTCCTTCCAAGGAGTAAGCATCTTCATGGCTGCAATCACCATCTGCAGTGATTTTGGAGCCCAGAAAAATAAAGTCTGACACTGTTTCCACTGTTTCCCCATCTATTTCCCATGAAGTGATGGGACCAGATGCCATGATCTTAGTTTTCTGAATGTTGAGCTTTAAGCCAACTTTTTCACTCTCCTCTTTCACCTTCATCAAGAGGTTTTTTAGTTCCTCTTCACTTTCTGCCATAAGGGTGGTGTCATCTGCATATCTGAGGTGATTGATATCAATCTTGATTCCAGCTTGTGCTTCTTCCAGCCCGGCGTTTCTCATGATGTACTCTGCATAGAAGTTAAATAAGCAGGGTGACAATATACAGCCTTGATGTACTCCTTTTCCTATTTGGAACCAGTCTGTTGTTTCATGGCCAGTTCTAACTGTTGCTTCCTGACCTGAATACAGGTTTCTCAAGAGGCAGGTCAGGTGGTCTGGTATTCCCATCTCTTTCAGAATTTTCCACAGTTTATTGTGATCCCCAGAGTCAAAGGCTTTGGCATAGTCAATAAAGCAGAAATAGACACTTTTCTGGAATTCTCTTGCTTTTTCGATGATCCGGCAGATGTTGGCCATTTGATCTCTGGTTTCTCTGCCTTTTCTAAAACCAGTTTGAACATGGTTCAGGTATTGCTGAAGCCTGGCTTGGAGAATTTTGAGCATTACTTTACTAGCGTGTGAGATGAGTGCAATTGTGCGGTAGTTTGAACATTCTTTGGCATTGCCTTTCTTTGGGATTGGAATGAAAACTCACCTTTTCCAGTCCTGTGGCCACTGCTGAGTTTTCCAAATTTGCTGGCATATTGAGTGCAGCACTTTCACAGCATCATCTTTCAGGATTTGAAATAGTTCAACTGCAATTCCATCACCTCCACTAGCTTTGTTCGTAGTGATGCTTTCTAAGGCCCACTTGACTTCACATTCCAGGATGTCTGGCTCTAGGTTAGTGATCACACCATTGTGATTATCTGGGTCGTGAAGATCTTTTTTGTACAGTTCTTCTGTGTATTCTTGCCACCTCTTCTTAATATCTTCTGCTTCTGTTAGGTCCATACCATTTCTGTCCTTTATTGAGCCCATCTTTGCATGAAATGTTCCCTTGCTGTGAATATTAGGGTCTCAGATAACATCATGGGGTTGGAATAAACATATCAACATTATTGGTCTAAGCCTTGAGAGAAAGGTTCCATAATTTTAGGTATTCAAGAATCATGTTTCTAAGCACCACAGGAGATGAGAGCTGTCTGCTTGACATAAAGATGAAAATCGGAATAAAACCCATGAGAGTTTACATACTTGAACACATCCTAATAAGTCCACTGTTTATGTTGTATATTCTTTTAGTTGGGTAACCTTTCATTATTAACCAAAATATAAGATATTTGTATACAACAGGGGTAGTGACTGAATATACTAGAAATTTTGTTCATTTATAAATTAAATTTTCTTCCTGAAATGTTTTGCCTCATATTTATTTCACTTTTAATGTTACACCTAAAAAAGAAAAGGTTCTACTCTTTTTTTGCTCTAGTGTAAATTTTGCAAAACTATTCCTAAAGAATACATTGTGTACAAGTCACCAAAGAATGCAAATTTAGGATACGGCTGCATCCACAGATCTGTCATCTGCCAGTTTTCTAATCACAAAATACAGGTTCAGCTTTCTTTTCACTGATCTCAAAGTGAGTTGAAAGTGAAGGACCACAACTCCTAGACAAAAAAGAGGCAGTTCTATTAGTTTTGTGTGTTAAATAGCCCCAAAGACCAGGAATGGTGTCCTCAGAAGGGCTAGGCTGGGACCCCAGAGTACACATGTACAGATGGCACCTAAGGTTTTGGTGGGTTACGAGTGCCCCAGATGCATAACTCACTAAGCTGGCCCACCATTTTATACATTGACTCCACGGGCACAACTCAAGAAGGAAAACTCATTTCAATCCAGTCTTCTGCAGTTCAGTGATGGTATTCAATCACATCCCAAAGGCAGATGTGATTCGTAGTACATATACACAGTATGTAATTCACACACTGTATTATGTAATTGCTAAAAGATTTGGGGTCTAGCTGTTCTTTATTAGTCATACCTCATCACCCGCCCTCTAGATGGACAATAGGTCTATAAAATTCTTGCTGGTATTCATCATAATATTGTTTTGGAAGTTTTGACTCCAGTAGCTGAAATCAGAAGAAATCACAAAGATTTCTACAATCATTAGATATTTACAAAAAAGTCCTTTAAACTCCTGTTATTGTGTTTTGCTTCAGCTCCAATGATCCAAGAATAATTGTAAACTCATTCTTATTGCTCTCAATGTCTAAAGTATATGTAATGTGAATGCATTCAAATACATCTGCCTATAGAGATTATCTATGCCCAAACATTTCTGTTTTCTTTGGCTTTCTATAAATAATTTACTTAATATAAAAATCAGAAGTATCATACCCTTTTTTTTTTTTTCACACTGGAAACTGCACATCTAGAGAAGGGTGTATGATGGGAAGGAAGGTCAAGGGTGCAATTCTCTGGGTAATAAACCCATAAGTTCAATTGTTTATAAGCATGGAGAGCACAAAACCTACAGTATTAGTGTATCCTTCATGATACAACAGAAGGGCCCTGGCAGGTCTTTTCACAGAGTGTTTAGCAAAAATGGTCTCCTGGATGCACTTGCCAATGAGGTCCTGAGGCAAGGCATCACCAGTTCCTGGCATGGTTGACTTCCCTGAGAACCACCTGGCTGCCTGTCTTGGTGTCTGGGCCACGTGGCAGCAGAGGAAAGCTGCTACGGTGACAGCAGCAGGGCATGTGGGAGGGTCAGCCTGGTCCAAACCAGGAAACTTGCTGCCCTTGCGATTGCTCCTCCCACAACCTTAGACTAAAACTGGCAAACAGCCTGGCTCAGGACATTCCCTCCCTCACCTCTTAGCCTGATCCAAGTCCCAAATGCATAGTGCAAACCCTGCTTCCTGCTTATTAAGTCATAGCTTTTACACACTTAGTTCAGGAATTTCTTCTCCAGTAAGTCCCTTGCCAACTTATCATTCTTCACCACTCTACTCAGGCTATTTTTATGCTTTTTAAAATATATTTTTAACATTCAGATCTCTATGATTTATAATATGTCTTATTTTTCTCATTAAATTAAAAATATAAAATGAAGGTCCACGCTGAGCCTCAAAAGCACATGGCTTTGGGCTCTATGTTTTTACAAATTTTTAAAAAATTTTATATTGGAGTATAGTTGACTGTACTAGCTTCCCAGGTGGCACTAGTGGTAAAGAACCTGCCTTCCAGTGCAGGAGACATAAGAGACACGGGTTCGATCCTTGGGCTGGGAAGATCCTCTGAAGAAGGGAATGGCAACCCACTCCAGTATTCTTGCCTGGAGAACCCCATGGACAGAGAAGTCTTGTGGGCTGCAGTCCCTGGGGTCACAGAGTCAGAAGTGACTTAGCACACATGATTGACTAACGACATTGTGTTAAGTTCCTGAGCTCTCTCTTATTTACTTTCTACGTATTGGTCCCCTTCTCTTCCCTGCTGGTCCTATCCTGGAGCATGTGCACAGAGATCTGAACCACAGGGACAATTCCAAATCCCAGTGGCATCCATATAGGGCAGGAATCCTTTTCATCTTCAAAGCCCACTGGGATGTTAGCTCTTCATATTGGGATCTTCTCCAACAGACAAAGCAATCTCCACAAGAGTTAAAAGTCAGCACCCCTGGCTCTAATATAGATGAATTCTTTGGAATTCTGTTCTAATTCAGTCCAGATCTCCATTGACTACTGCTGGTTGCTTCAGTGCCTTCGACTTCTGGCAGGATGCCACTGGATACAGAGTAAAATAAAATTTCCAACTGCTCATTGTCAGGTTTCCTTGGCCTCAGTTTCACCTGTGTAATCTTCTCTCTGAGCCAGAGGCAGAGGGAGGAGAGACATCAAAGGGCACTGAGTCCATCCCCTCGCTGATCCCAGACAAGCATCTGCTGCTGCTTTATTGCCTATACCAAAGCCTTGACTGTGTGGATCACAACAAACTGTGGAAAATTCTTAAAGAAATGGAATACCAGACTACCTTAACTACCTCCTGAGAAATCTGTATGCAGGTCAAGAAGCAACAGTTAGAACTGGACATGGAACAACGGACTGGTTCCAAATTGGGAAAGGAGTACATCAAGGCTGTATATTGTCACCCTGCTTATTTAACTTCTATGCAGAATACATCATGCAAAATGCCAGGTTGGATGAAGCACAAGCTATAATCAAGATTGCCAGGAGAAATATCAATAACCTCAGATATGCAGATGACACCGCTCTTACGGCAGAAAGTAAAGAGGCACTAAAGAGCCTCTTGATGAAAGTGAAAGAGGAGAGTGAAAAATCTGGCTAACAACTGAACATTCAAAAACTAAGATCATGGCATCTGTTCCCATCACTTCACGGAAAACAGATGAAGAAAACAATGGAAACAGTGACAGACTTTATTTTCTTGGGCTCAAAAATCACTGCAGATGGTGACTACAGACACAAAATTAAAAGACACTTGCTCCTTGGAAGAAAAGCTATGACAAACCTAGACAGCATATTAAAAAGCAGAGACATTATTTTGCCAACAAAGGTCCATCTAGTCAAAGCTATGGTTTTTCCAGTAGTCATATATGGATGTGAGAGTTGGATCAGAAAGAAAGCTGAGCACCAAAGAATTGATGCTTTTGAACTGTGGTGTTGGAGAAGACTCTTGAGAGTGCCTTGGACTGCAAGGAGATCAAACCAGTCAATCCTAAAGGAAATTAGTCCTGAATATTCATTGGAAGGACTGATGCTGAAGCTGCAGCTCCAAAAGTTTGGCTACCTGATGCAAAGAACTGATTCATTGGAAAAGACCCTGATGCTGGGAAAGATTGAAGGCAGGAGAAGTGGATGACAGAGGATGAGACAGTTGGATGGCACCACCGACTCAACTGGACAAGAGTTTGGGCAAGCTCCAGGAGCTGGTGATGGACAGGGAAGCCTGGCGTACTGCAGTCCATGGAGTCACAAAGAATCGGACATGACTGAGTGACTGAACTGAACTGAAACATGCTACATCATGGCTGTCACAGGCTATCACACTGGCTCATATGATAAACTATTCCCCCTAGTTGGCTCTGGAAGTTAAGGGCCAAGAATTCTGAAGCTTGACACATCAGATTAGGCAAAAGTCAGTGAACAGAGCTCTACTTCTCTTCCAAGAGCAAATATTCTAAATATTAGTTTCATTGATAGTGTTTTATCTCTGAGACTTGTCCACAGTCTCTGGAGAGGAATGCACATTTTTTTTTTCCCCCTAAACTGTGGAATAGGAAACTCTCCTAAAAGGCTTCTGAACAGTTCAAAACATCACCACCAAGACTGTGGTAAAACTTCCCTAAACTGAGACTGAATAAAGGATAAAACCTAAATACAGAATTACTAGTACGAAACCTATTAGTGTTGAACTACGTATCAGTCTAAAACATAAATACAGAATTTTTGTTTAAGTAATCGTTTCTAGTTGTAATAGGGCAACAAGAATCAGCATCAGTAGGAACCGAGGTCACCTGGGATCTGTTTTCTTCTATAAACATATCATGAGCACAAGGAAGTCTTCTAGTTATGACACAAGCACCTGTCAGGTCCCAAGGCTGGGGAAGGCGTCTTCTTCTCATTGGCCATGCTTCCAAGTGCCATGCCTGTCAAGGAAGCCAAACTCTCCTGGCAAAGAAGGGCCACTCCTGAGTCCAGGATGTATCCACACCACTGCTTTCTCCTAAGCCTTCAAATAAGCTCACAGGTGGGCTTCTCTGGTGGCTCAGATGTTAAAGAATCTGTCTGCAATGCGGAGACCTGGGTTCGATCCCTGGGTTGGGAAGATCCCCTGGAGGAGGGCATGGCAACCCACTCCAGTATTCTTGCCTGGAGAATCTCCATGGACAGAGGAGCCTGGTGGGCTACAGTCCATGGGGTCGCAAAGATTGGACACAACTGAGTGACTAAGCACACAGCACACACAGGTTAAATGTAAGCTCTCTAAAATAGCCTTACCCTATTACCTAACATGGTAACATTTCCCACTTTTCAGAATGTGTGAACATAAACAAGTTCAGCTCCAGTAATACACACAAAGCCTCAAAATGACATTATGTAAGTTACTGTATTTAACTGAAGACTCTCAGAGAATGACCAAGACTATCTCTCAGTTTTTCTGTCCTGCAAGCAGATTCTTCATTCACAACGGTTTCTGCAAGGATATGTCTCTTCCCATTCCTGCTTCCACTGCCCTCATTCAGAGACTTTAAAGCCTCTTGTTTTAACTATGTGTTAACAACAACCTCCAAACTGGTCTCTCTGAAGCTACTCTTTTTGTCTTATCTATTCGATGTCTCTCTACTACGAGAACAATTCTATCACTTTGGTCAAGTCCCCATTTAAAACTTGACTAACAAAGTCTAACTTAGCCTGCCATTTAAGGTACTCCATGGTCAGGCCCGAGCTCACATTTCCAGCTCTCTGAGCTTCCACTCTTTGATAATCTAAGGTTCTCAAACTGTGGTCCCCAGAGCAACAAGATAACCATCATCTGGGTACTTGTTAGAAATGCAAAATCTTGGGTCCCGCTCTACCAGATGAGAAATTAAGAGGGTGGCTCAGCACTCTTGTGTTCTAAACAAGCCCTGCAAGTAATTTTGATGTATGTTAAGGTTTAGAAACAACTATCCTATATGAGCCATCTGCTTTCAGCTAATTATTCAGTTCACTGCATTTCTCTTTGCTCAAACCATTTCTGCAGCCTCTCGGCTTGTCTAAAGCCTACCTAGGAGTTCTTAGGTGACTAAGCCCAGCATAATCCTCCTGTTTTTCTGGGAGTATCTCTCATGCGATTCATTTGGCACTGATAAATGCTTGTTTATGTCCTTTACCTCCCTAACTCTATCTAAGGAATGTCCTTGAGGACAGAGATGTCCTCCGTCTTTATATCCCCAGCAGAAGCCCTTTGGTTACAAAGGTGCTCATTAAATAGCTGGTGATGAATAGCTAAGGACAAAGCAAAAGAATTCATTGGAGTCTGATTATTTTCAGACCCAGAGACCTCTAAGAAAAGGTTGTTGAGACCTCTAAGACCTCTAAGAAATTTTGTTGAGGTGCTCATCTCTTAAACTTAGCAATTTGACTATCCATGTAGGCTAGTGCTTCCTGTTCTTTATGGTGTTCAAAGTGTCACCCAATCAATTAAGATGGGTTAAAGAAACTACCTGTTTCCTTTCTGCAGGACTTCTAGGAAACTTTAATATACTAATTAATATGCTCATGTAGATTACTCTTCAAAGGGAATATTTACCAAAATTCTATTAATATGTTATAGAAAGCAGGGTTGTTAGCATCCATCTTGGCTATTATTCCATCTCAGACTGGAATACAAAAGGTGAATTGGATTCCTGAGGATGGTATCCTGAAAACAGGGTTGACAGTCAAACTCAAAACCTTCTATGAACACCAAAGCAAGAGATAAGTTACAGTCCAGACCAGTTATTTTTGGCTATGTGCTATCATATCAGAGTCTACACAGGAGCCAATGGGAAGCCTGACCTGAATTCAACTTATAATGTGCCCTTCAGTAGTAACCTTAACCAAAGGTAACCATGCCAGGCTTAATTACAGAGGGGGATGGAAAGAGCTAAGCAGGGTGCTGCTGGAACATTAAGACTTTAATTATGTGCTACTTAACTGAAAATGTCACAGTGGAAATTCTCCTAGGGAACCTGAGGTGAGGCAAGACAAAAGAGGAGGGAACTACATATCTGGAGGAAGTAACAGGTAGTCAATGATTGGGTTTTCAGGGTCCTTTTTTTGGAAACTACATTTGTGTGTGTGTGTGGGGGGGGGTGGGGGGAGTGTAGGAAATAAACTGTTAAGATTTAGGGTTTCCAGGAATTAATACAACTTGAGACCCTGCAGTCTTAGCCTGGCCCTGTCGTTCCTAAGGACCTGTCCCAAGGGAGTTTTCTTCTAGGGCCTTGCTACCTGGCTTGGAAAAAAGCAGCAGGCAAATAAGACTGTGTTCAGTCTGGGCCTCCCAACCAAGCCCAGCCTCTCCGTCTACATTCTCCCCTCTGCTCTTCATTCAGCAGCGCCCTCACAGTCCTCCCTGGCCTCTCTGGGCCCAAAGCACACATGTACTCTAAGGGTACACTAAGGGAATGCATCCTCAGGTTGATAAGTTCACGAATATCAACCTGGGGTTGAGTTCACGAGTATGATCCCACTGGTGTCATTTCTTAAAAAAATTACTTAAACATAATTTCAGATTTAGAGAAAAGTGCCAAGATCTTGTACAAAGTATTCTTATATCTCCTTCACCCAGATTTCCCAACTAATAACTCTCTACCACTTGCTTTTTCTTTTCTTCCTCTTTCCAAACTGTTGAGAATAAGTTACAGAGAAGATTCCCCTATATCCCTAAATACTTCAGTGTTGTTAGTTGCTCAGTTGTATCTGACTCTTTGGACTGTACTACCCGTGGACTGTACCCCACCAGGCTACTCTGTCCATGGAATTCTCTAGGCAAGAATACTGGAGTGGGTTGCCATGCTCTCCTCCAGGGGACCTTCCCCATCCAGGGATCGAACCCAGGTCTCCTGTACTGCAGGCAGATTCTTTACTGTCTGAGCCACCAGGGAATATAGATACTCTATTTTGCTGAAATGTTGCCAATCATTCCTATAACACGTTTTATGGAAAAAGGTCTTATCTTTCATGACTTGGACATTTTTGATGAGTATAGGGTAGTTATTTTGTAGAATATTCCCTCAAATGGGGTTTGCTGGATGTTTCCTTAATGTTAGAGTCAGCATTTTTGCAGGAACAGCCCTGAATGTGATGCATCCTTATCAGGAGGTGCACAATATCTATTAGATCCAATTCTCATGATGTTAACTCTGATCTCTTAGTTATGGTGAGATCTGTTCCTGGCACAATTTTCTAATCCATCAGGTTAAACTGCAGATACGCTTAGTCCTGGTGTTTTCAAAGTCTGGTATAAACCAACTATAAATGATATTTGAACATAATTCCTAGGTAAAATACTCAATTCCACTCATGAAACAATTTCCTGATCACAAATGTTGTTGTTGTTCAGTTGCTAAGTCATGTCTGACTCTTTACAACTCGATGGACTGTTGCATGCCAGGCTCCTCTGTCCTCTATTATCTCCCAGAGTTTGCTCAAACTCCTGTTCATTGAGTCAGTGATGCTATCTAACATCTCATCCTCAAGAACCCCATGTATGTATGATGACAAGAATCCCATGTATGTATGATGACAAGAATCCCATGTCATGTATGATGACAAGAGCCCCATGTCATGTATGATGACAAATATGAGAGAATAATTTTCTGTTCCACTGAAAACAGATTGAACAATGTATAATGAAAATAGTGATTTTTGCTAAAGGCTAGAACTAGACTTTGTTAAAATTTTGTTAAGTTGTGCTTTGACATGCTATTTAAAATTGATTTTAGCCTTGTGGGTATATAAAACCAGTCAAGCTGAAGTTTCCACATGAAACTCACATTCCTAAACGGGCCCAGGAGGTCCTTTTGTGGCTGCTGTTGCTAAGTCGCTTCAGTCGTGTCCGACTCTGTGCGACCCCATGGACAGCAGCCCACCAGGCTTCTCTGTCCACAGGATTCTCCAGGCAAGAATACTGGAGTGGGTTGCCATTTCCTTCTCCAGGAGTGCCTTCTATAGATCTTGAAGTTGGCCCTGAAAATGACATTGGGGGTTTTGTGAAGAGGCAAAAAAATTCTGACTAGTTCTGTTGATTATTTACAATATTTTACTAATAAGTACAGAAATATCACGACAAAGAGCACTGGTTGCTCTAGTCTTGAGTGTGTGAGCTGACCAGCTGAGAAAGCCAGAGACTAAAGAATGGAAACACAATTCTAAGATACTGGTAGACAGCAAGCCATTTCTGTCTTCACAAGTCAGACTTAAAGAGTGTTAACCGGTGGGACAAATGGCAAGTGAGTGATGAGAGAATGATCACTGAGAACCTTAGCTGGCCCCAGGGGCGCAGGTTAAAGCTAGGTAGGGGCTATGTTGGGAACATACAATGGGAACCCTGGAAGGGTCACTTCCTAATTATACCACATAGATTATTTGCATAACTGGGTCAAGGAACTTTAATAGGCATTCCCTGCCTTTCGGGCAGGTGAGACAAGCTGACACCTTGTCCTCTAACCACGAGCTGGTTCTTGAGACTTACCAGTAGTATTTCAACTTCCCTTCTATCAGCAAAAACATCCAAAGTGCCCACTGGGCTGCTAGAGAACAGAGCGCTTACTCATACAGGGCAGGGGCCAAAGCTCAGATGTCCTTGGGGATTAATAGGAAAGATAAACACGAGAAGAATTCAGATATCAGACAATCAAGAGAGGCATGGAATGGCAACATGGAGAGTGCAAATCTGCTAGGGACATTCATATTCATGTTTTAAGAAAGAATCCAAACACTGCTGCCAAATAACCACATACCTGGGACCAAAGGCCCAAAGGCTGCTACTCTGCCATGCGACAAAGCCATCTCCTTATTACTACAGCTGGAACCCCCAGCTTCTTGATCATTAATGACTGGGGTGGGGTATCATCCAGTGCCCCTGATATCCTGGAGATAGCCTCTGCAGGAAAAATTACAATTGCACTATTTCCCTAAGAATGTCTCTTTGCTAGAAGACTACCTAGATGCTGCCCTACTATGAGGACTCTTTTATTCCTTAAGAACCCTGGGTCCTGTAGGCTCAATTTTTATTTGAAGATAAGGTTTTATTATTATTTCATTCAACAAATGTCTACTGAGTGCTGTCTATATGCCCAGCACAGTTCTTGATTCTGCGCAACACAAAGCCCCTGACATTAGGAAGTTGATTCTAGTTGGGGATGGCGGTGGGGTCAGAAAATAAACTAAGAAATTAATTAGAAACATTTCCAATACTCTTGAGCAGCATTTAGAGAACTAAACTGGCTAATGGGTTGGAGAGGGCCTGCATAACTTTTTCAGAGTGAACAGCTGGTGACAGTCTGAGAAGTAAGCACAGACCTGAATGATAAGATGGAACCAGTCATGTAAAGATGAGGAGAAGACCTTCTGTCAAGGGTGCAGCCGGCGCAGGAATTCTAAGGCAGAAAGAAGTTTGGGATGCTCAAGATACCTGCAGGAAGTTCATGTAGCTGGAACAGGGTTGGTGGGTGATCCTCATCCATGGGATTTCCCAGGCAAGTACACTGGAGAGGGTTGTCATTTCCCTTCTCCAGGAGATCTTCCTGACCCAGGGTCAAACCTGCATCTCCTACATTGCAGGCAAATTCTTTACCACTAAGCCACCTGGGAAGCCCCACATTTAAGAGTACAAACATAAACACATGTACATGAAATTTCAAATGGTACCATAGAAGATTATAGGGTAAAATATCCTCCATTCCTAATTCCGTTCCTACCCCCCCTTCCCCCAAGTCTACTCTTCTACGTTTTTAGCAACCATAGTGTGTATAGTGTGTATAATCTCTCAGACTAATATCCATGTATACAGACAAAAGCACAAAGTAGTTCATATTATACAGCTGACTATTTCTATACATTTTTTAAATTGCGGGAGATCTTTCCATGTTTGTGTTTTCTTTTTTGTTTTAGTGGTTGCTAAACAGTATTCCACAGTAAAACTGTACCACAACCAATCCCCTGTTGAAAACCATGCTGCTGTCTTTTTGTTGGTTATTACCAAAAACTGCCACTGAGCATCCTGGGACAAATGGAAAACTTCTTTATGGTATACTCCTATCAGTCAGTTCAGTTCAGTCGCTCAGTCGTGTCCAACTCTTTTCGACCCCATGAATCGCAGCACACCAGGCTTCCCTGTCCATCACCAACTCCCAGAGTTCACCCAAACTCATGTCCATCGAGTTGGTGATGCCATCCAGCCATCTCATCCTCTGTCGTCCCCTTCTCCTCCTGCCCCCAATCCCTCCCAGCATCAGGGTCTTTTCTAATGCGTCAACTCTTCGCATGAGGTGGCCAAAGTATTGGAGTTTCAGCTTCAACATCAGTCCTTCCAATGAACACCCAGGACTGATCTCCTTTAGGATGGACTGGTTGGATCTCCTTGCAGTCCAAGGGACTCTAAGAGTCTTTTCCAACACCACAGTTGAAAAGCATCAGTTCTTCGGCACTCAGCTTTTTTCACAGCCCAACTCTCACATCCATACATGACCACTGGAAAAACCACAGCCTTGAATAGACAGACCTTTGTGGGCAAAGTAATATCTCTGCTTTTTAATGTGCTGTCTAGGTTGGTCATAACTTTCCTTCCAAGGAGTAAGCATCTTTTAATTTCATGGCTGCAATCACTATCTGCAGTGATTTTGGAGCCCCAAAATATAAAGTCTGATAATGTTTCCACTGTCTCCCCATCTATTTCCCATGAAATGATGGGACCAGATGCCACGATCTTTGTTTTCTGAATGTTGAGCTTTAAGTCAACTTTTTCACTCTCCTCTTTCACCTTCATCAAGAGGCTCTTTAGTTCTTCCTCACTTTCTGCCATAAGGGTGGTGTCATCTGTATATCTGAGGTTATTGAAATTTCTCCCAGCAATCTTGATTCCAGCTTATGCTTCTTCCAGCCCAGTGTTTCTCATGATGTACTCTGCATATAAGTTAAAAAAGCAGGCTGACAACATACAGCCTTGATGTATCCTTTTCCTATTTGGGACCAGTCTGTTGTTCCATGTCCAGTTCTAACTGTTGCTTCCTGACCTGCATATAGGTTTCTCAAGAGGCAGGTCAGGTGGTCAGGTATTCCCATCTCTTGAAGAATTTTCCACAGTTTATTGTGATCCACACAGTCAAAGGCTTTGGCATAGTCAATAAAGCAGAAATAGATGTTTTTCTGGAATTCTCTTGCTTTTTCAATGATCCAGCTGATGTTGGCAATTTGATTTCTGGTTCCTCTGCCTTTTCTAAAACCAGCTTGAACATCTGGAAGTTCATGGTTCAGGTATTGCTGAAGCCTGGCTTGGAGAATTTTGAGCATTACTTTACTAGCGTGTGAGATGAGTGCAATTGTGCAGTAGTTTGAGCATTCTTTTGCATTGCCTTTCTTTGGGATTGGAATGAAAACTGACCTTTTCCAGTCCTGTGGCCACTGCTGAGTTTTCCAAATTTGCTGGCATACTCCTATAAGTAGGTTAATAAAGACATATACATGTTAAGTGTTTAAAGATGCTGTGAAATGGCTCTCTAGAAAGACTGCTGCGGCTGCTGGTAAGTCGCTTCAGTTGTGTCCGACTCTGTGCGACCCTATGGACAGCAGCCCACCAGGCTCCTCTGTCCACGGGATTCTCTAGGCAAGAATATTGGAGAGGGCTGCCATTTCCTTCTCCCCAGAAAGACTATATCAATTTATATTCTTACCAGTGTATGACTATTTCCCCCATTCTTACCATTAATTTTGTTCACCTGAAGGGTTAAAATTTCTTATTTTATTTGTGTTTCTCTTATTTCTACTGTTACTATCTTTTCCAAAAGCTTACTTTTTTTAGTTCTCCTTTTTACTTTGGCCCATTTTCCTATTGGGTTGTTGCCTTTTTTCTTATTGATTTCTAAGAACTCTTTATATATTCTAGATATTAATCTTTTGTCTAATATGTAGATTGCAAGTATTTTCTCTCAGCCTATTGCTTAACTTCCTTTAGAGTGTCTATTAAATTCCCCTGAAATCCATCTGGAATTAATTTTTATGTAGAATGTTATTTGAAAACATAATTTATCTTACTATTAAAAAAAATTTTTTTTTGGCCATGCTGAGCAGCATGCGAGATCTTAGGTTCTTGACCAGAGATCAAACCAGTTCTCCATGCAATGGACTGTGCAGTCTTAACCACTGGGTTGCCAGGAAGTCCCCTTACCTAGTCTAGCATCAGGAAAAATATTTTAAACTTCAAAAGAACCAGTTTTCTATTTATCTCATAAGCTTCCATATTTTATAAATCAAAATCATGGACTTTTTTTTAGCAGATAGGATTCTGAGAAAAGATTAAGCAGCAGTCTTACCCCACATCTCACAGCCTGAGTATCTTCATGCCCCATGCATGCCCCACCCTGTGCAGGCACCAAGCTTGCCAGACTCGTGAGAAGCAAAGCTCAGGCTCTGGCTCTTGGGGCCGTTTCTATGCTCCTCTGGGTCACATGTCAACAGTAAGGTTCCCTATCGAAGAGACGATGCAGTCCAGTCTAAGTATCGCAGAAGGCCCAAGTTTAAGGACCTAGGAATGCCCATATGAAGACATTACAGTCACTACTCCAAATCACAATTTCCCCCATGCAAACACTCCAATAAATGTGATTTTATTTATCTGTTTTAAGTTTTAATATATTTAGGTTCAATAAGTAGTTACAATGAATGCATGAACATAATAAGTTGAATGTTTAAATTATTTGTGATGGCGATAGTATGAGTCAGCAGGGCGCTGAGGTGATAAAGAGGGTTAAAGTCAACAAGAAGTAGATTTTCCAGTAAAGCCTCATGAGAGATGCTAGAAGCTGTAGCAAGAATAACATGCTGAGGGGGTGTGTTTAGGGGAGGAGGGAATCCCAGTCATGTGTGATGGAGAGCTGGGGTGGAGAGTAGGGAGTGGTGGAAGTGGGGCCAATGCCACTCTGCTCTTGGATGTTCTGATATATCATGCTGTCATGGGTGAAGCACAGAGGCTGAAAAACACCTGTGAGTGAATACGCATCTACTAAATATATGAACCAAAAAAACCCTAAGCTACTGAAACTCTATAACTGGAGTCAAAAATTGATGCAGCACCTGTGGTCACTGAAGCTCAATGGGGTGGGTCACAAAGAGCCATCTGCACTGTCCCATCCAACCCCCCAATGACTGTGGCCATGCATATGGTAGACAGAGGACTAGGTTAGAGGTCAGGTAGGGCCAGGACAAAGAGCAGCTGCACTTGCCACCCTGCCCCCATCAACCCCAAGAACCACAAGGCCAGGTGGAAAAAAGAGTCTAGGGACCTGCTCAACATAAAATCTACCATTTTAACCATGTAAGTGTACAATGTTGTGCAACATCACCATCATCCACCTTTACATTCTGTATGTTCTCTACTGAGAGCTTACAACATGACAAACACTCTAATCGTTTTATTTCCACTCTTCTGTAAGGCTTGCAACACTGCCCATGTATAGGTGCTATTATGATGCCCATTTGACACCAAGGATGTGGCATAGAGAGGTTAAATCCTTTCTGGCAGGTTGCAGAGGTGCTAAGTGACAGAGCCAGTATTTAGGGTAGGTATGCAGGACTCTAAAATCTATACTCTTATGGTTTTGAGCCTCATTTGGATGAAGGACCACATTATAAATGAGAGTGAAAATGTCTTAATGCACCTATTATCTGCACACACAAAAATGAATCTTAAAATTTCTAGTTCAAATTGCAAGTGAGGAAAATCTGAACTATTTATAAACCCAAAGAATGGAAATTGCACAGTACTCATTCTATTTAGTAGGATAATATAAGGATCATAAAAATATTTATAGGGCTTTCATAAGCTCATTTGCAAACTACATCTCCCAAACCTATTTTCTACCATTAAGCACCTCACCTTTCAATTCTACTATCACAGGGTTGTGCAGAAACAACTTCTGTGGTTCAGGACAAGCAATAGAGCCCAACAGTAGCACCAGGAGTGGCTTGCCACAGCCCAGTGGGTGACCCCCATGCTCCCACTCTGGAGGACACACTGTTCAAAGCACAGAGAAAGCCTGGAAAATGGAAAAGCAATCTTGATAAGACTATTTTTTTTTGTCCTTACCATGAGTTTTTTGTGTTTGCCACCCATGCGTCTCTTGATTGTTTCAGAAAAGGGATCTCTTAGTAGTAGGATCCCAGTCCAGAGCACACCACCCAGAACCACACATGTGAGTTGAAGTTGTTCATCTGCCTTCTCCTGGTGATGCTGTGAGAAAGACCTGCTCAAAGACCATTGGGTCCCATCTGAGAGCAGGTTTTCCTAGTTTGGTATGATGTATTATTCCAGGGGATGGGACAGGGTTAGGAGCGGGGTGATCCATAGATAGAAACCATGAGGTAAAAAAAAAAACAAGAACAACCTTTATTTCCCTCTAACTCTCGTCAAGTTCAAAGTCAAATGAGGCAACTTTTACTTTAAAGCAAAGGAATCTGACAGGCTAGCAGAGGGGAATACTGACTTTCTTTGAGACAGAATCCCACAGTCAGGATGCACGTTTTCAATATCTATGCCAAGTAACAGCAGAGATGGATATTCCATTCCAAAAACTGGGTGGGTTGGGACTTTCCTGGTAGTCCAGTGGTTAAGAATCCTCCTTGCAATGTAGAGGATGTGGGTTTGATCCCTGGCCAGGGAACTATGATCCCACATACTGTGGAGTTACTGAGTCCATACACCCCAAAGAAGATCCACCGTGCCACAACTAAGACCCAATGCAATCAAATTAAAAGAGAAAACTTGGCTGGGTCCACCCCACAGGTCAGACACAGGTGGGCCTGTAGGCAGCTCTCCTGTGGGGGAGGCGGCCCCTGCACAGTCCAGGGCCCGTGGGCAGAGAAAGGCACAGGAAGGAAGAAGGGATGATGGACATTGCAGGGAAAGCTACACTTTCAGTTACTCAGGTTAACAGGGGGCTCTGGAGGTGAAATCTAGTGGTCTCACTAGGAGAGGTCTGTGAACCCTATGGAAGAATTCAGGAGTGTCAACACAAGGGAGCAGGAAATTAATCACAGTCAATCACAGGCTGCCCTCCTACCAGGAGAAGGCAGGTGGAACACACAGGGTTCTGGGAGGGCTGTGATGACTAGAAACAGCCTCCCTGAGAGAGTTGATACTATTTTAAGAGACAAACAAGAGTGACTGTGGTTAAAGATAATCACAGTCAGATGTTGGCAAAAGTAGACAAACATTCTAGGCCTCTGCTATTTAGGGTATAACAGTGTGTGCACGTGTGCGTGTGTGTGTGTGTGTAGGCAATACTTAGGTTAAGAGCTTTGGCAGCACAGGGTTTATATATGCAAATAAAAGTAATATCCTGCAAGAAAAAGCTGCTTCTGGAACGACAAACCTATCCCATAGTTTCAGAACACAGTATGGAACTGTACCAAATTCCAGCACAGTAATAAAAAATATAGAACTTGATGCAAGGATCAGAATCAAGCTGGGCAGGCAGCAGGGTAAGTGGGAGACAGAGTAGAAAAATGAGAAGAAACCAGGACTCAATTTATTCACCACATGCTGTTGGGAAAATGGTTTCATCTGTCTGAGCCCCAGTCTTCTCAGATGTGAAATGTGTAGGCTGACTCCCCAGAGAACACCGAAGAGGAGGCTGTAGTGGCACCTGGTAAATCATTTCCAGACACTTCCTTTCATGCCTGGACCCCACCTCTTTCCCCAAGCTGTTTCCTTTGCCCAGCTACCTGGATGAAGATGATCTCTCCTGACCCTTCAAGACCCACTCCCCATGTTACCTCTTCACAAGGCCTTCCCTGCACCCAACCTTACTTCTCCAGAAGTGCTGTCCTCTGAGCATGCCCAACAGAGGAGGCAGAGGGACTTGACTTGTCCTTAAACTCACTGCACTTTCTCATTAGACCAAGGGGCCTATAGGTCAACAGAGAAGATACCTGCTAGCTGTCTCCCCAGCACCCACTTCTTTCTTTCCCCTTCACAGGAGCACCTCAGATTTCCCAGCTTTGTGAGTTGAAACCCTGTCCCTGCTCAATCTCCAGCCCCGCCCATATCTCAGGGGTAGGTCCTAAAATAACTGGAATATTTTATTCTCTGGGCCATGGGGATTAAGTCAAGGATGATCACATGCCTGACTCCACATAGGCCCAAAGAAAATCAATTTTAGAGACTTTTTACTTCCTCTTTCTCATTGAACACGAAGGTCTGTGAGTTTCATTATTGGTAAAAGTAATCTAAATCTAACCAATACTACATTTATTTAATAACCAAAATGTCAAGTTTCTTTGTTTAAAAGTGATAAATGCGATTTCTGAATACAAGAAGCTCTGACTGGCTGCTGATGACAGGGAGGACATTTCTGAGCCATAAATGGAAGATCAGATATGTACCAGAGCACAGCAGATAACTGCAGTAATTAAAGGAACACATCCAAGTTGATCAACTTTGGACATGAATACAGGATAATGGCACAGACTAAACAAATGAATATAAAAGTTGTTAGAGATAACCTGCTGAGAAAGTGCTTAAGAACCCAACACACTGGCCTCCAGGTGTAGGGAGGAGACCTTTATACCTCTTAAGAAAAACTGGCACCCTGAACCAGCCCTAGGACCCACCAGTTCAGCAACTTATTTTTAAAAATGGACACTCCCACAGATCAAAAATTGGGCAAAAAGGCCATTAATTGGAGGTCTAATAAGTTTCAGGTCTGCTTTCTTGGAAAGCTTTGAAAAATGTTCACTAATCCTCCATCCCACTTAATGGTCCATCTCAAATTACTGCCCTATAAGACAGAGAAATATCTGATAATGAGAAAGAATATGATTATTCATAAGCTAGCATTTACAGAGTGCAGTCTATGCGCCAGAAAGCAAAGACTATATTAGGAGATACACTCCAGTAAATACCTATTTTCCCAAGTATAAAGATGAAAAAATTAGCATAAAGAAGTAACTAGACTAATGCAGTTTAGTAAATTCTAATGACAGGATAGAAACTCAGTCTGACCCCTCTAACTCACACTTCCCTTAGAGACCTGAGCTCAAAAGAGAATTGCCCTCAAAATCCTTGTTACTTACAGAAAATGACAGATGAGCACAAGATAGCTAAATGGCCCATGTTCCCTTCTGAGTCAAGTCCCTGTTTGTAAGACTGGACATTGTTACAAAGTGCTAGAATCACAGCTCTAGAAGCTTTGTGATCTGGTTCTCCTCGCAAGTACAAACTGGGGCGTTTCAGAAAGACACACCCCATATAGCCTCTCCAAACCTGCCTCTGTTTGTTAGAGATCAAACAGAAAAATAAGATTGCCTATCTGAGTCACAATCTGATACCATTCTAAAAATGTCACATATGTATGTATAAATTTTATGGTGTAGGCTGCTAATCATGACTATAAACACAAATTGGTGGTATGACTAAATTATAATAAGAAATATTTTACAAACTAAACCAGTTTCAATCTTTTGCATTTATACATTTTTCGTATAAAAATGTGCAAAGCTATTCCAGTATTATGGACAATGTCTCTGTCCTGTCTCTGAGATATGTACATGTCGATACATAAAAAGACACAAACCCAACAAAAATACACTCCAGACAACCAAACCAGGGTGGCAGAAACTAGAGCCAGGGGCAGGGGTGGGGAAGCCCAAGGTGGGTGGGTACTGGTGAGTGGGAATTTAGCCCTTTTGTACCTTCATAGTACCTCATGAACCTGGGATTGGTGATTTTGGAATAAGAGGCAACAGTGAACACACAACTGTGGCATAATGCTTGGCAGGAAGCCAGGGTAAGTACAAATCCAGGTGAGTTATGTTGCTGATTCTTTGCAATGGGAGGAAACCAAGAGGGTGGAGAATTTAGCTGACTTTCTCCAGGGACCCAGCCAAGCCTGGATAAACTCCAATCGTCGCTTGGGATGACTATACTTCTCCCTACCCTGAAGTCCTCCTCTTCTCCCCACAAGGCTGCTCTGGCTTTTGGAGGAGCCTCGCACACACCCTTGAGGACAGATCGGGTCTGTTTTGCTCTTGCAGCCCGAGCTTGCATATGCTGGCAGAAGGTCACAGTTAAATTTAGACCTGACCACCTCACTGGGAAGGAGCTGGGAAGCTGGCTGTTTGAGGAGATCCACAGACACTCTGGGAGAGGTGGCTGATTATACTCCAAGTGGAAGCACTATTTGGTGGTCAAAACATAAGTTAAATTGGGAAGGGGGTATAATTTTCAAACCAAAGCATAAAGAAACAGGGACTTAAAAATTAGAAAGACGGGAAAAAACTCAAAAGGTTACTGAGGTCTTCTCTGTTTTCACACAGAATCCAAGTAAATAAATAGAATTGTCTTTTTTAAACCCTTTTGTGGAATGGGAACTGGAAAGAGTCTCAGAAGCCATCGAGTACAATGTCCTACATGTTGTCAAGTCAAGTCTGCAATACTATCGAAGACGATCACTTCGACTAGGCTGAAAACTGTCCTCACGCATGAGGGGGGTGTATCCCTACAAGAGGTGGCAGCTGTGGATGGTAACGCCCCAGAGCAGAAACTAGAGCCAGGGGCAGGGGTGGGGAAGCCCAAGGTGGGTGGGTACTGGTGAGTGGGAATTTAGCCCTTTTCTCTGGATCCCAGTTTCAAAGTATGGAGGAATATGACAGCTCCCGAGGACTCAGGTCATGAACTAGAAAGTGAGGACCTCACCAGTGATCCTTTGTGGACACTGTACAGGTTCCCCAGGTACTTGTGGATCACAGAAAGGTACATAAGCTCTTGAAGCAAGCCAGTGTCAAGTAAGGGAACCTCCAAAAACTATCTAGCTTTATGCCTCTTTTACTTTACGTCCCTGTGTTTATTTTCCCATGATAGTGAGCAAAACTTTTGCAAAAGACTCTTTTAAATGAGGCTCAGAATGCAAATGATACACACTTAGGGACCGGAAGAATGGCAGTAACAAAACTTTTGGTACTTACGTCAGTTTCTCCTACAAGTTCCCTATTGCCCTAGTGTAAATTCTACCTCCTTCTCTCTCCCTCCAACAGATACTCTCATAGCATCCATTGAGAACACTTACAGAGATCTGTGTGTGTGAGAGATCTGCTGCCCTCTCTAAACTGTAAATTTATAAGGGCAACGCTATGTCCACTTTGTTCACTGGCTGTGATCTCCAATTATCCTCCAGTTCTGGAGGAGTCAGAGATGACCAGTCCAGGAAACTTTAAGTAAGGTCCCCAGAATACCGTGGCAGCCACAGACCTCCCTGGGTTGTTTGGGAGGGCTTCATGAGACCCTGATTAGATAGGAGCAGGCTACCCAGGCCTGGCTTTGGATCAACCTTGACCTTCCATCAGGCCTAAAAGGTAATAGGAAGGCCCCATGATATGTCTAAAGAAGGTCCCCAGTATCGCCTGGCCTCACCTAGAGACCCCAGGCCAGTGGAACAGATCCCGACTTGGTCAGGACGAGTGGAACCTAAATCTCAGCTCCAGCATCTGGGAATTCAGCTGTGACTTCATAGTTGTAAAGTTCCCCCAGGATCCCTCTAGACATTTAGAAACACTGGATGCAAGTGGCCACGGCAGGCCAGATTCCAATGGGAGCAAATCTAGAGCAGGTGGCATGGACATAGTTTCAGGAACCAGAGAGTGACTTCTCATTCACTGGGACCCTTGCCCCCCTAGATTCCTTCCAAAGAGCTGGATCTCCTAGAAGACTTGATTCAGTGCTTCTACCCTCCCCATTCCCCCCAAAACAAAAGAGCAGGACTATTCTACATTTGGGCTTCCCTAGTGGCTCAGACAGTAAAGAATTCGCCTGTAATGCAGGAGATCTGGGTTTGATCCCTGCGTCAGGAAGATGCCTGAAGAAGGGAATGGCAACCAACTCCAGTATTCTTGCCTAGAGAATTTCATGGACAGAGGAGCCTGGCAGTTCAAGGGGTCGAAAAGAGTCGGATATGACTGAGCGGCTAACATTCACTTTTTCATTCTACATTTCACTGTCTTTTCTACACTTGGTCTTAGCCAAAAGGCCGAGAAGCAATTCCACTATCTTTTCTGTAAAAGTGTAAGCAGTATACTTGATATTATTTTACTCAGTACCAGCTAAGACTTCAGGCAAGCCCTTTATCTTTTCCAAAGTGCTCTTCTCAAGGATAAAACTGAGATCTTTTGTTCTGTGATGCGGTAACATTCTAGCAATCTATGACACCATACAAACAAGGCAAGCTATATACACACTTTCCCTACACAAATAGGGAGATGGTCCCAATATCTGTACAACGCTGCACTCTGTCAAGCACTCAGTGAAGCTTTGAAAGGACAAAAATGGAATGAAAAATGATGCTCAGAATGAATCAAACATCAAACGTCATTCAGCTCAATGGCAAAATGAAACTTGCCTGAGTTCAACCAAGAGCTGACTTGGTGGGACTGACAGATTTAAAAGATTTACTTCAAAAAATGTAAAATAGTTCAGTAATCTTTTTATAGATTACATATTGAAATGACCGTGTTTTGGACATATTGGGTTAAATATGATATATGAAAATTAATTGTACCTATTTGTTTTTACTTTTTACTGTGACTACTAGAAGATTTTAAATGATGTAAAATTTAAAATCTGGGATCTCCTCTGGATCTCAGTCCCAAGTCAGAGCAGTGAGGCTACCCTCACCCTGCCACACAGCCCCATCATATCCCTCAGATCCTCAGGACAGGCCAGCCATGCTTATGTCACGTGAGGAGGCAGGACTGGAGTGAAGTCAATCAGTTGAGGGTTAGAGAGTTGGGAGCTGGTAGCACATTGTCACTCTTCCTGTTCACTGTTCTTTTTAAGACTTTCCCTCATTTTGTTCCCAAAAGGTGGCTAATCTGAGCTCTCTGAGGAGAACTTGGATTTCAGTCTTGTTTCCTCACAAACTATGTTGGCTCAGAATGGAAAATGTATAACTGCTTTTCTTGAAGGTTTCAGTGGAGAAAGCCTGTGGGCATCTTCAAGCATCAGAGAGACTGCTATCCTCCTGGAATTACGGAGAGGACTGAGGGAATGGGCTGGGATTAGCCCTGGAGTGGGACTACAGTTTCTAATTTTATATCCTTTCTACTCTGGCACATCAATGTATCATGGACTATAAGATGCAGGAAAGCTCCATCCAAGGGAAATATAATGCAAGCCACAAATATGAGCCATGTATTTTATATTACACAAAAAATAAACTGCATAATTTTACATCATTTAAAATCTTCTAGTAGTCACAGTAAAAAGTAAAAACAAACAGATACAATTAATTTTCATATATCATATTAACCCAATATGTCCAAAACACGATCATTTCAATATGTAATCTATAAAAAGATCACTGAACTATTTTACACTTTTTGAAGTAAATCTTTTAAATCTGGCATGTAATTTACACTTCAGTACAGCTCCACTTGGACCAGGGTTCATCTCAAGTCCTCGACAGCCACATATGGCCCGTGGCTACAGAATTAGCATAGCTTGAGAAGGCGGGTCTAACCTTTCCTCTATGGTCTACTGCATTTCCCTGCTGGCTTTAAGCACACTATATACTCAGCCCTTTAAAAACCCCTGTAGGGGGCTTCCCTGGTGGTTCAGTGGAGAATCTGCCTGCCAACGCAAGAGACACAGGTTCCATTCCTGATCAGGGAAGATTCCACATGCCATGTGGCAACTAAGCCCATGTCCCACAACTGTTGAGCCTGTGCTCTAGAGCCCGGGAACTACTGGGCCCATAACCACAAAAGCCAGTGTGCCCAAGAGCCTACGCTCTGCAACAAGAGAAACCCATGAGAAGTCCGTGAACCATAATTAGAAGCCTGTAACAAAGACTCAGCACAGCCACAATAAATAAATAAAATAATTTTTAAAAACCTGTAAGGCCCAGAGAGAACCCTAAATCTCCTGATAAGCCCTCTCAGATCCCCAGGCCACTGTGCTCCCATCAGCCTCTGCATAATTATTTTAGTAAGAAACCAGGCAGATCCTTGAAGCATCTTTCCTCTTATTGTCTTCAGCAACTATTTTCCTTGTTTTTTTGGAGGGGTCATTATTTACTGTTTCATACTTATCAAGCACCCCCAAGTTGAACTAAAAGATCCTCAGGGGCATAGAAACATCTTAAACTCTCTATGGTTGCTAGTCTAATATCTGCCACATGGTACTCAAATATTTGAGGACTAAGCATACAAAATACACTGAGCTCGATTTCTCATAGGATTAAGGAACTGATGAAATCATTTGAAGGCGACAGCACAGTGCCACAGAGACGTCCATACACTCACTAATGTAACAATAATGCAGCACTTACATCCACTCCCCATGGGCCAGTTCTAGGTGACTGACGTATGTCAACCCATCTAAGCCTTGTAAGATCTCCATGACTAGGTTTCATGATCATCAAATTTCACTAGATGTCCATCTTTCAGATCAGGAAACTGAGGCAGAGTTTATGTAACCTGCACAAAGTCACATAGGTAAATGGTAGAACTGGGATTCAAATCCATTCCGGCTCCAGAGTCCAAGCTCTTAATCATTATGATATATTGCCTCTCAATCCATTACCATCACAAAGTGTATTTTTTTACACCATACCTATCAGAACATAGCTTAAGAAACAAAGGCTCTCAGCCAACATATCTTTATAAAAAAAGAATTAAGTTAATTCAGAAAATGTAAACAGAAGTAAACAACAGGAGAGACATGAAATTCCTGGTCCCAGAGGATGTTTCTCATTAATCCTCTTTAAACAAAGAACAGTATACTCTTGCTTTCAAAGAGTATAGAATTGAGGGTAACCGGCAACTAAGTCTTGAAATTTGGGATGTCATTTCTTTCAGGACCTCCACTTTACAGGATTTATCCTAAGGAAGTAATTACAGGTTTGTGTCAAGACTTAACTATAAGAATGGTCATTATAATATTGTTGATAATAGCAAAATTAGAAACAACCAAAAATAGGTTGAAAATAAAAACAAACCTTATTTACACATGATAAAATGAGCATCTAGTGCTATACTATTAAAACAGGTTTCTGAATAAAACAAAAAACCTTGATTTGTGGTGTCTAGTGACGGCACCCCACTCCAGTACTCTTGCCTGGAAAATCCCATGGATGGAGGAGACTGGTAGGCTGCAATCCATGGGGTCGCTACGAGTTGGACACAGCTGAGCGACTTCACTTTCACTTTTCACTTTCATGCATTGGAGAAGGAAATGGCAACCCACTCCAGTGTTCCTGCCTGGAGAATCCCAGGGACAGAGAAGCCTGGTGGGCTGCCGTCTATGGGGTCACACAGAGTCGGACATGACTGAAGTGACTTAGCAGCAGCAGCAGCAGGTGACCCTCTTGGTATAAATACTCCCACTATGGCTGATCTCAAGCTTAACCATCCACTCTCAAAATCCTGAATATTTAACAATCCCAATCTGAACTGAGCTGGTATATCACTGGATGCATTCACAAAAATGTCATGAAAATTGTTTAATATGTTACGTGAAAAAAGTTTATAACACTACTATATCATATTTCTGGAAAAAATATACACATGAAAAAAGATAAAAAGGATATATTCAACATGTTAACATGGCTCTCTCTAAGTAATGGGATTTTATCATCATTTATCTGTATTTTCAAATGCTTTCCCAAGGCAGAAAAAAGTAAATCAAGACTCTCTTTCCCAATAACAATAATTTTGAAATGACCTATCTCTTTGGAGGCATGTCTCAAAAAGAGAAAGAGAAAAATCTCTGGACCTGCTGGTGAAAGCAACTACACAGTTAGAAGCCTCAGGATTGAGGAGATTCCTAACACCAAGTAAGCAAGAAAAGGCTGAGTGGGTAAAATCTGCAGCTCTAGCCCTGTGCATACTGGTCTCATGGGGGAAGGAGGTAGGTTGTACTCCTTGGAAAGGAAAGGTGCGACGTAGGGAGTGGAGATATGTAAATGCCACAAGAATCTGTCTGAACAACCTGATTCTGGAAGGATCTATTTCTTAACCCAAAACTCTTCCTCATCCCTTCCCACCAAATTTTAGCCATTGTATTAAATCAGTCCTGACAATTGTCAAGTTCAAGTCTTGCCTATGGCAAAACTCTCTGTAGCCACTAAAAATATCCTGGAAATACATCTATTTGGGAAGACATTTCAAAGATTAAGCAAAATCTTGTTTAAAAACAGAATATATAATATGAAGCCATTTATTTTAAAAGGGAGCAAACACATAGAAAAGAATGTATTAAATGGCTAAGTAGTTGTTTCTAGGTAATTAGGATTATGTTATCAAAGTTTTATTTTTATGGCCTTTTGGTTTGCCTAACTTTTGATTTTTTTCTTAACTAAGCATAGTTACCATTAAGAGTCTGAGGGAAATGATCACAAAAGTGAAGGAGTCTTAAATGGGAAGAAGGATGCCGTAACTACCCTTCCTCCCCCCTGGGGGCTAATGGGCTGAGAAGATGTGCATGAGTCTTAATGCCAACCCCTCCTCCCATCCCATCCCCCTCAAGTAACAGTGAGTGGGAAGGACCCCCCTCCCCACTTCTCAATCCCCAGGAAGCAAAATCCCTAGGAAGCAGGTCACAGATGCCCTTGCCAGAGCTGGGCGAAGGGAGGAGGAAGGTAGGAGAGGGTGGAGAGGAAAGAACAAACCAAAAATATGAAGCCCTCTGGAGAGCTTGTTAAAACGCAGACCGCTGGGTTGTAGTCAATGGAATTTGAATCAGTAGGGCCAAGAATCTGTATTTCTAATATGTTCTCCAGTGGCAACCACTCTTGTAGCCCTTCTCCTTTAAGGTGAGGAGAGGAGGTGGCACCACACAGGTATGAGGCTGAGATTCAAAATCTGCACAAAGTGGCGTGTTTGTGATTCTTTTGAACAGTTAGGCTTGGTTCATTTTTGGATGGGGAAGGGTAATATCCCTTTCTCCCTGGGAGCAATAATGGATATGCTAATGGAGGAAGGGAAGAAACTGGGACTTCCTGATCAGTCCTGAGCCTGCACATACAAGGTACCCTAAGAGACCAAACACAGGCCTACAACTAATCCTGCCCCAAGGAGAGCAGGATCTTGGATACAGAGATGTTTTATGAGGTACTGTTTCAACCAAGCAGCAGAAGGGGGTTTCCCTTCCTTTCAATTTGTGGTCTCCAGGAAAGTAAGAAAAATGTGAAAGGACTTGTTCTGTAACTCTGATCTTTGCTTTTTATCTGGCAAAAGTCAACCTGGCAGCCTCTTGGCTGCCTCACAGGTGTTTAACCAGGGCTCCCCTCCTTCAAGGAAGTATAACACAGAAGGTTCTGTCAACCTCAAGAGAGGAGCTCCATTAGTCACTGAAGAGACCAAGCTACCCATGTCTCCCATCCACAAGGAATATACAAGATACTGGCCAAACCTCAGACAAATGTCTAGAACCTCAAGGGCTGTGGTGAGCAGGTCATGATTTTTACCTAGGCAAAAACAGCCTGAAGAGGACCTGCAAATCTTTGCAAATGAAGGATGTGCAACAAATGCTGGCTGATGGGATCAGAAAAATGTTTCACTGGATTGTTAGCCAAAGTCAAGGGGCTGGCAGGACACGACATCTTTTTACTTAACATAGGTTCTCAGGACCTAAACTTCAATGCTGGTGTAATTATGATCCAATTCTTACACACTGTGTTCCCCCTCAGAGAAGAATAACTCAAGGATGCTTATGGTATCTTGCCAGTACCTACTCTCAAGCGTTCTTTTATGTAACCAGTGATTATAATACTAAAAGTGTCATGTTTTTTAAAGTTTTAATTGGTTTAATTTAAAAAAGAAGGAAATCCCTATCATCCTTATAGATACAGGCCTTCTTTCCCCACAGTGGCAGCTCTACAGCAGTGAGGCACAGTTGACAACGGTTTGAACCAAGACCATCAAGTTCCCTAGGAAGGTATATTTGCAGCATTTTCACCCAGAAGACCCCACATATTTAGCCCCCTGGGTATGCATTCTACATCTAATATTATAATTACAATTACTGTTACCATTAGTAGCTAACCTTTTTAAAGCACTTTATATACCTGGTGGTAAGCTAAGTCCTTTACATACATTCTGTTAACTAATCCTCATAACAGCCCAATGGGGTCAGCACCATTATGATTCCCATCCATTATCCCCCAGTATCCAGGGCAGGGCTGGCAGGCAGTCAACATGTAAACATGTGTCAAATGAATTAAAATACTGTGTGTTACATAAAAACCAGTGATGTTTAAAAATGGAATGATAGGAATGCATTTCATTGCTTCATTTTTACCCGAAAGCATACACTTCATGGAAGAAGACAAGAAAAATGGGGGGGAAGGACCCTTGGAATTAAATTGAACCAGAGGGAAAAACATGGACAAATATTTACTAAGAACAATGTGCAGAAACTGTTCTGGGAGAGCCAGAGATGCTCAGCCTTCTGTGGTCCTGGGATAGAACAGCCGCTCAAAAGAGACCAGGCAGGTCCAGATCCCAGTGACTCCAGTCACCCCGCAGGAACCACAGATCATTCCACAGTCAACACCCAAGTTCCAGCCTGGGGTCAGCCTCTACCCTTCTCAATTGGGTAAGCCAACTGAGAAGGGTAGAGGCTGACCCCAGATATCTTTGTCCAGAGTAAGAGAAATTGATTGCATGGGCAGGAAGAGGAAAACGCAGTTGCGGAAAGAGTGCTGGGAAAGGGCTATAGGTCTGACCTTGCTACTAAATGGCTGAATCGGTTTCTTCTTGTAGAGAAAAAAAAAGATCTATTAAATAGCTCTGAAGTTACTTCTAATTCTAATGTCCCATGAATAGCTAGCCCCTTCCGTTTGAGAAGCCCTTCTCAGAGTTCAGATCCATGCTCTTTCAAGGGCAGGGAAAATCTGGGATTTGGTCTGAAGGAGAGGGCAGGTCATGCAGCCACTTACACTCACTGGAGAGCAGCAGCATTAAAAGGATGGGGAGTGTTTTTAGGGCACAAGAGAAGCATCAAGATTCAAGAAGAACTTCGCTAAGTAGAAACAAAAGCACTACTCCAGAATAAGGCAGGCCTACAACATTGTTTGGACTCAGAAGTGAATCCCTCCTTCTTCATGCACACATTGCATAAAAATACAAGAGTCTGAGCTGTTATCTTTTTATCTCAGGTTCAGTTCAGTCGCTCAGTCATGTCTGACTCTTTGCGACCCCATGAACTGCAGCACGCCAGGCTAGGACTTACCAACTTGAGGCACATGGAACCACTGTGGTGACAGGCCTACAGCATGATCAGTGATTACTGGACTTATAGTGGTACCAAAGGAAGGATATTTGGCTTCCATTTCCGATTTCTCCCACCACAACCAATTCCATATATTCCTATTTATACTAGGCTACATTATGACTGGAAAACAGGAATAATTGATATCCCTATTACTATTAACTAGTTAGAGAATCAAACATTCAGAAAACTAAGATCATGGCAACCAGTCCCATCACTTCATGGCAAATAGATGGGGAAACAATGGAAACAGTGACAGACTTTATTTTTGGGGGCTCCAAAATCACTGCAGATGGTGATTGCAGCCACGAAATTAAAAGACGCTTGCTCCTTGGAAGAAAAGCTATGACCAACCTAGACAGCATATTAAAAAGCAGAGACATTACGTTAGCAACAAAGGTCCATCTAGGCAAAGCTATGGTGTTTCCAGTAGTCTTGTATGGATGTGAGAGTTGGACTATAAAGAAAGCTGAGTGCCGAAGAATTGATGCTTTTGAACTGTGGTGTTGGAGAAGACTCTTGAGAGTCCCTTGGACTGCAAGGGGATCCAACCAGTCCATCCTAAAGGAAATCAGTCCTGAATATTCATTGGAAGGACTGAAGCTGAAGCTGAAACTCCAATACTTTGGCCACCTGATGCAAAGAACTGACTCACTGGAAAAGACCCTGATGCTGGGAAAGATTGAAGGAGGGAGAAGGGCACGATAGAGGATGAGATGGTTGAATGGCATCATCGACACAATGGAAATGACTTTGAATAGGCTCCAGAAGTTGGTGATGGACAGGGCAGCCTGGCATGCTGCAGTCCATGGGGTCGCAAAGAGTCAGACACGACTGAGCAACTGAAATGAACTGAGTCAGAGGATCAGAGATGGGAAGAGAAGCATAAGACCTAAGTTGGGGACAGTATGTATGTTTGGAAATTCTCCCCAGATTAAGGTATATTCCTGGGAGGCAGAGAAAACCAAGAGGTGTATTGGGAAAACATACATGTTAAATGGTCAATTCAATTTTCATAGTGGTAAAGGCACTTGCTGGAACATAAAGAAAATGGTATGTATTCCTCAATGTCCTAAGGCTTCTCTGTCCTTTGGGAGGTGAACTAAAGTAAACCAAAGTGAAGGTCACTTCTGTTCCTCTCTGAGGTTACCAACACCTTTCTAAAGAAACTTGCTGTCATGGTTTCACACATTAAATTCAGTTTATAAAATGAGCCAGGGAAGGGACACTCAAGGTTTTGAATAAGGTTCCTACTCAGTTATTCTGGGAAAATGTAGGGAGGAGAAAGAAATTATAGATGAAAATGGCTTGCAAACGCCATTTTCATCGGCTTGCAAACGCCCTGTAAACCCCCATAACCTTTGCCCAGACCCACCCACCCCTGTGATGAGAGAGCCATGGGAATGTGATCCCAGCAGCTCTCCTGTGAGCTGACTCAGCCTGGGTAAGTCACCACTGCTTCCTCTTTTCACCTCTGAGACAGTCTCCTGAAGCAGTCACTGTTCACTGTCTAAATGGGGAGCCGTGTCGGCACATGGGCTTCAGCTGCAAGGACAATGATACAACAGTAAGCAAGTATGAATAAAGGCCATGAACCCTGTGGAGAAACAGAGGAGGCCAGTAGTCAGGAAACGTTTCCAAGAAGGGACAGTTGTCCATAGATCCAAGGTTAATTACAAGTTGACTAGAAAATTAAAGCCTCTAAAACTGACTGCCACCCACTCAGGTCTAAAAAATCTCCAGGCTCTGTGATCTAAGAGGTCACAATTTTCAGTCTACAGCATAGGACTTAGCAACCCTCCAGGTGACTTGAAATCCTTTTCATCACTTGGAAACAAGTTGCTTTTTAAAATCTTAAGATCATTAAAGAACAATCCAGAATGGACTCACTTCTTCAGGTGTAGAGGAAAGTGTAACTAGCCAAACCAATCCTGAAACTTTCCACAGAGCGCAGCATCAATGATTGATCACCCTTCACACACACACACACACACCATTATTTCATGTTTGGCTATTTTTCACTTCCAATAAGACAGTTATAAATGTTATTTGCTCTCTTCCTTCCTTCTCACCCATCTCTATTTCCATTCTGCCAATGATTCTCAGTTTTCCTGCTCTTTAACACTAATTTCAAGGTAGGGAAGGAACATCATCTTTCATCAAACCTCTCTGTCACACTCATACTCAACAGAAACAAAAACTGGAACAGAAGAACACCAGACAGCTGCCTTCCTCACTTTCCCAAACCCAAAGACAAGCTCCACTAACTTCGTCTATATTTTTCCCAAATATGATTTAAAGGCCACATAGGTATATCACTAAATCCTTAACTCTTACTCCAGTGTTAGGATTCACCACAGCAAGTCCAGGACAGCTTAGGTTTGTATCAAAAATAACCAAAACATTCCACTTCCTCTTGGTTCCTTTTTTCCCAGCCTTTAGGAGGTATCCTTTAAATGCAGGACTGGAAGCCAGTCACCATCAGCCAGGACCCCTTGACTTAGGAACCATAGTATGGGTTCTGACAGCTTCACAGTCATCTTTACAACCAGAGAAACTGGTTTAACGGAAAAGGGAGGCCAGGCAGGTCCCTGGCGATGCCATCAGCCCCTCGGACACTCTCCTGAATCCTTCTCTGTGTTGCAGCTTGGGCATAGAGTTCTGGGGCTCTGGACAATGCATTCAAGCTCAGTACAAGACCTTATATTTTCAGTCGGCTTCCAGATAGATGTCTATAGGCTGGGTGGGGACTCAGAGCTCTCTTTTCTGTTAGAGCAGATGCAGAAAGCCTCAAGCAGTACCCAACACCTCAGATACTGTCACCCTGCCCAGTGGCGCCAGGAGCTCTTTGAAGGCTGGCTAAGTCATGTCCACCACCATCCTCCTCAGATTTGAGCCTCATTTTCCCATCTTCACATCTTTTAGATTTAGGAAAGAGTAAGGATTAAAGTTGGAGAAGGCAATGGCACCCCACACCAGTACTCTTGCCTGGAAAATCCCATGGATGGAGGAGCCTGGTGGGCTGCAGTCCATGGGGTCGCTAAGAGTCGGACACGACTGAGCGACTAGACTTTCACTTTTCACTTTCATCCATCGGAGAAGGAAACGGCAACCCACTCCAGTGTTGTTGCCTGGAGAATCCCAGGGATCAGGGAGCCTGGTAGGCTGCCCTCTATGGGGTCGCACAGAGTCGGACACAACTGAAGCGACTTAGCAGTAGCAGCAGCAAGGGGTAAAGTGGGAGAAGGGGAGAGGCACCCACCTTTGTTATCCTCCTTTTCCCTTTTAAGCTGCTTTCACTGCTCGGGACTTTTACTTCCCTCAGTCTTCAGCTGAGACAATCTCCTCCACTCAGGCTGCAGCAACACTCCCTTCTCCAAGCCACAGAGCCCGCAGCCACTGCTTTCCCAGTCCTGCAGGCAGGAGGTGACCCAGCAGGCGCCCCAAGTGAGCTCCCAGCCCCCTCCTTGCACCACAACACCGAGGGCCAGCCAGGGCAATTCACAAACAAATTGAAGGCTGAAAGACCCCTGGAGAATTGCTCTGTCAGGAAGCTTGGGCTGCCACACATTTGGACTCAAGGAGGCAGCTGCAGGGCCTTCAGATAAGCACCGCCCAAGTTCCCAAATTTTGCCTTTGGACAGGAAATGGACTCCCTAGAAATCCTACTTGGAAACTCTGCACCAGGACAGCAGCCTAGCCTTCATCGAAAACCCACCCACTCAGATTCCCTTTGGCCATTTCCGGCTTTCTCTCCCTTTTAATACCTGCTTCTTGCAATTCCCAGCCACGGTTTTATATGGTTCTGAACCAGGCTTGGATTTTTGTGAGGGTCCCTGGCCTCCTAAAATTCTTTCTCCCTCTGAATTTTGATTTTTAGAGTTAGCTACTACACAGTTCTGTTTTAATTAAATGCAGAGACTGAGAGAATCTAACACTGAGAGTATGAACCTTAATGACTTGGGGAAAGGTCCTTCAGATTTAATTAGTTTTTGTGGCCTTATATCTGCTTAGGATGGAGAATTTGTCAGAGCTGTGTGTAGGGTGGGCACATAGGATGGTGGTCACTTGGATAAAGTTTATTTACCAGTAAGTCCCAGAGAGTTCCATGGAGACCTTATCAGGTTAAGATGGACATGGAGACTGAAACATCACAACAGGGGTGGAGGCGAGACACCATCAGGTAAAATTTTTAAAAGACCGATGTCAAGTGAGAGCCTATCTTCTCACTTCTAATTACACAGAAACAGACCCTCTGAGCTGAGGTGTTAAAGTGACATGAAATGTGTTAGGAACATCTACTAACTGGCTAGGAAGGGCTCCATTCTTTTTCAGGATGGGCTGCACACTGATAGCCTTCCTTCTGTCATCCTTCTCACCATCTTGTTTTGCAGGCTGATTTTGGGGAAATGAGTTGCTTCCTGCGAAGCTGCTCGACAACATTAAAATTAGCATAATAATTAAATACAGTCCTAATTGGGTACATAGAGAGTTCTTGGTTAATTAATGAGCCAAGCTCTGGCCCAGAGCTGCAAACCCACACTAGCCTGCCAAAGCCCAGGCACAGAAAAGCCGACTCCAGTCCCCAAATAAAGTTGTCACTTGGCAAAAATAGTTCCTGGTGTAGAGACAGTGTCAAATACATTCCTATAGCTAAGAGTCATCTGTTAACCCGCGTCTGAGGTCCATATGTAAATGAGAGCAGGAAAGTGTGACTCTGCCACTACGGGGAGCACAGAGCTCCCAGTGCCCTCTCCCCATCCTCCGCATCCGCGCCCCACCCCCCTGCAGACTGGCGCCCAACAACCAAAGTCGCTGATAAGTAACTTGAGTTCCCAAACTGGAGCTCCGCATCCAAGTCTGAAGCTCTATGAGACAGAGAGCGAGAGAACCGCGTAGTGCCGCAGAAACTGCAAAGAACACAACTGGGAGCAAACTGTCCATCTGCCGTGCTCCACTCCCCAGACCCGTTTTCCCCCATCCCACATCCCGCCTCGCCCCCTCCCCCCGCCCCAATTCAGCCGGTCCAGTCTTTGCCTAAAAAGAAGGTGCCAATGCCGACAGTCACTCACCTCTGCACGGAAAGCAACAGCAGCACTTCGCAAAGAGCCACCCCAAAGAGGGACCTCGGGTGTACGCGCGGTCGCCGCCCTTCATGCTGCCGGTGGCCCCAGCGCTCCGGCATGGCCCGGGGCACCAGCACCTGTGGGAGCGCAGCCGGCACAGCCGGCAGGGCACCTCGGCGGGCGCCGCGGCCCCGGAGGCAGCTCGCAACCTCGGCCCTCCTTCCCGGCCGTCCCGCACCGCGCGAGGCAGCCACTGCGACTTTCTGGGAGCCGGAGCCACCTTGGGGAGGAGAGGAGGGGCCGGCGGGGAGGGCGGGGCTGGGGGCGGAGTTCCAAAGTCCAGCTGTTTGCCCTAGTCCTGCAGGCAGCGTGGCCCAGAGCCTTATGCAACGCTGCTCTGACCCAGGGCACAGAGCATGTAAGGAGACGAGTGTACACAACCCACAGCACAACACAGGTGCTTTTCCTTCAGTGTAACTTCCTCTCCTCAAAGGCCGCCACAGTCAGCTCCGGCTTAAAATATACAACCTGATGAAGCTAGAAAGAAGCAAATTTAGAAGGTTCCAGACTCCATAGTGCTTTTTCTCTAACAGGTTTCCCTCTTCCTTCTCCTCAACCTCCGAACATGGACAGCCCCCTCTGTGTTGAAAATACCTTCACCTATCCTTTTCTTTCCTTCTTTTAAATATTTAAGGTTAAGTAATAATAGTGCCTCCTCTTGTTATCGGCTCCAGGGCGGCAATGTTGTTACTGGAAACTGTAAGACCGAAGTTCAAAGCTTTGTCCCCTACTAGCTGTCTGACCTTAGGCAAGTCATTTCACTTTTTTAATCTTCAGTTTCTTCATTTAAAAATTATAGGAGGGAAAAATAATCCCCATATTACAGGGTTGCTAAGAGAATTTTAAAAGACATATCCATGAAGTTAAGAGATTTGAGTGAGTGCCTACAGAGAAACTGCAGACACCTTACTTGTGGTGGAAGATGTCCATTTATTCCCCTAACCACACCCAGTGGGTCTATCATTCCTTTACCTAAATCTCTAGATGTTTCCTTTTTTAAGTCTTCTCATATTTCAAGATCAAGCTCATATCCACCATACCTCCCTGCCCCCCAGAAGCCCACATGGACCACACCAACTGGACCTTCCCATGAACCACTGAGTTTTATCACTCACAAAACATCTCTCCCATTCCTTTGTGTCCAGATTTAGGAGAAGGGATTTCTGGAAACATACAGCACTCAGAAGGTAGCAATAGCCCAATCATCAGATTAAAAAAAAAAAAAAAAAAAAAAAAAGGAAGCTTGTGAGAAGCAGCAGAAGCTTGATGAAACAGAAGCTTGATCACTGAATTCCCACCTGGAAGAAAGACAGCCACAGGACAAGACTTTGCCTTCTATACATTAACTCATCGATCACACCAAAAAACCTTATAAGGTAAGAGTCCTCTTTTAAATCGAAAGAAACTTAATGTATGAATGGTTATGAGGCTCTGATGATTTAACTCTAAAGAGAGATTCTAAAAATCTTCACCCCATAGGAAGAACAGAACCCAAAGTCAAAATCTACCTTCAAGGTCTACCACTGCCACCTCCTTGATGGCTTCTCCTGGCAAGTTTTTAAATAATAATCTCACTGTTAAGCAGGAAGTATGCCCCAGGTGCTCCAGATATGAAACACAGAAATGAAAGTTCAAATTGCTCATGCAGCCCAAACCCCAGATTCCTGAATTCAGTGATCATTCTATTGGTCAGTCTCATCTTGACCCTTCAGCCCATCTAAAAATGAACCTTGTTTCACTCTGATCCACTGCCTGGGTGCTATGATATGAATCAACATTTGGTCTACCCACCCAATACTGGGGCATTCTGATAGGAATTCAAAGATGATTCAAATTGCTTGATGAGTAACCTCTTTTACTTTAAACCTTCCTCTGGGCCTTTGCATTTGAAAACTGAAACTGTTAGTTGCTCAGTTGTGTCTGACTTTGTGCAACCCCATGAACTGTAGCCCACCAGGCTCCTCTGTTCATGGAATTTTCCAGGCAAGAATACTGGAGTGGGTTGCCAGCCCTTCTCCAGGAAAATCTTCCCGACTCAGGGATCAAACCTGGGTCTCCTGCATGGCAGGTGGATTCTTTACCTGTGTTCAGGTGACACTGGATTATCTTTCCATCAAAATCTTTTGCAAGAGGCTAATGATGTCATCTTGTAGAAGCTGGCTTGAATTAGATGTCTGAGAAAGACTCCACCCTTGCTTCAGAAATAAAAGTACCAGAAACTAATAGGTAAAAAATAAGCTATAAGGGTATATCGTACAACACAGAGAATATAGTGAATATTTTATAACAACTATAAATAGAGTATTTAAAAATGGTTAAATAGCTTTTTAAACTTATCACTACACTGTACACCTGTAACAGAATGTTGTACAGTGAAATGAAAGTGTTAGTTGCTCAGTCATGTCCAACTCTTTGCGACCCTATGGACTGTAGCCTGCTAGGCTCCTCTATGGAATCCTCCAGGCAAGAATACTAGAGTGGGTTGTCATTCCCTTCTCCAGGGGGTCTTCCTAACCCGGGGATCGAACTCTATAAATATACTTCAAAAAGAATCTGAGTACAAGTAGACCCTTAAAGTAGTCTTAGTCTCCATGTAAAGGCTTCATTAGGCATGTTTCCACTTGTCCTTATTAACCAGGAATCCACTATCAATTTAAAGGACATTAAAATAAAGCCATTAGGGACATCTTAAGTTGATATGATCAGCACATTTTGGGCCATTCTGAAGACTGGTTAGGCATCAACAACCCAAGAGTCCCATTGCCATCCTTGTGTGCCTTCCAGAATGAGACCAGTGATGTCTAAAACCCAGAAAGGAAGTCTTGAACACTACTGAAGACACTGACCAATTTCAGGCTGATTCATTGACTCAGCAAACACCTACTGAGTGCCTACTATGTGCCAGGCTCTGTTTAAGGCACTGGGTCTACATTCTCAAACAGAAACAATCCCAGTCGTTGTGGAATTAGCTGCTACAACAGACTCAACATGAACATGAAAGAAAAGGGAATCAATGTCAATCATTTGACCAAGTTTTGAGTTTAGGGATTTAAGAAAATAGGTGCCTGAATCCTCTAACCTACATCTAGATGTTTTAAGTGTCCTCAGGACAAGTTGGAGGGATGGCAGGGCAGTGGTTTTTAAACACAGATGCTTATTAGAATCATCAGGGAAGTTTTTCTATTAATAAATTCTAGGCCTTAGTATTTTTTTTAAGTTTCTCCAGGTGATTTCAGGGTAGAACTAAGTTTAAGAACCACTGATGCCTGGGTCTTCCTCCCCTATCCCTCTCAAGATTCAGATTAATTCACTTTGGGTGAGGCTGTATTAGTATTTTTCCAAGTCCCCCAGGTGTTCCGTAAGATGCAGCATAGTTTGACAGCCACCGCTGTAACGTGCTGGTTCTCAAACTTGAGTGTGCATCAGAATCACTTGGAGAGGAAGCTACAGCACAGATTACCGGGCCCCACTCCCCACTCTGATTCAGTAGATCTGGGGTGGGGCCTAAGGATTTCATTGCTGCAAGTTCCAGGATGATGTTCATGTTGTTGGTAGAAGGACCACACATTGAGGACCAATTCAGTTCAGCTCAGTTCAGTCACTCAGTCGTGTCCGACTCTTTGGGACCCCATGCACTGCAGCACGCCAGGCTTCCCTGAGCTTGCCAACTCCTGGAGCTTGCTCAAACTCATGTCCATCGAGTCGGTGATGCCATCCAACCATCTCATCCTCTGTCGTCCCCTTCTCCTCCTGCCTTCAATCTTTCCCAGCATTAGGGTCTTTTCCAATGAGTCAGTTCTTTGCATCAGGTGGCCGAAGTATTGGAGTTTCAGCTTCAGCATCAGTCCTTCCAATGAATATTCAGGACTGATTTCCTTTAGGATTGACTGGTTTGATCTTGCAGTCCAAGGGACTCTAGGTTGCAATTTACACCCTCTTCTTTTTGTAACAGCACTTTGATTTTTCTTTGAGAAACCGGCTCTCCTCCATTCTTAGACCATGTTTTTGGATGTAGCTGACACCCTCTCTGTGTCCATGCTCAGCACTCTAAGGATAGGCCTATGACCTGGGCTTAGCCAGCCAGCCAAGGGGACTGGTTCAGATTTAGCACATGACCCAATTTCAGCCAATGATCATAAACTAGAGACCATAGCAAGAACTACTGTGAAAGTAGTAATCCCTTCTCAGAAGATTTCTACATTGATAGAATGTTAACCTAAAACAGCGGGAGGCCATCTTGCCAGAAAGCCAACACAGAGGAAAGAGATGAAACGAGAGAGAGGTAGGGGTGTGTGTGTGAGAGGTTCGATGACATCACCTAAATACACTTCTTCCCCAAAGTTTTATTTATCCCTGGACCTTATCTGAGCCCTACTCCAAATAAACACCATTTTGCATAAGATAGTGGAATGTCTATAATCTCAAGGTTTTCAAACTCCACCCCACCCACTCCCAAAGTTCAGGCTAAGAACCACTGAGCTATAGCAGTATCTCTGTTGCTGCTGCTGCTAAGTCGCTTCAGTCATGTCCGACTCTGTGCAACCCCATGGCAGCCCACCAGGCTCCTCTGTCCCTGGGATTCTCCAGGCAAGAACACCAGAGTGGGTTGCCCTTTCCTTCTCCAGCACTATCTCTGGAGTGTTCCTAATTTCCAAACAGATGGTTGACTTTTATTCCTATTTTTGGCGGAATTTGTCTTCAGTGATGTTTCCAAGTCTATCTTGCATGAATCAGGCTATCCCCTGTCTGTGTGTCCATTTTACCTCACCTCCATTTCCCACAACAGTGAACCCCAAAGAATTCCTGCTGGTCTCAGCCTGCAGAGGTACTGGGCCTAGTACACCACAACGCTGGGCTTGGTACCAGTGACTACTGACCTCTCGCCCAAAGTTAGCCACAGGCTTCAGGAACACTGGACCATGATTTCAGGCATCTGCCCTTTTCACTGACAGGTGTGTCCAATTTTATCCTTGAGACTTATTCTCCTCAGATCTATAGGAACAGAGTTTTTAAAAATCACAGCATTTATCCAGGCTTCTTAATGAGAGCTCAGCCTAGAGATGGAAGGAATAGCAACTGTATTATGCCCCTACTCTGGTCTAGAGATTCCTGTGAGAACTTTCTTACAGTGAAAAGCACAGTGCACGCCTTCTACACAATATGCCCAGAGAGGACTGTGGCATGGTTTCTGGAGACTATGGGCAGGCCTGCCTTCCTCAGTCCCACCCCAACCAGTCACTTACCTGCCTTTTCCTCCAGCAGTAAATCTCAGCTCCAGTATGCACTCTCAGGTTCTGATCCAGATTCCTATCTAGAGTTTTTTAAAGCTCTGCAGGTGATTTCAATATGAAGTCAGGGCTAAGGACCATGGGCCTTGGGACTCTGTGATTACTTCCTGCATAGTATAGAGTTTAGGAAGCACCCCAATTCAAATATTTTCACTTTCTCAAACTCTGACAGCTGGTCCTTTGACTCATTCTCCCACCACCTGCTACGCTCTCCAGCTACTAACCACATGCTCCTTAATCCCCATCTTCCTGCGTAGATTTCTGGTCTGTAAACTGCCTAATGGCTGACACCGGAATGGTTCTTAATTTCCCCCAAAGTATCCTGTCCTGGCCTCCATTTGCGACTGCGGCTTAAAACACCAAGGTTCTTGCCAAGTACTGATCATTTATTCAACAAAGAGTTGTTTTTTTAATATCTGCTATCTATGATTCACTAAGCTAACCTATATATGGGAATTTATATGGGAATCTTGTAAGAGAAACACAAACTGAATATGATGTGTTCCCTGAGCAAAGACAAAGAGGAAAAAGGTGAGTTCCAGGAAAGCAGTTGGTTCCATGTTTTTGTAGCACAAAAAGGAAATTGACGGCAAACCAAGACCAGACATAAAGTACAGGTTTCATCTTTATGTGAAGAATAATAATTATCAGTGACCAGAAACACTTAAGATTAAAATAAAGGAGATGCAATGTGTACATTGTTTCTGTATTTAATTTGAACTCCAAACATGTCTTTCAAAATTGTATAATGTCTATGTAGATAGCTAGCCTCAGGTTATATGTGTTATTTTAATAGTAATGTCTATAGAAAAAGCATTATTGCTAGCAGTATGCATAGTAATCTCCTCCAGTTATAGCTGTTTAGTGGTCTAACCACTGAACCACTGCTGGCCCCATGGGTGTCTGCATTCACCTAGCGACAGCTTCTAGACTCCAAGGACTAAACCACCATTGAGCTTGTTCTTTCTGTTTTCAACTATGCCATGTAAATGTGTCCTCGTGTCCCTCTCTGCCTACCTAGCTGACACCTTTCTGCCTCCTTCTGGCTCAAACAGTTAAGCCTGGCTTGCCCTGCCAACACTGCTTTTCAGGAAGGAAGGATCACTGACCACCCTCTGGTTTGAATCAAGCCCCAGGTAAGGGTAGCCAGGTGATGATGAGAAGGCCGTGGTGTTTCACAAAGGACCTAGGGGTCTCACCAGAACAGCCAGTGCCCATGCTCTTCTGGGGGACAGTGAGATAAAGCTACAGCCAGGATGGGTTCCTGGAGGTCCAAGCTCAGGAGGAGACAAGCTGTTTATCAAAGTGAGAGATGACTGCAGCTGGAGTTGCTAAAAACAAACCACTCCAGGTTTTATCTACTTCCCAAAAGGTTCACTTCTAAGTAGGTCAAAGTGTTCCCGAAGTAGGGCAGTAAGAAGTGCCCGTCTATCACTCTGATGGAGTTCCAGTTTGGGAAGGCTCACCATTACCAAGTGTCCACTATGAGGGATGGTATTTTCACTCTGTCAATGCCCACTTCCCTCCCACAGGCAGAAATAGCAGCTGCAGCAGCATGTGGATTCCTGGGTGTGATGAAGAGGTTTCTGATACATTAAATGCAGTGTGGATTTTGCCTTCATGTAACTCAAGTCAGTTTATGGAGGAGTTCATGAATAGGAGGGATATGGAAGATGCTGCCCATCCTTATATTTCTGAATTTTCAACCATTCCAGATGCATGAGAGGTAAGCTTAGCCCATGTGTCCCAGAGGAGATTTCCCAGGAAGCCAGCTTGCAAAGATTTTCTCAGTTAGAACAGGCCTCATAATATTATTCCTACCACATCCTCAGGCCCCCCCTGATAAAGTTAGCCAGTTTCCCCTGCAGTCCTCGGGGGATGGAGGACACTGAGCCTGCTCGTCACAGATGAACTCTCTCAGGAGTCCCTGACACACAGTCCTTTCTCCTTCCTCCCCTCCCTCCTCTCTTCCTCTCTTCTCTTTTCCTCCCTCCTTCCTTCTCTCCCTCCCTCCATCCTTCCTTTCCTTCCTCCCTTTCTTCCTTCCCATAAATATTTACCGAGACCTTCTTACATGTCAGCTACTGTTCAGGCTACCTGGGATAGAGTAAAGAACAAAATAAACAGAACCTCTTCACTTGTACAGGGAATCTGGGAAGCAGTTGGGGAGGGGAATAAACAATAAACACTGGTAAACAAGCCAGGTAGTGACATCATTGCTATGAGGAAAAGTAAAACAGCAAAGGGGTATCCAGGGTGATGGTAGAGGGTGGGAGTGAGGGAAAGTCTCTCTAATCAGGTGATGTTTAAGCAGAGACGTGAAGGAAGTGTGGTGACAAGTCGTCTGGGTACCTGAGGACCTGGGGTGTTCCAGAAGGCGTGCATGCTGGGAAGGAGAATGCATCACTCAGTTGTGGAAGAGTTCGGTCAGACAGGCTGGTCAGGAGTTGGTAGGATGTGGTAGGAAGAATACGCCCCTCCCCACAAGGATGTCCACACACAATCCTTAGACACTGCAAATGCAGTATCTTACAGAGCAAAAGGGACTCTGCAGACATGATTAGGGACCTTGGGATGGGGAGCACACACTTGATTATTCAGGTTAGCACAGTGTAATCATGTGAGTCCTTAAGAGCAGAGAACCTTTCCCACTGTGGTCACAGGGAGATGTGACTTTGGAAGAAGGACCAGAGAGATGCAACATCACTTGCTCTCAAGATGGAGGAAGGGACCACAAGCCAAGGAATGCAGGTGGCCTCTAGCTAGAAGCTGGAAAAGGTGAGGAAACAACCTCTTGTCTAGGGCTTCTAGAAGGAAGGCTGTCCTGCCGCTTCTTGATTTTAGTCCAATGACAATCACATTGGACTTATAACCTAAAGAACTGTAAGAGAATAAATATGGTGTTGTTTGTAGCCACTAAGTCTGTGGTAATTTGTTAGAGCAGCAGGAGGGAACTAAGAGGAGATGAAGTCAGAGAACAGGCTCTGGGGCAGGTTTTGCAGGAGCCTCCCTGCAGCCACACAAGGGCCTCTTGTTATCACTGGAAGTGAGACAGGAGCCATGGACTGTTTTGAGCTGAGCCCAGCCCTCCTCCCTGTAGCCTGGAGCCCAGCAATGGTAATTATCCACATGCCCTCCTGTGTACAAAGGTAGGCACCCACACCCCCTGTAGCATACAGGCCTTGTGGAGAGTAAGGCAAATGGACATAATATCAGAATTGGTGTTCCTAGCTGGGGCTGGGGGACAGTGCTGGGGAAACCAGGCCGCCTAGTCTTTTCCCAAAGGTAAGGACAAGAAAAGAGGCAGGCTGGTCCGTGAGTGGATGGCCTCTCTGCTCCAGAGAATGGGGAGCTGGTATTAAACATGGCAAGACTTGCAAACTGAAAGATTCCTCACCCATGTTGTAGAGTTTGAGCTCAGACTGCAGGTTCAGTGCTACGGGGGTCCTAGACGAGGGATGGTTGCTTTCAAAGTTTGACTGACACAGGGGAAGGCATTGAGGTGATGGGAAGAGGGTCCTCAACACTCTCTTCAGCATGAGTCCCACTGCTGAAAGCTCCTCAGGCCGAGGGCTGCAAGGCTTGCTCCTCATGACCGACTGTTTATGATCCTCTCGTCCCTGGCCTTCCCTGAGCAGGTCCGGTGGGCTTCCCCCCAGCCTTTAGACCTCTGTCGCTCCTTCTCTGCCTCCCAAGCTACAATCTGTGCATGTCATTTCTACATTCCCTGCCCTTTCGTGGGGAAAGTGGTTTTAGCTGGGGTAGCTCTAGTAAAAGAAAACGGCATCATCTTCTCTTTGGGAAACATTCTGTTTTTGATTTCTCCTCTCTATCATTTATCTCCCATTCCTTCTCAGCAAGCACACACTGTGGTAGCCTCTCCTCTCTTGGTCTGAATCTGAGGCTCTCGTTTTAGCTCTGAGCACTACCAGCTCTGAGCTGGTTCATGAGGCTCCAAGGAGCGAAGTTGCTATTCACGTCTCACCCTCCTCCCCCCGGGAATAATAAGAGGCATCATTCTCATGTATATTTCACAGATTTACAGTGGGCACCAGGAGGCATGAAAATATGCTGTCAAGACAGGCGTTTGGCATAAGCTAAGTGTCAGCAGGCTGGTTACACAAAGGAGAGGGGCAGGATCTCTGCAGAGGGTCCCCAGAGGCATCAGTCGTTTCCCTGGATAGTGCAGCGTCTCCTCCTGCGTCACTTCTTCTTGGAGCAGCACCACACTGGGGCGTACTGAAAGGAGGATGTGGCCTGGCCTGACATTTTTCTATTTGAGGCCTCCATTCCAAGCCCTTTGATGTCCTAAATAATATCAGACAATGGTGGCCGGTCCCAGGCAGGACATCTCACCCAGAACAAAGTAGGCTCGGGGCAAGTTCTAACTGTCTTTGCTGATCCCTTATCCTTAAAAGAAAAATAAAATAAAAAGGAGGGTAAGGTGTGAACTAGATGGCACCTACATCTCCCTCTTCCTGAAATTGTCCTGGGAGGGCTCCCATTTGGTCAGTAACTATTGAGTCATTTCTGGCCCATCCTAATACAGACAGGAAAGTGAAAGAAATTCAGTTGAAAGTAAAATAAGGCAGTTTTTACAAAATTGGTCTTTGTCCTTCTCTTCTTTGAATCGGGGAAGGACACATTCATGCCCACCCAGCAACACTCAACATCTCAGCACCACCCTCCATCACGTAGGGTCAGCCCAGCTCTAGGGTATGATTCAAATGTTACCTTCAATGACCAGAGTTAATCAATGAAAGAACAGGGCATCAAGAGGCACAAGCCAGGGAATAATTTGAATTTTCAGTTCAAATATATCATATATAAACTCTACCCTCTAAGTGGAGGCAAAAGAAAATGAGAAGAGAGGAGTCCACCATTATTTCTTAAGAAATCAGAGTCAGCTGGATCTGCTGTTGGTAGTGTAGAAAAGGCTCAGGGTAGGCCAGGAGTGGAAACTGAGGGCAGGGAGAGGGTGCAGAGTAGAGAGAATGGTGGGCCTTCGCAAGGCCTGCGGATGGAACTAGAAACAGCACCTTGACCCTGTGAGCAGCCGTGGGGAAGATTCACGCTGGAGACACCCTAGACGCATCCCTCTAGAGGCATCAGAAGTGGGACAAAGGACAGGGAAATGAACGTTAGTTGACTGTGTGGTACTCACAGGTCAGAAGTCTGACTCAAGGCAAGTGGGCACTATTGCCCGTTTTATAGATTTTAAGTATTTCGTCCAAGATCATCATCTTATCAGTGACTGGGCAAGGATTCAGATGCCCCCAGATCTTTCATCTAAGACTCTTATTCCACACCTCTCATCATGCCATCCATGTCCTTCTACATGTCACTCTAAAACCTCACGCATAGCAGGGTCACTTGTGTTTTAGTCTAAGCAATCTATGCATATAACAAAGAGAACTACTTCACAGCGTAAAAGCATTTCTACTTAACTTTGCAACCTCTGAGGCTCCCAGCAACTGTGAGAGATGAGTATGTTTATCTGCTTCCCCTACAGTTGCAGAAACCAATATTCAGTGACTTTCTACTTGTTTCATATTCTGTCCTCCTTCTGATCCATCTGACTCCCTGAGTACCAAGCCCTCCCCAGTTTTCTCAAAGATTTGCAAGTATGCTTCTATGAAAAAGATAGGCTGGTTATAACATATCAGATTGAACCATTTAAAATTTCTGATTTTCAACCAGTTTTGACTACAAGCCTGGTGGGCTGCCGTCTGTGGGGTTGCACAGAGTCGGACACGACTGAAGTGACTTAGCAGCAGCAGCAGCAGCATGGCTATTTCATGTGGTTCAGCCTAATAAATTGGACCTCAAAATGAAGGTCCAATATATGCTATGCTTGGATGGATTAAACACAGGACGCTTAGACTGTTATCTCTCTAGGTTACTTACAGTACTTGCCAGATGTGGAGAGAAAAATGCAGATGTTTTTAGAACAGGATGGGATCGTAGAGGTAAATCAGGAAGATATGGATGGAAGGTGATACAAATGCTATTTTAGAACATGTGGCAGTATGAGTAACTGTACAGAAAAAAAAAAAAAAAAGACCAGCCCATAGAGAGCCTCAGAGTGGAAGGCAGTCACTATTAAGTCCTGAGAGAGACTGGCAGTGGACTCTCCAGCCAGTAGGCAGGAGGAGACTCTAAGTGTCTGGATTTGACAGCAGAGGAGATAGTAAAGGTGCATTTTCGCTTCTGAAGCAGAAAGTGCAGGGAATTCCCACCCCACAGCGAATCTGCTAGACCAGTTGGACCAGCTCCAGCGGGTATCCGGCCCCCAGCAGAGCTGGACCCCATTTAGCCCACTAGCCAGACTGCTGCTCAGAGCCGTTCTGCTCCAGCCAGGCTCTTTCTAGCGTGCAAAGCACGCCCAGGACAAGTCTGTCTGCTGCTACCGCCCATAGGGAAGGGAGCCCAGGAGACCAGAGGGACAGGGAGTGGGAGGCATCATGTGTACAGGGCTGTGCTTTCTCAACCTTCACCCAGCTAGACTGGGTAAATCCAAGGGCACTGAGTCAGAGAGAAGGACAACAAAGTAAAATAGCTCTCTGCAGTACCTCCAGCCTTGGGAGGTGGTGGAGCACGATGGGAAAGAGTGAGACCTTGGGAAATAGACCTGCGTTGAAATCTAGATCTGCCACTACCAAGCTATGTGACTTTGGGCAAGTTACCTGATCTAAGACCCAGTTTTCAGTCTGTCAAGTGAGGAAAATAGTGAAGCATGAACACAGAATCTGGCGCTAGGTGAGGCCCAATAAATGCCAGGTACTTTTACGAGCTGATGACACGCTTAATACAGGTGGGCAGTATCACGACTCGTGCGGCATCTTCAGCTGTGGCGGCACACCCCTCCAGAGCCCACTGTCCTCCACTGCTCTGTACCGTCACACCTTCCCCAGCCTGGGTAAGCTGTTCCCGAGGCCAGCGAGGTGATAAACGGAGAACTCATCAGGAGACCCCATAAGAGAGGACTCCCTGTAAACAAGCCAGGCCACCACAGGCACGGCCTCTTTCCTCCAGGACAGCAGCTCCAGGGCTCACCAGGCCCTGTTTAGTTTGGCTAAGCAAACAGGCATTTCCCTCGGGCTTCTTCAGGTGCTCAGTTGGAACCAGGGCAAAAATCATACAGGAAAAGAAAAGGAACACAGGTATCCTACAGAGCTGGGTGGAGAAGAACCTGGACTGTGTTTCTGGACCCTGTGCTTCTTTGAAAGACTGCTTTTAAGTATACAGTTCAGCGGCAGTAAGTACATCTCCAATGTTGTTTAACCATCACCGTCATCTACCTCCAATTTTTTTTTTATCTTGCAGAAGTGAAACCCTGTACCTGTTAAACACTAACGCCATAATTCCTCTTCTTTCCCCAGTCCCTGGCAACCACCATTCCGCTTTCTGTCTATGACTCTGACTGCAGTAGTTACCTCACATCGTGGAATCATACAGTATTCGTCCTCTTTTGTCTGGCTTATTTCACCTGGCACAATGTCTTCAAAGTTCATCCACGCTGTAGCATGTGTCAGAGTTTCCTTCTTTTTTTAAGTCTAAATAATATTTCATTGTATGTATATCCTACCTTCTGTTTACCTGCACATCTGCTAATGGACACTTGGGGTGCTTCCATCTTTGCTATGAACTTAACTGTACAAACACCTCTTTGAGTCCCTGCTTTCAAGTCTCTCTGGGGTATGCATCCAGAAGTGGAACTTCTGGATCATATAGTAATTCTATGTTTAATTTTTTGAGCATTCCCATACTGTTTTTCATAGCAATTCACCATTTAACTTTCCCACCAGCAGGGTAAAGGTTTCCAATTTTTCCACAGCCTCACAAACACCTGTTGTTTTCTATGGTTTGTGAAAAAAATAATAGCGTTCCTGATGAACCACTATGAATTGCTTTCTCATTGCAGTATTGACGCGCAGCTCCCTCACGATCAGTGATGTTGCCCATCTTTTTATGGCTGCAAAGTTGCTTCAGTCTTGTCCGACTCTGTGCAACCCCATAGACGGTGGCCTGCCAGGCTCCCCCATCCCTGGGATTCTCCAGGCAAGAACATTGGAGTGGGTTGCCATTTCCTTCTCCAATGCAGGAAAGTGAAAACTGAAAGTGAAGTCGCTCAGTCGTGTCCGACCCTTAGCGACCCCATGGACTGCAGCCTACCAGGCTCCTCCGTCCATGGGATTTTCCAGGCAAGAGTACTGGAGTGGGGTGCCGATGCCTTATTTGTCTTTTTAGGACTTATGACCATTTGTATACCTTCTTTTGAGAAATGTCTATACAAGTCTTTTGTTAATTTTAAAATCGAATTGGTTCTTTGTTGTTGAGTTGTTACATAACTGCATATTAACCTCTACCAACGGACTTCTAAGTCCTTCCTATGCCTGACACTCAGGCAGCACCAAACCCCTAAAGCAGTCACTCTGGACCCATTAGAATTACCAAGGAACTTAAAAAATACTAATGCCCAGGTCCTTGGTGGCTCTGAATTAACTGGTCTGGGTTGGGGCACGAAGCATCAGTACTTTTTAGTCTCCTCCAGGTGGTTCTAAGATGCCCCAGAATTGAAACCACTACTGCCAAGTCTTTGTCCCTTGGAAGGTACTGCCTTTGCCAGTCACTGCTGAGAAAGTCAGAGGGGATTAGGAAGAGGAACGACTAGGTCCACAGGCCCCAACACCAGGGAGAAGCTCTAGGATGTCAGGGGGGCTGTAACAGGAAAGGCAGGCCCCTCTGCTTTGTCACACAGCCCCACCAGCAGTCCTGCCACAAAGATATCAAGAGGAAACAAGCAACCACTGACTCCTAAGCAGCCTCAGGAAGGAAAGACTGGAGAAAGGCCCTGGAGCCTCTTGGAAGCCCAGCAGGCAGAGTGTGGTACAGAGGTTTAGCGAGGAGGTAGGAGCCCTGGTCTCTTCCAGCTCTGCCACCAACTCCCTCTGTGGCTTTGAGAGGTCACCCTGCTTTCCGGAGCCCAAGAGAGCCCCTACAAGAGAGGAGGCTGGCCAGTGCAGTGATTCTCAACCTTTCTGTCCCTTGGATTCACCTGAGGAGGGCTTGAAAAACACTGACGCTTAGGTCTACTCCGGGAATTCCGACACCTCTTGTTCTAGGTGGGGCCTGGATCTTGTCGTTTGATAAAGCGTCCAGGTGACCCCAGGCAGCTGGAGTTGAGAGCCCTGCTCTAGTAGTTCTCCAAGCTCCCTCCTCAGCGCTGACATCCAGGGCTCTTTTGTGTCCATTTCTTGGGATGGCAGTCGTGCCTGAGTACCCACGCAGCACTCAGCACACACATGATTTTCTACCCCTTAAGATTTGTAGGAGCACTAGCCTGATGCTCTCTCAAAGGTTAAGACGACCAGTTGCCTTCTGAGCATTGACAAAGAAATGAATTCTAACCTCTGGTGACACTGGAGGATGCCCTAGCCTATTCCACAACCCCCAGAAGATCATTTCAGCCTCAGTTCCATTGGGCATAACTCAGGAGGTGGAGTGCCCACTGGAGACAAGTCACTTGGAGAGGAGAGAAAGCCAGGTGGCCCACAGGCAGCCTGCTGGATGGGAAAAGGAATAGCTTATCGAATTTCTGCTAAGAGGCTGAGACTCCAGACAGGTCCTAGAGAGAGACAGAGGGGCTTTTCCAAGATGTGGCGTGTGCTTGAGTGTACATACTTGCAGCTGAGGCCTTGTTAGGGCTGTGAGGATGCTCTGAGAAGAGAGACTTAAACCTGACTGCTGGGAGTCAGGCACCTGGAGGAGGGGGGTGGATCCTGAATCCTCGGGGTGAGAAGCCAGTGAGAGCTCACAGGCTGCCATGTGAAACCCCGCCTAACTGGCTTATGCTGGGAGAGAGCAAGCAGGCTGCCAACAGGACGAGCCAAGGAAATGGTGATAGGCACTACGGGTGGTGCTCGTAAGAAGTCATGATGGCAGCAGAGTTAGCTGGAAAGTTCTGTGCCAGGGTCCTGACTTTCTTGCCTCTATTTTGCATCCCCCATCCTCAGCTCCCATTTTTCAATTAACTCTCCACCAACTGTATGCCCCTCTGAACACTTCCACCTCCCCCCTTGGGCCAGGGCAGGGAGGGGCTGCAACCAGCCAGGAACCAGGGAAGCCAGGCCTAGGGCAAGAAGCCCAGGTCCTCCCTGGAAGTCAAGTCTTTTCAGATGGACCACCCCACACTGGGAGATGAGTGACCAGTTAAGTTTCCCTGCAAATGAATGGCTGTCCTGGCTTTGTCTCTGGAGATGGGAGTTTTCAGTCATTTTGCTGAATAATCTGTGGAAGTGATATACTAAGTTATAATAACTATAACTTATCCTGACAGCTAACATGTACTGAGTGCCAGACACTGTTCTAAGTGTTTTGCACATATTACTTCATTTCACCCGCACAATTCTAACCGCTTTGTGTTCCAGGTTCCGCCATGGTGAGATTTCAGGTAGAACCTGAGATCCCCTGCTTGTCCCTTCCCCAAAACCACCAGATTCTCTAGTGACCACTTCAGAGGACCGAGGAGCTACACCTGCAATTACAGATGCACACAACTTCCTGATACAGAGCCAAGAGGGAAACGCGGGTGATGGCTGCACTGGCGGAGGGGAGCACAGGGGTGTGCGTGCGGAGTGAGGTGAATTAGCTTTTAGCAGCCATTCTCCAGATGGAAACCACCCCTACCCGCTCCAGGCCCTTGGAAGAACCAGGCAGCACCAATAATGCAGCCTGCTATCGCCACCTTGTGGACGAGAGGAGGAAGTCAGGTTTTAGAGGTGGACCCGATGGAATTCCAGAAATGAAAACATCACAATTTCATTAGTCAGTAGCATCCACAGCTCTCCGTGGCGACCCTTACCCCTGCCTCCTGACAGAATCAGGTCCTTCCCTCTTCCCATTCCATAAATACCTAGCACAGGGTTGCACGGAAACCCTGAGGTAGATGTCTGACCTGTGACAAAAAGAAGCTCAAGAGTTTTCTGGGCCTCAGTGTCCTCAATGTAAAACGAGTGACTTCCAGGCCCTGACAGCCTTGACTTCTGAAGTCAGAGACGCTGGTACTTGAGTGTGCGTCGGTGTCCCCAGGGACTTACTAACATGCAGACGGCGGCCCCGTGCCAGCATTTCTGGCCCAGAAGGTCTGCAGTGGGGTCTGAGAATTTGCATTCCTAAAAGTTCTCAGGAGATGAAGATGCTGCCAGTCCAGCGACACCCCTTGCCTGGAGAATCACTGTTTCCAGGGGCTCAGTCTCCCTGGTGTGAGACAGTGAATAAACAAGCAAGTGGGAAGAACACAGAGCTTATACAAAACAGAAGCCAAGGCTCCAGTAATTTGTACGTCAGAGGCACATAAATGAATGTCTCAGACCCTGGCAGGGCCGAGGGGAAGGTCAAACTCAGCTGGCTTGTGCTGTGTGTTACCCCCAGGTTTGCTCAGGCTTCTGGGAACCGTGAGTGCCTGGGGAGGGGACGGGCCCAGGGAGCTGACAGCAGCTGTGGAGGGGAGGCTTAGTGGAGAAGGGAATCTAGGTATTGGGCTGTGGGTGGAAGATAACTTTTTTGGATGATCGGTGATACAATGGAAGAGTTAGAAGAGATCTTGGTGGTTTAGTCGCTAAAAGGCGTGTCTGACTCTTGCGACTCCATGGACTGTAGCCTGCCACGCTCCTGGGTCCATGGGATTCTCCAGGCAAGAATACTGGTTGTCATTTCCTTCTCCGGGGGATTTTCCCAACCCAGAGATCAAACATGGGTCTCCTGCATTGCAGGCGCATTGTTTACCGACTGAGCTACCATGGATCTTAAGGGTCATCTAAGTCAGCCTTCATTTTTAAGATGAAAATGATTCAGAAAGATTAAGTGATTCTTTCCCAAAGTTACATGGTTGTTCCATAGCTCTTTCTTTTTAAACTCCCAATGCACTCCCTTCACAAGTAATCCCACAGGTCAAAACAGGTTCCTGAGACAAGCGAGTGCCATGATGCTCTTCTAACAAGTGGGCCACATCTCCAGCAGCCTCTGGTCCTCATCCCTTCCCCTCCTTTCTCCCTACCTTTCACCAGGGGGAAGAAGCAGTCCATCTCCACGCTGCTTCGGGAGTGGGAGATGCACAGGGCGCTGCTGGGGACCAGGCCCTCCTGGGGGGGGCTCCGCTCCGTGGTTCGGACCAGACACCAGCCCGGCCGCTCGCCCGGCCGCTCTAGCAGCTCCACCGTCTGTCCCACCTGGATGCTCAGCTCGCTGCTGTGGCCTGCGTTGAAGTCCTGGAGCACCACGGTCAACTCACAGCCGCCAGAGAGCTTTTGGGGGTGAGGTGGGGGTGGAGTAAAACACGGGGGCATGGGGGAAGGAGATGGGTAGGTGGGTGGGTGGGGAAGGGGACAAAGTATGCATGAGAGCAGAGGAGAGGGGGAAGGGAAATAGAAAAGATGAGATTCAGGGTGGAGAAAAGGTAGAAGATGGGAAAGGGAGTCGGGAAAAGGAAAGGAAATAAGGAAAAAGAAAACAAAAAATAAGAAATTAACACAGTGTTATTCAATTACTGTCATTCACTCTAGCTGCAGAGACAGTCTGGAGCCTACCCAGATCTGGGCTTGCTCCTAATCCCTTCCTGTTGCATGGGAGTTAGTTCTTTTCATCATTCCTTTACAAGCTTCCAGCCAACAGTGCCCTCCAACCCTGGCCCTAGGGTGCCCCTTTTCTTCTTCCAAGGGCTCCTCTGCCCCATGCCTGGCTACACTCCTGGCCCTCCCACTCTTCTGGCATCATTTTTAACTCACTCACTCTCACTTGATTCTAACTGATGTTGGGAATAAGGGAGATGACCTCCCTTCCTTCTCATTCCTGCCACCTTCCTCATCCCCACCCCATGCTGCAGCCATTAGCATAGAATGTAGGCACTAGAGATATAAAAGAGAACAGACCGTCAACTCCATGGCAGACACAGGAGACTGTTCGCCTGGAACAGAATCATCTTCTGCTTGCTCAGCCACTGGGGAGCAGGGGGAAGATGGGCAGAGAAGAACGGACGCATCTCCCTTAGGAACCAGCCTAGTGCTCCAGCCTTCTTCCTTCTAGGCCTGCCACCATTCCTGGGGCAGAATCAGTAAAACTGGGGAGAGAGACCCCGCGACAGGAACACCCTCTGCTAGTTGAACACTGAGACTTATCACTCTCACCGAGAGAAACCGTTCGTTATTCATTTGTCTTCTGGAACTCAGCACACAGCCTGCCTCTTAGAAGAGCTGCTGCACTTAGGGGTAGGGTAAGAAGGGGGCGAAGGGAAGGAACAGGAGACCCAGGGGCCCAGCTCAGCAGCCTGTTCTCTGAGATTCAGGGGGAAGCTCCCTGTTATCTCCAGGGACCTCGCCTTCAGTGTGCACATCTTTGCTTTAAGCCTCCAGGGCCTGCACTGCCAGTGCCAGCAGCGGTAGCTGTGAATTTTACACACATCCAGAGAGGCTTCTGCTGAACGGTAAGCACGGCATAGGTAAGCACAGTGAGTAGGGAGTCAGCAGTGCCCCAGGGTCAAAAGCTTGGGCTGGGAGAAATTTCTATTAAAGGAACTTGAATGTTACAGTGGGCTCGAAAAGGTTAACATGACATATCAGACTCATAGCTGCAATATGCATCATTACCAATCACAAAGCATGGAGTCCACTCTAAACACATTTCCATGGATGGGCGTGGTTCTGCCGTCAGGGTTAGGTCAAGAAGAGAAAGTATAGGACAAGAGGTGGGAGGTGGAAAGAGACAAGAAGAAAGAAACATGGTTTTGGTTCATGTTTTCCATTTGACTCCACAGACCCCACCACCCACTCAGCTGGTGTTATCCTTCTCCAAAATAGAGAAGGATGTTGTGGAATGGAAATACCTCAAGTCTGAAGAGTGCTCTTACAGTGTGTAAAGTACCTTCACATATATTATCCACTCCATTGTCATTTCTTACATCAAGAAATTTAAGCTCAGAAATGTCAAGATCAGTGGTTGGAACAGTGTGTGCATGGAAATCACCTAGGGAGGTTATTGAAAATGTAGATGCCCTAGCTGTTCCCTCCCTTGCTCCTGGATTAGGACCCAGAAATGCATATTTTTAACAAGGAAACCTCCAGGCCTCCTCCTGAAACTCAGGATTCTGGAAAGGGGATTCCCTGGTCTACTATTTGAGAAACACTGCTAGGTGGTTTCCCATAGTCAGCCAGCTGGGCTTGAACCCAGACCTCGACTACAAACCCCTTGCTCCTTAAACCACATCCCACAGGGCAAGTCACACATTTTCAGGCATGTCTGTGGTTGCAGAGGGTGGGAGGCAGATAGGGAGAATATGCCCATGGCCTGAGCTCCTGGGTCTCTCAGTGTGCCTGCCCTACATCAGGTCTCTTAAGCTTTTTGGATTGAAATTCTTGACCAGTTTATACTACATATGAATAACTGTATCACTGACACACAAATGTTACTCGATATTCTATTTAATTTTTTCCCTCTCAGTTGCTGGTGGCATCCCACTAGGTCGATTACACTTTCTACTAATGGACCATCTGTAGGACTCTGGGCTAGGTGACCACAACATTTCCTTAACTCTAAGAAGTTCTGTCACTGAGTTTCTATGCCTCTGTGGCGTTCTCCTCTGCGCCACCCTCAGGAACTCAGGTTCTTTCCTGGGGCCAAGGGTGCACAGGGCCTGATGTAACCTGCAACCTTTTCAGGGCTGGGTGTGGCCTCTGCAGACTGCTGAGGGAACGCAGAGGGGGCCTGAAGTTCTGGCTGCAAACAGCTCAGTGGGCACCAGACACAAGGCCCATTGCCCCTGAGGGCGAGTTACAGCCAGACCCACCCACCAGCAGGTAGAGGACCGGGGTTGGGTAAGAGCATGGAGCCACGCTGTGCGCTTCCACAATTCAAAACCCAGATCTAGTAGAGAAGCCTGGAAACACCACAGGTGGTGCTGTTTGCCCCTTCAGGCTAACAGTCCAGAAATGAGGGCGGGGAAGATGAAGGAGAGGCATTTCTGTGACACTCATGCTCTAGATCCAGCCAAACCCACTTGAGTCAAATATAGGGTTGATAACCTGGCTCCTCTCACCTCAATGGCTTAGTCAAAGAGATTACTACACAGGGTCCCCATCCCCATGGCAATAAGGGAATTCCAAAGAGTGGCAATGGAGGGAATTAGGAGAAATGGATGAGGCAGTGGTTAGGCATGGCTGCCCCCCAAACAATCCCTTGTCCTCTTCCCAGAGCCACGGGGAAATTTTAGGGTGCACAGATTTGGGGTTCATAATTGAGAAACACTGCTTCAGAAAACCCACAGTGGAATTAGTACTGAAAAGTTCTAAGAGCCCCTGTTGATATGGGGAAGGTCAAGGGCAGAGGGCCCAAGAGATCTCTGAGGAAGCTTTGCACATTTAAGGTGCTTCCTTGCAATTCTTAACGTAATTCATTCAGGCTTTGGGCCTTACGCTTTCTGGACCGCGATGCTTCTCACCACCATCTGAACATTAATTACACAGAGTGTGTGTGCGTGCTCCATCACTTCAATCATGTCTGACTCTTTGCAATCTTATGAACTTTAGCCCTCCAGGCTCCTCTGTCCGTGCGATTTCCCAGGCAAGAATACTGGAGTGGGTGGCCATGCCTTCCTCCAGGGGATCTTCCCAACCTAGGGATCGAATGCTTGACTCCTCCATCTCTCACACTGCAGGCACATTCTTTACCTCTGAGCCACCCGGGAAGCCCCTACACAGAGGGCTTATTAACCAATAAGCCCAAATCCCTCACAAATACTAAATTATCAGTTCCATAGAAAAGTTCATGTGTATATATTTCTTTCCGACCAGTTCTGGTGTCTCCTGACTCACAGAGTCCCATGACCATTATTTTCTCTTCCTCCACCTCCCATTTCCCAAGGACCAGTGGTGTGTTCCCAAGGACCAGTGGCGTGTCCCCATCCTCATGTTTCTTATTGCCTTTGCAGCGAGTGGCACATTTGGGAAGTTCCCACCTCTCTGCCTTAGCTAAATCTCCAGTCCCAGGAACTTAAACAGCTTTATCTAACAGCCTGTTACAGAAAATGCTACAAAGAACAATTCCTGTTTTCACTTAGTTTCTTCACAGGCAATTAAGAACTTTTTAAGGTCTTCCTTTGCAAATCTTTAGATTTTTATTTTATATTTCTCAGCATGTTTGTTTTCTAACTTTCCTTTTAGGCTTGCAGATTATTTTTCTCATCTGGCTTCATTTCCAACACTCCTTTGTCCGAGATGACCCCTTTGTGCTTTCCCAACACAAAGCTGCCACATACAGCCTATCTTTCAGCTGTTCCCCTGCTTGACTGACTAGCCATGGAGACATGCACAGAGCTGGAAAACCACTGCCCATTTACCCTCCTTGTCTCCACTCTGGGCTTGTCTTTTGGCCTCGTGACTCCTCCTCAAGGAGGGCCATTCACAGAGAAGGCAGCTGTCTGGACACACTCTCTCTCTTCCTCAGTATCTGCATCTCCCAGAACTGACTTATTTTAAAGATGACTTTGCTTTTAATGATCAGTTCCTTGAACAACCTCTCCTTCCTGAGTATGCAAGCCTTCCACCTAAGCAGCTCTCATTCTTACTTCTCTGATGCATCTATCCCTCCCCTTGCCCCATCCTCCCATTTCATGGCTCTAGACTTGGATTACTTTCATAATTTCTTCAGCCTCCCGGGCCCTCTTTGCCTCCTTTAATTACCTGCTCTCTCCCACTGCCTGTCCATGAACACTTATCTGGGCCTCACCCTCTTACACCTGCAGCTTCACTCTGAAGTTGCCCCATGGAGATCTGCCATCAGGCAGCTCACGGACTTTCCCAGCACTTCAGATGTACTACTCTCCACTGAGCTGAGCTATGCTTATCCTCAAAAAAAATAAAGCTATGATCAGGTTCTTTCTTTAACTAGTTCCCAAGGGTAAAGCAGGCCTTGTGTTCTAGACCCTTTTTACTGATCAAAATGTAAAAACTTGACTTTTTTCTCTATTAGCGGAGTCCCTGATTTCTCTAAGATGACCATCACTCCCCCCACAGTAGCTAGTTCTTTTCATGATGTACGTTTGAGTCTCTTCCACCAGCCTGTTGCTTATTCCCTCTATGAACAACATTCCTATTTGATGGGTGTCCTTAGACCTGTCTCTCACACCACAGAGGTCACAGGTGATTTGATGGGCACCAGGAAGGGCTGTCATGTCCTGTCCAAAACTTTGAGGCTGCATTGAAGTTTTATTGCATATTTTTAAACTATGTGAAATGGTTGCTTAACTTTCAAACTATCAGTTCAATCCTACTCCAGATTCTAAGACCAGACTTATTCCTGCTAGAAAAAATGTCATGAGTCTTGACCTGAGAGCACAGTCTGAGCATGAAGCTGGGTGTGGTGGAGTCTTCTCTGACCTTGCGCCCTGTTTCTGTAATCTCCCATCTTTCTCACTTCACAGTGACCCCCCGACTTAGCAGTGTGTCGCTGTCTGGCCTGGGCGTGAGCCTTTGGTGAGGCCTGTTAAACCCCTTCGATGCTAATTACCACTTGTGTCTGCTCCCATTGCCCCTGAGTCATCAGCTGATTCTTTGGCTTCCTTTCCCAGTCTGTCTCCTTTTCGGGTCCAGGCTTTCTTGGTGGAGCCTGTTCCCCTCTTGCCCAGTCTCTGGGTGGACTTCACCCTCCACCCTCTGTGATGCTTCCCAGAGGGCAGAAGGAGCACCTCACTTCCCCCTGCTCCTCGGTGACAGCGCACGCTGCTATACACCAGGGAAGACTTCATAACCACCCCTGGCTCTTGCGCGTATTCACCAGAAACTGCTGCCTTCATGCAGGCCATTTTTGCTTGGTTACTATTTGGAGATTAATGGAACCTCCTTCTTGTACAAACAGTGTGAACTAGATTACCCCTGTGAGCTTCCCCATGTTACAGAAAAAGAACATGAATATTCCCTGTGGGGTTTCCGGTAATATTCAGAAATGTAGGACTATACCCCTCCCTTCTATTGTGATTTCAGAGCCTCAGCTTCTGTGTGCTCTAATCAGATTCTCCCCAGGCAGCACAGACTAGTGGTGAGGCAGGGACTCTGGAGCCCTTTATCAGTTGTGTGACCAGGGACAAGATTTTTAACATCTTGGTCTCAGTTTGCTCATCTGTAGAATGGGGATATGTCACAGTACCTACTTTGTAGGTTGTTATAAGATTAACTGAGATAACACTTGTAAGTATTATAGATTGTGCCAGATGTATCAATATATAGGCATGTAAATGATTATATAATGATTATGCCATGAATTAATGTGTAAATGAATACTTTTTTTTTTTTTCTTTTTAAACATCTTAATGGAGTCTTGTCCTAAACTCAGACAACTAGAAGAACTGGCCCTTGCTGTCTAGGGAACGTTATGTGGACACCTTTAAAGATTTCCCAAGTCAGCATGCCAGTTCCCTCCAATTAGCCCTGCTTGATCCTCAGAAAGCCTCAGGAACTGGAAGCACCAGGCAACAAGGAGGGCAGGAGTTCAGGTGGGGCTGAAGGGGTAAGATGGGCTGAAAGTCTGTAAAGGAAACAGATCCCTAGTTTCCCCTCTACCCAATGCACACTGTCCTGAAAAATTGAAATTCACTGAATATCTACACACAGAGTAAGGAGATGACCACATCCTTGTCCCTCTTGGCTCCCAGGATACTGGCAATCAAATAAACATCTGAGGCTCTTTCATTTTGGGAAACCAAAAAGGTGTAGGGAAACTGACAGCTGGGAACCCCTCCCCAGAAAGCCGCAGTGCCCTGCCCGATCACCAACAGGGAATCCTTCCAGTCAATAAGCGCCTTCCTTTTACGCAGAATATGTGGTCAGGTTTCTTGGTGCCTCAAGATTCAGCTAAGAATTACCAGACTTTTCAGAAAAGTCTCCCTGACAGAGACCAAACTAGGCAAACACAGAGGACCAGGAACTCAGAGGGAACAAAACGCAGGCAGGACGAACTTCAGCAACACTATAATGTCCTCAGAGAGATAAGAGGATATTTTATCCATGGAAAAAAGAGCAGGCTGCTACAGAAAGGAGAAAACTTACAGGATGAGAAAGCGCTCTTAGAAACTAAAATTATGGTTGAAAAGAGACATTTCATATATGGGTTGGTCTCCCGCATTGCAGGCGGATTCTTTACCAGCTGAGCCACCAGGGAAGTCCATGTGGATTGGAGATATATTCAAATTTTCCAAAAAGTAGAATAAGAACACCAGTAGAGGAAAATAAGAGGAAAATAAGACAATTAAAGAATCAATCCAACAAGTTTTAGATAAAGTAGAAAGGAATAAATTGTAAAGAAAAATTCCCAGGACTGAGGGCATGAATTGCCAAATTGATACAGTGTTGTAAGTGCCTGCTGTAATTAGGTTTTTTTTTTGTTTGTTTTTTTAAAAAGACCTACTCTAAAGCACAGCACTGGAACATATCAGTCAAAGGGCATCCTAAAAGCTTTCAGAGAGGAGAAAAAGTCAGGTAAAACTCCAAAAATCAAGAATCATAATGATAGCAGATTTTAACAACATTGAACATAAAAGAAAATGGAACAATTTCTTTAAAATTCTGAGGGAGAATGACTTCCAATCTAGAATTCTATGCCCAAACCATCATTAAGACGAGGGTACACTAAAAATATATCCAGACTTTAAAGACTAAAAAGTTTGCCTCAATAAGCATTCAATGAGTATTATGATTACCATTTGTTTCCCCAATTTTCCTTAATTTCTCTTTACTTTCTTTGTTTCTCTTAATGTGATATGTCTTTGAAAAAAAATGAACTGCCTGAACCCACAAAATGGTTTTTGATTTTAGCAAAGCATTCATCAGAATCTTATGTGATAAACTTTTAGTTAAAGAGTGAAATGTGGACTGAGATGATGCTGGAACTGTTGGGTGGATTTATGGCCTGTTGGAGGTGAAAGGAATCTGGGGGCTCATCTGATCCAATCCTCTCATTTTTCAGATGAGAAAAATAATTCCCCAAGAAAGAAAGGAACTTAACTAAGGAAAATAGTGTTTGGAAGACAGTAGATACTAAATAAACATTTGTTGCTTGAAAGGATACGTTAGTAAGCAAGCAAATGAGTTAAGTCAGATATTATTCAGCCTCCTTTTTTTTTTAGATAAATAAATAATTAATGCATGACTGTGCTGGCTCTGGCTGCTCTGCATGGGTTTTCTCTAGCTGTGGTGAGCAGGGGCTGGTCTCTCTAGTTGTGGCGGGCAGGCTTCTCATTGCAGTGTTTTTTTCTTGCTGCAGAGCACAGGCTCTAGGGTGTGCAGGCTTCAGTAGTTGCTGCACACAGGCCTAGCTGCCCCGTGACATGTGGGATCTTCCAGGACCAGGGATCAAACCTATGTCCCCTGCACTGGCAGGTGGATTCCTAACCACTGGACCACAAGGGAAGTCCTATCCAACCCTTTTAACTCACGCAGGGAAAAGCTGAGGATCTCAACCTAGTTGGTAGTTGGGCCAAGACCAGACTCGGGTTTTCAAATTTAGGCTCAATACACTTTCACCAAACTTTGCTAGATTAATGATGTCATTGCTCTAAAAGAATAACACAAGGCTCTCAGTCCACTTTCCCACCGACTGCCTCGATATATGGAATGATGTCAGTGTGGGAGGAGGGCTTTCAGATCCACGCTGCAGAGGTTGCAGAGCTGGGAGAGGCAGCTAGGATGACAGATCACAGGAGCCAAGTGCCTTCGTGGGTTTCTCTCTGGCCTCCTACTCAAGGCTGGATTCTTTTAAAGATACCTGGCTGTCTGCTTTATGATACTGTTCCCTGCTGGTGAAGAGCTGCGGTTTTAAGAACATTTTCCTTGTTTTTAATTTTCATTCATGGTTCTCAGTCTGCGTTCCAGGGGAGTACAGAGGATTTAATTCTTCCTTTTTTTAAACATTCCTTCTAATGGTTCTAGAACATGTAGTTTCCAATATTTTCTTCATATGCTTCTGGATAAACTTCAGTATGTTACTGTCCCTCCTAACAGGGTGTTCCCTATTAGGACTGAACCTATTTCTTTAGATGGAGTCTTCCAGCACAGACCAAGGCACATACTAACTTCCCGGGAGTGACCGCTATACTTCCATGTGGTTTGAGAGTCTCTTGTTAAGTCAAACTGTTGATGCCTATTAAGCAGAATCTACTGCAAACCCCAATCTGAATTGCAGGGTCTTCTCAAGCCTGCAGCTGCCCTTTCTCTACTTGGGAGCTCTGAGACTTTTAACTCAGAGAATTTTCTTTTTATCTTCATTAAATGAGGGGTGACCTGTTGACCCCGTGATAGAGGGGCTTGTCTCAGCCCTTGCTGAGAATGTAAGAGACAGCCGGCCAGCTGCTGGCAAGCTGGCGGGTGGGGGGTGAATTACACATTCACATTCAGAAGAAGTACATTCTCAATGCTTTGTCTCAGAAAGCAAACACCCATAGTGACATAGGCCAAAAGAGATGCCAGGAGGCATCCTGTTAATTTCTCATTTTTGGGCTGAAGAAGATGATAATTTGCATCTGAATGGCCCTTTATAGAGCACAAAACTCTTCCACAGACATTATCTGACTCTCACGGATCCCTGATTTTACAGATGAGGAAACTGAGGCTCAACGAGCAGGGAATGACAGGCTTAGGGTCACAGACAACTAATCACAAAGGCAGGACTCCAAGTCTTAGAATTGCAGTTATCTCATCCACACTCATTCACTTGCTCCGCAGCCAGCCACTGAGCTGGGCACAGGGCACAGAGCAGCGAGGCAGATGGTTGTGATGACCTGCCCTCACGGGCTTACTAGCTGTCCACACATCATATGAGCACCCAAGTTCGACAGGGGAAACGCAAGGTACTGGTCCAGGGATGAGGAACAATGTCCCTTACTATTGCCCCATGGGTACTGCCACGATTGTGTCTGTTATTAGCTTCCGCCCCTCCCTGGATAACAACTTCACTCCTGCTTACCCACAAGCCAGGGGGACCCTAGAGCACCTGCCTCTCTCTGATGCCGGCCCACTCAGCTCCGTCACCACTGGGCCATCTCTAGTTGTGCAGATGCCCCCTCTGCAGATGAATGATCTGGAACAAATGCCAAGCGAAGAGAGAGTGCAGCAGCAACAGAAAGGTTCCCAGAGTCTCATCACGGCTTCCCTAAAAGTTGTGGTCTTTGCCGTCAATGAATCACTGTTAGGATTTCCTCTTATCCCTGGTCCTACCCTTTTCAGTGTGAGTTTGGGTCTTGGTCTGTGACCCCATATTCCCTATTTCCCAGGCTCACCCACTACTGGGTGAGTCCTAATGAGACTTTCTGCTTCTATCTGCTGCTGTTGGCTGGTTTTGCTCTGGGACTGACTGCCAACCACGTCTCATGTCTGGTTCCTGACATTGTGTCTTCCTCGCCACTGCCTCCCAGCCTGGTTACCAACTATCAGGATGCCCCTGCTGGACACTGCTTACTACCTGTCCGTGATCTGTGATCTAGTTTCATCTTCACTTTTTAACTTGCGTTTTTTGTAATTTTATCAACAAAATCTTTTTTTTTTTTTTTTTTAAAAGATGTGCCTTGGTCCATTAGGAGTTAATGTGTTCTCTGCTCCTGATTTTCAATTCAGGTCAGGGCTCCAGGAACAGAGGAGCAAAAAAAATGTTAGTTGCTCAGTTGTGTCTGACTCTTTGTGACTCCATAGACTGTAGCCCACCAGGTTCCTCTGTCCTTGGGATTCTCCAGGCAAGAATACTGGAGTGGGTAGCCATTCCCTTCTCCAGGGGATCTTCCCAGCCCAGGGATTGAACCCAGGTCTCCTACATTGCAGGCAGATTCTTCACTCTCTGAGCCACCAGGGATAACAAAAACTTTTCTTTCTTTCGTTTTTTAAAGATGTGCTTTGGTCCATGAAACATTAACGTGTTCTCTGTTCCTGACTTTCAATTTAGATCAGGGCTGCAGTAACAGAGGAGAAAAAGAACAGTGCTAATGGCGCACTGTGGCCACTAGAGGGAAGCAAAAGCTAGGACTTACTAAAGGCAAGAGCCACACTTGGGTTGCTTGACTAGAAGCCTGGATCCTACCCTGCTTAGGGCACATGTGGGAAATATGAGACAGCTGGTTGCATAGTGCCTGCACACAGTAGATGCTCAATAAATGTTTGCTGGATTAAATTCCTAATTTTGGATATAAGAAAGCACAGACCAGGGCAAGTTACATGACGTGATCACAAAATCAGTGTCAGGGCCCAGTCTTCTTGGCTCTCAGGCCAGTGTGCCTTTCCATCACATGGTACACCAGTCCCCCTCCCCCTCCTTTTCTGCTCCTTTCTCTACCAGATCCAGATTTCTCGACCTGTCCATCCAGATTCCAAAACGTCCTTGGACAAAACTGTAGTCATTTTGTGGCCCTTTCCTGCATCCCTTGTATCTAATCTGAAACCTGGCCCCGTCAGGCTATAGAAACCTCTTTGTTGTCTTTTGGACAGCTCCTCACTAATCCAGGCCTGCACCACCCACCTCTGAGTTTCTGTGGGTGTCTCCTCATATCTACTCTTCCATGCTCCGGCATCATCATAAATCTATTATTTTAGATACACATCAACTCTACTGTGTCTGTCCCTTCAAATTCTACCAGCTTCATCCTAGCTTCACAGCCCCTGTAATCATCCCATTCACTTGTCTACCCCAACTTCTACCACTTGTCCAGAGACGTTCTCCGCTTGGTCTGTTCCCAGACAGGTACAGGTCGTTTCTGCCTGTGGACAGCTGTTGATGGGGTGGGTGAACGTCCCACTGAAAGTTCCCTCTTCCTCTGCAGACCCTGTCTTCCCCACAGCTCTTGATTCCCTGCATCTCACGTCTTCCACATTCTTTGGCAGTCGTCTGCACAGCACGCTTTCCCCTTCCTGGGACTAATGTGTCCTGACCAGCGTGTTTGATACTGAAGCAGTCAGAAGGATTTACTCTGTCTCTTGCCTTTTTGGTTTAGTTACTGAATTTGTGGAGTGCCTTCTTAGCTTCACCAGTTTTCTGCACTCTATGGCACTGCGTCAACAACAGGCCTGGCAGAGCTCTGGGTTTGGTAATAGCCAAGATGACTGTGACTGTTGCGGTCTCGCAGCTTTTGTCCTCACAAGTTTTAGCTTTTCGGTTTTTCCTACCGAGATATGTCAACATCTGTAGCCCAGACACTGTGTTTCAGTTGGTAGTGGTGGCAACGGAGTGGCGGGGCAGGGGGTGAGGGAACCAGTAAGACTAAGACTTCCCTGGAGGACAGCATGGTGGTTTGTAGGCTGGATTTTGAACTCAGCAGTCTGAACGTGAGTCCAAGTTCTACCACTGAGTAGCTATGTTACCTTGGAAATGGAAGATGCAAGGTCTCTTTAAGTTCCTCATCAGAAATACTGAGGTACTGAAGTTAACAGAGTTGCCATTTTGGTTAAAGATAATGCATGTGAAGCACTTGATATCCAGTTAATGGCTATTATTCTTGTGATTTTTACTATTGCCATTATTATTTGGTGTGGTTGGTTGATCTATTGAGTGTAGATGCAACAGTTCCTTTTCTTTAGGGAGAGAAATCATTCATTTTATTTTAAAACTCTTAAATGCTATACATAGAGTGCATCTCTCAGCTCAATGAATTTTCTCAAACTGAACACATCTGTGTGATCAGCACCCAGACCCCGGAAAAGAACATGAGGAGCAGCCCTGAAGCCTTACTCACACTCACTTCCTGGTGCCCCCCCACAACCTTTTTTTGTGTGTGTGTGGTGAGAATCAGTTCAGTTCAGTTCAGTCGCTCAGTCGTGTCCAACTCTTTGCGACCCCATGAATTGCAGCACGCCAGGCCTCCCTGTCCATCACCAACTCCCGGAGTTCACCCAGACTCATGTCTATCAAGTCAGTGATGCCATCCAACCATCTCATCCTCTGTCGTCCCCTTCTCCTCCTGCCCTCAATCCCTCCCAGCATCAGAGTCTTTTCCAATGAGTCAACTCTTCGCATGAGGTGGCCAAAGTACTGGAGTTTCAGCTTTAGCATCATTCCTTCCAAAGAAATCCCAGGGCTGATCTCCTTCAGAATGGACTGGTTGGATCTCCTTGCAGTCCAAGGGACTCTCAAGAGTCTATTTACTATGAAATCTGTCCTCAACACATTCTTAAGTGCACAGTGCTCAAAGCTGTACTGTTGGCTACAGGCACAATGGTGTACAGCAGATCTCTACATTCCCTTCTGTGCTGTCCTGCCGTGTGACTCTGAGCAGTGAGGGTTTAACAGAGTCAGAATATTTCAACTTCTTTCTGATAGTTGCAGAAGCTGGGGTCAAATATTAAGGAAGAGTACTAAACTGCAGGTCTGGTTAGAATATCTGAGCTAGACTAAGATTTAATAGCTAACGGCAGAATGCAAAGTCAAGATCATAGACCCTCTAAGAACTGGGGTGAGATGGGAACTCTATTTTCCTTTACATATAAATCAACTATACCAAATATGGGTTGAGAGCAGACATCCATCGTTTCAGAGAAGGCAGAGGAAAAAACAGTTTAGATATCTTTTAAAATTTTAGAATTTTTTCTTCACTGTGCCCCTTTCCTTGTGATTAGGAGTTTAGTAGCTAGAAGGGCAGAGAAGGCAATGGCACCCCACTCCAGTACTCTTGCCTGGAATATCCCATGGGTGGAGGAGCCTGGTAGGCTGCAGTCCATGGGGTCACTGAGGGTCGGACACGACTGAGCGACTTCACTTTTCACTTTCATGCACTGGAGAAGGAAATGGCAACCCATTCCAGTGTTCTGTTCTTGCCTGGAGAATCCCAGGGACGGGGGAGCCTGGTGGGCTGCCGTCTATGGGGTTGCACAGAGTCGGACATGACTGAAGTGACTCAGCAGCAGCTAGAAGGGGCTGGCTTGATCTGAGATACATCTTGGACAGAATAATCAAGGAAGTGAGGGGCAGACTCGGTGAGGAAACTGATGGCCCATAGGAGCGCACACCACCTTAGCTAAGAGTTCCTAGTGGCAGCACTTGGATGGAGAGCAGATTTCTTTATATCCTGAGGAGAAGATGGAAATTGGTGTGGTACTTGGGCAAGTTACAGAAAACTAGGCAGTGTGCCTGTGGGAGGGCCCCTGGGCCCCAAATGTTAGCACACAGGGAGGAGAATGAGCTCTTAAGCAAAGCAATGGTTAGTAGTGTCAGCCTCGGGATGTATTTGGTATACATCAGACCAAAGAGCTTCCCTGGTGGCTCAGATGATAAAGAATCTGCCTGCAATGCAGGAGACCCAGGTTTGAACCCTGGGTCAGGAAGATCCCCTGGAGAAGGCAATGGATACTCACTCCAGTATTCTTGCCAGGCTAATCCCATGGACAGAGGAGCCTGGTGGGCTACAGTCCATGGGGTCACAAAGATTCATACACGACTGAGTGACTAACACTTTTCAGACCGAAAAAGAGAATACTCTACTGGAGCTAAACACTCTGGTATACAAGGAAGACAGCACACACATACTCAGCATCACAACAGGGGAGCCCCCCCCCCCTCCCCTCACCACCATAAATACTCCCTACTTTTCTGGGTCTTCAGCTGTTGGCAATGCACTGGATTCTAATAGAGAAACAGTCACCTCTTCCCCCAAGTACAAAGAGGTACTTCTCTCTCAATGTTTTGGCTTCTGGAAAGTCTTGGTCAACTTCAAACCAACTTGGTTCCTGCAGGGAAGAAACTGCTTAGATAGTCTAAGGTAGATTAAAGGTAGAAATTCTTCTCCTTTTAGGTTGACCTTGAGTTACTCATTCATTCAACACATATATATGAAGTACTCCTGCCTCTGGATTTACAGTTAGGTTAGCATGCAGTCCTCAAATGCCTGCCCCAAGCCCCCACATACATCCTCCCAGCACACATGGGCAAGGATGTACTCCACATTCTCACAGCTCCATCCCACTGCTAAGACCTCCCTTAACTGTTTCCACCAGTCTCCTCCACCTGCTTCCTATCTCTCCAGGAAAGCCTTCATTAGGCCTGAGACCTCCAAGGGATTCTTTGAGATGCTCCCTCCCACCTGTCAGCTGTGTCTAACATGGATCCAGACTGGGCACTTTGGGCTCTAGGACCATCCCCCATATCACAAGGATGCAAGGTTTCTTTTGGGGAGGAGATGTTCTGATTGTGTATTTTCCCAGAGGCACTCACCCTCCACACTCACCACCACAACAACCCTCGATACTGAGGTCCAGGTAAAGTCACTGCTTAAAATCACCACTGCCAGGCAACTGCTAGGCACTTTGACAAGGTAACACTGAGTTGTCAGTGAGAACAACAAGGGTGGTGTTTGCTTCTTTTGAAAATGGCTTTAGATCTTAACTATCTTAGGACTTTTTTTTTTTTTTTTTTTAATGAAATTCAATTAGTGGCTGATGAGAGCTCTCTGGGTTGCCTGCCCTTTTTGATGACAAAGCACACTCTCCAGTCTTTCCATTGCCTCTTCTGTTTGACTGAAGGAAAATCTGAGACAAAGGAGGACACTTTAGGACAAAAACTCTCCCGTGCTCAGTCTTTGCCTTCTTGATTGTGAAGTCAGCTGTGGGCAGGGCTGTGTTCTGACCTTGGGGTGAGAGGAGACTTCACAGAGTTAAGATGGAGTTGCCTTTTTTATCTAAAATCATGTTCCTTTAGAGAGGGCTGGACTCTCTGGGCCTCAGAGAAGCTCCATCAGGGTGGGGTGTGGCACAGACCCCCACCTGCCTTAACAATGAAGGCTGAACAGAGATTAATGACACATCCATGACCAGGTGGCAGTCTCCTCATGGCAGTGGTACCGGCAGAGGACACTGGGAACCTCGCCCTGGAGAGCTGCTCCTTTTCTGGCAAAGTGCAGGAAACAGTGGTCCTCACCCACTGGGCTTCCAGGAACAGCTCTGTGTCTCTGTGTGAGGCTCCCACACTTCAACACAGCTGCTGCTGGCAGCTGCAAGGGGGATTTTTTAAAAATCTCAGCATATGAGGTTTTGAGAAAAGAAAGGCTCCCTACACATCAGGGAAGCTGAAAATTAGAGGAAGAAATTCATGATTCATTCTCTAGGCATAAAGCCACTGTCACATACGCCACAAATGTCACCGGATTTCCCAGGTCTAGTGTGGACCTCAGGCTCACTGGCAAAGGATGGAGAACATAAAAGACTCCAATATACACAGAGCTTCACCCTTCATATACCAGAAAGGGAAAATGAAGAAGGAAGTGCTTGTTGCTAAAGTAAGAGTCAGAATTATTGGTCATTATGCAGCAAGTAAAATGTTAGATAATACAGGAAATGTATATTCTTAAATACAGCCAGACCATTGAGAAAGAGTACAGACATCACCTCTGGCCATAAAACTGAAGCAAATCCCCTTTGTGCATGAGAAAATCCTAATCGCTTCACAACATCCTTTAGCACACACCTCTTCAGCCTTCCCGTCTGCCACAGCAGTCTACAATCCACAGGTCCAGCTATGTGGACGGCTGGTCCTGAACACCTATCTGAGGGTGTCTTTTCGGCTTTCCCCTCTGCCTGGAACACCTTGCCCCCCAGTGCCCACCTGCCACGTTCTCCTGCTCCTGTATGGTTGAGCTCAATTTCCTTATGTCCTGATTAATTATCGAATTGATTCATTCAACAAAAATGTATACTGAGTGCTTAGAATGTGCCAGGTATTGCTTTAGAGACTGTATTCAGCACGAAAAAAAATAAATACTTCTGACCTCATGGAGTTTGCATTCTTGTAGGGGAGGCAGGCAGTAAACAAGATAAATAGGTAAGACAAGCAGCATGTTAGAATGCTAGTGATTAAGTGCTAAAAAGCAAAAGAGAGCAAGGAAAAGGTATGGAGAGTCTGGTGCGTGGGTGTGTAGGTCTGGTGTGTGGTGTGTGTGGGGAGTCTGTGTGGGGGGGTGCAAACCCCTTGTGGTTGCATATCTTCTGCAAGAATTTCCAAAACTCCACCATCTCATAATTGCTTTTTTCTTACATGTTGCCAGTACACAGTATATGCACCTCAATTATGTATTTAACATCCTTATATTTTTATATAGGGGCTATTTATACACATGGGTCATGCTCTGCAACTGGAATCCAGGTCCCGACAGCTTTGTGTCTTCAGACTCCAGCCCTGGACATACTTTATGCAGTCTCTGTTCACACAGGGTTTCACGAATTAAGACAGAACTCTGCCCATGAAGTCAGAATCTAATGTGCCCTTGCTTCTGGTTTTTCCCCTCCAATGTTCTTTCTCCTATATCTTTTCCTCTTTATTTTTCTTTCTTGCTTGCAACAGAGGGTTTCTTAATACTTTCCTGAGAAGGTATCCTCATCAATTAATCTCTCCTTCAGTAATGAATGAGACTAACCTCTCATCAAGTAACGGGGAGGCAGGGGGAATGGTAGGTAGTGGGAGCTGATCTCTTATGGAAACTCATTTGCAGAGAAACTAATATATTAAACCTTCTGTGGTGTTTAAAAAATATGCCCACAAATTCTTTGATATTCCTCCCTTCAGTGGTTGGTGGAGCTTAGTTCCTTCCACCTGAGTGCTCGCTGGACTTAGAGGCTTGCTTCTAGTGAACAGAATACGGTGGAAGTGTTGAAGTTGACTACTGAAGCCAGGAGACAAAAAACACAGTAGTTTCCTCCTTGTGCTCTCTTGGATCACTGGCTTTGAGGGAAAGCCAGCCATCATGTCATGAGGACACTGAGAGAGAGGACCATATGGTGAGGCACTGAGGCCTCTGGCCAACAGCCATGTGAGGCAGCTCTCTTGGAAGCAGGTCTTCTAGCCCCAGTCAGACTTTTAGAGACTAAAGCTTTGCTCACATCTTGACTGCAACCGCAGGAGAAACCCTGAGCCTGAACTACCCATTTTGAAGTCACCCTTGGATTCCAGACTGCAGAAATGCTTAGATAATGAATATTTGTTGTTTTAAGTAGCTAAGCTTTGAGGTAATTTGTTATATGGCAATAGAAATTGAGTGAGTTCTTGTTCTACAACTGACATTGAGAAAGTCAATGAACCTCTCTAAGCTTTAGTCCTTCAATTGTGGATAAAGGAGATTTGGGTCAGAAGACTAAGGGGTGCCAGGCCTCAAATCCTATGTTCTCTGAACGGAACACTCTAGGAATTATGTAGTATATGTCAGTTCAGTTCAGTTCAGTTGCTCAGTTGTGTCTGACTCTTTGTGACCTCATGGACTGCAGAACGCTAGGCCTCCCTATCCATCGCCAACTCCCGGTAGTATATGTCAGCTATGTATAAAAGGTATCAATAACAATCTTGATCTCTCTGAGCTATTTCTGCAGATTTAGATAGCAAAGGGATCATCGTTTGAACCCAAAGGTGCAATTTATGTTCTGAGAAGTGATATTCATCTTAGAAAGAGATACACACAAAAAATCCCACCAACAGGAGATTTTGTGCTTAGGAGGAGCCTAGAGGGGTAATATCCTTTACATGGGTATGGTGCTTCACAACTGACTATGTGCTTTCATGCATATTTCATTTAATCCTCACAAATCTCCATTTTATAAATGGGGTTGAGGCTCAGACAGTTTTGGTAACTTGCTTAACATCATGCAGTTATTATGTTCTAGAGTTTGAAACCTGAACCACAAATTCTTTGTTACTAAATTCTACTTTCCCTTACTCTCAGCTGCTTCCCTGATGAAATGGCAACCCACTCCAGTACTCTTGCCTGGAAAATCCTATGGATGGAGGAGCTTGTTCGGCTACCGTCCACAGGGTCGCAAAGAGTCAGACACGATCAAGCGACTTCACTTCACTTTACTTCACTTCATTCTATTAAGCAGATTAAGAACATTCCTAGCATGACACAACACCTCCTACAAGAAACTTCTGTGGAGAGCTGCTGATAGGAGAGGTCTTACACAGCAACATCTTCTATCACAAAACTGCATTCCATCCTGCATCCAAGTGACTGGACCAGAGTGGTCATCTGCCCGTGGACAGTGAATAGCTGACCAGGAATAAAGGACATGGCCTGGCATGAAAAGATGAACAGGGCCAACTAGATTCTATCTTTTAAAAAATGTGAGCTAGGAAATGGCAAGAGAATGACACACTTACCTGAGGGCAGTACATGTAATTATGAGGAGAAGAAAGGTCAGAGGGGTTACAATGGGCCACAGGCAAGTCAAGGTTATGTGGGAACAGAAAATGGAGTAGGTAGAGGTGATAAGGTGAAGACAGATGTATAGCTCTATCTGTCCATCTATCTGTCTGTGTCTGTCTGTCTACTTATCTACCTATCCACCTAGCTTTCTATCTGCTTATCTCTTGAGAAAAGAGAGACTGGGACAGAATAAGCCAGACAGGAGGAGAGGAACTTAAACTGGGACCACAAGTGAGGTCCCTATAACCATCTTGGATCTAGGACCATCCTACAGACCCAGGCTCACAAGGTCTGAATCTACTGTGGCCACTAGGATATGGTTCCTATGAGAGTCCATCTCTCTCATTGATCCCTGGTGAAACTAACCCCCTTTGCTGAGTTCTCTTGAGAGAGCTGTTTACCTTATAACTAAACAAATGTAACTAGAGCTGGCATGGCTAATATGAAATTTAATAAACAAAACTGTGTGAGTATAAACTTCCAAGAATCATGAGGGTTTTCTAAATAAAAATATACATACACAAAGAGCTCCATGGATTCTGACAGTTAAATAACAAAACCACTTGTGATACCAAAACCGCTTGTACTTTATGATACCCAAGACATAGGACATGAACTCTACTCCTGTGATTATGAAATAACCAATGGTTTTTTAATTTTAAGAAACTGCTCCTAACTGTGCAAAAGAGTCCAGAGCAATGCAAAGACCAGCTAAGACATCTGTGTGTCCTAAGCTCTATTGTAGGGCTGTGACTGGCAAACAGGGAAGAGCCTTGTGAAGCTCTAAAGGTCACTTGGGATGGACATACACCAGTACCTCATCAGGGCTGAATTTTGTTAACTGGTGTAACTGAGCAGCCTCTGACCACCCAGAATATTGGCCTTGCCACCATCCAGACTCAGTATAGGGAGTTCTGGACTAGAAAGATCCTGGATATGACTCTCAGCTCTGTCACTTAGCAGCCATATGGGTTGGACAAGCAACTTTACCTTTCTAAGCCAGTTATCCCATTTCTACAACAAAATGCATGGACTTAATAAAAAATCATCAAGGTCCATTCCAGCTTTAAAACTGTATGAGTGTAATTCAAAGATTCTCAACTATTCGTGCACAGCTAGCTGCTCACCATACACACATGGTAACTGCATTACCGTAGTATGTCTATAAACTCCAAACAAACAAAAAACCCGGACACATGATCTAGCCACGGGACAGATTCTTTAAAATTGGAATTGTTCCATAAACTGCTTAGTAGATAGACCTGGGCCCATGGCTCCCCAGTTGGTCCATATTGCTCTTCAAGGGGGGCTTGAATGGGTGACTGGAGTGGGTTGCCATTTCCTCCTCCAGGGGATCTTCCTGACCCAGGGATTGAACCTGGGTCTCCCAGATTGCAGGCAGATGCTTTACTGTCTGAGCCACCAAGAATCTTGGAAATCTAAGGCGTATCTAGCTTCTTTCTTTCAGTTTTCTTATAAAACACCAGCAGTCACACCCACTTCTTTTTTCAGACCTCACTAACCCCCTGGGCAGAGTATTTACATCTCCTCCAATTCTGCTTTGCACTAAACCCTAAAGCATGCTGCTGGGGGATGCGGTGTACCAGGCTGCAGCTGGTCCAAGCCTCAATGAGATGGATGGGGGCTGGTGGAAAAGTGGTTGAGATGACTATGTCTCTCTCTCTAAATGATGATGACTCATCATTTAGTGGAACAAGGGTCAGTGTTTTTTAAAGCTTCCTGTCTTTCCCCTCTCCACTGGGAGAGGATTTGGAACTTTGTAGGCTATTTCCCTCGGAGGATCAATGCGTTTTAGAAAGATCTATCAGTTCCCCAAAGGCACAGAAAGCCTAAATGCAGGAGAGCAGTCTGCACTGCATTTTAATATCCCTGAAACATGGTAGTAAGTAGATTTGTTCCCTAATACCCTCTAAGACCATTTGAGGATATTTCCCGAAATCCCCATCTGAGAGCTTCCCTCGGCTCCTCTTCATCCGCTGGCCACAGATCACTCCCCCAAGCTGCCTCTTCCTCTGGGAGTGACGCACCCAGGCTTCGGGGTCTGCACAGATACACTCAGGGTGGACTGCCCGGCCCTCCGGACGCCTGTGACAGCACAGCGGAGGTGGTGCGGGAGCGCTGGGCCCCGAGACGGAGATCTGGACAGCCATCTTGTTCTGCCCCTAAGAGGACGGTGATCTTGGTCAAGTCAGTGGATCTTGCTGGGTCTGTTTACTCATCTCTAAATGAGCACCGGGTACACGAAACAGAAAAGCATCCCTGAGCTCTCCCTCTGGGTTCTGATTCACAGCTTGCCCTTCTTTGAATCTCCGGGTGGAGATGCTGAGGATTCGGAGTGCGGGCGGCTTCTCCGTCCACTCTGAGCTCTTGGCCATCTGCTGGACACACTCATCTTTGACATTTTGTATTTTACAGAGCCTTTCTGAAAGAATTGAGGGGAAAGTCTGTCTCCCTCCTACTCCAGAGAAAACACTGTTTAGTTCCTGTTTAAATTTCTCTTATTAAAAGTTCTTTTATGGAAAATTCTCTCTTCTTGTTTTACTGTTACCATGCCCTAGAATATCCAGCATTGCTTTAAGAATATTCCAAATGTCAGCCAGATTTTCTGCAACAAGAACACATAACTTATTCCTCTGACCACAAATTTCTACCCTTAACAACTCAACCAAGAGTAACGAATACCACTCCTGTCTCTGTCTCTTGCTCTGAGTCTCTCTCTCTCACACATATACACACACACACTCTTTCTCTCTCCAGCAATTCAATGTCATCTTCCTTGAGTCCTGCATCAAAGGCCCTCACAATCATCCCATTGTGTTGAAAGAAGGCCTTGTTGAGAGATCTTTAAATGTTAATCCATACAGTTTAAGAAAACACACCACAGTATACTTGTACTTGTCAAAAATCAAAATGTTACTTAACCTAACATGTTTGCCTTTTTGCTCTTGCTGTCAAAATCTGAAGACAAATTGACTCTATGGGGACTTTCAAATTGTCAAAACTCCTTGTTCATTTCTTTTTTGATTTTTCATATTATCCTCTCTTAAATCTTTTATATTCTTTTTAAGCTAACAAACTGCTCATCAACAATAGATAGTCTTGCTCACTACTCACTGAGAAAATAGAGGTCCTAAAAGGTGAACATGTTCAATTTCCTTCTCCTGCTATTCCTCTCCAGCTTAGAGAACCAGTCCAAATCCTTGAGCACATAATTTAAGGCCTCTCAGATCCAACCTCTCAATCTTTCCAACTCATCTGCTACCAAGACGGACCCTGGGTTCCAAGTCACAGCTGTACTTGCTGATTCCTGGACGTATCCAATAATTTCCCATTTCCCTGGCTTTTTATTTATGATGTTTTCTCAGTACAGAATAGTCCTACCTTCCCCTCCCAAACCACACCCCTCTCATCTTCTGGAAATCCTTTCCCACCTTCAAGCCCAGCTCAAAGGCAGCCTCATCGACAAAGCTGTCCACAAGCAGCTCCCATCCAAGCCACCACCACTGGCAGTTCCAAATAATCTCTTCCCTTCCTTTCTAGCAGAATGCTATTTGTGCCTCTATTATAGCGCACCTTTGCCTTGGATATTTGTTCCCACCCCTGTGTCTTTTGTTGGCTTGAAAGTGCCTTAACAGTAGAGCCTATGTGGTTTAAAATTTTTTCTTTTACAGAAAGTATTTTGCTGAAGTAGATGGAAAGAGTTGTACCTTGCTTCATCACATTTTTAGAACTTCTACCTCTTTGCTTCCTTCATATGAACTCTCATGTTTAATTTTAAAATCTTACATTCTTTTTAGTGTTTTTAGTAAAACAAGTTTTTTCTGGAAATAGGGAGGATATACATTTTAAATGTTTTTACTGGCTTATGATTTTGGAATTTTCATTGGACCATCATCAATTTTTAGGAAATTCTTCATAATTCTTTAAAAATTAATCAATTTCAAAACGTTTAAATATTAAGAGGGAAAAATAAAACTATTCTTTATGAGATATGGAAGGACTTAGGAGTCATGAGTCTCAAGGATACTTCTGCTACACAGTAATATTCTTTGGTACAAGATAAGCACAAAATGTGGAAGAGGGAATTAGAGAGGTGTATAATGGATTGTCACTTGTCACTTTTCTGATAGTAAGAGAGACTATGGCAAAGACTTCTAGGATCCCCCAAAAGTCCATTCTGCCCTTATTTCTTAGTAATAAAGACTCATTTTTTTTTTTGAGGGGGAGGGTGTACATTGCTGCCCAGAAAAAGACTATACTCCTTGGGCTCCCTTGCAACCATAGTAGTCTTATTATCAAGTTTGGCCAAGGAGATGTAAGCCTGAGTGTAAGCTGCAAGCTCCTTAACATGAGAGGGATGGCTCTTCTCTTTTGCCTAATATCCTCTTTGGAACACTGGCCATCTTGGAGTATGAATTAGATCAAACCCTGCAAATGGTGGAGGAATAAGCTAGAAGGAGACTGGGTACCAAATGCATTTGTGGATCTTCTCCAGCAGTCCTAGACTGCTTACACTCAAGTGTCTATTGTGTGAGATAAACTTCACCCTGATTTAAGTCAGTCTTTGGGAGCTTTTATATGTAGCTGAATCTTCTAATCCTAACTATATAGATGACAGGATCTTATAAAGGTAGGAGGGGGAAGTTTAGAAATAGATTTCTTAAATCTCCATGTTTTTCTTTTCTGACCAGGAGAGAAAAGTAAATTCAAAAGCAGGTTGGCTCAAAGAACCATATCTCTTTGACGAAAGAAGACGGCGAGTGAGGGGAATGCTGCAGGACTGATGAGGAAAGCCAGCTGACAGCAACGCCTGTGACACCCGAGAGACCAGGACGGACCGGGAGAGACTGCAGGGGCAAGGTTCACAGAGGCTTTCCCGCAGCATTCTTAGAAACCCAACCACCTAGCAGAAGCAGAGCCCCCAAAATCTCTGCCTTAAAGAAAAGATGAAAAACGAGCTGCAAGTCAGTGCAAGGAGTAAACACAGGGCGACCGAGGGTGACTGACAATGAGGTTTCGTGAGAACATCCGTATATAAAACACGTTCAAGTCTCCTTCATTGTATTTATCTTAGTTTTCACAAGTTTAAAATTTACAAGAGTATTTACAAGTTTATAGTGTTAAAAATCTTCTTTATATGAAATCTCTCTCTACCTGCCCAATTGACTAATACAATCATGTACTGATTTTTAAGTTGCATTCCTGGGGAGATTCTTTTTGATGATTTTTCACTTGTTAAAAGACCCATAGTCTGCTTGCAGGAGCTACAAAAATTGCAGGAAAAGTGCCAGTGATGGGATAATTAGTCTCTATAGGACTTTCCTTGAATTTCTAAACTTATTAAATAGTGATAAATATCAACCAACTCAGGTTTAACTCAAAAAAGGTAGTCTAGTACTTTTACCAGTCGTCAGCTTTACTAGCCTTTCTTTGTACTGAAGGAAACCACTTCTTTCCATGTTTCTCCAAGCCCAAAACTTCTAGATTTCTGTCCCCTAAAGTTCACAAAGCCACCAATAAAATCTTGAACCCAATGTTACTTTTATGTATTGAGTTGGCCAATAAGTTAATTTGAGTTTTTCTGTAAGTTGTTTTGGAAAAAGCTGAACAAAGTTTTGGTCAACCTCATACTATTATATCTTTGTTTTTATCAGCAAAATAAGGTTACTGTGTTGCTGTGTGATAAAGTGCAGTCATGCAGGCTATGATCCCCTGGCCACCTGTGTGAATGCAGTCCTGGAAACAGCCTCTTATGGATGTCTCAGTCCTCAGAGCCTCTTCTGCGTGGTACCTGTAAGTCTCAACATCCCTCCCAGCCTGATTTCATCTGACCAGCCTCACTGTTCATTCCTGCAACTCCAACCACGGGAGCCATTTCACTGTTTATTTCTTTGGGTTGTGCTGCTTCTGCATCTGAACCTGAGTGCAGGCCATTCTAGAGGCATGAAAAATACTTCCCCTCATTTACTCTATACAAGTTCATCCTCTCTGGACTGTCCACAGTGACTGGAGGATAACTTCCCTACTGCTGCTTTGGCTGTGAGTGCCATTTTAGAAATGGTATGGTTTATAGGCATAAATTACAAAATGCTAGGGCACTTGCCTTGTGGGCTAGTGATTAAGAATCCACCTGTCAGTGCAAGAGACACAGGTTAGATCCCTGCTCTGGGAAGATTCCACATGCGGTGGGGCAACTAAGTCTGTGCACCACACCACTGAGCCCATGCTCCAGAGCCCGTGCTCTGCAACAAAAGAAGCCACCTCAACGAGAAGCCTGTGTACTGCAACTAGACTGTAGCCCCCAGACACCACAACTAGAGAAAGCATGCACAGCAAGGAAGACCCAGAACAGCCAAAAATAAAAAAGCTAGGGTTTGAATGGAACTTAGAGATTATGTGTTTACATGTTTATTTATCATTTAATACTTTGCTATTTCCCAAAAAGCATCTGAAGAGGCTACATAAAATGTATATACATGAAAATATTTAAAATACAAAGAGACTATCAAAAGCTATATAGAGATGGAGAATTCATAACTCCCTTATTTATATATGGGCTTTCCTGTGGCTCAGCTGGTAAAGAATCTACCTACAATGAGGGAGACCTGGGTTTGATCCCTGCATTGGGAAGATCTCTTGGAGTATGGAAAGGCTACCCACTCCAGTATTCTGGTCTAGAGAATTCCAAGGACTGTATAGTCCATGGGGTCGCAAACAGTCAGACACAACTGAGTGACTTTCACACTATTTATATACAAGGAAACAGAGGCTCAGAGAGATGAAGTGATTTGCAAAGATTACAAAGTTGGGACTAGAAGCTCTTCCTTTATTGGTGACTTTGGTTCCAGGCTGATGGTTTTCCTTTCTACTCCAAGTTTCATCATCATGTCTGACTTCTCTCCCTGTGGGCAGTCTCTCTAGCACCCTGGCCTTGTTTCTCTGACCTCAGTTCCCCTGAGCTCCTCTTTTACTTCACTTCAGCAGCTCTTCCCCAAGGTCACACCATGATCACTATTTCTGAATGCTCTAACTCCCATAATCACTAAAGTATATATCTTCCTTTCTTTAATGGCATTCTACAAATTTTGATATGTTGTATTTTTATTTTCATTCAGTTCAACTAATTTCTCTTTTGGCTTCGAATTTGATCTGTGGGCTATTTAGAAGTATGTTATTTAGTTCCCAAATACCTGAAAAATTTCCAGAAAGGGCACCAGAGCTCATATTAACATAGGGGAAAGGCCATTTGGGGACACAGGAAGAAGGCAAAACCACAAGCTGGGAAAAGGGTCCTCACCAGAAACAGAATTTGCCCGCACCTTGATCATGGATTCTAGCCTCCAGAACTGTGAGAAAAATCAATGTGTTGTTTATGCTGTAGCACTTTGTTATGTAAGCCCAAGCAGATGAAGACAGCTTATTGGCTGTAACTCTTTGTTCTGTTACTTTGGTTTCATGTTAGGATTCTGATATACATTTTTAACTGAGCACAGTCTACTTTCAAGTGAAATCACAACACTTCTTGATCATATAAGAACCTTAAACAGTCATTCCATTTCCCCCTTCCTGGCCTTTATGCTATTATTGATACAGAGATTATATTTACATGTTATGGGTCACAGACACCACTGTTACTGCTTTTCTTGAAATGATTCAATTATTTCCATTTAAAAAAATCCTGGACTCTTCATCTTAATGTGCTTATTCATTAGATATATGAGCTGACTTCCAAATTATTGTAAATGACAGTTTTCCAAATGTTTCACCACTTTACAATGTGGGTTTCCATTTTTCTAGCTTCCAATAACACTCTCTTTCAACTTCAGCTTTCTTCCAAAGCCTATACCACACATTTTCTTTTTTTGTTGCTCTTTTCTTTCTTTACAAATTTTTGGTCTGGTAGCACTCCAATTTCAGGTAGACATTTCTGAATTAGCTTGCTGGAGTGATAAATATACTAAACATAATAAGAATTTAAAGAACTAGAGAACTTAAATGATTGAATTTTATCTGATAATAAAATTTCTATACCAGATTTCTATTAGCTAACATTTGCTTGGTGTATCTTTTTCCATCTTTATTTTCTATATCATTGCTTTTAGACTTCCATCTCTCTTACACAGTGTATATCTGAGTTTTGATTAATAGGTTCAATTGGAAAGTATCTGTATTTTAATTACTGTATTAAATTCATTTGCATTGATAGTGATTAACATTATACGTGGGCTTCTTTCTGACTTTTTTATTTATATTTTTCAATTAGCCATGAATTTTCTCAGCTTCTTTTTTTCCTTCTATCAGAATGATTAAAATTGCTTGATTCTCTGTACTTTACCCTACCAGTATTTAAATTATATATTCTATTTCTTTCCTCCCAGTGGCTATCTTATACTACCCTTGAAAGAGTATATATTTCTAACAAAGCCTAAGTGAATTCCCACTTCTATCTGTTTCTTAAGTCAGAAAAGATCTGAGCTTGCTTTATCCTCCCTCAGAATACTTCATTTTGTTTCAAATGTTTATTATTCTTTTTATTCTTATTATTTGTGCTTAAAATTAAATTATATTTGTGTGCTTAGTTGCTCAGTCATGTCTGACTCTTTTGCAATCCTTTGGACTGTAGGCTTCCAGGCTCCTCCATCTATGGGATTTTTCAGGCAAGAATACTGGAGTGGGTTGCCATTTCCTTTTCCAGGAGATCTTCCCAACCCAGGGATTGAACCCAGGTCTCCTGTGTCTCCTGCAATGCAGGTGGATTCTTAACCAACTGAGTCATGGGGGAAGACCGAATTTACCATAGTATTTTAGTGTCTCTTTTACTTTTATTTTCTTTGTGTATCTAGTACTCCCTCCTGGGTTCATTTTCCTTTTTGCAAAAGAGTGAGGATTTATGAGTGATACAATGTCTAAGTTATTGTATATTAAAAACATGCTTATCTCACCCTTACTCTTATAGTTTTACTAGTCATAGAATTCTAGGTAGCAAAGATTTTCCACTAGAACACTGATGCTTTTACCCATTTCCCTGTAGTCTCTGTGATGAGAAGCTTGTTATCACGCTGAATGTCATTCCTTTTTGGGTAACTACTTTCTCTCTCACAACATTTTTTTTCTTTTTTTGATGTTCTCTACTTTCACTAAAATGTTTCTATATTTCCTGAGATCTGGAAAATTCTTTTACTATATGTTTGAAAAATGTCTTTTGCCATCCTCCCCACTGTATTCCAGAATTATTATTAAAATTATTTGTCATCCCCTCTCTTTTATCGCTCTGGTTGTGCTCTAAGACATTCCTTCACTTCTATTTTCTAAATCAGTAATACTCTCATCAGTGTGCATTCTTATTTTGTGGTCACTTGTTTCTGTTTCATATACAGTATTCTTCCTTTACTTCACTGAGGAATTTTTAACATCCTTGTTTAAAGGCTCTTTCATACTGCTCTTTATCTATCAGTGTTTATATTAACCATGTATTTGCCATTTCTAGCACTTTTCATTTCTTTGTGCAGATTTGTTTTTCCTTGTGGTATCATTTCCTTCTACCTAAAGGACTCCCTTTAACATTTCCTATAGTGTAGATCTGCTGGTGAGGAATTTGGAATTTTTTTCCAGCTTTTATATGTCAGGGAAAAAATATTTTGCTTTCATTATTAAGAGTTATCTTTACTAGATATAGAAGTCTTGGTTGATAGTTTTCCTTTTACTTTCGTTATTACACTCTGAGGTGCCACTGTCTCTTTGCTTACCTTGTCTTCAACGAGAAATATGCTGTCGTTTTTATCTTTGTTCATCTGCATATAGCATGTATTGACTGCGTTTCAGTTCAGTTCAGTTCAGTTCAGTCACTCAGTCATGTCCTAATCTTTGCGACCCTATGAACCACAGCATGCCAGGCCTCCCTGTCCAACACCAACTCCTGGAGCCTACCCAAACTCATGTCCATTGTGTCGGTGATGCCATCCAACCATCTCATCCTCTGTTGTCCCCTTCTCCTCCCGCCCCCAATCCCTCCCAGCATCAGGGTCTTTCCAATGAGTCAACTCTTCACATGAGGTGGCCAAAGTATTGGAGTTTCAGCTTTAGCATCCGTCCTTCCAATGAACACCCAGGACTGATCTCCTTTAGGATGGACCGGTTGGATCTCCTTGCAGTCCAAGGGACTCTCACGAGTCTTCTCCAACACCACAGTTCAAAAACATCAATTCTTTGGCTCTCAGCTTTCTTTATAGTCCAACTCTCACATCCATACATGACCACTGGAAAAACCATAGCCTTGACTAGACGGACCTTTGTTGACAAAGTAATGTTTCTGCTTTGTAATATGCTGTCTAAGTTGGTCAGAACTTTCCTTCCAAGGAATAAGCGTCTTTTAATTTCATGACTGCAATCACCATCTGCAGTGATTTTGGAGCCCCAAAAGATAAAGTCTGACACTGTTTCCACTGTTTCCCCATCTATTTTCCATGAAGTGATGGGACCAGATGCCATGATCTTCGTTTTCTGAATGTTGAGCTTTAAGCCAACTTTTTCACTCTCCTCTTTCACTTTCATCAAGAGGCTTTTGAGTTCCTCTTCACTTTCTGCCATAAGGGTGGTGTCATCTGCATATCTGAGGTGATTGATATTTTTCCCGGCAATCTTGATTCCAGCTTGTGCTTCCTCCAGCCCAGTGTTTCTCATGATGTACTCTGCATAGAAGTTAAATAAGCATGGTGACAATATACAGCCTTGATGTACTCCTTTTCCTAACTGGAACCAGTCTGTTGTTCCATGTCCAGTTCTAACCGTTGCTTCCTGACCTGCATACAGGTTTCTCAAGAGGCAGGTCAGGTGGTCTGGTATTCCCATCTCTTTCAGAATTTTCCAGTTTATTGTGATCCACACAGTCAAAGGCTTTGGCATAGTCAATAAAGCAGAAGTAGATGTTTTTCTGGAACTCTTGCTTTTTCGATGATCCAGCGGATGTTGGCAGTTTGGTCTCTGGTTCCTCTGCCTTTTCTACAACCAGCTTGAACATCTGGAAGTTCACGGTTCACATATTGCTGAAGCCTGGCTTGGAAAATTTTGAGAATTACTTTACTAGTGTGTGAGATGAGAGCAATTGTGCAGTAGTTTGAGCATTCTTTGGCATTGCCTTTCTTTGGGATTGGAATGAACACTGACCTTTTCCGGTCCTGTGGCCACTGCTGAGTTTTCCAAATTTGCTGGCATATTGAGTGCAGCACTTTCACAGCATCAGCTTTCAGGATTTGAAATAGCTCAACTGAAATTCCATCACCTCCACTAGCTTTGTTCGTAGTGATGCTTTCTAAGGCCCACTTGACTTCACATTCCAGGATGTCTGGCTCTACGTCAGTGATCACACCATTGTGATTATCTGGGTTGTGAAGCTCTTTTTTGTACAGTTCTTCTGTGTATTCTTGCCACCTCTTCTTAATATCTTCTGCTTCTGTTAGGTCGATACCGTTTCTGTTCTTTATTGTGCCCATCTTTGCATGAAATGTTCCCTTGGTATCTCTAATTTTCTTGAAGAGATCTCTAGTCTTTCCCATTCTATTGTTTTCCTCTATTTCTTTGCACTGATCACTGAGGAAGGCTTTCTTATCTCTCCTTGCTATTCTTTGGAACTCTACATTCAAATGGGTATATCTTTCCTTTTACCCTTTGCTTTTCACTTCCCTTCTTTTCACAGCTATTTGTAAGGCCTCCTCAGACAGCCATTTTGCTTTTTTGCATTTCTTTTCCGTGGGGATGGTCTTGATCCCTGTCTCCTGTACAATGTCACGAACCTCCCTCCACAGTCCATCAGGCACTCTGTCTATCAGATCGAGTCCCTTAAATCTATTTCTCACTTCCACTGTATAGTCATAAGGGATTTGATTTAGGTCAGACCTGAATGATCTAGTGGTTTTCTCCACTTTCTTCAATTTCAGTCTGAATTTGGCAATAAGGAGTTCATGATCTGAGGCCCACTCAGCTCCCAGTCTTGTTTTTGCTCACTGTATAGAGCTTCTCCATCTTTGGCTGCAAAGAATAGAATCTGATTTTGGTATCGACCATTTGGTGATGTCCATGTGTACAGTCTTCTCTTGTGTTGCTGGAAGAGAGTGTTTTCTACGACCAGTGCGTTCTCTTGGTAGAACTCTATTAGCCTTGACTAGATGGACTTTTGTTTTTAGGGTTTTCTATTTTATCACTCATTTTGAGCAATTTAATTATGTTATGCCTTGCTTTTGTTTTCTTCTTAGTTATTGTGTGTGGGATTTACTGGGATTCTTGGATCTATCAATTTATAGCCTTTATCAAATTTGAAACCTTTTCAGCCATTATTGGGCTTCCCTGGTGGCTCAGATGGTAAAGAATTTGCCTAAAATGCAGGAGACCTGGTTTAATCTCTGGGTTGGGCCAATCCCCTGGAGAAGGGAATGGCTACCCACTCCAAGTATTCTTGCCTGGAGAATCCCATGGACAGATAGTCTGGTGGCTACAGTCCTTGGGGTTGCAAAGAATGATATGACTGAGTGATTAATACTTTCTACTTTCTTTCTCAGTCATTATTGTTTTAAATATTTTTATGCCCCCCTTTCCATTTTGGGAACTCCAATTACATGAATATTAGGATGCTTGAGGTTGTTCCATGGATCAACAATGATGATGCTTTGTACTTCTAAAAAAGTTATTATTTTTTCAATGTTTCCCTTTGTATAGTTTCTATTATGATGCTTTCAAGTATGCTTATATTTTCTCCTGGAATGTCTAATCTACTGTGAATCTTATTCAGGTAGTTTTTAGTTCTGACATTATAGTTTTCACCTGTAGAAGTTCAACATGGGTTTGTCCTTATGTTTCCCATATCTCTCCTTAATTTTTTGAATGTATGAAACACTTAATAATAACTGTTTTTATGTCCATGTCTGCTACTGCCAACATGTGTGTCAGTGTTGGTTAAGTGTCAATGGATTTTTATCCCTCATTATGGGTCATATTTTCCTGCTTCTTTGCATGCCCAGTAATTTTTGATTGGATACCAGATATTGTGAATTTTACCTTTTCTTGGGCGCTCAACAATTATATTCATATATTCCTATAACTACTCTTGAGCTTTTCCTGGCATGCAGTTACTTTGAAACAGTCTTATTCTATTAAGATTTGTTAGGCAGAATCAGAGCCTAGTTCTTCTAGGGCTTATTCTAAGTATTTAACCTGATGTCCTGAGAATTTGAGGTTTCCTAGTCTGCCTGGTGGGAACAAGCATTACTGTAGGCTCTTTGGGGAACAATGAGTACCCTTCCTCTAATTAATTCAGGTGATTCTTCCCCATCCTGGGGGAGTTTCCATTTATGCATGTGCTGATCAATAATTTGATGAATACTCGCAGGAAACCCTCTGAATATCTCCAGAGTTCTCTTTCTGTGCAGCTTTCTTCTCTCTACTACTCTATCCTGTGGAATCTAGATGCCTTGATATCACTGGATTTCCAGCTCCATATTCTCTAGTTAAATTAAGAAGATGAGACTGAAAGTCCACTGGTTTACCTCTCCCTGCACTGAAACCTGGAAACTCAGAGCAGTAAGCAAGGGTATTCACAGGGCTCACTTTGTTTGTTTCCTGTCTCTTGGGGATCACACTGTCCTTTGTTGTCTGATGTCCAGTGTCTTGAAAATAGTTTCTTATTTTTTGTCTGGTTTTTGGTTGCTTCAAGCAGGGGAGTATATCTGGCCCTTGTTTCTCTATTTTGGTTGCACAGATAAGTCTCACATCCTCTTTCCTGACCACAACTTACCCTCCTTAGTTATTCTTACTATGACCTTTCCTTAATTCCCCTGGGGCCTCTAGCACATGGAGCCCTCTACTGACTCCCATAGAAAAGCTATGACAAACCTAGACAGCGTACTAAAAAGCAGAGACATTACTTTGCTGACAAAGGTCTATATAGTCAAAGCTATGGTTTTTCCAGTAGTCATGTATGGATGTGAGAGTTGGACTATACAGAAAGCTGAGTGCCAGAGAATTGATGCATTTGAACTGTGGTGTTGGAGACGACTCTTGAGAGTCCCATGGACTGCAAAGAGATCAAACCAGTCAATCCTAAAGGAAATCAACCCTGAATATTTATTGGAAGGACTGATGCTGAAGTTGAAGCTCCCACACTTTGGCCACCTGATACAAAGAACTGACTCACCAGAAAAGACCCTGATGCTGGGAAAGATTGAGGGCAGGAGGAGAAGGGGACGACAGAGGATGAGATGGTTGGATGGCATCACTGACTCAATGGACATGAGTCTGAGCAAGTTCCAGGAGATGGTGAAGGACAGGAAAGCCTGGCTTGCTGCAGTCCATGGGGTCAGAAAGAGTCGGACATGACCAAGAAACTGAACAAAGTCTCCCAAATCTGTCAAGACTCTCCCTTCATTACTTTCCTTCCTATGCAGCTTGTATTCCATGATCCATTATTTCAGTAATGTTCTTGTCAAGGTCCTCAATTCCCATTCTACCCCTAGGCTCATTTAACCTAGCTAATTACATGGTAGAGGTTCAATATATTTTTAAAAAATAATCGGATACATAAATGAGAAATGAAATATATATGTTAATTTCTGAAAAACTCTTTGCCTGTATTTAAAAACTAAGCATTAAAAAATTACTAATTTTTAATACATCTCTTTTATCAACACAGATAATAATTATGTATAAAGTTAGGTTATCCTTTATATACAAATAACATTTTCCCAATTCTACATTACTTAGGATGAATGCTTGTGATTTTCCCTAGACCTCTGTGATTTTCATAGACCTCTGGGGTAAAACTAAGTCAATAATAGAAAAACAGAATGTTTAAGTACGAACGAAATTTAGAGATAAGTTTCTATTACTCTTCAACTTTATAGATGTGGAAATTGAGATATTTAGAAGACAAATGATTGGCTAAAATGTTTTTCAAAGCTCATACAGCTGGTCAATAGCAGAATGAGGAGCAAAATCAACTTTCCTAACTCCAAACCAGGGTTCCTTCCTTCTCATTGCAGTGCTATCTTTTCTTGCCCAGGTCTACTTGTATTCAATACCCTGTGTTTGCAGAAATTTGAATGTGGTTTACAGCAGAGCTTGCTCTGGCTTCCCAGTGAAATCAGCTGCTTAATGATGGAGTAACCATGTGATTTCTAGAACAAGGTTATGCAATCTTATAGCACTGCTTATAATAGGACTAAAGTAGCACATGGGTCTTGTTCTCATACTTAGGTAAAACATTCTTTGAACCATTAGTCACTGACTCTGCCAGAGGATTCAATAAGTTCACATTCCTACTGTGTAAAACTTACTGTGTAGAGGCTGATGCCATATACTAATAGAGAACTTGGTGGGTTAGCATATAAATAATGTAATAAATTAAGATATGAAAGGGCTCAAGTCCCTCTATATTCATCAGGACATTGTGCCCTTAAAAAAATGGTTCCCTAAGTCTGGAAAAAGTTTTAAGAACAAGAAGCCTTCCAATCTTTATATTCCAATTAGACATTGACACATTGACTCAATAAATTCAGAGCCTAATAGTCAGGGATGAGGCCTAGTGAAAATTAGGCAGTGGGAATAACAGAAAACAATGACTCAAACATGAATAACACTATTTCAATGTATATGTTTGAAATTCACAAACACACACATGCAAACACACATACATACACATACTTGTTGAGCAGATGCAATATTTGAAATCTGAGTTGAGACAAAATGTAAATTATATGCAAATATGACTTGAGGTTACTGCTAATGTAGTCATTCTGATGTTCACTAAACATTTTTAGCTTTTTGCCTTCTGGACACATAACTTGTTTGGTTTGCTGGCTCCTATTGGTTTTGTAGGGCCACATGACTAGTCCTGGCCATTGAAGTTGAGTCATTTCCAGGCCGGATCATTTAATTTTGGGTTAAAATCCTTTAAAATTCTCTTTCTGTCTGGGATGGTAATCAGCAACTTTACAAGATGATACATCAGCTAGGGTCCCTGATTTTCTGTGACAAATAGAGCCCCATGCCAACCCATTATGAATATGTAGTGTTAGCAAGAAATAAATCTTTGCTTATTTAGCCACCAGTATTTTTAAAGTCGTTTGTTACCAGAGCACAACCTAGCTTGTCCTGACAGATATATCTGCTTTCATTCTCTTCCCTGGATGGGAAAGATACTGACTTAGGGATAGATACTAGTAGGACCTCAGGAATATTGGGAGAGTGGTAAGAAAGATGAAGTTAAGGAAGGGAGAGATATGTAAAGGGGATATTCTAAGACAAACATAAACATATACACATTAAATGCAATTTGGGAAGACTGCTGGGCTGGAGGAAGCACAAGCTGGAATCAAGATTGCCAGGAGAAATATCAATAACCTCAGATATGCAGATGACACCACCCTTATGGCAGAAAGTGAAGAAGAACTAAAGAGCCTCTTGATGAAAGTGAAAGAGGACTGTGAAAAAGATGGCTTAAAGCTCAACATTCAGAAAATGAAGATCATGGCATCCAGTCCCATCACTTCATGGGAAATAGATGGGGAAACAGTGGAAACAGTGTCAGACTTTATTTTTCTGGGCTCCAAAATCACTGCAGATGGTGATTGCAGTCATGAAATTAAAAGACGCTTACTCCTTGGAAAGAAAGTTATGACCAACCTAGACAGCAGATTAAAAAGCAGAGACATTACTTTGTCAACAAAGGTCAGTCTAGTCAAGGCTATGGGTTTTCCAGTGGTCATGTATGGATGTGAGAGTTGGACTATAAAGAAAGCTGAGAGCTGAAGAATTGATGCTTTTGAACTGTGGTGTTGGAGAAGACTCTTGAGAATCCCTTGGACTGCAAGGAGATCCAACCCATCCATCCTAAAGGAGATCAGTCCTGGGTGTTCATGGGAAGGACTGATGTTGAAGCTGAAACTCCAATACTTTGGCTACCTGATGCAAAGAGCTGACTCATTGGAAAAGACCCTGATGCTGGGAAAGATTGAGGGCAGGAGGAGAAGGGGACGACAGGGGATGAGATGGCTGGATGGCATCACCGACTCAATGGACATGGGTTTGGGTAGACTCTGGGAGCTGGTGTTGGATAGGGAGGCCTGGCGTGCTGCAGTTCATGGGGTCGCAAAGAGTTGGACACGACTGAGTGACTGAACTGGACTGAACTGAACTAGATTTTATTATTGTTGTTGTTACTATTACTACCATGATTATTATTATATTTATTATTATTTTTTTAAACAATCTGAAGATTATGGCCATTACATGCTATGACTCATCCTTGGTGTTTGATAAAAAGAGGAAGGAGAAATAATTCTAGCTTTCGGAATCTCTTAGATTAATGCAATAGCTATGCTTCCGACATAGTGTGAATTTTGTTCTTTGAGTATATTTTTTTCTATCCCAGTTGGACTATACAATTCTTGCAGTTAAGGACTATATTTTATTTTCCTTGTGTGTACTTTGGAAACAGTCCTAAAGCTCAATAAAATCAAGCTGAAGGCCAGCTGCACTTGTTATCAGGGAATTGGCATCACATTCCATTGTTGACCATCTCTTGGACTGACTCGAACAGATGCATCAATTCTCACATTTTCATTTCCTGGAGCTTCAGGAATATGTAATGAGAATCATGAACATGGTGATAGGACAGGGCAGTGAGGAAAAGTGCATTTGCAATCAACACTGTCTTTGGAATTGTAGTCCTTTTCACTGGCGACCAACTCAGTGAAGCATTTTTCAAATTTGACTTTTCATAGCAACTGTTTCAATTTTTTAGACATGTGTGCTTTGGGGTTTTTTCTCCTTTTTATTGCTCCTGGCCCTTGGTGCTTTTCCTTTTTCAATTGTCCCATTTGCCATTCGTAATTAAAAATAAGCTACAGAGCCCCAAAAGTCAAATGATATATTTAAAAACTCATGGGTGTATAATACAATAAAACTGTTGCGGGAAGAGTCGGCATTTATCAGAATCCTTTGCACTGTCAGTGTCTAAACCACACAGCATTTTCCCACACATAGCTGGCACCTGGGCTTCTGCTCGCCTATTTGATCACGGCCTTGGAGCTTCCTTGCTAACTTTCCAATTGCTTTCCTTGTTTATCAGTTCTTGTCCTTGATCTCAGGTTTTAACTTTGCCTATCACACACAAACCTGTCTTCTACTCTTGCATTACCTGGAACTCAAGCAACAGGCTCCTTGTTTTTGCCAAGAGTGACATTATTCTTCCGAACTCCTTCCTACTCCCCAGTGGTGTAATGGAAGTATTCACCATCAATACAACCAGTCGGGTTGTATTAAAGATGGGAAATATTTCTGTTTTCTGCATATTAAAAAATATGCAATTGCACTTACAGGGCCTACTCTGTGTCTGGCGCTAACACAGGCAGTGGGGGTACTGCAGTGAAAAAAGCAGACAAGAATTGCGGCCCTCGTGGGACTTATTTTATAGCAATGACAGATCCAGTTACTAGTAAGATCTGACATGGATCCTATAAAGCTGTAGTGGTTCTTTATTCAGCTAATGATCTACATCTACATGTAAGGTATAATGTTTTTGCATTCTATAGTTTTAGTTAAAAATTAAATTTTTATCAGGATAGGCCAAAAGATAGTTGACCCATACCCATACGAGGTATGATCAGATGCCCCCTCCTCAGCACACATGTTGGTCCCCACTCTCACCCTGGGATCCTTTAACCCTGATTGATGCCATAGCAGAAACCCAGAAAAATCTAAAAAATCAATACAGCCAAATCTAAAAATTCCACATAATATTTGGGTGTAAGGCCCATTAAAAGGTCACCATTGCCAGGCGACAGTATCCCTGGACAGCGTAACAAGTAGAACAATGCTTCTTATTCCACTATCCCAGAAACTCAAAGGCATATACGTCGAGACCCCCTCCTCCCATCACTGCTATTTCTTCCTGTGGCTACCACCATCCATGACCAGACCCACCCACAGCGGGCCTGGCTAGACGGTCAAGCCACTAGCACCCTTGATGGTCACTGGTAAGGCTCGATGCATCATCTATGCTGTGAAAACTCCCTCCCAGGCCAGAAGAGGCTTGCAGAACTGGCAGAAATTGGATTCCTGAACCCCTGTGTTGAGATTCTGCTATTTACAAAACCCAACCTAAAGCAGACTGGAGTCAGAGCCTGAGCAGCTCCTTTGAATAGAGGGAGTAAGGGCTGCTGTACCAACAGGTGACCCAACACAAACAGAAGGAAGGTATGTGAGTGGTATTCCTTGAGCTACTTGGGTCATCAGAACTACAATCTAATCCTTGTCTTCTGACTTCATTTTGGTTTTCTAAACTTGCCTTCCTTTTTGGATTATGTATTTGCAATTTATTTAACGGGCTCACAAAATTCTTTTTGCTGGGCTTCAGCACCCTTCCTGTGCATATGTATTTGTGCACACATGTATTGTTGAATTACAGTCTGCCTTTCTTCTCATGGTGTCTCTAACACTGACCTGATTAACTGAATCCTCTGCACGCCACCTCATCTCCTCCAACCCACCTTGTTTGCTTATATGCTCAGTCCTTGTGTTGCAGTGGACATGAACTATTTGTTTTTAAGGAGTAGTCATGTTCATAGCACAATTTGGAGTCTAAAGCTCAGGAAAAACACATTCACATAGTATCTTTCATAAATATGGAAATTCTAATCATCCAAGTTTTATGATCTTCATATTTTCAATTTACCATGGTCCACATGTGGAATAACTGTGACAGATGTTAGCTCCTATGCCACCTCCTTGTTACTAAGCTTTTGGGTTTCTGATGCACATCTCAGTGTGTGCTCAGAGCTACAGAGTAGAGTTTCTTCCTTACCCCACTCTTTTCTTCCCCAGGCATTTCTTTCCCAATGATACCTATTTTATGTTGAAGCTAAAATAACTCATTAATTAGCTTTCTTTGAGCATATAGTGAGTACAGAGAATTAAAATGGGGAGATGCTCACATGGGTTTATTATCTACATCTAGAATATACTTCAACTTGACTATTCCATGTGATTTATAAAATGATTCTAATATATGCCATGTATTTGAGTATAAGATTATTCCTAACTCATTTTCATAGCCTATTCAGTGGCTCTTACAGTGTCTGGTGCAGAGTAAGTGCTTATTGAATAAATGAGTGGTCCCAATGGTGGTACAGGAAGAAAATGTTAGAATATTGAAGAGTTGAGAGACAGATGAGGACCGTTTTAGAAATGAAGCATCTAAAACCTTTGGCTCTTGGATGGTTAAAACACATATGGGAGCTGAAGAGAAACAGCTCCTTGTAACTCTTGGGTCCTTGTCTGTGAAATTCAGTGAGACCTTAGTTTCTCACTGTGAGGAATCAGTGCACAACTGGAGAAAATAACAAAAAGAAAGGCAAGTACTGGAAAACAGGATTTTCTCTTTCATGTCTATGATTTTCTTGGGTATATTTAAATACCTGGGAATGTGATTCACCAGTCATTGGATTTAATAAAATCCACCCTCATTTCCCCATATGCTTAAGTGATACAGGAAACTTTCAATTATCACAACTAATAGAATGGAAGCAAAAGTACACATAATCAAATACCATTTCTATTTGCCTTTGTAAAGTATTATGTCTGCTTTCCCCCCAGCAGGTTTGCTTTTACGATGATTAGTTCTAGCTTGGGCTAATATTAAAATGAGTTTGCATTTTCTCTGTACAATACCTGGCCGTACAAGAGAAATGTGTTTATGGCAGAGGAAACTTATGCAGGGCTTAGAATTTGTCACAGTTAATCACCCACATGGATAATCTACATGCAGCAAGTGGGATTTTGAACAGACTAAAAGGCAAAGAGCAACTACACGTCCTGCATTTTAGTGGCCCGGGGTAGATACGCCAGGGGAAAGCTATAGCTCATGTTATGAAGAGTGTGAGTAGAAAAAGAACACTGAACTAGGAGGAAGGCAACTGGTGTGCTCATCCTTGATGCCCAAGGGAGGCCATATAACCTCTTTGTGTTTCAGTTTATTTATCTAGAAAATGTAATAAGGACATCTGTAACTATTTACCTAACAGATTAACTGCCAAAAAAGAGTAGTGAATAAAAGTGTTTGTAAAAGTATTAAATGCTAGGAAAACACAAAGTATTGATAGACAAACAGTGAAATACTGTCACCAGCTTTTGACAACCTGTCCTTTGCCCTAACTCCTCACTTGGAGTCTTGGAGTGTGGCTTCTGAAACTTAACCCAGTTTTTTAAAAAGTCACATTTCTTAAGGATTCTGATCTTCCAGGAAGAGCTACTTTGATAATGTCCGTGGATCCTAATGAATAGTTACATCCTTTATCAGGATTTTAACAGAGATCTTTCAGCTATAATAATTAATCTTGTTGTTGTTGTTTAATCATTGTGTCTGACTCTTTGTGACCCCATGGACTGTAGCCCGCCAGACTCCACTATCCATGGATATTCCAATAGAATACTGGAGTGGGCTGCCATTTCCTTCTCCAATAATACTTAACCTAGTGGCTCTCAAAGTGAGATCCCTGGACCACCTGCAGCAGCAGCATCTGGGGATACAAATTCTTGCACCCACCCCGACCTAGTGAATCACAAGCTCTGGGAGTGGAGCCCAGCAATCTGTGTTTTAACAAGTGCTCCAGATGATTCTGGTGTACACTCACGTTTGAGAAAGTGAGTGAAGTCGCTCAGTCGTGTCCAACTCTTTGTGACCTCATGGACTGTAGCCTACCAGGCTCCTCCATCCCTGAGATTTTCCAGGCGAGAGTACTGGAGTGGGTTGCCATTCCTTCTCCAAGTTTGAGAACCACTGCCTTAAGTCAAAGGGAAAAAGGGAAACCCAGAAATTGGGCTCTGAGACATGCTACTGAAAGACCTTTATTTCTCTGAAGGAGGTAGGATAAGGCTTATGGGACATTTCAAATCATACTGCACAGCTGTGTGTGTGTGTAAGTAAAATGATAGCCAAGAACATAATTTTCTCTGGGAGGTTTTTTTCCCAACCATCCCACCTAAAAATGTATCTCCACCTTCCTTAGCAGTCCCCACTTGCCTTTCTTGATCTACTTTTCCTTGTAGCATTCCTTGGAGAAGGAAATGGCAACCCACTCCAGTGTTCTTGCCTGGAGAATCCCAGGGATGGGGGAGCCTGGTGGGCTGCCGTCTATGGGGTCGCACAGAGTCGGACACGACTGAAGCGACTTAGCAGTAGCAATATGCTGTTATTTACTTATTTCAGTTATTGTCTGTCTCCCCCAGCTGGAATGTTCACTCCATAAGGGCAAGCTGTTTTGTTCACTGCTGTGTCCCTAGTTCTGAGAACTGTGCATGGTTCCTAGTCAGTACTCTGAACTAACAAGTGAATGAACAACTGCTGACATTGAGAGATAAGAAAATACTGGGTCAGATCAAAACACCTGCAAGAACCCTTCTTATAGCACAGGACTTGCCTCTCTGTTCCTGCTTTGGGCTCTGAAATAAGTCTGCAAACAAGGCTTGAGTAACTGCCATCTTCAGGGGTTTAATTCACTATGCTGTTTGATTTTCATTACAAAAAATGTGCTATCTGGTTTTTCCTAGGCTGGGGATAGTGTACTGATTGATCAATGCATTCACAGGGCTGGCTATGGGTGTGCAAGAGACCTGAGTGTGACACAATAGGGAAAAGGCCCTCTAGGAACAGAAATCTACTGAATTCTCATTCTTATGCTGCCCCTAACTTGCTATATTGTCCTAACCAAACTGCTTAGCATTTCTGGGTCTTGTTTCATCTGTGGATCTCAACGATCTCCAAGGTCCCTTTCAATTATATTAATAATTACATATCCATTCAAATATTACTTGATTAATGCCTCTCTCCTCCACTAGCAAGCTCTGTGAGAACAGGGGCTGAGTCTGTATTTGCCCACCTAGTTCATAATGCCCAGCACATGGGGGCACTCAAATATTTGCTGAGTGAGCAAATTCCTGTGAAAACCAAATAGGAATCTCAGCCTCATCAGCTTGTGCTCTATACAGCTAAGTTCAAGGTATGTGGATGTAGGTTTCAAAACTCTGGCCTGGAAGAGATCTCCAATCAACAGGAAGAGCAGGATGCCGTGCCTTCCTCCACCAACCCCCAGAGCACACAGAGGTTGCAAAATTCATTAAATGTATTCATGGCAAGGTTTAGCCCTGTGGTCTGAAGAAGCAAGGGTTTGGGGATCAGAAACCTGAATCACAGATCTGTTATTCTCTAGCTTTATGACTTTGTGCAAATTATTTACTTCTCTCAGCTTCAGCCTTTTTATCTGGAAGATGAAGTACTGCCTGCCTCTCAGGATGCCTCTGAAGATAAGAGGAGTTGATATGTATCAAGTGCTTTCCCAATAATCTGGTGTGAGGAGAGTGCTCAGTGTATGGAAGCCTCCTTGTCTGGTCCTGCCTTTTCTGCCCCTTACAAGGTTTCTAACAAAGCTTCCTGTTCCAAAAAATTGACCCAAGTTGGTTATGGCTAATGGGAGTGCCCTGGCCAGCCTGGCTTAAGGGGAGATAGAGATCAGAGTCAAAAGTGCTTCTCAAAATATTTACTTTGGAAATACATACTTTCTCCATTTGCTTCTAGTTTGCTTAATGACATTTTGAGATTGGAACTTGCTCTAACTTGATATCAAAAAGTACAATTTTGTAAATAAATCTTAACTGATAATCACTTGAATGCACTCTTATCAGCGAACAGGATGAGTTGGAACTTAACTTCTCTATTTGGCTGCCTTTGTCTCTCCTGCTTTGCTCTTTGAGGGAATTATCCTCCTGGTCCTGCCTTGCCCCCTCCACCTTCCCCCACCACACTCATCCACTTCACATGACCATCTTTATCCTGGAAAACAAATTCTGCTGCTAGGCAACCAGAAAACAAAATCCACAGTGGGCGACATGATTTGCATTGTGATGGCAATCGCAGTGGCGCCACCAGCAGGCCAGCGTACACCCATTGCTTCTGTCCTCAGCAGACCTTTCCAGAAAGGGGGACGGGGTGCATTCTTAGTAGAAAATTAAGGGCCTCAGTACTCAACGGAAAGTATTTATAAATCACTGTATATCAACAGCCTGCTTTAGAATAATTTTATTAGAACACATTCAAGAAAGTGACATATGGAAAAAGACAGCAGCAATTCTTAGTCATGCAAATGCCCATGTTAAGGTTCTCCATTGGATTTAAATTCAAGTACAAAGACAGTCCTTTCCTGAGCCAGGTGCAATTCCAGAGCATGACACTTTGAGTCGAGAGCATGTTTCCTCTGCAAAGTTCAGAACACTGAACAAGTCCCACCCTCACAATAAGATTGTGAGATACATGGAAGTGTAAACTTTCAGGATTTTAAGGAACCCTTTACCCAAGCCCTCCCCCATAACCCAGCTGGGGGAAGTAAACCCAACTTTGGGACCTCTTATAAATAGATTTAGTCTATTGAAAATAAAGCAGTGGGCCTTAAAAAAAAATAGAAAATGAATATATACATACATATATATATAATGGAATGGAATCACCTTTGCCTTTTGCCTTGGTGTGGGATTTCCATGAAACTCTGTGTTAGGGGTGGGGGCTCTCAAGTGTTTTGGGAGTTGGAGGACTTTTTTTCTTTTTTAACTTTTTATTAAGAAAAACTGCGAACATATACAAAAGGGATAGAATGATATGACGAACACCACGTGCCCATCATCTAGTCTCAACAATTATCAACATGTGGCCAGTTTGTTTATTTCTTCTCCCACCTCCCACCCACCCCTGCCAACAGGATAATTTGGAAGCCAAGGAAGGCTGGTAGGGAGATCTTCGAACCAGACACCTCAGCAGTGAGTAAGGTTAGGGAGAAGCTAGAAAACAGTGGCAAAACCTGGGTAGGTTGAAGATTATGGAACATTTGTTGGGAGAACTAGTTCCTGCCAGTGTTTGGGATCAGTTGGAGTTGACCCTCACCTTCCATAAACCATAACCATAAGAGGTCCCTTTTTCCCTCTCCCTCCCATTCATGATATAGGGGAGGCAGGCTAGATTAAAATGATGGTTTTTTTCCAGATTGGGGCCACTGATAAAAGAAACATTCAACCTGGAGAAAAACTCCAGGAAAACTCTAATGAATCCCCCACCAGGGCCGGGGGCCTGATGTTCAGACTGGGAGCTGGGGGAGTGTGTTGGGCCATGGGGCCTCTCACAGGTCCCTACTGCCCCCCGCCCCCCATTTTAGACTTTGGAGAGAAGCTCGGCAACCTTGAATTGCACCCAGTAGAGAAAGAAGCAAGGGGCCCCGAGGAGTGAGCCCATGGCCCGGGGGGCAGATTTTGCATGGAACATGTTGCCCTCTGAGCAAAGGCTGCACCCCACACCAGCCCTGCCAGAGCAGTCTCAAGAGAGGCGGGTGATGGGAGTCCAGGTGGGAGGTCCCAACGGCGGCACGGCTACCCCGGTGAGCTGCGTGCTAAACGTAAGTGGAGAAAGGATCTCCAGGTCCCAGGTACCACCGAGGAGCAAGGTTGCCATCCTGTTAAGAAAAGGGCCGGGGCTCTGTGATTTGCATATAACTTTGCAAAAATTTTCATGAGATCCTGTAGCCCTTTATAGAAAACAGAGTGAAACCATCATTGTGACCTAGTGTATTTCTAGTGATCCAATGCACACAGTGCAACCTGGCAAATACACAGTCATTATTTTAGAGGAAATGGAGGAAGCAGAGTGCTGTGTAGGACAGTGCTTGGTCTGAAGGTTCAGAAGTCAACCAGTCTAGCATCCAGAGGAGGATCACTGAGTGGCCACTTTTAACTGTGAAATACTGTCAAGAGCGCAAACCTGCACACTGTTCTTAGCATTAGTTCCCTGTAGAGCAATCCTGCTGTGACTTTCCAACTTCCCAGACAGACAAGGAGAGGTGGAGCCAGGAATAATATAGAGATACATTAAATAAGAGGTCCAGTGGCAGTGATCATTAGTGTTTATTTCATACCCTTCCTGTTTTTTTTGTTTTATTTTCTTGTTTCAATTCTTTTAGGGTCTCTGTGCCCTACCAAGTCTTACCATGACATTCAGCTAGAGAAAGAAACTGAGAAAAGGTTACCCATTTATGCAGCAGATCTTTAGTAGTAACTGACTTAACACTCTTGATTTCAAGTGTTTCCAGGGCCTATAACGTGGTAATCTGGAACTTTACTAAGGCACAAAGCTGGTTCATGCACACTGCAAGGCTGGCTAAGAGAATGGATTACTGAGTGAGGGAGTGATGGAGCCATGCCAGAGACCCCATATTCCAGTGTGGTTCTACCATCTCTATTGGGCCACTGGAGGCAATGGAATCATCCATTCTTTAGGAACGATGGTCCCTCAAAGAGAACCAACTTCTTTTTTTTCTTTTTTTGAGAACCAACTTCTAGTGCTATTGGAAGAGTGAAATATTTCAAAAAGCAATGGCTCTTATCCAGGAGAAAAGTTTAAGAGGAATGAAAGAGTCTGACCTCCGGTTTGACTGTGGTTCAGCTCACGGTGTCAAAGGCTACCTTATGGAAATGAGAAAACCAGTATGAGACTCTTTTAGTAAGAGCTCCAGCCAGGCAAAGTCTGTTCATTAAGGGCAGAAAAAGCCTCAGCATGGAGTTCAAATGGCAGTTACTCTGAACTGTGGAGAAGGTCGGGGCTGCTAAGGATTCAGAAGAGAGATGAGATTCTAAAGAAAGTCTGGGACAGGATGCATGTATTTGTGAAAGGGCAAAGTACTGGTGCCCACTGAGCTCACCTTTTCCAGGGCAAAAGGGTCTCAAAAAATTTAAATCATATTTTCCTTTGTATAATGTTACATTAATGGGCTGAGGGTAGGGATGTGGCATCAACTGTCCTGATTAGCTAGTCCCCCACATCATAATTCACTGTCAGTACCAGTTTATAGATGTGCTATTACCTCTGCAGAACTTACTTTAGTGGCAGAATTTAATAGTTTTACAAGTGCTGAATTTGACATTTGGCTCTGTATACAATGGTTAAAATTATAAGGGAGGAGAACAGTTAAAATATATATTTTTAGTGTCATCATTATTAATAGCTAATTTATTTGTCATTTTTATTATCACTATTATTAATGGATACTATTTGTTGCATGTTTACCACATGCCAGGCAAAGTGCTGAGTATCTGGCATACATTATTTCACGACATTTGGAATGGGTAATACCATTACTCCCATTTTGCAGACTGAGGCATTAAGGTCCTGCCCAGGATCATACAACTGGTAAGTGGAGGGGCTGAATCTGAACTGAGGTTGGTTTGACTCCAAAGTGGTCCTAACTGCTGTGGTAGGTTGCCTTGTGTAAAGGAGAATTCATCTGCTAAATGATATTTGTATGTGTGTATGTTTGTGGATTCCAAAGGTCTTAGAAAGCATCCCTCACATATTTTGAGGATCCATGTTATCCTTGAAGACGTAACTAGAAGTGGTTTGGGTCACTTCAGTATGTGTATTTATTAGATTTTGCACAAAAATTTTTATCTCCTTTTAAACCTCAAGATGTGATGGTCTCTGTGTACCTGCAAATCTGATGATGGTTTGTTATGTGAGACATATAAGAAATTCAGGCATGTAGGCAAACTTAACACTTGTTCTCCAAAACTGAGAAAATACATGCACGTTTACATAGGAAGTCATTATATTATATGGCCCAGTTGGTGCCTTGGAAGAGTAGTTAACATCCATACATCAACATTAAAAAGCGACGGCCATTTATGATCTCATTGAGATGATTTTCTGAAAATCTAGCCTATGGCCGAGACTAGTGGGAAAAATTTAAGTGGAAATGTGCTTTAAAAAAATGCCATTACATTTCTTTGAAATGTCAACGATCTCTATTATTTAGACAATAACTCTCAGCTTAGAATTCACAGATATCCCATATCCAATCGCCCTCTACCTTTGGCATTCTGATTCAGCAGGCCAGTGAGGAGCCTGGGATGAGTTTTTTGAAATGTTTCCTTCGTAATTCTAGGGGTCACTTGGTTTAAAGTCATTAGGGCACAGGACTTGTCTATGTACCAGACAATACATGGTTGGAAAACCTGAGTTGTGCAGCATTTCAACTGCATTTTCACATCTGCCAGTATACACTGTCCAGAAGCACCTGGGCATTTTCCATGAGGAGCAAGAATCAGTGAGACCCATTTTGATAGGAGAGCAGCTTTTATTAACCAGACCTTCCAGAATTCTTTTTTTTGGGGAGGGGGCATATATTGAGATTCCTCCCATCTCCTGTTCAGTTATGTGCATGTGCTAAGTTGCTTCAGTTGTGTCTGACTCTGTGATGCTATGGACTGTAGCCTGCCAGGCTCCTCTGTCCACGGGATTCAGCAGGCAAGAATACTGGAGTGGGTTGCCACTTTCTCCTCCAGGGGATCTTCCCAACCCAGAGACTGAACCCACGTCTCTTACATCTCCTGTACTGGCAGGCAGGTTCTTTACCACTAGCGCTACCTGGGGAGCCCAGGTATAGACTCCTTCATAGAAACCCTTTACTTATTTATTAATATACTGCAGGTCTCACTCTAATATTAGACACTCATAATATGAGTTTTCTGAGTTATAAAGAGAGGTTCTACAGTCTCTGGGTAGAACATCCAGTGGTATAAAAATAGCCACAAATGGGGAACATATTTGTTATATTATAGATTTATATCCTTTCTTGTTCTACAAAGAATCTGAGGCAGCTGTTTTACAATATGTTTTTAAATGCATCTTCAGTTGACTATATGTTCTAGATGTTTCTGTCTGATAGATTTGGAGGCCACTGAGGCAGGTATGTGCCTGAGTTACTAGTTCTGTGGCAGACATAATAAACTGTCTCTTCTAAATTCCTGAGTCACGTCATGTTGTTAGGCACAGCAGACAGTGAGCAGTTGACATGTATAATACATGGAACATGGTACGTTCCTGGTTTTTTATTTTTTCCCCTTGCCCTTGGTATTTTCAATCAGGTGCATTTCATTCAGTTGATCAGGAGGGAGAAATGATATGACTTAACAGCATCTGGAGAAGGAAATGGCAACCCACTCCAGTATTCTTGCCTGGAGAATCCCAGGGACAGGAGCCTGGTGGGCTGCTGTCTATGGGGTTGCACAGAGTTGGACACAACTGACGTGACTTAGCAGCAGCAACAGTATCTGGGCCAAAATGTTGCTTTGTATGTTTCTGCCTGAATCATCCAAATGTTTTGGTTCATGGACTTGGCCAGAAGAAGGCAGTGTACACAGCAGACATGAGAAAGACCTGGGTTCAAATCTCAGCTCTGCCACTTTCTGGATGTATGACCTTGGGCAGGTTATTTAACTTCTACATTTTCCTCATCTGCAAAAATGAGGATAATGATACTTACCTTGAAGAATTGTGAGGATTGAGTAAGAAATTACATAAAAAATGCCAGGCTCATAGTAATGCGGTCAGGAAGAAAGACACTTGTTACTCTCAGTTGTCTATGTTCTGGACGCTTCCTTATAGTAGCCTTCATGCTTTCCTTGGCCTGTTCGGTTATAGCAGGGGCTTCTAAGGGAAAGGACTGTGTGCCTCTCATTAGATGGGCAGATTTGTCCTTGGGGGCACTTCACTGCTCTGTGTTCTTCTGTTACACACATGGAACTGCAAAGCCCATATTAAATGGTTTAAAAGAGCCTTTCTCCACGTCCAGTTTCAAACTAGAGCCCAGACTGGAGATATTCCTTCACCAGAACGGGAAACTGAGGTACATAATAGTACAAATGTTGAATCGTGCAGACAGACATCATGAATTATGGTTTCAGTGTAGCTCTTTTTCAAAACTGATTTTTGTGACTTTCTTAGTTTTTTTCATGTTTCCTACTCTACTTTTGGCTTCTGGCCATGTGTGTGTGCTGCTCATACTGACTCCAGGGCTCCTCATCTGGAATTTGGTGAGGAGGTTACTGGCAAGGAGTGGTTAGCCAAGCATCTCGGTGAAGAACAAAGAGGCTTCGGGGCGGTGCAGAGACAGGCTCTGCTGTGTCCCCTCCTGAGTGACAGATTGAAGTCCCCACTTGCAGAACACTATCCCAAAGGAAAGAAACCAGCCTCAGCAAGGAAGAGTCACTCCCTCTGTTTTTCATCTCTCCATTTTGCCTTCTGCTTTTGGACAGAACTGTGAGACTAGGCCAGGTGGGAGGAGCATCCTTGACAATGTTTGTTTTATGTAACTTTTTTGTTCCAAGTTCAGAAAAGTTAGAAACTTTCTCTACCGAAAATTATCAGAAACTTTGCTCTGTCCTTTGAGAGCAGGAGAGGAGGGAGAAGGAGGTTAGGGGAGGGAGTGGGGGAGCTGTGTGTTGACCTGATGATGAACCCGCTGTTAGGAACCTTGCTGCCCATGCAGGGGTGACCCATCCTCCCTACCCGGGGACCCAGTGTCCCCACACTGATCACGTGGGGAACCCTTCCATCTGGAATCATAGGGGGTTAAAACCGAACTTGAGCATGCCTGCCTTTTCTCCATCCCACTGTATATCTCTTCGTGAAATCTCTTCATGAATTTGAGCGTATATTTCAAGCTTTTCCTCTCACCTTTTCTATACTTTACTAAACAGCTGAGTTTGGGGGAAAACCCTGATAACTAACCCACTATTCACCTTCCCTATTTCCCCGCCTGAATTTTCCTCCTCTTCCCTTTCGCTATCCAAGGCTCCTGACCTTCAAAAACCAAAGTTGCCAGTTCCTCAACTAACAACCTTCAGTAACCTTGGCCCATCCTGCAAATCGGCCCAAATTCACTGTCTGGTCACTTTCTCTCATCTTGAGATGTTGAGGGGAAGTTCATCCCTCTGTTACCTACTAGTCACCTGCTCATCCCTTTGTCTTTGGTTCACACAGAGGTTTGATCCAGAAACCAACTAATAATCATGACCCTTCCTGTCCTTAAAAATAACATCTACTCTTTTTTTGATTAATAAAAGTAATCTGACTTATTGTGGAGAATTTGGAAAAAGCCACCATCCAGAAATAACCATTACTTACATTTTGGTGTATTTCCTTCATATATACATACATGCATACATATATGTATATATAAGTATATGTATATATGCATACAGAAGCACAAACACACACATATATACACATCCACATTCCTTTTAGTGTTTAACAGAAGAGTTAGTCTTTCATATTTAGAGGGAAAAGGAAGATCCCAGGTAGGTGGAGAAGAAAAATAACCCCAGGCTGCAGCTCAGGTAGGCTCTTCACCTGTGTCAGCTGTAGCCATGAGCTTTTGGAGCACATGGCTCATTGGTTTGTAATGTCATGGACTTGAAGGCCAGGAGAAATATCCAAGCTATCCCTGCCTCCCAAATCACGTGGGTGAATCCTTCTTAGAGAGCAACACGGGAAACACAGTCAGAGACACACCAAAATTCATAGATACACACAAACAGAAATTATACATGTAAAAACATATTCAAACAAGTCTTTTCTGAGGCCTCTCGGTGAATGCCCACTCTATTTCAATGCATTGCTGATAATACAGTGTATCACATGTAAGCCTTGTTTTTAATGGGTCTCAGGGTTCACCTGCTGAGATGAAAACTAACCCATGGGAAACAATAGCAAACTGGAAGAAGATGCTTTCTCATAAAGTGCTGATGGAAGGGGCTCCAGAGAGTCATTCTAATATCATTCTAATATGATGAAGATGCATTCCAGCAACATTCTTCCTGAGGTCAGAAACATCTTTTAGGACAGAGAGCTAAGTTTAGAGACACAGTGATGCAGTATGTGTTAGACATATACTAACTAAGGTGATTATGATTTGAAGGATCATTATATTTTAGTGAAAATATAATCACACATATCTACCAGAAAATGTGAGAAGAGTAATCTGCAGACAGCAAGGGAGGAGCAGGACCAAGGGGAAGGGGCCAGTTTATCAGGACGCTCTAGGTCCTAGAGAACGTTACTGTGGTTTGGGAGACATTCTTCCTCTCTTGAAGCTCTCAGGGATAAACTTGATACATTATATAAAAGTCTAAAGGCAGGCTAAGAAAAATGCAGCCACTGTGATGATCCTGTGGAATGTTATTTCAGGAGGAGGACAGAGAATGAAGAAGAGCTGAGATGGCTTAGAGACCAAGCTGTGGATGGGGATCTAGACCAGGAGCAGATCTGGGAGGTGGCATATGAGTTTAGTTTCAGTTCTGTTGAGTAGACTACAGTGAGTCATTCAAGAGCAGTTATGTCATAGACAATTGAAAATATGCTGCTGGATCCTAGGGTGAAAAGTAAGGGCTAGAAACAGACATCTTTCAATTCATTGTTAAAGTGCCACTGTATGCAAAGTATAATATATATGCTTTGGCTGTTAAAGAATAACATTTGACTGTGGGAGACCAATATTGGTGGCTCAGAGGTGGTAGCAGGGGATTAATGTGGAGAAATAGTGAGCATTTCCATGAAGGAGGCATGAGTCAGGCTAGAAGTGAGTGGTGGGTAGGATGTGATTAGAAGTCAGTGGGCATTACGGGAAATGGAAGCAGCAGGAGCAGATCATGACATGAGTGGAGGCAGCTGACTGCCACTGATGCACCAGATGCTGTAGTAGACAGTAAAGATAGAAGCATCATTAAAACCAAGCCATGATCATCAGGCAACTCACAATGTAACATGGGAGAGAGACATACAGGTAACCAATTATTTGGTAAGTGCAATTAGGTTGCAACCTACAAATTGCTAATATTTGATCAACCATTTTGGATCTAATCCACAAAAATGGCAGTTTCACATGATTCAATCTAATCTAAGTGTATTTTAGTGTATATAACAGATAAGGATCATTTATAGGGAGGAAAAATTATATAAATGTCTTTGGAGATGGGACTGTACTTTATTCTAAGTATACGCTACAGAAGGCTTTTAACAGACAAGTGAGACGCTGAAAGAAATGTTTTAGGAAGATGAATTTGGTATCAGTAGAAAAGATATAATGCAGGGCCAACATCCCAGAAAGCAGTGGGGGGCAGAATTTAGGAGGCTACTTAAAGAATTTAAATAAAGGGTAAGCAGCGCCTGACCAGGGTGATGTGATAGATATTTTGAGGGAATCATGAATCATCCTTAGTACTTGGCTGTGGACCGGCTGGCTATCAGGGGATATTGCCCAAAATGGATCGACAGATATATACCTGGGTGTCTGGAAAATTCTGCTTCTGTCCCATACAGGGCAGTCAAGCCAGGTTTGCTGGTTTGTGAGAAAAAAGAAGGTTTTCTGACGCCGAGACTGAAGGAAGTTGGCATCAAACTATAAAGACCAACAGTGACGGTGTTCACTGTGTCACCACCTGGTCTCGGGTTTGCTTGTTAGTTTCCTGGTTCCACAGGAGAACTGAGAGTTCATACGGTTGGGGACTGGCCTGTTTGGGGTCACTGCTGCATCTCCAGTCTGCAATACTGCCTTGCACATAGGAGGTGTGCAAAAATGTGCTGAGTAAATAGTGAATATGAAACTGTCATGAGGAGTAAGTCACTGCAGAGATATCATCTTGGAATTTGTCATGGACATCAGAATGGAAGCAAAAACTATTATTGAAGGTGGGGGAAGACCTAGAGAAGGAAAAATCAAAAGAAGTTCCAGTTCAGTGAGCATGAAGCAGCAAAGAGGTGTGAAATGGCAAAAGGAAAGGAGGTACCTGACAATATGAGGGAGAGGAGATGTTGAATGTACCAGATGGAAGTGGGCACAAAACATGCGACTTAGAACCTGTGGACAGGTTACCCTTAGACTCACTCTGAGTTGAGAGAAAGATGAGAGCATATACAGAATTACACATAAAGGTGAAGATATGAGTAATTCTGTAACCATCATGCTAAAAACAACTCTCAGTATTTCTTAGGTGCTCCCAACAAAGTCCACATTCCTTTGAATGGTGTCCAGTGTCTGCCATGATTTGACCCAACCAATCATTTCAGCCTTGTTTCCCACATCTCACCTCACAAAGTCCATACTGCATCAGGCATATTTACTGTGCATGTCCCAAATGTACCCTATATATTCCTTTCTCCCTTTCCCTGTTCTAGATGTTTGATCCATTTAGAATGACATTCCTCCCCACTCCCAATACCAGTCCTGCTGAGATAAACTCTACCCACTTGGTAAAGTTTAATGCTAACCTTTTCTAATCTTCCCAGACTAGGTAAGTTTGATTTTATTTTTCATTTAAAAATATTTTGCTATTTTATTTTTTTAAGAGGTTTAATTATTTTTGGCTGTGCAGCACATGGGATCTTAGTTTCCCCATCCAGGATTCGAACCTATGCCTCCTGCATTGGAAGTGTAGCATTTTAACTACTGGACCACCCAGGAAGTCCTCTGATTTTCTTCATATCTGTTCCGTATTTCTAGATCTCTTTCTTACCCATAATGCCCAACACATTACCTTGTGTTTATTGGGTCTTCATTCATTGATTTAATAAACAGTGACAGAGTCCCTTCTGTGAATCAATATTTTGTTGGATTTGGTAATGCAATAGGGGTGATGCAGTAAGTCTATGATGCCTTCATGGACTTAACATCTGGTGGAGGAAGCAACTGAGTAACCAAACAAATGCTGAGATAGTCAATAATGGTGACAGGTTCTAAGAAATAATAATACAGAAGACTGTGGGAGATGTGACTTGGGGAGAGGAGTTAGTCAGAGGGTCAGGACGGGCTAAGAAGAGAGAGCAAACGGGGCAGACTGTGGCATGAGAGGACTAAGAATTTTCTAGGCAAAAGAAACAAAGGACCTGAGATGGCAAGAAACCTGACACATTCCTGGTAGGCCAGGAAGATTACGGGGCAGGAAACAAGAGGAAAGTGGCTGCAGTGAGGAGAAGAGGGCCAAGGTCCAGGTCATGCAGCCCTCATAGGGCATCCTGAGGATTTTGGTATTCATCCTAAGAGCAAACAGACACTTTCAAAGGGGTTGAAGCCATAGATGTGAAGAGCTTACATTTTAAAAAGATCACATTGGCCTCAGAATGGAGAAGAGATTAGAGGAAGGTCAGAGTGAATGCCTGGGCACCAATTAGGAGGCTTCTTTCATAGGCCATGTGTGATAGTACAGTAATGTGGACTAGAGTGGATTATACAGACCGTCAATAAATGCCAAAAGAGGGCAGAAGCAGTCTTTTGGAGTCAATAACTAGGATTGAGAAAAATTGAGTTTCACCTTTACAAATCTCTCCACTAATGTAAATCACAGTCAACAGCACTTCAGCTCTCCAGACCCCTTTGGGAAATGCGCCCTCAGGATAATCAAGTGTTCTCGATGACAAAAGGTAAACAGCAACACCAACTTTTTCTTCCCGTTTAAATCTTTTGATGAATAGCCTTACATCTTTGACTTCTTAAAAAGAAAAATAAACTGAACATAATTTCCCCTTCTGTTGACAATTCCAACAGACTAATAGTTACGGCATAGGACAAAATATGAAGGATGTGCCAGGTTATATACCCTCAGTAAATAGGACCCAACTGCTGGAGTTTTGCTTCCTCTGTCAGCTTTTGCTTTCATAGCTTTTCTGCTTCCTCTTTTGCTATCAGTAGCTCAGCTTTTGTGGCTACTAGGTCTACATAGAAGTAACTTTCTCTTATGGGCTAAGTAACTAGATGAAAATGGTAAGAATTACATATAAAATTAGGATTTGAGAGGCTCTCCTGTGAGCATAGATGCTTAGTTTTGCTATGTAAAGATTTCCTACCTGGGTCTTAGATCTGTTTGTCGAACAACTGAGTTCCAAATGCAATGGACTTATCATCTTTTTTCTTAATACATTTCATTGCTTTAACTGTATTGCCTGTTACATAATATATAAAATGCAACAGATATATTTTAAAATGTCAAAGTCTTTGTTCTTATTCTTTTAGTAAAACAGAGGTAAATGTAGGGATTGACAAAAGCCCACATTATGTATAAAGTTTCCATATTGGTATTCTCCACTATTCAGTGGAGAATAAAATGATGAACTCTATTTTAAAGGACTAAATGTAAGAAATGTCTCATTATATCCCATCATATGAGCCTTTAACTTACAAATGTGTTGCCTTCAAAATGTCAAATTAGATTTAGATGCTTTTTAAGACACAATAGAGTGAAAAGACTACCCACAGAATGAAAGAAGATATTTACAACATGTATAACCAACAAAGGATTCATATCTAGAATATATAAAGGCCCAAAAATGCATAAGAAAAAAACAAACAAACAGGCAGCTCACTAAAAAACTAGGCATCATGCCCTTGCGATGAACAGGGGCATTGCAAAGGAGAAAATCTAAAGGCCCACTAAGATATGGAAAGATCTTCAACTTCATTAATAATGAGGGGACTGCAGATTAAAACCATAAGCAAATATTACTACATACCCATCAGATCTGGCTCTCTCAAGTATACATGATGATGTGGAGCAACAGAAAATCTCACATATACTTATAGGTAGGAGTGGAAAGCTGGTGTCAGCAGTTAATAGTAAAAAGGAAGATACACTTACACACTATCACCTAGCAATTTCTTTCTCTTTTTGCACCTAGCAATTTCATTCCTAGCTTTATACCCTAGAGAAACTCAAGTACATGTCTTCTGCAAGGATACACATACAAGAGTATTCATAGCAGCATTGTTCATAATAGTCCCAAACATCCCATGTGCAAAATGGATAAATAAGTTGTGGTATATTCATACAACGGAATACTATACAACAACGAAAACGAATGAACAACTCCACATGTCAGAAAGAATGAATTCCATAAAAATAAGTGTTGAGCAAGAGAGGACACACACACGGAGAATGGTTCTAGCCATATAAAACTTTACAACAGTCACACTGAAATAATATTCTTTAGGTATATATACATGATGAAGATGATCAAAGTAGCTCAGTCGTGTCCAGCTCTTTGCGACCCCATGGACTATATAGTCCATGGAATTCTCCAGGCCAGAATACTGGAGTGGGTAGCCTTTCCCTTCTCCAGGGGCTCTTCCCAACCCAGGGATCGAACCCAGGTCTCCCACATTGCAGGTGGATTGTTTACCAGCTGAGCCACAAGGGAAGCCCATAGAAGGTACAATAATAAAGAAAATAAGGACATTACTATTATGAATGTCAGAAGAATGGTTACCTTTAGGGAAGAGGACAGGGTTGTGACCAGAGAGGGGCACACATGGAGCTTATGGAAATCTGGCCATGTCCTGCTCTTATGAACTGCATGGTTATTACATGTATGTTCACTTTATAATTATCTATTCAAATGTTTAGTAATTTTTATGCATTTTTAGTATACCTATTTTACATTAATAAATTTAAGAAAAGGTTTAATGTATACCAGATGTATCTGATTAGGAATGCATTTTATCCATAGTAACCACTAATCAGACAAATCTGTAAGTCTCATTCAGTAATAGTGTAAGTCCAATACTGCACATTTCAATAAAAATAACAGAAAATAAGACAGTTGCAATATTATCAGTTAAACAAAATATATACAAGAGAAATATTGAATAAGGATTATTTTAAAGTATCTAATATCAGATTGGAAAAGATAAAAACTATTGAAGATACATTAGGTGGCAAGACTGCAGAAACTGACACACATACTCAGCTGGAGAGAGTATAGATTGGTCCAACTTCTATAAGGGGTGGTCTAACAACATCTATCAAAAATTTTAAACACATATTCTACTTCTAAGAAGTTACGCTAGTAATAAACTCATAATTCACAAGCGTGAAAAACTACATTTGTATAAGGATTACAGCCCTGTTTGTAGTGGTAAAAGACTGGAACATCCCAGGCACCCATCAATAGAACACCAGTTAAATAAATTATGGTCCTCTTAAGCAATGGAATACTGTGTAGCCATAAAAGAGAATGACCCAGCTCTACATGTCCTGCTATGAAATTACCCAGATTTGTTACAAGAAAAAAGTATAAAACAGTACTTATTGTTTGTTTACTTGTTTAGACATTTTCAAAAAAGAATAAATGTGAGCTTTTATATTTTAAAATAGTATCTCAAGAAAAACACCTAAATTTTAAATCATGTGCATGTATTATTGCTTCAAAAGTTCCTTTAAAAAATGTTGAGTACATCTGCTTAAGGAAAAACAGATTTAATTAGATTATAATGAGGAAGTATAAGAAACTTTTGGGAAAAATTCTGAGGGAACTTTTTAATAGTTCCCATCAGAACTAACAGGTCATTAAAAAAAGCCTAATTCCACATCAAAACAAAATACTTCTTTTGATACAGATGTATCAGTTGCACTGCTCTTTTACAATCTCTCCATGATTAGAATAATTATTCTAGAGTTAAAACTGATACAAAAGAGGAGCAATAGAAGGAAGATAAACTTCAAGGTCAAGCTCAAATTTCTCTTCTGGTGTAAAAGCCGTCCTTGGTTCCTAGGCTGTTGTTCAAAGTGCCTATACTTGTTAAAAAAAAATGTAGCATATTGTGTGATAAGTATATATCTCACCTAACATTCATTGTCCTACTTTCTCTGATGCTAAGCACAAAAACTGGAACCAAAGAAGTGCTAAATACAATTGTGTCCTTCCATAAATACAAATAACATGTATATAGCCACTGTATGTGGCATCATATATAAGACACTTGTGGGTGTGAACTCAGGAAACTCTGGGACAAGGTCAGAGGTTGTTCTTATATATCCTGAATCTCCATGGTAAATGGTCATCAGTGAACACTCAATAAAATTCTGTTGAATAAAATTCAGTGTACCTAAATATTTGAAATAATTTTCCATTTTTGTCTCTAGCTAATTTCATTCTTCTCTGTTAACAGAGTTTCCTGCTTGATCAGGAGTTAATGGTGGTGCCTACTTCAGTCAGTTCAGTTCAGTTGCTCAGTCGTGTCCGACTCTTTGAGACCCCATGGACTGCAGCATGCCAGGCTATTTATTTGCCTCCTTAATGCATAACCAATCCAGTGGTTTGGACTTTATATGCCCCCGTTGGAAGTACTGTTTTAAATCTAATGTTAGAGAACATATGCCTAAAATATTTTTCTTTGAGCGGTTTTCAATACATTTTCATGGGTTCAATAAAGGTGCTTGCTTAATATCTTGTGTGTAATAGAAACTATGACTGTTCTTGTTTTGGGGGGTGCAGGGTGATGGGGAGATGAGTTAGACGCTGTATTATAGATTTCAGATTCTACAATTTGAAATAAGTTCCTTGAATAAACTCTTCCCCACTTCTCATCCCCTCATATCCTTCCTCATTATCATCATCATCACCTGTTATTATGACAGTTTCCCCTTTTTTTAAATAACAGTTTTCCTTTGATATTCTTGTTTTATGAGATAGAAGTAATGTTTGGGCGCTATGTGACTACTTCCTGATCTTTTCTCTTTGTCTGGAATGTCTACCAGCCAGGAAGGCTGCTGCTGCTGCTAAGTCGCTTCAGTTGTGTCCGACTCTGTGTGACCCCATAGACAGCAGCCCACGAGGCTCCCCCGTCCCTGGGATTCTCCAGGCAAGAACACTGGAGTGGGTTGCCATTTCCTTCTCCAATGCATGAAAGTGAAAAGTGAAAGTGAAGTCGCTCCGTCGTGTCCGACTCTTCGTGACCCCATGGATTACAGCTCACCAGGCCCTCCGTCCGTGGGATTTTCCAGGCAAGAGTACTGGAGTGGGGTGCCATTGACCTTCCCTAACTGAAAGTCTACTGACTGCAACTACAGCTCAAAGGTGATAGTGGTGGGAATTCTAACATTCTGGTTTGAAATCATTATGAATCAAGAAGTTAAAAACTGGGGGACTACCTTCAAGAACTCCCATGTTATGTTTTTAAAAGATTTGCTGAATTCTTTTAAAATAAAAGCTGCAATAGTGTCAATCACAGATGCACACACAAAAAATAGATGTAAGTTGCAACGCATTCCAAATATCTTCATTTTGAGTATATTTAGGTTCACATCAACACAAAAGAGAAAGGTTTAAGCAGGCCACCTAGGTGCTTTGTCTGCTTTGTTCACTGCCATAACCTCTTTGTCTAGAATAGCACCTACCAAACAGTAGGAGCTCAATAAATGCTTGATAAGTTAATCAATGAGATTAAAAGATAGCATGCATCAAGGTAATGAGGAAAAGAAAAGGTAATGAACTTTTAACATCCTCTAGTGCTCACCAAGTCAGACTATCGTCCATGTGTAAGTGACTAACAGCAGAGTCTTGAATGAAACTTTCTAAATCCCATTCCTGCAACTGAAAGAAAACCAGCTAGCAGGAGACAGGAAAGGGACAGAAAAACACAGAGCCTGTTTTTTTTTTCTTCATAATCTTCAGAGTGGAGTACAACCCCTTGCATATGACACAGAGAGCAATGCATATGGGAGCATTCAGTAAACGCCCCATAACCAGCATCAGCAGGGGCCATGCAGATTTAGAATTGCTCTTCTGAACTTCTAATCAATGTCTATATGTTGCTGCAATTAGCAGCTTCAAGTAGAACCAATTAGAGCATTAATGATGATGATAATAATGATAACAATAATGATTAGAGACGAACATTCTGAACTTAGAAAACGCAACTCTAATGGGGGAGGCTGAAAACTTGACTATCAGCTTTGAATAAGGCAGTGACTACTCCAGCACAAGCAGGGCCAGATCCGAGTGGAACATGGCAGCAGAAGATCAGAAAGACTGATGAGCAGAAGGAAGAGTCTGGGTGAAACTACGGAGTGGACATGTGGAATGCGTCTAGTCTTTATAGATCTGCATCTTCCAGCACTTCTCTCAATAGGAAGAGCTATCAGGGCAGAAGTAGGCTGCTCCTCTCAGCAGGCATTTGCTATTTGTTGCTCTGGGCCAAAGTCCCATCCTTGGAGTTTTTTTCCTAGTGGCAAGCCACCACAGAGGACAGGCAATCTTGTTTCTCTTGACAAGGCTCTGCTTTCTGGCAATAGGATCATATCATCTCACCCCAGTGCCACAGAAGCGTAGATCTTCCCATGGCCATCCTGTGTGCACTATATCCCACTAGTCATGACAGATAGGTGGGCAGTAGCCATTAGCAGTAGGGCAGTGAAGCTAAGCTTCCAGGAAGGTAAAACCCACACAAGCATTTGCAATCTACAGTCAAGATCACAAAAAAACGGTAATATTTATCCACTTATCTACCAAGACTCCCATGTTATGGGAGGAAACATGTCATGTTTGACAGCACAGCACAAATGGGGAAAGGAAGCTCAGCTAAAGCACAACCACCACCTCAAAGCCTCGTTCACCCACCCCATCCACTCTAATCTCACTGCTTTGGCTCTAGATGTTCATATCCTGAAATTCCTAAGAGTTCACTTTTACCCCTACCAGGAGAGCTTGCCTCCAGAAACCAGAACTCCTCGTGTCATCACCCCCTAGTCATCCAGGAGCACAACATTTAAAAAAACAATATTTCCCAAAGCCTGTTTCAATCTTACCAGTAGCTTTAAGAAGGTAGATTCAGTCATCTTGTTCTGCACTAAAAGAACTTTTTTAACTCAGAAGGAAAAAGGGCAAATGATATGCCAAGAGGTCTGTGCAGAACAGCCCGGTAAAACCCTCGCCCTGAGAGCTGCCACTTCTCTCTGCCTCCAACCTCCAAGCTGGCCCTGCCCTCGACCTGTGCCATCTCCCAGTCCTGTGTCCCTTCTCCCCAGTGCGTCCGACCGGCAGTGTACTCACTTGAGGCTTGTTTGCCTTGGACTGTTGCCAGCTAATCCACTTGAACATCTTGGCTTGATCTCAAATTTGCTTTCTGCTTCCACCAAACTTTTTACAAATAGAATTTAAGTTTGTGCTGGGTGGCAGTAGGGTTGAACTTGTTCTGAAGACTCACGCTCCCACAGCGCTTGGAGACAGGGATCAGCCTCACCACAGTGCTTTCTGCCCAAGCTCTCAGAATCCGAAAGGGAATTTGCCTACAGTGGCTTGAAGACTCGGGCAGAATCGCACTCCCACCAAGGCCACTACATGAGTCACAAGTACTTAGTATCGAACAGTGTGTGGTAGGCATTAACACTTGATAAGTTATCTTTCTCCTTTGCAGTCTGGAGACAACTTAAAGAACCACTTTGTAGTTTACTTTGGGTTGCTGTAGATTTGCTGGGACTGGGCAGGGAGGTATAGAGGCAGCTGGAAAAGAAGCCAGTACCAATAGTGTTTGTTTTTGCTACAAAGTTTTAGAAGCTGAACTATCAGTTACTACAAAAGTAATATGCTTTTGATTCCATTTAACAGGCAGGAGAGTGACTTGGGCTTCAATCTGAGGTCTGCCATGAACTGGCTTTGTGATTCTGTGCAAATCACCTTGTTCCCTTTAAACAGGATGGAAACAGAGGGCAAGAGGCTATCTTGGGCTCCATTCTTCCCTGAGTGTCTGTTTTCAAACTCCAGACTTACCTGGAGTCATATCTGGCCTCTGGACAGCCCTATAGCTATCACACAGAGATCTAATCTACTGACAAATCACCTTTTGCAATTTCCTTATTTCTGGATCATATATTTGCAAATACCACCACTGGAAACCAAGAAATTTGTGGGCTCAGTGCTCTGTGATCTGCCTGTGTACTGCAAACTGCTTCTCACCCGGGTGGGTTATGAAGATTATTTGCTTTCTAGATGATTGATTGGTAACATTTATGAAGTCTAAGTTTAGGTTTCAGATGTATCCACCTCAGAGGAGGAGTACAACTGTATATCTTTTAAAGGTATTTGTTTAAGAGTTAGAAAATGCTCTGTTACTAGATGGGAGGCAACACAAACCTCTCCCTCTAAAGAAACAGTTTAGGGCCCTGAGATAAAGGGCAGAGTAACAGAAGTGGTGAGGACTCTCCTGGAGACCCATTACATTTTTTCTTTCTAGCTTTTAGCATTGTGCATTTAATAGGCTAGACCTCCAGAAGGTGGATCACCTGCTCAGGCCCCAGGGCTAAATGTCACACATTGTCACAATCTCATTCTGGAGACTCAAACTTGGGTGGACCATCTTGATGGTTTTCGTTTTTGTTTTGTTTCTTAATGATGATCAATAACTTTATTTTTATATTTTTATTATTTCATACATTTATTTTTTAAGATCAAGTACTTCCTTAGGTATGCAATTGAGTTGACCATTAAATTCTTTTGAATACATTTTTAGTAGACCTGTATTACACTGTCTTATTTAGATATATCTGAAAGAAAATTCAAACAAAACCAACCAACCGACCAACCAAAAAAACATATGAAACAAAAACTCTGGCCTTTCTCCAACTAGAAAATGTACCAGTGGCCTGTCTGTGTTCTCTCAAATACCAAACCATATGTTGTAATGTATTTTATAATATCTCTATTAGCTATCACTTTGGGTTATTTACACCTTCTATATTAACGCAGATAAAGGAGTTTTAAAAAGTATGTCTTCTCTTATAATTTTATTTAATTTAATATAACTAAAAGAGTAGCAACTCTTTTACAGGTCATTTACCCAAATATATCATAAAATTGTGTATATTATACACACGAAAAATCTAGGGCTATGGCTCATAACGCATTATTCCCTTTATAACAAGTTATATCCTGCTGGTGTAGTGCAGCATCTTGATTTTTTTTTTTAAAGAATTTGCTAAGTGAAAAATATTACAATGTGTGAACTGATAGGATTTTTATTAGTCTTGACACTGTTGAGTCTCCACATTTCCAGATATTTGGTTTTTATCCTTAGTGGCAAAAGCCAGTGATCTGCAGGCCCTTAAAACTCAAGTCACCACAGTCATCTGGACAGTCTCCTCTGCTTCACACCCTCTTTTGTACAGGATCTTGGCTAGTCCTTCAGAATCCCAGGAAGCTGAAATCACTGCCTTCACTGTACAGACTTGGAGATGGAGGCATGGGATGATTAAGTGACCCGTTCAAGGTCCTGCCACTGTAAGCAGCCAGGGACTGAATGCGTGCCTGATTCCCCAAGCCATCTCCTCTGTGCAGCTGACGGCTTCGCAGTCCACTCAGACTCTCTTTCCTGCTGGGGCTGCCATGCCCCAGCTCTTTGCATGTTGGCTGCTAACAGCTCACAGCTGCCACAAAAGACCAGCCCTTTGCCTCAAGGTAGGACAGATTTTGGGTGCCATTCACACTCCAGCTCCAGGAGGGATCGGGCTGAGCTGGACTCCAGCTGAAGCCATGTGCACATTTGCCTTAGCTCCTTCTACAATGGGCCCTGTTTCCTGCCCCTTTCCCTGAAGGGGCACCAATAAACTCCATGCACAGGAATCCCGGTCTCAGACTTTGCTTCTAGGGAACTGGAACCAGTATGCTCTCCTTCCTCCCAAGAAGCCCTATATCCAGCCTTATTCTCTGGAGAATTTTTCTACTTAGGAGCCCATTTCTTTATTTTTAAAGATATTAGTTTATTTTATTTGGCTGGGATCTTTCTTTAGTTGTGGCATGTGGGAGCTTCTTCCGCAACCAGGGATCAAACCTTGGCCCCCTCCATTTTAAGAGCACAGAATCTTAGCCACTGGGCCACCAGGGAAGTTTCCCTATGAGCCCATTTAAATGGAGAGTCTATTTTTCTCTCCCCCTATCAACAATAATCCCTACAAGGAAACTAACTTCTTACATTTAAGGCAAGTTCTTCCAATTGCAGCATTAGCCCACTTTTTCTTACAAGAAAAACCTAGGAGCCTTTTTTATCTCTTGTTAATAGCAGAAGACTAGAATGCCATCCTTTCTCTTTCTGGTTATTTACCTTTCCTCCTTATATAGGAAAGCAAGCCAAAGGAGGGCTTGTTCATTCATTGCTGCCCTCTCAGCATGGAGAGCCGCACCTGCTATGCAGCAGAGCATGAACGGAGAGCACAGAAGAGCATAACAGAGCATGAGTGGAGAGAGATGAAATAGGCCAGTGCACGGGCGGGGCCCTCACCAATATACCAATGCGGGCGCCAGACCCTCTCTGACTACATCCCTTGCACCTAGTGGCCTGTTCTGTGCTCCCAGAGTACATGTGTCAGGATCACCAGGGTCTGATAAACCAGGTGGGGCTCTTTAGTAAAGAAGTTCTTTCCCAGAAGGCTTCTGCAGCCAGGCTGCCCTGCTCCTTGTTAGTGATATTGTGTTACCGCAGTGAGTGACCTTGTAGGAATCCTTTGTCCCCTTAGTCTGGCCCTTGCCATCTCTAAACAGAATATTTCCTCCCAAACAGTAGAACAAAGTTTGGATCATAACTCATTATACTGATTTGACAGTTGAGAGTTTAAACACTTCTGAGTTGTATTCTGAAATCTCCAGGCTTCTCTAGGCATTTCCCTGTCCCCCTTCAGCACGTTGTCATTATCAGCCCACCTTGTAACTTAGATCACATTTGCTTGTTTTTGAAATCCCTCATTCAAGTCACAGTCAGCACTGGGATGTTTCAGCAGTATTCTTCTGTTACAATTTTTGCAGAGAATAGCACTTGCAGCTCAATTTCCTGTCTCCAGCCAGCCTGAACATGTCTAGAAATTCATAGCGTATTTTGGATGGAGAGCACCCTTCCTAGGAGGGGTTTGTAATGTTCAATTCAATAAGCACTTACTGAGCACCTCTGGCATGCCTAGTCTAAACAACATATACATGCATAGAGACTGTCACTGCCTAGCTGGCTACTTCTGTACCATTAGTTGGTAATTATTTGGCAGATACCCATCTTGTTCAATGACAAGACACTTCTTCACTACTACCTTATTACTCAGCCTTGCTTGACTAGAATTCTATGATTCTGGATTTCTCTGAAATATGGTTGCAAACTTCCACCACCTAATACATGTATAAGCAAGAGGGTCTTATAGTCATGTCCAGAGTACCATGAGCATAATCTGGACAGAATAGGAAGGGGCTCAGATCCAGAGCTCTATGGACAAAGTAAGGACATCCATTTGCCTTCAGGGAAATGACACTTTTACACGGGACAAGGATAAAGTAGAACCTAATTATGCAGACCCATTTGAGAGCTGAACAAAAAAAACTTTGGGGAAAGCTATTCATATCATTTACTGAGGCACCCATGTTGGCTTTGTCAGAATTTAACGCAGAATTAAGAATACTAGACTGATTCCTCATTAAGGGAGGACATACCACAAGCAATTCCAGCTTCTCTGTTATAGAGGAAAATGGGGGCGTTCCCTTTCCTAAAAGGAAGAGTCAGACAAGGATAGACCCAAGTTTCAAAACCTGAGTGGGAAATGAGGAAGGGCCAGATGTTCGTCGTTTGTTGGTCTTCTGTTCTCAATCTTGTCTTCATAGTCAGAATTTGGATGAAGTCACAAAAAGTATGTTTAGCCAATAATGCAGGGGAATGCATCTGATACACTGGACAGAATAATTCTGTATTCAAAACATGCTGGAATATGGATGGAATTAAACAAGAGAACATCTAATAGATATTAAATAGTCCAACACTCAGGTTACTAAGTCACCTGCCCAACTAAGAGCGGGCCACAAAAACAGGCAAGGAGATTCCATAAGTCAGCATTGTACATCCTACTATACAGGGTAAAACATCTTAGGGAGGAGGGCAGGCATTGTCGCTCTAGAACAAGAAGCTGAATTTGCATTGGTTAGTTCACATCTAATGTACTATATGTCACTCTGCAAGCCCCATTTTATATAGATCATTATATACTAGAGTAAATCTGAGGAAAGCAACCAGGATATGGAAAGGTCTGAAAATATATTAATACAAAGAATAGCTGGAGAAACTGAGAACTTCTAAAAAAGAAGATTAAAAAATAGAAAAGACAAGTCAACTGTCTTCAAATATCTAAAGCTTTAGGCGTTACCACTGGCCAAAGGTGATACAATTTGAGGATTAAAATGAAATACCTGAGAATAATGGATCATAACCCATTAGATAACAAAATAAACCAAGAGCCAATGCTAACAACAAATAGCTACATTTTAGATTCTAAGGCTTAGCAAATGGAAAGTGGAGTAAAGTTGTTCTATTTATAGACAAGCAAACTGAAGCTATGTCCCTTTAGGTCTAATATAGAAAAAACTTTTTGACATTTAATGAACCATGGACCTGGAGGGCAGAACTCTATTCAAGAACTTCCAAAGATCTTTAATCTGCTAAATAATCAAGTACTCTTATTCAGTCTCTAGATTTCTATTTCCTTTCTAATAAAGACAGAAAGTTAACCTTTACTGAGTGTCTAATAGGTAACAACTAAACATATTTTACTTAACCTTCCCAAAGACTCAGTGAGATGGGTATTATCTTTGTTTTATAGATTGGGAGATTAAGGTGCAATAACTCGTGCAACGTGACACAAAGGGCAAGTGCCAGAGCTGGAATTTGAACCCAGGTGTGTCCACACTCCTTCCACCCTACCCCACACACAGAGGACACATTAAGTGATTGCAGAGGTGTCTTAGGATCCCACAGGTCCCGAAGGCCATCCGTCCTGGCCCTTTGATGGTTATGTTCACCATCTATCCAGCCCACAGTTCTACTATTCTCATTCCTCTGGATTAGAAGAAAAAGACTGGGGCTTTTCTAGAAACTCACTGTTAAAATAACCCTGATTTCTGTGAGGTATCTCTGCCCCGTCCCTTCCCCACAGTCTCCCTGTCTGCCCTCCTGCTGAATATGACTCAGCCTACCCGAATTAACCCATTTTCTCTTTCTCTTCTTCAGAGTCTATTCAGCTGACTCCTTGGAAACCAGTGAAGACTAGTTTCCAGGTCTTGTGGTATAGTTAGGGGGAAATTTTTAACACTGTTGATAACATTTTTAAATTCAAAGATACCAATCAACAGTTTCTCTGATGAAGGGCAGTGCAGGTCAAGGGGACACATGGTTGTCCCATTCTCACTGCTTAGTGTTAGAAGAGTAAGAACATTCTAATCACAGTGCATGATTGCAGACAGGCCCTCCCTTTATTTGACTGTTTCTAAGTGATTTTCCAGGTTTCCTGTCAGAACACAGAATCTCTCTTCATCTTCCAACCTACTGTTCATATTTCCCAAAGGCTGAGAAGGTAATTGGGAATTGACCAGTCCTCCAGCTGATCAAAGCTTTTTGCTTGAAGTAAGGAAACTTCCAGGTTTCTTTAGCATATTTATAAATACACTATTTGTATGTTTGGCTGCTTTCAGACCACCTGTTTTAGCTTCTTCTTCATTCTAGAGTTCCCTGCCTGCTCTGTTCATTCCCCAAGTACTTCCTGAGCATCCCTGTGTGCTATGTGCCGAGGGGACAGCCGTGAAACAGACAGACATAACCCCTGCCCTCATCAGGGCTTAAGAGCCTGGCTATAGAGACATACATGAAACGAAAATTACACAAATAAGAATTCACACTCAACAAAGAGTCCACATGTCTCTACAGTATCCAGCACAGAGCTTGGCACGTGGTGGGTGCTTTTTCACGAGTATGTGCCTGGAAGTTTTGTGGAATGTGAAGCAGGACCTACTAGCTGAGCTCATCTTAGCACTGGGAGCTCAAAGCTTTGACTTTTAGAGTGAGGAGAAAACATGACAGTGAATCAGGGAGACATGGGTTCTAGTTTCTGCTTTTCTACTCGCTGCTAGGGTTTTCTTAGGTGAGTCACTCAGACTTTCTGGCATCAGTTTCCTCACTTGTGAATAACGTGTAACTACCAGGGTTCCTCATTAATAAAGAAGTGGCTGCTGTCAGAAGTGATCTACTCTAACTGCAATCACCCTGCTAGAAGACAAGGAAAGGCTGGAGTGGAGGCTTCCTAAGACAACTCTTTGGCTGAGGTGTCTAACGGCCCTGGGGAAGACAAAGTAGCAGCCGGAAGGGAAGCATCCCCTGGACGACCACCATGCAACTAATAGGCTCCTAGGCTGAACATGGGAAGCATGATCACTTACCACCACTGACTGCTTAAAAAAAACCACTTTCATTCATAGGATACTCTAGGTTATATTTCTAAACAACCAACAGGAGGAGAAAGGAAGTACAGAAATAGTTTTGTTTGTATGTTTAACAAGTAGAAAAATCCAATTTTCCATCTACTCTGATAGTCAAAAATGAAAGCAGGATGTCAAATAGAATTGATTACCCTGCATGTCCTTGAACACTAGTCTAGAGAATGATTTTGCACCATGATCTTAGGAAGTTTCCAGTAAGAAAGAAAAAATTTGGAAAAATTCTAATAAATGCAGATTATCCTAAAAAGAGTGTCCCTAATTTAGAAAACTAAAATGAAGTCAGGACACAGCATGTTGCCTGAGGCTGGAGGACTAAGGCCAAAATACTCAGTCTAGAAACTAGGATCAATTAGCCTTTGAAAACCCCTACCTTTATTAATAAAATCCCTAGTATTCAGAAAAGGATCATCTCACACTCTTCTGACCTTCAGGTAAACAGATGAGAGGAGGGTCAGAGACAGAACCTTCCCCCGCTCCTGATGCACATTCAGACCGCTGAACTCCTCCCGTGGCTTGAGCAAACACTCCAAGTCTCTGCTACAGTCTCCTTTCTTTGGCTCCTCATCAGAGCTCCTCTTACTCACTTGCTCCAAAATGTAAGAGAGCAAGTGACCAGGTTTTCTCCTGAGACAACTACATCCCTCCACATTTTTTCAAACATCACTTCCTGGTCCTCTGTCCCTCAGGAACTGGGCCCCAGTACTCTGGCCAGAGAAAGGCATCATTTTCACCAGAGTGCCTTCGGACAGGAGGCCCCTTCCAACTGGCATCTCTGTGGCCATTTCCAAAGTCACTGGTCTTGGTCTAACTTCGGGATGAGCCAGTCACAGCCACTAAGGTCTCTGGAAACTATCCCAGTCTCAGCTTCCTGAGTTCCAGTCTCCCAGAAAGCACAGCCTAATAAGTGCCCCTGGGGCATCTCAGGAGAGGAAACCCAGACTCACTCTTCACTCTCCCCAGTGCTGCTAAGCTTTGATGGCATGAGAGGGCTGGCTGGCCCCTCAATCTTCTGTCCCCTCAGACAAAATCTCCACGCTGTAGCATATCTGCTCCAGCCCTCCAGCTCTTTCCCCTCTGGCCGCCACAAAGGCCACTGGCTACTGAGGTCAGGCTCTACCATGGGAGACATTCCCCCATGGGTGGCCCTCTAGGAGTGGTTAAGCCAGTAGGAAGTCTTGGGGAGGAAGGTTGGCTATAGCATATCTCCTCCAGCCCTCCAGCTCTTTCTCCTCTGGCCGCCACAAAGACCACTGGCTACTGAGGTCAGGCTCCACCATGGGAGACATTCCTCCATGGGTGGCCTTCCAGGAGTGGTTCAGCCAGTAGGAAGTCTTGGGGAGGAAGGTTGGGGCACTGGCCTACCTTGTCACTGTCCGCTGTGTTCTGGGAGGTCCTAGAGGCAATGGAGATGGTGTCTGGCTGGCTGCTCCCATCCCCCTGGCTGTCAACATCCTCCACTCCATCCCTGCAGGAAGAAGAGAAAAACAGCAGGGGTGGGGGTGGGGGGAACAACTGTGGGTTTAGAGCACACAAGGATTTCCAGCTGGTCTGGCAGAGCAGAGCCTTAGCACTTTTTAGCAGGGATTTGTCTAAAATTATCCCACTAAAGGAAGCAGTCCCATGTGATTTTCAATGATGTCACTTCTTGCGCTTAGCAAATACATAATCACTATGTTGATAACTGAATACAAAATGACTCTCTATAACTCTTCTGGCCCATGGTACAGAGGGGGCAGCTATTTATTTTCACTAGGAATGGGTCTATAATAGCCAGTAGGGAGAAGCACCTGCTTCTAAGCACCTGCTTAGAACCTAGGCTTCTCTCCAACTGTCTGGGTCATCTGCAACAATCCCAGAGCTCAGGGCATTCAAACAGATTTTGTGCGTGCTGTAACAGGATGGGGGTGGTTTATAGCTGGCTTATAAAGAGAACAGAGCTGAGAAGAATTTTTTTTGACCTGTGATTCTCTTGCTTAAGAAAATTGGGTGGGATATTTTCTCCAGGGGAGATGATCCTTGGGAGGGTCCTTATGTTGGACCCTCAACTCCTGCGTCTGGAGGAAGAGTTTATTGCCTTCATTTTGGTGGGTCTTACTGATCGCATGCTTATTTATGATGACTTCTTATTAACATAGAAAGCCAAGGCATCTTCTCAAAGATAAGAGGACAGTCACAGATTCCACAGCAGCTCTGGAGCCAGCTGTGCTCCTGAGGGTCTGACAGGACAGTCTCCCAAGTGTACTCCTGGCCTTTGGACCGTTCCTAGGCCCCTGGACCATTTCATTCACATGCTCCCTCAACTCTGCTGCTTTACAACTGGGTCCCAATCCCATACTGAACACAAAGGCTGGGCCAAGGGGCATTAGCGGTCTGGCAACTGGTGAAAGCCAAAGGGTCCGTGTCAGGAAAAACTGGAGGTGTGGGCCAGGGGTTGGATAAATCAGCACAGGAAATGACAGCACTTCCTATGGGGGGGTCTGTGTGAAAGTCATACCCCTGCTGCTACTTTAGAAAAATATGGCCTTAGGGGAAATGGGAACTCACTGCCCGAGAGTGTTACTCCATGGGCAACATTTATTGAAGCTGTCTCATCAAAGTCTACACCATTACAATCTACAGTGTGGGAGAACATGGACATGTGTGTGCATGTGTGCATACATGTGATGCATATGTACATACACAGAGAGTGCTAATCATAAGAAGTTTCTCCCACTCAGAATAATTCTAAGTCGACTGTTTTCTCAACACCACTTGTGGGCTTGGGAAATGCCAACTTATTTTAATAATATAAGCCACATGTTCGTAGGAAGGAAAATCTGCTGTAAAAAAAAATTATGTGATGCATTTCAAAACCAAAAATAAAGGACATTTAGATCATCTGTTATTTTAGATATCTGGAACACTGCTCCCCACCATTTGTAGATAGTTCCAAGCTGGCTGTACTTCCTGCTTCCTACTATTCTGGCCCATTGCAGGACCTTCTGGTCCACTCCAGATGAAGCTAGTTCTGGGGAAGGTGAGGAGCCTAGCCAGGAGGGTAGGAAGTATTCCCCAAGCCAACCCATTCCTCTGTAAACTCTGTCCCCATATATAGGGAGCCAAGCTAATGAAATAACACAATGCCTGGCTGTTCTCTGCAGAGTCCACCAAGGTTTCTCACTCTCTCATCACCTGACAACGACCAAGGCAAGGCATGAGGCATTTCCAAGGTATGTCCATCCCATGTTCTAGAAATGCTCAAATTCTACTAGAGGAGAAAGGGGCTCTTTCCCTGGACAGCCTCGCCTGAATATCCTTTCTCATCAAGGTTCTGGACCTTGAGTTCCTTATAACTGTTTTTCATTCTCTCTTTTATTGAAGTAAAGACTCGCTACAGAAGGATCCATCTCTAGCACTAAACTAATTGTGCCCCTTACCCTGACACAGGTAACTGAAAATAACCCCTCCCCAGCACAGTCATAACTGTTCTTTCAGCACCTAGCAGGGGCCTTATCCTGGCCATGCATGTCCTGGGGCTCCTGCCCCTGGGGGAATCTCTCTCTACCTTAGCCACACCCTTCTTTTGACTACCACCTCTCCTGGTGGCTCCCTGGCTTGTGTATGCTGGCTGGTACCAAAGGGTCAACTAAATCTTCTGAATTTATTCCATTCATGAATAGGAGAGAAGACAGCCTGTTATCACCAACATCCATAACCTCCAAAACTCTGTTTTTACTTTTTTTTTTTTTCGAGTTTTCCAAAATTGACATGAAGTTTTTCTATTCTTTCTTTTAAAGTGCCCTCCAAAGAGTCATTGAAGGTGACTGTCACAAGGAGACTTGAGAAAGAAATACTTAAGCAGTCACCCACTGGTATAGGGAAAACTGGGATTCAGAAGGACCCAGAGAGATGAAGATATTTTAAGAAAAGTCATCTTCTGCCCAATCACAAGGCTTGCCTCAAATGAAAGAAGATGAGGGCTTGGCAGGGGTGGAGGTGTAGAGTAAGAGCCGCAGTGACGCCATACCCCTGCCCGTCACAGCCCTTCGCTGTCAAGCCGGTCCAGAGAGCCCTCCCCTCAGCCACCTCCCTCCCAAAGCCTTCCCCATACACTTCACTCTAGTGCCCATCACAAGTCCTCTCTCCGTGATGCCTGCAGCATTTCCCGTCCCTACCGGTGGCCCTAGCTCTTCTTGTTTAATTATCCCACGTGTGAGACATGCCTGTCAGATGATTCTTGAGCGAATGGACTCCCTTTTATATTCCTGGGGTACCCAACACACTCAGGTGCTCACTGAAGCTCTGCTGAGTATAACTGACAGTGATGGGTGAGGTGCTTAAGAGGAGGTGACTCCTCTTAGGTAGAATTCAGTGGGGTGCCACAGAGAGGGGTGCACCACCCCCACAGAAGCAAAGGTTTACCCCACCCCTGTGCTAGGGGCAGAGACCCTGGTTACCTCTTACTATTGTTCCTCTGTTTGGCTGGTGTTTTGGGGAGCTGAATCGGCTCCTTCAAAGCTCCTTTCAGGTGAATGATCCTTTCTTGAATCACCTCTCGAATGTTCTTGATCCACTCCTGCTTGGTTTCTATGTTGGAGGCCTGCAGTGCCACAGGGAGAGACAGTAAGAACGTCATTTCCCTTCAATCCACCGCAACAGTTCTCAACCCTTCTCTTGCAGGCTTAATCCATCATTGGTCAAGGATACCAAATGTTGGAGGGGTTTATTTCTCTGGTTTTTTTTTTTTTTTAATTTTTTTATTATTGTTATTATTATTTTTTTTACTTTACAATAATGTATTGGTTTTGCCATACATCAACATGCATCCGCCACGGGTGTACATGTGTTCCCGATCCTGAACCCCCCTCCCACCTCCCTCCCCATACCATCCCTCTGGGTCATCCCAGTGCACCAGCCCCAAGCTTCCTGTATCCTGCATCGAACCTGGACTGGCAATTCGTTTCTTATATGATATTATACATGTTTTAGTGCCATTCTCCCAAATCATCTCCCCACCCTCCCTCCCGGTTTTATACTTGTGACTTCAATCCCACGGACATGCTTTTCCAACTCCTTGAACAGGGCTCTGACCTCAAGACTCAATGAAAACTTCAACAGGGTCATTTTCAAAGTTTTAATAACTTTGGAGGCACTGACCAACAATGAAATCTGCCCCTGCTGGACCAAGGATTAACACTTCAGTTACTGGATTCTGGGGAGGTCTGGAGAATACAGGAGGGGCAACAAGGGGGTGTTTGGAGGCAGCAGCCACTTACCAAATGGATATATAGACCTGGATATACTGGTCTAACTCGGATATACTTATATCGAACCTGGATGTAAGTCCAACGCCCATATGACTACATAGGCTTGTACTGACTGAGTCGGTCCCAGGTTTTTAGCCTAGTAAACCTGTTAATTGAAGGCACTGCTATCACTCCATGAATACCCTATTTGTCTTCATGGAAGTCTGTTCAGGTACTTCTTCCTCATGCCGGGCAGCAGCCATGCTGACAACACAGAGTGAACAAGTGTGAAGCTTGCTTAGGGCTGGCCCATTTCTTCCTTGGTGATGAGCACTTCCCTGAGAAGCACACAGCTGACGGGTGCGCCACATGCAGGATCTGTCCTCGGTTTCACTAGCGTGACCACAAGTGCTCACTCAGCTCCCCGGTGACGTGTACTCTGGGGAGCTGAGGGGACTCCTTAGGGACCCTTCTCAACACTCCTCTCAATCGGCCTAGTTCCCATGCTCGCTCGTATGATTCACTCAAGTTTCTAGAATGTAAGGGTCTATATCTCACACACAGCCTCCACTGAGCAGAATACCTTATATGCGGAAGGTGTTCAGGAAAGAAATGTAGAATGAATGTAGAGCAAAATAAGGTGACTTTTGCCAAAGGTCAGTTGTCATCCTTGACACTTGAAGTGGCCACATGGGCAGAACATATTTAAGTGGGCCCCACTAAGGCCATTCCCTGCCTTCTTCCTTCCACACGCCAACAAGTACCTGGACTTAGAGACCAGTAGTCTGAGATTTCAGGCTACTTTCATGATAGAATTTGTGTCTGAACACCCATGTGGGGCTGCCCTCCTGAGGGAAGCCCAGAGGCCCCAGCTTTCAGGCATATCCTGCCCACATCCCTCTAAGCCCCCTTTGGTTACACCCAACCCTGGTCTTGTGCCCAGCAGAGAGCAATACTTACTTTCAGCACTGTTTTATTGTCTGAGGATGGGGTGCGCCCAGACCACAAGGCGAATTTGCAGGGATCGCCCTCTACGTGTTCGGTCACACCCAGCTCTGAGGTCTGTAGACAGGAAATGCCTGTGAGAGGCGGGGAAGGGGAGGGCGGTGGGGAGACTTAGGGCTGGGGTGGGAAGGGAAAGGCAACAGAGAGGAGAGGACCGAGGGAGGGGCTCTGTCAATCAAACTTAAACAGACCAGATGTTCTGTTCTTCTACCCAGGATGAAAGGACCTACAGGCACGTGCCTGATGAGCAGGTAGCAGGGAGGGAGGGTGAAGAGGGAGGCGCCCACGCCAACAGGAAGAAGAAAGGTGAGCTCTAAGATGCGGAAGTGGGCTGAGGGGGCACTTTCCAACTAGGATGCCTTTCACTTGTCCAGGATGGTGTTGGTGTGGCACCAGGGGAGAGACGAGCAGAGTGTACAAGATCCCTTCCTGCCCAAGGGAGCTAGCAAATGGGGAGACTCGTCTGATCCCACCTGCCCCACCTACCAGTAGCTTGTTCTTGTAAACATATTTCGTGTGTCCTGAAGAGTCTTTGATCTCCTTGCTGAAAACCAAGGAGATCTCAAAGAGGAATAGGTGTCGCTCCCGCCCTTTCCGGATCAGCGATTTGGGGTCCCACACTTGAAAGGCATCTTGTAAAATCAGCTCCCCCTGCACGTCCAGGTTCTCGTCGAACCCTGAAAAAAACCCGTTTCCAGTCTGTGTGATTTCTCCACCACATGTGGGCCCCTTGCTCCAGTCCCCTCTTGGAGGCAGGCTTCCTGACAGGGACCCCTCAGCTCCCACACTTTTCTCTCAGGCTGATTCCTGTGGCTTCTGCACACCTCAGAGGACAGCTCTATGGCATTGGGATCAGACCCCCTTTCTGCCTCAGGTCTCCTCTACGGAACCAATATCAGGGGAATCTCATGCAGAGTTCCAGAGCAGTCTCCCCCAGCCCTCTGCCAGCCGGGGAGCGCCGGCAAGGGCAAACGCCATCTCTCCTTCTCCCTCCACAGCTCCCGCTGTAGCTGACCTGGAGCCCAGAATGGGGCTGACGACACACACTGCCTGCCTGAGTGCCTCCGACTCCACTCCATTTGTTGTCACTTCATTTCCTCATTTCTAATGCTCCATTCCTAGGACTTCCCTTTGATAGCTCCTGTACTATGCGGTGCACAAGCCTTCAGCAATTTATATTCGTATCATTTTAACGGAGGTTCTGAAACTTTATTGTGTATAAGAATCACCTAAATTGATTATGAAAACACATAATCAATTCTTCAATCCCTAAAAGGCTGGGATTCAGTAGGAGTGGGGTGGAGCCCATGAATTTGCACTTTTAAACAAGTTCTCAGGTGCTGCTGCTGTTGGTCCATAGAGCATACTGAAGTACCTGGATCCAGAATACAGGTCAGGGACAGGCTGGAGGAGAAGGTGCTCAGAGAGGCAGACATGGGGGAGGGGGTGGGGAGCAGGTGTGAACAGAAGAGTAGGAGGTGGAGAAGGTGAGATACTAGGAATAGATTCAGATAGTCAGTGCTCAGTCTGGAGAAGGTAATCATGGCTCCTCTGCATGAAGAAGTGGGCTTCTTGTGTTAAGGGTGGCCAGGATATACTGAAACCAGACTAAGTCTTTGGCAGTGTTGGGGTAAGGGGCAGGGAAGGAAAAGTGGTCTCGAAGAGAGGAATACCCCACAGGGTTACTATGTACAACAAAGAAGACTTGCCTCCCTTATCTCACCTGTTTGCCAGCCCAGGTTGGGATATGGAATATTAACTCATCTAACAGTTTTGACCATGGCTGCTCTGCCCTCATCTGCTGGGTTTTGTGGTGTTGGGAGTGCTTTACTGTCTCACTCTGCCAGGTTTCTGGGTCCCTAGAACATGGTTCCAGTGGACTGAAGGGGCTTTGACAGAGTCCCTTCAGTTTTATCTCGCTGGACTTGACTCACGTGCTGCGAATGGGTGAGGGTAGCTGCACACTGACGTGAATGTACTTGACGCCACTGGACTGTACATTTAAAAATGGTTCGGATGGTAACCTTTATGTTATATGGATTTTAAAAGAATAAACAAGAGAGAAGGACAAGGCTAAATACAGCGTGTGTGTGTATGTGCCGGATTTCTGCTTATTATGATGACAAGTGCGATGCAGATGCTATGCAGATGAACAGGATGGCTATGGGTCAGGGTTTTCACACCTTTCCAGTAAGGATGGTGATGGCTTGTCCTACTCTGGCTCTCAGGCAGCAGGTTGTCCACATATCTGATGCGACACAGGCCTGGGGCTACCTGGAGGCAGGTGATAGCTGAGCTGGCCCCTGTGGATCTCCTCTCACACTTCCCCAGGACCTATGGAACAACTTGCCATTTCTCCTGTCTTCCAGCCTGGCACTCTGCATGACTTCACACCACTTCCCCCCCATGACGCCAGTTCCACAGCTTTAGGAAAGGAGGAGGCTCCCCGGGAGGCTGAGCGCACAGCTACCTTCCAGCATGCTGACGTGCATGGCGTCGTTGGCTCTCTTTGGAACACTAAGCATCACCTCCAGGCCTTCCTTGAGCTCCCCTTTTCCTTCTTCACAGCAAGTTAAAAGTTCCTGTGAAAAGATCCAGACACAGTTAGAACAGTTTCCCCCAGCTTCCCCAGCCTCCCACTACCTAACCCCTCAAGGCAATTATATACCAGTTCCTCAAGGAATTATGTGCTGTGTGCTTAGTCACTCAGTTCTGTCCATCTCCTTGCAACCCCATGGACTGTAGCCCACCAGGCTCCTCTGTCCATGGGGATTCTCTGGGCAAGAATGCTGGAGTGGGTTGTCACGCCCTCCTCCAGGGGATCTTCCCAACCCAGGGATTGAACACAGGTCTCCCACAATGCATGTGGATTCTTTACTGTCTGAGCCACCAGGGAAGCTAGCTTCATTGTCTGTAATGGTCCCCTCTGGGAACCCCTCTGGGGTGGAGAGGTTATCACCAAAGAATTCAACCACCATGCTTTTCCCAGACTGAGTTTCCTCAGCTCAATCTAATCCAACTAACTCAACCCAACTCCCAAGTGGCTGGCACTAGAAGTGAGCAACTAGGGTATTCTCTGTCACTCAACTAACCTGGAGGTCAGGGAATACCCCTGGCAAAACATACAAACAGAGGTGCAGTACTATGCGATCATAAAGAGGACACATCACTGCACGCCAACCTCCAGCACCACTTTTATTGACACACCTCTACTGCCTGAATGACTTCTTCCACACTGGGAACAACTAGGGATTATGGAAAGTATAGGTTTATAGCTTTTCAGAGTCCTAAAAGATTTTTAGATTATATGTATTAGATGTCGGCCCAGGGCTAACAGATAGGATCATGGACTAGTCCCTGGATTGTCAAATGAGGACACTGTGCTCAAGAGGGACATGGGTTTTGCCCAGGTTATAGAACTCATTGGAGGCCATGTAGAGGCTTGAATCCAGGTCTCTTGAATCCAAATCCAGTACTCCATCCACCAGGCCAACCTGCCTTCCCCCTGTCCTCCTGGACCATGCTCTCTCTTTAACGTCTCCATTGGAGACTAGGTTTTTACCCTTTCCATAAAAGATATATAATATCTGGTTATGGAGAAAAGATAATTTCCAACTATGTTAGTAACCATAAAGACCATTCAAAATGATTTCACTCAAACCAGAGGAATGCTGGGTTTCGCTTTTCCTATCAGGGTTATCGTATCTTGCTCACTTTGACACTGGAAAGGAAGAAGTTAAGCAACAGATCTACAAACCATACTTCCCCCTTCTGGGGAGGGGGAAGGGAGGAAATGGGTGGATGGGTGGGGATGCACTTCCAGGAAAGAAAGAAAGTTGACAAGACCAAACCTTATAAACACATCAATGACAGACCTCCTGACAAACTAACGGTACCTGCCAGCAGGAGACTCTTTATTTATGGTGCGTTTTAGTAGGATCTGTCTGGCCTGTCTATGACTTCTTATGGTAGACAAACCTACAATCAATGGCTCCCTGGAAAGTATCAAATAAGTTACATAACTAAGTAAAAAGTGATTACATTTCATGATGAAATGGCTCTCTTCAGGGTAAGTGATAGGATGCAACATGCATTATTTAGAAACTTTGCATGCCAATCAAGATCTCAGCATATCCTGAGGTTGTAAGAAAGATCGTGGAGCTTTTGGTGGTCCTGGACTTCTGTGTTTTATCTCTGTCTTGGATTATCTGTATCTTTGAAATTATTAGTAAAGTAAAATATCTGATTAGTGATCATCTGATATGAAAATCCAGGCCTTTGTGTTATCTTCCCACATGAAGAAGGGAGCTCTGAGTGTCCAAAGAAGAGATACACCACCTAGAGCAGACGCTTGGGAGGTAGACAAGATCATTTCTCAGCTCTGTCTTTGGTTCCAGTCAGTGTAACAGCATCATTGTTCAGAAAGCTGCATTTACTTCTGCCAACCTTAAGTTCTCTTCCCTTACCTAATTTTAACCCTTCCAACCTGTTCTCATATATCATCAAAGGAATTTCTAGGCAGAAACATAAGAGGGAAATAAGAAATAGGCTACAGTTTGTAACAGAAAACACCAATTACTTTAACCTCCCAAAGCAATTTGGCATGTCCACCAACCAACCAGCAAAACCAATGAGTTCTCCTCAGATCTCTGCTATAGTTTATGAAACGGAGAAAGCTCCACATTTAATTTAGACTGAAAAGGACAGCTGTAGCAGATTTACACAGAGAATATTGAACACTCTGACTTTCACTTTTATGCAACACCTAAAGGGAGGAACTCAGAGGATACTGATAATTAAATATCAATTTACTTGGAATAAAGCTGACTTTAATGAGAAAATAAATCCCATATTATTTATTTATAGTAAAAGCTCAGCAAACTATTTTTCTTTTACTCAGCAAGCACTCAGCTACAAGCACATTTGAAAGAGGTCAAAATTATCTTACTAAGTCTTTTCTCCCCCAAAAAACTTTAAAACATTTCTACAGCAAATTCCCCCTACTTTACTGTCTTCTCTCTCAGTTACCTGCATAGTCTTCTCTTTCTAAAACAGCTAATCACAGAGTTAAAGCCCAGAGCCCACCCTTCCATCTGCTTAAAGCAAAGCACAGGGCAGCCTATCCATTGTCCACATCTCTCCCTTGCCCAAGGCACAAAATTCATCCTAGGAACTTCAGCCTTAGGTATTAACAAGGAGGGGTGAAACCTATATTTCTCTTAGAACTGAGGCCTAATTGACTGGAGACCCTGGCAGTGTGGATGGGTGAGTCAGTTTTATTTTATTTTTAAAAAATTCACAACCCTACCAATTCCTGAAAGAGCTTTGGAAATACTTAAGTTTGAAAACCACACCCACAAAAATCTTCTTGTATAATAATAATCATTTAGAAGGGTCATACATCATGTGGTCTAGGGAAGGAGAGGATAATTATATACAGTTATTATTGTTGCTATTTAGTTGCTAAGTCGTGTCTGACTCTTTTGTGACCCCACGGACTGTAGCCCACCAGGTTCCTCTGTCCATGGGATTTCCCAGGCAAGAATAATGGAGTGGGTTGTCATTTCTTCCTCCAGGGGATCTTCTCGACCTAGGGATCAAACCTGGGTCTCCTACATTGACAGGCGGATTCTTTACCACGGAGCCACCAGGGAAGCCCAACAGTACAATACTTTTCATTTAAATCTATAACCCTGCTCCATCCAACTGCCCATTCATTATGCTTACTCAAATGTTTTGTCAGAATCCAGGATAGAAGATTGTTCCCCACCTCTGGGGTAAGGAGAAACTCCTGTAAGTAACCATAAAACTAGACACTATCTGACAGTCAAAGGCAAAGAAGGACCTCAAGTTCTTGTGATTTAAGAGCAGAGACATTACTTTGCCAAACAAGGTCCGTCTAGTCAAAGCTATGGTTTTTCCAGTAGTCATGTATGGATGTGTGAGTTGGCCTATAAAGAAAGCTGAGCACCAAAGAATTGATGTTTTTGAACTTTGGTGTTGGAGAAGACTCTTGAGAGTCCCTTGGACAGCAAGGAGATCCAATCAGTCCATCCTAAAGGAGATCAGTCCTGGGTGTTCATTGGAAGGACTGATGCTGAAGCTCCAATACTTTGGCCACATGATGCAAAGAACTGACTCATTGGAAAAGACTCTGATGCTGGGAAAGACTGAAGGCACGAGGAGAAGGGGACAACTGAGGATGAGATAGTTAGATGGCATCACCAACTCATGGACATGAGTTTGAGTAAACTCCAGGGGTTGGTGACGGACAGGGAAGCCTGGCGTGATGCAGTCCATGGGGTCACAAAGAGTCGGACACGATGGAGCGACTGAACTGACTGACTGTCTGGCACACCAATTTTTCAGGAAAGAATACCCATGCCCTATGCTGAGATCTTAGGAGAATTTTTGTGAGTCTTTATATAAGAAACTTCAAAAACAGAATGGCATCTTCAAAGTTCTACCCGAACAGCTGTGATGGTCTGCACATAGTTATTTCTGACACTAGTCCTCAATAAAGGCCAAAGGCATGGATGCCCTGTGGTGATTCTCTAAGTCATTTTCTACAGGGTTGGAAGACTGGAGTGCCTGGAAGTGAAGTCCTGAAGTTGAGGAAGGTGAAGGTTTGAAGGACGGGGCTGAAAAATAAGGATGAGGTAAGACCCGCTCCTAACCCAGAAGAGAGAAGAGAGGTTGGGGCGTAGCTCACTGCTGCCCCCACTCTTCTCATCTTGGAACTACAAGTGCTAAGTCAGTAGGACCCCACAAACAGGAAAGGCGGGCGCACTTCAACATGACTAGAATCTAGATTTGAAACAAGACTGATTTTCAGGTTTACTGAAGCAGCTAGGAAATGTGAGGTTCAGCAAGCATCTCATAGACCTGAATTTCATCAGAGTTTCTCTAGAACTATACTACTTACGACATGCTTCTCACAATCCTTTTTTTGCATTTGAGAAGTGACCAGAAATATAGTCAAACTTAGGGAAAACTCCACCCTTACACATTAAGAGTTAATGTAGATACAGTTATATAACTGCCTAAGATATAGACTTCCCAGGCTTTCTTTGAGAAGTATCACATTTTCAGACTGTTAGTGTATTCTTCTCTGAGAAGAATCAGCCCAAATCACATCGTATTTTATATAATTTGATGATTTGACTCTTAAAGAAAAGGGTTGGGAGAAAAAACATATCTCCTGGTTGGCTCTAGAAGAACCCGTAACACGTAGGAGCCTACAGATACAGAGTTGTCACTGTGTCTTTGTATGTACTTTCAAACTATTTCCTCTTTAAAATCTACTAGTCTAGACAAACAGAGATTAAGGCAATGATAGGTGCTGCCCTGGGCCTCCACTGCCCATGCTGGCACTGACCCTAAGACCTTGATCCTGGATCCTACCAAGCAAGGGCCACCAGGAGGAATCTGCCCAGAAGGGAAGGACGGGAGAGTCTCTGTGTACCCACCACTGTCTGGGGTGGCAGTCACTAGGATCTGTGCAGTGGTGGATATGAAAACAATCACAATCCATCCCTGCTTCCATTTCTCCTCTTTCCCCCAAAATAAGCATGGGAGATTTCACAGGATAGAACATGCAGTCTGGAGCCAGCAATGGCAGCGTGGGCTCATTGCTGAAGTTCTGCTCTAGGCAGATGAAAGGTCTTCAGGTAGAAGCTTTCCCATGCCTGGGCAAAGCTAGGATTCCTTGGACCTGGTTGGCAGTGTGGTCAGGGTGACATAGAGGGGGGAGGTACCTTCAGGAGCAGCTGGTACTTGGTAATCCTCTGGACAGGCTTAATTAGGTAGGAAGAAATGGAGTTGGCCAGACCATGCCGCTGCTGTATCTCCTACAGGGATGAAAATGGACACTGTTAGACACGGTGGGACATGTGCACGTATGTGTTCTGGGAGGAGGTGGGCAGGGTTAAGGAGAGAGGAGAAAAGAAAAAGGTACAAAATGAATAGAAACTATTCTTGGAAGGGGAAAAAAGGGAAAATGTATAAACCAAAACACATAGGAAATCATCACTGTGTCTTTAGAGGATAATGAGTGCCTGAGCAGTAGAGAGGCTCACACCTAGATTCTGGAACAAGTGAAAATACAGTTAGATAAGCGAGACGTACATGGGTCATTGATGGCGTAGAGCTAAAAGGATGAATTAGGGTATGATGGTGAGTTTTTCAAGGGTCAAGTTTCGCAGATCTTATATAGAAGAAAAACATGGTGAAAACAATGTTTCAGAAAGACTCATATAAGCCTAATAGCAACACAGAGAGTAGAGATTGGGAAATAGACAGAGAGACCAGTCCAGAGATTATTGCAGAAGTCTAAGTGTGTAAAAATTGAATTACCATCAATCCAACAATTCCATTCCTGGGTACATACCCAAGGGAAATCAAAACATATGCCCACAAAAAACTGCTGCAAAATATTCATAGTAGTATTATTTTATTAAAAGTAGTGAAAAGGTGGGCATAACCCAAATGTCCATCAACTGATGAGTGAAAAAACAAAATGTATTATAGTCATACAACAGAGTATTTTTTTGGCCATAAAACAGAATGAAATACTGAGACATGCTACAACATAGATGAACCTTGAAAGCCTTATGCTAAGTGAAAGAAGTCAGTCACAAAAGAACACCTATCATTCCATTTTTAAAAGAAATGTCCAGAAGAGGAAATCTATGGAGATGGAAAATAGATTGTCAGTTGCTCAGAGCTGGGGGTATAGGGAGGATAAGGTGGACTGTGTGGGGTTGCCTTATGAGGTGATGAACATGCTCTAAAATTGACTGTGAGGATGGCTGCACGTGTCTGCGAAGGTACTAAAACAAACTGTACCCTCTACATACGTCTATATCTGCAGGTGTGTAATGTGGGGGCTTGCCATAAATGAAGGTTAGTGAGCACAAAGCATCAGGAGAATTACAAGAAACATTTTAAACCTAGATAAAGTAGGACTTGTTACGGGCCATGAAGGAAGGTGAAGCAAAGGGAATAATAATAGTAATAAATCATTCCATTTTCCTCCAGCTATCCCAGAAGGTGGCAATTTTCTCACTCATTTGCCTCTTCCCTAAAGTTGTGTGTTTATATCAGGACTTGTTCAAGGAAAATGGGCAAAACAGCTGGCAGCCTGACCCTATTTGGGCAAATTAACATTTTGAGCTTATCTGGGGCTTTGGCAGGAGAGCTCAGGCAATAAGGCACTTTGACTGGCTTCCCTCTCTGACAAGATGCCGAGTTCTGGGAAGGCTTCATGTGGAGAGTAAGGAAGGGGTGGTGTCCAGTGGCTGGGTCAGCCAACCAAGCTTAGTAATCAACAGGGTACCAGTCATCACCGCCTCACAGCTCCTACGTCTGATGTAGAAAATGCTGGATCATGTCAATGTGTGGGCCTTTCTGGTGCTTGAATTTTCTGTGCTCTCTTTACAGTAATGGATAACAGGGCTGTCTTTATTGGGGGTTTAATCTCTGATAGAAAGAGGGCCTAAAGTAGATGGTCTCTAAGTATAGCATTTAGGGAAACTCTTCTGATGGGAGTGAAAAAGCTACAAAGATGATGCTTTCTAGAACGTTTAGGGAACCATCAGGAGAGTTTGCTGTCCTCCCTCCCCACCTCTAGGCCAAGCTCCAGGAACTCCTACTGGACTGGTTTTCTGTCTTGCATTGGCCTCCCCAACTAATGTACAGGCTCATTAGGCATGATATTAGAAACGGGGGGTAGGGTGTAAAATTTGGGGTATGTCCAACTTATAAATCAAAGCCTAGAAATTGGCTAGAAACAGGAATATGAGGAATGTAGGATGAGAGGAAAATGCAGATTAGCACCAGACACTGTAACATGTAAAAAATGAACCAGGCAAACCATGAGTCAACCTTCTGAGGAGCTCACAAAAGGCATAGTATGGCATTTGTAACCTTCAAAAGGCAGATGGTTACAAATGCCATAAAGAGACAAAGTATACTGCACATAAAGAGAAAGGCAAGGATTCACATAGGAAGCAACACATGACTGACCGTTTAAGGACAGGAAGACTTCTAAGGGTGTCTATGTGTGCCTGTGTGCAGTGTGTGCAAAGGGCTCACGGTCTATCTTAGGCAGTGAGAATAGTGTGTGCAAAGATAAGGAGGCAGATGAGTCTGCAGCCTACTCAGAGCACAGGATATATATGTGAAGTGGAAGACAGGACACAGTGCATATAAAACTTCAAAAAGACTCTTCTAGATACTATTGATAAAAACCCAGAAATATATTAAGAGAAATACATTATTAAGGAGAGAGAATAGGAGTAAAGGGCATCTAAAATGATACCCAGTAACTTCTGATACCAAGTCAGAGAAGTACTTTTCTTGAGTTTTCAGTTTAAACAAAACCTCACAAATTTCACTTTGGGACCATTTCCATAGTAATACTCCATCTTTAAAAATCATGTCTGTTTTTTCTTGTCTGGTTTTCACCCATTCAAGTATCATTCCTTCACTGAGCAACAAGACACTTGTAGAATCATTTCTGTTACAGCAGGTCAGGCTAGAAAGATGCTCAGAGAAGGATTATTTTGTAAACTTGAGTTTGGGAACCATGTTTGAATGTCTGAGACCCCATGGGACCTGGCACATTATCTTACTTACAGTAGACATGCAAATATTTAGAGAAGGAATGAGTAGGCAGAAAGTTAGACTTACAGACATTTAAAGTTTTCTGAATTTCAAGTGTTTGTCACTTCTGCTCTGACTGTCAGAATGGCCATCACTGCCATCACCTCTCATCGAACGCCACTTTCTTATTCTCATTTCTTTCTTCCCCCTTGTTCTTTCCATGCATCCTACAGTGATCCATTTGATTCTGTTCATGTTATAGCCAATAAGTCACTCTCTGGGGACCAGTATCATATACACATCATTTGCCAACAGGACTGTGTGCTCACCCAAAACCAGAGGCCCTGACAAGGCACATCAGCTCTGAATCTCCTCTTGGCTTCCACTACAGAACAAGTGCTCGACCCTGGCTGCACGTTACTCTCACCTGGAAATGTTTAAAAATCTCAATGCCCAGGCCAAATCCAGGCTGATCATAACACAATCAGGGCTGGGACTGGAACCAGTATTTTTCATAGCTCTAAGGTGATTAAAGGTGCAGTCAAGGTTGAAACAATTGTATTAGAGTAGTTAGTGATTCTCAAACCTGAGTGGGCATCAGAGTCACCTGAAGGGCTCCTTAAAACTCAAGATTGTTTCATTCCAGCCCTGGGGATTCTGATTCAATAGATCTGGAGTGGTGTCCAAAAATAGGCATTTCTAATAAGTTCTCAGGTGATAACGATGTAGCTGAGCTGAGACCACACTTTGAGAAGTCCTGCATTTGAGGAGCTATAGAGGTGGCTCAGATGGTAAAGAATCTGCCTGCAACGCGGGAGACCTGGGTTCGATCCCCAGGAGGGGAAGATCCCCTGGAGGAGGGAACGGCAACCCACTCCAGTATTCTTGTCTGGAGAATCCCATGGAGAGAAACAGGAGGGCTACTGTCCATGGGGTCACAAAGAGTTGGACATGACTGAGCGACTAAGCACGTGAGCGCGCGTGCACACACACACACACATGCTGTAGAAGTGGAACATCTTAACTGGCACCTGCATCCTAGTACACCTCTTCTACACATGAGATTTATGGCTAGTTAGATTTGGTGTTGTGTGCTTAGCTGCTCACTTATGTCAGACTCTTTGCAACTCCATGATGTTGAGATATGCAGGCAAATGTGCCTTATCAGAAACCACAGCACTTGAGATGGGATGAAATAAAACACAACATTGTTGTTTTGTTATTTATAAGTCGTGTCCAACTCTTTTGCAACCCCATGAACTGTAGCCCGCCATGTTCCTCTGTCCATGGGATTTCCCAGGCAAGAATACTAGAGTGAGTTACCATTTTCTTCTCTAGGGGATCTTCCTGACTCAGGGATCAAACCTGTGTCTTCTGCTTGGCACATGGGTTCTTTACCATTGAGCCACCAGGGAAACCCAAAACAAAAGATAAACAGTGGTTTTGGTTTTTTCCATGTTTTATCCACAAGAGAGAGGATTGGGGGGACAATAAAGAAAAATGAGGAACAAAGGATAGTTAGAAACCCATAACCTCAAAGTAGAGAAGCATTCCACCTGCTCATCAGTGGCTCAAGAATGGAAATTCACAGCTTACATCAAAGAAGGTGCCTGCATGCTCCAGGATCAGCTGGTTGGAATCAGGCTTGTTTTTACAGTAGGTGACGTACATCTGAAATTTGTCTGCCTAAAAAAACAAAGATAATAATAGATCAGCATCCATTAGTTGCTCCCTTCTGTTGACTGTGCCATCAAGTGCTGTGCAGTTAAGCCCTTAGATATTGCCTGGCACAGACAATCCTGTGGCAAATGCCCTGGGCTCATTAGGCCTGTGCTACCCTAATAAACTTGGGGATACTTTTTTCTTATCAGCAGGGGAAGAGCGCTCACTGAAAGAGAGTTCATTTAAAAACTAGTGTGTACTAGATAGAATTAGAGAAATCAATTTACAAATCATAATATGTTCTGAAGCTGAACAGAATTTATTGAGAGAGTATCCCCCTTTTAGTGTTACCTATAATTTGCTTCCCATCTTGAAAAATGATAGCATTTGCTTTAAAAACGAAAAGTCAAAGAATGAAAATGAAGTGTAATCTCAGCGGGAGATCTGCGTGCACTCTAAATGTCCCCATGGGGGCAGTTTCTAGGGCATGTCAAGCAACTGTGCCACCATCCCACACGTGCCAGAAGCAATGATGGGGGAAAACGAAAGCAGGGTGACCCTTAGGGGGTCCTAAGTGAATCCTAAACAGTGAATCCCAAACAGATTGCCACTTCAAGTCAAGAATCCTATGGCTTGGTAAAAATTCATTTCTTATGTCTTTGACATCTCCTGGGTTAGTGCTTCACAGCCTTTCCACTGGGAAAGTCACGTGTACTTTGCCCACCAAGCACTTTTCCCAACTGTGAAGTACTCCCCATCCCAATGCCTGCATAACATTGGGGGTGTCCTCTTCTAAAAAAGAAGCCTAAGTGCTAATTATAGCAGGTTTCACTTATGCCAGCACTTCCTTTCCCAAGTACTCTATACATATTAACTCATTTGATCCTTATGAGAACCCTATGTGATGAGTTCTTTTATTATCAACCCACTTAACAGGTATGAAAATAGTGGCATGAGGTTGGTTGCTGTTGTTTAGTCGCTAAGTCATGTTTGACTTTTGTGACCCCATGGACTCTAGCCTGCCAGGCTCCTCTATCCATGGGATTTTCCAGGCAAGAATATTGAAGTGGGTTGCCATTTCTTTTTCTCCAGGGCATCTTCCTGACCCAGGGACCGAACCTGTGTCTCCTGCATTGGCAGGCAGATTCTTTACCATTGAGCCACATGAGAAGTCCACAATGTAGGTTAGGTCACTTTAAATTCAGAAAGCAGTGGAGCCCAGGCAAGTTGACTTGAGGCTTCGTGGTCATAACTCTTGCCGTTCAATACGTGGCAACTCTTTCTACCCTTCACTCCTGCATTATAGTCATACATTAAGGTGATAAGACTTAAGAAATCACTTTGAGATAATTCTTGGCAAAATGAGCATATTGTATACTAAAGGTTTTCTGAAACCGATTTTATGTACTATTTAGGAGGCATTCATCATCCCTAAGAGATGCTAATAAATCATACTTATGGTTGATTGAAAGGCAAATCCACAAAATGTATGAAACAAGATACCAAAAAAAAAAAAATCCTTTCACTTAATGGTCAGTTTCATTTTTCCTCTACATTGGCTGTGCAAGGGATCATATACTATCATTAGCAATAATGTGAACTGTGCATGGGCTCATGTATTTAGAGGTGGAAAATGTATTAGCACAAAATAAAATGGCAGTCTGAGATTTCCTTAAGAGGGCAGGCCAGGAAGTAAATGTTACAGTTTCAGAAAAAGGAGGCAACTCAGGTCTAGAGTTGCAGGATAAACTGTGGTATTAATTATAGGTCAATGGACTATTCAACATCCCAGCTCCTCTGAGATCTTTCCATCTATAAAATATAAAACATAACCGCAGCCCTGCCTATTCCATAGGGCTGTTAAGAGCGCAAACTCTCTGAATTGTGAAGACATTGGAAAAGTAATTAGCCTGTTTTGAGTAGTAGTTCTAATTAGTTAATTGTTGAATATTTAGAACTCCTGGCCCTGGGGAAAGATTTCTGTGTTTAGTTGCACTTATTGTACTAGGTGGGCTTCCCTGGAGGTGTTGGTACACATATCATGAGCCTGAACTCAGGATAATGGGGCGTGGAGATACTAACAAAGACTAGTGTTTCCATTTATATAATTAAAATCTGGTACATTCAGCCCATTTACTTGGCCCATGACAACAGCTCCAAGAAAGAGAATGACTACGTATACATCCTGTAGGTCAGGATTGGGATGGATAACCAAGGAGTCTGTTCTCTTACTAAGGAAGAAAATGTGAACAATGGCTTGGTGGATTTCTAAAGTTCTAATTCCCTCATCCTGTTAAAAATAACTCATGGATGGAGCTGGAACAGTTCTTCTACCAGGGGTGGTGGTCTTATTTCAATCTCCTGACATTTCAGTTTTTGAAAGTTTTTTAAGGTAGATATCAGACACAACATCTAAGGACCCTTCCCAAGGAGGGCTCTGGTGCTCAGTGATAGACTGCTTTCTTTCAGATCTACTCATGGATCTTCTCTACAGCCCCTGGTCCTGTGTTAGAATGTCAGTGACACCAATCATCAGTCAGGCACTGAACAGTGATGCCATCTGGTATCACCTGTACCCCTGAAAAACATGGGATCGTAGGAGGAGAAGTTCAGTAGGTTACCCAAGTAACAAAGCAGTGTCCCACATCCTCAGGCAGCTGCTCATACTTCTCCAGTTCTTTGAGGAAGATGCTGCAAGGAGGGAGAAAGGCTGAAATCAGACATTTCTGTACTGTTGGACCCCTCCCCACCAGAGGCTCATGCTGAGGCCAACCCAATCTAATCAACTCCACTTTCTAAGTGCATTCTCCACTTTCTAAGTGATATGCGGTAAGGAGCAATTTAAAATATGTTGGAACTAATTTCATTACATTTTTAATTAATTGATTAATTAGTGCTACTTAATTGTTTCCCTTAAAGGTTTACACTTCTCAGGCTGAAAATAATGGAATATGATACTTGTGTTGGGCATTTCAATGGTAACTATGACTCTATTTTTTAATACAAGTAGTCTGATCATGTTGCAACACTTGAAAATATATAGATATAGGTATCAAAAGGCCAAAATAATACTATCTATGATCCCAGAGGTAAGGTGGAAAAATTCTGAATCCTATACTGACTTCTTTCCAATTTTTCACTTTCTTCCATCAGTACCCAGTTTGTGCTAAAAACTGAGTTAATGCTTCCTGTTGCTGACACTGTTAGGAAAGAAAATTTAATGGGGAAAATGTCATAATACATTTCAAAGCTGAATTGAATTACTACCGAATTTTCTGCCATTGTGAATATCTACGGTATGGCTCCTTTTTATGTTAATAAATAATAAAGAGCTGACCACATCAACTTCAAATTCATACATTAAACAGTTGGTTTGAGCTCAGAGAATACAAGCTCAAATAAGCCAGAATCATTGGAATGGCATTTTCTTTTTAAAAATCAGACAAAGTGTTATAAACAATTATGAAGTTGTAGGGAAACATTCTGCCAATGATGGAAGATGGTATAATCTTTACAGGTCAATTCGACAATACCTATCAAAGTAAAAAAGTACCTCTCTTTGCCGCCGCAATTTTAATTTTGGAAAATGGGCTATAGTTGTAGTCACACACATGCAAAATGAAGTATATACATATGCATATTCTCCGTGGCACTCTTCATAATAGCAAAAGGCAGTGTATAGAGGACAAAGTAAACCATAGTACACCCATAGAACCATATACTATATGGCTATAGAAAATGGCAAAACTTCGTAGGTTTTTACATGGAAGAGCTCCAGGGCAAGCTGTTAAGTACAAAAGGCAAGGTGTAGAAGAATATACCTAATATTCTGCCTTTTGTCTAAGTAGGGGATATATATACTGTTATTTCCAATCCAAGAAACTAATGGTTAAAGTGTATAATTTTAGTTTTGCAAGATTAATTCTGGAGATCTACTATATAGCATAATATCAATAGCTAAGATTATTGCATCACATACTTAAAATTTGCAAAGAAGATGGATCTTTTGTTAAGTGTTCTTATACAACAATAGAAAAGAAAACTTTGGGAGGTGATAAATATGTCTATGGCCTTGATGGTGGTGATAGTTTCATGGGTATATAATTATCCCCAAATGCATCAGTGTTTTTGTGATATTAAATATGTACAACTTCTTACACCAATCGTACTTCAATAAAGTGGTTAAAAAGAAAGTCTTCCCAAAACAAAAAGTCAACCTACTAAACGGGAGAAAACACTTGCAAATGATGTAACCAATACAAGGTTACTATTCAACATATATAAATAGCTCATACAACTGCAAATGAAGCAACTGACAAAGGATTAATTCCAAAATATATAAGCAGCTCATATAGTTCAATATCAGAAAAACTAACAATGCGATCAAACAATGGGCAGAAGATCTAAACAGACATTTCTCCAAAGACATACAGATGGCCAATAAACACATGAAAAGATACTCAACATCACTCATTATTAGAGAAATGCAAATCAAAGGTACACTGAGGTATCACCTCACACCAATCAGAATGACCAAAATACTACAAACAATAAATGCTGGAGAGGATGTGAAGAAAAGGGAACCCTACTGCACTGTTGCTGGGAATGTAAATTGCTACAGCCACTATGGAGAACATTACGGAGATTTCTTAACAAACTAGGAATAAAACTACCATATCACCCAGCAATCTAACTACTGGGCATAAACCTTGAGAAAACCACAATTCTAAAAGATACATGCACTCCAATGTTCATTGCAGCACTATTTACAATAGCCAGGACATGGAAGCAACCTAGATGTCCATCGACAGATGAATGGATAAAGAAGCTGTGGTGCATAGGTACAATGGAATATTACTCAGCCATAAAAAGGAACACATTTGAGTCAGTTGTAGTGACGTGGATAAACCTAGAGCCTGTTATACCGAGTGAAGAAGTCAGAAAGAGAAAGAAATATGGTGTATTAATGCATATAAATGGGATCTAGAAAATAGTACTGACGAACCTATTTACAGAGAAGAAATGGAGACAGAGAAAATGGTCTTGTGGACACAGTGGGGGAAGGAGAGGGTGGGACAAGCTGAGAGAGCAGCATTGACACATATGCACCATTGTGTCTAAAACAGACAGCTAGCGGGAAGCTGCTGTGTAGTACAGGGAGCCCAGCTGCGTGCTCTGTGACGACCGAGAGGGCTGGGATGAGGAGGGGAGGGTGGCTTAAGAGGGAGCAGATATATAATATAATCATGACTGATTTGCACTGATGTATGGCAGAGACCACCACAATATTGTAAAGCATTATCCTCCAATAAAAAAAAAAAACAAAAAAAACAACGTGATTTAAAAATGGGCAGAAGACCTGAATGGACTTTTTCTCCCAGGAAGACATACAGATGGCTAACAGGCACATGATAAGATGTTTCAACATCATTAATCATCATTAATCATCAGAGAAATGCAAATTAAAACCACAATGAAGCATCATCTCACACTAGTCAGAATGGCTATCACCAAAAGGAACACAAATAACAAATGTTGGCAAGGATGTGGAGAAAAGGAGCCATCCTATACACACACACACACACACACACACACACACACACGCACACACACGAATTTACTCAGCCATAAAAAGAGGAGAGGGGCAAGAAAGGGATGGGGGATTAAGAGGCACAGAGAAACAACCTACAAGCATACACTGTACAGTGTGGGGAGTATAGCCAATATTTTATAATAATTATAAATGGAGTATAATCTTTAGAGACTGTGGCTCACTATGTTGTACACCCGAAACTTATATAATATTGTACATCAAGTATACCGCAATAAAAAAAAAAAAAGAAAGAGAAGAGCAACAGACTTTCACACGTGAAATAACACAAAAAGAAGAGCATTCACTGCAGTACTGTTTGAAATAAAACTGGGTTGGAAACAATGCAAATATATTTTTAACTCATTACCACAGGAAACCACATGAAAAAACATGGTGGATAAAGATAAAACATGGGTCAAATACTGCCACCAACTATCACAGGCTGTTATCTAATGCAGTAGGAAAAGAGGACAGTTTAAGAACTGAAAGGCCTTGGGTTAAAATCCTTATTTTGTTAGGTTAGGCGGCTCTGGGCAACTTACCATGAATCATAGCACCCATATTAAGTGACATTGTAATTATTATAAATGAGACAAGAAAAAGTTTTTAAAGTAAATTAAAAGAAATAAATGAAACAGTATAAAATGCAAAAACAGGATAGAGGTGGGTGGGGCTTCTTAATCTATACTTTTCTATTTAATTTTGATTTAAAAGTTGATTCAAAAATTAAAAGATATAAAGTAGGTCTGAATTATTCCATTTCTTACTTCTACCATTGGAACAAATAAATTTTATTGATTTGACTTACACTACCTGATTTCTCTTGTCCAAGCATTTTGGAAGCATCTTATAATTACAATTGGTTATGGTGACTGCAGCCATGAAATTAAAAGATGCTTACTCCTTGGAAGGAAAGTTATAATGAACCTAGATAGCATATTGAAAAGCAGAGACATTATTTTGCCAACAAAGGTTCGTCTAGTCAAGGCTATGGTTTTTCCAGTGGTCATGTATGGATGTGAGAGTTGGACTGAGAAGAAAGCTGAGCGCCGAAGAATTGATGCTTTTGAACTGTGGTGTTGGAGAAGACTCTCGAGAGTCCCTTGGACTGCAAGGAGATCCAACCAGTCCATTCTGAAGGAGATCAGCCCTGGGATTTCTTTGGAGGGAATGATGCCGAAGCTGAAACTCCAGTACTTTGGCCACCTCATGCGAAGAGTTGACTCACTGGAAAAGACTCTGATGCTAGGAGGGATTGGGGGCAGGAGGAGAAGGGGACAACAGAGGATGAGATGGCTGGATGGCATCACCGACTCGATGGACGTGAGTCTGAGTGAACTCCGGGAGTTGGTGATGGACAGGGAGGCCTGGCGTGCTTCAATTCATGGGGTTACAAAGATTCGGACACGACTGAGCGACTGAACTGAACTGAACTGATTATATATATATATACACACACACACACACACACACATATATATACACACACACACACACCTGTTATCTGTGTTCTGTTTTCAATGACACAGAATGATTTGGTTTTGGTTTAAAGAAATATATATGTGCAATTAAAAAATGTTTGGCAAGCCATATTTGTAAGGCCAAAATGCCAATGGTTTATAGAATCATGCTGCTAAGTCACTTCAGTCATGTCCAACTCTGTGTGACCGCATAGACGGCAGCCCACCAGGCTCCCCCGTCCCTGGGATTCTTCAGGGAAGAACACTGGAGTGGGTTGCCATTTCCTTCTCCAATGCATGAAAGTGAAAAGTGAAAGTGAAGTCGCTCAGTCGTGTCCGACTCTTAGCGACCCCATGGACTGCAGCCTACCAGGCTCCTCTGTCCATGGGATTTTCCAGGCCAGAGTACTGGAGTGGGGTGCCACTGCCTTCTCTGTTTATAGAATCATAGATGATATTTTTTGTCCATCTGCCATTGAAATTTTCTACTACAAATAAGTATTACTTCAGTAGTAAGTCAGTTGAAAATGCTTGAAGACTCCTAGCAGTATCCATTTAATGATAATCATCTTTCCCCTGAATTCTGGAGTATCCTGATTTGAATCACTGAACAGCAGTGATTACAATGCAATCTGGGCTTACAGAATGCAAACGCGCAGTGCTCAAAAATCAATAAAGTATCATATTTACTGCTACTTTTAGAAGAACTGTAGGTGACCCACATGTATTTAATATGAATTCTAAATTAGAAATAGAAAAATATTATATAATGCTGCAAGTGAGGATCAAATTTTTTTACAAGGACAAGAAGAAAACATGTTTTTTTTGTTGTTGTTGCAAAGAGAAGCAATCTGGATCATCACCACATACATAACATAACATATTAAAACATTCATCTATTTTTAATATACTATAATTTTTATTTCTGGAACTAAATTCTAAAAGACACGTATTGTGTGGGTGTTTTCCATGAGAACACTGAACAACATAAGGTACAAAATCTTCACAGGTATTTTTTCAGGTGTTGAGATAGTCTTTATGGCTATTTCTCATCTTGGCCTTCAGGATAATCTCAGTGAAGACAATGGATAGAGATTCAGCTCTGAGATGTGATGGGTTGAACAGGACCTGGGAGTTAGGGCTGGAATGGCTTGGTGAGTCGGGGAAGAGCTACTCTAGGACAAGGACTGGTGAAAGGAAATGAACCGCTTTAAAGAGAAGAGGAGTAAGCACAGAAGAGCACTCGGAACAAAAGAGAAGGAGGAGAACCTGGAGCCCCAGGTGCCTAGGATAAATAAATGCTCCTGGGTGTAGGAAACTTCCACTTGCCCACTTCTGGGCTCTCACTCCAGTCCCCTCACTCTGACCACTATGGTATACAGGTTCTTCTCTATTAAGAGTGACCAAGGAAATGATACGATAGCCTGGATCATGACATTCCATAGAAGATATAAAATTGTATCCTTGTTTTAGAAGTTGCAAGGACCCTGTGACGACTCAGGGAGAGCTTCCCTCTTTCCTTAACTTATGACCAAAGGTCAGTGACTTGGTCACTTAAGGTTTATTTTAAGTAAAAAACGGTAATTATGCCCACAGAGTTGATAATTGATCTAGAGGCTGAAGAGAGTAATAGCAATTTTTGGTGACAGTAGCTGCCTATGGGAGGATACTCCAAAAATTCTCAAGAAATGAAAGCGCTTCAAAATGAATTAAGTACATAGCATATCATTTCTAGAATTAATGCCTTTCTGGAAAATGAAGGTTTTAACAGCAACTGCCACTAGCCCACTCTTCTACTAATCCAAGGCCTCACTCCCCTTTCCTCCCCAAACCAAGCTCAAATGAAAGAGCCAGAGCTCACATCTAGTCACAGCTGTCAGTAGGGGTCTTACAGAGTGCCATTTTTCTCAGTTTTAAACAACCTCATGTTGTGAGGATTTAATAAACTCATGTAGGTAAAAAACCCAAAGCAATACCTGGTGTACAGTAGGCACTAAATTAGTTTTTCAGGATCAGTGCCTCCCAATTTTAATAAGCTCCACTCCTGGAGACTTATCCCCAGGGAGCTTTTCCCACCCTGCCCCTGGTAAAAATCTATAGTAGATTGTCTTCGCTGAAAACCATATCCTGGGAAAAATCTTGATTGGGGTTATGTAAAAATTGGATTTCAAGGTCACATATCATTTAAGCTTGGAAATTCTGGGTTAAATTGGTTTGTTTATGAAGGGACTTTCAAAATCCTATAATATGATGAGGTACATTATATCTCTGAAATAAGTAGAGTATGCAATGCTTCCCAAACTTCTTTGCAAGTGGAACACTTTTGGGGAAAGTATCAGACTTTGTCTCAAGGAACACTTAGTGATCCCTGCTCCTGCCTGTGCACTGTCCTCTGGGTTAGGATCTGAGCATCTGTATCATTTAGCAAAACTCCTTGGGTGATTTTAATGCATCCAGTCCATAGATCAGCTTTTGAAAGCAATTTTTTGGGGCTCCAAAATCACTGCAGATGGTGACTGCAGCCATGAAATTAAAAGATGCTTGCTACTTGGAAGAAAAGCTATGACCAACCTACACAGCATATTAAAAAGCAGAGTCATTACTTTGTTAACAAATGTCCATCTAGTCAAAGCTATGGTTTTTCCAGTAGTCATGTATGGATGTGAGAGTTGGACTATAAAGAAGGCTGAATGCTGAAGAATTGATGCTTTTGAACTGTGGTGTTGGAGAAGACTCTTGAGAGTCCCTTGGACTGCAAGGAGATCCAACCAGCCATCCTAAAGGAAATCAGTCCCGAATATTCATTGGAAGGACTGCTGCTGAAGCTGAAACTCCAACACTTTGGCCACCTGATGCGAAGAGCTGACTCATTGGAAAAGACCCTGATGCTGGGAAAGATTGAAGGCGGGAGAAGGGGACGACGGAGGATGAAATGATTGGATGGCATCACCTACTCTATGGACATGAGTGTGAGTAAGCTCTGGGAGTTGGTGATGGACAGGGAGGCCTGGCGTGCTGCAGTCCATGGGGTCACAAAGAGTTGGACACGGCTGAGCGACTGAACTGACTGCCCTTTCCAGTGTGCTTCCAGCTGGCAGATCCTACATCCACTCTATATGGTTTAATTTTTAAATAAAAAAGGTAGGAATTAAACAAGCTATCCTGTGATGGGCATATTGATTCATAACTTTGAGTAAGTTGTGCACTACCATCTCAAGTAATTGTTGAAGACCAGTAGCAGTATTAAACTCTATTTTGCTTTTTAATTTGAAACTTATGAAGACGACAGGTTATGTACACTTGATCAGTATAATTCTACCTACTTCAAATAGACATGATGAGTTTAAATTAAAGCACAAGAAGTCACAACACTTTTCACAAATGATGGGACATTCCCCCTCAGCTGTTCTATAGCAACATCTTGGTCTTTACCACTTCAGTAATTATGTGTAATAAATCATGGGAGAATGAGCAAAGCAAGAAGTTTAGCTGCTTGTGTGAATATCTGGGGTTCTTTCAGAAATAAGTAAAACTTTTAAAGAAATGTCAAGATTCAAATACTGTATGATATCACTTTTTTGCAGAATTTAAAAAATACAACAGACTTATGAATATAACAAAAAAGAAGCACGCTCACAGAGAACAAACTAATGGTTACCAGTGGGGCGAGAGAAGTGGGAGGGGCAATACAGGGGTAGGGGATTAAAAGTTACAACTATCAGGTATAAAATAAAATAAGCTACAAGGATATACTGTATAACACAAGGGATACAGTCAGTATCTTAAATGGAATATAACCTTTAAAATTGTGAATTACTCTATTGTACACCTGTATTGTACATAGTGGGGCTTCCCTGGTGGCTCAAATGGTAAAGAATCCACCTGCAATGTGGGAGACCTGGGTTCAGTACCTAGGTTGGGAAGATCCCCTGGAGGAGGGCATGGAGACCCACTTCAGTATTCTTGCCTGGAGAATCCCCATGGACAGAGGAGCCTGGCGGGCTACAGTCCATGGAGTCGCAGAGTCGGACACGACTGAGTGACTAAGCACAGCACATCATACTTAGTGTACAACAACTACACTTCAATAAAAAAGAAATGTCAAGATCTAAGCAATGCTATTACTCTATCAAATTATTGTGATGCAATACATTATGCAGTTACTCTATGAGGAAAATGCTTCCCTCCGGCTTTGGATGGGATCCTGGGGAATAAAGCCACTAGCATTATTGACAGAAAACCTTTGTGAGCTTTGTCATTGCTGCTGCTGCTGCTAAGTCACTTCAGTCGTGTCTGACTCTGTGCGACCCCATAGACGGCAGCCCACCAGGCTCCCCTGTCCCTGGGATTCTCCAGGCAAGAACACTGGAGTGGGTTGCCATTTCCTTCTCCAATGCATGAAAGTGAAAAGTGAAAGTGAAGTCGCTCAGTCGTGTCCGACCCTCAGAGACCCCATGGACTGCAGCCCACCAGGCTCCTCCGTCCATGGGATTTTCCAGGCAAGAGTACTGGAGTGGGGTGCCATAAGCACTATGAAAACAGTACCATTCCAAAGGCACCCTGGGCCATTCTGAAACTGTTATTTTTGCCAAAGGTAAATTTGGTCTATAGTCTTACTGCTTCTAGAGGAGTGTGTCCTTCACTGAGGACCTTCATATCAAGGGTAGAGCTTGAATTTAAAGGGGAATACATGTGATGGCCTTGCTTGTGCATGCTCTCAGGCATGGGCATATACACTTGTTGGTGAGAAGGGGAATGAAGCAGGGTCACAGTGGTAACAAGAGAAAAGTAGAACAACAAGGAGACATAAACAAATAAAGCTGGAGGCAGGCTGGGGAGAGAGGATCAGGCTTATTTGCAGGCAGCCCAGGACACTGCCCCTTATGCTTCTGCCTACAAGAGGAGCTAGAGATCATTTCTAAGGGACCCATTAGTGACCAGATAGACCCAGAGCCCAGCATGGAAGAGGTTCTGGACTGCAGGCCAGGACAGCTGGTTAGCACACTAAGCAGCTGTTAAAACTACTGGAGGGTTGTGTGCACCCCAGGGAAGGTGCCAGATGGCTCATAGAAGTCTTTGCTCAGCACAGTTTGATCATCTGGGCTGAGCCATGACAATCACCAGGCTCTGTCTCTTTATTTCACAGCAGAAACTTCTTCTGAGGTTAGAGGTGGAGAGGAAAGGTGCACACGGCTGGACTCTTACTCAGTATACCCCCCACCCTCACCTTAAACCTCAAGCAGCAGCTTACCTCACTGCAGTGCTACCTGTTGAATGTGTTTTGCTTATATTTCCTAAATTTAACTTTTGTGATTAGATGAATCAAACAGTACTGCACAAACATAAGTTTAATGTTAAAGTAAAATATAAACAACTAATCTTGCATTTAATGTTATTCATAGGCCATTGACAGACAGGCTGTTTAGTAGCTAGGCATGGACACCAAGAAGTTAGTGTGTACAACTGAAATGAACATGACTTTGACACACCAAAATGAATGTTTAGACTTTGTTTTTCTTTGGGTACTCCCCCATATTTATAAAACTAGCACTGGGAAAAAAAAAACAAACCAGCAACAAAATCGCAGCTATAATTTTTTAAGGCCCTACTGATAAGTGTGTAAGGCTCACAGTTATCTCTCAGAGTATAAATTTAGGGCCCAAGAAAAAACACACTAGGATGTCCCTCTCTGCTAGACATTTGAATATTAAGAAAATGACAGTGTGAAAATAGGGAGTCATGAAGACGTGGATTCTTTGGCTGTGTTACTCAGTTTGAGCAGGTCACAAACCTTTGTAAGTTCCAGTTTCTATGAAACAAGAGAGTAGAATAGAACGAGATTTTACTGGTGTGGGAACGAAGCACAGAAAGCAGAGAATACAAACAAGGTGCGTGAGTACAGGAGGGAGAAGGAGAGGCCAAGCAGGGAAAGCAGCTGCAGCCTGGCAGAGGGGCCTTCAGATGAGGCTGTGGCCTGCACACCCCTTCTCTCTCCACTTGGGGGAGCCAGCGCCTCACCTTGTAGCTACAGATCCACCGTCTGCATTCCAAGGGGTTGTAGAATCAATTTAGAGGGTGGAAACCAGCGTTAAAGAGGAAAGAGAACAGAACCTAATCCAAAATATCAGAGCTCATCACACATGGTGAGGGTATCATTTTGCAGGATTTAATTTTCCTATTATATATAATATATAAAGCATGTGCATATCAGGACAGGATATATAATTTTTCTTTGGCTCATAATACAAAATGTTTGAAAAACACTTAACTGACTCTCCTGCCTACCATGGGAGACAGGGAGGGCTAGCTCTTTTTCATTCATCTCTCCCCTTCCATCTCACTCTCCCCCTCTCTATACTGCCTCCTCTAGTACTGCCCACTCTCCCTCCCTCTCTCCCTTCTTCTCCCCATCTCTTCTTTCCCTTGATATCCACTGTCCTCACTTCTCCTCTATCCAGGTGTTCTATCCCACTTTCCCACTCACTCTGTCTCTCCTCCCTTCCTCCACACTCCGGTCGCCACCGTTCCTGCCTTGCACCCCCTCCACCCACCACCTCGCCCCTCTTGTGCCTCAGTCTCACAGGAGCGGACGTGACAAGACACAGTCCACCTGGGAGTGTGACGGCTTCACCTTCCCCTACCCTTGACCCAGGATGGAGACTCACTCCCAGACTTCTTCATTTCAGGCCATTATTGTAAGGGTGTGTGACCTGGATGACATACCTATGGAAGAAATGGGTTGAAGTGTTCCTGAGATTTGAGGATGCACGTTGAAGCTGGTTAGATATGAACCAAAACAACCAGACTTGGCAGTGCCAGCCATGGTCTGTGGAGAGGAGAAAGGGACCGCCCCAGCCCCTGGAATCTATGCCTAATTGTTCAATGGGGAGATGTCACAAAGTGTGCAAGTCACTGGGCCCTCTCTGGGTCTCAGGGCCCTTATCTGTCAGTGGAGACGATTATGCTTGATGTTCAGGAAGACCTTCTGATCCCTGACAACAGAGATTTTATAAAAATGTTATTGCCCAGACTCACATATGGCCATATCTCCAGAAACTGAAAGGGAAAAATTAAGTTCAGATTTAACCAAAGGGGATGAGCATTTTAAACAAACTGCTGTCCTTACTGAAGCTGAAAATCAAATACAAGGCAAACTGAAAATGAATGATTTTCCCACATTACAAGCTGTAGGCCAGTCAAAGTGGGGAGAGAGCATTAATAAAACCATCACCATTGGGGAGACCTATGTATGGCATTTATTACCTTTCCTGAGTACTCCCAGAATGCTTAACAAAATGCAAAAAATATATCTAGGTTTTGAATAGATAAGTGCCATGATCTTTGTATTTAGTTCCACAGATATGAGATGCAGAATCAACATAGGGAGAGCAGAGGGTAAAAACCAAGTATCACTCCACTTAAACCTCCAATTTGTGTTAACATCACTACTTGTAACTATTAAATTCTACATATATGAATTGTTCTTCTTTACAAAAATTTTGGTACTTGGGAACTTCCCCATTCAATACCTACAGAGACAAAGCTCCTACAGGAAGGTCACACACACACAAAACCAATCTTGACTGTCATTTTTCAAAGTGACATCATTTAGAAGGATTGATATTAACTAGCCGAGTTATTTAACATATTCACCTTTGGTCTAGATACTAATTTCCTA